>NC_083330.1:41047950-42247950 GCF_963455315.2 Globicephala melas | reverse complement strand
GGTTTCAGCTAATCTCCATGTGCCCGCTATGTCAGTTTGTCCTTCCAACAACTTGGGAAGCTGGAGCATCTGGAGAGCCCAGCCCTGCTTCCCTCGTGCAGTGAAGGAGACCTGATCTTCCTGGGACTGGGAGTGGAGATACTGAGCCATCCAGCAGCTCTGGTCTCTTCCTTCACAGGGCAGACTCTTGCTCGTACCTTTCTCTGCCTCCTCCAAGACCTTGCTCCATCTCTCTTTATCCAGTACGATAGGCAGAGAGGTTCTATAGAGAATAATGATCTCCAAAATGAAGAGAATACCACAAACATGAATACAAGACATTTGAATGGCAAGGTGAGGAAATGGTAAGGGAGCACTCAGCTGATTTGATATCTCCTGGCTAGGAGTATGATCAGTAATGTGTTGAGATAACTTGCAGGTGAGAGAACTGTATTCCACTGTTTGTGAAGTTTGATGTGTTTTTGAGAAAATGAGGAAAGTGCCATGTAAGCATGAAAGAGTTAATTTTTATTTATTTATTTATTATTTTTAGAAAAGAGAATAAAAGGTAAATTTCTCAGGTTATAGCTCATTAATTGTGTGTCTAGTATGGGCCAAACATTGTGCTTGGGACTTTGCATACATTATCTCACTAACTTCTCACAAGGACTCTGTAAAGTAACATTGTCACTATCATTTGCCACTAAGGAAACTGAGACTTGGGAATGTGAAGTGACTTGTCAAAGATTTCATAGCAAGTAAGTGGTGGACCCAATATACAGACCCAGGTTTGACCCCCAAATCACATCATTACTGTGGGCCGGTGAACTTGACATCCCCTTGGGCAGAAGTCTAGAACATTCGTGAGTCCTTCAGGGAAGGAGACCTGAATTATAAGTTAGCATAGGTTACTGGGAACAAACATATCAAAATAATGTGATTTCCTTTTTTGATAGCATTGCGAAACTGCTAGGTTTGGATATTGTGTTTTATGATTTGGGTAAAGTATTTGACAAGATCTTTGATGATATCCTTGTAGGCACTATGTAGTATGACCTAGCTGATGATTCTGTTACGAGGGTTGAACAGTTACACACTTATAGGCTTATATCATTTGGGGTTTATTGGAGGACAGAAACTACTCTAGGCGTTTTAAACATAAAAAGATTTAAGTCAGAGGTGTGGCTATTAACAAAACCAGTGGAAAGTTTGGAGGAGAGGGCTGTGTAGGCTAGGCCTCCTAGGAACGCCTCCCACACTACCACAAGAGTGAGCCTTATAGAGCGACTGCTACCACAGACAGGAAGGTAGTGAATCCAGAGGCTGCCGTCGGCACTACTGAGTTCAGTAATACAGATTGAGATCAATCCCTGTTGCTCTTCAGGGATTAGAAAGCCACCACTGAGACGGCAGCCACCTATTAGCACCTGTGAGTCTGGTGACTGGATGCTGGAAGGCTGCTGTAAAAAAAACCCTTGTCTGCATAGCTGTGCTACCCAGAGGAAATAGCTGAGGTAGCAGGCTCATGGTCTCCTCCTCACTTCTTGCCTTCCCAGTTGTGAGAAAGTACACTTACCTAGGACTCTAGGTGCAGGGTGTTCTAGGAAATGCAGCATTTAGCTTTCTAGCCTGTACAATCAGAAGGCTCACCAGAGGCAATGGCAGTGGTTGCTAAATTTCAGTCAGCTGTGGTGTTTAATAACAGATTGCTGTCAATGAAAAGATTTCTCCTTGTGTGGCATAGGGCCTAGGTCTCAGCCCTAGCCAGCTCAACATTGTTTTACAGAAATTTGGATGAAGCTGTAGAATGAAAGTCCATTAGAATTACAAATGACATGAAGTGGAGGAAAAGAAAAGTACATTCTAAGGCAGAATCAGGAGCTTAAGAGGTCTCCTCAGGTTGGAGCAGTAGGCTTGATTTAAGAGATAAACCCTGCTCTTGGCTCAAGCTAACTCACCTCACAAGTGTACCTCATAGCAGTAGCCCCGTAGAGATGCTGGCTCTGCAGACCAGAGCAGGGCCTGTGCATCTCCATTTAACAAAAAAACTAAAATATCAAAACAATAAAACGCTACAAGTACTTCTGAGGTGCAGCTAGGACCGATAACCACTTTTTAGAACGAGGAAATAAGCAGCTTTACTGTACTGTCAGTACCTAGAACTCACCTGTTGTATTTCGGAAGGATGGAGACACAGTAGAGCACATTCAGCAGACAGTAAGCCAGATGGTAAAGTAGATGGAGACCATGTTATATTAAGAATGGGTAGAGGGAGGGGGGACCGTCAAGATGGCAGAGGAGTAAGATGTGGAGATTACCTTCCTCCCCACAAATACATGAGAAATACATCTACATGTGGAACAACTCCTACAGAACACTCCTGGATACTGGCAGAAGACCTCAGACCTCCCAAAAGGTAAGAAACTCCCCCACGTACCTGGGTAGGGCAAAAGAAAAAACAGAGACAAAGGAATAGGGACGGGACCTGCACTTCTGGGAGGGATCTGTGAAGGAGGAAAAGTTTCCACATACTAGGAAGCCCCTTCACTGGTGGAGACGGGAGCTTGGGCGGGAGTGGGGGAAAGCTTCGGAGCCACGGAGGAGAGCACAGCAACAGGGGTGCAGAGGGCAAAGCGGAGAGATTCCCGCACAGAGGATCGGTGCTGACCTGCACTCACCAGCCTGAGAGGCTTGTCTGCTCACCCGCCGGGCCGGGCGGGGGCTGGGAGCTGAGGCTCGGGCTTTGGAGGTCAGATCCCGGGGAGAGGACTGGGGTTGGCTGCATGAACACAGCCTGAAGGGGGCTAGCGCACCACAGCTAGCCGGGAGGGAGTCTGGGAAAAGCTCTGGACCTGCCTAAGAGGCAAGAGACCATTGTTTCAGGGTGCATGAGGAGAGGGTATTCCTTCCCTGTCTTCCCACAGAAGGCAGAGCGCCCCCTAAATGAGCTCCAGAGACGGGTGTGAGCCATGGCTATCAGCTCGGACAAAAGAGAGGGCATGAAACGCTAACACTGCTGCTGCCGCCACCAAGAATCCTGTGTAAAAACACAGGTCGCTATCCACACGCCCCCGCCCCCGGGAGCCTGTGCAGCCTACCACTGCCAGGGTCCCATGATCCAGGGACAACTTCCCCGGGAGAACACATAGCGCGCCTCAGGCTGTTGCAATGTCACGCTGGCCTCTGCTGCAGCAGGCTCGCCCTGCATTCCAATTAAAACTACCGTACCCCTCCCTCCCCACAGCCTAAGTGAGCCAGAGCCCCCTAATCAGCTGCTGCTTTAACCCCAGCCTGTCTGGGTGGGAACAGAAGCCTGAGGGCAACCTACATGCAGAGGCAGGGCCAAAACCAAAGCTGAACCCCAGGAGCTGTGCGAACAAAGAAGAGAAAGGGAAATCTCTCCATGCAGCCTCAGGAGCAGCGGATTAAATTGCCACAGTCAACTTGAGGTACCCTGCATCTGTGGAATACCTGAATAGACAACGAATCAATCCAGAAATGAGGCGGTGGACTTTGGGAGCAACTGTACACTTGGGGTTTGCTGCCTGCGACTGACTGGTTTCTGATTTTTATGTTTATCTTAGTATAGTTTTTAGCGCTTGTTATCATTGGTTGATTTGTTTATTGGTTTGGTTGCTTTCTTCTTTTTTTTTTCTTTGGTAATGTTATAATTTTTTTATTTTAATATTTTTTTATTTTAATTATTCTATTTTATTTAATTTTTCTTTAAATTTTTTTTCTTTCTTTTTCTCTCTCTTCTCTCCTGAGCTGTGTGGCTGACAGGGTCTTGGTGCTCTGGCTGGGTGTCAGGCCTGAGCCTCTGAGGTGCGAGAGCTGAGTTCAGGACATTGGACCACCAGAGACCTCCCGGCTCCATGTAATATCATTCGGCACGAGCTCTCCCAGATATCCGTCTCAATGCTAAGACCCAGCTCCACCCAATGGCCAGCAAGCTCCAGTGCTGGATGCCCCATGCCAAACAGCTAGCAAGACTGGAACACAACCCCCACCCATTAGCAGAGAGGCAGCCTAAAATCACACTAAGTTCACAGACACCCCAAAACACACCACCAGACGCAGCCCTGCCCGCCAGAAAGACAGGATCCAGCCCCACCCACCAGAACACAGGGACCAGTCCCCTCCACCAGGAAGCCTTTACAACCCACTGAACCAACCTTACCCACTGGGGGCAGACACCAAAAACAAAGGTAACTACGAACCTGTAGCCTGTGAAAGAGAGACCCCAAACACAGTAAGTAAGCAAAATGGGAAGACAGAGAAATACACAACAGATGAAGGAGCAAGGTAAAAACCCACCAGACCAAACAAATGAAGAGGAAATACACAGTCTACCTGAAAAAGAATTCAGAGTAATGATAGTACAGTTGATCCAAAATCTTGGAAATAGAATGTAGAAAATACAAGACACGTTTAACAAGGACCTAGAAGAACCAAAGAGCAAACAAACAATGATGAACAACACAATAAATGAAATTAAAAATTCTCTACAAGGAATCAATAGCAGAGAAACAGAGGCAGAAGATCGGATACGTGACCTGAAAGATAAAATAGTGGAAATAACTACCACAGAGCAGAATAAAGAAAAAAGAATGAAAAGAATTGAGGACACTCTCAGAGACCTCTGGGACAACATTGAACACACCAATATTCGAATTATAAGGGTCCCAGAAGAAGAAGAGAAAAAGAAAGGATCTGAGGAAATATTTGAAGAGATTACAGTTGAAAACTTCCCTAACATGGGAAAGGAAATAGTGAATCAAGTCCAGGAAGCGCAGAGAGTCCCATACAAGATAAATCCAAGGAGAAACACGCCAAGGCACATACTAATCAAACTATAACAAATTAAATAAAAAGAAAAAACATGAAAAGCAGCAAGGGAAAAGCAACAAATAACATACAAGGGAATCCCCATAAGGTTAACAGCTGTTCTTTCAGCAGAAACTCTGCAAGCCAGAAGGGAGTGGCAGGACATATTTAAAGTGATGAAAGGGGAAAACCTACAACCAAGATTACCCAGTAAGGATCTCATTCAGACTCGATGGAGAAATTAAAACCTTTACAGACAAGCAAAAGCTAAGAGAATTCAGCACCACCAAACCAGCATTACAACAAGTGCTAAATTAACTGCTCTAGGCAGGAAACACAGGAGAAGGAAAAGACCTACAATAACAAACCCAAAACAATTAAGAAAACGGTATTAGGAACATACATATTGATAACTACCTTAAATGTAAATGGTTTAAATGCTCCAACTAAAAGACACGGACTGGATGAATGGATACAAAAAAAAGACCCATGTATATGCTGTCTACAACAGACCCACTTCAGACCTAGGGACACATACATACTGAAAGTGAGGGGCTGGAAAAAGATATTACATGCAAATGGAAATCAAAAGAAAGCTGGAGTAACAATTCTCATATCAAACAAAATCGACTTTAAAATAAAGATTATTACAAGACAAAGAAGGACACTACATAATGATCAAGGGCTCCATCCAAGAAGAAGATATAAAAGTTGCAAATATTTATGCACCCAACATAGGAGCACCTCAATACATAAGGCAAATGCTAACAGCTATAAAGGGGAAATTGACAGTAACACAATAATAGTAGGGGACTTTAGCACCCCATTTTCACCAATGGACAGATCATGCAAAATGAAAATAAGGAAAAGCAAGCTTTAAATGACACATTAAGCAAGATGGACTTAATTGATATTTATGGGACATTCCATCCAAAAACAACAGAATACTTTTTCCTCTCAAGTGCTCATGGAACATCCTCCAGAATAGATCATACTTTGGGTCACAAATCAAGCCTTGGTAAAGTTAAGAAAATTGAAATCGTTTCAAGTATCTTTTCCAACCACAGCACTATGAGACTAGATATCAATTACAGGAAAAAAATCTGTAAAATATACAAACACATGGAGGCTAAACAATACACTACTAAATAACCAAGAGATCACTGAAGAAATTAAAGAGAAAATCCAAAAATACCTAGAAACAAATGACAATGAAAACACAAGAACCCAAAACCTATGGGATGCAGCAAAAGCAGTTCTAAGAGGGAAGTTTATAGCAATACAGTCCTACCTCAAGAAACACGAAACATCTCAAATAAACAACCTAACCTTACACCTAAAGCAATTATAGAAAGAAGAACAAAAAAAAAAAAAAACCCCAAAGTTAGCAGAAGGAAAGAAATCATAAAGATCCGAGCAGAAATAAATGAAACAGAAACAAAGGAAACAATAGCAAAGATCAATAAAACTAAAAGCTGGTTCTTCAAGAAGATAAAATTGATAAACCATTAGCTAGACTCATCAAGAAAAAAGGGAGAAGACTCAAATCAATAGAATTAGAAATGAAGATGGAGAAGTAACAACTGACACTGCAGAAATACAAAGCATCATGAGATATTACTGCAAGCAACTATATGCCAATTAAATGGACAACCTGGAAGAAATGGACAAATTCTTAGAAAAGCACAGCCTTCTGAGACTGAACCAGGAAGAAATAGAAAATATGAACAGACCAATTACAAAAAAAATTGTGAAATTGAAACTGTGATTTAAAAGCTTCCAACGAATAAAAGCCCAGGACCAGATGGCTTGACGGGCGAATTCTAGCAAACATTTAAAGAAGAGCTAACACCTATCCTTCTCAAACTCTTCCAAAATATAGCAGAGGGAGGAACACTCCCAAACCCATTCTATGAGGCCACCATCACCCTGATACCAAAATCAGGCACAGATGTCACAGAAAAAGAAAACTACAGGCCAATATCACTGAAGAACATAGATGCAAAAATCCACAACAAAATACTAGCAAACAGAATCCAACAGCACATTAAAAGGATCATACACCACGATCAAGTGGGGTTTATCCCAGAAATGCAAGGATTCTTCAATATACACAAATCAATCAACGTGATACACCATATTAACAAATTGAAGGAGAAAAACCATATGATCATCTCAATCGATGCAGAGAAAGCTTTCGACAAAATTCAACACCAATTTATGATAAAAACCCTCCAGAAAGCAGGCTTAGAGGGAACTTTCCTCAACATGATAAAGGCCGTATATGACAAACCCACAGCCAACATTGTCCTCAATGGTGAAAAACTGAAACCATTTCCGCTAAGATCAGGAACAGGACAAGGTTACCCACTCTCACCACTATTATTCAACATAGTTTTGGAAGTTCTAGCCACAGCAATCAGAGAAGATAATGAAATAAAAGGAATCCAGATTGGAAAAGAAGAAGTAAAACTGTCACTGTTTGCAGATGACGTGATACTATACATAGAGAATCCTAAAGACGCTACCAGAAAACTGCTAGAGCTAATCAATGAATTTGGTAAAGTAGCAGGATACAAAATTAATGCACAGAAATCTCTTGCATTCCTATACACTAATGATGAAAAATCTGAAAGAGTAATTAAGGAAACACTCCCATTCACCGTTGCAAGAAAAAGAATAAAATACCTAGGAATAAACCTACCTAAGGAGACAAAAGGCCTGTATGCAGAAAACCATAAGACACTGATGAAAGAAATTAAAGATGATACAAACCGATGAAGACATATACCGTGTTCTTGGATTGGAAGAATCACATTGTGAAAATGACTATAGTACCCAAAGCAATCTACGGTTTCAGTGCAATCCCTATCAAACTACTAATGGGATTTCTCACAGATCTAGAACAAAAAATTTCACAATTTGTGTGGAAACACAAAAGACCCCGAATAGCCAAAGCAATCTTGAGAAAGAAAAATGCAGCTGGAGGAATCAGGCTCCCTGACTTCAGACTATAGTACAAAGCTGCAGTAATCAAGACAGTATGGTACTGGCACAAAAAGAGAAATATAGTTCAATGGAACAGGATAGAAAGCCCAGAGATAAACCCACACACATATGGTCACTTTATTTTTTTATAAAGGAGGCAAGAATATACAATGGAGAAAAGACAGCCTCTTCAATAAGTGGTGCTCAGAAACTGGACAGCTACATGTAAAAAAATGAAATTAGAACACTCCCTAACACCATACACAAAAGTAAACTCAAAATGGATTAAAGACCTAAATGTAAGGCCAGACACTATCAAACTCTTAGAGGAAAGCATAGGCAGAACACTCTATGACATAAATCACAGCAAGATCCTTTTTGACCCACCTCCTAGAGAAATGGAAATAAAAATAAACAAATGGGACCTAATGAAACTTAAAAGGTTTTGCATAGCAAAGGAAACCATAAACAAGAACAAACTACAACCCTCAGAATGATAGAAAGTATTTGCAAAGAAAGCAACTGACAAAGGATTAATCTCCAAAATATACAAGCAGGTCATGCAGCTCAATATCAAAAAAACAAACAACCCAATCCGAAAATGGGTGGAAGGTCTAAATAGACATTTTTCCAAAGAACTTATACAGATGGCCAACAAACACATAAAAGGATGCTCAACGTCACTAATCATTAGAGAAACACAAATCAAAACTACAATGAGGTATCACCGCACACCAGTCAGAATGGCCATCATCAAAAAATCTACAAACAATAAATGCTGGAAAGGGTGTGGAGAAAAGAGAACCTTCTTGCCCTGTTGGTGGGAATGTAAATTGATACAGCCACTGTGCAGAACAGTATGGAGCTTCCTTAAAAAACTAAAAATAGAAGTACCATATGACCCAGCACTCCCACTACTGGGCATATACCCTGAGAAAACCGTAAGTCAAAAAGAGTCGTGTACCACAGTGTTCACTGCAGCACTATTTACCATAGCCAGGACATGGAAGTAACCTAGGTGTCCATCGAGAGATGAATGGATAAAGAAGATGTGGCACGTATATACAAGGAATATTACCCAGCCATAAAAAGTAGCGAAATTGAGTTATTTGTAGTGAAGTGGATGGACCTAGAATCTGTCATACAGAGTGAAGTAAGTCAGAAAGAGAACAAGAAATACTGTATGCTAACACATATGTATGTTATCTAAAAAAAGAAAAGAAAAAATGGTTCTTATGAACCTAGGAGCAAGGCAGGAATAAAAACGCACATGTAGAGAATGGACTTTCAGACACGCGGACGGGGAAGGGTAAGCTGGGACAAAGTGAGAGATAGCATTGACATATATACACTACCAAATGTAAAATAGCTAGCTAGTGGGAAGCAGCTACGTAGCACAGGGAGATCAGCTCTGTGCTTTGTGACCACATAGAGGAGTGGGATAGGGAGAGTGGGAGGGAGGGGTTATGGGGATATATGTATACATATAGCTGATTCCCTTTGTGATACAGCAGCAACTAACACAACATTGTAAAGTAATTATACTCCAATAAAGATGTTAAAAAAAATGAATGAGTAGAAGAATAACGCATATCTAAATATTTTGATTTTATTTTGTTTACTTACATTAACTTATCATAACTATTCATCAATTATCAAATATTAGATTAAGTAATTTTAATTGAATATGTAGTTTTTAGATTTTTCTTTGTATATGCCTATAATACATGGTGATTTTTAAAATATATCACACTTTATTGTTTTATTTTGGACAGCACATGTATGTAGGTTCACTTAATTAGTAAGAGAAAGCAAATTAGGTTCTGCTTTCAGTTTTTAGGATTTATCCTAGAAATAGATACTAGATTGAGTTAGAAAGTGTTCAGGAGAAGTATCAAGAAAGGAAGACTGACCATTAGGTATTCCTACTCTCTAGTTCATCTATTGCCTCTGGGCACAGTTTTAAGTATGACACCATTTGCTCTGAGCAACAACTTCCACGTCCTGTTCTTTGCTTCGTAACATCTTCTCTTTCAGCTCTGGTTCAGATCTTTTCCTTCCTTCTTCCTCCCAAAACCTATTTCAGCAAAGTATCAAATATGCAGGTGTGAAAATGCTTAATGATGTTTTATTTTCTTGAAATATTTACATTTTTTCCCCAAAACTACAAAGCTTTGAGCCAAAGGAGTAAGTAACTAAGGATGGAATTTCAGGTGCCAAGAAGCAATTAGCCAGGTTAGGGGAGTGTGTAGGTAGATCACTTTCCTACTTCTCCAGAGGTCTTACTCTTCTTTCATGAAAAATTGTTACGTGCCTCTTTAAGATTAATTTTGCCAGTGACATAGCAATCAAGGTGACAATAGTAAACTACAGGTCCCACTTGCAGCTGGGCGCAAATGCCCGGCATATTACTGGGCAATTAGGAACCCTTCATTTTCCTCTGCAGAGTTACTAGGTGTCCAGGTAAGGTGTGGCTACAATGGTCTGGAGTTACCTGTGGGTATTGCATATGGTCTGTTCTTCTGTGTGCTTTTGCTCTGTGGAATGTTCAGTGATATGCGACCCAGCTCGAGCCAATTAGTGTAGGGATTTCGGTCGTAGGATACCTCTTTTACCAGCACAGAGCACGGACAAGCATGTAAAGATTAGTCTTGTACAAATGGAAATCAGTCTTTCTTATAAAGGCCTCTGGAGAAAGGGCTTCCATAGACACACAGTGGCTGTTGCAGTGTTCATGACTCACACAGGAAATCATTCCTTCTATTTAACTAAAATCCTTGGGCTTCAATTGGTCTGTTTCCTTTTATTTGGCCCTCAGTGGAGATGGAAAACAGCTGTTTTCTGTGCAAGACCCCTTCATATATACTTGGATACTTATTAAACTGTATCCTCAGACTTTTCCTGGCTGAACAATTTCATTCCCTTTAACCTTTGTGCAGGTATTACTTTCTAAGCATTTAATCTTTTTTTATGAATAGCCTCTGGATCTTCTCCATGTTGTCTGTATCCTCCTTTGTTTCAAAGTACAGTCTGATGAAGTTAAGAAAAAGCTGATGTCAGTAGCTTCTGTATTAACATTCTGGTTTTTATATGTATTCACTGTACTCTTGGCAACAAATTAAAGGACAGATTTCCAAGATCATTAATCAGGTGGAACACCCACATCTTAAATTGTTTTAGAAGAACAAATTAGGTAATATTCATAAATCCTTTGATGTTGAAATATATTACGCTAAAGTTATGATTATTTCATTTTTGCATCTGGCTATCTTTGTTACAATCATGCTAAGAAATTAAAAATTAAATTACATTTTGTTAAAGTATTATAAAAATTCCTTTATATATTTAAATTTTCATGACAACTTTTCACCTGTTTAGAAGACGTGTAAATTAGAAAAGTTAGTGAATAATTGTGAGTAGACTGACATATTTTGTAAAAGGTATTAAATACTGTACAATTTAGTTTTCTTATATATGTTTTAGGGAATGTTTGAAGGAGAAGAAAGAATTTTTTTCTTTAAAATTTCACATGCACAAAAGGATAGAGTGACGGTTATTTTATTCTTTATTGCTAATGGGTTTTTAGTGCCACAGCAAGTAGTTGAAGGAATTGGGACCAAAAGTGAGGGACAAGGTAATTTTGAACATGAAATTTATTATTAAAATTAAAAATATGGGCTTCCCTGGTGGCACAGTGGTTGGGGGTCCACCTGCCAATGCAGGGGACACGGGTTCATGCCCCGGTCCGGGGGGATCCCGCATGCCGCGGAGCGGCTGGGCCTATGGGCCATGGCCGCTAGGCCTGCGCGTCCAGAGCCTGTGCTCCGCGACGGGAGGGGCTACAGCAGTAAGAGGCCCGCGTACAGCACAAAAAAAAAAAAAAAAAAAATTAAAAATATTCTTATAAGCTAGGGTCAGAATTCAACTACAACTGGAGAAATTGATGTCAATTTTATGTGATTATTTTCTGTGTATTTAAAAAAAAGTATTCGCCATAGCAACCACAATCACATATGACAGTGGTTACCATCTTGAGATTTCCTGCTTTACTCTGCTGTCGAAGGGCCTACTATTTCTTCTTTTAAAAATAAATTGTAAGTCAGAAGCATCATCGTCTTTGTCCCTTCTGTGAACATGCATCTCCCTGGAGACTCAGCTGCACACTGTGGACATGTGTTTCATATCGTGTGGTTAAATATGACTGGCCAATTACAGCTGCTCCCTCCCATTAACTTTTAAAACATACCTAGCCTATTTTCTTCCTTAGAAATTTTTAAAAATTGTTTTTAAAATTTTCTTTGTATATAAAAAAGATATACTCAAAATGTTGATAGTAAGTTTTAAACTAAACAATAGAAAATATTTAGAAGTATAAGTACATACATTTGAATAAAAAATTGTGTATAAGCATATCTTGGTTAATAATATACTGTTATAAAGTCATCCAAACAGAAAAATCTAATGGAACAGACTACCTTCTTTTATTTCAGTTGATTTCTAGACTTTTGTTAACTCTCTGTGAGAACGTTTATTTCTAAATATAGGAATGGGTTATTTTCCAAAATTTTGAGTGTGGAATCCAACAGGCATTTCACCATAGGTTTTGAGATCAGCTTGTAAAAGACCCTTAAAACTAATATATCTGAAATGTACTGATAATTAAACCACTATGTAGTAGTGGATTTCAAGTTTCAAATTGGGGTGTTCTGTAGTCAAATTGAAGGTTGCTGCTCCTATATCTTTTTACATCCTCCACTTGGGAATAGAAACGTAATAGTTAGGGACTGAATTTGGTTTAGGTACCAGAAAAACCAGGTAACAATTGTTTAAATAGAATAGTATTAATGTCTTTTCTCATTTAACAAGAAATCCAGAGTGTGCTGCATTGGTAGAGTGATTTCATTATGTCATTAGAGATTCTTTCTGTGACACCATCTTTAGGGTAGTACTCTCATCCTCCTGTTTGCAGAATAACTGTTAGATCTTCTGCCATTAAGTCTGCATTCCAGGAAGGAGAAAGGAGCAGGCAGAAACAGAGAGGTGATGCCTGTATCAAGAAAACAGAGCTTTCCTAGGAACCTTCTTCTTATGTATCATCAGTCAAAATTGTGTTATATGGCCACTCCTCCCCACAAGAGAGACCCCTTGTCGTCTTCAGGAAGGGAGAGCCTCTAGAAATTAGGTTACAACTTTTTCACCTTGAGCCACTAGGGCATTAGTGGTGGCTCCTATAACTTGGGATAGAAGCTTCTGATTAGGATAGCTTTAGAAGTAGGCACAGGACTATTGCAAATGGAAGAGGAGATTCCTGGAATGAAATTTCCCAGTGGTTTTCTTGTTTTCTTTAGTCAGCCCCAAGTATTAGTCTTCCTCTTTCCTTTATATTGTCACTACTCATTTCTGATTGGACTTCTACTTCTCCGACTGCAGGAATTTTTACAAAATTACCTTATAGCTCATCCCGAGCCAATAATGTTACCTAGTTTTCATAATACTTACTGTAGTTTTAAGCTGCGTTAGTACTATTACAAATACATTCTAAATTGGCCAGATTACTATTAGCAATGTTATGTCTGATTTTAGAGGATCATGTAGAGACTGGAATGTCTCCACAGGCAAGTAAACTAGATGATGATGAGTCTCAAAAACATGTCATATGAAAGGAACTGAGGATGTTTCACCTTAAAATGATAACCAAGACAGGAGTCATTATCTGTCTTCAGATATTTGAGGGACTGGTATATGAAAGAGAAATTTATTTGGAACATGAGTGTAAATTACAGAAAGACATATTTCAAGTTCACATTAAAAAAAAAACAACACTTTTTGTAACTTAGAGTTGCCCAGCAGGCTTCCTTGTGGGGAAGTGTACGTCCTATCACAGGAAATTTTTAAGAAGGTAGGTAACTTACTGTCTGGAGAACTGTATAGGGAGGTGTCTTTGTGGTGGTCACTTAGGATCTTTTTTTTGGAACTCTAGGGCTTAAGGAATCCAGTTTGAAAATCACTGGGAAAATCTAGTTGTTCTAAATGTTTGTTTTCTACTTTAATCATTCAGTGTAGAAAATGAGGAGCCATTGAAAGATTCTAAACAGAAGAAAGACATGGTTTGATTTGCATTTAGAAGGTCACTATGTTGTCAGTGTGACTAAAATCAAAACTGAGATGAGGGAAGGAGACCAGTTTGGAGGGTGTTACAATGGCCTAGGTAGGAAATGATTAGAAGCTAAACTAAGACAGTAGCAGTGGTGGATAGAGCAGTAGCATTAAAAAAAGACCTAATGATCAGTTTGGTTTGGTGAGAAACGAGTCTGGGTTAATTCTCAACTTGATCACTTTGGGGATTATGTAAAGAATGTTGACTTTAGCAGACAAAGAGCATGTGGAGAAGCAGCAGGTTTTAAGGGAAAGATCTTGAATTTAGCTTTAGAACCAGGATATTTTTGTTATTTTATTTTACTTTGTTCGTCATTAAATTGACTATGTTGGTCTTGAATCTGACCAGTGAAAACTTATTATATTGATTAATAAAAAAATCATACTTCAGTAAAAATCATAGTTCTTTAAGTAAATGTAAGAACTTATACCTTCCTTATGTTCTTTGTTTACCTAAGGAAATGCGACTTCACCACAAGTACAAAGACCATCTTTCATGGATTACTTTGATAAACAGGACTTCAAGAATAAGAGTCATGAAAACTGTAATCAGAATATGCATGAACCCTTCCCTATGTCCAAAAATGTTTTTCCTGATAACTGGAAAGTTCCTCAAGACGGAGACTTTGACTTTGTAAGTACATTTTAATTCTTCCATATATGTTTTCTCCTACTCTATTTTGTCACCACATTGAGAAACATAGGTTGTGTGTGTGTGTGTGTATGATTAAAATTATAGACTGTATATTAATATTCAGTATATTGCTATATATGGGTAAGGGAATGGTGAAATTGTAGTTTGCTTGTAGAAATGTAGTTGCAGAGAAATGTAAATAATTGCTTATGGTTAAATAAATTATAGCCCAAATTTAGAGAAATATTTAGGACTCTTTAAAACTAAAATGACAACTGTGTTAAAAGATGTTTTTAATAATGCAAATATGAGATATTTCTGACAGTAAATTCAGTTTCCTAAACAAATGATGCAAAGGTATTTTTGACATCAACTTTGAGAAATTTGCCTCAACTATGAAAGTTAAGTCACATAGTGTTAACTCCACTTGGTTTGTCAGAAATAATAGTCCTATGTCTAGTTAAGAATATAAACTTCAGTATAAAACTGTGCCTTCTTTTTTTTTTTAATCAACTTTTTTGTTTTTCATTTAATTTTATTATTTGGCCGCATTGGGTCTTAGTTGTGGCATGCAGGATCTTTCATTGTGGCACGTAGGCTCTTTGTTGTGGCGTGTGGGCTTCTCTCTAGTTGTGGCACGTGGACTCCAGAGCTCACAGGCTCAGTAGTTGCAGCATGTGGTCTCTCTAGTTGTGGCGCATGGGCTCCAGAGCACATGGGCTCAGTAGTTGCTGTGCGCGGGCTTAGTTGCCCAGTGGCGTGTGGGATCTTAGTTCCCTGACCAGGGATTGAACCCTCATCCCCTGCATTGGAAGGTGGATTCTTAACTACTGGACCATCAGAGAAGTGCCTAAAACTGTGCCTTCTTGCCTCTTATTACATTTTCTCCTTATTTCTTCTGTCCTGCTCCTTATTATTTATTTCTTTTAAAGAATGTATGTAATACAGATAAATAATTCTAAAACAACTCTTACCACAACTTGAGAGAGTAACTTTTTAAAATGAGTTCTTTAATCTAGAAATTTTTGAGGTAAATTTTTGCTTTAGCGTGTATTATAAATAGCATTTACTTTTGCATATTGTTCTGTAAGATTTTCATGTAAAATAACTACAGCTATATTTGTTAATAAGTATATTTATAAGTAAATAAAATTTTAGATATATCTATATCTTCTAAATTTTTAAATACTATCAAGCAGTTTTGCCTAGACACCATGCCTCTAAATGCTTTGTGATTATAAATACTTCTAATGTTAAATACTTTTCTCCTAAATATTGTGATTAAGTTTTTAAATAATCAGATAATAAAGTTTCAAAATCTGTCCTCAATAAATTTAGTACTAAGTGCTAGCAAATATTAGCCATGGCACAGGTTAGTCTGAAAACATTAATCGTAGTATCTCCTTACTGTTTTTTCAGTTTTGAGTTTATAAATTAGAAAAATAAAATCTGTATTTCTATAGTTCTAGTAAGATTTCATTTTATGCTACCTCCTTTTAAAAAATATGTAAATTATTTAGAATGCTGACTTTAAGCTTAAAATCATTCGTAAACATGATGAATCTTTGATGAATCAAAGAACTCTGTCTTAACTCAGTTGGAATAAATCTTAAGAGTCTCTGGAAAACAGTTTGAAATGAGCTACAAAGTAATGAATAAATTATCATAGTTAACAAATAGCAAATAAAATGATTTATTTCTGTTTCAGTTAGTCTTTGCTACCACCCCCAAAATTTAGAACTTAAAATAACTATTTCATTTGCTTACAGTTTTGTGAGTAAGCAGTTTGACTAGGTTCAGCTGAGTGGTTCTGCTAGTCTCACCTGGAGTCTCTCAAGTGGCTGAAATCATCTAGCAGCTTGAATGGAGCTGAATAATGTCTCTAAAATCACTCATGTGTCAGGCAGTTGTGCTGACAGTTGGCTAGGCCATATGACCCTGTCAGGCAAGCCTGGAGGTTTTATGTTGTGGTAGCAGCCTTCCAAGAAGGTGATAGAAGAAATTGTAAGGCCTCTTGAGTCCTAAGTTTAGAATGCATTTACAATACCATCAAAAAGAATGAGTACTTAGGAATAATCTTAACCAAGGAGATGAAAGACTTGTACATTGAAAACTACAAAACACTGCTGAAAGTAACTATAGAAGACACCAATACATGGAATGACATCTCATGTTCATGGATTGGAAGACAATATGGTTAAGATGTCAATATTGTCCAAAGCAACCTACAGATTCAGTGTAATTTCTATTAAAATCCCAATGACATTTTTTGTAGAAATAGAAAAATCCATCTAAAATTCATTTGGAATTTCAAGCGACTTGAATAGTCAAAACAACCTTGAAGAAGAGAAACAAAGTTGGAGGTCTCATACTTCCTGATTTCCAAACTGCTACAAAGCTACAGTAATCAAAACAGACAGACATGTAGACAGATGGAGTAGAATAGAAAACCCAGAGATAAACCATCACATATATTGTCAGAGATTTTCAGCAAGGGTATTAAGACCATTCAATGAGGAAAGGATAGTCTTGTCAACAAATGATGCTGGGAAAACTGGATAGCCACATGCACGAAGTTGGGCCTATACCTTACACCATATACAAAAATACAAAAATTAACTCAAAATGAATCAAGGATCTAAATAAACATACGAACTGTAACTACAAAACTTGTCGAAAAAACATAGGGGAAAAGCTGTGTGACATTGGATTTGGCAGTGATTTCTTAGATATGACACCAAAAGCACAGGCAACAAAAGAAAAAATAGATAAATTGGACTATATAAAAATTAAAATTTTATGCATCAAAGAAAGTACACTGTCAGCAAAGAAAAGTCAACCCACAGAATGGAAGAAAACATGTAAATCATGTATCCGATAAGGGGTTAGTATCTAGGATATATAAAGAACTCAACAACAAAAAACTAAGCAACCCAATTTAAAAATGGTCAAAGTACTCCAATAAATATTTCTCCAAAGAAGATATATAAATGGCCAATAAACAAATGAAAAGATGTTTAATGTCACTAATCATTAGAGAAACCCAGATCAAAACCATGAGATACTATTTCACACCCATTATATACACACACACGTACACACACACAGAAAATAACAAGTGTTGGTGAGGATGTGGAGAAATTGGAACCCTTCCTTGGGCGCTGCAAATGTAAAATGGTACCTCTGTGGAAAACAGTATGGCTTTCCTCAAAAAAAACTGAACATAGATTACCATGTGATCCAGCAATTCCATTTCTGGATATATACCCAAAAGAAATGAGTGAAAGCAGAGACTTGAACAGATATTTGTACATCCATGTTCATAGCAACGTTATTCACAATTGCCAAAAGGCGGAAGCAACCCAGGTGTCCATTGACGGGTGAATAAACAAAATGTGATATACGCATACAGTGAAATATTTTTCAGCCTAAAAAGGAAGGAAATTGGGCTTCCCTGGTGGCGCAGTGGTTGAGAGTCCGCCTGCCGATGCTAGGGGACACAGGTTCGTGCCCCGGTCCGGGAAGATCCCACATGCCGCGGAGCAGCTAGGCCCGTGAGCCATGGCCGCTGAGCCTGCGCGTCCGGAGCCTGTGCTCCGCAACGGGAGAGGCCACAACAGTGAGAGGCCCGCGTACAGCCAAAAAAAAAAAAGGAAGGAAATTTTGACACAAGCCGTAATATGGTGAACTTTGAAGATAATAAGCTAAGTAACATAGCCAGTCACAAAAGAACAAATACTGTATGATTCCACTTAATATGCGGTACCTAGAGTGGTCAAATTCATAGAAACAGAAAATAGAATGGTAATTGCCAAGTGCTGGAGGAGGGGGAAATAGGGAGTTACTGGTTTTTGTGTACAGAACTTGAGTTTTGGAAGATGAAAAGAGTCCTGGGGATGGATTGTGGATGTACTTAATGCCACTGAAGTCTACACTTAAAAATGGTTAAAATGGTGGATTTTAAGTTATGTATAAAAAAAAAGTAAGAGGGGGAAAAAAGGATTCACATAGTGTCACTTCTGCCATATTCTTAGTCAAAATATATTCACAAGGCCAATCCAGATTCAAAGGATATGGAAATAGATTTCACCTCATGATGAAAAGACTAGCAAAGTCATATTGCAGAGGGTCGTGTGGAATGAATGGAATTATTGTGGTCATCTTTGCAAATAATCTACTAGAAGTTGTCCGTATTAAAATTCAACAGAATTTAAAAGAATGAATTTAGGGAATTGGAGGTCATTAGTGATTTTGATGAGGGCCATTTCAGTACCCTACTTTTAGAATATTCATACACAGCAACTTTTGACATGCAGCCTTCTACTGTCCCTTTTAAGCTCATTCTAGTTTTGTGAATGAGAGCATCAGTTTTTCTAGTGGCCAGCTCTTATAAGTAAACTTCCGGTAATATTTTCAGCCCATTGTAGATTCTGGAGTCCTTCTATCTGGAAATTCCAAAATTTGTTAGAAAACCTTAAACTAGTTTAACAAATGTTCTGTTTTCTGCTTTGGATTGTGCTAGGCACTATGGGTTAAAAATATATATATATATTTATATACACATATGTATGTGCATTTATTAAGCTGAGAAAATATGTTAGTAAAGTGTTAAATTATAATCCAGAGCAATAATTCAGATATCATGCATAAGAGGAGGACTCAGTAAAGGTTGGAGTAGTTTATGAAATCATATAGTAGAGGAGGACTTTGTCTAAAATTGGAAGATGGATAGTAGAAGAGAAGGTAGGCAGTACAGAGGATGATGTGCATAATAAAAAGCTTAGAGGTAGGAAGATATATATATATACAACATATATATATACAAGATATATTGGGTGACAATGAAGTGGAGACCGTCAAGTTCATTTAAAATAATATGGGAGATAAAATGAAAGCTAGGTTTGGGTCAGATGGTGGAAGCCTTGAATGTAAGACTGCAAAGTCTGAAATTTTATTTCCTAGACAGTGGAAAGCCACTGAAGGTTTTTAGGTTGGAAAATGACGTGATGAAAAGTGTTTTAAGTATATTAATTTTGATGGTAGCATGCAGGATTGATTGACAGAAAAAGACTAGAGGTAGGGGAAAATCAGGTCTGTGAAACAGACTTGAAATAATAGGGTAATAAAATGGAAAAGAACCAAACAACAAAAACAGGGATAGATGTAGGAGACACTAGAAAGGTTGTTAATCAACAGAAATAGCCGACTTATTGGATTAAAGAGTACTATATTGGTTAAGATGAGGAGCTAAATAATAGAAGGTGAAATTTAAGAAAAAAAAAAAAAAGAAGGAAAGTGTCCTCACAGCTGGAAAGAGGCTCCAAGAGATCATAGGACCGGATTTAATTTTCGCAGACTTATTTCTTTTCTGACTTATACAGGGCATGTAGCCTTAAAAAGGGAAAGCAAAGGGGGAGGAATGACTAGAGCAGGAGTTCTTTCTTCCCCAACATTTACTACACCTGTCAACTGCTCAGCCCTCTTCATCACCTTGAGGAAAGTGAAAAATGTTTGCAGTAGCTACTGAGGGAATGCAAATGGGAATAAATAAGACATGAATAAAGGAAGGATTGCCAGGAGATGAACAAAGAATTTGCTAAGAGTAGTAGTGAGTGTGTTTAAAAAAAAAGAGAGAAAAGAAAAGAAAAGTGTGTAAGAGAGGCTAGAAGAGAGTAGGAAAAGAGGAAGCAGAGGTAGGACAAAGTGTAAAGGGTTTGATGGAATACTTTGCTTACAAAGTAAGGAAATGGACTAAAAGCAAAGAGATTTCTACTTAAGACACCAGCTGGTATTGATAAGGGAAATCTGGTCTTACTCATTCCATCACACATTAGATATAGAATGTTAAAAATGTGACTCATCAAAGTGTAAAAGCGTGCTAAGGTTTATGTGTTTATCTCCCCTCTTTATGATGTATCTCAAGGATACCTTCCAAGAGAGCTAGATTTTATGTCATTCCTATGTCTATTCAATATAAGTTGCTTAAAACTACCCAAAGTCATTTTGACCATGTTTCTAGGACATAGAAGGCTTCTCTTTCTGCCGTGAGAAAAAGAGGTTTCAAAAAAGAAAAATGAAAGTGAATACTTCGTTGTCTTTTGCAGTATTCAGAGCGGATTCCTAAAGGACAGAACTTATTCAGAGAGACACCTGCTAGGCAGATGTGCGGAGTAGGAAGCATTCTTTATCTTAAAGCCTGTATGCAACTTAATTGGTGTATTTTCTTTAGCATTTGTCTTTTAGATTTTCTGTGAATTGGTTGTTTCCTGTTACGTTCTTGGATGTAAGGAGCTGATAAGAGAAATAATTTGTGATTTCACCAACTTGAGGGTAGCATAAAGATAGGATAAAATATATTTAGGCTAACTGAACCAATTATTTTAACTCTACTAAAAAAGTTCTGTTTAGGGTGTGGCTGTGAAGATTTCTAAAACAAATGTAAAAGGCAAATCTGTTTATTATAGCACTAGTCAAATGTTTCAGTTTTTGTTAGAATTATTTCCAAACAGCCTTAGCATCCAGATTGTTTAGTGTTAAATGGAGAGCATGTAGATCATGTTTTGCAGAAATTACACTATCATTCATACATAAATAGATACATTTTGGGTAATGTAAAGATTTTGGAATAAGAACAAAAACTTTAAAAGCCATCTGTTAACCCACTATATTGGTTCCAAATTTTAAAAAAAGAAATTGGATTGACAATAGTTGCTAGTATAAGAGGAATTAGGTAAATCAGTTATTTTTTTGTCTTTGACTCAAACTGAATTGTAAGGTAATGTTTTTGGATTTCTGTGATTCTTAAATATTCAGTTTGTGTTGTTCCTTTGAGCTAAGGGACCCAAAAATCCTCCAGGGCAGCACTTGGAGAAACAGTCTCAATAATTGTGGCAGAAGGGAAAAAAAAGTCCTCTCCTTCAAGTACACATGTGCCTTGAACTTTCCTGGGTTTTTTTTACAACTCTGCCTCTGACTCTGGATTGGAAAATCAGTATGGTGATGGGGAAAACCCCACAAAACCCAAAAAACCTCACTGCTGCAAAATGCAGAAAGCAGTGAACCTGCAGAAGGTAGCAAACCTGCTGCTGGAGCCTTAGGGGCATTTTAGGAATCTTTCTTAGTATCTTTTCACCCTGCTAGAGCAGCCAGCGGCTGTGGAGCATAATAAGTGGTGGAATACAGGAGCCCCCGCAAAGGCTTGTAGTGAAGCCAAGCCTTTGGAAAGCCCTGAGGAACGCAGGCCCTGTAGGAAGCCTGGAGGTAAAAACTTAAGCCAAGAGCATCTGCCAGTTTTCACCAGTGTAGCAGTATGCTACCACCTGCTCTCTCTACTTAAATACCGAGAGTGCTTTTGCTCTTTAAAGAGATGCTGGCTCCAGGTTTCTTTTGTGGTGCGCTCCTTAGTCAAAGAACTTCTTGTTCTCTTCAGGCCCTACTTGTATGGACTGAGGAAACCACTTCAGCTGAGTGAAGTACTTAAGCATATTGTCATCGATTAGTTTTGCGTTAATTAAATGATTATTGTCAAGTATTTCCAGATGTTTGGAAGAGTATTAACAAAGTATGAAAAGATAACTGGAGATATTTCAGGTTTATTTCTTCTGGGGTAAAGGAGAAATAAACACAAAATCTCAAATGCTTTAGTGGGTAGCCCTGGATAAGAGTCTATGATTACAGGTGTACATGTGGCGTGAACTTGAGCGTATGTGGCCCATTGTGCTTTCACTACTCTTTCCTTACAGAGCCAACAGGAAATTAAAATTAATGCGAACCCTGCACTTTGAAATACTTGCAGAATTCTGGACTCGTGCAGTCCTTCGCCAGCTCACGAAATCTGTGCTGGCACTTGTATCCAGCAGATGGTGTGGCATGTGCACAGTTGTAGCATGTGATTGTCTAGGTCCACGTAGAATTTTTATAAGATTTTGACCATCAATCTCCTTAGGCGTTTAAGACCGTCATAACCTTTGCTTTGAAAGGAGAGTGGCCTTCCTCAAAGATAAGTGTTTATATACGAGTAGGAAAAAAATGTTAATAGTCACCGGTCAACTACACTGAATTTGATTCTATAGTAGTTAAAGGCAACAAAAACTTTAGTGTCTCTAAACTACCACACTGTTTTTTTCTCAGTATAATTTAATCCATTTGGCCACCTAAGGTAGAGTGAGCATTCTGCTTTCTTATTCCTAAATATGCTGTTAAAGGCTTCAGAAATTTCAGGAAATTTTATTTGGTGGTTGTGTTTAGGCAAGATCTTCTGAAACATTAAGCTAATTCTGCTTATTTAGGTAATTAATGCCTTAACTTAAAACTCACTCTATCATCATTTCCTTTACAAATTAAAGTGAGCAGGCCTGTACTTACTGGCTTAATTAAGATAGAAAGCACAGGTGCAGTGTGTGGGTTCTGGTCACCGTGTTGGAATTTATTAAGATGTTTAAAACACATGGCAAAGAGAAAAATGGCCTTCCAAAAAGAGTTCTGAAAAGCATAAACTTTCCTCATAGTAATTTATTCTTTTAAAAATGTCGTTTATCTAGAAGATTGTGTTGAGAAATTGGCTACTTTACATTTTAAAACAAAGATGTTAATACTCCAAGCATATGTTATGGCTAATGTTGATGTCTGAGGAAGTTATTTTGACTATGTGCACTGTTTGTTCATAGCCTCATTTTGAATGTTTAGTCAGTAAGCAGTGGAGGCTGTTGAGTGATTATGTGAAAAGAGATGTTAAGAACCAATAGTGGAATTTAGGATTATAGAGTGGACAATATAACTTACTGCCTTTTAATTTAAGACTGATGCCCCACAGTATTTACCTCTTAAATAAACCATTAGATTTCAAATAAGTTGTTAGGATTGATTGAGCTGGTTATCAGTTTGTATTGACAATAGAAGAGTTCTTTTTCACTTTAACTGTCATAAATGAAATTTCTTTAAGTCTGAAAGTGTGTTTGTACTTTCATACTTAATTCAGGTTTTCAGACTATACATAGTAGTTTAGTGTTAGAGCCCTTTCCGTAACTGATCCCATCATAACTTCCTGATATAGATCTTTCACAGTTACAAGTACATAGTTCTTTTGGGGTCTGTTAGATTTGTTGTCCTGGTTAAACTAATACACCTTTCTCTCTTGTCCTGATATTAGGTTGGGACCTTTTTCCATTCTACCTCTCATTTATTAAAAGTAGAAAACTTCCATTAGGTTGGATCCTTCGGATTAGAAGACATTCCAGTAAATAACAGCTTTTTAAAAATCAAAACCTTAGCTTTCTTGATTCAAAACCAAACTAGTTTTGTTTTATAATTTTGTCCATCAATAGCAGAAGCATCTTCCCAGAAATATAGACAGATCTTACAGAGATAAGCAAAAGAGGTTATCAAACTAACGTACAGTAGCAGATAAAAGAATTTTGGTACAGAGATCTTAATTATATTGATTTACTTTTAAGAAACATTTACATGGCTTTTAACAAAGGAACTTTTTTTTCTTCGTGATTTAAGTAATGGTGCATGTTAAATTTGATATGCAGTATACTGATGTAATTAAAGCTGTTATTTACTAAAGCGCCTTATAAAAGTCTCAGCAACCTGAGTTAGAGCATCAAGTTGTAATTCCACAAGCCTTCAATTTAGTTTTTAGCTCTCTCTTAATATGAGAATGCTAATTAAGCTATATAATAGTCAAGGCTACAAATATGTAAATATGCAAAAAGCTAATAACCAGCCATTACTAACTAGTCAAATGAAATGAGTGGTCAGTTGTGGATTATTGTTGCTATGGAAGAAAGTTCTAAAGCAGATAGTCATTTTCATGGTTATAATCTTTTTTTAAAATTTATTTAACTTATTTTATTTTTTTGGCTGTGTTGGGTCTTCGTTGCTGCGTGGGGGCTTTCTCTAGTTGCGGTGAGTGGGGGCTACTCTTCGTTGTGGTGCTTGGGCTCTAGGTGCACAGGCTTCAGTAGTTGTGGCTCGCGGGCTCTAGAGCGCAAGCTCAGTAGTTGTGGCACATGGGCTTAGTTGCTGCGCGGCATGTGGGATCTTCCCGGACCAGGGCTCAAACCCATGTCCCCTGCATTGGCAGGCGGATTCCTAACCACTGAGCCACCAGGGAAGCCCACGATTATAATCTTTGATGAAAAAAATGTACTGTCTTTAACGCATTAGAACTTTAATGATGGTACAAAACTCCTGAAAATTGCCTTACTTTGATTTTAAACATTTAATCATTCTTACCCTGACTGTGAACATTGAAAGACTTTCCCTTAGCATATCTTATAAGGCATAATAGAAGAAAGATACAATTAAGTTCCCCTTTGATTTGCAGAAATCAGTGAATTACAACTAATATCTGCAAATTCTACTCTTCCATTTTTCCTTTATTACAGAATTATAGGTATAGTCTTCCAGAAAAATATTCTTTAAATAACTGAAATTAATAAAATATCCAACCCTGACCAGTGTAGTAGTCATCATTTAACAGCAGCTCTTTAGATATGCTAAAAAGTCACCTTTTTGTTGTCATTTTTAAAGCATTTTCCATAACTTAGTCAACCTTTGAGCTTCTTTCTGTTTTTTTATATCAGTTGCCCTCACCTGTAAGAATTTCCTCCTTGTCTACAATCTTATACTTTTTCTTTCTCTTGACTCCACACTGAAACTCTGAGGCTTCCATTCATTTGGGTTCTATTCCACATTTTGCTGTGACTCATGATAGGATGCTTCATTAAGTTTAAAATCTCAGCATCTGAGATGGTTTTTCTAACTAACCAGTTCTTTAAGTTCAAAGTGGTAAGTGCAGTTTTGTCTACATGTGTAATTTTACTGCTCAGCATTTTCCCCGTCCTTTGTGATTCAGACAAAGATAGTGGAATTAGAGAAGAGAGATTAGACTATTTAAGAAATATCCTAGATTTAAGAATCATCTGGATATGATAAGCAGTTGTATATAGGGGAGCTGAATGAAGAAAAAGTTTTCTGATTTAGAGAATTAGATTGATGATGTTGCCATTGTTTGAGATACAGAACAGAAAAGGAGGACAGAAGGGGTTTCGGAGGTTGGGCGCAGAGGTTGAGCTAATTCTGTTGTGGATGTATTAAGTTTTTAGTGTCTGGAGGACATATAAGTACACTAGGTAGTTGAAAATACAGGATGAAGCTATGGATTTGGGAATATTTGGCTTAGAGTACGTGAGATCTTCCAGAGAGAGCCTTGCAGTAAGGAGGGAAAGTTACCAAAAGTGGGTTTCTAGGGAATCCCAAATATAAGATGGGCAGAGAATGAGCAGTGAGCAGAGGAGACCGGCTTTATCTAGCTTTGGATATAAGTTGAGTCAAGCTTAAGCAGGCAGATAACAGCTGTCCCTTGAGAATTTACCATGGCTGAAATTTTACTTGTTTAATTGGGGAGTAGGTCACCCTAAACTTGAACTTAAAGAATAGTTTCAGCTACCAAGTATTTTGTTATCAGCTCTTTGAGGATTCATCCTGGTACCATGATTCATGCTGCTACAGTTTAAAATGTAAGCACTTTTTAAACAGTTACAACTCATTGGGTATAAACCTAAAATGGCTTTTTCTCCAAACCTACTTTGAACAATGGATACACTCTCTAATCTCCCTTTTCTGCTCCTTAACTATGCCTTTGGACAGATGCTACAAGTTTCTGGTCACTTTTGGTTAGTAAAAGTCTGACTAGTCTAAAATTTCAAGCTTAAATATGATTTAAATCTCACCTGATCGTTCCCTACTCTATGTCTCAGGGCAGGCTACCTAAGTCAGGGGTCCACAACCGGTACCAGTCTGTGGCCTGTAGGAACCGGGCCACACAGCAGGAGTGGCAGGTGAGCAAGCGAACCTTCATCTGTATTTACAGCCACTCCCCATCGCTCGCATTACCACCTCCTGTCAGATCAGTGGCGACATTAGATTCTCATAGGAGCGTGAACCATACTGTGAACTGCGCATGCGAGGGATCTAGGCTGTGCGCTCCTTGTGAGAGTCTAATGCCTGATGATCTGAGGTGGAGCTGAGGAGGTGATGCTAGCACTGGGGAGCGGCTGCAAATACAGATTATCATTAGCAGAGAGGTTTGACTGCACGGAGACCATAATAAGTCAATTGCTTGCAGACTCATATCAAAACCCTATCAGTGAGTGGCAAGTGAAAACAAGCTCAGGGCCCCCGCTGATTCCTGCATTATGGTGAGTTGTATAATTATTTCATTATATACTACAATGTAATAATAATAGAAATAAAGTGCACAGTAAATGTAATGCGCTTGAATCATCCCCAAACCACCACCACCCCCAAGTCCGTGGAAAAATTGTCTTCCACGAAACCGGCCCCTGGTGCCAAAAAGGTTAAGGACCGCTGACATTAGTGGTTTAAGACAGTTGACTGCTTTCTCCTCTCCTTGGTCTAGCTCTTGGAGAGATTGGCAGTGAGAGGGAGGGGGTGAGGAGCAGGCTAGAGGAAGGACAGAAGAGGCGGAGCTCATCATCTGAACCGGGTCATCTGAAGATGGTGGCTCCTATTCTGGTTTAATCTGCTTCTAACTGCTGTAGAATGTCTCTACTAATGTCGCAGTTTTCATGTGGACAGTATGTGTGGTTTTCTTGGGGTGATAGTTTTACCTTGCCTCCCTTTATCACTGAACTCTTTTTTAGAAATGGGCAACTGTTTCTCCAGTTCAAGCCCCTTTTCTAGTAATAGGGAATCACTGATTTCCATGGCTCCATATGAGGGAACATTTTTAACTGTGAAAATAAACAGAATTCATGCAAAAGAGCTTAGGAAAATTCAGGCCAAACACCATCGTCTCCATTTATGGCTATTATTCTGAAAGGTTAAAAAAAAAAATCACATGCATTTAAACAGCTAAAGGCTATTTTAAAATATACTTACGGAATTTTTCATCCCAGTTTCTGTTTCATAGCTAAAACATTAAAAACGGTATCATCTATATCAGTTTAGATGTTGGTAACAATTTAATGCATACTCTATAAGTTAAATAAATATCTCTCTTTAGTCACCTTTATTTTGTAATTTAGGGAAAACCTGTTTTATATTAATATTTAAAATAAGTATCAAATAAAACCAGCTTCTAATAGCAGAGCAAGTACTTTGAAAACAATTGGACTTTTCTATTCTAGGTTCTATGTTCTGTGTTCAGATTGATAACACATTTCCAGGGGAAAGTGGATTGTATTTATACATCCATATATTTCCCTGAATCATTTTTAGGAAGCTATTATTTTAATTTATAATGAATTCTGAAAAGAAACAGTAACAATATAAGAGAAGGCATTCAAGAAACATACCAGTTCATACTCTTACTGAATTTCATATTGATGTACTTAACCATATATTTGGCCTCTTGTATTTACAGTAGCATCAATCAGCACTCCTTTAAGCGAAAATATTTGAAAATACTTAAGCATGATTGTGTACATATTTATGTTCTTCTTATTTTTAGAATAAAGAGAAATTTCATTTAATTTTTTGCATCTCTAATAAATAAAAATAATCACAGGTGTATAAAATATGCAATAGCTACTTTGTATTTTTAAAATTAACTATCTTATATTTTAAAAGTTGTGAGATATATAAATATTAAATTATTAGATATTGCATTTGAAGTGATTCAAATGCAACACGTGAATAAGCAGTTGTCTCAGTAGACTTTATTCATTTATTTGTGTTTTAATTAGTATTTAATTACTATTAATTACTATTTCTAGTCCTCTACTTTAAAGACCCCTACTTTGAAATTTTATAGGGCTCAATATTAAAGTATTTTATTAAATGGTAACCTAGAATAATTTCAAAAGAAAGGTTTAAAAAAGAAAAGTGCTAGGCTTTAAAATGAATTCTGTCATTATTGGTGTCCAGGTTATACACAAATATTTAAAAAATCAGAAGAAACTGGCAAAATGAAAGAATTCTCAATAGTCATCATTCTAATACATAATTTCTATAATGAAGAAAGGATTACTGGGGACACAAGGTACCATTTTCTTATGCTGCTATTAAGTATTATTTAGTAGTCGAATTCAACTTAATGCCTAATCCAGAGGCACACCACAAATACACAAGTCCTATTTGTGTGTGTGTGTCAGAAGACAGCTATGTGTGCTATTTTTTTCCTTTCCAATTTCTTAATCAGTTTCTCAAATAATTAGAAAAACTTTACCAGGCCAAAGGGCCCCATGTTCCCTACCCGCACCCACAGACTTTCCTTCTTTTTTTAGCCACTGTAACGTCAGGATTTTTAAAAAACTGTTAATAAATTCTAACTAGTTGTAAGACTTATTCATACATGCTCTCAATGATACTTTGAACTGCTAATCATTTATACAAAATATTTAAATCCAGTTTTTCACAGCCAGAATTCACATTTGAACAAATAAGAAAACAGCAGTATGAGAGTAAATATATCAAATTTATAATTCATCTTGTAAGTAATTAATTCTTGAAGAAAGTTGCTGGCAGTTGGGGATGGATGAAATGCTGTTTGCTCCAATTTTGCAAGTATCTGATTTGACTGGGTGGCAAACCAGCTGACTATATTAGACTCTAAAGCATAACAGCTACATAATAGATAAAATAGGATGCTCTTTATTCTGAGGGAGAGAGGAAGAGCAGACCACAATACAGGGATGTTGAACGAGTGGATCCCTCGACTGAGTTAGTTTCTAAAGGAAGGTGAAAAGGCCCACAGAGGGTACATAAAATACTTCTGCTGAATAAATGAAATGTTAAAAAACTAAAAAGGAGGTTTAATTGTTAGTATGTTACTCTAGAAAAACTTTTTCAATTAGACATTAAATATTAATTTATATTTAAGCCATGTGATCTCAAGTTAAGTCTCAAAAATATGAAGAATAACTTGTTCTAACCTCAGTGTTAATCTTATTCATATTTTCCTATGTTCTGGAAATACTATTGATAACCTATTAATAATCTGCATAATAGTCATCAAAGTGAACACAGGGTACATAGCTTATGTAAAACAGCCTAAGTATTTTAGTGCTATGGATCTAATCTAGATTTTTAAATGGGTATACATTTTACACACACACACATACACACCTTTATTTGAAATTATTATGAGCATGAATTACATGTGTTATTTGTACAGGATTTAAAAGTAAAATAAAATTTACATTGATTTGCCAACCTTAAGACTGCTTAGGAAAATGTTAGAGAACAACCTAAGAAATTGCCATTTAACCTGTCGTTTACATATTTTGTCCAAGTGAAGAGAAGGAAAGGTATTTTGTTCCTATAATTATTGAATATTTTACTTTCTGGAAGTTCCTTTTCATCATATGCTGAATCTCTAACAGGTTAGATCGTTAAGCAAACTTCTTAGACCAAAAAAAGGCAGATGATTAGGAAAAGACTTGATTGGACAAATATGGGATGAGTTTTGGAAAGCTTTTTAATTTTTTAGATCAATTTCCCTGAGCTTTTGTTTACTTATTTTCTAAGGCATGTAAGAATACATCATTAGTTTTTTTTTTAATATCTTTATTGTAGTATAATTGCTTTACAATGTTGTGTTAGTTTCTGCTGTACAACAAAGTGAATCAGCTATATGTATACATATATCCCCATATCCCCTCCCTCCCATCCTCCCTATCCCACCCCTCTAGGTCATCACAAAGCATCGAGCTGATTTCCTTGTGCTATGCAGCTGCTTCCCACTAGCCATCCGTTTTACATTTGGTAGTGTATATATGTCAATACTACTCTCTCACTTCGTCCCAGATTCCCCTTCCCACCCTGTGTCCTCAAGTCCGTTCTCTACGTCTGAGTCTTTGTTCCTGCCCTGCCACTAGGTTTATCAGTGCCGTTTTTTCTAGATTCCATATATGTGCGTTAGCATCCGGTATTTGTCTTTCTCTTTCTGACTTACTTCACTCTGTGTGACAGACTCTAGCTCCATCCACCTCACTACAAATAACTCAATTTCATTTATTTTTATGGCTGAGTAATATTCCATTGTATATATGTGCCGCATCTTCTTTATCCATTCATCGTTGATGGACATTTAGGTCACTTCCATGTCTTGGCTATTATTGTAAATAGCGCTGCAGTGAACATTGCAATACACGTCTCTTTTTGAATTACGGTTTTCTCAGGGTATATGCCCAGTAGTGGGATTGCTGGGTCATATGGTAGTTCTATTTTTAGTTTTTTAAGGAAACTCCATACTGTTCTCCATAGTGATTGTATCAATTTACATTCCCACCAACAGTGCAGGAGGGTTCCCTTTTCTCCACACCCTCTCCAGCGTTTATTGTTTGTAGATTTTTTGATGATGGCCATTCTGACCGGTGTGAGGTGATACCTCATTGTAGTTTTGATTTGCATTTCTCTCATGATTAGTGATGTTGAGCATCTTTTCATGTGTTTGTTGGCCATCTGTATGTCTACTTTGGAGAAATGTCTATTTATGTCTTCTGCCCGTTTTTGGATTGGGTAGTTTGTTTTTTTGATATTGAACTGCATGAGCTGTGTATATTTTGGAGATTAATCCTTTGTCAATTGCTTCGTTTACATCCTTATTGTTTTTTGTTTTTTTTGCGGTACGTGGGCCTCTCACTGCTGTGGCCTCTCTCGTTGCGGAGCACAGGCTCCAGATGCGTAGGCTCAGCAGCCATGGCTCACAGGCCCAGCCGCTCCGTGGTATATGGGATCTTCCCGGACCAGGGCACGAACCCGTGTCCCCTGCATCGGCAGGCGGACTCTCAACCACTGCGCCACCAGGGAAGCCCTACATCCTTAGTTTTTAACTGGACCTTTACTATTTTTTTTTCATCTTAAAAGAGATCAAGACCATACAGTTCAAATATTTATTGGGAACGCTTTTTAGAGTATGTCTATCAATAATTTTGCTTTTTATTTTCTGTCAGATTTTGATAGTAATTCTTAGTCCTAAATTGTCAGAATTTTATTTTAAATTTATTTTCTTAAAATCTTTTCCTTAAATTATGTCTTGTTTTTAACTAATTTAAAATGTAATCAGCCACAAGTATTTTTTTTAAATTTTATAGCAATATTACTGAGATGTAATTTACATACCATACAATTCACCCATTTGAACTATACAACAGATTGGATTCTTTTTTTTCTGTAGTATATAGACAGTTGTGCAACTATCACCACAATCAATTTTACAATATTTTCATCACCCCAAAAAGAAACCCTGTATTCATTAGCAGTCACTCCTCATTTTGCCACAGTGTCCCCCCTCCTCTGTCCCTGGCAGCCGTTAATGTACTTTCTGTCTCTACAGGTTTGCCTATCTTGATATTTTATATAAATGGCATCACACAATATGAGCCACAACTATTTTTTCTACCTTTCTACTAGATAGGTGATTACAGTAGGAGGATGACTATACACATATATATATTTTGTAGTGAAGTATAGTTAATTTACAATGTTGTATTAGTTTCAGGGGTACATCAAAGTGATTCAGTTAGACATACATATGTATATGTATGTATGCTTTTCCAGATTCTTTTCGATTACAGGTTATTACAAGATACTGAATATAGTTCCCTGTGCTATACAGTAGATCATTGTTGTTTATCTAGTTTATGTATAGTAGTGTGTATATGTTAATCCCAACCTCCTAATTTATCTCTCCCCACACTACTGTACCCTTTGGTAACCATAAGTTTGTTTTCTATGTCTGTGAGTCTATTTCTGTTTTATAAAGAAGTTCATTTGTATCATTTTTTTAGATTCCACATATAAGTGATATTATTTGATATTTGTCTTTGTCTGACTTCACTTGGTATGATGATCTTTAGGTCCATCCATGTTGCTGCAAATGGCATTATTTTATTCTTTTTTATGGCTGAGTAATATTACACTGTATATATATACCACATCTTAACCCATTCATCGGTCAGTGGACATTTAGGTTGTTTCCATGTTTTGGCTATTGTAGATAGTGCTGCTATGAACATTGGGGTGCATGTATCTTTTCAAGTTAGAGTTTTCTCTGGATATATACCCGGGAGTGGGATTGCAGTATCATATGGTAACTCTATTTTTAGTTTTCTAAGGAATCTGCTTATTGTTTTCCATAGTGGCTGCACCAATTTACATTCCCACCAGCAGTGTAGGAGGGTTCCTTCTTCTCCACATCCTCTCCAGCATTTATTGTTTGTAGACTTTTTAGTGTTGGCCATTCAGACTGGTGTGAGGTGATACCTCATTGTAGTTTTGATTTGCATTTCTCTAATAACAGCAATATTGAGCATCTTTTCATGTGCCTGTTGGCCATCTGTATGTCTTCCTTGGAGAAATGTCTGTTTAGGTATTCTGCCCATTTTTTGATTGGGTTGTTTTTTTCTTTTATATATTAAGCTGTATGAGCTGTTTGTATATTTCGGAAATTAATTCCTTGTCGTTAGCCTCATCTGCAAATATTTTCTCCCAGTCTGTAGGTTGTCTTTTCGTTTTGTTTATAGTTTCCTTTGGTGTTCAAAAGCTTTTAAGTTTAATTAGGTCCTATTTGTTTATTTTTGTTTTTATTTCCATTTCTCTAGGAGGTGGGTCAAAAAATATCTCGCTGTGATTTATGTCAAAGAGTGTTCTGCCTATGTTTTCCTCTAGGAGTTTTATAGTATCCAGTCTTACATTTAGGTCTTTAATACATTTTGGGTTTGTTTTTGTACATGGTGTTAGAGAATGTTCTAATTTCATTCTTTTATATGTAGCTGTCCAGTTTTCCTAGCACCACTTATTGAAGAGACTGTCTTTTCTCCATTGTATATTCCTGCCTCCTTTGTCATAGATTAATTGGCCATAGGAGTGTGGGTTTATTTCTGGGCTCTCTATTCTGTTCCATTGATCTATGTGTCTGTTTTTGTGCCAGTACCATACTGTTTTGGTTACTGTAGCTTTGTTATATAGTTCGAAGTCAGAGAGCATGATTCTTCCAGCTTCGTTCTTCATTCTCAAGATTGTTTTGGTTGTCCAGGGTCCTTTGTGTTTCCATACAAATTTAAAATTTTTTTGCTCTATTTCTGTGAAAAATGCCATTGGTAATTTGTTAGGGATTGCACTGAATCTGTAGATCGCCTTGAGTAGTATGGTCATTTTAACAGTATTGATTCTTCCAATCCAAGAACACAGTATATCTTTCCATCTGTTTGTGTTGTCTTCAGTTTCTTTCATCAGAGTCTTAAGTTTTCTGAGTACATGTCTTCTGCCTCCTTAGGTAGATTTATTCCTAGGTATTTTATTCTTTTTTATGTGATGATAAATGGGGTTGTTTCCTTAATTTCTCTTTCTGATGTTTTGCTGTTAGTGTGTAGAAATGCAACAGATTTCTGTGGTTAATTTTGTATCCAGGGACTTCCCAGGTGGCACAGTGGTTGAGAATCCACTTGCCATTGCAGGGGACACGGGTTTGATCCCTGATCTGGGAAGATCCCACATGCCGTGGAGCATCTAAGCCCATGCGCCACAACTACTGAGCCTGCACTCTAGAGCCCGCATGCTGAAACTACTGAAGCCCATGTGCCTAGAGCCTGCGCTCCACAACAAGAGAAGCCACTGAAATGAGAAGCCCACGCACTGCAATGAAGAGTAACCCCCACTCGCTGCAACTAGAGAAAGCCTGCACGCAGCAACGAAGACCTAACACAGCCAAAATAAATAAATAAATAAATTTATTTAAAAATTTTTTTTTGTATCCAGCAACTTTACTGAATTCTTTGATGTGCTCTAGTACTTTTCTGGTAACATCTTCAGGATTTTCTGTGTATAGCATCATGTCATCTGCAAACCGTTTTACTTCTTTTCCCATTTGGATTCCTTTTACTTCTTCTTCTTCTCTGATTGCTGTGGCTAGGACTTCCGAAACTATGTTGAATAAAAGTGACAAGAGTGGACATCCTTGTCTTTTTCCTGATCTTAGAGAAGAAAATGCTTTCAGCTTTTCACCATTGAGTATGATATTAGCTGTGGGTTTGTCATATATGGCCTTTATTATGTTGAGGTATGTTCCCTCTATGCCCAGTTTCTGAAGAGTTTTTTTTAATCATAAATGGATGTTGAATTTTATTAAAAGCTTTTTCTGCATCTGTTGAGATGATCATATGGTTTTTATTCTTCAATTTGTTAATGTGGTGTATCACATTGATTGATATGCAAATCTTGAAAAATCCTTGCATCCCTGGAATAAATCCCACTTGATCATGGTGTATGATCCTTTTAATGTGTTGTTGGATTTGGTCTGCTAACATTTTGTTGAGGATTTTTGCATCTGTGTGCATCAGTGATATTGGCCTGTAATTTTCTTTTCTTCATGTGATATCTTTGTCTGGTTTTGGTATCAAGGTGACAGTGGCCTCATAGAATGAGTTCAGAAGTGTCCTTCCTTGCCAGTTCTTTTGGAAGAGTTTCAGAAGGATAGGTGGTAACTCCTCTCTAAATGTTTGCTAGAATTCACCTGTGAAGCCATCTGGTCCGGACTTTGGTTTGTTGGGAGTTTTTAAATTACTCATTCAATTTTAGTGCTGGTAATGGGTATGTTCTTATTTTCTGTTTCTTCCTGGTTCAGTCTTGGGAGATCATACCTTTCTAAGAATTTATCCATTTCTTCTAGGTTGTCCAATTTATTGGCACATAGTTGTTCATAGTAGTCTCTTATGGTCCTTTGTATTTTTGTGGTATTGTTCGTAACTTCTCCTTTAACATTTCTGATTTTGTTGATTGGACCCTCTCCCTTTTTTTCTTCGTGAGTCTGGCCAAAGGTTTATGAATTTTGTTTATCTTTTCAAAGAACCAGTTTAGTTTATTGATCTTTTCTAATTTTTTAGTCTCTTTCATTTCTTTCTGCTCTGAAAGCTTTATGATTTCTTTCCTTCTACTAACTTTGGGTTTTGTTTGTTCTTTCTCTAGTTGCTTTAGGCATAAGGTTAGGTTGTTTATTTGAGATTTTTCTTGTTTCCTGAGGTAAGCTTATATCACTATAAACTTCCCTTTTAGAACTGCTTTTGTTGTGTCCCATAGTTTTTGGATTGTTGTGTTTTCCTTTTCATTTATCTCTAGGTATTTTTGATTTCCTCTTTGATTTCTTCAGTGATCTATTGGTTGTTTAGTAGCATATTGTTTAGCCTCCATGTGTTTGTGTTTTTTGCAGTTTTTTCCCTGTAGTTGATTTCTAGCCTTATAGCATTGTGGGCAGAAAAGATGCTTGATGTGATTTCAGTTTTCTTATATTTAAAAAAGGCTTACTTTGTGGCCCAGCATGTGATCTATCCTGGAGAATGTTCCACGTGCACTTGAAAAGAATGTGTATTCTGTTGCTTCTGGATGAAATGCTCTATAAGTATCAGTTAAGTCCATCTGGTCTAATGTGTCTTTTAAGGCCTGTGTTTCTTTGTTGATTTCCTGTCTGATGATCTGTCCATTGATGTCAGTGGGATGTTAAAGTCCCCCACTGTTATTGTGTTACTGTCAATTTCTCTTTTTATATCTCTTAACATTTGTCTTATATATTGAGGTGCTCCTATGGTTGGGTGCACAAATATTTACAATTGTTATATCTTCTTGGTTTGATCCTTTGATCGTTATGTAGTATCCTTGTCTCTTATAACAGTCTTTATTTTAAACGGACTATCTCCTTTGACTTAGGAATTTGCCAACTATAATAATAGATAATATAGAGTATTTCTTTAAAAACATAGATATAATTTTAAGTCTGAAATGAAATATTTTTAATTGGATTTTTCAGGACTTTACATACTGGGGCAATGAAATCTATTCACTATATATATAGGAAATTGGTTGTGATACATGTATGGTTATGCCGCAAGAGCCTAGTTCATCTTACGTGGCAGGGGGTCTCAATCCACACTTATTTTTCCTGGACCTGGCTCAGGATGACAACTTTGTTACCTTGTCTCTTTTAAACCGACTTTGTAATGGAACCGCCCTGATCTCATTGTAGTCTGTTTACAGTGATCACACAGTGTGAGTTTTCCTGGACAGTTCTAATTTCAAATATTCTATTCTAGTGTCAAACCACATGTTGTGATTTTTTATTTAAAAATAAAAATTTCATAACGGTATATGTTGTTGGGAATTTGGCTCCACCCATCTTGGCCTAGTTAAACTTAGTCCATAAGTAATACTGGTGAGTTGTTGAAGTAAGTGAATATTTATTTCCTCAGAATATTTAGTGAATTTATTATGGGCAACCTTTCATTTAGGCATATTGTTGTGTATGTTTCCCAGGTTTTCTGTTCTTCACAAAATATATAGTCCCTATATTAGGTGATTTTATAGACTTAATGTTCATTTTCTTGGGCACAATAGTAGCATGTGGTAATGTAGGAAAACAACCTTATTCTCAGAAGATGCATGCTGAAGTATTTAGATGTAATGTGCCGTGATGTTCTGCATATACTTTGCAGTGGCTCAAAATAAAAATGTGTGTGTGTGTGTGTATGTGTGTGTGTGTAGAAAGCAAGTGAGGAGATACAGTAAAATGTTAGTGTGTGTAGAAAGCAAGTGAGGAGATACAGTAAAATGTTAACAGTTGAAGCAAAGCAGAAGTTATATGGGTGTGTTCATTATACTACTACTTTAACTTTTCTATGGATATTTGGAATTTTTTATCATAAAGAGTTAGGGAAAATATATACACTCCCTTTCTGTAAATTATGCTCCTTTTTGTCAAGGTATGTAGCATTTTAAAATATTTGACCCAAGGCAACATATATAAATTATATTTATATTTCTACAGTTGCTTTTATTTATATTTGTTTCTACGTTTACCTTTTATAATTGTTATATTTGTATTTATAGTCTTAAATTTTTTGCATCAAGCATTATATGTATAGTTTTAAGAATAGTTATACACATGCCCAAATACCCACCACCTAGGTTAGGCAATATAAATTACAGTTTCTTAGAAGCCCCCTGTTTCCCCTCCTGTCCCTATAGCAGTATCCACTATTCTTGCTTTTGTGGTAATTATTACTGTTCTCTTCTTTGTAGTTTTACCAACCAGGTGTATATTCTTTTTTTTTTTTTCATTTATATATATCTGTTGACTTTTTTTAAAAAACTTTTGTTTGGAAGTATAGTTGATTTACAATATTATATTAGTTTCAGATGTACAACATAGTGATTTGATGTTTTTATAGATTATACTCCATTTAAAGTTATTACAAAATAATGTATTTCCCTGTGCTCTCAATATATCCTTGTTGCTTATTTATTTTATACATAGTAGTTTGTATCTCTTAATCCCATACTCTATCTTGCCCCTTCCTCCTTCCCTCTCCCCACTGGTAATCACTAGTTTATTCTCTATATCTGTGAATCTGTTTCTGTTTTGTTATATACATTTATTTGTTTTATTTTTCGATTCTACATATAATTGATAACATAGAGTATATGTCTTTCTCTGTCTGACTTATTTCACTAAGTATAATACCCTCTAGGTCCATCCACTTTGTATGCACTGTTGGTGGGAATGTAAGTTGCCACTGTGGAAAACAGTATGGAGGTTCCTCAAAAAAGTAAAAATAGAACTAACATATGATCCAGCAATTTCACTGCTGCGTATATGTCTGAAGAAAATGAAGACATTAGTTTGAAAAGATACATACCCCCTAGTATTTATAACAGCATTATTTACAATGGCCAAGATATGGAAGCCTAAGTGGTCATCAAGAGATAAATGGATAAAGAAGATGTGATAGATAGATAGATAGATTATAGACAGCCAGACACACACATGATATATATATGATATATATATACACACAATATATGTATGATATATATACACAACACACAATGAAATATTACTTAGCCATAAAAAGGTATATATTCTTAATATATTATGTAGTCTTGCTGGATTTGACAATGTATTATTTGGTCTTGCTGGATTTGAACTTTATATAAATGGAATAATATTTTGTGTATGCTTCTGTGATTTGCTGTAGGGTATACTTTTGAGGATCATGATCCCATTTTGATTTATGAAACTGTAGTTTATGCATTTTCAGTGCTATATAGTATTCCACTAAGTGATTTTTTTTTTCTGTTTTATACATCCATTCTCTGTTGACTAATATTTGAATCATTTCTCATCTTTAGCTATTACAGACAATGCTGCTATGAACATTTTTATACATGTTTCCCAGAGAACAAGTGCAAGAATTTCATTATAGTATTTTCCAATAGGTGTTTAGAAATTGCTGAATAGTAGAATATTTGCATCTTCAACTTTACTAGATTATGCACGATTATTTTCCAAGGTGGGTGTACCAGTTTACATTAAGAGTTCCCATTGCTCAGTACTCTTCATTAATTTGCTGTTGCCAGGTTTTGAATTTTCACCAATCTGGTGGCTGTCAAATGGTATTTCATTATCATATTTCCCTCACCACTAATGGGACTGAATATAATTTCATGTGGTTCCCATAGATTTTGGCCATTCTCATTTCCTCTTCAGTGAAGTGCTTGTTCAAGTCTTTTAGTTTTCTGTTAGAGTTATTTGTCTTTTCTTATTGCTTTATAGGAGCTGTTTATATATTCAGGATGTTGTTTGTTTTGTTTTGTTTCAGTTATATTGGTACAAATATTTTCTACCATTTTGTGGCTTATTTCACTGTGTAATTTTTTTTATGATAGAAGTTCTTAATTTTAATATAATTGGATTCAGTATTCTCTGTTAAGGTATACTCTTTCTGGGTCATATTTAAAATGACATAAATGTATCTTATTTGTTGAATTCTAAAATTTTACAGTTTTACCTTCCACATTGTTTTGTTTTAGTTAGTAGACTTCATATTTTAGAGAAGTTTTAGGTTTACAGAAAAGTTGAGCAGAAAGTACAGAGTTTCCATGTTTTCCCTCTCTCTTCCCTCCACCCTGCAGTTTCCCCCAATTATTAACATCTTCTGTTAGTGTGGTATATTTGTTACAATTGATAAACAAATAGTGATACATTATTATTAACTAAAGTCCATAGTTTACATTAGGATTTACTCTTTGTGTTGTACGGTTCTATAGATTTTGGCAAATGCATAATGTTGTGTAACCGCCTTTATAGTTTCATGCAGAATAGCTTAACTGCTCTAAAATCCCCTGTGCTCCACCTATTCATCCCTCCCTCTTTTTCCTCAAACACCTGGCAATCACTGATCTTTTTACTGTCTCTGTAGTTTTTCTTTTCCAAAGTATTATATGATTGGAATCATATATAGTATGTAGCCTTTTCAGACTGGCATCTTTCACTTAGCAATATGCATGTAAGTTTTCTCCATGTCTTTTCATGGCTTGATAGCTCTTTTTTTTTTAATTGCTGGATAATATTCCATTGTATGGATGCACCACAGTTTGTTTATCTATTCACCTTCTGAAGGGCATCTAGGTTGCTTTCAGTTTTTAGTGGTTATGAATAAAGCTGCTGTGAACATTCTCGTGTATGCTTTTGTGTGTACGTAAATCAATCATTTTGGTTTCTGAGTCAGACAGGGGTCTAATTTTATAACTAGTTGGTTGGCATCATATACTGGAAAGTCCATTCTTTCTTCACTTTGTGAAATTCCATCTCTCTCATAGATCAAGTGTCTGTATATGAAAGATTCTATTTGGAGGCTCTGTCCTATCCCATTGGTCTGTTTGTTTAATTCACTATGAAATACCAGGGCCTTTGTTTGTATATACAAGTTGGGAGTTTGGGAGAGACATGTAGGCTGGATTTGGAGAGTCATCAGTATATGGACGGTATTCAAAGCCATGAGGTTGAATGGGATCTTCAAGGGACTCTTCAAATGAGTGAGTTTATATGGAATAGAGAAGGAATCTGTATTAGTTTCCTATGGCTGTCGGAAAAAATGTGGTAATCAATTACCACAAACTTAGTGGCTTAAAACAATAGAAGTTTGTTTTTTATTGTTCTGGAAGTCAGAAGTCTAAACTAAGTCTTACAGGGCTAAATTGTGCTATCAGCAGGACTGTGCTCCTTCTAGAGGCTTTCGCAGAGAACCTGTCTCATTTTTGAGCATCTAGAGCAGCATTCCTTGAAGCCTTGGTTCATAGCCCCTTTCTCCATCTTTAAAGCCACTGGAGTACACTAGCATCTTTTCTATCTTAACTGCTTCCTTCTGCTTCTGTCACATGACCTTTTCCATCTGTGTGGGTTCTTCTTATGCCTCCTTTTTAAAAGGACACTTATGATTGCATTTAAGGCCCACCTAGGTATTCAAGGATAATCTTCCATCTCAAGATTATTAAGTTAATCACTTCTGCAAAGTCTTTGCCATGTAAAGTAATATTCATAGGTTCCAGGTATTAGGACATGGACATCTTGGGGGGCCTTTATACAGCTTACTGCGGTCTTCCCTGTGGCCCCCAAGGATTCATGTGTATCCACATGCAAAATACATTCACCCCAACCCAACATCTCCAAAGTCTCGACCCATTGTAGCATTCACTCAAAGTCCAAAATCTCATCTAAATATTATTAGCTTAGAAGTCCCAAATCTCCTCATCTAAATCAGGTGTGGGTATACTCTAGTTATGATCCATTCTGGAACAAAATTTCTCTCCATCATGGACCTGTTGAACTAGGAAACAAATTATATGCCCCCAGAATACAGTGGTGGGACAGGCATAAGATAACAGTTACAGTTATTTCAAAAGAGAGTCAATGGAAGGAAGAAAGGACTCACTGGTCCCAAGAAATTTTAAAATCCAGTATTGAAAATCTTACTAGGTTTCAAGGCCTGAGAGTAATCTTCTGTGACTTGAGGCTCTGCCCTCTGGGCCATATGTTCCACCCTCTGAGTCACCCTTCGTTTTAATTGAAAGGTATCACATTTGTAGCTAAGTATTTTATCAACCTGTTTCCTGCTTGCAGAATTTTGGAAGTTCGACAGTCTTCCTTCATTTCATCCTATCCTTGATCCTTTTCAAGGCAAGCAGGTAGTGTTTCTGCTGGTATAACATTCTCAAAAATCTTGTGACTTTCCTGTTTATGACACATTGTTTCACACCATTAAACAAGAAGTTTCTCCACAGATCTTTCCTGGATAATCCCATCACTGTTCCTGGCTTCTGTTGAGATGGTTGAGGGGATGCATGAATCACACACCTAATCTCTTCAACATTAGCAAAAGGTTGTCCAGCCACATCCTTGACCTTCTCTCCAGAACATGTTTTTCTAACAACGTATCTCCTAATTTGAACATCTTTTGAAATACAGATAGGCTGAGAATTTTCAAATCATCAAGTGCTGGTTTCTTTTTGCTTAGATTTTTGTTCATTTCTTCCCTCAATCTATCTCATTCCTCTTGCATTTTATTATAAGCTGTAAAAAGAATCCAGACTGCAACTTAAGTGCTTTGCTTGGAAGTCTCCTCAGCTAAATGTCCAAGTCCATCATTTACAGTTTCTGCTCTCCACATAACTGCAAGACACAATTCAGTTAAGCTTTCTGCCACAATATAACAAAAATCACCTTTTCTTCAATTTCTAATAAGATGTTTCTCATCTCTTTCTGAACCCTCAACAGCAGCATCATTCTGAGCCCTTACCAATTAAATTAGTTTACTATTACTTGTTTCCTATGGTTGCTATAACAAATTACCACAAGCTTAGTGGTTTAAAGCATAGAAATTTATTTTTTTATGGTTCTGGAGGTCAGAAATCCAAAATGTCTAATGGGACTAAATCAAGATTTCAGCAGGGCCACACTTTCCCCAGAGACTCTAGGAGAGAATTTGTTTCCTTGCCTTTTTCAACATCTAATTAGAGCTGTATTCCTTGCATTTCTTGTCTTGTAGTCCCTTCTTCTATGTGAAATCTCCTTTTCCCTTCCTCATGTAGGAACACTTGTGATTGCATTCAGGGCTCATCCAGATAATTCAGAATGATTTCCCCATCTTTAGGATTTTAAATTAAGACCCTCGACTTAATCACATTTCAGAGTCTTTGCCATATAAGGTAACATTCACAGGTTCCAGGAATTAGGACATGGTATCTTGAGGGATTATTATTCAGCCTACCACAAGGTTTAAGGATCGGTCCCCAGAGCATAGCAGTGTTAAAAGATGGAGGAGAAGAGGAGGAACCAGCAAAAGAGACTGAAAAGGAACAATCAAGGAGGTAGGAAGATAGCCAGGAGAGTGTGGTATCCTGGAAGTTAAGTGAGGAAAATGTTCTAAAAGGAGGGAGTGATCAACTGGTTCAGATTCTGCTAAAGCTCAAGACGAGGACTGATCACTTACTATCGAATAGTTAGCAACGAAGGAGGTCCTTGGTGATCTTGACAAGCAGTTTAGCTTCATAAACCCTTTCAGTGCAAAAGATCCTCCCTAATCCCCCCAAAAAATGATAATGAAAAATTATTATAGTAACATGAAATAATGATTTATTTTATGAAGAAAATCTCTTGAAGGGCAAGGCCATGTCATGCTTTGTATAGTACCTACCAGAGTTCACCTCTACTCCTGGTTTTATCACTCAGTAGAGATAACATGTGACTACAGAACGGAACACAGGAACCAGTTTCTGGAATCTCTCCTCATTAGCAGCTTACTTAAGAGGTCCCCCCTCCTCCTCCTGCCCCATTCATACTAGAAGAACGTGATAATGGGGATTTTCTCTACTCCTGCCTCTGTCCAGATTTTCACATGGAGATTTGAAAGCTAAAAGATTTGGGAGGGTTTTTCTTTTTCCATATATTTTTTATTCCATTCTAAGCTGTAGGTCTCCCTAACTGCTATGACTTTCTGAGCCTTAGTTCTCATTACTGTTCCTTCCCATCTTTTACGTACTTCTAGGCTTATTCTTCTTTTGAATTGTTTTAGTTCCCCAGCTCTCACTTTACAGAACCCACATCTAGTTTTTCATTTACTAGGCCGAAATGACCCTTATGACAGTCTTTTTTTTTTTTAACATCTTTAATGGAGTATAATTGCTTTACAATGGTGTGTTAGTTTCTGCTGTATAACAAAGTGAATCCGCTATATGTATACATATATCCCCATATCCCCTCCCTCTTGCGTCTCCCTCCCACCCTCCCTATCCCACCCCTCTAGGTGGACACAAAGCACCGAGCTGATCTCCCTGTGCTATGCAGCTGCTTCCCACTAGCTATCTGTTTTACATTTGGTAGTGTATATATGTCCATGCCACTCTCTCACTTCGTCCCAGCTTACCCTTCCCCCTCCTCGTGTTCTCAAGTCCATTCTCTACGTCTGCATCTCTATTCCTGTCCTGCCCCTAGGTTCTTCAGAACCTTTTTTTTTTCTAGATTCCATATATATGTGTTAGCATAAAGTATTTGTTTTTCTCTTTCTGACTTACTTCACTCGATGACAGTCTCTAGGTCCATCCACCTCACTACAAATAACTAAATTTCGTTTCTTTTTATGGCTGAGTAATATTCCATTGCATATATGCGCCACATCGTCTTTATCCATTCATCTATTGATGGACACTTAGGTTGCTTCCATGTCCTGGCTGTTGTAAATAGAGCTGCAATGAACATTTTGGTACATGACTCTTTGAATTATGGTATTCTCAGGGTACATGCCCAGTAGTGGGATTGCTGGGTCATATGGTAGTTCTATTTTTAGTTTCTTAAGGAATCTCCATACTGTTCTCCATACTGGCTGTATCAATTTACATTCCCACCAACAGTGCAAGAGGGTTCCCTTTTCTCCACACCCTCTCCAGCATTTATTGTTTGTAGATTTTTTGATGATGGCCATTCTGACCGGTGTGAGATGATATCTCATTGTAGTTTTGATTTGTATTTCTCTAATGATTAATGATGTTGAGCATTCTTTCACGCATATATGGTCACCTTATCTTTGAAAAAGGAGGCAAGAATATACAGTGGAGAAAAGACAGCCTCTTCAATAAGTGGTGTTGGGAAAACTGGACAGCTACATGTAAAAGAATGAAATTAGAACACTGTCTAACACCATACACAAAAATAAACTCAAAATGGATTAAAGACCTAAATGTAAGGCCAGACACTATCAAACTCTTAGAGGAAAACATAGGCAGAACACTCTATGACATAAATCACAGCAAGATCCTTTTTGACCTGGCTCCTAGAGAAATGGAAATAAAAACAAAAATAAACAAATGGGACCTAATGAAACTTAAAAGCTTTTGCACAGCAAAGGAAACCATAAAGAAGACAAAAAGACAACCACCAGAATGGGAGAAAATATTTGCAAATGAAGCAACTGACAAGGGATTAATCTCCAAAATTTACAAGCAGCTCATGCAGCTCAATATCAAAAAAACAAACAACCCAGTCCAAAAATGGGCAGAAGACCTAAATAGACATTTTTCCAAAGAAGATATACAGACTGCCTACTTTCTATGTTTTAAATCTATAGGTTTGCCTATTCTGGACACTTCATCTAAATGGAATCATGTAATATGAGGCTTTTTCTGTCTGGTTTCTTGTACTTAATGTTTTCAAGGTTCATCCATATTACTGTGTATATCAGCACCTCATTCCTGTTTATAGCCAAATAATATTCCATTGTTTGAATATACCACGTTTGGTTTTCCATTTATCAACTGATGGTTTAGATTGTTGCCACTCTAAGCTGTAGCTCTCCCTAACTGCTATGACTTTCTGAGCCTTAGTTCTAATTATTGTTCCTCTCCCCCATCTTTTATGTACTTTAGTTATTATAAATAATGCTGCTATGAACAAGTTTGTGTAAGTTTTTGTGTAGACGTATGTTTTCATTTCTCTTGGGAATGGAATTGCTGAATCATGTGATAGTGCTAGGTTTAAGCTTTTGAGGAATTGTCAGACTACTTTCCAAAGTGGCTACACTATTTTACATTCCCACCAGCAGTATATGAGGGTTCCAGTTTCTCTACATCCTCACCAACACTTGCTATTATCTATATTTTTGATTATGGCCATCCTAGTGGGTAGAAGTTGGAATCTCATTGTGGGTTTTTTTGTTTGTTTGTTTTCATTGTGTTTTTGATTGGTATTTCCCTAACAGCTAATGATCTTAGTATTTTTTCATATGCTTATTTCCTGTTTGCATATATTATTTGGAGAAATGTCTATTCTGATCCTTTGCCAATTTTTTTATTGGGTGATTAGTATTTTTATTGAGTTGTAAGAGTATTTTTATATATTCTATATCAAGTTGCTTATCAGATATATGATTTTCAGGATTTTCTCCCAATCTGTGGGTTGTCTTTTCACTGTCTTATGGAGTCCTTTGAAGCACAAAAATTTTTAATTTTGATGAAGTCCTGTTTGTTTGTTTGTTTGCTTGCTTGTGCTTTTGGTGTTATATCTAAGAAACTATTGCCTAAACTAAGGTTATGAAGATTTGCACTTATGTTTTCTTCTAAGAGTCTTATACTTTTGGCTCTTACGATTAGGTCTTTGATCCATTTTGAGTTAATTTTTGTATATAGTGTGAGATAGGCATCCACCTTCGTTCTGTTCCTCATCAGTATGCAGTTGTCCCAGCATCATTTGTTGAAAAGACTGTTCTTTCCCTCATTAAATGAACTTGCCACTCTTCTTGAAAATCAGTTGACCGTAAATGTGAGGACTTATTTTTAGACTCTCAATTCTATTCCACTGATATATATGCCTATCCTCCTAACAGTACCACACTATTTTGATTACTGTAGCTCTGCAGCAAGCTTTGAATTCAGGAAGTGTGTCCTCCAACTTTGTTGTTCTTTTTCAAGATTGATTTGGCTATTTAGAAAAAAAATTTTTTTGATGAAAAACATAACGTAAAATTCACTCTCTTAACCATTTCTAACTGTACAGTTCTGTAACGTTTACATTTGCATTGCTGTGCAACCATTCTCCAGAACTCTCTTCAGCTTGCAGAACTAAAATTCTCTATCCATTAAACAACTCACATTTTCCCCTCTTCCCAGCCCCTGGTAACCACTATTCTACCTTGCTATATTTCTATGAATTTGACTACTTTAGATACCTCATATAAATGCAGCCTGGAAAACAGTCTGCACTTATTTGGAAAACAGTCTGACAGTTGCTCAGTCATACAGTATTCAACTTTTTATAATGGGCTTATTGCACTTTGCATAATGTCCTCAAGCTTGTGACAGGATTTCCTTCCTTTCTAAGGCTGAATAATATCCCATTGTATGTTTTGGCTATTTTTAATTCCGTGAATTTTCATATGAATTTTAGGATTAGCTTATCATTTTCTGCAAGGAAGTCAGCTGAGATTTGGTAGGGATTGCATCAAAGCTCTAGATTCTGCAGATCAAGTTGAGGAGTATCTCAACCGTAACAATATTGTCTCCCAACCCATGAACATGGGATGTCTTTACATTTATTTGGGTCTTCTTTAATTTCTTTCAGAAATGTTTTGTAGTTTTCATAGTTTAAGTTTTGTACTTGTTAAATTTATTCCTAAATATTTTATTTTTGTGTCATTGTAAATAGAATTGTTTTTCTTATTTTCATTTTTTGGTTTGGTAATTGCTACTGTATAGAAAAACAGTTGATTTTTATATATTGATCTTGTATCCTGCAACCTTGCAGAACTCATTTATTAGTTCTAGTAGTATTCTGGTGGATTCCTTAGAATTTTCTATGTACATGATCATGTCATCTCCAAATTGAGATAGTTTTACAGTATTATATTTAAATATAGTAATTCAACAAACATGTATTGAGGACTTGTTCTGTGTCAGGCACCGTGCTGCATGTTGGGAGTATAGAGATAAAAGGCATAAACTCCACTATCATAAAGTTTGCAATCTAGGTAGGGGACAGATCTTTAAACCAGTAATCACAATTCAGTGTTGTAAATACTGTGATTGAGAGATATATAAAGTACAGTGGTAGCACAGAGGGGAAGGGCTACTATACTGGGGAGAGTTAGGAAAAATTCCACAGATGAGCTTATACAGAGTCCTGGACCATTTTGTTAATAAGTAGCCGTGGTTATGATAACTTGTCATTTCAAGGCCAAAATGATCTTGGATATTTTAAAAGTATTATGTAGTACTTTGGCTTTAAGATTTTTTAGGTCTATCAAAATTTAAGCAGATTTGCATTAATAGTGAGACAATACATCAAGTTTTCAAAGTATATACAGATGTTTGATTATGTAGTAAAGCTGTTGCTATAAAAGCATATGATCACATTTGGAAAATTGCTATTGCATGTCTTGGCAGTTTATTAAGAACTGAAAACTTTTAAAACTAACTGGGGTTTTGATAGATTAAGTTCAAGGCCACCTTTTGTTTAAATGATGTTTTGTTTTCTGTAATTAGACCATGCTAGGTGAATTAAGTGTGTAATTAAAAGCAGAAGGTTTGGCTAATTCAGAGTAAATGAGTACAAAATACAAGGTCAGTATCCATCTCTAGTGAGACTCCAGATGAAGAGTGCACATGGAACTATTTATAAAACATTTTGCATGGTCCGATCTCCTCTAGTTTGCTGTCCATGGCTTTTAAATTAAAGTATTCACAGACTTTCAAAAAAATGTACCTGTAATATAGAAGCATGATCCCATTTACTGTGCTCATCTGAATGGGCAAACAAAAAAGATTAGAATCAAACTTCTATCCCAAATAAAAAGGTAAAGTATACTCCTCCTCTTTCAAAAGTGAACATTTAATATGTTGCTTGGCACACCAAGTTCATGGTTAGAACTCTGATAACTTTTGAGAGTTCTGAGTCTCAATTGTTTTCATTTTCACACACCCTGGAGATGTGCAAGTAAAACATCTCTAGTTTAATCTATTTCCTCAATGCTTAGTGTGGGTACCATGGGATGGGAAGTCTGGGAAGAGTTTTGTTTAGAATATTTTTTCTCTATGGTTGAGGAATGTGGTGCTTTTAGAAAACAGGTGTTTAATTTAGTGGTTTGACTACTGGAGGAAATTTGAATTGGTCACTGCAAGTGCAAAGCTTAAACTTCTCTTAGAAATCCCTTCACAGTTTAGTTCCTGGTGCCTCTCCAGCTCTTTCCTCACAGTTCTCCTTTCTGCAGTATCTGTGCTTCGGTTTGTCTGGACTTCTCTGGCGTCACAAACCCTCTCTTTATCCACCTGTCTTTTGCCTGTCTTTCTAGGCACTGTTTAAGGTTGATATCCTCAGGTGAAAAGATAGGTTAGGTCTCTCAGTAAATGTTTCTCTAGTCGTTTATCAAGCTGTCATTATACACTCTAGGAATTACTTTTTAACCATCTCTCCTCTCCACATTTTAAATTCCTCTAGGGTAGAGATTGTGACTGTCAGAACTGTATTCCAGCACCAAGGGTAGCTTCTGGCTAATAATAGTGGCTCAAACAATATTTGTTCAGTGAAATACTTGTTGGGTAAATGCTACAGATCTTTAATTTAAATTATATTTAAATCAAGAGCAATACACGTATCAAAAATCTATGTTTTGCTATGGTAAAACAAAAATAAGTGGTCTCTTATTCTTTACTCTCAAATCACCTAAAATTAATTAAAAGACCTTTCTTTCTGGGCATATGGTATTATAAAACTCTTTAAGTTGGGGAATAGTTTGATAACTGTTGACCTGAAATACAAGATCTATTTTAGTTTCCTAACCTAAACCAATTATTTAGTTAAGCTTCCCATACAAACAATTATAATGCAGTAAGGTCATTGTTTAATGGAAGAGTCTTTAAAACTACAATTGAGAATATACAAAGAACACCAAAATCTGCCTAATAGAGAAAGGGGATGCTGTTTAAGAAGTTAGCATTTAAACAGATACCTAAGAATGAGTAAGAATGTACTAGGCAGGCAAGTGGGAAAATTGTGTTATAACATGTACTGAAGAAGTGGGCACAGGAAGACATAGTCAGTGTTACTAAAACCTGAAGTTGAGTTGGGAAGTGGTGGGAATGAGGAAAGAAAGTGGGCAGGTACATTTATGCCATATAAAGAAGTTTAGATTTTAGCTTATATAAAAATGAGAGCCACTGAAAAATTACAGTGAACTGATGTTCAGAAATTAGATTGCAAGAGCTTGAGGTTAGAGGTAGTGAAATCATTGAGGAGAATGTTGCAATATGACATGGTCTAAATGAGAAATGCATGAAGGCAATGAATGAATGGAAAGGGACGGTTTTGAGAGAATCTCTAGTGATTAGATCTAGGAAGTAAGGGAGAGCAAAGGATCTCAGATGATTCCCAGATGTTTTACTTGAACCACTGGGTGAGTGATGGCTCCATTCACTACGTTAAGGAATAATGACTTTTTAAGGGGTAACATGATGAATTAGTTTTAGATGTATTAATACTGTCAGAATTCAGAAAGAAGTGGTTTTTGAGACATATCCAGAATTAGAGCTCTACAGAAATGCCTATCTGGGGCTAGAGATTCAGAATTGTGGGTTATTTTTGAGCTGGTGTAATTGAAGTCATGAAAACAGAGGGAGACTAATAGACGGACTGAGGTGGGTCCCTATGGAGCACCGACAGAAGAAGGAATGTGATGTCTTAGATACTGAGGGAGGAGAGCTTTTCGAGAAAGAGGACGTAAATGTGTAAAAAGCTTCAGAAAGATTAAATCAATATGAGGGCTAAAAGCTGGAGATTGGATTTGACACGTAGAGGGTCAATGTTGCTTTTAAGTGAAGCAGCCTCCGTGAGATGGTGAGGCCTAAAGCCAGACTGCTTCAGAATGAGCAGTGAATCAAGGGGAAGAAATAGACTTCTTTCCAGGAGTAGCTTGTGAAAGAGGAGATATGAGGTGATAAAGGGAAACTTTTTTATTTTTTGGTTTGGTCTCAGATATGAAAAACTCGAGGATTTTTACATGCTGAAAAGAAAGAGCTAAGGTAGGAGTTCGAGGGTTGAATAAAGATAATCAATGGAATGAAGTGTCCCTGAGGAAAGAGGGTGGATGGGACCCTCATGCTCAATGGGAGCATTGATAGAGAAACCAGGTGAAGATGGAAGGAGGGAGAAGTGTTATTCTGGGTCAGAGCAGTTAGGGAATAAGGGTGGGTGCTGGCTTGGGGATGTGGAGAGGAGTGGCAGTTTGGAGATATTAATAATTAGTAATAATTACTCCCCTTTCCATTTCTCAATTCTGCCAAATATCTAGCAATTTCAAACCTGAACTACCATTGTCGGTCTCTCTGATTTTCCTATTCCCTCTAAGAACACAGCAAAACAACTTATTATTAGGATTGCTTCCATTATCCACAACACTGATTGTTTTTCCCTTTCTCAAAACTATTTCCTTTGTAAATTATTATTATTTTCAACACATTTCTCTTGATTTTTAGACCTTTCTCCAATTTCACACTTCTTTAGTTTAATCCCCCACTACATTCTCTCTCCCATTCCAACTTTACAGAATCAGATATCCTTCTAACAAACTCCTGACAGCCAAGAAAGATGTCATTTTCTTAAAACTCTCTTAAATCCTGTTTGTACAGAAAGATCCTTGCAGAATGAATCAGAAATTGAAGTTTAATTCATTTTTTGTAGAGGAAGATATCTTTCTTATTTTGTTTCTTGCTTTTATTTTTACTTTTCTCTCTCATTCTTCTCTGCAGCTCCCACACTGTCTTCTCATTTTCAGTGTTGGGAATTTAGAAATATTTGTTTGCACTATTTAATAATTGATACAATAATCAGTGTTTTTCATTGAGCTTTATGGAAAAGAAACTTTATGAAAATTTAGTAATAACAAATGAATAATGTAGTGATTTCACCAAAGTCATGACTTAGTTTTTTAGAATGTGTTCTTTTTTCTTAGCTAGTAATTTACATTCTTTCCCTTTATTAGCAGTTCTATTTTAAAAAATTTTATTTCTGGCGTATATTTGAGTGCTACCTTTTATGTTTTGTTAAAGCATGTTAAATGGAGGTCAGTTAAGCCTTAATTTTGCTTGTGTATTAAAAATAGCCTTTATCTAAAAGATGAGTGAGAGCTAAGCATAAGTAACATGTATAATAGGATTTCTTTTTGTAGTTTTTAATTACTTTATTATTTGTGTAGACAAGAAAGTTTTATATGCCATTTTTAGCCTTCCTATATTAGTACTGTCCTCATGGTTCTTAAGATGCTGTTTTGATTTATGAACCCATATCTTTTGGTATATTAACTGCTAGTTTTTGAACTTCATAGCTGAGTTTCCCAGAATTGTTCCTACACTTGCTAAAGAATTAAGAATAAAATGAAAATATTTTTATATTCACTGCTATGTTTAAGTCTGTAATAGATAAGAAAGTAGAAATTGGTTTTCATTTATTAATAAGTATGCTAAATGGTCCTGAGAGCATTCATTATCATTTATTTGCAATAATAGATTTAAATATAATGCCAGATTATAAAATAATTGCTTTGCTATTATTTTGTTTTGATAAAAACAAAACTACACATAACACACACACACACACACACACACACACACACAGCCCTCATGTTTGTTTTGTGTAAGCAAGGAAAAGGTATGGAAGGTTACCACTAGTTGGTTATCAACGGTTATTTCAAGGAGGTACAGCTGGGAGATTAACTTTTTCTTTATATACCTTGCCATTTTTTTCACTTTTACATATGAAGAACATAAAATACAGAAAACATAAAGGAGAAAAAAAAAACCCTCTGATCTCTTCTCTGAATTATCAGTAATTTCCAAACCTGCCTCTGAGTCATTTAGAAAGATTTGTTAAAAATCAGATCCCTGGGTCTGAAACGGAATCTCCAGGAGTGTTAAAAATATTAGACTAGTGGTTCTCAAACCTGGTGGATCATCAGAATTGCCTAAGAAGCTTTCAGAACATCTAGATTCTCTCCCTCGTGAATAGAGAATTTGAAGTTTTTAAATGGTTTATGGAACTTGCACCTCATTTTTTAAAAAGCTCCCATGTGATTCCAATGATCCACCAGGTTTGAGAACTACCGGTTTAATGATTTATTTGCTCTGTGGAAGACACTGTTCTGGGTGCTATAGTTATTTTAAAGAGTACTAAAACACAGTTTTTGCCTTCAAATTTACAGAATAGTTGGGGGTTGGGGGCGGTATAAAAAGGTGGAAAAGACTGATACGTAACAGCTGTTTTCACAGGACAAAAGAAAAATATGCCTTAAGTTGTAAAGTCAGTGAAAATAAGGTGTCAGCCATTACCTGTGTTAAACTCTATTATTTAATATTGTTTTGAAAGTTCTGCCTAATGCAGTAAGATAAGAAAATGAAATGAAGTATAAATATTGCAAAGGAAGTGAGAAATACCATAATCATTTAAAACTGAAAATATTATTGTCTAACTAGAAAACCCAAGATTAATCAACTAACATTTATGAAAATTTTAATTAAAAACACACCAGTAAGATGGTCAGTTACAAAATAAATTCAAAAATTAATGTTTCCTCTGTACCAGCACAAACAAAAATGTTTTTAAAGATCCTACTTATAATAACACAAATACATGAAAAAAATCGACAACCATACTTAAGAAATTTGCCTAACGAAGTAAACTTTAGGACTTAAGTAAACTATAGAACCAACCATATGAAATAAACTATGGAACGTAACTAAGGGACATAAAAACAATTTAGAGAAACATTCCATATTTCTGGATGGGAAGAGTTAATGTTTTAAAATTATACATTCTCCCCCCACCAAAGAAATTTTTTTTCTTTCCATCATGTAATGCAATTCCAGTTTTTTTTTTCTTTTTGCCAAACCTGACAGTGTATTTCTAAAGTTCACTTGAAGGAATAAACCAAACAGACTTGCCAAAAAAAAAAAAAGAAAAGAAAAGAAAAAAGATATAATGTGAATAATTTGCACGAGCATGTTTTAAAACATTTCCAACGCCACAGTAATTAAAACAGCCTACTACTAACTTTTAAAAATCAGAATATAATAAAAGTGTATTTTTAATTACATACTCAATAAATAGGTATTATTGAAAGTGTTGAATCTGGTGTTGGTACAATCAGCTAAATATGTAGGAAAAATTCCTGTGGATTAAAGATTAAATGAAAGTTAAAAAGTAATAGGAAAAATGTGTACATAATCTTGATGTAGGGGAAGCCTTTTTAAAGGTATGGTAGTAAAGGCAGGAATTACTTTTTAAAAGGGTTTGATTTGACTGCATAAAGATTTTAGGTTTCTGGACAATAAAATAATCAGCTAAATTGAAAGGCAAATAAATTGGGAAGAAGTATTTATAATATGGTGCCCACACTCTTAATATAAAAAGAGCTCTTACCAATTAATGAAAAAAGATTAACTCCTAATGTTGGACTGGGAAGGAGGGGCGCACATGTAAATTTAAACTTTGAGAAGAGCAAATTGGCCATATGTATCAGAATCTTTAAAATTTTTTTATCCTTTTACCCCCTAATGGGAATGTAATCTAAGGAAATAGATATGTGCAAAAGAGCTTTAAGGATATTTTTGACAGCATTGTTTAATAAAAATTGAAAACATTTTATATGTCTAGAGACCCACTTCTTGAAATTCACCACTCACCATTCCTAGGCTGGTACTCTCATTTTCATGATAGAAGGGAGAGGCATCTCCATTTCACACAGCAGGTTGGAAAAAAGGATGAAAAAGGGCATGCCCCAGCCATCTTTTGAGGAATGTGCCCCAAAACTGCCATATAATACTGGCCAGTACTTAGTCTCATGGCTACACCTAGCTGCAAGAGAGACTGGTAAATGTCTTTATTCTGAATGCCATGTGGCCAGCTAAAAATGTTATTTCTATGGAAGAAAGAGAACAGATATTGGGGGGCAGCTACCAGTCTGCGACACTACCCCTTCTCTGCATTTTCGTCTTCCATTTCTTAGTTTAGCCCTTACTTTGAGAACGCTGACTCATTCTGTCTCTTCTTCTGCAAACTGTGTGTCCAATCTGTAGACCATCTAGGTGAGTTCTTGACTTTCTCATACCCAGGAGCTACGTATCTACCTTTATCGTCAGTCACTGTATTCCCTGTCAGTATGTCGTTCTTTCAGACATGAGGCATTTTTCCTATCCAAATATGGGAAATTAGTTGCAGTGCCTAGCAGATGAGGTTATTGCTACTAAACATTACCAGCTGGTTTGTAACATTTGGAAGTAGGAACAGAATCAATTCTAAATCTTCTGTTCTTCCTTTCTACTCGTCCCCATCCTCCCCAAGTAACTAGGAAACACTGTCAGCTTTGTACTGCATTGTTTAGGAGAACTCATGAACCTAGAGGGAGCAGTCCTACCTTTTACTGTCTTTTAATACGTTTGAGACGGTACAAGTTATGAAACTATCTGAATCCCACCCTTGAGGATCTTTCTTTCTAATCAAAAAGCAGCATATTTGTGCCCTATATGATAGGGAAGTATTTTCAACATTGTATGTCAGTAAAACTGCTGCCAGAGCTCTGTTTGCTATCTGGTGAAGCCATGACAGTTATCTAGCTTTTCCTCAATATTTCACAGCCATCACTCATTGACTGGTTGGTACCAGAGAAAGAGAGAGAAGAGAGAGAGAGGGAGAGGGGAGGGGAAGGCAAGAGGAGGGGAAAAAAACACTGCCATCTTTTTCGGTTTTGTAACTTTTCCCTTCACGTGATTCAGTGCTAGATTAATGTATATAAAGAAACTCTAGTATTCTGACAGTTATACCAAAAGTTATACCAACTCTCCATCATAGCTATTAGCTATTGCCTTCAATGGGAGGCAGGAAGGACATAGACATCCCATCTTCTAAGAGAGCACACAGATTATATAAAGTAACTTTGCTCGTGACCATATACTTAGTGAATGTTGAAGCTGGGATTCAAATCCAGCTCTTCCTAATTCCAGTGCCTGTTCCCCAACCATGGTGATACACTGAATCCCTAATAATGGAATGGAAACATGAGGATTGTCTTCATATATGTGAATGATGACCGTATGGCTATAGGATTGTATATGTTCTGTGTGTCTCCAGAGGGGGCCACTGGTTAGAAATGAAGGCAGTTTTTAACTAAATGTTATAGGAGGCATTTTTCAACAATTAGACTGAATTCAGAAATGAAATGGGTTGTATTTTTAAATAGTGATTGTTCATCACAAAATAGTCAGACTGAGGGTTTTTGTGGGGTTTTTTTTGCGGTACGCGGGCCTCTCACTGTTGTGGCCTCTCCCGCTGCGGAGCACAGGCTCCAGACGTGCAGGCCCAGCGGCCATGGCTCACGGGCCCAGCCGCTCCGCGGCATGTGGGATCTTCCCAGACCGGGGCACGAACCCGTGTCCCCGGCATCAGCAGGTGGACTCCCAACCACTGCGCCACCAGGGAAGCCCTGAGACTGAGGGTTTTGAAGGAGACAGAATAAAGTATTAGAAAGTACTGGACTTGTAGCCTGGAGGTATCAATTCTGTTTTGACCTCTTCTTATATGTTTGAATTAGCTGTTTGAGTCTCTGGGCATTTGTTTCCTAGTGAATTAAATGAAGGAGTTGGACTAAAACACCTCAGAGTCTCATTGTCTTTTAGGTAAATGGCTTACTTATTAAATGTTTGTCAAATGAATATCACAGCATAGTCCTCTCTGACCTAATGCCAGTGGCACATCCTTAATGTTCCCAACTCAAAGTAATCTACCTCCCTTTTATGCTGTGTAGTACTTTATCTTCACATCTCATTGAATCGATCACTTTCTACTTTACAGTAAACATATTTATGAGACTCATGATGGCAAGATCTATATAATATCTTGTATCTGCCATTGTGCCTTACACAAAGTAGGCACTCAATAAATATTTGTTGAATAACTTAGATAAAATTACCTGATGCATGAGAGAATTGAAGACAGCATCTTTGCAACCAGGTTTTTCTCTCACTTTCTGGAGAAACAGGTTACTCTGACACTTATCAGTGGTAGACCGATGCATGCATACAGTCTAAACGAAAGTCTCTATATTTGTGGCTTGAAGTTAAATTAAAACTTTTTCAGACAGGGCATTGACACTGACAGTAGCCACCTCAACTCAGCTTCACCTAATGAAAAACATCTACTAAACCACCACCTGGAACTCGTTAGATTCTTTCATTTGAGTTTTGCTGCCTTGACATTGTATCACACTGGGAATCTAAATATTATCTGGCTTTCTTTCAAGTATTGTTTCCTGAGAAGGTATTTGCCTAAAATTCATTCATATTCCTCTAATCTTTCTTCCTTTTCCCTTCCTCCCCTTGCCCCACCTTTTTTTCTACCACTTTCTCTTGACTTGCCTTTCACCTCTAAAATTCAGATGGCACAATGTCCTAGGGGTTGTGTACTATAATATATATGGTGAAGCGGAGGACCTGGTGAGTCAAGGTGAAACCAAAACACCTCAAAGTTGTGAGTAGCCTGATTCCAACACCTCTATGAAAACTTCCTTGAATCCCTTCACCATTTTTTTACACAATCATTAATGCCTTTCTGCACTCTCTCTCCTCTCTGTTTATGTATCTGTTTTCCCAGCCAGATAGGGGCTACATTTTATTCTTCCTTGTGTCATTATATGGTGTTGAATAAATAAGTGTGTGGACATGATTTATCCAGACAACTTCCTGTTTTTCTTGTAGGTTTTTTCCTACACAGGCAGATTGCGAAATTTCTGTTTTATAGATGAGGAACCTATAGCTTAAAGGAGTTAAACTTGCCCAACGCCAGAAAACAGGTATTTGGAGGAGCCAGGATTCAAATCCAGAGCTTTCTGGAGCCCAAGTTCTTTTTCATTCTGCTGCCAATGTATGTCTTTCAGTCTAGTCCCGTCTTCTGATTTACACTGCTACAGTCCTTAATCATCTCTCATTACCTCTTCCTTAGAGCTTTGTCATAGTCCCCTACTCTGTCTACCTAGTCCTGTCTTCTTTTCCATTCCTACTCATGCATCATTATTCTGATCATATCTCCTTAGAGGAATCTTTGATGGCTCATTTCTTGTAGGATAAAGGCTGAACTTCTTGGAATGGATCGATAACTACGCTGCCCCATAATCTGCCCCCGTTACCTCTCCAGCCTTATTTCCCACTCCTACTTCCTCTGTGCCCTCTCAACTCTAGTCTTACTCTGCCACTTCACTATCGTCTACACGTACGTGGCAGCCTCCAACTTCTTGGTCTTTACTTGTGCCTTTCTGTGTTATTTTGGCGGACCCTTCATCCCTGTTTTGCTAGTTGAAATTCCACCCAGCTTAACCCTGTCCCTTCCGTTTAACATCAGTTTCCCTGGTCGGAATTAATTCTTTCTCTGTGTGCTGCTTTTGTATTATAATTACTCATGACTCTATATGCCCCTGATATACTAATTGGAAGCCCTTTGAGAGTAAGGACTGTGTCTTCAGCTGACTGTATTCCAGAGGTTCATACAACAATTTGTCCATAAAACATACTCTGTAAGATTTTGTATGACTGAAATGAATCTGGCTTTTAAGGCAACAAAAAAAGTTCTACATACAATTTAATTTGACTAGTTGAATATGAGTTGTCTCCTGGCCTGCCTCTAAAGCATTGGATTTATAAATAAAATCTTCTGGATAAATCAGATGATTAAGTTTGCTTTGTCAAGAATGCCAAAAAAGATCAGACTTATTTTATTCTGCAGTATTTAGTATGCTATAGTATGTAGTTTGTTTATGTGAGTGTGTGTGTGTATATATATATATATATATTCACATGTACATATTATGTGTAATAAACATGCCCATATAAGAAAGAGGGTCTTAAATTTTTAAATCTTATATTTTCCATTATGTAGAGTATTTTTAGATTAATCATTATTAATTGCACTACTGAAAAATCTAGTTCCAGTGTTTTCTTTCTATTTGCTTTGAAAAAAAAGGCAAACAGTAAAATATGGTGAAATAGTTCATTCACATAGTACATATATTAGTATAATAAGTTCACAAACTTGCAAGACTTTAATGTGGACTGTTCAGTCCTTTACCTTGCTGACTCTTACCTACTTTTCAAGACTAATCTGAGGTGTATCTCCTCTAGGAAAGCTTCCTTTAAGGGCCTGCCATTCTGTATTAGCAGCACCGACAGTTGCTTTTCTCCCTCAGGCAATTGCCACACCCAGCGTGGCACCATACCTGAAATATAGTAGACGTTCAGTAAAAGTTTGTAGCATGAATGAATGAACAAACAAATGAAAGAACTTAGCGACTTGGGGTGGGGGGTGTGTGCCTGAGTGTATACGCCTTCATTCAAAGTACAGCAGCAGATTTGTATGTACAGATACGGAAGGCTGTCCGTGATACACTCTTTAGAGAAATAAAAACAAGTTGTAAGAAAAATAATTCCATTTTTGTAAAAAATATTTGTGTGTGTGTTGGGAAAAGGTCTGGAAGCTATGCAACAAGTCAGAGTTTTCCTCGGTGAGTTGGGTGGTTGGGAGTGGAGAGTCAGAATAGACTTTCACTATTTAGTACATTTTTGTATTGGTATTATTTGAACTTTACTATTCAATGTGCACTGCTTTTGTAATTTTTAAGTGACCAATAAAATATGTTCATGCTTCTGCTCAAAGTGTTAATGATACTTTAGTATCAAACGAAAACTATTTTTAAAGACAAAGTCTGGCATTTCCCCCCAATTTTTCTAGGAAGGAAATTATTTTCTTTGTTTAAATGTTTCCTGTTCCTTTTGAAAAATTGTAGGACTTAGAATAAAGTGGACTATTTTAAGTCTTTAAACCATGGTGGCACTTGTATTGGGAAACTGAATCTTCTCATTCAGTCTGTTAATGTTCATGGCCAGATTAGTAGAGACAGCTTTTTAAAGGTAGTAAGAAACTGACCAATTTTCACTGAATGGAGGTAGCAATCTTAGTTTTTTTGGACTGTCTTTCCCCCTCTTTTCAAACACATCCCTGGGTTCTTTTGGTTAACTTAATCTCGTGCCACTGAGCAGCTGGTCTTAATGATGATGGTAAACCATTTCTTCTGAGTCCAGGCCGGAATGAAAATACCACTGAAAGATACCCAAGATAGTTCACCACCCCTTACTTCCTTATCTTTTTTATGAACCAGGAAAATGGTCTTAGTAAAACAAGGTTTTTTGAGACTTCAGAATCTTGGTTATTTTAAGATCATTCCTAAAATTTTTTCACATGGTCCGGCTGCCAGACAGACTGTACATCAATTTCCTGCAGTGTTTGGCAGGCCTACATATTCACTGACTTAAAAACAATTTGAATTTATTGATTTTGAAATTCGTGAGTACTTTCTAAATTTTTTTTCCCCATCTAAATTTACTTTGGAAAAAAATATCCACAACAGAAAACACTGGCCCATTTTTGTGCCAAGACTTTCAGGGAAATATTTTATGTGATTAATATTGTGTAGCTAATCTGGTGTGAAAAATCAGTTTTATCCATTTTAACTTATGAGAGCATGACCATCCTGTGTGAACTATTTAAGGAGCCTATGACTTCACTAATCCAAATTTAAGTGTTTGTTACTGCCTTTATATGTGTTACATTAATCATTTCAATTAATATTGGGCCACTTTTCTTTTTAGGAATTGAATTATATTTCATCGACAGATCCGTATCTTTTCTTTCCAGGGTAATGTCCTAACCTTGCCATGGGCAAGCTGAGATTAGTGGACTCTGGACTTGGCTCAATGAAATACATAGTTCATGGTACCAGGCCATTTTAATAGGTCTGGATTCAGTTAGAAAGCTTCCTCCTAATCTATCTTTTCCTTTAAAACCATTTGTCCTAAAAGATTGGTGTTCTCTCTCTTATTAATAGTCAGAAGAGAAACAACTTTATAAAATCTGTATGATGATTTCATTCCATCAAACTCAAACTGTTTTTATAAAACATTGGATTATTTGTTACTTGGTGAGTGTACATTATTCTGGAAGCTTTAATGTAAGCACTTTGGGGAGTCAAGAAATAGCTATTCATAGTGCTTGTACAGTACTCTATTATCCTCAGAGTTACAGCACCTCGCAAATAACGTGGCTTCCGCCCAGGGAAGAATTGACTCACCATGGAGGTCTGTCTCCCTTGTCTCATTAAATCTTCTAGAATTGCTGAGAAGTGGCTAGCGATTATTCTTCTCTCTGTTTGACGTATGTGGAGAGCGAGGTGCCAAGCAGCGAGAGGTGATGCAGAGTCTCTCAGGGGGTGCCATTTGAATCTTGGTCATTGAATCGCTGCTGAGCAAGCGTTAGCGTGAACTCCTGAGGCCCATCTTATAGGGGATGTGGTGCCCTAAATGCCAGAAACAAGTCCCCACCATTCTAGGCATTGCCAGTTCCTGCCTTCATTTACAAATTATTATATTTTATGAGTATATTTCATTTTGATTTTATATAATTTCTTCAAAAGGACCCATAAACATGTCTCATATGTCATTCGTACTTAAAATTGAATAATTTAAAAGAGCTATGTAAAACTGTTTTGAGAACATTGAGTTTTGACCTTAATTACTCTTAGGATTCAAACTCGCTGATTTATTTTTATTGAGGGAGAAGTAATGTTTTTAAAGTATATAACTGATCTATAAGAATGCTGTGTTATTTTATCTGCAAGATTTGTGTGTCAAAAATCCACCTGCAGGGTATTTTCTTTTAAAGCTCCTTGGAAAGGTGAATTCTGTAGATGAACTGACATTAGTATATGTTTACATTTATTTTAAAGTGTCTGAGATGAGGCAGGCAGGAAGAACCTTGAAACTGAATTCTTCATGACCTTTTAAGTTAATCTTGGATGCTAACTAACTCAAGGGAAGTGTGAGAAATGGGTGGAAACGGCTTCAGTTGAATAAATGTTACACTTCAATGACTTTAATTTTTTTTTTTTAGAATGGAAGGACTAGGTGACAAGTACAGGAGAAACCTGATTATCAGAACTTCATTCCATTATTTTAAAAGTACCAAATGTATTCTAACCAACAGACGATGTTTTCTTTCTTACACAGCCGACAGAAACTGGTAGTTGAACCTTAGCATTTGATAAGTATACAGTATGTACTCCCTACCCTTATATATTTTCCTGCCTTTGAGGGGGCAGGATGGTTTTTAAAAATTCTTTATTTATTTTCCACTCATGGTGGGTTATTTTTGGCAACAACCAGTTGACCTCCTGACTATTCTCTCTGGTTCCATTCTTGCCTCCCTAAATTCTGTCCTCCACTCTGGAGCCAGGTTGATTCATTTTAAATGTAGATCAAATTCTGTCACTCCCCTGCTCAAACACACCAGGACCTTTCCATCACAGAATAAAATCTGAGGGCTTTACTATGGTCTGTTGATGCCATGAATGTTCTGGTACCCGGCCATATCTCTGACCTCATTTTCTACACTGTTTTTTGCTCACTTTGCTTCAGCTCTGCTGGTCTTATTGTTCTTCAAGTCAAGTTTACTCCTTCCCTGAGGCCTGTGCTTTGGCTGACATGGCCAGAACTGCCCTTCTCACGGATTCCCTCACTTCGTTCAGGTCACTTTCTAGTCACTCTATTCCCTTACCCTACTTGGTTTTCTTTCTTAACGAGCACTTACCACCACCCAACAACATATATTTTTGCTTCTTGTCTCTTCATCACTAGAATGGAGGCTAGGACTCCTCCCAGTGTGTCCACTACTGCCTCAGTCACATGATAGGTTTTCAGGGAATATTTGTTGAATGAATGAAAAGCGGCTATCTTGGAATTTTAAGAACTTGGTAACATTCCTAGACTTTATAATCTCGATAGAAAATTTTAATCATAATTCTGACAGTGTTTATCCATGTGGGTTTTCTTGCAGTGGCTGATGTATATCAAAATCATGTGAGGTTCTTTTTCAAAATATGTAGCTGGTGCTCTGACATCCCCCTCCTGCCAACTAGAAAATATTGAAGTAAAAAGAAAAGAGTGGGAAGGGTATTTTGAATAAAGCTCTTCCGGCTCATTTTCCTCCAAATTTTTTTCAGCATGGAAATTTTTTAAAAGCTGAAAATAGTACAGTAAACACACATTCACCACCTAGATTCAACAAGTATAAACATTTTGCCATATTTGCTTTTTTTGTGTGTGCTTGTGTGTGTATTTTTCCCCCTGCCAATTGTGATGTAAGAGCATAGCCTGAATCCTTCCCCCAAATAGAGAATCTCTGACTTAGTAGGTTATTGTTATTTCTGATGGGTTTCATTGTGTGGGTGAGGAGACAGTAGTGGAGAGCATACAAAGGTTGGATTTCTCTCTTAGTGATCTCTGCAATAATTGTGATGTATGCCAGTCAAGGTTGTTGTAAAGAGACCCTGTCTTCTCGATTATCTGATGCAGTTTGAATTCAGTGCCACCGTGCATTTGAAGAAGCTTTTTTGTTTGTTCTTGGTAAGTGTTCCTTCTTTGTTGTTGTTTTTTTTTTTGAAATTATATTTTATCAGCTAGGCAAGTGATAGCCTTTATTTCCTCTTGTTATTAATATAGTCACTCCAGCCTTTTTGTGTTTACTGTTTGTATGCTATATCTTTTTATGTTCATTTACTTTAACCTGTCTCTGCCTTTATATTTAAAGTGAAGTATACTTTTTCCCTGAGAACATTTAAAATGTTGTTCTACTTGTCTTCTGGTCTCCGTATTTTCTAAGGAGAAGTCTATGATGTTATATACAGGGGATTCGTATGTATCCCCTGTATATAATGTGTACTTTTTTTTTCCTGTCTACTTTCAAGACTTTTTTCTTTATTTTTGGTTTTCAGCAAACCTAGGCATTGATTTTTGTGATTGATGTTTTTAATTTTCTTTACAGTTCATGAGCTTCTTGAATCTGTAAAGTTATATCTTTTTACCAAATTTGGGAATGTATTCAGTTATTATTTCTTCAGATTTTTTTTTTCCCTCATTCTCTCAGTCCCTACCTTCTAGGACTCCAAATAACCTGTTAGACCTTTGATATTATCCCAAAGGTCCTCAAAACTCTATTCACTTTTTTCCTCAATCTTTTCTCTCTTCTTCGGATTGGATAACTTCTATTGATCTTTTTCCAGTAGATCTTTTGTCATCTCCATCTACTTTTGTCATCTCTCTTCTGCTATTAAGCATATCCAGCAAACTTTTATTTCAGATATTGAATTTTTTCCATTCTAAATTTCCATTTTTTTTGTTATATTTCCTTTTTCTCTGCTGAGATTTCCCATTTTTTTCATTCATTGTGAGCATTTTCTCCCTTACCTCACTGAGTATAATTATAGCTGCTTTAAAGTCCTGTCAGTTTCTATATCTGGGTCTAATAAAGGCTGGTCTCTGTTGATTTTCTTTTCCTTTGAGAGTGGATCACATTTTCCCGATTCTTGATATGTCAAGTAATTTTAGATCGTATCCCAGACATTGTAAATGTTTTACTGTCGAGGGGAAAAATGTGTTTTGTTTACTCTCCATAGCCTTCAGCAGTTCATTTTATTGTTGTCGTTGTTTTGAGGTTTTTTTCTCCCAACAGTTTAAGGTTGTTCTTTGTGAAAGAGTTGGTCTATTAGGGACTCACTCTGACATGCCAAAGCTGAACTCCGGATATGCTTTTTAACCCTTTAACTGCCTCTCAAGTTTCCTGTTAAACTACATGCCTACACTGTCACACAGAAAGAAAGTCCTTCATGTCTTCACCCAGATCAAGTCAATCCGAGCTGCCAAGGGTGAAACAGTGATAAAGATGAAGTTTGTCATCCTCACAACTGGCATCCTTTTTTCTGCATCCTGCCCATTGCCACCCATGTACTCTTTTGTCACCAGAGATGAATGGAATGAATTTAGATGGACTTAGCAACAAGTACCACTGCCACCTCATCAGGAACACAGGGAGAGAGGAAAATCTCAGAACAAGATGATGACAGAAGCTAGGAAGAGCAGCTGGAGGAAAGCTCTGTTGATGGAGTGGGGCACAGATGTGGGCATATGAACATGAACTGAAAGGGAAATAGAGTTTAAAAAGAAGGGGAGACAAGAGGGTGGGGAGGCAGAGGGCAGGGGGCCAGCTGTGCCCACCTTTGTGTCTGTGGTCTCATATAATCTTCAGAACAACCTGAACAGAATAACAGAACAATTTGGCTAAGAAGCTGCACTGCAACGCTCTTAAGTGTGTCAGTTCTTTACTGTCTGCTGAGAATGCAAACTTGACCTGCCTTAAGCTTAGGTTAGCTATGGTAAGCCCTTCTCCACCTCTTAACTCCCCATCCCTTCCCCTACCTCACCCCCAAATCTCAATCTTATTCTGCTTCCTGATGGGCTTTATAAGCCAGAGGCTTAAGAAAAAGACTCTGAGTGCTCTTCAGAAGACAGCATGGAGATCAGCTTGTCAGTGAGGGGCAGATGGTTTGAGGTTGGAATTCTTCCCTACAGATTGCTCTCACTTCTCTGACCTCTAGTGTCCTTATCCTTGTGCCCATTCTAAAATTTCCATTCCATTGAATAACATGCAAAGAGAGAGAAGCATGTTACCAAGAGGCACTAACTTCTTCCACACATAGCCCAGGAGTCCTTCAGGTCCTTCTAATTTTCTTCCTACACCTTTTTATGTCCAATACCCTCAGAGTAGATCATTAATTCTCAACCGGGGATGATTTTGCCTCCAGGGACCACTTGTTAATGTCTGGGCATTTCTGATTCTTGCAACTGGGGAACTGCTACTGGCATCTAGTGAGTGGAAGCCAGGGATGCTGCTAAACCTCCTACAATGCACAGGACAGCCCTGCATAACAAAGAACTGTCCAACCCAACACATCAATATTGCCAAGGCGAGAAACCCTGGAACTGACTCCTAGAGCCTTTTTCCTGTGTCCTTTCTCTTCCCTATCCCTTCCTTTCCTTCATTAGGGCTACTCCCACTGGTGTAATGATTGTGCCAGGCCAGCCTTTTTCAAGCCTGTCCCACAGCCAGAGCTGCCAGGGTGGTCCCTTCTGGTGAAGAGTGGGGATGGGAAGTACTGAATGAACTGCTAGTGGACTCTTGGGGAGGAACCCACGAGTGGGATTTGTGGAGAGGAGGAGTATGCGAGCCCTCACTTCTCAGTCATGGGCATCGAGGTGCACCTTGGGAGCTGCAGTTTAAAGGATATGGGGCGGTAGCAATATGTAGTGATTTATAGATGTTAGGGAACTTGGAAAATTCAGAGGGAGACTATAAAAGTAATTTTGGCTATGGTTATTTTTGAAATGAAATCAATTATGAATAATTATCACTTGCGCAGTATCATGTCGTTAAGAATGCCACGTTGATATTTTTGGGGAAGCTTTGTTTTATTGCAACACTGAAATCTGTTCCTGCATTTATATTTGCCTTGTTCATTTGCCGGTGACATGGTTGTCAGTTCTCAAATTAAAGAGAGAAAGAGGCAATATTGTTCCTACCTGGAATCGATTTTTTTCTCCCCTTTTCTGTTGGAATGAGAATCCTAGTTACAAGGGGGCCACACAACCAGAACATTTACCCATAGCCATTTAAGACTGCTGATAAATATAGTATAACTTTATTACAGTGACCTCATGTCAATGTCCTTTGTAATTCTGATTAGTCCCCATAATTACCTTGGACCTTTCATCACCTAACCAGTATAATCCCAAATCTGCCCAGTATTAGAGTTTGTGGGACATTGAAGTTCTCTGCATTGGACTAAGGTGTTCCCAAGTCTTCATGTCTGTAAGAAAATCACTGCATGATTTTCACCTTACCCCCGTACTTCTGCTTTTAACAAATTATCTGGAAAAAACAGAAGGCATTATTATGTTGAATACATATGGAACATGAAACTTTTCTCTCCCACTGTTTTGAATAAAAACTTTTAACTTACATTAAGTACACGTTGAATTAAATATTAAGCCTTGATGTTTTCTCTGCCCAGGATATCTACTTTTGCCTTGAAATGTATCTAAGATGTAGACAGCCCCTGTAGTCCTAGATAGTTCACTTTAAACTGAACTAGAACATCATGCTACATCAGGCCTTTGAGGGAAGCTAAGAGGGGCCATCTCTGCTGTCACAGTCTTCTTCCCCCATTATTTTTCTATACAAATGGGTGTTCTGCATTCTGCCTCTTCATCTGGCTCTTGTTCTTGGTGCTTTTGATCAAGGTTGTACTCACACCTGAGCACAGGCCTTTCAGGTATGTGAATCTGAGACTCCACCAACCTTCTGGCCTCTACCCAGCATTAAGATGCTAACCATTTGAATTGATGTTCCTAATAAGACTTGAGAATTGTGCTGTTACATTGATTAAGGCATTTTATTAGCTTGTTGAATGTGGATAAACAGATGGACTCTGATTTCAGGAAATTTTATCACAGTAACATCTTTAATGATTAATATTGAATTGTTTTCATATTTATCTTTAAATATGTCATAGTGATGATAAACACTGATAAATTGATAAATAGAATGTTCCATGATGGTTTTATAGCTTTTTGACTATGGGAATATGCCTATGCTTATTTCTGGCCCTTAGTTTATTTAACAAGCATTTGTTAAGCACCTGCTAAATGCTAGGATCTGAAGAACAAGAAGGAAGGAGTGAACAAAGTGTCAAGTGCAGCTTGAGGGGTCAAATAAGATAGAAATGAAAAGAATTCATTTGACTTTGGTGACCTAACAAGAGCAGTTTGGAGAATGTGATGGGGGTGGGAGCAGTATGGAGTGAGTTGAAGCGTGATTCCCAGTTTAGAAAGTAGAGACTTTCTCCACACTTCTGAGAAGTTTGACTTTTCAGAGAAGAGCGATGAAATTGTGACAGCGGGAGGGGTGGGTGGAATTGAAGGCAGGTCTGTTTTTCTTGGTTTGTTTAAAATAGGATATATTTATAAAGTATTCAGTTTTGATGCTAAAGACTAAGAGAGTTTGAAGGAGCACAAGAGAAGGAAGCTAACCATGTAGTTAGGTTTCTGAGACCACTCCAGGGCTATCTGACCTTAGATCTGAGGGAGGCATGTGTCTTCCATTAGAACAGGGGTTGTGGAAGATGGGTGAGCAGGAATGTTTCTAAACTGCATTGCTTTATAGTCAAAAAGAATTTGGGGCTTTGTATTATGATTAGAATCACAGGCTATTTTCTTTTAAGCAAAAGTAACAGCTTTCATAGTACTTTTGTACTGTGAAATGTTCTTGATCTGCCATGTAGAGGCTATTTTGCTTCCCAGTGATCTCTTAGGGGTTATGAAAAAAAGTATCAAATTTTTGAAGGCACTTTACAAAGTTAAAGAATTTTAAAGTGCTAAGTACTTTATGTAATCATTCACCTTAACCTCATAATTTTGGGATCATTTTGCTCCCAACTCAGTGGGGATTTTATGACTCATATCTGGTATTTTTTCTTTCCTACGGTTTTTTACTTTCTGATTTTTATTTCCTCCTTCCGTGGACTTTTGCCAGTTCAGCAATAGTAATTACTGTTGAATTATTTATTGTAGATAAAGCAGAAATAAAGTGAAACCAAATTGTCTAGCATAAGTAAAATTTTCTTTTGGTTTATCATTGAAAATTGTCATTTTTATTTTCTGTGTAACAGAAGATAAAGATTATAGAGTTAGGCTAATTCACTGTACATTGAATCATTTGGGATATCTTAGATTTTGAGGAAATTGTGTTACTTAAGGAAGTTACCTAATCATTCTAAACCTTATTAATCGTATCTGTAAAGTAAGAATAATGCCTATTTACAGAATTATCTGTCCCATTTCACAGTTATTGTGAGGTTCATCTGATAATAATTTATGTAAACATGCACTGTAAATCATAAAGTTTGTTTTTTTTTTTTTTTTGCTGTACGCGGGCCTCTCACTGTTATGGCCTCTCCCGTTGCGGAGCACAGGCTCCGGACGCGCAGGCTCAGCGGCCATGGCTCACGAGCCCAGCCGCTCCGCGGCATGTGGGATCTTCCCGGACCGGGGCACGAACCCGTGTCCCCTGCATCGGCAGGCGGACTCTCAACCACTGCGCCACCAGGGAAGCCCAAAGTATTTTTAAATATATTATGATTTGAAAAATATTAGATCTCAGGCTCTCATGGCCAACTGTAAACTCCCCTTCACCTGTAAAATGTACACGAATAAACATTGTAGGGAATGAACTCTTGGCTGGCATAATGATGCATAAGCATCATTGACCTGCAAGTCTCTGTGCTAATCTAAGTCTAATTTAAAATCTTTAAGAAACTCTTCCTTTCTTAAGGAAGGAGGGAAGTTTTTATTATGGCTGATAAACTGTGTATCTCTGTGTAGTGTAATGTTTAAAAGTGCCCTCTTAGAGGAAAACATAGGCAGAACACTCTATGACATAAATCACAGCAAGATCCTTTTTGACCCACCTCCTAGAGAAATGGAAATAAAAACAAAAGTAAACAAATGGGACCTAATGAAACTTAAAAGCTTTTGCACAGCAAAGGAAACCATAAAGAAGACCAAAAGACAACCCTCAGAATGGGAGAAAATATTTGCAAATGAAGCAACTGACAAAGGATTAATCTCCAAAATTTATAAGCAGCTCATGCAGCTTAATAACAAAAGAACAAACAACCCAATCCAAAAATGGGCAGAAGACCTAAATAGACATTTCTCCAAAGAAGATATACAGAGTGCCAACAAACACATGAAAGAATGCTCAACATCACTAATCATTAGAGAAATGCAAATCAAAACTACAATGAGATATCATCTCACACCAGTCAGAATGGCCATCATCAAAAAATCTAGAAACAATAAATGCTGGAGAGGGTGTGGAGAAAAGGGAACCCTCTTACACTGTTGGTGGGAATGTAAATTGATACAGCCACTGTGGAGAACAGTATGGAGGTTCCTTAAAAAGCTACAAATAGAACTACCATATGACCCAGCAATCCCACTACTGGGCATATACCCTGAGAAAACCATAATTCAAAAAGAGTCATGTACCAAAATGTTCATTGCAGCTCTATTTACAATAGCCCAGAGATGGAAACAACCTAAGTGTCCATCATCGGATGAATGGATAAAGAAGATGTGGCACATATATACAATGGAATATTACTCAGCCATAAAAAGAGACGAAATTGAGCTGTTTGTAATGAGGTGGATAGACCTAGAGTCTGTCATACAGAGTGAAGTAAGTCAGAAAGAGAGAGACAAATACCGTATGCTAACACATATATATGGAATTTAAGAAAAAAAAATGTCATGAAAAACCTAGGGGTGAAACAGGAATAAAGACACAGACTTACTAGAGAATGGACTTGAAGCTATGGGGAGGGGGAAGGGTAAACGGTGACAAAGCAATAAAGAGGCATGGACATGTATACACTACCAAACGTAAGGTAGATAGCTAGTGGGAAGCAGCCGCATAGCACAGGGAGATCAGCTCGGTGCTGTGTGACCGCCTGGAGGGGTGGGATAGGGAGGGTGGGAGGGAGGGTGACGCAAGCGGGAAGAGATATGGGAACATATGTATATATATAACTGATTCATTTTGTTGTGAAGCTGAAACTAACATACCATTGTAAAGCAATTATGCTCCAATAAAGATGTTTAAAAAATAAATAAAAATAAAAATAAAATAAAATAAAATAAAATCTTAAAAAAAATAAAAAATAAAAAAAAATAAAATAAAATAAAAGTGCCAGCTCCATAATTAGGTTGCCTTGGATTCAAACCCTGGTCACACCTTTCAGTGGCTAAATGTCTTGCATACGTTTAAACTCTTGGTGCCTCTGAAAATTTAAACTCTGAAAAATGGTGGTATTAATGGTACTTTGTCACAGGGTTATTATCTATTAAATGAGATAACACTTAGAATAGTGTCTGCCAGTGCTACGTGCTCAAAAAACTTGTTAGCTCTTGTGTACATGAAATTTACAGCAATATGAATCCATATATAAAATAATATTTCTCATAAAGTAAGTACCTGTAAAGAATTAAATTTTAAATCGCTAAGTACTCACCACATCTTTCCATTTAAGTAGCTTCACCCATGGGATTTTAAATACATTCAAAGGAACACTTTTTGAATCATTATAATAGCTTACTTTTTTGGATGTCAAATTTATACCTAATAAGTGGTTTTCCACCTACCTGTAGACCAGCAGTGGTACTGATGATTCCTTCCATAACCAAAAAAGGTTTTGAAATATACTGTGCTTCGAAAGAAGGAAGGAAAGGAAAGGAAAGGAAAAGGAAAAGGAAAGGAAGGGGGGGAGAGAGGGAGAGAAGAAAGAGAGAGGAAGGAAGGAAGGGAGGAAGGGAGGGAGGAAGGAAGGGAAGGAAGGAAGGAAGGAAAGAAGGAAGGAAGGAAGGAAGGGAGGGAGGAAGGGAGGGAGGGAGGGAGGGAGGGACGGAAGGGAGGGAAAGGAGGGAAAGCAGGTTTCTGCTCTTAAAAGGCAGAAATCTGTGGTGCCAAATCTGGCCACTAGAGGGTGCCGGATAGCCAGTGACCTAGCCCTCTCTTAGAGTCTGAGATCTGATCTTGCCCTTGTGAGAGTTTAGGACCTACCACTAATCATCTATGTGGAGCTCAGTGGCATCATGTTTTCTCAGTTCCAAATACCATTGATCTGATAGTGGTTCATCTTCCTTACTTCTCGTGGACCAGGGATCGAGCTGAAAGCCTGTTCCCATCGTCCATAAACTTTGATACTCTTGAAGTCAGTCAAGCTTTTCACTTCACCCGCTGCCCTTTCCAGAAGAGGCCCGCCCATTCAGAAGTCACTTTGGTTACAATTCAGTTGATTTAGGAGGATTTAATTTTATTCCATCCTACTGCTTCTGCTTTTGCTACTTTCCCTCATTCTATATGTTAATTTCTTAATGGGATTTAAGAGGTTTTACAAAATAGTTACCAATTATTCAATATGTGGTCACTCTGCGAGGTTAAAACCCCACTACTGCTTAGGAATCAATAAAGAGCGTCTTCCTTTTTCTTTTTTTTTTTTTTAAATCAGAGCAGAGATTTGGCAGGGGATGGGGAAACTTCTACTACTGTCAGTCTAGCAAAACAGACTAGTGGGAAATCTGCCCTCTCTATTACTAGGTGGCATAATTCAGGATGATACTCATTAAAAGCTAATGAAAGACAAAATTTCTGGTGATTGAAAAATGAGGAGATAGCTAGCAAAATCTGCAGCTGCCTCAATATGAATCCTCTCTCCTTGGCCACCGTGGTTCAGCACAGCTGTCTGTTCTGAGTATCAGGCGGGCTGGCAGTGAGAGTGGTCTGCTTAAAAGGCTGGCAGTGAGTCTGGGTGAAATGAGGCAGTGGACACACCTGTGAGGGGATAGCCAGGCTCAGGGCCATGGTGTTTCTCACAGCTGCCAGTGAGCAGAAGAAATGCGGGGGCTGGTGGCAGCAGGCCTGGGGATGGGCCTAACAGTGACAGGACCGTGCGCTTTAGCTAAAAGAACTATGGCAGGAAGAAGTTTGTTCAAGCGGATGTTCGTAACTGAAAATAGGCTGGATATTGTGGGAATCCGGAAATGGACAGTGTAGTGTAGAATAGATTGCAGTTTTTGAGTTCATTTGCAAGTAATTCCTTTGTGCGCAGCGTTTTTCAAAACTACTTCATGCTTTCTGGTATTGCACGTCCACTCTGAGTCTAATAAGGCGAAGGAAATTTCACTCGTGATATTTTTGTATAAGAATGCTATGGAGGATTCTGGCATCTGTTGGTACCAGGCACTAGCCACTCAGTCTGTTAGGTCATTTATTCAGGATTGGGAGCTACATGATGCTGTATGTTAATACCACATAATTTCAGAATAATGATGCAAGTGGATTAGCTACTCTGAATAACAGCATATGTCAGTCACTTGCTAACAACATCTTATAAAAAGTTCCTCATTGAATTTAACAGCCACGTAGCTTTTTTGTTACTTTTCCACAGGAGGTAAACCAACAGTGTGTCTTTTATTTGGTCAGTAATTAAAGGTGCATTTTTCCTTTTATCCTTATTAAAATTGGACTTTTTAAGACTGAGCTGAAATTTCATACTGAAAAATAAACTGTAAAGATTTACTAGCATAACTACATTATATTAATGTATATTACTGGAACCAAAGCTCAAATTCTGATCCCCAAGTTTCCACTAGTGACCACAGTCTCCTGGCTTCCCAGTAGATGCAAAGTGAGGCTATCCAATCGTCATGAAGTCCCCTCAGTCACAGTTCTCTGCCTCTGCTTCTGTGTCCACCCTAGTAGTGAGTCTGCTCAGAAAGAGGTGTTTGGCTCAAGGGAAGATCTAGCCAGAAGTCTTGTTGCATCTGAGACAGGTGGCAGCTTGGTTCGGCTCAGTGCTGAAAAGTTCCGGGAACATTTGGGAGCATGCTCATTTTACAAGGTGGTATTACAGATTTAATTTTGATGCCATGTTCTCTGTTAAATTAGTTGATAACAAAAACAATTTTTAAAAATTTGACTTGGTGTCATTCTCATTTTTTTAAAAAAGACTTTGTGGAAAATTCATTTACTGTAGGCATCTAAGTGTGAAATTTTTAGTTTGCGGTAAACTTTTACTCTAAGCTGTTTTGTTTGTAAATGACACTGGCATATTACTCTCTCATCTTTATTTTCAGTGATTTATACATATTAGTTGTCCAGTCTAAGATGATGACATAACTCACAAACACTACTGTCTCCTCTCCCCACACCAGAAAGTTGAAAGTTTGAAACATTTACATTTACATTTGAAAGTTGATGCCTCCTTCCTAAGATAAATTTAAGCTAATAATAAGCCAATTTTGGGACTTCCCTGGTGGCGCAGTGGTTAAGAAGCCACTTGCCCAGGCAGGGGACATGGGTTCGAGCCCTGGTCCGGGAAGATCCCACATGCCACGGAGCAGCTAAGTCCATGCGCCACAACTACTGAGCCTGCGCTCTAGAGCCCGTGAGCCACAACTACCGAGGCCAAGTGCCGCAGCTCCTGAAGCCCGCTTGCCTAGACCCCATGCTCTGCAACAAGAGAAGCCACTGCAATGAGAAGCCCGCGAACCGCAACGAAGAGTAGCCCCCGCCCGCTGCAACTAGAGAAAGCCCGCGTGCAGCAATGAAGACCCAACGCAGCCATAAATAAATAAACATTTAAAAGATAATAATGATTAGCCAATTTTATTTTCACTTAGTCTCATTTTATATTTTCTTTTACTTTAAATTAATAGCACTTACGAACATATTTTAAAACAACTATTAATGAAAGGATAAGGGCAAAAGCTGTCAGATTCTGTTTTATTCACTTGGTGGTTTTGCTTTTAAGTTTGCACAAGACTGATTGTTATTAAAGTCGGCAGGGGTTTTATTTTTTAACATTTTCATAGGAGCCTTCCTATCCTTTTTTTCCCCCCTATCCTTTTAAATTCCTGAGTTTCTTCATGGGTTTTTAATTGAATTTGTACCTTTGTTTGGGAAATTAAAAATACTGTTTCAGTCACAAATCGTGCCATTCTAAAATTGATGATTATGTTAAAATGTTTCCTTTTTGGTAAATTTTATTTTCTAAAGCTCATGTGGCAACTAAGGATGAAGCACTATGATCAGAATTTATTGTTGCTCTTTAAGTTTTTAAAAAACTTTTTACCATGTTTGAGTTCCTGTTGTTTCATGAGTAGCCATCAGACCATGATTCTTACTCTATGGGGTCTTAGAAGAACTACGGGTTTAGATGCCTCAACACTAAAGTATTAGGAATCCTGTTCATTGGTAGGTGTTGCTTCATTGTTTTAAAAAATCATGTAATACAGTCTGAGTTTCATGGTTTGTGGTTTTCGGCTGACCTCTATTTTATTTTAAAACCCTTCCTATAGGTGGGCAAAGTAGATTTTGCATCTTTATGGTATGAAGATAGACATAATTTAAACTGGCAGGATAAGTACTGTGGTATCACTGCAGCAGAAAATTGTATAAATGGTTGTATGCACTCAGGGATATTAGTAAGAATTATGTCCTCCCAGAGCACTTCATTCCATGCATGTTTGCCAAAGGAGTAAACTATGGTATTTATTATCATTTTGAAGAGTTTTTTGACAGAAGCCATTTTTCTAAGAGAAGAATGAGTTGAGATCAAAATTAAATATATTACCAGACACACAGAATAAACATGTAATGGAGCATGGGCCTATCCTATAGTGAAATAAATGAAATCTGCTGGGTAATATCTCTGGTTTTCCAAGATACTCTTTTTGCTTTTCTTCAGTGGCAAGTGCGCATACTTGATCCCACACACACTTTTTTTCTTTTTTTAGAGTTAACGGATATGTACCACAACGTTGAAAGGGACTTTTCCTACTGCCACACACGAGCGCTGTTGTCCACAACTGAAAACAGCAGGCGCTAAGTATCCCATATTCTAAAGAGGGCCACCAACGATTGAGACCAGGCACCTCCCTGCAGGGTTTGCTAAGAGCCCCACCATTTTTCATTCATTCAGTATATATTTATTAGGCACCTTCTATGTTCCAGGCAGTGTTCTAGGCACTGGGGATGCAGCTGTTTGCAGAAGTTCCTATCCTACTGTAATTCACAATCTGGCGCTCTAGTGGAAGGGGAAGAAGGTAGCTCTCTTCTTGCTTAGATTAAAGGTGGAGGTGGGGGCACTTCCAGAGAGCCATTCGTAGTAATCGGTGTCCCTACAGGAAAACAGACTGGCCTCTGGTGTCCCAGCCAGTTGCTTGCTAAGCTGGTTGAACCTGCAGACCCACTGATGTGCCTGCCACTAGAGCCGAGTTCAGTGAGCAAGTTCCTGGGAGTCTGGAGGGTCTATTAACATAGATGTCTGCATCTCTCCCAAAGACTTCTGTTGGCGGAGCCAAGGCCTGCAGAATTACTAGGGACCACGGTGTAGTGTTCTAGGAAAGAAGAGACTAGGAGACCTCTCCCCTTCCTTAGGTCCTGGTGGCCCCTAGAGAGTGTAGAAAAGAACCTCTACAATCTCTGTGGCTCTAAAAAAGGTGATCAGAAGTCAGAATGCTACTGAGGGGGTTTCCAGGCCAGAGGAGACAATACCCCACCCAGGGAGCTGCCCCTCCTCAAGAGGGGTGAGCACCAGGGTAACACCGACCACCACATCAGAAATCCATACACACCCCTCTGCCCTCCAACACTAGGAATCAAGCCAGAGCAGGACCAGGGAAACATCTCCCCAGCTGACAAACAACCATTTATGTCAGAAGATCCTTCCTTCTTTCCCAGCTCCTAACACCAGAGAAGAAGTAGACCTTGAGGTTGAAAAGGGCGGGCGGGGAGAAAGTTCTGGGTGCAGATAACATCCCTTCCTGCCAGTCTCTTGGTCTTTCTGTGCAAGCCTGTACTGAGGGGAGGGATGAGATTTATATTTAATATGAGATTGAAGTTTGTAATTGGTCTGGACTTTGAATAATGAAAAGTGACCTGGGGACTTCCCTGGTGGCGCAGTGGTTAAGAATCCGCCCGCCAATGCAGGGGACACGGGTTCAAGCCCTGGTCCGGGAAGATCCCACATGCCATGGAGCAACTAAGCCCATGTGTCACAACTACTGAGCTTGCGCTCTAGAGCCTTCAAGCCACAACTACTGAGCCCTTGTGCCACAACTACTGAGCCTGCAAAGCCACAGCTACTGAAGCCCACGCACCTAGAGCCTGTGCTCCGCAACAAGAGAAGCCACCGCAATGAGCAGCCTGCGCACCACAGCGAAGAGTAGCCCCCGCTCGCCGCAACTGGAGAAAGCCCGTGTGCAGCAACGAAGACCCAACACAGCCAAAAATAAATAAATAAAATAAATTTTAAAATAAATAAATAAATAAACTAAGAGCAATTTAGTAAAAAAAAAAAAATTATTCAAAGTGTTAATCAGAATCACCGAGATAAGGAATCAAAGCTAATAGAGCTTTTCCATCTGCCCCTTAATTGATCTGGAAAAATTTAATTAGTAGTTGGTTTCGCGTTACTCAGATTTTGTTGCTCTGGACCTAGAATTTTTTAGCTGCTTACAGTATAGCAGAGCTATGCATGAATTAAGTTTTTCCTGATATTTTTAGCAGGCAAAACTACTTACTAGAAAAGGAAAAACATAAAAGGAATGGGTGTTCAATTGCCGTTGAGGAATGCAACTGAAATTTCAGCGTGCTTTTTTTTTATACGGGCGGCTCAGATTTCTGTAGGACAAGATAACTATAGTAATGCCCATCAGCTTGTATCTCATTGCTGGATCCAAGCAAAATAACACATCAAACCAACTATGGGACAGTCTGAATGGACACAGGCAGTCTTGCTTCTGTGTCAAGTGGACGTCATGTTAGTTTTGTCACTGCATATCTCTTTTTATTGATAAAATCATGGCATCTGTCCCAAAGGGCTATGCAGAAATGTGTTTATATTTCTAGAGAGCTGATTAAATACAAAAATGCTTAATAAACATACACATACTTATTTCATAAGGCTAATTATAGCTAAAATACATTAATATATTTTAAGTAAAATACTCCACAAGGTACAATCTGGGAGGAAAGGTGGGATTTTTTTAATGTTTCCCTATTTTTAATCTATAAACAATCTGTTAAAAAAAACGGTTTTATTTGATAATTGGCCTTTGAAGTGCTTTTGTAGTTCTTGGGAGACCTAAGAAATTGTTCTCACTAGGCTCCAATCCAAACTTATGTGGGTGGATTTGATGTTGTCTTTGAGTGCCTGCGTAAGCACCGCCAGCCATAGGACCTAGGGTGGGTCACTTGGTCTCTGAGTGTCCTCACCTATAAAATGGAGTTGGTAATATCTACCACATAAAGTGCTTGTTAGGATTAAATGCCTTAATGCACAGGACCTAGGATAGTGTCTGACCCCTTGTAAATGATCAATAATTGGCACTTTTCCCTTCTGCTCCATTGATAGCCACAAGAAATGATGTTCTCCCTTTTCTTTGGGAATGAAAAAATCTGAATGTCTTAAATTTACCATAGATGCTCTGAGGTTAAACAGACGCTTAATGCAGTTTCCAGTTACAATCCCAGAATATTTGTGGTCGTTCTGTCATTCGGCCATAGACAAGGGGCACTCAGCTCAGAACAGAGTTACATGTACAATCTTCCATCCAGATAGGTAAATAGTGTCTATTTGAGGAAGAAGGCTCTGCCAGTAGATTTAATGTTAACGTAGATTTTAAGAACGTGTATGGTGAGGAATTCAGCCTTCCTTCTATAACGTGTCAAGAGTCTGAAATTATCACTCTCTTCATTAGTTTTAAATGTGTATGTAGGTTTTCTTTAAGAAAGCTTTAAAGTTCATTGACTTGAGAACTCTTTTATTGTATTCTTCTCAGTGCCAGAAATTAAATCAGGAAATTCCATAATATATTGATGTTTTAATTTTTTTTTTTTAACTTTAAGTGCTACCTATTATCCCTGTTGCTTAGCAGAAGGCCCCTTACCTGTTCATAGATATCTAAACTAATCAGTGGACTTCACTGGACTTTTGCGTCTCCCGTCTCATTGTTAGTAAAATGACTGTGACAGCCTCCATGAATAGTGTTCTGTAAAACCAAACCAGATTCTGTTCAACACAGTAAAAATTTGAGCTAAAGTGGAGTGTTAGGGGGGAAAGGAGTATGTCGCTCCAGGCCACAAACAACTCAAAACAGTTTGAGGCATGCACTGGTAAATCTTACAAAATGCTATAGGCAATTCAGCATCAAAATTGCCATAGAAAATTATTGTTGTTAGCCATTCTGTTGATAGTTCGTATTGTTAGAATTGCTAGCAGATGGGAAAATGGATGAGTCAGGATACAGTATTAGCAATCCATATTTTTTTAATCACTGGCCACTAATAGGGTCTGTAGCATCTGTGAGATTTATTTAAACAGTTGCTAGGAAGAGTTTGTTTTCCCAGTAAACACAGCAAACCTTATACAAGGGTTTTTTGATTGACTCTTTGACTAAATGTGTTAACATTAACATGTAAGACCATTTGCTTCATTGTGATGGTTATCTCATTTGACAGACTGATTATACCAGCAACTCGTAGACCCATTAAGTCTTGAAATGTTATCACATTTAAGCATTTTAAAACTTCATGATCCTGTTTCCTCTATTTTTTGAAATTAAGACTTTTTAAAAAGCCTTCATGTAATTAGGACTATTTTTGACAAAACAAAATAATGTAGAAATCTGAATGTTCTCCCCCTATAGCTTTTAAGATGAAATTGTTTGGGAAAATAATTCCTTCTGACTTAATTTTACTGTCGGCTCTTCCTGATGTAGTCACAAGAATGTTTGCTCTTCTTGGCCATTTGAAATGACAGATAATCAGGGGACAAGACATATTAATAAAAGCAGAGAATAAAATCAATTTCCATAAAAGGGTTTAAACGGAGATTGCGTATACTGAATCATATGGGCCTGAGAGAAACACATTTTGAGATCTGGGATTATTAAAAGTCATTGCACATGACTAAGTCATTTGTTTAGCAGAAACATGAACGATAAAGGTGGGTTGAGTTAAGCCTCACAGAATCTCACTGCAAAAGAGAACCTTAGACATGATCTAGTCTAACTTCCTTATTTTAGGCGAGGAAATGAGAGCTAGTGTGCTCAAAGTTACACTCCTGGTTAATGGCGAGACATGACCCGACCCTTATTAGGTCAACGCTGTTTTTTATTATACCAAGTCTGATATTCTTAATCTAGCACGGCCAGAGAGTTCAACAAGTTAGGTCACCACAGATTTGGAGGTGTGTTGCTAATAATAATTAGCAGCTTTTCAATACTTCTCATAGAGTTCAGAAATAATTCTAATTATTAAAAGTTTGAACTGTCAGAATTATCTATGGGTTGATTTAATCTTGTTTTCTATCTTAACTTCTCACATTACAGAGTTACTTATGCTGCTGTTTTATGTAAGAGCTAGTAAGTGAGTTTTTAATCTGAACACCTATCTTGGGTTTTCTTTTTTTAAGGGATACTGAAAAATATAATATTTTTGGATCTTGATCTGTAATCTTCTTACCTCCTGGATTAAAATGTGATAATCTAGGACTGTTATTAACAAAATGAGCTGCTTATTCAAAGCTGTCACTCATACACCAAACTGTACTAATTTTCAAACAAAATGTTGACTCCCATTAAAAAGTAGTTTTGACTTTTTCATTTAACTTATAAACAAGTATCCATCCACTCATCTATCTAATTATTATTCTTTAAAAATTTTGGGTTTTTCTTAGATTCTTTAACTTATTTTAAACTTTTTATAAAAGCTGGGAGATCCTAGTTTACTGGCCTGAAGCTTAAAGAAGATAGCCTTCCTTCTTTTGCTGAACTTCTGCAGTTTATTTCATTTTAAAAGACTGCTGTAGTGCTTTCCTGGTGGCGCAGTGGTTGAGGGTCCTTCTGCCGATGAGGGGGACGCAGGTTCGTGCCCTGGTCCAGGAGGATCCCACATGCCGCGGAGCGGCTGGGCCCGTGGGTCATGGCCGCTGAGCCTGTGCGTCCGGTGCCTGTGCTCCGCAATGGGAGAGGCCGCGGCTGTGGGGGACCCGCGTACCGCAAAAAAAAAAAAAAAGACTGCTGTATAGAAATGTCAAATGCAATATTTTCTATTCACTGTGGACTTCATAGCTGAACACCTAAAAACCATTTTCCCTTTCAGTTCAGGTTGAAGACCGAAGAAGTTTCTCAGCAGCACACCCCCAAATCTGTGGTGACCTAACTTGTTGAACTCTCTGGCCGTGCTAGATTAAGAATAGCAGACTTGGTAAAATAAAAAACAGCGTTGACCTAATAAGGGTCGGGTCATGTCTCGCCATTAACCAGGAGTGTAACTTTGAGCACGCTAGCTCTCATTTCCTCACCTAAAATAAGGAAGTTAGACTAGATCATGTCTAAGGTTCTCTTTTGCAGTGAGATTCTGTGAGGCTTAACTCAACCCACCTTTATCGTTCATGTTTCTGCTAAACAAATGACTTAGTCATGTGCAATGACTTTTAATAATCCCAGATCTCAAAATGTGTTTCTCTCAGGCCCCTATGATTCAGTATACGCAATCTCCGTTTAAACCCTTTTATAGAAATTGATTTTATTCTCTGCTTTTATTAATATGTCTTGCCCCCTGATTATCTGTCATTTCAAATGGCCAAGAAGAGCAAACTATGAATAGAAAAAAAAGTTTCTCAAGTAATGAAACAATATTGTTCTAAAACTCATCACTTTTTCTGTGACTCTGCTTTTGAAGCAGCTGTGGGCTCTGTCTCTGCATTCGAGTTTTTCCTCTTAGTGCATGGCAGCTTATTTGGTCACTTAGCCAAGTCATGTGTCCTCAATGTTTGTAAAGGTTGTCAAACTACAATATTCTTTAACTGTGTTAAGGCCTGAAGATTTAAGAATCATTGTTAGTTGTGCAAGTTATATTTTGTCATTAAGTTCAAAACTAAATTTTGTTAAATAGAATTAGCCTATAACATATAAAAGTCATTTCCAGATGAGTGATTCATTCTTGTACATTTTTCGTATACAGTAAAAACCACAATGTATGCATGTTCTAAAATTCTTTTATTTATTTGACTTGACTTACCAAATTCTAAACTCTGACAAATGTAGAACAGAGACTTGATACTCCAACACTAGTTTACTCTGCATTTATTTTGGAATTAGTCAACTGGCATATAGTTATGGTAATACAGCTACTTTGTATTCCATGTAGAAAGATGGTTCATAAGTAACATTTCTTTCCTATATATAAAAAAATGTAAATTCAAGTTGATTTACCACAAGCTCTGTTAATCCATAAATGTAATTCTGAAGGGATTTCCATCTTCCTCTTTATAGTTTCAAGAAACTTGATTTTAGTGAAGGAAATTTTCATCACAGTAATACTGATATTAGTTCAGGAAGCTCAACTTTTTCTTCTGATATTATGCTTATTAGCCCTCAGAATTGTTTTAATTTGATTATTATTTTAAAAGGGTGATAGTGGATTGTATGGTACTCTAGGGTCATTTTTATCATCATGAGTCTGTATAAATTGTTATCTGGTTTGCACATCATTTTACTGCCAAGGCATTGAACATACTGTTTTCCAAGAGATTGCAAAAGCTGCTTCTGCCACGTTTCCCACCCCAAACCATTTTTATGCCTGTGGGAGCCTTGATAGCTACAGAAACACAGAGTGCTAAATATGTTATTAGGGCTTAACTAGAAGTCAGAACTCAACCGGAAGTTCATATCTATAAATCATACCCATTTTTATAAGAAGTGAAAATTTTTACCAGTTAACCTCACTTTTTTTTAGTCTAGATGACACCATAATCTAGAGTTATTTAGGACTATATGGATATTTCTGTTCTGTTAACAAAATAAGAAAAGCCTCTGACCACAGATGTTAAGGTTTGGGGATTATTTTCTGTTGGATATCATAGGCAGATTGTAAAATCAGGGAGAAAATCTTCTTTTCCTGGATAATCTTATCCTCATCAAGAGCTTCAGTTATAAACTAAATGCTGATGATTCCCTAAGTCTGTGTCTTCAGCTTGAATCTTTCTCGTGAGGTCCCAAACCCCCAATTATAATCCATATCTGATATCTTCACCTTGATGCCATTAACTCCCCTACCTTATTAATGGTTTCAGTCTCTACCCCATGACCCCAGCTTGAAGCCAGAATCATCCTTAACCCTTCCTTCTTTCTGGCCCTTCATAATCAGTCAGTGAACAAAGAAAGCCCTATCAATTGTATTGATATTTTCAAGACTCTCCAATCCCTCTCTTCTTCTCAGTTTCCACTTCCATTTTCCTGGTTCAAGAGTCATCCTCTCAGTGGACTGTTGAACCTGCTAACAGGTCTTCCTGCCTCCATTTTTCCCCCATGTCAATGCATTTTCTCTACCTGCTATTGGAGATATTTTTGTAAAGCTCATTCATATATGATCATGTTTTGAGCACCAATTATGCTCAAAATTATCAAGCATTTCTTTCTTGTCTACAGAAAGTTTGTAGCAACACACTTAAGGCCCTTAAGTCATCTGGCCTCTCCTCTCTTTCCTCTCCTAATCCCCTCCCCCCTGGATCCTTCCTACATCCCAGCAGTCAGCTGACATCTCGAAAGATGCCAGGCATTTGTGTGCCTTATAGGTCTCTGCTCATGCTGTTACCCTTCTCCCCTGTCCCGTTTCCCGACTTCTCAGCTTTCTTCTCCACTAGTGAGTTAGCTGTGCATGGACCTGTCTTGCCAGCTAGATTGCAAGCTCTTTGTGGGGTAGTGTTCTATTCATCTCTGCATCTACAGTGCTTGGTCCGTAGAAAATGTCAATAAATTTTTTAATAAATGAATCCTCTGAAGTTCTCGGATGGCCCACCAGAAAACATAACTATATATGTATCTCATGTAGAAGTCAGATTTCCTGTAACCTCGACCTTATACAGCCACAAATAAGAAGTTAAATTTTAAACACACACATGCGCACACACACACACACAAAACAGGTATAACAAGCTTCAGCACTAAAGCCATGCTCTATCCTTCCTAAAACAGCCTCAAGCTTTCACTCAGAAGCTGTTTATTCTTATTTAGTATAATGCCTTATAGGATTGTTGAATTGCCCTCCTGGTTTGCAGTAAGTGAACAGACTTGGAGTAGAGAGAGAAGGATATCCACTCAATGATGGCAAAGAAAGGAGCTCATAGCTTTACCTCAAATGAAGATAAAAAGCCAAAAAGAGGAGAGGAAATTAATACATGGTATAGATTAGTCATAGATATTAATAATGATGATTCATCATAAGGAAAGGTTGTTTTAGGTCCTGTATCCTCTGCTTTAGAAGGCAGCATAATCTGTAAAATACTTTATAAAGATTTTCTGTTAAAAATGGTTGAAACAGTTTTATCACTTAAAGAACTAAGATTTAGATACTTCATGAATTTACTTATATGGAACACCTAATTCCCTAGCAATGCCAGCTAATTGTTCTCTAGTATCACAGACCTGTTTTTCACAAATTCTACATATTGATAATATAAAAGTCTATTAGAGAAGAAATTTTTTTTCTTCTAAGTAGCTTCTTTCTCTGAATTCGGTCCATTCCTTTAGTATAATATTTATAAACTATTGACAATTTGCCCCAGTAAGATAGTATAAGATATTTCTAAGATATTTAGTACAAAAATTGTTTGCTTTGTATGATGTTATATCTCCTAATTATAGTGTAACCCATTCCTTTGAGTCATTTATTCTGTATTCCTGTTTATCTACCCACCTTTGTGTCTTCATATTTAGCAGTATAGTTTAATAGTTTCTAGGTATGTATACAAGCTCTAAAGTTTAAATATTTTTGGAATACCTCGGGTAGACATGAAACCCATGCATAAAAAATCAATTATAAAATAGTCCATGAGTCTAGAATCAAATACTAAATGGTGGTCTTTAAATTTTGAATGTTATATAGAAATTCAGAGATAAGAAAGATAACATAGGCTAAAATAGAGACAAAGTGGAATTGGATCTTATGTAGATAGCACTCAGCCTTGTCTTTCTCAGGGAAGCGTGGCTGTGTGTGGTCTCTATTGGCCCTTCATCTCACTATCACAGAAAGTTTCAAGATTCCCTGTTAGCTTATTCTTTATCCCCACAGTGATTTGAACAGTAGTGATCAAGTAACAGATTAATACTTACATTAAAAATTAATTACAGGATTTCCCTGGTGGCTCAGTGGTTAAGAATCTGCCTGCTAATGCAGGGGACACGGGTTCAAGCCCTGGTCCAGGAAGATCCCACATGCCGCAGAGCAGCTAAGCCCGTGTGCCACAACTAGTGAGCCCAAGTGCCACAACTACTGAAGCCCCTGCGCCTAGAGCCCGTGCTCTGCAACAAGAGAAGCCACTGCAATGAGAAGCCCGCACACCACAACGAAGAGTAGCCCCCGCTCACCACAAACTAGAGAAGGCCCATGTGCAGCAACGAAGACCCAACACACCCAAAAATAAATAAATTTATTTTAAAAAACAATTAATTACAGCAGAAACTAGCACACCATTGTAAAGCAATTATACTCCAATAGAGATGTTAAAAAAAATAATGGGGGCTTCCCTGGTGGTGCAGTGGTTGAGAGTCCGCCTGCCGATGCAGGGGACACGGGTTTGTGCCCCGGTCCGGGAAGATCCCACATGCCGTGGAGCAGCTGGGCCCGTGAGCCATGGCCGCTGAGCCTGCGCATCCAGAGCCTGTGCTCCGCAACGGGAGAGGCCACAGCAGTGAGAGGCCCGCGTACAGCAAACAAACAAACAAACAAAATTAATGAAGTATGTAATAATATAATACTATGCTTTATATATACATGTATATAATAGTATATAATATAATAAGCTAGGGTTTTCTTTTTTTTTTAATGATGTTTGACTAAAAAATAACAGGACATATATTAGATATATACCAGAACTTCTTATACACCAAAGCAAGTGGTAGTCACCTTCAGAGTCATCATCCCGGGAGCCAGTGCATTCTCTCCCATAACACTGTCATTCTTATATTCTTGGAACTCTTCTTTTGCATTTCTTCAGTCTCTGACTCATTCTTTTCAGTATCCTCAGTGGTGAGAAACCTTTTTCAGTTGAGAATGGATTTGATTTTGGGAACCAAGGGTCACTTAGGGCCAGGTATGATGAGTAAGGTGGAGGATCAAGCTGAAAAATGCTATTTTTGGTTAAGATTGACATGTGACTGTAAAGTCATGAGAGTGTTTTCTGGCTTGGCTTATAAAGTAACCAAAGACAGTTCTCTTCTGAAAAAAAATACAAGCTGCAAGTGTTATCATATTAAAACCGAGTCTGGATTACTCTCATGTAATTTCCTGCTCCAAAGTTGATCATGGCTCCCTGAAGTCCAAACCTGGCTTTGGCTGGCTTGCAGGACCCCACCAGCTCCTAGTTTTCTGTCTTGTTTTTGGTCCTTATTAGTTCTTCCTCCTCAGCACAGCAGGGCCTCCTCCCAGGGCCCTGCTCACTTCCCTGAGGTATCCCCTTTTCCAAGGACCAGCGCAGTCCCTGCTCCCTAAAGGGAATCATGTCTCCATTACATTTATAGCAAGCCTCCTCTCTTTTTTGTTGGGAATCTGCTTTTAAAAAAAACAAAAAACAATGGATGCTTTTCCCAGGAAAATGTACACATGAACATGCAGAATTTTTCACATGAGAAGCTTGGTCCCAGATTTGAGTTAAGAACCTGTCACTATAATCTGTACCACATACAATAGGGCTTAATTGTATAGGGTCTGGCATAAGTCCCTAAATATTTATAGTTGCTAATCTTACCCTTCAAGCTAATTTGTAAGTTTCTAAGGCAAGGAAATAGTTTAGTACTTCTATGCTTCCCTTACAATACCTACCAAGATGCTGAGTAAGAGCAAATAGTAGATCTTTTCGCTTTAACAGACTTTTTAAAAATCACCTGTCTGCCACCATTGCTTTAATAGTTTCTGAAGGAGACAGAGTGTTTGATTTTTTTAAATGTTAATAAGATAAAAAGCCCAAGTACTAGGTTATATATTTCAGGGCATCCTATAGGCCCTGAGGCAATATCCCTAAAATGTTTCTCAGGAGATTATCCATATCTTGCTGTTTTGACATGTAAATAAATACAGTAAAGCTCAGGATGCCACAGATCCTGTTATGTAGAACAGATTTTATCCCCCATTCACACAGGACATGAGGCCCCTCTTCTGTTGTTACACAGAAAACCAGTAAAGGATGTGCCAGTGTTGCCCCCAGAAGCTAGCATAATCAAACTAAATCATTATAGTCAAACTGTATCATTTAGTCAAATCATATCATTACTGTCAAACTATAACATATACAGTGAACATGTGACAGGTATTTCATTTTCAAATTGGCCAAGCCCATGTCAGAACTTACACAGCACTGTATCAGACTCGGGATATTTTGAATCAGAAATTTAAAAACGCTGTCTTACCAAAATGCTTGGGGTAAAAGTATTCTAGATAATTTAATTTTCTGGTTAACCAAGTGCTTAAAATTTAAGCATTTGGTAAAATGCAGAATAGAATGGTTAATTTAACCTGTATTCAATCTTGTCACATTCTTGGGTGATCTCCGCAAGTGTTTTTGATTATCGCAGCTCTCCATAGATGACAAGAGTGTGAGAGAGTAGAGTGAATATATCCGGAACATATCCTTAAAGTCTGTTTGTTGACGATGGTGGATTTGTCTTTCTGCCTTTTTTAAAACAGATACATTTTATTAGCTTATTTTTCTCATTTGTTTTTTCCTAAAAGCAGAGTTTTTTATTGTTTCGTTGCAGATTACTTGAGGTTCTTGCAAGATGTGGCTTCTTGGTTCTTGAGGGAAGGAATTCCTGTTTTAATTGTTGAGCCATATTTCAAAGATGACGTAAAGAGTTGAAATATTCATGCTAAAACTCATTAGACTTTAACCTATTGTAGATAATTTTACTATTTTAATATCTTCTTTTTATTTTCTATATCCAGTTAAAAAATCTAAGTTTAGAAGAACTACAGATGCGGTTAAAAGCGCTGGACCCCATGATGGAACGAGAAATAGAAGAGCTTCGTCAAAGATACACTGCGAAAAGACAACCCATTCTGGATGCAATGGATGCGAAGAAAAGAAGGCAGCAAAACTTTTGAGTCTAATTTCTTTTCTGTTTGTTTCTATGACTATTCTGGAGACCAAGAAACCACTAAGAATTGAAGGAATATTATGATTTTTTTTTTAATCTCTAAGATTTGTGCTCTATGACCAGGCAACAGTCAAAAACTGATGATGGTACAAACCCAGGTAAATCCCCAAAAGACAGAACTTAATACTCTTTCCACTGTGTTTTCATTCTTAAATGATGGACACAGCAGAAATGCATTCTTCTCTGCATCTGTCAGCTGCATACTGGCACTAAAACTGTGTTGTAAAATGAAGGCTGTGTTTAGAAACCTTGAAAATCCAAAGCTATTGTTTAATTGTACAGCACCGAAGGGCTTTATGTTACAATATTCTTTATTCTCTTTTAGTAGCCTATTTATTGTATCCCTTTAGGTAAATTTATTTATTTATGCTATTTCACTTTGTTTTGTTTTTTAAGGACAAGATCAGGATAGCTTTCGTGAAGGTAGGGACATATTAATAGATGATAATGTACAACCAAATTATACCGTAAGCAGGGAGCTATGGGGTTACTTACATTCCTTGATTTCCAGGATAGTTTTCCAATAGAAGCAAAGCAATAATAGCAATAGTACACAAATGGGCCAGACATTTTTTATACTGAAGCAATAATTCCATTTTTACCTTCTGAAATTTTAATTTTTTTATTTTTGATGTTTGGTACAAATAGGACTATATATATTTAGGTCATACAGAGCTATAATGTTTAAAACCAAAGAAATCAGCGGAACCCTTGCACAAAAAAGTATGGTAAATATTTTTAAAGAAATAAATCCTTAAGACAAATGTAATTGTTAATATTGTTTCATGTGTAGGTCTGATAGCTAAACTGTATCAGATTGTAATAAGCTAATCAGATTTATTTCTGTGAGTATGTGCTCAACTGTTACAGACTCTCGTTGATTTCACTTATTTCCTGGGAATTGGTAAATGTCATGTGCCTGACGATAACAAAATAGCAAAAACATTTGTACTGAACTGTGCAAGCCTTGGGGACTGAAAAAAAAAGATTAAAACCATTAAAAAGAAACTCATTTCTAAGCTGAATGATCATTTGCAGGATTGAACTGGGACCAGTCATTTCCTAAACTACATATGGCCATCTTGACAGCATTTGTTCTTTTGTGTGTTTAATTACTATGTTTAAATCATAAAGACAAATAAATGTTACTGTGCCACCCAACACATTTCATCTCTGTCTTTTTTTAAAACTGATGACCTGGATTCTGTCTTTTCCAGGCAAGGAAGGTATATTAGTCAGGACAGGCTAGATTATACAGTGGTAAAAACTCTGAACCTTCAGTGACTTAACATAACCCAGGTTATTTGTCACTCATGTGCCCTGCTCCTGTCCTTCACACCCAGGGACCCTGCTGACAGAGCCTCCACCATCTGCAACGTTGGTGGTCACCACAGCAAGGGAAGGAGCCCTGATGAGTCTCACATTAGCTCCAGCCAGCCAGTGACAGAAGGTGTGTCATCTCTGGAAACTTCTATTCCTTTTTAAAATGGCATTTGTGCCCCAGGTAATGCCTGGAGTAACATTTGTCCTTGCCGTGTTAAGTCCTTACAAATAGTAAATTGTGTAATTGGATACAAATTATAAGATAGTTATAAAACAGTGGTAAATATTGAAGATTTTATAAGGACTATTAAAAATGAAAACTGAATTTACAGTATATGCTTCAGCCACATCTGTTTGGGAAAATCAGATGAGTCAATCAACTCAAACACCCCATCCTTTTTTTTCTTTTCTTAATTGTTTTTCTTTTCAGTAAACTGCCTAATACCTCGCCTAATTTGATGGAAACAAATGACTGACTTGTTATTAGCCAAGTAAAGCCACCTACATGAAATGACAAGAAATCTATGAAGGTGATTTCTCTCTAGTTTGCTAAGCTAGAAAATTTATGCAAATTAATTCAATGGGGCCTGTTAACTACTCTTACTAATAAAGTCTCAACAAGAGTCCTCCTTTTAATAATAAGTATCCCATGTTCCAATCGTATTGTAACTTTTATGTGAATAGACTTTATATACTGTTGTTATATTTGTCTTTTTAAATATATGTATACTAACGTATGTATATGTTTATGTAACTCTCTTAATATGTATATTTAAGAGAGTTGCAAACAATGGGCATTGTTTTACTTTAGAGCCTTAGGAAGCTCCAGAACATTTCAGGATAACCTGCCTTAAAATTTTCCTATCTTCTCACTCTCTGCCCACCACCAATCAAAAAAGGGAATTTAAAATTTAGAAGAACCAAAAGCCATTAAAGAAACTTTCAAGTCTAGGTCAGCCTTGATTAATCATTATTCTTAGGAAAGAGTTTTCTAGTTATTTTAATGAGTTTAAGAAGAAGCCTCTTATTATTTTAACCTTGGTTGCTGAGAACATTCCAAAAGTAGGTAAGTGTACTTTCTGCACACACACCACCACCCCCACCCCCCACCCCCGCCCTTTAATAGATACGGTATTGTAAATGTAATTGAAGCTAATGAGTAAGGATTTCATCTTGCTGAAAAGCCAGCATCATTGTATATGTTGGCCTGTGGATGAGAAAACTTTTTCTTTGATTTAATGAACTTAGATGACTCATTTCTACAGACTTAGAATACACTTAGCTTATTTTAGCATAAATAGTTTTATGTTCAAAATATGAGCTAATTTGGCCAATATAAATTGGACAAGAAAATGTATTTATTTAAATGGTTTTCAAAATAATAACACCTATTACTTGGGACACTTATTATGTGTGTCAGATACTATGCTAAACAACCTTACATGTATTACTTACATGCTTTTGAATTTCTTTCTTCTGCTTATTTATTGAATCACATCCCCAAGGTTTAAAATCACTCTCTACTCACTAAAGAATATGTAGCTTGTCTAGCGGAAATTATATAATATATTAATAAGATGTTTTTAACTTAGTCACAGGAAATCTCTTCAAATTACTGACACATTAGCATTCAATAGGAATGCTATTTTTGTTTCATATCCTGTATTTTAAAGATTAATGATTAAAGTAAATTCTGAAAGTACTAATTATAAAACATTCTAAATAAAACTTTTTTTTTTTGCGGTACACGGGACTCTCACTGTTGTGGCCTCTCCCTGTTGTGGCCTCACCCGTTGCGGAGCACAGGCTCCGGACGCGCAGGCTCAGCGGCCGTGGCTCACGGGCCCAGCCGCTCTGCGGCACGTGGGATCATCCCAGACCGGGGCACGAACCCGTGTCCCCTGCATTGGCAGGCGGACTCTCAACCACTGCGCCACCAGGGAAACCCTAAATAAAACTTTTTAAAAAATAATTGGAATTGCATTACATTACTAAATTTATTAAGTACAGGCATTTAATTAGATATTGCATCAAAATGCTATCTTGGAATACTAGATTTTTTTTTTTTTCTTTTTTGTGGTCCCAAAGCCCAGGAATCTGGAGCCTAACAAGAGAGCTACTTGTCTTTGCTGTCTGAGCAGTCTGATAGGATCTATACCCAGGGACGTTTTGATAGTCCCATGCACTGAATAGTGGCTTATCCTCCAAGGAGTCAATCAGCTTCGCCCTGTTCCACATCCATACAAAACACCTTCAACCTCAGCCAACCACTTCCCTGAGTCATAAAAAGACCCCAAGAGAGAAAAAAAAATGACCAACTCAATTCTTCCACCAATCTTGGAAAAACAGCTCCAAGTCCATTTTCTTCTCACGCCGGACCGTAGCATTAGCCAGACTCCCTACCACTATTTTTTTTTTCACTTGATTAAGCTCCCTAAATTAAAATTTTGATTTGCTGGGTCACTCTTAAGTTCACAGAATTTTGCCTACCAAGTTAAGAATGAACTCTGCCTCCTGCCATTCACCTACAACATGTCCCAACCTACACGACCTCATCTTGCCTTACTGATTTCTTTGAGGCCTTTCTTCCACCAAACTGCTTCCAAACTATTATAATTATTTGATCTCCCTTATTACTGGATTGTAAGGTACCTGAAACCAAGAAACTTAGTGTTTATCCATCTTGTTTCCCCACAGTACTTCCCAGGATATTAGATGTGCTTGGTAGTAAATAAAGTTTCATTGACTGCAATTAGCTCAAATAACAAAATTGTCATCATTAATCATATAGGCTAATTCCTTTCCTTACATCCAGGTAATCATAGTAAAGAGAACAATAATATCAACCCGTTTTTGAGCATCTATTAAGCCATGAACTTGATATATTATCTCAAACCTTCACAAGAAGGTACATAGTCTTTTTCTCAGAAAAGACAGGATTGGAGAGATTAAATGAGGTCATAACGCTAGTCAGTGCCAGCATGAGTTTTAAACTCCCGTCTGTCTCCAAAATCTTTGCTTTTCCCACTAGACCACATTGCCTAATAAACACAGCAGGTCTGGCTTTAGAATTGCTGGAGAGGGTTGCTAAGCCTGCCTGCTGATCTAGCTTGTAAGGACAGGACCTTGTTAGCTGAGTTGAACCTTTTCTCCATTTCATTGGAAACTACATTTTCCGAAACGGCACCCTTTCTACGTGTAGGGGAAAAAAGCAGGGTGCGTATACTTAAGTTTCCAAGATGACTTATACAAAAAGATTTTTTTTCCTTCATTGGAATATATCTGGAGTTTGTGCACCTTAAAAGCTGTTTTGTAAACTAAAACATATCATATTCTCTCCCTTACCAAAGTCTGTCTCTGGTAATGAGAACTTTAGAGAAACATTATTCAGCATATTGGAAGGTGGAAGGCCTCAGAAGCTAAATTATCTGGGTTCAAGTCCCAGCTCCTCCTTTATACTTTTGTTGCCCTGGGCAAGAATAACCATTTAACCAATCTGTGTTTCAATTTCTTCATCTGTAATAATGCAGCAACTGTGAAAATCAAATGTTCTAGTACATGTAAAATATTTAACAAAGTTCCTAGCATATGGCATGTAGATATTAGCTTAAAAAATAAACTTTTAACCCTTTCCAGTTTATACATTGTTTTTAAAAGAATAAAGAAAAGGGCTCTGTTCTTCATTGATAAACAAGTTTATTGTAACTTCTAAAGTGCATTAGAGTCTTCTAGTACCCAGATGCGTCTTCCATCAAGGGTCTGGCCTGCTCTCAGGTAGTGATTTGCACTGAGAAAAATCATATTCAATCTTTTAAGTATTTCCTTTCTACCTAGAGCAAAGTAAGTAGGTTAAGCTAAACTCCCCACACCTCCACCCCTTAAGACTATCCTTTCTATTTTAGGGATACTAAGGCCAACATCTATGGCCCCATTTGTGAAGAACCATCAGGAAAATTTCAAATTTATGCTTCTAAAGTTTTGCTTCAGTAACGTTTTAGCATTCTGGTCCTTAAAAATATGAATCATGTAATTGACTCAGTTTCCCAATTTGCTTTGGTCCCAGGAAGTTCAAAATCAAATTTAGAGTTAATAATTGTATAGGATTCTACAATCTACATGCTTACATTTCCCTGATCTTACAAAAACTAAAAAGATTTTTTTTTAAGGAAAAGAAAAGAGATACCTGGAGGTATGAGTCCTTCCACTATACTTAGAAGGATCTGGTTCCCTATCATGTGTTATTTTTATGTCTTCTCATAGGGTTTGTGTGCATGTCAAATATGGTGATATGTGTCAAGGGGATTTGCTGGTCAGGCCCTTGGCCTAGAACCCTGATGGAATCTTTCACATGTGAGTATCACCACCTGAGGAGAAAGGAATCTCTAGGGTATGAGGTTCCTGGGTTCTGAGATAACCACTGTGCTTCCTCTGGGGGGGAGCCAAGAGAGAGAACACCACATGCCCTTGGCCCTCATGCCTCCTGTCCTCAGCAACCTGTTCAAATCATATTTACAAAAAACTGAGTTAGACTGACCCGGCAAGCACCGTGCCTTCCAAACCCTGGGTCGGCAGCAGATCAGAATCCCTAAAAAAGCTTATCTCTCTCTCAGTATTTTCCCATTTGTGTGGTTCTATCCATAAGCCACTTCATAGTCTCAATGAAGAAAAAAAGAAGTAGAAGAGAGCAAAGGGAGATAGGGTTTTTTTAGCGTGATAGAAACGACAGTTGTAACCAGACATTACAAGATAGTGTCATACCCTACATTCCACAATAGAAAAACAAGTATTCCATTTTATGAGAAAGCACTGAAAGCTAATGAGTTCTACAATGTTTCTAGTAGAAAATTCAGTGCCTGCCTGGGTTTAAACCAAGCAACTAGTTGTCTTTTAAATTTTTACAGAATTTTTCCAGAGTGAACTATAACTAGTTGAGTGGAAGCTAAATAAAACCTGATACTAAAGCTCTCAGCTTTTAAAATATTCTCTTTCTGATGTTCCAGTGTATACAGACCATGCTGGATGGGGGCAGTTCTGCAGCTGTGCATTTTTGTCAGCCTTTCCATTTACCCATGACACGTTTCTTTCCTATTGAAAAAGAAAATGTTCTTAGCAAAAATTTTCAAATGAGAAGACATAATAGCATTTGGAACCAAAAAGCCTTTGATGTTAAAAAACAAGATGTACTGAGGAATCTGAAATGTAGAACTGTTTCATTATTAATGCGTCAATGTGCAGATTCATGAGTTCATTCTCTGTTGAACTTTCATAAAGTTTATAAGAAGTTTTTTCTAAAAGCACACCAGCTGATAACCATAAATCAGTTTCCATGCTTAGAATGTGGTCTTTGAAAATGATGCCTGATATGAATGGACTAATGAACCTGGGCCTTAAGTTTCAACAAGACTTTTCGGTTTTGAGGATATGTTAGTTGCTTTAACAAGTGAGTAGTGATTTGGGGTATGATTCAGAATTTGAATGTGGTAGGCAATCACAGAAGTCCAAACAACGTTTTTAAAGTTCATAAGGCAAAATTGTTTCACACGAATATGATGAGTTACTAGTTTTTTATGCTTGTTCAATGACTCCTGATGTCTTACCAGTTCCCCTGACATTTATCCAAAGCAATGATAGTACATATATATAATATATACAGATATACACAATATTAGTCTATGGTAACCGTATCTAACTTGGCTGAAAGGAAGCAACACCTTTTTCTGGCAGAAAAGACCTATCCCTACTCTGTCCAATTTGAAGCAAATTCATTTCTTTAGTTCTTCAGGTTATTGTAAAAAGACATGAAAGCTTATCTCATCTGCAGGTTGGAACTCCTCAAAGGTAAGTATCTCTGACGCTATGCCACTGACTTGCCGCGTGACCTTGGGTGAGTCATTTAACTTCCCCGTAAGTCTCATCTTCTTTATCAGAGAAGGCAGCCTCAGAGGGTTGTGAAAATGAATGTGACACACATGTGAAGCCCTTAGCACACTGCCTCACACCTAGGGAGCACAGGCAACTAGCACTTTCTTTAACTCACCAACAAACATCTATTGAACACCAGCTCCATGCCAGCTTCCGTGCCAGGTGTGGAAACACAGGCGACCTGGCTCCTGCCCGTGAGCTGGTGCTTGTCCCTGGTACAGGGCAGAGATACCAGAGTGCCGTAAGTGTGATAAGAAATATAAAAACAAAGCCCTGTGGAGGAGGACGAGGAATGCTTCACTGAAGGGATATTCGAACTAGGCCTTGAGGCTTGGGAAGGCGGGAGAGAAAAAAGGGCACTGTGGCGAGGGCAGAGCAGATGGAAAGGCAGAGAGACAAGAAAGAATATTTGGTATACCTTCCAGAGTCAAAGAAAGTTTGTGACGCTTTTTTTTTTTTTTTTTTTTTTTTTTGCAGTACGTGGGCCTCTCACTGCTGTGGCCTCTCCCGTTGCAGAGCACAGGCTCCGGACGCGCAGGCTCAGCGGCCATGGTTCACGGGCCCAGCCGCTCCGCGGCATGTGGGATCCTCACGGACCGGGGCACGAGCCCGCGTCCCCTGCATCGGCAGGCGGACTCTCAACCACTGCGCCACCAGGGAAGACCTTTTTTTTTTTTTTAACATCTCTATTGGAGTATAATTGCTTTACAATGGTGTGTTTCTGCTGTATAACAAAGTGAATCAGCTATACATAAACTTATATCCCCATATCTCCTCCCTCTTGCGTCTCCCTCCCAGGATCATTTGTCTTGCTTGCTCTCTCTGTCCTGCAATTTAAGAGGTCGTGTGGTCTGTTTTGGTTTGGGTTTTGTTTTCCCAAATCACTGTATCTTATCTAGATTAATTAATTCCAAGTAATATCTGACCTATTTCCTGGTACCTGTGTCTCCCAGTCACACTCAGCTATACTCATTTCTATTATTTGATAGTATCTAGAAGAAATGATTTCTGCAGAGCCTTGCTAAGGTTGGATGTTGGGACAAAGAGGCCAGAGAAAGTGGGTAGAGGGTTAACAGCAGCATCTAAAGAAATAGGCTTCCCTGCAAATGACCCAATTTCATTCCTTTTTATGGCTGAGTAATATTCCATTGTATGTATGTACCACATCTTCTTTATCCATTCATCTATCATTGGACATTAAAAAAAAAAGTCTTAAACTCAGTTCCCCAAATCAGCTCACTATTTGCCTTGACTGAAACATTTGTCTTCTTTTTGTCAGCACCATTCTTCTCAAGACCTTTGTCATTTTCCACTTTTATTTAAGCCAATTTACAAAGGAGGGGGTATAAAGCATAACAAGGTAGCATAAATTAAAAACAAGTTAGAAAAGATAAAACAAAGGGAAAACGAAAGTAGAGAAGCAATCTGGAGCCATGAATCATATTAATAGAAAAACTGCTTACTGTGAATTTGGTCCAAAGCTTCCTAGAAGCCAAAGTGAAGAAGGAAACCAGAAACAGTTTACGTTATCTAACAACGCTGTCCAAAATGGTGGCCACTAGCGCTTGAAATGTGGATAGCCAAATTGAGATGAACTGTGAGTATAAAATACACGTATTACAAAGACTTAGTACAAAATAAAATGTAGACTATCTCATTAACAATTTTTAATATTTATTACATATTGAAATAATATTTTGGATATGTTGGGTTAAAATATCTTATTTAAATTAATTTTACCTGTTTCTCTTCACTTTTTAAAAATATATAACTGCTAGAAAATTTAAAATTACATATGTGGCTCACATGTGGTTCACATTATGAATCTATTGGACAGTGCTGGTCTGTAAGATAAAAGCTTTCATTAACTGATGAATGGATAAAGTGTGTTGTATCCATACCAGGGATACACCTGGTTATGGTTCAGCAAGAAAAAGGAATGAAGTAATGGGCACAGGGGGTTTTCGTGGGGGTGATGTAAAGGTTCTAAAATTTGGGGTAATGATTGCATAACTCTGTGACTATATTAAAAACTAATGAATTATAAGCTTTTTAAAAATGAATGTGTTATATTTAGTTACGTTATAATCATAAAATAAAAGTTTTTGAAATTCAGGGAAGAAAAAAGACAAAAGCATACTCTATCGCTCAGAAGAAACGCAATCATTCTTAGTACCTAGATGAGAAGTATCTCTAAGGGGACCATTGGAAAGCACACATTAATATTCAATTTGATGTCAGTATTCATTATCAATATTCTCAGAGTAAACAGAGGGTTGACTTTTGCAGGTCTGTGCGGTGTTTTCAGTATTTGTCAATGGCATCACACACACTCAATTCAGTAAACACCTACATGCTAATGGCTCCCGAATCCCTTCCTTCAGCCCAGACTTCTCCTTATAAACCCCACACCCAGGCATTCTTAATGCCACTCGCGTACCTCAAGTTCAGCATGCCCAAACACCGTTGCCCCTGCATTTTCTGTCCAGTTGGTGCTACATCTGCCATCCAGTCGCCGGTGCTAGGAGCCTGGGAGTCCTTGAATCACCACTGTCTTCCACCCCACACCACCCTCTGCCAATTCAGCCTTCCAAACGGTTCTCAAATCTGTGTCCTCATCTCCATTTTCTCTCCGCGGCTGCCCCTCAGTCTTCTGTCATTTGCTGCCCAGACGATTGCAGAGGCCCCTGAACTGGTCTCTGCTCCAGGTTTGTTCCCCTCAAGTCACCCCCCCATCTGCTGGCACCATCAATCCAGAATGCAATGGAGTTCCATCACCCATGGGGTAGCGTTCATTAAAGCAAACATGTCCTCTAAGACCAGAGCCCTGCCTCCCTCTCCCTTCCCGGCTCTGAATACTCCTTCAAGTGACCTATGGCTCCTGCCCACCCCTCCTGAAATTGAAGTGGCCAACTCCTGCTCATCCTGGCAACTCTGCTCAGGGATAGCACCTCCGGGTGCCCACATACATATCGCGATCACCACACTTTCCAGATTGTATTGCAGCAGCCGCTGCTTCTGTATCTCCCACCAACTAAGCTCCCTGAGGGCCAGTTCTGTGCCCATGTTTTCCTCATCTCTGTAGCACCAGCACAGGCCCCAGCATAGTGATGCTTAATATATGCTTGTTGAATAAGGGATAAGCCACAGGTAACAGAAATGTGATTTAAATTTGAGATCTAAGCAAATGGCTAAGAAATCGTAGAAGCCCCATTTTTAGGTGCTAAATATCCTTGCTCGTCTCCATGAGAACACGGGTTATGTCTGTTTTGCTCATCACAGTGTCTCCAATTTGTATTCAGTATTTGCTGGACAGGTGGATGGGAAGATAAGCGACTGAATGAACAAAGATACAGGCAGAGAAATGAACTGAGAACAAACTGCTTTCATGAGAATAGGCCTGACATTCACAAATTTATATCTCTGTCATCTCCCAAACCTGAGTCAGTACTCGGTATTCAGTATTTCGGAACCTGGGGAAGCACTGATTTTTCCCTTGAGCAAATAATTATCTGATCGGATGTGAGAATTTAGGTGACAAATACCGCTGAATTCCCTGCACTCAACTATACTATAAGGCCTGAAAGAATACACCCCAGTTTCTAAAGGGGGAGACGTGAACTTCTTTATTGTCCTTATGTAGTGAAAATGGTCACATCTCTGGAGTTCTAGATGCTCTGATTCATACAAACAGACTGAAGCAAATCACATCTGCTTTACAAAAATATGAAAAACAGAACAGAGTCTTTCTGTTTTTTTGGTTTTTTGTCCCAATAATTCTGTTGTCAATGGTATAAAAATCTGTATGGAAAGCAAAGGATGTCTGTGCTTTTCAGAAGAGTCTCAGGGCTTCCTGGATCACGAGGAACCAACCACAGTATGAAAAAGTGCTTTAGAAAATAAAACATTCGGTCGATGTGTTGAGAAAATAAAAATGTACTTGTAAGCAGTAAAGCTCGAGCAATACTATATATTTTGCTACCAGTTTATTTTTATTGTATAAATTTGCTATATGTGTGATTAATATGCAAAATCAAGCATTGATGACAGACCATCACCACCACACAAAGGTAGTGAAGAAGATATTATCTGTAATGCTCCTAAAATGCAAACCTGAAGGGTGAGTTTAATGGTACGAAATTCCCAGTCAGCTTAACAACACATTCAAGTATAGGAGCCAGACATTCTGCTTTGTCCTTATTCCCACTCTTTCACCCAAACCCTGATGAAAAAGTGGAGGGCCTTAAGTGGAGGGCACCTTTCTTGGTGGTTTGATCTACCATTTCTGGAAACATCATCAGTGCTAACATTTACTCAGAAAACATTCAGGGAAACTGGGTTCTAGACACTTACGATATTCAGATGACTGCAACACAGTCCACACTGCAACTAGAAACATACCTGCAATCTCAGAGCTGAAATGAAAGCTAACAGAGGAACGTATTAGGGGCTTCAGGAGCTTGGAGAACTGGCAAGGGGGAGGGGTTTCCTGTGCTAGTTTAGGGAAAGGGGCTGAATTTTCACAGAGGATTGGCAATGGAGAGGAGAGGGCAAATCCAAGAACTGTTTGGGAGATTGAACCATTGGGGGTGGACTAAATGGATCCAGGGGTAAAAAATAGTGAGAGGGTCAAAGAGAGCACTGAGGACCCCAGGTTGGGTCACCCCAAAACAGTGATACAGTTCATTTGGTTAGGAATGGATTTGAAGGGTAGGAAAATGAGATCAGATTTGGACATGAGGAATTTTTGAAGCCTATGAGATACCCAGGAGGAGGCATCCTGAAGGCAGTTGGAAGCATGACCCTGGGGCTGCATGAGAGAGGTTGGCCTGGAGATGAAGACTTCTATTGTCAGGTAGAAGAGTGGACAAAACGAACTCTGAAGATTGTGCCAAGTGAGGAGGCAAAGGGGGAGGACTAGGGATAAAACCCTGGGGCAGGCAGGGCAAGAGGAACATCCAGCAGGTTTTATAGTAGGCAAGGAGGCATGAGGGGGAACTGGGCATCTAGAGAGGAGGAACTTCAAGGAGGAGATTCCCCATCACTTGTTGTAGCACATAGTAGATGCTTAAGAAATGTGTGGTGAACAAATAAATGTGGTCGGTAACTACTGAGTTTACACCTGACTCTAAAGCAAACCTTTATGTTTGTGTTCACTTATACTACAGTGGTTACAACAGTTGGCTTTGGAGCCAGATAGAAGTGGGCTGGAGCCCAGCTCTGCCACTTTCCAGTTGGGTGGCCTTGGACAAGGTACCCAGTCCTCAAATGAAGAAAATATGACTCACCTTGCTAATTGATCATTAGTGGGGTATGGCTAAATAAACAGATACAAGCATACAGGGGGATACTAGGAGCAGCTACCAAGAATGAGACTGATTTTTATGAACTGACATGAAAAAATTCTCTGAGTGATATTGAGGCATTACCAGAATGGAGCAATTTACAAAACCACTCTTGAATTCTCCAGGTACAAAGATCTGTATATAAATTAACAGGAAGTTCTGGAGGATATATACCAAAGCAATAATAGCAGTTACTCTAAAGAGGGGACTGAGGTTGGAGGGTCATGTGGGTTTTGAGTTCTCCCTATATGGTTTGATTTTTTAATGACAAATTTATTCAACTAATACTTGTATAGTTACAAATGAATTCACTTAAAAAATTTTTTTTAAATTATCTATCCTATAGTGTTGTAGTGAAGACTAATATGAGACAATGACTATAAGCCTCATTGCCTGGCACAAAGGATGCTCTTGTTATACTGTACCTGGTAAGGATTCCTAAAAAAGGCAATGGGAACAAACATTCCTGAGTACGGACTCTGCTCCCTGCACCGTCTTTAAAAGACCCTCTTGACACACTATTTTTTTGGAGGTTGGAGGCTAGATGGCAGAGTAGAAGGACTTGAGCGCACCCCTTCTCATGAAAATGCCAAAATCACAACTAACTGCTCAACAACCATTGACAAAAAAGACTGGAACCTACGAAAAAGGATACTCTACACCCAAAGACAAATAAGAAGTCACAATGAGATGGTAGGAGGCGTGAATTCATGATATAATCAAATCCCATACTCGCCAGGTGGGCAACCCAAACTGGAAAATAATTATGTCACATAGGTTCTCCCATAGGAGAGTTCTGAACCCCACATCAGGCTCCCCAGTCTGGGGGTCTGGCATTGGGAGGGGGAGCCTCCAGAGCATTTGGCTTTGAAGCCAGTGGGGCTTGATCACAGGAACTTCACAGGACTGGGGGAAACAGAAACTCCACTCTTGGAGGGCACACACAAGCTCTCATGTGCACCGAGACCCAGGGAAAAAGCAGTGACTCCATAGAGGCCTGGGTCAGACCTACCTGCTGGTCTTGGAGGGTCTCCTGGGGAGTCAGGTAGTGGCTGTGGCTCACTGTGGGGACAAGGACACTGGTGGCAGAGGTAACAGGGAGTTCTCATTGGCATGTGAGCTCTCCTCATGGCCACAATTTTGTCACCAAGACCTGGCCCCACCCAACAGCCCTTAGGCTCCAATGGTGAGATGCCTCAGGCCAAACAATGAACAGGGTGGGAACACAGCCCCACCATTCTGCAGACAGGCTGCTTAAAGTCTCCCTGAGCCCACAGCCACCTCTAAACAGACCCTTGACACGGCTATGCGCACCAGAGGGACAAGACCCAGCTCCACCCAACAGTGGGTAGACACCAGTCCCTCCCACCAGGAAGCCTGCACGAGCCTCTGAGACCAGTCTCACCCACCAGGGGGCAGACACCAGAAGCAAGAGAAACTACAATCCTGCAGACTGTGGAATGGAGATCGCAAACAGAGAAAGTTGGACAAAATGAGACAGCAGAGGAATATATTCCAGACGAAGGAACAAGATGAAACTCCAGAAGAACAACTAAGTGAAGTGGAGATAGGCAATATACCCAGAAAAGAATTCAGAGTAATGATAGAAAAGATGATCCAAGATCTCGGAAAAATAATGAAGGCACAAACTGAGAAGATACAAGAAATGTTTAATAAAGAGCTAGAAGATATAAAGAACAAACAAACAGAGGTGAACAATATAATAACTGAAATGAAAACTACACTAGAAGGAATGAATAGCAGAATAAATGAGGCAGAAGAATGGATAAGTGAGCTGGCAGACAGAGTGGTGGAAACCACTGCTGCAGAACAGAATAAAGAAGAATGAAAAGAAATGAGTACAGTTTCAGAGACCTCTGGGACAACATTAAATACACCAACATTCATATTATAGGGGTCCCAGAAGGAGAGAGAAAGGGCCTGAGAAAATATTTGAAGAGATAATAGCTGAAAACTTTCCTAACATGGGAAAGGAAACAGTCACCAAGTCCAGGAAGCACAGGGAGTCCCATAAAAGATAAACCCAAGGAGGAACACAGCAAGACACATTAATCAAATTGACAAAAATTAAAGACAGAGAAATATTAAAAGCAACAAGGGAAAAGCAACAAATAACATACAAGGGAATCCCCATAAGGTTATCAGCTGATTTTTCAGCAGAAACTCTGCAGGCCAGAAAGGAGTGGAATGATGTATTTGAAGCGATGAAAGGGAAAATCCTACAACCAAGAATACTCTACCCAGCAAGGTTCTTGTTCAGATTCAACAGAAAAGTCAAGGGCTTCATAGACAAGCAAAAGCCAAGAGCATTCAGCACCACCAAACCAGCTTTACAAGAAATGCTAAAGGGTCTTCTCTAGGAGGAAAAGAAAAGGCCACAACGAGAAACAAGAAAATTACAAATGGGAAAGTGCACCAGTAAAAGCAAACATACAGCAAAGGTAGGAAACCATCCACACAAAAATATGATATCAAAACCAGCAATTGTGAGAAGAGGACAGTACAAATGCAGGATATTGGAAATGCATTTGAAATTAAAACAATCTTCTATATATAGAGAGAGAGAAACTGTGACATCAAAACCTTATGGGAACCACAAACCAAAAATCTACAATAGACACACACACACACACACACACACAAAGAAAGCAATTCAAATACAACACTCAAGACAGTCATCAAATCACAAGAGAAGAGAACAAAAGAAGAAGAGAAGAAAAAAGACCTACCAAAAAAAATCCAAAACAATGAACAAAATGGCAATAAGAACATACATATCAGTAAATGGATTAAATGCTCCAAACAAAAGACATAGACTGGCTGAATGGATACAGAAACTGGACCCATATATATGCTGTCTACAAGAAACCCACTTCAGATCTAGGGACACATACAGACTGAAAGTGAGGGGATGGAAAAAGGTATTCCACACAAATGGAAATCCAAGGAAAGCTGGAGTAGCAATACTCATATCAGACAAAATAGACTTTAAAATAAAGACTGTTACAAGAGACAAAGAAGAACTCTACATAACAATCAAGGGATCAACCCAAGAAGAGAATATAACAATTGTAAATATATATGCACACAACATAGGAGCACCTCAATATATAAGGCAAATGCTAACAGCAATAAAAAGAGAAATCAACAGTAACACAATAATAGTAGGGGAGTTTAACACCCCACTTACATCAACAGATAGATCATCCAGACAGAAAATCAATAAGGAAACACAGGTCTTAAATGACACATTAGAGCAGATGGGCTTAATTGATATTTAGAGAGTATTCCGTCCTAAAGCACCAGAAAACACATTCTTTTCAAGTGAACATGGAACATTCTCCAGGCTAGATCACATGCTGGGCCATAAAGCAAGCCTCAGTAAATTTCAGAAAATTCAAATCATATCAAACATCTTTTCCAACCACAACGCTATGAGATTAGAAAAAAACTACAAGAAAAAAACTGTAAAAAACACAAACACATGGGGGCTAAACAATATGCTACTAAACAACCAATGGATCACTGAAGAAACCAAAGAGAAAATTTAAAAATATCTAGAGACAAATGACAATGAAAACATGATGATCCAAAACCTATGGGATGTAGCAAAAGCAGTTTTAAGAGGGAAGTTTATAGCAAGACAATCTTACCTCAGGAAACAAGAAAGATCTCAAATAAACAAACTGACCTTACCCCTAAAGCAACTAGAGAAAGAAGAACAAATAAAACCCAAAGTTAGTAGAAAGAAAGAAATCATAAATATCAGAGCAGAAATAAATGAAATAGAGATGAAGAAAACAATAGAAAAGATCAATGAAACTAAAAGCTGGTTCTCTGAAAAGATAAACAAAATTGATAAACCTTTATCCAGATTCATCAAGAAAAACAGGAAGAGGGCTCAAATCAATAAAATTAGAAATGAAAAAATAGAAGTTAGAACTGACACTGCAGAAATAAAAAGGATCATAAGTGATTACTACGAGCAACTCTATGCCAATAAAATGGACAACCTAGAAGAAATGGACAAATTCCTAGTAAGGTACAATCTGTCAAGACTGAACTGGGAAGAAATAGAAAATATGAACAGACCAATCACAAGTACTGAAATTGAACTGTGATTTAAAAATTCCCAACGAACCGAAGTCTAGGACGAGATGACTTCACAGGCAAATTCTATCAAACATTTAGAGACGAGTTAACACCTACCCTTCTGAAACTATTTCAAAAAATTGCAGAGGAAGGAACACTCCCAAACTCGTTCTATGAAGCCATCATCACCCTGATACCAAAACCAGATAAAGATATCACACAAAGAAAAGAAAATTGCAGGCCAGTATCACTGATGAACATAGACATAAAAGTCCTCAACAAACTACTAGAAAACTGACTGCAATACATTAAAAGGATCATACACCATGATCAAGTGGGATTTATTCCAGGGATGCAAGTATTTTTCAATATCTGCAAATCAATTAGTGTGACACACCACATTAACAAACTGAAGAATAAAAACGATATGATCATCTCAATAGATGCAGAAAAAGCTTTTGATAAAATTCAACACCCAATTATGATAAAAACTCTCAGAAAGCGGGCATAGAGGAAAACTACCTCAACATGATAAAGTCCATACACCAGAAATCCACAGCAAACATCATTCTCGATGGTGAAAAACTGAAAGAATTTCCTGTAAGATCAGGAACAAGACAAGGTTGTCCACTCTTGCCACTATTATTCAACATAGTTTTGGAAGTCCTAGCCATGGCAATTAGAGAAGAAAAAGAAATAAAAGGAATACAAATTGGAAAAGAAGAAGTAAAACTGTCACTGTTTGCAGATGACATGATACTATACATAGAAAATCCTAAAGATGCTACCAGAAAACTACTAGAGCTCATCAATGAATCTGGTAAAAGTGCAGGATACAAAATTAATAGACAGAAACCTGTTGTATTTCTACACACTAACAATGAAAGATCAGGAAGAGAAATTAAGGAAATAATCCCATTTACCATCACATCAAAAAGAATAAAATACCTAAGAATAAACCTACCTAAGGAGGCAAAAGACCTGTACTCCAAAAACTATGAGACACTGATGAAAGAAATCGAAGATGACACAAACAGATGGAAAGATATACCATGCTCTTGGCTTAGGAGAATCAATATTATCAAACTGACTCTACCACCCAAAGCAATCTACAGAGTCAGTGCAATCCCTATCAAATTACCAATGGCATTTTTCACAGATCTAGAACAAAAAATCTTAATCTCTGTATTGAAACACAAAAGACCCCTAATAGCCAAAGCAATCTTGAGAAGGAAAAATGGAGCTGGAGGAATCAGACTCCCTGACTTCAGACTATCTGTAAAGCTACAGTAATCAAAAGAGTATGGTACTGGCACAAGGACAGACTTATAGATCAATGGAACAGGACAGAAAGCCCAGAAATAAACCCACACACCTATGGTCAATTAATCTCTGACAAAGGAGGCAAGAATATAAAATGGGGGAAAGATAGTGTCTTCAATAAGTGGTGCTGAGAAAACTGGACAGTTAAACGTAAAAGAATTAAATTAGAACATTCTCTAACACCATACACAAAATAAACTCAAAATGGATTAAAGAATTAATGGAAGACCAGATACTATAAAACTCTTAGAGGAAAACATAGGCAGGACAGTCTTTGATATAAATCGCAGGAATATCTTTTTGGATCCACCTCCTAGAGTGATGCAAATAAAAACAAAAATAAACAAATGGGACCTAATTAAACTTAAAAGCTTTTGTACAGCAAAGGAAACCATAAACAAAATGAAAAGACAACCCACAGAATGGAGAAAATATTTGCAAACAATGTGTCTGCTAAAGGATTAATTGCCAAAATATGCAAACAGCTCATGCAGCTCAATATCAAAAAACAAAACAAAAAAACAACCCAATTAAAAAAATGGGCAGAAGATCTAAATAGACATTTTTCCAAAGAAGACATACAGATGGCCAAAAAACACATGAAAAGATGCTCAACATCACTAATTATTAGAAAAATGCAAATCAAAAGTACAATGAGGTATCACCTCACACCAATCAGAATGGCCATAATCAAAAAGTCTACAAACAATAAATGCTGGAGAGGGTGTGGAGAAAAGGGAGCCCTTCTACACTGTTGGTGGGAATGTAAACTGATACAGCCACTGTGGAGAACAGTATGGAGTTTCCTTTAAAAACTAAAAATAGAGCTACCATATGGTCCTGCAATCCCACAACTGTCTGACTCCAAAGTCCTCAATCTTAAAGACGTTCACAAATTTCGTCTGTGGCAATGGGAAGGCATGTTGGGGGCAAGCAAGAAAGTAGAGATGCCAGTTCAGATTCTGTTGCAGTGGTTCAGGTGAGAGATCATGGTGGCATGACAGCAGAGGAGATGGAAAAGGGTAGATATAGGCATCTTTAGGAATAAACAAGACTTACTGATGGGTTGACTTGCTGAAGGGTTTTGGCTTGAGCAACCAAGGGAATAATGGTGCCATTTTCTGAAACAGGAAGTTAGAGAAGAAACCCACTGGAGGGCAGGGAGAATCAAGGATCCTGTTTTGGCCTTGTTAGGATTTGATGCCTATTAGCCATGCAGGTGGAGCTTCCGCATATGGACATGCAGAGCTTCTATAAATACGTATGGATCTCAATGGTGAAGGCGGGATGGGAGATATAAGCGTAGAATTAAAAAAAAAAAATAGACCCTCTCTACAAGGTATGTGGCCTTGGGCTGCTTAGTTATTTAACTCCTCTCTGCTTTAGTTTCCTAATCTACAAAATGAAAATAATATTAGAACCTATTTTATAAGGTTGTTGGGAAAATTAAATGCATGAATACATGTCAAGTTCTCGGAACAATGTTTAGTGAGTGCTAGCTATTAACATCATAAACGTCACCCTGATCCTTATATTTTAGCTGAGAAGACAAGTAAATGATCAAAAGATGTTACTTAAACAAGTTCTCACAGCTAGGAAATGTCTGACCTAGAATTTTAACACAGATTGATGTAGGTTTTTTCCACTGAACCCTGGGGGGCGTGTCCCTCCTCCTCCCCTCCCCACGTGCATGTGTAATAAAACTGAATATGGACCAGGGGCGGAGGTGTGGGTAGAAGGGGGAATGGGGAGTTATTGCTTAGTGGATGCAGAGTTTTTGTTTTGCAAGATGAAAAAAGTTCTGGAGATGGACAGTGGTGATGGTTGCAAAACAATGTGAATGTACTTAATGCCACTGAGCTGTACGCCTGAAAGTGAGACAGGAGGGAAGGGGCACAACGTTTAAAAGAATGACATAGCCATTCTGGATATGACGAAAACTGGTTAGAACCAGTTAGGCCCAAGATGGCAGAAGGTTTGACTTCCTGCAGACGTTGGGCCTCATTGCAATACGTTAGCATGTGCTAAACGACACACCCACAGGTGCCAAGAGAGTTCAGAGGCCAACAGTAAAAGGCCAAACAGTGGGCGGTGCCCCAATTCCTAGAAACTTCCCCAATCCCTGCCCCTTCCCGAAATAGTTGGAATAATCCTCCCACTCACTAGCCTATTTAATTACCCAGCCCATAAAAACTAACCACCCCATGTTTCTGGCCTTTTGAAACTGACCGCAGTCTGTCTGTGGAATGTGCATCTCTCTCAATAAATCTACTTCTTACCTATCACTTTGCCTCTTGCTTAATTCCTTCTGCTCTGAGACACAAAGAAACTGAGCTTCATTAAATCCTGAGACCAGGTGTGAGATTCTAATTAAAAGACAGTGGGTTCAAGTCCCATCTGAGGTGCACCTGGGTTCGAGTCCCAATCTAATCTGAGTTGTGTGGCTTCAACATGGTAAATTTTATGTTACACATATTTTACAAAATATTAATTAATTCATTCAACTGAATATGGAATCAATCTGCCTTTAAGACTGCCAGCCTAGGATCTTGGCAGAAGCGGAGAGCCCCACATTTGCTCAGGGCTCTCAGAGCCTCCCGGCCACGGCCTCCCACGTGCAGATCTGGATTCCTCCGCAGGACCCCACCATCCATCCATCTCTGCGTGGATGCTGAAGCAGCCTCCTGTCCTATCCCCTCAGCCCTCTTAGTTCTGTCGGGGCCCATGGAGAGGGTGTGATGCTGGCTGCATCTGTACCTCCTGGGTCCTGCCTCCCAGGAACCTGGGCACATGTTCTTCACTCTGACGCCCCTCCTCGTGCTGTAAGTCCTAGCTCAGACGTCATCTCTTTTCTGAAGCCAGAGAGGCGCCTTGCAGTACCCAACATCTCATGGTGTGCGGGCAAACAAGTTCCCCTCGGAAGTTCCGCTTCCAGTAACGGGACACACCCCACCAGCTTCATCAGCGTTCCAGCCAGTGAGCGGCAGGGCCCAGACAGTGCGCAGGCGCATTTTGCTTAGCTAGCCATAAGGGAGAGACAGCTAAACGAAGGGCTCAGGTTCAGTTTTTGGATTGTGCTGGAGGATCAGCAGTGAAACAGTGTCAAGACCGTTCCTCTGACCAGTAAGTACAAAGCGATCCATCCCCACCGCTGGCACATCCGGTGCTCTCTGCTCTCAAGCCTGGCAATGCGGGTGGTGTCAGTGCTACCACAGAGGAATGAGGTGCCTGTGCGTGGGTCCACGTGGACATTATTCCCCTGCAGACTGCGTCACGCATTAGTCATTCTCCGATGGGAATGTCTTGGCAGCCCTTCCTGGGTTCTAGAGCTCATTTAGAAATGCACATCTCAGGGAGGCTGTCCCTTCCAACCTTGACAGTGGTACTGCCTGACCAGCACATCACAGGTCTCCAGCCTGGGAGGCTTCGCTAAGGATGGCCGCACAATGAAACCCCTTTACGAAGGCCTCCAAGCCCTCAGTTCAGTTATGCAGCAGCTCAGTTAGACTCCCCGGGGACCTGCTATTTATCCAGCATCACTCCCAGTGAGAAGGCCTGAACCCCATAGTTCAGCTGGCCCCCTTCCCTGGCTTCATTTATGATTTGTTAGCACTTACTCCGTGCCAGACACTGTGTTGAGCACTGCAGACAAATATCCCCGCCCTCTGAGCTCCCCATGAGTGGGGTGACAGACATCGCCCAATAAATAAAAGTGACAAATCCCAATAAGAGCTCAGATGGAAAAGTACTGAATGCTGTGAGACATAAGGCAGAGACACCGGGTGGTAGAAAGGTCTCATTTAAATTGGGGCGAGTGCAGAGAAAGGCTCTCTATGGAAGTAACATCTAGTGGGAGCCCTGGAGCGCAGCTGTTGCCACCTCTTTTCTCTTAAAGGGTAAGACTGCCCCCTGTCATTTCACCCCCCCCATTCACAGAGGCACAAACACACCCACATACATACACACAGGCACATGGACGCACAGACACACACACGAATTCACAGAGACCCACGTGTGCACATAGACAGACATGCACACACACACACGTGTACTCCCCTCTGTGCTGCTGAGGGGCCATGTGAGGTACCTTTTCACCTGATGGCACATGTGACAGTATTGGGGACCGGGGGCACATGGAGAAGTTATAGCCATACCACTCAGCACAGGGCTTGCCAAGGAGCTTGGCTCCCAGCGAAACAATGGCTCTCAGTCGATTTAATTCTGATTCTTGGTACCCCTCCTGGCAATTTTTGCTGAGGCCGGCTCCCCAGTCTTTCTGGACATGTGACATCTGCACATTGCAGTTTCCAGGCGTCAAGCCCATCCCTGAAATCTCAGCACAAATGAGGCCCTGAACATCAGGACTCAGAGCGTCCCCCATGGGCGAGGGGAGCACAGGTAAAGGTGAGGGGCGGTGGGATAGTTTGGTTCGACTGGAATTTTACTTTTTATCTTCTTAACATGAGAGTGCTTTTTAAAAGGTGGGGAGACTACTGAATCATCAGGGAGCTCATGTGTTAAAATTGGCAAATTACATAGTAATGTATTTAAACGCCTCAACTCTGGGCTCCTAGGTTCCACGGTAGGGTGAAGGGCAGAGTGGAAGACAGCAGCTTCACCTGCTGTAGAGAAAGAACCCAGAATGACTTCTGGGCTTCCACTGGTTCCCAGCAGCACCTCATTCCAAAAGCAGTCCTCAAATCTCAAACCTGGGAGAGGCATAAGTAAAGCTTATGGGAAAACAATGAGAAAGCCCGGGGACACCCTTGGTTTTGTGCGTTGTGGTTTCCCTCCTCTCCTCCCACGTGTTGCACAAAAAAAAAACCCCTGCAGGCTGCAACCCGTGACGGTGACCTTTGTAATAACCGACCCTGAATGCGGTGGGTTACAATTCAACTGTGCCCAGCAGAGCTGGCCCTGGCAGACCCAGAAAATTTGCCAGAAAGATCGATACAAAGCTGACAGATCCAAAGTGACTCATGCCAGCTCTCCTCTTAGGAAATGGTTAGACGGGTGCCTGACTGATAACACCTCAGTTCTTTTCATAGTAGGTCTGAAAATAGCTCAGAAGCCTTTAAATGTCCGGAGATGTAGGTGATGACGAAAAGAGTTTTGAGTGGAGACCTCCTCACCGCCCATGAACCCCAGTTCTGTTTCTACCATATTCCCCCAGTGTGCCTGCCTCACACCGTATCCCTGCATGTCAGGGACGACTCTGTGCTGGACACACCCACCAGCGTCTTTGGGAGACCAATATTCTAGGACTCAGGATTGGCCATCCCTGGACAGGTGGGGAGACTGGTCGTCCAACACTCAGGCCCTTCGTGCTGTCAACTTTTGTGTCCCTTGTTACAAATCTCTTATGTCTCTATCACCTGCCCCTGGTTGCCCCATTGAAAGGCAGCTCCTTCCTCAATGGGCCCTTTTCTCTGTCTAGAGCCTTAATGGGCCCATGCAGATTTTTCACCTGAAAAAAGATTTTTCACACTTTATATGTATGGTGCTTATTTTGAACATAAGCACGAGTGGTAGCCAAAGAAGTCCCAGTAGGTCTAAGATACAGGAAGGGGAAAGATGAGCCTGGTAGGGGGTTGCAGAAAAGGATGGATTGGAGGGGGATGGGCATGAGTCTGTTGGAAATTAACAAAACATGAGTTAACAAGGACTGAAGTGGGGTGGGAGCCTTTAGAACGTATACCAAGGGCCCAATGTGTGAGATCCTGTGAAGAAAGCCTTGATAAAACCTGTTGTCCTAGTGGGTCTGGGAATGACAGAGGGACAATGAGAGGACTGTAAGGGGTACCCCTGAGACCCTGAGCTGGTGTTTCTCCACGTGGGGTCTGAAAACCACTTGCATCAAAATCAGCTGGGAGCTTAGGAGTACAAATTCCTGGGGCCCACTCCTAAGGGTCTGATTTTGTAGACGGAGCGATGCCCAGGTATCTACAGCATTAAAAGCTCCCCGGGTGATTCCAATGCACAATAAAGTGGCTGTAAAGTCTACACTGCTGAAGGGCTGGGAGCAATACCAGAGGAGTATTGCCCTCACCTCTAACATCGTGCTTGGCAATTAGTCAGCTGTCAAGAAGTGTTTTGCTATGGTGAGTGAATAACTAAATCAACGGAGAGGATTCACAGATGACTGAAATCGCAATGTGAGTGGCCCAGAGCACGGAGGGTCCATTGACAGACGTGAAGGAGAAGGCAGGAGGAAGAGGAAGCTCGGGGTGACTACATGGGGATAGACATGGTGACTTCCAAACACACACAGGTAACGTGCATGGGGGCTGGAAGTCAGGCAAGTTGACACGTGGGTCGTCTGCACACTAGTTGAGGCTACGGCTTACAGAACAGCAATCTGGGGGACAGGCATGATGAAGATCCAGTGGGGAAATGAGAGAGAGAGGCAGAGCCCGGAGAGCCAGCAATGCAGGGTCCAAAAATCAGAGAGGAGGGAGGGCAAAGGACCGAGAGGTTGGTCTATGGAGTCAAAGACTCTGGGGGAGCTGACGAGGGGCCGTGGCTTAGCGATTAGGAAAGCACCTGGCGGTCTTCAAGAGAGCAGTTTGGAAAGAGTGATAGGCACAGAAGCCGAGCACAGAGATAAAATAAGGAAGCGGATGAGGAGGAAAGCTGAGGTCATTAGTAGCGTTTACCCTCTGGGGTTTTCTCAGGCGAAAGGAAAGAGATAGGATGCCAGCTATAATGAGCCGGCAGAGAAAGGCAAGGCCTTGGAACTCATCATCCCTGTGGCTGCCCCTCGGACGCTGGTCTTCCGCAGGGAGCTTTTCTTTCTTCTGTTTCTCTCGGTGCACTTCCTGGGTAATCTCACCCATGGCCTCAACTTCCATCTCTCAGCTAAGGAGTCCCGTCCCAGGCTTTCCTCTGCCCTCTGCACACCTCCATCTGTGTGTCACCCAGGCAACACGACTCAACCTCGGGATGGACCCAAGTATTCCCTGCCTCTCTTGGTGGTACCGTCATCCACCCATCCGCCCAGAAGCCACTGCAGCCCTCCATCTCTCTTCCCCACATCCAGTGGTTGGCGGAGTCCTGTGGGTTTGACCTCCTTGGCAATCCACTCTGCCCCTTCCTCTCCAGCTCCCTCCCTTCTTAGCTGGCAGTGACCTCAAGTAGGTCTCCTGGCCCCTCCCAAGCCTCCAAGCTGCTGCCAGAGTCCCATTCCGACAGGATTAACTGGTCAGGGTGCCCCAACCCAGTGACAAAAGAATGACACCCAGGGTCTTTTGGTGGCTTTGCTGTGGACTGTTTTTGCACCACACTGATTCACATGTGTCTCACACATGCTGGCCCGGGGGCAGGTCCCTGTGTGTGGCAGTTTCCTCCCTTTCCCTTCCCTCCATCTCTCTGTTCCAGACCCCTACCACCACCTCTGTCTGGCCGACGTCTGGTCCTCTTTCTGTTTGTAACCCAGAAGTCCCATCTTCAAGAGGAAATATTTGTGCCTCCTTTCCTTGTGTCCTCAATGCCCTCTTCATGCAAAAGGCTTTTAGTAGTTGTCCGTATCTCTATTCCACCAGACCGTGAACCCCTTTGGTGGGGAGGGGAGGGGAGGTGACGGGGGGCAGGTGGGAGTTCACTCCAGCTATAGTTACCCCCCAGGAGGCCACCGTTGGGCTCAGAGCATGTTGTGTTGACTGGAAACAAAATGAATTCAATGGAAGGCCTGAAAGAACTGTGTTAAACATAACTTCTTGTCTCCCTAACTGATGGCTCTCTCCCTTCTTTCTTCTCTGCCTTTTCTTTTATTCACTCTCTCCTTCTGTACCTTCATTTGTTTTTCCTTTTCCCTGGCTTCTTCCTATCCCTTCCTTCTTCTGCAGGACATGCACCAGCTCCTGGGCACTCCTGCCCTCTTTTTCTCCCCTGTTATATCTCCCTCCTCTCGGCCACATCTTTGAGACCTTGTTTGTGCCTACGTTCTTCTGAAAGCATCAGCTTGTTACCTTCAGGCAAAGTCATTCGCTTTGGAGAATTTCGCCAGGAGGATGGTGATATTGACAAACTAGGTCACAGAAGGAGGAACACGCTTCCGGTTTTCAGATCTACAGTATTAACTGAATCTAACACCCAGATAAGGGCCTTGGGCAGAAACGTTGGTTAAAAGTTCTTCTAAAAATAAGAGAAAGTAATAACCATGTGAGCTCAGCATTTAAGTCCTTCCTTCAAGAGGAGGTGTTTGTGTTTTCCTTTTAAGATGCAAGAGATCCTGGCCCCCAAAATATCCCTGAACATCCATGTATAGCCCTGCCGGAGAAGATGCTGTGGCCTGCGTGGTGGGGCCACGGGGGCTGTGGGGACCGCGAGTGCCCTCTCCCCGTGCTGCACGTCATTCCCCTCCTCCGCCGCCACGAGACGGGCGGCAGGTTGTTGCCACGCGCTTCTGAAGGTTACATGGAAGAGAGAACCCACAGATGCCACTGCCCCTCAGTTAGGACCAAGTGTGGGCTGTGGGTGCTCCACCTGCCCTTGTCCACTTAGGGGCCCTCGTGGGAACGGGTGAGGGATCTACAGGGCTTCACAGAGGGAGCAAACACAAATGGGCGAAGAGTTAGCCAAATGGAATCAATGGGATTTTCCTCTCTGATGCTTTTTAATAGCAGGAATTTGGATTAGGTGTCACTAGCCTAAAGCCCAAAGGAGACACGCATTGATTATTTTAAACCTCTGTTTCCCTGACACAGACACCAGCCCAAGCATGTCTCTGATATCGTTGTCCCTGAAACTGTCATCTGTCGTGGTTTGGCTTTTGAGGAGAGAGATGAAAGCAAATAGAAGGTTGTTGGTGAGCAGCCCCTCTGCTCTGCTTAAAAATAAGTGAAGGCTATTGGGTTCTGCTCAGGGCTACAAGGGGCATGGTGGGGTGGAGGCATGCAGAGGTTCTGTTGCTTTTTTTTTTTGCGGTATGCGGGCCTCTCACTGTGGTGGCCTCTCCCGTTGTGGGGCACAGGCTCCAGACGCGCAGGCTCAATGGCCATGGCTCATGGGCCCAGCTGCTCCGCGGCATGTGGGATCTTCCCGGACTGGGGCACGAACCCACGTCCCCTGCATCGGCAGGCGAACTCTCAACCACTGAGCCACCAGGGAAGCCCAAGGCTGGGCTTTTTGAGCCTTTGTTGGGAAGGAAGAGCTGTTAGTTATTCTTTGCAGGCACAGAGAGTTGGGAGCCCTTTTTTCACCAGGACCTAGAGCCACCAGCCTGCTCTGTAGAAGGGATGGTCATGAATTCTTGGAGCCCCCATGAAACAGACACCCCTGTCAGGGTTTGCCCCGCCCACACAGTCTGGTTCAGCACCACATGCGCCTGCTGGTGCCAACCCCACCCCGCCTGGTTGCCAGGCTCCATGCTGCTACGGTGCCTCCCTGGCAGCAAGTTGGGTCCTGGGTAACCTGAGTGTTCTGGCTGGTTTGGTGTGACTATTGCTGGGGGAACTGGCCCTTAGCACCTACTTAACCCAGTAGCGACATTGACTACGAGCCATTCCGAAGGCCACATGAATCTTAGGAAGCTCACTGGGCTAACTGGGGTCTGCTCCCAGTTTTGCCTTCAACTCTGTGATCTTAGGTGCCTCGCTTGGCTTCTCTGAGCCTCACATCCCCTTGCTGCAAAATGAGAAGGTCAGATTAGATCATCCTTAAAGCCCTGACCAGTTCTTCATCTCGATGTAAAAACAGAACCTCTGGGCTTCCCTGGTGGCGCAGTGGTTGAGAGTCCGCCTGCTGATGCAGGGGACACGGGTTCGTGCCCCGGTCCGGGAAGATCCCACCTGCCGTGGAGCGGCTGGGCCCGGAAGCCACGGCCGCTGAGCCTGCGCGTCCGGAGCCTGTGCTCCACAACGGGAGAGGCCACAGCAGTGAGAGGACCGCGTACTGCAAAAAAAAAAAAAAAGGAAAAAAAAAGGCCCAGCCTTTCTCAGGAAATCTGGTCCCCAATGTCGAACGCCCTTGTTGTGTTTGCCACTCCACGTGTAACTGAAGTGCCCTAAGGGAGTGTCAATAATTGTGTTCTATTTAATCTGCATTCTCCTCGAGGCTGGAGTCCTGAGTGTGTCAGTGTTCTTCCTCATTGCTGAGTCAAGGCGCGGAGAGTAACGTGCGGTCATCACACAGAACGGTTCTGCGGGGCTGCATCAGTGCCCGCACAGTAGCGTGTTAATGAGTGTTAAAACGGACAGCGCAAATACAGCGTTCTCAATTTTTAAAATTACAGCTCTGTAACAAGTCATGCTGTTAAAACATACAAGAAATACCAGTTAAGCCTTCAAGTAGATAGCACACAGCCTGTACAGATCACTGCTATTCCCAAAGTGCGTAACAGGTCATTTTCTTTGAAATGAGGCAACAATTAGCAGGTAGTTCCATTATTTGAATACTAAGTCAAGTAGAAATAACACATCCAAGGATTAAATACCAATTACTACCTTAGGAGCTACGAATCAGCCTGGCATTATAACATGCCCCTCCTCAGCAGCAAACCCAGGAAATGCAGAGGGTTGGCAGAAAACACCAAACTATAACCAGTGTGCATCTGTGCAGAAAAGACACGGTGTCACTTCCCAGCCAGCGCTTTCAAAATGCTCATCACATATATTTCCAGAAGAGCCCGGCCCATGTATTTGTCCCAAAGACATTGAAAAGAACAACCTTCAAATGTTGGGAGTGAAGCTGATCTCAAGCCCACTGCTGGAAATAGGCGATTTGAAGCTTTTACTGGGTCCCCCTAAAGGAGGTTTACAGGTCAGTCTGACAGCCTGGTGGCAAAAGATGTCACCTCACAATTATGTTCTTAACTCCAGAAACAGAGCAGAAAATTCACCCCCACCCCTCTTCCCCGCACCGATTAGTTTCAGGGACCAGAAGAAACTGCTCCATAAGATGTTATCTAACAAGGTCAATCAAAGCCCAGCTGAGAGCACTTGTGAACTGCGTACCTTGGTCATACTTTGTGGGAGAGGAGTGTTCTTCCTCCCCGGATCACAGTTCTGTCTCCATCCTCTGTGGGAATTAACTCCAGTGTTCAAGCCAGCTGGGTTGTTCTCTCTCCCTCTTAACTGAAACCACTGCTTGGAGTACTTAATGCTATTAGGACATTCTCATGCTCGGAAGTAACTGAAATTCCAGGATGGGCAAAATAATATTTTATACGAGTATATATATGTACAAAAGATATTAAAAAGACAGTCTCTAAAGTACTTTGGGATTCCCCCAATGAAAGGCACCAGATAAACGCAAGTCATCACCAAAATGAAAAGTCAGGTTTTCCAGTTTTCACATCTGCAAAAAGTAACCACTAAAGGTATCTCTGTTTTGGTGGTAAAACCTGCCTGTTTAAAAAGAATACTCATGAGAGTGACTGAATTATTCAGCCTCCTTCCTTGTTTCCACTTTTCACAAGCTTTATGGTCAGTGACCGTGGATACCACACTCAGTGACCCAATGCCATCAGCCTTGGCAAACTGAACAGTCTTCACGAGTTTGTACCATCACCTGCCTCAGTGCAGCTGGAGATTATTTCGTAAATTCTCTGCCTTCCAGTGCTGGAAACGTCAGCCAAAGCCAAGTGCTACATGTGCAAATTCTGAGAAATATCCCTGCCCTTCTGACTTGGTGGTTGGTTGCCCCTAAGTCATCTCACCTTTCCTGATGCTTCTGAGAAACAAATGTAGACGGTAGACCAGGTAGCATTAGGACGTGGCTGCCTCCCTGCCCACCATAAGGCTCCAGTCTGATGGAAAGATTTGAACTGGGGACCTAAAGGCATAAGTGACTAGTGCAAATGGCCCGCTCTGTAGTAGCCATGGCAACTACAAGTACACAGAGCCTCTGACAAGATCCTCACCACATCCCCAAGAAGTATGTACTACCTTCAACCAACTAAGACACAAAGTGGACCTTTTTAAGGAAGATCCAAGACATAGATAGAAAGCCTGCCTAACTCCGCATGTAGACCCCTGGATTCTGCAGCCTTTCCAAAGACTGAACAACAATGGAAGCCAACTGGAAAACCACCTGATTACCTAGAATATAACAGAGAACTATCTTACTAAGGGGTCCAGGTTAACCCTTCAAAACGCTATGTGCTGGTTAACTGAAGAAGAAGAGAGAGGGCATTCTGGAGAAGGAAAGAGTTCTCAACCTTAACACAAGTTTAGAAGTTTAAAGGTCTTTTAAGTAGCATCAAGCTTTTCAAGAAGTTTACAATTATTTATGACATTTTATTAAGTAACAATGCTTTTTTGTTTTACAACTCCTTCCTTTCTCCTGGCCTCCACCAACCCTCCCCCAAGAAAAGGCAGCTGAAATGGAAATAAGAACTATAATATTTCCATCCTGGATAAGCCATTTGTCTATATTTTGAGTACACACTTCCACACCACCAGGTTTCCATGTCATACCAGGAACTCTGGGGCAGTTAGAGCATCATATGTAACATACTGTATCATAGAAGCAAAATTATCTAAGTAAATTCTGCTTGGAAATAAAAGGGTTCTCATTTTATAAGCTTTCAGAGCAGGCAACAAAATTTTCTAAGCTACTGCCCTTGCTAGCAACCCAACAATGTTTGCCTCAGACAATACAACAGTCAACTTTTTAGTTGATAAAGACAATACAATCTTATTTCTAAACATCTTTAAAAGGAAACATTTCAAAAACATGCTGATATCTAAGACACAGCAAAGTTTATTCAAATGACCTAGACCAGGAACCTCAGCAAGAAATAAATGTCTCTACGACCACCCTAGAAAAGACGGAGGGCTGACTTTGAAAGGTCTTCAAGCATCCTGTGATTTGGCCTATGTTTAGCTGAAGCCCCTGTCCCTAACGCATCTGTTCTTGGTAAAGATTTCAATCTTCACTACATGATTAACAAAATAACATTCTCTAAAGAGCAACATTTAAGAGATGAACATCAGTGTACATCATTCTAAGAGTGAGCAGGGTACCCATGCAAGCCACAGGGCTACAGAGTTACAAAAACAACTCACAGACTTGCATCAGTCATGTGTACTTAACTTCACATTCCCTTTGTTTTGGTATTAAAACTAAATGAAAGCATTGGATAAAGAATTGAGATTTTGTTTCTACATGACTGTGAGCAAAACCTCATCATATCATTGCTGACCCCATAGATGTGTTTCCACTGGACATATTTGTGGGGGCTTTTTGGTACAGAACTCACACGACAACCTCAGAAACAGGAGCACAAACAACTGAGACAGTACTGGGCCACAAGCGCTACAATAGAGAACACAATGAACGAGAAATTAGGTACTCATCCGGCAGAAAGGTGAACATTTTATGCCCGCGATGCAAAGACCAGTGAGTGTCATTTCACTGAAAGGTGCAAAGGCATGGTGTCAGACACACCACCCTCTAAAAATGATCCTAAATACTGTAAAAGCAACCTGGGGTGCATATCCCATGCATCTCTCCCCTTGGGGCTGGGCATACTCCTTACGCCATAACCCTAATGTGCCTGGACTGTGCCAGAGGCACGAGACACAGCTCAGCAATGTGGGTTTGAGGAGGTCAAGCCCTCGCAGCTAATGCAGGGAATCATTTAAACTTAGTTCGCTTGGCGAGCTCCTGCTCATGCTCGTCAGGCTCGCCATGAGGGATTTAACTTTATGGGCATAGTAGTCCCTTAAGTTGACGGAAGGGACCTCCTTCATTCCATCCCCAAAGTCACAGCTGCGCATGGCACTCTCGAGTTGCTTTTGGCGCCGATAAAAGTGGGAGAACTTATTGAAGATCAAGGTGATGGGCAGTACCACCACTAGGATACCCGCCAAGATGCAGGCAGAGGCGGTCAGCTTCCCTGCCGTGGTCCCTGGGACCACATCCCCATACCCTACAGTGGTCATACTGACGGTGGCCCACCACCAGCAAGCGGGGATGGTGGCCAGGCCCTCATTCTCCTCCTTTTCGATAGTGTAGGCCACTACGGAGAAGATGGAAATCCCCACAGAGAGGTAGAGCAAAAGCAGCCCTACTTCTTTGTAGCTGTATTTAAGTGTGGCCCCCAGGGAGCGGAGGCCAGTGGAGTGTCTGGCCAGCTTTAAGATGCGGAAAATCCGCATCAGCCTGAGGACCTGGGCCACCCTGCCCAGGTTGGCCAAGGTAGGTGTGCTCTCCACAACCAGGTTTACCACCAGAGTGATGTAAAAGGGGACGATGGACATGAGGTCGATCAGGTTGAGGGCATTCTTGAAAAACTTGAGGAAGTCGGGGGCCACAGCAAACCTGGCCATCAACTCAAATGTGAACCAGGCGATGCCAAAGTGCTCCACGATTTCGAACCTGGGGTCCTCACCAGGGTTGCCCTGGCTGTCAGGGATTTGGAAGTCCGGCAGGCTATTGAGACACATGGTGATGATGGACCCCAACACCACGAGGATGGACAGGACGCTGAAGACCCTGCTCAGGACCGAGTAGCCGGGGTTGTCCAGCGCCAGCCACAGCTGTCTGCGGAAGTTGCCCAGGGGCTGCCCATCGAACTTGGATGCATCGTTGTAGAAGGCCAGGATCTCATCGAAGGAGGACGTGGTGCTCTCCTGGTCGCTCTGCTCGTCCCACTTCTCCTGTTCGGGCTCCACTTTGCGGCCGTGGTAGCTGTAGCTGCAGCAGGAGTCGATGAAGAACTCGTTGATGCCCCAGTACTCGATCTCCTGGCTGAAGGAGAAGACGCACAGCTCCGCCATGACGTGAAGCTTGCCGGTGTGGTAGAAATGTAGCACGTAGGGGAAGAGCTCGGGGTTGCGGTCAAAGTAGAACTCACGCTGGACGTCGTCATAGTCGTCGCAGAGCTCCAGAATGGCCTCGCGCGAGTGGCAGAGCAGCAGGCGGCCCAGGCGCGTCTCGGGGAAGCGCAGCAGCGTGTGCGAGCGCAGCCGCTTCTTAAAGCCGCCTACGTTGATGCGGATCTCTCCATCCTCGACGTTGGCCTCCGACAGGTCCCACAGGCTCTGGCCAGTCATATTGGAGACGCCCAGCCGCCCGCGCCGCGCGGGGGCGCTACACCTGGAAGCCGAAGGAATCGTGTCGGGTGAGCGCCGGGCGCTCAGGGCTCGGGCACCTCTTTCTATTTCCCCATCCGTCCCTGGCGAACCCAGTCCTCTCCAGCGGGTCTCTGGGTGCTGAAGGACACTGGGATGGGGAGCCGTTTCTATGGGTTTTGGCCCCCTCCCGAGGAAAGGCTTGGAGTGGGGGCTATGTTTCCACTAGTATGGCCGCGTTTCCACGCCCACCCTGGGGGTTCTGTCGGTCCCTTTACGCTGGCGGAGGTCGCTCCCCAGCGGCTCTGAGAGCCCGGGGAGCTGCGAGCTGACCTTGCCCGTGGGCGGGTCGAGGAGACGCCCCCGCCCGCTCGCCGCAGACAGGCGGGACCAGAGCTGGGATGCGCACCGGCCGGGCTGGGCCGAGATGGGGGGCGCGTAGCCTCGGGAGGGGGCGGGGAAATTCACCTCTCGAGTCATTAACCCCGGGTGGGGTAAGGGGGCCGGCCTGGCGTCCCCTGCGTCCAGCCCCCGCGACTGGAACCCCCTCGCCCCCCGCCCCGGGCTTCCCCGCCCGCCTGGCGCCGTGCCCTGGAGCCGCGTGCGCCGCGCGCGCCGCGCCTTACCCCGCGGAGCTATCCGGGCTCGCCCTGCGCGTTCTGGAAGCGCTTACCTGCGAGCACTGGGGCCCGCGGCCGAGGCCGGCGGGAAACTTCCCCGACCTGCCGGCGAGCATCGCTGTGGCCGCAGCTGCCGGCTGGCTGTGCGTGTGCGCGCGGGTGCGAGTGTGTGTGCGCCTGGGTGTGCGCCCGGCGGGAGGGCGGGCGGGGTCCGCCGAGCGTCTCCTGTCTCCGGCCGGGGATGCCGCCGCCGTCCGCAGTTGCAGGAGGCTCACAGGTGGCTGCGTGGCCCCGATGCTCGCAGAGCCCTCCTCTCTCTTTCCGCGCGCCCCTCAGCACCGAAGAGAGACAACAACGCGCGCCACAGCGGGGGCCGGAGCGGGAGATGAGCCGGTGCGCCTCGGCGCGGGCCCTGCTCTGGGGCACGGCGCGGTGGTGCTGAACGGACAGCTCCGCGCTTCCCAGCTCCCTACGAGGCCGCCGCCCGGACTCCGGAGATGCTGCCGCCTCGGCTTCTCTGCTCTCCTCCCGCGCGTCGCGACGACCCCTTCGGGCCCCCGGCTCGACGCAGAGCCAACACCTTTCCCAACCCCTCGCCTATCCCCCGGTGACAGCTGTTATTGCCACAGGGCGCAGGCAGGGGACTGCCTACGGTGACCTTTCCCCACTTGGGTCTCGGGCCCAGCCGAGCTGGGGAATGAGGGATGGCTTGCGTCGGGGGAAGAGCAGGACGGGAGGAACTCCAGGTTTCCCCTTTTAGGCACCTGCTGAAAAGTTTCCTGAAGCTTCGGGGGAAAGAGGGTGGTGGGGAAAGGCATCTGGAGGGGTGAAGACGGAGCCGGGAAACCCAAGGTCGAGCTCAGCTTAGCTTGCTGGGGGCGGGAGTGCAAGCCCCACCGGCGTGGGAGGGAGTCACGGAGTTCTGTTTGGGAGCTCTGTGTGGGCACTGCGCGTGTACAGGCCGGTGTGGTGTGCCAGAGTTGGAGGATTGTAGGGAGGGGTGTGTGTGTGTGTGTGTGTGTGTGTGTGTGTGTGTGTGTGGTCTGAGGAAAATAAGACTTTTCAGTGTCTGTGCAGCGCTGATAAAAATTGGACCTCTGAGCGGTGGGAGGATGTGTACAGCGTGTCAGAACAGGGGAACCTAGGGCATGTCAGCGTGGTGTGTACACACAGTGGCAGACTGTGAACTGTGTCTACAGTGTGCAGTGTACAGTGTAGTATTCAGTGCGACTGTGACGGGTCTGTGTGCGTAATGAAATGAGAACTTTTTGTATGCAGACACAGTGGGGACTTGGAGTGTGGGTCCAGCGTAGATATGCTCAGTACCAGTGTCCCCATTCCCCAGGAGACTTGTGGCCCAGATTCGAGCTCTTGGTCTCCAAGGATTGTTCCTTAAAGCACTGCCAGCTGGGCTGGAACTGAGAAATGGACCCACAGTCCCCAGGAAGCCCCCTCCCCTTCGTCTCAGCCTTTCTCATGGTCCCCGTTTGCCAAGATCGGAGCAGGACGTGAGCTTAGCAGGGAGCTCACGGGCTACAGGTCTTGGACAGAAGTCCCAGGAAAGCCCTTGTGGCTCTGGACTCCCAGGGCAGCCACGGTGGGCAGCATGTCTTTTACTTATGATGCCCTGGCAATGTCATCCCCACTAGATGGGTGCTCTGCACAGCTTGCATGCTTTGGGGCTCCTCAGAGGGCCTGGTGAGGACCCTTCAGCTCGCTTCATGTGGAGTGTCCTGGAACCAAGCCTGGCTTCATACAGAGGAGACCTGTGCCAGTCACCTGCCTCTAGGTGGGAGGGTGGGGGGGGCGGGCGGTGTGCCAGCGTGCTGCCTGTGGAGGGAGCTCCACACTCATGTCCCTGCAGCCCCCTGCAAGTGCGGGGAGTCCAGGGAGGCAGGCCACGTGGGAGGGAGAATAAGGTGGAGACGGCCACATGAGCTTCCTTTCTCTTTTGTCTGATGCTTTTAGAGAGGGAGGGGTGTGTGTGTGAGAGAGGGGAAGAGAGAGAGACAGAAGGAGACAGAGACAGAGAGGCAGAGACAGAGACAGGCACACACACACAGAGACAGAGGAAGAGGGAGAATCTGGTATTTGCTGTCTTCGTCTCCATCTCTGTTTCTTTCGAGGTCTGTGTTTGGAGCACGCGGCCCTCACCCCTGTCTAGGTCCGCTGGACCTATCATTGAAGTCTGGGGCCCTTTCTACCCTCCCTGGGGCCCTCTCTATCCTTTGCCCCCATCCTCTCACTGTGCTCTGCCTGGTTTCTGGCCACCCTGAAGCTCACAGCCCCACTTCTGCTTTGCCACCACATGTCTATGTGGCTTCTGCTGTGTGGCCACCGTCCCCAGGCACTCCCGTCACCTTGACCTCGCTCCTGACTCTTCTCCTAGTTGAGTTTAATGCATAAATCACCTTTTCCTGCCACATTTGGAGGGTCCCTTTTCCCCAGAAACACTTGGGCTTGATAACTATGAGGTTTTCCTCCCTCCCCTGCTCTATCTGCCCGCCTCCTTCTGTTCCTGTCGGTTTTGTTCTAGCTCGTTCCTTCTTCCTTTGTGGTTGTGGGAGATTTCGTCCCTGGAGGGAGCCCCCGCCCTCCCCCCCGCCGCCCGCCTTCCGTTTCTCTTTGTTTCTTCTACACCCACGGCCACCCACCTGCCCGCAGACACCAGGGCTCTGCCGGGCCCCTGGAGCGCTCACTGTCTAGAGGCGCTGCTCCATTCTCCTCTCAGCTCTGCCCCTGCTCTGGCCAGCCCCCTCTCCCCCCTCCTTACCATTCCCCCTCCCTCCCTCCCTCTCCTTCTCTCCCTGGTCCTCTTCAGCAGCTGACTGAGACATGCCCCAGCCACTCAGGGGCCCAGGGTCCGTACCTGCCCTTTATCAGCTTTTCCCCCGGGGTCAAGGACAAGGCCCCACGCCCACCTTTCCTTGAACAACAATGTGCCCTTGGAGCCACAAGGAGAAGCCTGGGTCTGGGGCACATCAGTTGTTTCTTACAAAGGCTGAGGCAGGAGCTCTGGGGTCTGACAGATGCCTTTGCAGAGGGTTAAGTGTATGTGACAGGCAGAGCCACTGGTTTATTTCCCAGTCACTGCGCTGAAGAGAAATGGAGCCGTCTCCCTCCTTCTGTGCCTGGGAAGCTGGCTGTGTTTTTGGTTTATTTAGAAGCCTGAGCCCTGATCTTAAAATACAGCCGCCTGTTCCAGGCACAGTCAAGGCCTGCCCCTGGGCTGGCCTGCCAGGGAGATCCTGATGCGGCGGAGGGGGTGGGGGGAAGGCACCCCGGGGAAGGAGAAAAAGGGGCCCCAGGCAGCGGCCCAGATCCCTGCACCTTGGCGATTATTATCTCTGCCTCTGCCAGCACTGATCTCTCAGTTGAGCCCACACATCTCAGTCGGCTTTATTCTCTGACAGGCGAGGGGGCTGCACTGACGGCTTCGCTGAGGGTGCTGGGCTGCCTGACCTACATTCCCCCCGCGGAGGAGCTGAGTGTTCATCCTCTCCCGGGGGCAAACAGGGGTGCCCCCGCCACCCCCGCCGGAATGGACTGATCACGGGCATCCATCCGGCTTCCCACCAGCCACCCTCCCCATCACAGCCAGAATGTCTCTTAAAAACACAAATTAGGTCATTCCATTCCCTCTGGAAAACCTTCCAGGGGCTTCCCGTGGAACTGAGCATGAAAAGCATGCCGTCCCATAGTTCCAAAATCCCCCATGATGCACCTCTGCCTGGCAGACTTCAGCCCATTGGTCTCTTCTCCAACAATTATGCTCCAGCCCTGTACCCCTTTGCTCCCTCCGCAGGGCCTTTGCACCTACTGTTTTCTCTGCTTGTCATGGCAGCTTCCCAGGGCAGGCTCCTTCTTGTCACTCAGGTCTCGATTTAAATGCCACCTCCTTAGAGAGGCCCGACTACCCAATCTACACTGGATCCCTCAGTCAGTTTCTAGCATTTTCCCCACAACACTTATATTAAGTGGTTACTGAATACATGATTGAATGATGAGTGAGTGAGGCTTCATCTTCTGTCTTACATTATTCTGTGACAGCTAGAGTCTTGGCCCCGCCTTCTTCCTCTGGGCGGATCGAGAAGGCAGTTGGGGCTTCCCTGGTGGCGCAGTGGTTGAGGGTCTGCCTGTCAATGCAGGGGACACGGGTTCGTGCCCCGGTCCGGGAAGATCCCACATGCCGCGGAGCGGCTGGGCCCTTGAGCCATGGCCGCTGAGCCTGCGCGTCCGGAGCCTGTGCTCCGCAACGGGAGAGGCCACAACAGTGAGAGGCCCGCGTACAGCAAAAAAAAAAAAAAAAAGAAGGCAGTTGGAGGGGAAAGAATTGCTGTGCCTGGGGCTGCGGCCTGGATCCCCCAGGCTCTAGGGCGCTCTCCCAGGCAATTGATTAGCCTAAGGGATCTCATTCCTAGAATCCCTTGAGATTTTAAAATAAACGATGCCCCTGGATGCCTTGGACCTCAACCCAGACCAATTAAATCAGAATGTCTGGTGCAGGGCCCGTGGAATCAGTGTTTTCTTTAAGCCCCCTAAGCCATCACAGTATGGAGCCTGGAGCCGAGATTGAGAGGCTGAGCAGCCCTTCTTTAGGGGTCTTGGCACAGAGCTGTGCCCAAGTGCAGCCCAGTGATCAGCGCCAAGGGCAAGGGCTGTGTCTTAGCTCAGTTAACACCCACCCCTGCCCTGCCTCTAGGGCCAGTGCCTGCCCAAGCGGGGTCACCATAAAGGCTGGGTGCCTTTTTCACCACCTCCCCTCAATCCCCGGCTCCTGCAGGTCTGCCTGAGACATTGCCTCTCAGAATCATTTACCTCGGTTCCTTCCCTGCCTTGGATTTAGGGTGAAAGAGCACAGAGAAGCTGCTGGGGGCAGAAGCAGAGCGGAAGAGAAGAGGGAAGCAGGCAGGGAGACCTGAGCTGGGGAAGTGGGACTGAGGCTTGGGAAGGAGAGTGTGGGGAGGGGAGGACCGGGGTGGGGGGGGGCGGGATTGAGAGAAAAGTAGGGGTTTTAAGAAGTTTTGCCCTATTATGAGTGCAACTCCTCACTAAGTGTTTTCTCAAGAGGCCACAGTAAGTATTTATATAGTTTCTGCATTGTTTCTGAAGCAGACTGAATTTATTACATGTGAGTCCTTGCCTAGGCTGTTTGGGTTTATCCCCAGAGGCCACCCTCCTCTCCTCCTACAGCCCCCCATTCCTAGGTGCCCCTGGAGGTCGATAAGGGAGAGAACATTGTTTCTGAAGGGCTCCTCTCTGAGTTCCTTATTACAAAGGGGACCAGATGCCCCAGAGCTGACCTACATAGGGGACTTTGAGGTCCCACATCTTGTACCTTCTCCAAAACCCATCTCCTTGGGAGGCTCTCCCAAGGGATACCCAAGTGGTGCAATGGGTATTGCTCCATTGGGGCCCTTCACTGAATCCCCCAGAACATCCTGGGGCAAGGCTAGAAAAAAAGTAAGATAAACTTGATTAAATTTAGAATTAAGGTCGCCACAAGGGAAATTAACAAGAGGACAGCTTGGCTCCCAGTCTCACTCTTGACCACCTCTGGGGTCTGGCTGTCTCTCCTCTCTACCCCAGGCCCTCCTCAAAGCACACAGTGTGGAGTCTGAACCCCAGCGGCCCAGGAGCTCCCTCTCCATCTGCCTCCGGCATGTCACTTATACTGTCCCTCCTCTCCTGACCCTTCTTTGGGTGACTGACAGCCTGGACTGAAGCCCCCAGCCCCTCCCACTGGCCCTACTCTCTGGGCCCAAGGGGGATACCAGATCAGGAGGGTTTACCTCAAGGCCCTCACCTGTGGCCGATGAAGATGAAGATAGTGGCGAAACGAAGCTGAGAGTGATGGTGGTGAGGGTGGCAGTAGAGGAAGGCCTGGCACAAAGCAAGTGCTTAAAATGTCAACCGTGACTAGTACCAGTTACTGAGTGCTTATGTTGTGATCGGCCCCGTGCTAAGCTCTCTGCTTGCCTCCTGCCCTCACTTGGGTACCATTATTAACAGTATTTTACGGATGCCCATGAAGTGAGATGCCTAGACTCAAACATGTCTCTCTGGTTCCAGAGTCTGGCCTCTTAACGATCTCAAGTGCAAGATTAATTAGGGTAGGCGAATTACTGTAAACACCAACCCCCAATCCCAGGAGCTTAACCTAATAAAAGTATCATTTCTCACTCATATTACAGTTCAATGGGGGGTTTCCACCCGCTGATTCCAGAAACCAGGCTCCTTCCATCTTGAGCTCTGTCAGTTTCTAAGAGCCTTGGAATCCTTCCCTGGGATCCTCTCCATCAAGATGAGAGATGAGGGAAGGGAGCGTGGAGGATGGCATGAGACGTTTCCAAGGCCAGGTCTGGAAGGGGCAGACTTCTCTCCTGCCCACAATCCTTTGGCCAGAGCTCAGTCATTGGCCCCATGTAACCAGGAGAGGCGGAGGAAGTTGCAGGGAGAAGAGAATTTGGGGGCATCAGCATTCCCTGTTGCCTGTGGGAAAGTAGATGCTGGTGGACCTCTGCATCCATTTCTCCCCAGGTGGGAGGAGAGAGCCCTGGAGAGTCCCCACTCGCTGCTCACCATGGGGTAGCTGAAGGTATCCCCAGCTGGAAGGACTTCAGGACACAGGCCCAGGGGAGTCCTGAGCTGGAACTGAGGGATGATCTCTCAGCATCAGAGCAGACTTTGTTTCCCTTTTCTCAGAATGACGTTTTCAGCCCTGAACCACCCCACAGGTCTGAAGAAGGGTCAGGCCCAGTTCTTGGTTACAAGCAGCAGAGAATTAGGCAGGAGAAGCAGGGAATAAAGGATATTAGGTAGGTCAAGACTCTCTAGGCCAGAAACCCAACTTGGAAGCTGCAGAGGCTGAAAGCCCACTCCTTTCCTCCTCCTTTGATCTCTACTCCTTCCCTAGGCTGGGAACTTGGGGGAAATCTCTCAGGGAAAGATTCCCTTTCTGCCCTGGCCTGCTTGTCCTTTACCATTGCCAACCGTCTCCGTCGGACACATTCCCACCTCCCCATAGCTCCCCACAGCTCAGAGGTACTCATAGCTGTAGCCCACAGGCCTTCACTCTTCTGTGAAAGTGACACCCACCCAACTACCCATCCCTTGCCCATTGATGGATCCATCCTTCCACCCACTTACCCATCCCTCTGTGGGCTCCTGTTTCCATGGTTACCCCAGGGCCTGAGTCTGCTCTGGGTTTGCTGAAAGATTCTTCACTCTAAGCTGTTCCCACATCTTTACTGCTGGACTCAAACCCTGGATACCTAACGGGGTCCCATCCTTCTTACAATTCTCCCCACCTGCAGATCACACATTCCTTACACATTGGTCCACCAAGGCAATCAGCTTCCTGGATTTAAAATAAAAATTAAAAACTCTCCAGTATTTGAACAGGGAGGTGCTCTGGAAGTACAGTGTCCGGGAGGCTGCCACAGGCAACCAAGTGGGAGTTCCCAGAGGTAGGTAGAGTCCCCTTATAATAATAACAGAAGCTAACATTTACTGGTCACTTACTATAAGCCAGGCACTCTTCTAAGGGTTCCACATCTATGAACTAGGTTAATCCTCAAAATGACCCTTTGGGGTACATATTATGATTTTATGAAGATGAACAGGCACAAAATGGTGAAGTAAACCTGTTCAGAGTTACAGAGCCACCAGTGACAGAGATGGGATTCAAAGCAAGACAGTCTGACCCTAGAGGTTTGTTCTTAGACACCTTATTCATGGCCTCTCTACAGCCATTCCTCCCCACCCCAAGGATTCTGGAAGTTTCCCTGATTCATTTTTTCAAGACAGGAAGTAGGATTCCGAACGCCCCCTCCACTGCTCAGCTCAGCCCTAGGGGTGACAAACGCCCACAAGGGACCCACTTGGCATCAGCTTTCGGTTGCTCAGAGGCCTGGGGTCAGGGGCACAGCTTTTCTCAGGAGGAGTTCCCCAACCCTACCCAACTTGAGCTGGTCTGTCTGTGGCCTCTTGAGGTTGCCTCAGGTTAGAACCAAGCAGCAGCTTGTCCTCAGAGACCTTCAGGAGGGTGGGAAGAAGCAATCCCATCAGAGAAACCCAGCTGAGGGAAGACACAAGATGTTCCCCACAAGCGACAGAAAACCAATTCACACCCTTCCCCGCAGCCAAAAAATTAAACTAATTTTTCATTTCTTTGCTTACGTGCGACTCAACTAAACATAGGCATCTAGGAATGCAAACAATGACTAGATTTTCTTAATTTAGGGCAGCTTTAATTAAACCTTGCTAAAATGACAGAGGCTCCGGATATTTTTATCACAGTAGGAAGCTATGTGATTTGGGATGAGGAGACGTGGGGAACACGATGCTAGAAATGCCTCCTACCCTGGCCATCTCCCACCCCGGACTGGCCTCCCAGGCCTGCCCCGGCAGCATGTCTCCTGAGAAAAGCTCAATTCTCCTGAGATTCTTGTTTGCTTTGCTCTTGTTTTTATTAAAGGAAATGCATTTCCTTACACTGCACTCATTCTAACTAACTGGAGTTGGGAAATCCAAATGACTTAGCAAAAAAAAAGTTTAAATTACAGGATTGTTTTTAGAAAAAAATTTGGACTTACCAGAAGTTCGTAGCAGAAATATTAAGAAACCAAAATTAAAGGTTTCAAAGGTAGAGTTCTCTAGTACCTACTGCTCACTATATCCAATTCTCCTGTCCTTCTGGGCATACAGAAGGGTGTTTTTCCTTCCCCACACTCTCCAAGTTTGGAGGAACCGTGTGACTTGTTCTGGCCAACGCACTCTGTCTGGAGGTGACGTGTCATATGTGGGCCAGAGCATTTAACTGCTCTGCCATTGTTAGAGGCTCCAGCATTCTCTTCCCCTGCTGTGGAAGTATATATTGAGATGACGGTGCCACAAGATCAAAGCAGCCTGGATCCCTGAGCTACCCCATGGAGCACAGCCGCCCTGGAGTCTCCTGGATCTGAAGCAGACTTTGTATGTTTGAGAGATACATTTTGGTTGGGTAATATCACTGAGGTTTGAGGGGAGTTGGTTGTTTCCTACAAGCAGAGTCTATCCTATCTTGATTAATACAAGAAATAATGCTTTCCTAATAATCATTGTACAATAACACCATATTATTTTAATTATTTCCTATTAGATTATTTTAGAATTTCCAAAATCATCTGTCTTGTTTAGTCTGGAATGGGATGAAGTTTACAATTTTTGGAGAACATATTTAACTTATTTAAGCAAAACTGATGTGTCAGCAGGAAGGTTTTTCAATTTATCAAAATTCCAGGGTAAGGTTAAAAGCCGCCCTTCAAAATAAAAGTCAGAATGGAAGGTAGATTTATTTCTCAGAGTCTTGTGGGTGTGGGCAATTTCTCTCAAAAGGTGACAGTGATTAAGTGTTTGGGAAGGAGGAGGTGAGAAGATGTTTGACGAAGGAGTTTTTTGTGTGATGTGCTATTAGTTAAGGGGACGCCAACCAGTACAATAAATAAATGTATTATGGCTCAAACATGATAGAAGTTTACTTCTTATTTACATAAAGTCCAAAATATTTGTTGTAAATTGGTGGGCAGCTCTCCTACAAGTGGTGATTCAGGGAATTGGACTCCTTCCCATTTTCAACACATCCTTCCAACGTTGCAGAGCTTATCTACTTTCAGCCTGGAGAAGGGGAAAGAGAGTGGAAATGGATGTGGGATGTTTTTAGAGCCTAGGCCTAGATGTGGTACCCATTGTATCCACTGGCATTTCACTGGTCAGAGCCCAGTCACATGACCACTCCTAATTGCAAGGGAGGTTGGGAAATATCATCTAGCTGTGTGGCCACGAGGAAGAGAAATCAGGTTTGGTGAAGAGCTAGCCGGTTTATGTCACAAAAGACCTCCATTCTTTCCAAGTTGGATTGGAGTAATGCTTTTAGAATGTAACCCCGTGTAAAAAGGACCATAAGTGGACCCGACTTCGTGCAGGTTAGATCTGAGAGGCCTGAGTGGGACTTTGCCTAAGGCACCGTTTTCTGCTTCTTAGATTAAAATAATAGTCATTTTCTGAGCCACAGATATACCTTCTAGGATTCCCAAAGTGTTGGACCCGTAATATAAACAAATGTAGGTGAATGAGGTATAAGCACTACAGCACAGGAAAGCCTGAGAGAAACATGGAAACTTCTCTGACATTACAATTAGAGTTTTAGAGAACAGGTGGCAGCACACAGAGGATTAAACGAACGCAGGGTCACGCGAATTGGTTAAATGGAGGACGCCTACAAGAACTTGCAAACTGGACATTAGCATTTAATCTAATCCTCAGAGACGCCCAACTCTGTTTTAAGAAATAAGAGACTTTTATGCAAGGAGTGAGGAGGTCAATGATAAGCAAACTCGAGCTAGTTCAAAGTTGTTGCCCTGCTCTAGCTGGGACCAGCTCCCCAGGAGCAGGGCTGCTACTGTAAGCCTTGTCATCAAGTGGGCTTTGAACTGTTTATACAAGCTAATTGCTACTAGAAACATAAGAAATTCGCAGGAAGTTCCATGCAAGGAACCAGAGAAAAGGACTTTGAGTTGTATTAGTGGTTCTTGGAAGGTTTCGGGCATGGCAGGCACTGAGGGCAGAACAGAAGCATTGTTAGATGGAGTACTGAACAGCAGAGATTATTGCAACTCTCAAGCCACCAGGCATCTGATTTAGTGGTCCACTGTCTCACTGGCCTAACGGTAGGGCATCCTAAGGGTAGGAGGGCAGGGAAGCTAGGATTTATAGATTGAGTTCATAATTAGGAATCTACCAGCAGCACAAACGTTCTCCTATGCTGGCAGTAGGAGGAGCTGCTATAGCAAAAGGCAGCCTGAGGGAGCCATAGAAGCAGGCTTGGATAATGAGAAGCCCTTGGATCAATCCTTGCGGGACAAAGATCTGCAACTTTTAGCAAAGAGTGCCGGAACAATTTGAGATCTGATCTTAAACTTGGAGAAACTTCCTTAATTCCCTCTGTTGGTATTGGCTAATCACGCCGAGGAACAAAAAAAAAGGCAACATGGCACCTTCCGGAAGCAAGATGGAATAGTGGGATTTAAACTAGGGCAGCCAGGATGGGTTTGGGGGGCAGTGCAAGATGGATGGGAGAGCAGCTTCCTTAGTCTCATTCAAGAGACACCCCAGGGGATTCCCTGGTGGTGCAGTGGTTAAGAATCCGCCTGCCAGTGCAGGGGACACGAGTTCGAGCCCTGGTTCGGGAAGACCCCACATGCCGCGGAGCAACTAAGCCTGTGCGCCACAGCTACTGAGCCTGCGCTCTAGAGCCCGTGAGCCACAACTACTGAAGCCCGTGCACCTAGAGCCTGTGCTCCACAACAAGAGAAGCCACTGCAATGAAAAGCCCGAGCACCTCAACGAAGAGTAGCCCGGCTCACAGCAACTAGAGAAAGCCCGCGCGCAGCAACAAACAGCCAACACAGCCAAAATACAGAAATAAAATAAATAAATGTATTTTAAAAAGAGAGATACACCCCAGATCCAGCCCGGGACTTAGGGTGAAGACAGTGCCCTTTAATTTGCTCCCAAAGGGGTAATGTTGGTCACATGAGAGGCATTTCTCGGCGCTCAGCATGAATGAGACAGTATCACCCTCAGGCTGCCCTGAACATTGGAGTAAGTGGTGTGTGTTTTGTTTGTGGCAAGAAAGAAAATTTGAGTTTCTAACTATGTAGAGACCTGCAAGGAGCAGAGACTCTGGTGGGAGAGGCTGGGCAGGTGGGCTCAGATATTTACGATGTAATAAGTAGGGGTGGGGGGCAGACTGCCGAGGCACCATGCCCTCACCTTAAACTGCCATGTCTCCAAACTGCACCGGGAAGGAGAAGAGCGGAGAATGCAGGTTGAATGAGGAGATGGGTTGAGTGCAGGGAGTGGACTCATTATAATGTCATAGGCATGGTCAATATTCTATTTTGACTGAGACTTTGTACTTCTGAAAGGGAGTTGTGTAATTGGTTTGTTGTCTCTAGAAAAGTTGTAATAAGATGAAGGATTTTATTGCATTGCATTCAAAGGGAGTGGAGCATAGGTTGGTGGCTTCTCAAAGAAGAACAGTTAAGATAGTGAAAAATCCTTGTGCCACTTCATCTAGAAAATCCATCCCCAAATCTCCATTAAATCCTCAAGGATTTAAGAGTTGACTGTGTATTTCTTTTGACTGTGAAAAAGCTGAAAGGGCCATGAGGACACTCAAATTTATGTGGGTTACGTTTAAAAAGCACATAAAAATGGATGTGGCTGGCTGGCTGGATTTAAAATAAGCCTTATCTAATTATCAAAACAAATTGGCCAAACTCCTTTGGCGGGGGGAGCTGGTGGATACTTTATTTGTATGTAATTAATTGTAATAATGAAATGTCATTGTAAAGTTATGCTACCGGTAATTATGTTCCCAGTTGTGGGACCTTGAGATGTACCAAAGCTACTATTGATCTGAGGGTAAATCATTAATTGAAAAGAAGCACTTCGAAGAAGCACTATTCCCTACCTTTCTTCTTGTTCCTAGCACCGGTACCATTTGTGATGGTTTTTTTCTTAGGAAACATGTGAGAGTGTGTGTGTGTGTGTATGTGTGTGTGTGTGTAGGAGGAACTTATTGGAGGTAAGATGTAAGAGGAATGGTAGAAACACAGGGGAGTAGTATCATAGACACATTTAATACTATTAATTAAATTATACATTGTCAGCAAAGAGAGAAATATAAATGGTGTGGTTCATATCATTCATTAAGTGACAGTTTGAGTGTTCATTTATTTCTTTTTATTAATAAGATTATTTATTTTTATTTTTGGCTGCGTTGGGTCTTCATTGCTGTGCGCGGGCTTTCTCTGGTTGCGGCGAGCAGGGGCTACTCTTCTTTGCAGTGCAGGGGCTTCTCATTGCGGTGGCTTCTCTTGTTGCATAGCACAGGCTCTAGGTGCGTGGGCTTCTATAGTTGTGGCTCGTGGGCTCTAGAGCGCAGGCTCAGTAGTTGTGGAGCACGGGCTTAGTTGCTCCGCGGCATGTGGGATCTTCCCGAACCAGGGCTCGAACCCGTGTCCCCTGCATTGGCAGGTGGATTCTTAACCATTGCACCACCAGGGAAGTCCATGAGTGTTCATTTCTTTACCCCTATATCCACCTATTCAGACATGCATACCTAATTCTCTAGGAAAGCATTTGAGGCAGCCAAAATATGTTTTATCCCAGTCCTCTATTCAACAGATATTCATTAAGGCTCATGAGCAAGACAGACAAGCAAAGGGTGATAGGGCCACACTGTAGATAAGGTCCCCCTATTAGGGATGCCTGGGCGAATCCCTGATCCAAAGGGCAATCCCATACCTCTATCCCATTCTTTCTAGAAGGAGATGGAGATAAGAGGACAGACTCATATGCTTCTACATGTGTTTTCACTAGGGAGCGAGGCACGGCCTTCAGCAAGACAGCTGCTTCTTGGCCTGTAGACTCCGCCAGCTTTGACTTCTAAGATCTTCCAAACTCACTTTAGCTGGCTGGTTTTTAATGCAATAACCACTAAGATACTCTATTATCTTTAGATCAGTGGTTTTTAATCTTTCCCCATTTCTAACAGCCCAAATTAGAAATAATGTGGGAAAACTAAGGAAACACAAGTACAGAGAAAATAAATGAGACTGATTCAATGGCCTTCTATCCTAAACAAAATCTGATTGTTGGACCTCTGACTTGGGTCGGTTCTTTCCTCCTGGAGGTGTGGCACTCTCTGGCCAAGGAAGGGACCACCGAGGGTCTTTGAGAGACCCAGGCTTTCCCTCCCTCACTCAACCTGGCCTAGAAGGCATTTGGCAGACAAGGTGTAGGAGATTGTCCTGAGCTTGAAGACAGCTGTGAATGAGTCAGAAGGGACTTAAGGCCAGTACAAGGCCTCAGAGCCATGTTGACTGTATTTTTCAAGCCTTAAAAATGAAACACATGGCTTGCCACATGGGTTAAAATCGGACAGAAAATCTGGGGTTCGAAAATTCACATTGCAGCATGTTGTAGCCGAGTCCAAAATGGGATTTGGAGGTTGGCTGTTGGTTGAACTGATGGTCCCTCCGTCCAACTTCGAGCATCTGTTTACATGAAGCAAAGTGCACAGGGCCTTTGTTGGCTGGAGAGCATGGGGGGAGTTGGCGGCAGAGTTGTCTTGGGAAGGAAGAGAGGGAGAGACTGAAGGGATGGAGGGAAGGGCAGAGTGGTCAGTGCCTCATGGGCCCTCATGTAGACAGAGGACTTAGAAAGAAAGCCAAAGGGGATATTTTCACGAGGAGGTTGAACGCACTCTGGGTACAAGCCAAGCTGCTTTGGGGCTCACCCACACAACATGAGAGATGCCATTCTTCTTACTTTGCTCGGAACCCAGCACTGCTCTCACATCTCATGGTATGGTGACTTTAGTTGCTCCAAGAGATGGTGCCTCTCTCTCACCCAAAACAGCATTGTCCACGGGGTACCATTAGCAGTGGATTCCCAGAGAGCCTCAACCGAGTGGATGGGGGCATGGGGCTTAGTAGACCATTTAGGGATGTGAGGTCCTGAGTGAGGAAATAGGGGCAGGAATTTTGGGTCATTGATGTTTATGAGGCTTAAATAAGGCAAGCTGCACTATAGGAAAAATAGAAGACCACAGAACAACAGGGGGCGTTTTCTTTCAGACTCAGAATTGGGTCACATGGTGGTATTCACTGTTGGATAATAGGACAGATGATCCAAATTCGGGACTGGTCCAGAAAAATTGCCAAAGCAGTATCAGATTAAGTTGATTGAAGATTTCATTGGATTAGATCCCTAAACTCCGGTTACGAGTGCTTATTATGCAGCCTATTGTCTCAGCAGAATGGGAACCCTTGCTCGACTTGATGAAACCAGCAGAAGAATTGCCAGTCAGCCTCTGGCTTCGGATTATTTTGTGATCTAACATTTTAAAGAGCTCGTGTCACTGAGACCAATTTGGAATACAAATGATCGCTTGAAGTCTCTTAAAGGCTTTAAGAATATATTTTAATCATTGGATCTTCCCCTAAGCCCAGCAGAGTTATTCATGAATAAATTGTTGTGCCTTTGAGTCAACAGGAATTGGGAAGACTTACTGAATTAATGGACATTTCCCTTTTTCTAGTCCATCTCATGGTGTGGCAGTGTGTATGTTCACTAGCTTTGTGAAATGCAGATGGGGTATAATTTTCCCCAAATTGATCTGTTTTACATCATTGAATTTCAGTTTTTTGCATTTTTATGCCAGAATCAAATTTAGCTTATTATTATTGTTGTGGAAAATAATTATAAGCCTTTAATTGTCATGGCACTTGACGATTTAAAAAAATTCACAAATGTTATTTAATTCCGTCCTCACTGTAACGTGGGGGACTGAGCAGAGTAGGAACGATCAAATGTGCCTCCAACTCCAAAGTGCCCCTGTTTTCCTGTTGGTAAATTGAGGTTCTCAGCAGTTAGGTGACGTGCCCATGGCCATGCAGATGTAAGTTACGGAAGCAGGAACAGAACCCAGAGTGAGTGGCTCTGTCAGTCCAGAGCTGTGTCTCAATCAAGCCCTGTCTTCAAAGTCTGTCAAGTGGGGGAGATCGGATTTGCCTTGCAGGCTCACTGTGAGTGTAACGTATTTGTAGGAGCTGGCACAGCACCTGTCATCAGCTGAGTACTTAGCTGCTCCTTCCTCTTCTCATCTCCATGCAGTGCCGTTTGGAGGTTCTAAAGCCCCCAGGCTGAGATGTGAGATCATAAAGGTTTCCTCTCAACCAGCCTGGAGGCTAAGGAGCTAGCAGCCACAACACCCAGGCACGCATACGCACATATACATGCACGCGTGTGCACACATCCACCTGCCAGCATGCACACATGTACGCACATGTGTGTGCCAGCCAAAGAGTGCCTCTCTGAATTTCAAATCTCCAGTAGGTTAAGAAGATACCTCTTCCCCATCTCCTATGGTCTAGTCTCTAAAATTAGCTCCATAAATGTTTCCCCACTACACGCACATTGGTGGCAACGCACTCTCCAGGTCTAAACTGTACAGCCCCTCAAGTCCTCGGCTTTCATGGCCAATCAGTCCTTCCACTTGCCTGCTGACCTCCTCCAGGCCTAAAGCCTCTGCTGGGTGTGTCCTCACTGCCTGTCCAGTGGTCCTTTTGCCCAGAAGTTTGGTGAAAGATGTAACAATAGCCGGGATAGTCTCTGTTTGGGGCTCTCACCCCCTTAGCAAGCTCCGCTGGAGTGGAGGGGCAGGTTGGAGCTCATAGGATGCCCCCACCATGGCCTCCTCTTCCATGCTGGACTCCAGGGCTGGAACCAACCTTTGCCATCACCTGGCCCATCCCCCTTCTTTTACAGAAGGGGAGTGCCAAGCTTAATTCTGGACTTGGGCTACCCGAGAGAGGTGTTCTTCCTCATTTGTGGCCGGACAACTAGATAAGCCATGTCTTGTTTACCCATCGGCAGCTCCTCAGGAAAGAGGCAGAGTCCCCCCACCTTTCAGTGAGGAATCGCATTCAGGTGCAAGTAACAGAAGACTCAACCGCAGCCATTTGAACAAACAGCCTGGGGGCAGCTGTCTGGAGGCCCCGTTTATGGCCCAAGGCCCAAGGCTTCTGTGTGATTGTCTCAGTCTTTTCCTCCTGCTGCTACCTCAGGATCTCCAGAGGATGGCTGCATCTCCTGACATTTGTCTGTGTATCAGCTGGGAAAAAGAAGGAAAGAAGAAGGGACAAACGTCTCCTCTCATCTCATTGGCCTATACTGTGACTCTGCCGAAGGGCTTCTCTGGCCGTGGGAACCTGCTCTCTCTGTGCGTGGAGCGGACCAGAGGGACAGAGGATCACCGCTGACTCCCTCCCCAGGGGCAGCCCTCAACTCATCGGTAACTGAGAGCAGTTGGTGGATTGGTACCCCAGCTCCCTTGCCTCTGGGGGTGATGGTGGATAACTTCAGGGTATTGGTTCTACACCCATCTCCAAGAGTCCCCAGTGGGATTAAGCTTCAATTTTGCCCACTTTCTTGATAATGCATCTCCCATCGGCTTCTTTTCCTTCCTTGCCCACTCGCCTGCTGGTGCTTGTTGGGATCCCCTCCCAATCAAACCGCTTGCACTAGAATTGCTCTTTCAAGGTCAGCTTCTACTGGAAACCAAACTAAGGTGATCAGGAACCCCAGGATCAGAGGAGATAAGTAGATGGTCTAGGGTTGCCAGTTAATAAGTAGACAGCTAGGATTCAAATCTGGGGCTACTGTATTCCAAGCCTGTCTTCTTCACTCCTACCCTGAACTGTGAGTGTCTGACGGCCCCTGCACGGAAGGGAGACTCCAGCAAGGCAGGGCCCACCTTCAGGTTGGGGGCCGTGAGGAGGATTTGGCTGCCCTTGACCTCCCTCCAGTGTCAGCAGCTGCGAGAACAGCTGGGGGACAGACTGATTCCAGAATTCAGTTTTGAATTCTTCTTCACAATTAGCTCAAGGCTCATGGAAACTGTCAAAGGAAAGGTCAGGCTCTCCCTGGAGGCTGTTCTTCCTCTTCTGGGGTTACAGGACACTCAGCATGGCTTCTCCTACCCTGGCCTCCCACCCAGAGTCCCTCTTGAAGGGGACAAAGCAGATGCTGGTCCCCTGGAGCTGGAAAATATGCTGATCAGGGAAGGATGACGGAGAACACGTTGCATGTTCCTTCCCAAGGAAGAGCAGGTCCCACCCCGCAAAGTCTCTTCGAGGGCTGAGGGAACAAGAACAGACTCTCCTCACAGGCATGTCCTCCTCATACAGCTGGCCCTGACAGATGCAGCCCTCATGACTCAGGACAAACATTCCCGGGGGCGGAGGAAGATGATACATGCTGAACTCACAGGAGGCCACCCCCAGAGTCTCAAGACAGCAGAGTCCTCTCGATCTAGCAGATGTGGAGACGGAAGGGGCCCTTATGTGGCTCCGCTCTGCCCCTCATGTGGGTCCAGACCCTCTGTTCTCTCAGAGATTCAGCCCCACCAGGCAAATGAGACAGTCACAGACCCCAGGGAGCTTTGAACACTTTGCAGAGAGACAGGACTTTGTTACGGTGCTAGGTCTGGTTCAAGATATGCAGGGCCAGGGTAGTCTTTCCACAGTGGTATGTAGGTTTGGGAAAAGGATTCAGAGAGGAGCCTATGCTTCCGTGGAAAGAGCACAGGACCTCGAGTTAGGTGGGCCTGGATTCAGATCCCGGCCCTGCCTCTCGCCGAGGTCCCTTAGGAAAAAGAAGGTATTGGTGATGGGCATACACTTCAGGGATGTTTTAAGGATTAGATGATGTCTCATTTGTGGAGCTACCAAGTACATACCAGGTGCTACATAAATGGTAAAGCTATTATTACTACTAATGATGCCTGGGGAAAATATAGGATGGCCAGGATAGTGTGATCCCATTTGTGTAACATCGTGGTGTACGGGTAGGATATTTACCACAAATATTAATAGTAGTTACCTCTGGATAATGGGAGTTGGGAGCAATTTTTACTTTTTTTTTAATCTGTGTGCTCTTTAAAACGTTTCCTTTTTTTTTTTCAATGCATGTGCACATAAGAAAAATTGCCCACCTATAACCTCAACAGGTTCCAGTAAAGGCTGGATTCTTTCTTTTCTTTAATGGTAAGCTGTACTTTTTTTTTTTTTTTTTTTTGGCTGCGTTGGGTCTTCATTACTGTGCATGGGTTTTCTCTAGTTGTGGCGAGTGGGGGCTACTCTTTTTTGTGGAGCACGGGTTCTAGGTGCACGGGCTTCAGTAGTTGTGGCACGTGGGCTCAGTAGTTGTGGTGCACGGGCTTAGTTGCTCTGTGTCATGTGGAATCTTCCTGGACCAGGGATCGAACCCATGTCCCCTGCATTGGCAGGTGGATTCTTAACCACTGCACCACCAGGGAAGTCCAAGGCTGGATTCTTGATGTGCTTGAGTGTGAACATTTTGGATGAGAAGCTTGGGGGAAGCTGAAATACTCTTCACAGCAGGAGAAAAATTTGGGTTCCCAGAGCAACCTGAGTGGCAGGGTGAGAATGAGGAGAGGTGTTTGTGTGGGCAGGAAAAAGGCAGCAAGTTGACAGAGGCCTGTGTGGTTGGCAGTGTCCCCTTAAATTTTCCATGAGGTTTACTACTCACTCAAATGCTTGGTATGAATGATTTTTGTTTTGGGAACTGAAACTGGGGCTGGACTTCACTTAAGAGTTAATGTAGGATAGGACAGAGGCAGCATCTGTGAACAATCCATTCTATCCCAACAGCAATCAGCAGAAATCATGAGAAGCTTCTTGAGTTCCATGGGGCATGGAATCGCTCAAGCTTGAGTCGAACTGCCCTGGTTATCAATCGCTGCATAACGAACCATCCCAAACTTAGTGGCATAAAGCAACAATAATAATTTATTATTCTCTCTCACGGTTCTGGGGATTGACTGGGCTCAGCTGGGTGGTTCTTGCTTGGGGTTCCTCATGCTATTGCATTCAGATGGCTGCAGCTGGAGTCATGGCAAACATTTCCCCGCTCATGTGTTTGGTGCCAAAGGCTGGAGAGGCTTAAGCGGCTGAGGCTCATTGAGAATATCTCTCTACCTCTGTGGGGTCTCTCCACATGGTACCTGCATCTGGGCTTCTTCAGGGGGCCTGCGCTTCTTACATTCATGGCTCCAAAGGCATGTGTCCTGAGAGAGACAGAGAGAGAGAGAGAGAGAGAGCCAGGTGGAAGCTATAATGCCTTTCTGACCCAGCTTTGGGAGTCACACCACGTCACTTTTACAGCATTCTACTAGTCAAAACAGTTGAAAGGCTTACCCAGGATCAAGAGAGATGACACAGGCTCCATCTCTCGGTGGAGGATCTGGAATGAGCATGTGGGATTGAAAATACTGTTGTGACCATTTTGGGGAAATACAGTCTTCCACAAGACATTTCACAGATGTCGAGGGTCAGGGTGGTCCCCAACTGATAGCTGAGTTACAATCAGGACAAAACAAAACTATATGCTTTTTATTTATTTATTTTTTTAGCTATAAGCATTCTTATTTAAAGATTTTACACATTTTCAAGGGTGTTTTTTAACCTAAGAATCAAGTACACGGACAATCCAATCAGAAGAAAATGAACATAGATTCCTACTAGCCACATACACAAAAATACATCCCAGGTGGATTAAAGGTGAAAATGTGAAAAACAAAAATAAAATATTGCAATGAAAATTAAGGAAAAAACTATATACTCTTGTGATGTGATTATCTTCTTAAACATGAAAGAAAATCCAGAAGTTGTAAAGGAAAAAAAAATATTACATATCCAAAACCAAGAAATAACCTGGGAGAAAAATATTTGCAATACCATGACAGATAATGGGAAAATATCTCTAATACCCCAATAGCTTTTACAAATGGAAAGGAAAAACGTAACAAACCCATAAACATATGCACATACCATATTACCCAGAATTCCACTGCTTTGTATTACACTAGAGATACATGTACACATGTGCACAGAATGCCTAGATGGATGTCTATTGTGACATTGTAAGAGCAAAATATTGGAAATAGCCTAAGTCATCAAAAGGGAATGATCAAATAAACTGTGGTCTAGTTATACCAAGAAAACTACATGGTAGTTAAAAAGAATGAGATTCTTATATTGAAGCCTCTCCAGGAATATTGTTAAATAAAGACATTATATATCTTTATGTTGCTATTGTCACAAATAGTGAATTACCTAGTTCATCTTAATATACTGCTTTAACCACACATCCAATTTCAATCTCCTTCCCACAATTAAACACTTATCAGTTTAATGGATATCCATCTAGAAATTTATATATTTCTGTTTTGCATTTTAACTAAATATTATGATGTTACGTTATGACTTTCAGCAGCTCTTTTTTTTTTTTAAATAGATCTTTATTGGAGAATAATTGCTTCACAGTACCGTGTTAGTTTCTGTTGCACTACAAAGCAAATCAGCCATAGGCATACACATGTCCCCATATCCCCTCCCTCTTGAGCCTCCCTCCCATCCTCCCTATCCCACCCTTCTAGGTCATCGCAAAGCGCCAAGCTAATCTCCCTGTGCTATGCTGCTGCTTCCCACCAGCCACCTATTTTACATTTGGTAGTGTATATATATCGATGCTACTCTCACTTCACCCCAGCTTCGCCCTCCCACCCCATGTCATCAACTCCTCTCTCTATGTCTACCTCTTTATTCCTGTCCTGCAACTAGGTTCATCAGTACCATTTTTTTTTTGATTCCATATATATGTGTTAGCATACAGTATTTGTTTTTCTCTTTCTGACTTACTTCACTCTGTATGACAGACTCTAGGTCCATCCACCTCACAACAAATAACTCAAGTTCATTTCTTTTTATGGCTGAATAATATTCCATTGTATATATGTACCACATCTTCTTTATCCATTCATCTGTCGATGGACATTTAGGTTGGTTCCATGTCCTGCCTATTGTAAATAGAGCTGCAGTGAACATTGGGGTACATGTCTCTTTTTGAATTATGGTTTTCTCAGGGTATATGCCCAGTAGTGGGATTGCTGGGTCATATGGTAGTTCTATTTTTAGTTTTTTAAGGAACCTCCATACTGTTCTCCATAGTGGTTGTATCGATTTACATTCCCACCAACAGTGTAGGAGGGTTCCCTTTTCACCACACCCTCTCCAGCATTTATTGTTCCTAGCTTTTTTGATAATGGCCATTCTGACCAGCATGAGGTGATACCTCACTGTAGTTTTGATTTGCATTTCTCTAATGATTAGTGATGTTGAGCATCTTTTCATGTGTCTCTTGGCCATCTGTATGTCTTTCTTGCTGAACTATCTATTTAGGTCATCTGCCCATTTTTTAATTGGATTGTTTGTTTTCTTGATATTGAGCTCCGTGAGCTGTCTGTATATTTTGGAGATTAATCCTTTGTCTGTTGTTTCATTTGCAAATATTTTCTCCCATTCTGAGGGTTGTCTTTTTGTCTTGTTTATGGTTTCCTTTGCTGTGCAAAAGTTTTTACGTTTAATTAAGTCCCAGTTGTTTATTTTTGTTTTTATTTCTGTTACTCTAGGAGGTGGGTGAAAAAAGATCTTGCTGTGGTTTATGTCAAAGAGTGTTTTTCCTATGTTTTCCTCTAAAGGTTTTATAGTGTCTGGTCTTACACTTAAGTCTTTAATCCATTTGGAGTTTATTTTTGTGTATGGTGTTAGGGAGTGTTCTAATTTCATTCTTTTTCATGTAGCTGTCCAGTTGTCCCAGCACCACTTATTGAAGAGGCTGTCTTTTCCACTGTATGTTCTTGCCTCCTTTGTCGTAAATTAGGTGCCCATATGCGCGTGGGTTTATCTCTGAGCATTCTCTCCTGCACCATTGATCTATATTTCTGGTTTTGTGCCAGTACCATACTGTCTTGATTACTTGCCTATATCCTCTTCATTTATTTGGTCCTGTAGGTTTTTACCTTGCTCCTTTATCTGTGACATATTTTTTTGCCGTCTCATTTTTTTTTTTTTTTAAATGAGTGGGATTGTGTTTCTGTTTTATTGGTTGTTTGGCATGAGGCTTCCAACACTGGAGTTTGTAGGCTATTGGGTAGAGCTGGGTCTTGGTGCTGAGATGAGGAACTCTGTGAGACCTCACTCTAATGAATATTCCCTGGGGTCTGAGGTTCTCTATTAGTCCAGTGGTTCGGACTCCGAGCTCCCACCGCAGGAGCTTCCACCCGAACCCAGGCTCACAAATCAAGATCCCGCAAGCCACGTGGGGTGGCCAAACACAAACAAACAAAAGAGAACGATAACAAAGTAAAAAATAAAATTAGACTAGGAAACTAACAGATATGTTAGAAAGAATGTAAAAGTAAAAATATAGATGAATCAACAACTGGAAAGTACATCAGTACCAAAATAGTAAAAAAAGAGGAGGAAGGAAAAGGAAAAAAAAAAAAAAGGAGTGGGGGAAAGGCCTTGGCTGTGGAGGGCGGGGCCTAAGCCAGGGCGAGGTGTGGGCAGTGGGCGGGGCCAATGCTCAGGACCACAGAGCTGGAAAAGGCCCTAGGGCCCGTGGGGAATGGGGCTTAGGCTCAAGGAACAGAAGGGGCCCAGACGTGCCCCCCACCCCTGGTCTCAGGGGGCAGGGCACCTCACCTGGGAGCCCAGCAGGCTTCCCGGGCCCCAGTGAGCAGGGCAATCGCCCTCCACTCCTCTCCCGCTCCTCCCCGAGGGCCCCTCCTGCCTGCCTCTCCTGATCTCCCCAGCCTCCCTCCTCTGCCCCCAGGACCCACGCGGCCTGGATGGGGCTTTGGAGGCCGGGGGACCGGCTTGCGAGCTCATCAGGCTCCCCAACCCCAGTGGGCCAAGCCCTCCGCTCCTTTCCAGCTCTTCTCGCGGAGTCCCCCCAACTTCCTCTCCTGGTTTCCCCCGCTTCAGGGGCGCCGATCTTGTCTGGCCTCCACTTCTCCTCCCCCCTCAGTCCCCCTCCATCCTACCGGTTCACTGTGGGGTTCCTCCCATCTCCTTGGGCATCAGAGCCCCCCACCAGTGGCCGGCAGGCACCCTAGTTGTGGGGAGACGATAACTCCGTGTCTTCCCACACCGCCATCTTGACTCCTCCCCCAAAACTATTTTGTTTCTTTCGTTTTTGAAAGGCAAAATATTAACAGAAGTAGAGTTCAAATCAAATCTAATGATGAATAGGGGCTTTTAGTGTAGAAGATTTACCGGAATTGGCTGTGAAAATCATAAAGAAAATGAACGAGCCAGAAAGCCAAAGGTTAGTCTCCTGTTCAAAACCCTTCCTGGATGGGGTTGACAGTGCTGGAAACTGAGTGAGAAATGCCTGGAAGAGGGCCTGAGGGTCAGAAGGGTCATACCTTGGCTATTGGCAGCGAAGGCATGCATGAGCATAAGTTTGCTGAGATGAAGTGGTGAGGATGGAGCCGGGGTGGGTGCAGGGAGGAAGGAGTGAGGGACAGCAGAGAACACCTGGGTTGCATGGCCTTGGGGGCCCCAAATCTCCTGCCCAACTTTGCGCTCCAGCAAGTGAGTCAAGGGCTTAAGGGGCTCGGCCTCTTTTCATCATTGGAGTTCCTGAACTTCCACCTCAGTGATCTTCTCCTGCAAGTGAGGACCCTTCACTGCAGGGAAATCCCTTCCTCTCTAATGCTCTGCTCCTCACTGGTTGCATTCTGAGTCCCTGCAGTCAGACCTGGAATCTCTTACCCTGGACCCAGAGGAGCCTCAGGGCCATTCGGCCTGGAAGGCAGCTCTCTCTCTCACCTGTGGATCTGATGGATGGGTGTTAGCTTTTGTGTTGAGAAGGATCCTGAGGTTACATTTAAGCTCAGAGGAAAGAAGACCTCGATCAAGTGGCAGTAGAAGGTGGAGAGGGGATGAAAGTTTAGAAAACATTTCTTGAATGTTTTAGCTTTGGGCAGCAGACACCTTTCAAAGCAGTTGGCCATCTACCTTTCCCTCCCAGATTTTCAGGCTAGCATTCCATAGCCTCCTGTACCCATCCCTGCCTTCAGAAAGCCATGCCCACACCTCCTGCATCCCTATGCTCTACTGATCTCAACTGATGACATTTTGGTTCTGATTCTTCTTGAAATAAGTTGTCTCCTTGATCTTCTTTCAGACACCCTGCTAAAGTAAGTCTTGAAAAACCCTTAGAGATCATCTAATTCTACCACCCTCTCTGAACAAGGGAGGAAACTGAGGCCTAGAGAAGGGAAGAAGACTGCCTGCCAGTCTCCCCATCAGCATTTCCACCAGAGCGTGCAGAGGGGCCTGCCTGGGGGCATGGTGTAAGCCTCCTGCCCCATTGCCAGCATCCCGCCTCCAGTCCCCGTCCTTGCCGTGGCCAGGCCATGCTGATGATCAGGCCAAAGAGTGTCAACCAGGAACGTGTCTCCTTTCTTGAAATACATTGTGGATCAGCAGGCAGGCCCCTCAAGACCCCAGCGAGGCAGCTTACGCGGAGCCCAGCACTCAGTAACCCAGAAACATATGTGGTGAGCAATAACAGTCATAAATTTTATGAGATTATGTGTTCCTAATATGAGATTTCAGGCTGATCTGTCTGTTGAGCTATGCCAAGCTTCAGTATGATTCAGTCAAGTTGTGCTTAATCTTCCCTTATTTACACTGGGTGAGGGTGAGTCATGGTGTATGTCTCTAGGCCAGTCTGCTGAACTAATTTACCCCAAGGATTCTGATGGACTAGTGATGTGTTTTCGCCGAATGTCCAGAGTTTATTTACTTCTATCATTAGAGGGGGTCTCGATTATACACAGTGAATATCTGTAGCTGTGCTGAGGACCAAGACCTCTCAGGAGAATCCACTGGGATCTGAGGGCACCTCGGAGCTGGTCACGGTTTCTTGTCCTTCGCAGTCAGATGGTGCCAAGTGTTTTCTCACCTGTACGTTAACTCACTGATTTAAATCTCTAGTCTCTTTATCACAGAGAAGGACACTCTGGACAAGTCCTCATGTCTCTGACCCTGGGCCATGTGGATCTGAAATGAAGGGAGAATATTGCCACCGCATCCAAAGATGGAAAAGCCTGGAAATTTTGCCCGAGGCTGGGAGTGACTCCAGCCACCAAACATCTCCATCTCGCGGGGTCCAATTGTTTGCGCCCTCTGGGGAAATGGGAGCATGCGGATGGAATTCGGGGCCGTGTCCTCCATGCTTTTTCCTCGGTGCTCTGAGGGAGATGTCACGTCCCCTTGTACAGAGAGCAGTGGAGTCTGCTCCGTGGCCTGATGGAGCTCCTGGCTTCCATGGAGGTGGAGAAACGTGCGGGCTTGAGGCTATGGTGAAAATAGTTTCCCTTGATTTTGACTTTCATTAGCATGCCAACTGACAGGGTTTGCTGGGGCCCGGCGGCGGGTAGGGGTGTTTCCACGATGTGACACTTTCAGTGCTAAAACCAAGAACACTCTGGGCAAACCAGTACAACTTGGTCACCTTAAATTTGGTGTCCCTTGACTATGGCAAGTCAGGGCTTAAGATGTAGCCAGAGCTTTGGTAGGGATGGGAGGGTAGGTCCTTAGTAAGCAGCTCCTGCAGGGCCTCAGCCTCTGGAAGCCTGGTTCCCACCCGCCCCCAACAGGGGACTTGTGCTCATAAGTCCTGCCTGCTTCCCGACCACACGATGCCCGCTCCCTCTGCTGAGGGCTGGCGGCTGGTTCTCCTGCCAGCTGTGGGGCATTGATAGGCTCTTAGCCCACCCTCAGAGGTAGAGAAGTCCATGTCTGTGTGGGGAGACAGATGGGCAGGAGCAGTGTTACGGGGAAGATGGTGTGACCCTGCTGACGGGGGTCATATCCTGAGGCTGGGTGTCAAAATTCCTGAAACCTGATGGTCTGAAGCAGTTTCGAGCTGGTGGCAGCTTTTGGATTTGTCTCTTAGGGGAAATTGTGTGTGTGTGTGTGTGTGTGTGTGTGTGTGTGTGTATTTCAGGGGTTAAAAACTCAGAACACTATGGTAAGCCTTTTAGTTATAAGGGTAATACACAGATTCTGTTGCACCCTGATTAAGTGTGTAAACTCTGGGGTGAGAATGTTGGGGTTAAGGTCCCAGGAGCCTGCCATTTAATTTGACCTAGACTAAGAAATAGAACCTCTCTGGGCCTCAGTTTCCTAATCTGTAAAATGGGCACATTGAAAGGATGGCTGAGGTCTAAATTATTTAATACACACGGAGAACTTACAATAGGGTCTGCCACATGGTAATTACTCAGAAAATATTTTCTGTGGAGCTGGACTGAAATGGCTGAATCAAACATGTTCCATGGTTCGGTATGGTGGTGTACAACGTGTCTCGTTGGTCATTAGGACTGTGTGCCGGTAGTGAGCTCTGCTCTAGGAACTGTGCTGGCTTGTCACCTCTGCCAGGTGTTCTCACAGTGTCTCACTGCATCCCTTGTTCTCTCCTGCTGCCTGGTCACTGCGTGCCAGGCTGCTGTGAACACACTGCACTTCCTACCTTGAGTGGAGACCTAAGTTGAGGCTGTGAAGTTGGACAAAGTTTTACCAAAGGCCTGGGCTGACAGGAGTGTGCAGAAAAGATCACTGTTCCCTGGTGGGTGGACATGAAAATTCCAGAATCTCAATGGCAAAGGCCCTTCCACAGGGATTGGTCTCCTGCTTACCATGCTGCAGGGCAGGCTCGCCTCCTCCCACGGGGTGCTTTGACCACACTCCCTCACCCCAAGTCTGGATCCCACAACCTTCTCTAGGTTCCAGCAGGAGAAAACCCGCACGCTTTCACCCAGTCACCCCAAGCAGTATCCACAGATACACAACTTCTTTGGACAATATGTTGAATTTCAGCTCCTGTATTATTTTGCATATAGCACTAATTTTACTTAAAACGTCTTGCCAAATTAACCCTGAGCAAATAAATTTAATAGTGGATGTTTTTGAAAGCATAACTTTGGCTTGAATTCTACAATCTATGTCTTTATTAATACAGCAACATTTTCTAAAAAAGAATTGCTTGGAGTCACTAATTGAGGTTTTAGTGCCATAATGGCATAAACTGAACTTTTCCATCATGCATTTGACAATGTTTCAAATTTATGTTTGGTAAATGTGTTTTTAATACATAAGGTTTCAGTGAAGCTGAAAAGCAGTTGTATAGACCCTGGATGGTATAAAAAATATCAGTGGTGTCAGAAGAGACTTTTATTGCACCATTTACTACCAAGATTCAAATACCCAGTCAAGGAACAGAAAATGCCCTAGAATTATTTCTTAGAATCATCTATTTCAATCTGTCGTGTTTTCCATGCATATTTGCCATATTGTGCTATGCATGGCCCCTCAAATTATTTTATTCTTGATTGTTTTTGTAAGTGGTCTACTGACACTGTTTATAATCCTTCTTCAGTTGTATCAACTTCTGGACAAAAAGTCCCCAAACATGTTTATGTAGAGAAATATTTGCATTTTGGGAATCTACAAATCTAACAAAATTGTTATCTATTCCATATTCATCAGGGGTGTGTCTCTAACACAACATCAGGTTTCTAGCCAAAATAATGAGTAATATTTAGCTCTTCTTACTGTATTCAGACTGATTTCATTCATTGCATCTGCCACAATTTTAATTACTTAGTTTTCTATTTCATCCCCTAAATCCTTGCAATATTATTTGGTGTTGATATTTACATTATGCATAAACATTCTACCATAATATCAAATTTTCCTCTGATTTCTGCCAAATGGATAAAATTCCCATTATCATGTTTATGCTCATAAAGTTTCTTGGGTGCTCCTCTGAGCACTAGACCTTGCTTGCCAAAGATTAAACCATGTATAATCTGCGTTCAAGAACAGCACAACAATTTTTTCCCATTTTTGTAATTTATTTGCAGCATCAATAGTTTTTTCTTTCTTTTAATCAGACTTTTAAAATTTCAGCCCTTCAATGTTATTAGTCAGACTGGGTCAGGAAATGCTTTGGGAACGAGCAATGCCAAGACATTGGCGGTTTGCACAAGCAAAGTTGATTTCACATTCATGCAATACCCACTGCAGGTCTGGGTGGCTTCTAAGACAGATGCCCTTCGTGTTGTGACTCAGTGATCCAGGCGGACAGAGGCATAACGATCCTGCAGCTTTACCGTCTGTGCTGTCGAGAATGGTGGAGGGTCTTAGACCAACAAGCAAATGCTTCAGCTCAGAAGTGACAGGATCACTGCTGTTCACCACCCATTGGCCAGTCACATGGCCTCTCCTGACAGAAGGGGAGCAGAGATGTGTAACCCTCATGCTAGCCTGGAAGGAAAAGAGAACCAAGTATGAACAAGCATCAGACTTCTCTGCCACGATAACTTCCTATTTATTGTTGTGCACTTTATTTTTTGCTGTTTGCAAAGAACATGTGGTAAATGCTGTCAGTCTTGCACCCATTTCTCATTTTTCATTCTTAACTATCCCCAAGGAATTGGCAATATAGACAAAATACAGAATTCTTTGATTTTTTTCTTTTTTTACTCATTGGAAGAATTCATGTGTAATACATTTATGAAAACTTCTTACTTCTAGTGGCTTTAAATAATTTCTTAGAGGTAAAAAAAAAAGTTCAACAAGCGAATACTCATATTTAATATTCAAATCATGTGATCCATCCGGCTTCAACCATATTTACTCTGTAAGACCACCGGCCCTTCCATATTTCTCCTAAATATTTCTGGGAGTCCCTGGAGATAGTTTTAAGACTGCTTCTCCAGCTGATCCCATAGGCTCCTGTTTATTCCATTCTCTTCCTGCTTGGGCTACTCCTGTCACTGCCAAGTGCTGAAAGAGCAGCAGTGTCCCCAAAGACATAACCTTGTATTGCTACTTACAACTGTCCCCATCCTTTCCTGTCTCTGTTGGATGATTGGTACCACTAAAACCTTGTGCTTCCAATATCCCAAGAAATGCTAGAGAAATGGCTCTTTCAGTGCTCAGCTCCTGCATTGGTTAGCAGTACTCTATAGTTAACTACCCCAAAATTCAGCGGCCTAAAACAATGAGCATTTCTTATTGCTCGTGATTCCGTCTATAAGTTGACAATTTAGGCTGTAACTAAATGGGCAACTCCTCTGGTCTTGGCTGGGTTTCCCCCTGTGTATAAGGCCGGCAGTGAGTCAACTTTCCAGGTCAGATGCGAAGGTGGAGAAACCAGTATTATGCTTCCTCAAGTGACATCAAGCATCCAGCATCTCTAAGGGGTCCCTGGATCCCAAGAGATGGATAAACCAATTATAGGTCTGGGTCAGACTGAGAAAAGAAGGCTTGGTGGAAAGTCCTTGTCTTGGAGTTTCTAAGGCATGGAGTCCTCAGAGGACACCTGGAGATCTCTAGTGTGGCTTCCAAGCTGCTTTCAGCCTTAGTACAACATTCAACAGAAGACGAAAATGTAAAATAGTTCATCTCTGTTTCAGCAGGATGTGTGCCAGCGGATCCTCAAGCCAGCCTGTCTTGGCTGGATGCCAGCTTTCTCTTCCACAGAGGAGGTGTGTGCTACCTTTTCTTCCTCACTCACATGGTTTTTTGTTGTGGGTGTTGTTGTTGTTCTGTTTGTTTTTTAGGATGAACTATGGAAACAGGTGTGAAAGCAGCTTTGGAAATATGAAGCATTCCACGAATACAGTCTTTTTTTCATTTATTTGTTCACTTATGGCTCGACTACTTCCAAACAGAATTTGAGGCAGCTCACAAGATTAGTATGGTAAAAATAAGTCCCCAGACTACTAACACAGAAATGCAAGAAATAAAGTAATAAAAGGCAAGTAATAAAAGTAATAAAAGGCATGGGAATGAGGAAAATTATATCCAAAAACCAGACTGACAAAGGTTTCTTCTACTGCGCGTAAATTTAGCTCTTGGGGGATAACAGAAGAGACAGATAGGTAGAGATCAGTTAATGTTTACGAAGTACCTCCTGTGTGCCAGACACTGCAGCTTGATTATATGAGCCAAATCATTTTTTTCTGAGCTTTTCGGTAGCCAGGGTAAAAGAGAGGAATTAAGTCTAATTTTAAAAATCTGCATAAATTCATCACTACCTTTTTCTGAGCTTGAGTTCTGAGATGAATCTAAGTAAGTGTACTGTGTTCACATTCCAGGTAAGATGGAATAAGCACACTGCACCCTGTCTCTCCCAATGAAGTGCAGATATAAAACTGGGAGAGAATTCATGGGACACTATTTGAGAACTCTGAAAAGCAAATAGTAGCAGGCAAAGTGGGGAAGAAGACCAGCATTTGATGTACCATCCGACTGGCAGTGAGTCTCCCACTTTCCCCCCCCCACCCAGTCCTCCCACAGCTTGGACTTGAAGGTGAGTGCAGTTGTAGGGGTACACAGCAGGGTGGGGTAAGCAAAGCCCAGATCACCATGGGCTGAACTGGTTACAGAGTTTTCACGAAGAAGGTGAAAGGGGGTAGAAAGAAGGGTGAAACATCCATAGGCAGACAAGACAGAGGGGAATACTCTGGGTAAGGGGAAATCACACGAATAAAGGCAAAGACTCAGGTATGTCTGAAGGAATTGTGTAGGTTAGTTGTGAGAGATGGCTTATGTGGTTTATATAGTGCTCTCATATTCATTGTCTTACATTTTTGCAAGAATCTAGTAAGGTGGTATATTTTGATGTACCCATTTCACAGATGGTTCCATGTCATTGAATGACTTCCTCAAGGATACATAGCCTAATAAGTGGCACATCTAGAACTTAAACCAAATCTTTTGGTTCAAATGGAAGGCACTAAATTCCAGGTCAGAGAGTGAATTTTTATCATAATGGCAAAAGACATCAGCTAATACTCAACAACAATTTCCTAATATCGTCAAATAGTCACTAAATTTTTTCAGTTGTCTTTTTAAAAAATTTCGATGTGTTTAAATCAAGATTCAAACAGGGTTCACAAGTTGAATTTAGTCAAATATGTCTCAACATTTATAGGTATGCTTCTCTCTTTTTTTTCCTTGTAATTTATTGGCAACATTCTGGATATTGTAGACTTCATCCCAACGGTGTCAAGTAACGTGTTCTTTTGCCCCCTTTATATCCTGGAAACTATGGTTAGTTAGCTCCTGAGGCTTGATTAGATTCCAGTCCATTTTTGGAAGAATACTTCTTGAGTGGTGGTGTGGCCTTCTAAATGCATCGTATTAGAAGGCATGCAACGTTTCGACATTTCTCTTTTTGTAATCTTAAGATTGACTATTGTATTAAGGTATTATCAGCCTGATTTATTCATTAAAGTACCCTGTCGGTTGTTCACCTAAGGGTTTTAGCAGCCATTGATATTGAGAGAGTATACGGTGTTAGCAGTCATTGCTATTTCCTCATCCATTGTACAACTGGGGCTACAAAATGGTGATATTCTGATTCTATAATTCCTTCTTCATTTATAGGCTAGAATTCTTATAAAGACCTTCCCACATTAACTATTTGGCTACCTGAAAAGGTAGAATAAATATTTATTCTTTCCATTTATAAGTTTTCAGAATAATGAGTTATTTCCCCAGCATACTCCACAGGTGACCAGTTAATTATTATTATGAACTCAGGGATTTCAATTTTTTTGTTTTTGATTTCAATATTTTCTATTTGTTTCAATCCATTGCAATTACTATTTATTTTGATGCTCAAATTGTCCCATCTTTGGTCAATGGGAGCCCCTCCAAGTTGGCTTCTGGGTCTTTTTTGTATGATCTCAACAATCTTTAATATCTTCCTTGCTTCCCAGTCTCATCTTGAACATTTCCTGCTCCAAATCTGAAATCAGCCATTTCACAAATACCTTGATTACTTTTAGTGGAAAATGGTATTCAGAGACAACACCCTGGGCTGTAGGGGTGCTCATTATTCCTAGGTAGGTCATTGTCTCTAGGTCTTTTCAGCAGACTGAGAAAGGAAATACATATTGATATTTTTTTCTTTTGAAGAGAAAATATATCCTGAACTCATGCTGAGATTTCCAATTCAAATTTAAAACCACATGGTTTTTACTTAACTTCTTTAATTTTATATTTGTATCTCTCTCCTCTTTTTCTGAAAATCTTGAAACCTAAAGTGAACTGCTTATTTGCTTTATCCTATTATAGGTATATTTCAGATTAACAGTAGAAATATTATTAATAACATAATTACTTAAGGACTTCCCTGGTGACGCAGTGGTTAAGAATCCGCCTGCCAATGCAGGGGACATGGGTTCGAGCACCGGTCCGAGAAGATCCCACATGCCGCGGAGCAACTAAGCCCGTGTGCCACAACTACTGAGCCCACGTGCCTAGAGCCCGTGCTCCGCAACAAAGGGAAGCCACCGCAATGAGAAGCCGCGCACTGCAACAAAGAATAGCCCCAGCTCACTGCAACTAGAGAAAGCCCGCACACAACGATGAAGACTCAATGCAGCCAAAAAATAAATAAATTTATTTAAAAAAAAAAACAGCTTGATATTTCTAGTCAGGATTTTTTTTAAAAATCCTTAGGCTATACTCACTAGAAATGTATAATTAAATTACTGTGTTTTAAAGTCATTTGAAATAATTTTTCCCTATGTGATTGAGCCACCAAATTGATACACAGGCTTAACTGTTTTATTTACTTTCCATTTTTAAGGATTGCATTTTTCTACTTAATTTTGTTTCACAATTATGTAAAGTATTTCCATTGTTGCAAGGTAAAAAAATCTATAAAACAGGTACATTCAGAGAAGTCTTTCTTTCATACCTGTCTCCTCCACTTTATTTCCTCCCTCATCTATAAGTAACTATTATTAGTTTTTGTTATTTTGCATTTTAAAAATATATGTCATGTGTGTATATAATCAGATAACCTCGCCTTTCTCAGATAAATGGTAACATACTACATGTATGTAGTATTCTGCACCTTTTCTTTTCCATTTAATAGTATGTTCTGGAGGTCACTCCACAGTAGAGTGTAGAAATACTTTTCACTGCTTGGTAATCTATTGTGTGTTCTAATAAAAATAAACTCCGTAACTTACTTAACCCCTTTCCCTATTGATAGGCATTTGGGTTGCTTCCAATTCTTTGCTAATATAAACAGTGCTGCAATTAATAGTCTTGTGCAAACATCCCTTTACTTCTGCCAATGTTTCTTTTGTACAGATTCTTACAAGTGGAATAAATTTTTCGAAGGACAAATACATATGTAATTTTCCGAGGTATTGACCAATTCCCCTCCATAGGGGTTGTACCATTTTGCATTTCCAATTGCAATGTATTGAGTGCTTACTTCTTCACAGCCTCCCTAGAGTATGTTGTCAAACTTTTGGATTTTTGCTTGAAAGATGGCATCTCAGTGTAATGTTAATTGCATATTTCTTATTATACTCCATTGAAGGTTTTTAATCCCCTAACGCAGCTCCTAGCTCATTGTAGCTGTTCAGTAATTACTCTTTGAATCCATAAAAGTATGAAGTAGTATTTTAGGAAGATTGATCTAGTTGCAGAATACGGAATAGTTTGGAATATGGAGAGAACAGAGGCAAGGAGCACGTAGGAATTTCAGGACACAAGATCAAGTTGTAAGGAAGACAACTTTATGGTTCTACAATTCCTCTTCCAAAGAGAGGCATAGATTTAATAAACTCTGTCAATTCAGATTTGCCCTGTTCCTTAACCCTTGAGATTATGTCTGATTTCCAGGGTCTTAGGTCATAGCTACAATGGTGGGCTGGGGCTCTGGGAAGGACAGTCAAGTTCTTGGTCATCATTTGCCTACCTGGGCACCTGCTGAGACACCCCTTTCCTGGCAGGTACTCAGTCACCAGCCAAGGAATTTGCAGCAGGGTATGGCCTCTTTCACTTTCATCTAGAGTGCCTTTTTTTGGGTTGGCCCTTAGCTATTTTCATTTCTCTCTCAGGACCCTAAGGACATTTGGCTGTTGTCCCACCCCTCCTGGGGGCCACAGGAAACTCTGGGAGGACAACTGAGATCTTATCTTCCAGACACCCTATGTAGCCATTTCTATTCCTCTGCACCTGGGCTGTGCTGGGTTCCTTCCTGGAAAATGAGACATATGTTTCATCTCCTCTGAAATGCCTCCCAAATCTATCTAGGGCTCCAGTTGGGTGTGGAATGAAGGCACAGGGTTTCTTCTCAAAAACCCACCAGTTTCTCCCCTGCCACACCTTCCCCAATGCCAAACAGAAGGAATATTTATCTTCCGGAGAAGAGGTCATTTTCTCTGACTGGGGTCCTGGCCCTCAAGCCTGACCACCAGCTTTTGAAATTCAAAAGCCAAGAACTTGACCGTTTTATCAAGCTCTAACAACCGTCTCTTGAAGCAATGGATGGATGTCCCACAGTCTAGATTGAATGGGAGAGGGCCATAGGGGTGAAAAAAAGAAATGGCAGGGGTAGGGGAGCCTTAGTTACTATCTCCAAATATTATCCTTGTTATATTAGTTCAGAGCATTTAGCAATGGCCAGGTATGACATGATGAGAAGTGGAATGAGATATTGGCTGAGGGTTTGGGGCTGATTGATGAAGAAGGGCAGGGAGAAAGGAGTCAAGAATGAGACTGGGATTTGGAGCTGCCCAAGTAGAAGAAGGATGGTGCAAGTGACTGAAATGAGGCCAGCTGGAGGGTGGGCATGCTGACTCTGGGAGAAGATAGTGAACTTGGCTTTAGGCTTGGGTGAGATGTAGAGGTGACAGTCAAATCCCTGAGAGGGGCTGAGATCCCTGCTTTCTAGAAGACAAGGAAAAGAGAGAAAGAGTTGCTGAGGTCCCAGGGCTGAGTCTTGGGATGCTTGGTCTATATGTGAATCTGACTGTCTATCTGCTGCCCCAGCAGGCAACACCAGAGCTGTGTCATTTAAAGTTATGCCTCCTTAGGAATATTTAAGATTATACCTTTTTTCCCCTGCAGATACGACTATCCCCAGAATTAAGGCTGGCTTACTTTCCATTTAATGAAACAAACATTCCCTGCACACCTAAGATGCACAGAGCACAGTGTGCGCAACTGCACGGAACAGAAGTGCAAACTGCTAGCTCAATGGCTGTATCTGACCCAAAGACTTCTACTGTTTAGCCAGCATACTGTCGTTGTTTGTTTGTGTTTTTTTTTATTTTTATTTTTAACTAGTTTCCAAAATTTAAAAACCAGGACATTTCACCTAAAAGTGTGGATTTCAAATTCTTCCAGAAAATTCCATTTGGCTGCAGTGGGCCTGCATTCCTACGTGGCAGAGTCAGCTGGAGGGGCGAAGTGCCTGCTCCCTCAGACAGATGCGCACCTCCTACCTTATGATAGATCCTGCCTTCTCCTTATCTCACACTTATCCTTCTGGTCTGACGCCTGTGGTTCTTCCTGGCTTCTTCTTTTTTTTTTTTTTTTTTGCGGTACGCGGGCCTCTCACTGTTGTGGCCTCTCCCGTTGCGGAGCACAGGCTCCAGACGCGCAGGCTCAGTGGCCATGGCTCACGGGCCCAGCCGCTCCACGGCATGTGGGATCCTCCCGGACCGGGGCACGAACCCGTGTCCCCTGCATCGGCAGGCAGACTCTCAACCACTGCGCCACCGGGGAAGCCCTCTTCCTGGTTTCTTGATTCAATGCACCAGCTTTGGTAACGAACAGGCTCAATTCTTAACTCAGCCACCTACCGGTGACCTTAGGGAAGTTACTTTATCCTCTGAAGCCTCAGTCTCCCCATCTGCAGAAGGGTAATAATATTAGCACCTGTGCCTACCTCTCAACGTGAGGAGCAAATAAGATAACACTGTGTAGAAATTGCTTAGCAAAGGGCAGCTACTACTCTTAGGCATGAGTGAAACACCTTCCCTGCTGACTAGATGCTGCCCCTCAAGGCAAGTGAGAGCCCAAGCCGTGTGGTCCAAGGTAGATGGTACCCTGAGGGAGGGGAGGGCCATGCGAAGGGAGCAGGAGAGGCCCTCAGGCTGTGGGGCAGGGAAGGCTTCCTGGCTGAGGAGGGGGCCTTGGGGCCAGGATTTCTTTGTCTTCTGTGGGAAGCAACAGCCCAGCTGGGGCCTGTGTGAACTTTGAAGCCCCGCCATTCAGGACGGAGCCCAAGCCCTGGGAAGGCTGGCCTGCACCCTGCGAGCCGCCTCTCGGCTGCGATTCCGGGAACTGGGCCCTATCAGTTGGGCCCCGTTTCAGGAGCTGAGTTTCTTGCCATTTCCCCTCAGTCATGTGGCCGCTGGTGTGGACAAAGTGGGTGGGAATGTGATTTGCTGTCAGGCGACCTTCCAGGCCGAGGGAGTGGGAATGTTTCTCAGAGGGGAGAATGGTTAGAATGTGGATGGGGAACGTGGGAGCCCTGGGCAAGCTGGGCAGACCCCACCTCACAAGCTGCCTGGGCTGGTCTCTCCGCTCAGAGAGCTGAAAAGAGGCTCCCCTCGGTCCCTAGCCCAGACCCCTCTCCTTCCCATCCTAGAAACACAGCCCACTCCTGGGAAGGCCTGTTTCTGGGCTGGAGGAAGCAGTCTGGACTCTAAGGCCTTTTTCTCCCATCACTTGGGGCCTGGGAACATCTTGTCTGACCTCCTCTGCCCTGTGGGAGCCGGGGCTGGGAAGGAAGTGTGCCTTTTGAACAAAATGATATGTAGACCGTGATCATTTCAAACGCTGCTCGTTACCAAACATCAAAATCGTGTCCATTAAGTGGAACGTCTTTCTTGTTTGGCACGGGCATGTTGAGCACTACGTTCATTTTCCAGCCTAGCTTCCAGGGCGGGAGAGGCAGATCTGCTCCCTACAGGCCAAGAGGCACAGAAGGCCAAGTGTGCGGCTTAGAGCCACACAGAGTCTCCATCGGGAAGTGTGTCCAAACCCAGGTCTCCTGACCCCAGTTTGCACTCAGTTCACCAACCTCACCCCTCCCCAGGTCCCCACCTTTATTTCTTTGAAAGGATGGAGGTCCTTACCCTTTAGGGTAAGGTCAGTGAGGCACTCACTTGGGTACAGAATTGAAAAACGGGGGGCAAAAAATTCAACACTGAAGATAAATTATATTTTAGTGCAATATATTTTTAAAATAAAAATTAATGCAAAAAAATCCATGAAAACTTTTTAATGAAGGCAAGATCTGATCCTGCACCTACATGACTCACCTCACTCACTTCCCCCTGGTCCCTGCCCTGCTGAAGTGTACCGTCCCCAGAACCCATGTGGAGCACAGGAAGCATGGGCCTTGGCACTAAACCGACAAGGGTTCCATTTTGCCACTTGCCAGCTGGGTGACTTTAGGTCAAGTGACTAAAACTCTTTGAGCCTTCATATCCTCATCCGTAACACGGGGGCAACTAGTCAAGGTTCTCCAGAGAACCAGAGTCAATGGGCTGTATATATACATATATAAGTTTTGTATACATATAAATTTCACATATATTCCCCAATACATACATAAATAAAGAGATTTGTTGTGAGGAATTGGTTTATGTGATTATGGAGGCTGAGAAATCTAGACGCAGGAAGATAATGGGATCGTTCCCATCAAAATCCAAAGGCCTGAGAACCAAGAAAGTCAATGGTGTTAATCCCAATCTGAGTCCACGTCTAAAGACAGGAGAAGACCAACGTGCCAACTCAAAGACAATTCAGCAGAGAGAGAGTTCTTTCTTACTCAGATTTTTTTATGTATATATATATATATATATTTTTAACATCTTTATTGGGCTTTAATTGCTTTACAATGGTGTGTTAGTTTCTTCTTTATAACAAAGTGAATCAGTTATACATATACATATGTTCCCATATCTCTTCCCTCTTGTGTCTCCCTCCCTCCCACTCTCCCTATCCCACGCCTCCAGGCGGTCACAAAGCACCAAGCCGATATCCCTGTGCCATGCGGCTGCTTCCCACTAGCTTATGTATATTTTTTTATTATTTTTTGGTTGTGTTGGGTCTTCGTTTCTGTGCGAGGGCTTTCTCTAGTTGTGGCAAGTGGGGGCCGCTCTTCATCGCGGTGTGCGGGCCTCTCACTATCGCGGCCTCTCTTGTTGCGGGGCACAGGCTCCAGACGCGCAGGCTCAGTAGTTGTGGTGCACGGGCTTAGCTGCTCCGCGGCATGTGGGATCTTCCCAACCAGCGCTCGAACCCGTGTCCCCTGCATTGGCAGACAGACTCTCAACCACTGCGCCACCAGGGAAGCCCCTTTACTCAGCTTTTGATTCTATTCCGGCCTTCAGTGCATTAGATGAGGCCACCCATATTGCAGAGAGCGATGTGCTTCACTTAGTCTACTGATTCTAATGTTCATCTCATCCAGAAGCATCCTCAGACACACCTAGAAATAATGTTTAGACAATCAAGTGAACCTAAAATTCACTATCACAAATACCTACCTCAAAAGTTGTCAGAGGGTTCAGTGGGGAACAGAAGACAAAATGCCCATCACAGAGCCTGGCACGTAGGAGGAATTCATGAAATACTGGTTCTCACACCTACGGTTTCCCACCAGGTTTTTTTCTCCTTAGCCTCACGGGAGACATTGTAAACTGGAAATAATCTGCGTTAGCACCTAGCCCAAGTGCCTGCACATGATTGATACGGAAAGGAAAACAACCCAGAGCTAGTAATGAAGTGATCAGTGAAGCAGACCTACAAATGGGATTGGAGAAGTGGCAGGAGCCCAGACAGAGGCCAGAAATAACAGTTCTCCGGGCCCCTGGGGTAGAAATGTGGGCCAAAAAAGATAGTAAAATTAAAAACAGACAACAGCCTGAGGGAAGTATTTGTAACTGATAAGATAGACAAAAGATTGATTTCCTTGTCATATGTGTGTTTTTATAAATCTACAAGAAAAAAGTGAAGAATACCCAATGGGAAAATGAACAGGCAGGTAATTCACAATAAAGAAATGCAAAGGACCAGGAATCCCATGAAAGTGTACCCAACTTGGGACTTCCCTGGTGTTGCAGTGGTTAAGAATCCGCCTGCCAATGCAGGGGACACAGATTTGAGCCCTGGTCCGGAAGATCCCACATGTCACGAGCAACTAAGCCTGTGCGCCACAACTACTGAGGCTGTGCCCAGTAGTAAATAATTTAATTAATTTAAAAAAGAAAAGAAAGTGTACCCAACTTTACCAACAATCAAAGGAGTGCAAATTTTTTATGTATCAAACTATGACTTTAAAAAAAAATTTACAATTCCTGATACTAGTAAGGGTCCGAGGAAACAAACAATCTCATTCATGTCTGAGAGTAAATAGATATAATTTTTCTGGACATCAGCTTGAATAAAAAGCTTTAAAAATGTGCAAACTCTTTGACTCAATAATGACATTCCTTGAAATGACATCTATTCTAAGGTAATAATAGGAAATGTGAGCAAAAATGTTAGCAGGAATTCTTTAGCAGGACATAGAGCAAGGGTTATTTAGCAGGGCATTGAAAATAACCTACGTGTCCAATACAGGGGATTTTTTTTTTAGAAAAAAAATTTTTTTAGAAAAAAAATCTTTTATAAGTAGATATTTGCAGGTGATTCTCAGCCAGTGGTTTTTCCAACCTGGGCCCTCCCAATACTAAATAGGCCAGAGAAGGAAGTGGAGCCTTCATAATCATAATCATAATCATATTCATAATGTTGATGAGGAGGAGAAGGAGAAGAAGGAAGATGCTGATAAAGATGATGACCACTGGACTTCCCTGGTGGCGCAGTGGTTAAGAATCCGCCTGCCAGTGCAGGCAACACGGGTTCGAGCCCTGGTCCGGGAAGATCCCACATGCCGCGGAGCAACTAAGCGCCACAACTACTGAGCCGGCGCTCTAGAGCCTGCGAGCCACAACTACTGAGCCCACATGCCACAACTACTGAAGCCCGCACGCCTAGACCCTGTGCTCCACAACAAGAGAAGCCACAGCAATGAGAAGCCCGCGCACCGCAATGAAGAGTAGCCCCAGCTCGCTGCAACTAGAGAAATACCGTGCTCAGCGACAAAGACCCAACGCAGTCAAAAATAAATAAATGAATAAACAAATTTATTTTTTAAAAAAAAGATGACTACCATCCATTGAGCACATATTCGTGCTGTCAGGCAGTAGGTTAAGTGCTTCACGTGTATTACTTCATATTATTCTCACAATCTGAGCACTATTCTTATATCCATCCTAGAGACAAGGAAACCAAGGCTTAGAAAATATAAATAACATGCCAGAGTCACAGCTAGTAAGTGACAGAGTTAAAATATGAACCAAGGTCTGTCTGAGTCTGGGACCCCAGCTCTGAACACCTAATGATATTGATCCTGAAACATACAGGAGAAGGCTGGTAAGGAAGAGGGGACAAGCAGGGAGTGCTCCGACAAATTTTTTTAAATGAGAGAGTAACTCTTCAGGAAGCCAAGCGCTAGGAATCTTTGTTCAGCTCTTGACTGCAGACAAAAGTGGACCCTTTTGCAAGCCGACGGACTGTGCAGGATAGATGTCTCGGCTGGATGTTATTAGGGCTAAAGGTCGGCCTTCTAATTCTTCTCCCTTTCCTGGAGTAGTGCTGCTCAGTGAAGCCCAGCTCTTCTCGTATCTGTGGCTGCTCTACAGCAGTTCTGCTTCTTCTCCTTGCCTCTCCTTTGGATCTGAAGGAGGTGTGTGACTATGCAGCCCTGCTATGAAAGATTTCTCTTAGGAAATAAGCTGGGCGCCTGGCAGGTGTGGTCACTGGCTTGACCCTTATGTCCCTGAGCTAACAACTTCTCCACAAGAGACAGGAGACAGTCAGTGGAACTTCAACCTTACTAGTTCTTGATAGTAAATAAACATACTCCCCTCCCTGAGGCCTACAGGGTCCACATTCTGCAAAGCCTCAACTGTGGAGAAGTGGCTGAGGCTGGGAGTAACCTGAGACCAAAATCTAGTCAGTGTTCCCAAGGTCTGGAACTGCTTCCAACCCATGAAGGGAAAAAGAAGCTATCTCAGGACAGCAGGGCTAGGTGTGGGCCTTGAAACCTCTTGGGCCACGAGAGGGAAGAGCCTCAAATCACCGTCTTGCTGTATTCCCAATGCCTGTTGGTATAACAGCCTACATAAGTTGTGCATAAAGTATTTTTTTATGGTTTGATTATTTTTTAGATTTAATTTTGAATAGGTAATACATTCATATGGTTTATAAGTATAAAAATGCTGGGCTCCAGTTCCCTGTGAAATGGAATTAGTATGCTTCACCCTTTCTCTCCCGCTGACGGCAACTATAAAGCCTGAACAGAGTACATGAAGCATGATTTGAAAACTGTGAAAAGTAAATAGCAGCAGGCAGATTGAGGAAGAACACCAGGATTCAAACTACCATCAACTCTCACCAGTGGTGAGTTCACAATATTTTTTCCCTTCAGTCTCCCATGACCTGAACTCAATGCATACAGAAACCTAGAAGTAAGCACAGTTGAGCAGAGAAAGTTCCAGCAGAAGCCCTCTAGCTCTGTCTCAAGGACCAGACAAAGAAACTTCTAATGCTCCAAAGAGTAAGAAAATATCCCATTTTATTTTCTCTCATCTCCCTTCTCTCGGGCTCCAGCCTCCAGGCAATCTGGTGATTGCAGTATCAGTAGCAACCCATGAGAACCCATAAGATCCAAAATTCTCAGGGAGGGGAATCTTCCTCTCTGGTAGAGCTACATTTCCAAGAGGACGGGACGAACCCTGTTGATTGTTATCCCTCTCTCTGTCCTCCCTCAACTTGGGCCAGGATAAGGGCCAAGTGAGGAAGTATGTGACAAAGCTCAACAGAGTAAAGTAACTAGCACTCCAAGTTCTGGCCAGAGAACCAAAAAGCGTAGCCCAAGGGAACTGAAAAGTACCTGTGAGATTGCGGAGTAGGAGGGGCTTGGGGAAATGACCCAATAAAGGTGTTTATGAACTCCAGAGCTCACCCTTGAGCTGAACAGTGTGGATCCGATCCTTGTTAGCATACCAAAGATTTTGAGAACTGAACTAATAAACCATTGCTTAGGTCCCAGAGTGACCACTGGGTGGTACATATCTGGGACAGATCCATAGCACAATAGGCTTTTGGGGACTGAACTTATACTGGAACCATAGCCTATTGAAGATGGATTGTAAATTGCAACTGAAATTAGCCAGAATAATTTTGTGCTAAAACAAAAACATCAACATTCTCTGTGGAATTTAAACAAGACCCAAAGCCTCATAACACAGTATTCAAAATGTTCAGAATACTATTTAAAATTATTCTACATATGAATAACCAGGAAAACTGGATGGGAAAATACAATCAATCAGTAGACACCAATGTTGGGATTATATAGATATTAGAATTATCTGACAAAGACTTTAAAGTAGTTATGATGAAAATGCTCCAACAAGCAATTTCTAACATTTTGCAGCAAATGTTAAAATAGAAAGTGTGAGGAAAAAAAATAAAAGATACAAAGAAATATGAAATGGAAATTTAAAAGATAGTAGTATATAAAAGTCTCTGCTATCTGAATAACAGGACAGAGATAACAAAACAGTCAATGAACTTGTGGATAAATCAATAAAAATTATAGAATCTGAACAATAGAGAGAAAAAAAAATAAACAAAGCCTCTAAGATCTGTGGGACATTGGTAAAAGGTCTAATTTCATGTCATGAGAGTCCCAGAAGGAAAAGAGAAAAAGTACAGTGGTGAAAAAAACATGTGAAGAAATACTAGCTGAAAACTTTCTAAATTAGGTAAAAGACATAAACTAAAAATTAAAGAAGTCAAGCAAATCCTAAACAAGCTAAACCTAAATAAATCAATACCCAAACACTTTGTAATCAAACTGCTAAAAACTAAAGACAAAAAAAAAATCTTAAAAACAACCAGAGAAAACCGATGCATTACTCATACAGAAACAACGATTTGAATGACTACGTATTTCTAGCAGAAAACCACAGAGGCCAAAAAGAATTCTCACAACATTTTTTAAATGCTGAAAGAAAAGAAGTGTCAATCCTGAATTCTGTATTCACCAAAAAGATTCTTCAGAAATGTGGGCAAAATAATATTAGGGCATTCACAAATGAAGGGAAACTAAGAATTTATTGCCAGCAAACATGCTCTAAAATAATTGTTAAAGGAACTTCTTTGGACAGAAGGGAAATGATACCTGAAGGAATTTAAAAATGTTAAGAATAAAGGAAGAACAGAAATGGTAAATATCTAGGTTAGTATAAAATACTAGTCTCCTCTTGTGTTCTTTAAAATATATTTGACAGTTGAAAGGAAAAATTATGGTCCATATAGTCTGATGGAGTTTTCAATATATGTAGAGTAGACATACATAAGGCAACTATAGCATAAAAGAAGGTGGGTAAAAGGACTTATGAGGTGTTAAGGTTTCTACATTCCAACTGAAGTTGTAAAATGTCAATTCTACACAGGCTGTAAAAAGTTACATGTGTCCTTTGCAGTCCCTAGAGTAACCACTAAAACAGTAATATAGAGAGATATAATCAAATCAAACAGGTAAATTAAAATGGAACAATAAAAAAGGTTCAAATAACCCAAAAGGAGGCAGAAAGGAGAAACAGATGGAAAAAAAAAAAAAAAACCAGAATGGCTAGCAAACGGAATTCAACAGCATATTAAAAGAATTATACAAAAAAAGAAAAAAACAAAAGAATTATACACCAAAACCAAGTGAGATTTGTTTCTGGAATGCAAGGATTGTTCAACATATGAAAATCAATCAGTGTAATATACCACATTAATAGAATGAAGGAAAAAACCCACAATATCATCTCAGTTGATGCAGAAAAAGCATTTGACAAAATTCAGAGTGCTAGCAGTACTCTAGCAGAGCAATTAAGCAGGAAAAAGAAATGAACGGCATCCAAATTGGAAAGGAAGAAGTAAAATTATCTCTGTTTGCAGATGATGTGATCATACGTGTAAAAAATCCTAAAGATTCCATACCAAAAAAAATTTGTCAGAATAAGTGAATTCAGCAGAGTAGCAGGATAGAAAGTCAACACATAAAAATCAGTTGCATTTCTGTATACTAACAATGAACAATATGAAAAGGAAATGAAGACATCAGTTGTAAATTAACTATACTTCAAGAAAAATGCAAAAAAGAAAAATAAGAAATCAGTTTCATTTATAACAGCATCAAAAAGAATAAAATACTTAGGAATTAACCAAAGAGGTGAAAGTCTTGTACAATAAACAATAAAAATATTGCTGAGAGAAATTAAAGAAGACATAGATAAATGGAAACACATCTCATGTTCATGAATTAGAAAGCTTAATGAAAACTAGAATGAATATGTGGATTTAACAAGTTGTAGGATTCAAACTCAACACACAAAAATAACCATATATTAACACACTAGCAATGTACAATTGGAAAACAATAACACTTTAAAGTAGCTCCAATAAATGAAATATTTAGGTATAAATCTAACAAAACACATACAGGATCTGAATGCTGACAATGGCAAAATATTGATAATAGAGATTAAAGAAGACCTAAATATAATAAATAGAAAGACATTTCATGTTCATATATTGGAGGACTCAATACAGCAAAGATATCGATTCTCCCCAAATTGATCTATGGATTCAGTGAAATCCAACAATAATCTCAGAAGAATTTTTGTAAATATATACAAGTGATTCTAAAATTTATATGGAAAGACAAAAAATCTGGGTGGCTAAGCAATTTTGAAAATGGTGCAATTTTAATTGGAGAAGTTGCATACCTTGATTTTAAAACTTATTATACTATACAGTAATCAAGACAATGTGGTACTGGCAAAGAGTTAGATGTATAGATCAATGTAATAGAATAAAAAATCTAAAAATAGGCCCACACAGATAAGGCTAAATTATTTTCAATGAAGGTGGAAAAAATAATTCAATGGTGAAAGTATAGATTTTTCAAAAAAATGATGTTGGAACAATTGGATCTATATGCAAAAAACAAACCTCCTCTTAAACCTCAGAACTTAAAAATTAACTCAAAATGCCTCATAAATCTAAATATAATAAATAAATCTATAAAAATTTTAGAAGAAAACATAGGAGAACTCTGTATGGCCTTGGGTTTGGCAATAAGCACTTAGACATGGCATTAAAACAATTTTTTTGAACAATGATGAGTTGGACTTCATCGAAATTAAAAAGTGTCTGAGAAAGACATCGGTAAGAGTATGAAAAGGCAAACTCAGACTGGGAAAGAATCTTTGCAAATCACGTATCAGACAAAGGTTTTATATACATGATATATCAAGAACTGTCAAAACTCAACAGCAAGAAAACAAACAATCCAGTTTTTAAATGGGTAAAGGACATGTACAGACATTTCACCTAAGTGGATAGAATGATGGCAGAGAAGAACATGGAAAGATGTTGAACAACAATAGTTATTATGGAAATGCAAATTAAAATCCACTACGAGGTGCCACTACACAACTGTTAGAATGTTTTTTTGTTTGTTTGTTTGTTTTTTGTGGTACGCGGGCCTCTCACTGTTGTGGCCTCTCCCGTTGCGGAGCACAGGGTCCGGATGCACAGGCTCAGTGGCCATGGCTCACGGGCCCAGCTGCTCCGCGGCATGTGGGATCTTCCCGGACCGGGGCACGAACCCGTGTCCCCTGCATTGGCAGGTGGACTCTCAACCACTGTGCCACTGGGGAAACCCTAGAATGTTTTTTTAAAATATAGACTGACAGCACCAATTGCCGAGGAAGATTTGGAGCAACTCAAACATTGAGTGGCTCTCATCCATTGTTGGCAGGAGGGTTAAAAGGTACAACCTCAGTGGAAAATGTTTCACAGTTTTTCATTTAGGGAAACATATACTTATAACCCAATAATCATGCACTGGCATATCTAACCTAGAGAAATGAAGACGTATGTCCACACAAAAACCTGTACACAAATATTTATAGCAGGTCTATTTATAATTGCCCCAAACCGGAAATAAACAAAATGTCTTTCAATGGGTGAATGGGGGTCGGGTGGGGAGAATCTGTGTTGCATTCATGAGAGGAGCTATACTAAGCAACAAACAGGAATGGACTTTTGATCCATACAACAATCTGGATGAATCCCAAAGATATTTGGTGAGTGAAAAATAAAAAAGTGGTCTCAAAAGTTACATACTGCACGATTCCATTGACATGACATTCTTGAAAAGATAAAATTATTAAGATGCAGAATAGATGACTGGTTGCCAGGAGTTAAAGGCAGTAGAAGGCAGTGCCATTAACAGGATCGCATAGGAAGTCTGGGGGGTAATGGAATTGTTTAGTATCCTGATCGTAGTGTTATTTTATATGGAGTTTGTGAGGTTACTCAGCTGATGGCTGAGGTTGCCAGGCTCTGGAACTTGGAGGCTGCCCACAGGAGCCCTCTGTATTAGTTTTCCAGGGCTGCCTTCACAGAGTACCACAGACTGGTTTAAAACATCAGAAATTTATTCTCACACAGTTCTGGAGCCCAGAAGTCTGAAATCAAGGTGTCAGGAGGGCCATGCTCTCCCTGAGACTGCATAGAATCCTTCCTTCCTGCTTCCTAGCTTCTGGTGCAAGCCAGCAATCCTTGGTATTCCTTGGCTTGCGGCTCCAGTCTCTGCTCTGTCTTCACACAATGCTCTCCCCCGTGTTGATGCCTGTATCCAAATTCCCCTCCTCTTATAAGGACATCAGTCACATTGGATTAAGGGCCACATCCAGTATGAACTCAACGCGGTTTCATCAGCAAAGACCCTATTCCCTAATAAGGTCATCACATTCACAGCTACCAGGGGTTAGGACTTCAACATGTCTTTCAGGGGGCCACAACTCAACCCATAACACCCACCATGCCACCATGACCTAGGACTCAGATGGGGTAAACACATTGCCTCACAATAGGTATCGTCTTGGAGCCCTCAGTACAGCTAAGACAAGGGTTCCGCCAGGTGGCCCTTGGACAAATTAAAAAGCATAATCCAGAGAGGTCAGGCTACAGAGTTCCATTCTCCTGCAGGTGTGGGACCATCCCTCTCTTTTCCACTGAAGACTTGCCAGGTCCTGGAAACATCTGGGAAGTGCTTTTGTTGAGGAGAGTTGAACACTTGAAGAAAATATCGGCTCAACATTCCTGCCTGGTGGCTCTCCCACCCCGATGCACTGCTCCCGCTCTGCCTCCTGTTGCTCCAGAAAGAACAGGGCCTAGAACGAATGCGGGCTTCCAAGGGAGAGCCCGGCTCCATTTCTCACTGGCTGTGTAACCTTAGGAGGAGCCTCACTTTTCTCCAATCTGTCAAAATGGGACCATCAGTACTTACTTGGAGTTGTTCTGAGGATGCAATTGTATTATGTACATGAAAGTAGATGTAAGTGTACACAGTAAATGTGCAATGATGTGTTCATTTCCTGCCCTTCCCTGTCTTTAGCAGATGGGAGCAGAAGGATACACAGACCAGTTATCACTTCACCAGTCCAATTCAGCAAAAGTTTATTGAACATCTAGGAAATACCTTGTTTTGTCCTGGGTCCTCGGATACAACAAATGGTAAGATCAATTCTTGTCCTGTAGGAACACACAGCTAAGTGAAAATAAGATCATGTGAAGTGCTTACCCTGTGCAAGGTCCTTCACCTATAACATCCCTAATTTTTACAACGTTCTGTACAGTCTTAACATCCCATGTAGCAGGTGAGGAAACTGAGGCTCAGATAGGAAGAAAACAACCTAAGGTCATGCATCTGGGATTTGAACTGACCTGACTGAACCCAAAGATCTTGTCTCCTGATGGATACCACCTACAATTTTAAAACTCTGGCTCTAAGGGAACAAGATTATATTTTGCCTAAAGCCTTGCCCAAAGGGGAGCTGGTTGCAAGAACAACAGAGGCAGTGCCAGATTTCTGGATGCTGCGAGGCCCCTCAAGACCAGCTTGGAAGGACGACGCACATTTGAGTGCATATTCTGGTGTCTTTTTGGTTTTATTCCTACTCTTACGCTGGATGATATGTGTTTGATGAGTAGCCGTGAGAGGATCAGCTTTACCTTGGGAGCTGCCATCCTCTTCTCTCTCTTTTTTTAAAATTAATTAATTAATTAATTATTTTGGGGCTGCACTGGGTCTTCGTTGCTGCGCACAGGCTTTCTCTAGTTGCGGAGAGTGGGGACTGTTCGTTGTGGTGCGCGAGCTTCTCATTGCAGTGGCTTCTCTTGTTGCGGAGCACGGGCTCTAGGCACACAGGCTCAGTAGTTGTGGCACACAGGCTCAGTAGTTGTGGCGCACGGGCTTAGTTGCTCCACGGCATGTGGGATCTTCCCGGACCAGGGCTCGAACCCGTGTCCCCTGCATTGGCAGGCGGATTCTCAACCCCTGCATCACCAGGGGAGTCCCCATCTTGTTCTCTTTAGTATAGTTCAATTTCTCAATCACAAAATGAACCAGTTCTGATAAAGAGATCCAGTCATTTCATTATAGAAGACTCTGAAGCTTGGGGTCAGTGTTAAAGTCAGTGCTCTTTAAAGACATACACACACACACACACACACACACACACACACACACACACACACATGCACACACACACACACACTGCAGGCCGGGAGGTCTGTGGACTCAGAAAATATTTTAACAGGTTTCCCTAGTTCTTAAAAGAATGAAAGTTCCTGGTCCACTAACCTGAGAATGCTGAAGTCGTTTCAGCTCTTGCCCAACATTGAAGACTTGTGAGGGTTCCTAGTTAGGGGGGTCTTGATAAGCCATGGAAACAAACAGGCTCTATGGCTCCTCCCTTGCTTATAAAAAAATCAAATCCCCAGTTTTGATTTTTGACAGCAGACAGCTTTCAATCCCCATCACTCTCTTTCCCCTTCCACCCCACATCTGGGAAAGCTGATAAGAATGCCTGGGGACACCTTCCTTTAGCACCAGCAGGAAGTTCCAGCCATCCAAGCCCTTGCCAGCAGGCGGGAGCCTTCCCCACTGCCCCGCCCCCTAACCACCAGAAAATCCCCAGCCATTCTCAGATCTTCTTGGGAACCTGACCTGCTCTCCCTAGAAAGACTTATTATGTGAGTAATAACCTTTTAAATACCCTCTTGGCGTATGTGTGGTGTCATCGGTCTTGACATCTGAACCAAATTTGGGGTGGGGCTTCAACCCATCTCTGTGCAGTGACTTTTTTTTTTTAATCTCTAAGGCCTGTGCTGCTCTAACATGGCTGGAATTTCTTCTTCTGATTCCTTCATTGGGCCCTTCTCCTCCCTGCAGGGGAGTTCCCAGTGTGAGCAGGCCCTCACCAAACTGTGCAGTACTTGAAGTGCATTTGTCGCAAGCCTGCCCTTTGTTTTTCCCTTCAGGACATTCCTCTCACACCCCTCAGGAGCTAAGTCCCCTAGCCTTCTGCCCTACCTCCACATTCTCCCCTCACCATCTTTATTAAAAAGGCACTGATAAAAAGGCTCTGAATAACTTCTTCCCACCAAGGCCTGAATGACTTCTGAATTTTAATACATTACTTTTGTGGGGAGGAAACCCTCAGTAGTTTCAGCAAAAGAACTCACTTGCTAATGCTGAAATTTCAAGCATCGGCAATAGAATAAGCCTCTGTGTAGCCTGGGTTCTCACTCCAAACATCAAACATCTCCCCTTCAACTCTCCACCTAAAATTTCACAAGGAGGGCTTCGTTCCTTTGGTTCAAAGCTCCATTCTTCTCTTTAAAGGCAACTCCTCCTCCCTCATTAGAAACGATACTCAGCGTGCATACAATTATCACATCCTTTCCTGAGGGCACAATTTTAGGAAGAAGGGATGGAGACCGGGAGAATGTTTGGTAGTCAAGGGGGCAGGAAATCAACAGAAACTTCCTTGGGGGAAAGGTTACAGGGCCCAGAAACAATGGTCAGAGGCCTAAAAATTCTGGTATGTCCTGATTTCCAGAGACCTCAGACACGTGTAGGGACACAAAGCACACGAGTGTGACCTCGAGAAAGGTAGTGCTGCCAATGTCCTCAGATGTCCAACCTCACATTTTCACAGGTGAGGAAACCAGTGTTCAGAGAGGTACCCTACCCAAGGTCACTGATAGCGCCAGGACCAGGACTAGAAATCTGATCTCCTGCCTCCGTGATGGTACCATGAATACTGACATGCATCAAAATGTATGTTACAATCAAGAATGATCTTGGTGAGCGAGCTCTTTTTCTAATACATTCCTGGAGCTCATTTGTGTTCTGATGTGCTTTTATGAATGTAGAAGAAACGGATTTGCCGTTGCATGGAACTGGCCTGGCTCTGGACATGACCATAGACGTGTGGTGGGCACGTGAGCACTGCACGTGTTTGGGGGTGGGGCGGTGTGACAGCAGGTACAGGGTGGGAACCCATGTGCTGTCATGTTAGCGTAACAAGGAATGGGGTCACTTTGTCTCCCTAGAGTGGGCAGCTTATCCTTCAAACCTCTGTAATTTTTTATATATATATATTTTTTTCCATTAATTAATTTATTATTTATTTTTCGTTGCATTGGGTCTTTGTTGCTGCATGCAGGCTTTCTTTAGTTGTGGCGAGCTGGGCCTACTCTTCATTGCGGTGCGCGGGCTTCTCATTGCGGTAGCTTCTCCTGTTGTGGAGCACGGGCTCTAGGTGCACAGGCTTCAGTAGCTGTGGCACACGGGCTCAGTAGTTGTGGCTCGCGGACTCTAGAGCGCAGGCTCAGCAGTTGTGGTGCACGGGCTTAGTTGCTCCATGGCATGTGGGATCTTCCCCGATCAGGACTCGAACCCGTGTCCCCTGCATTCGCAGGCGGGTTCTTAACCACTGCACCACCAGGGAAGCCCTAACCTCCGTAATTTTAAACACAGGTTGAGTGTTCCTCTTTCCTCACAACCATCTAGAAAGGTTCTGGGGGCCCAGGGTCCCCACTTGGTTTGGGGGAACAATAGGGACTGTTTAAGGAAAAGTCCTGCCCTTTCTAATCAGTCATGTTCAAAGGAACCCCATGGCCGTGAGCGGCTGCCTCAACACTGCAAGCTGGACCACCAGCAAAGGAAAATAGGCTGTAGCCCTTGTGGGTTTCTCATTCAGTAACCTGATGTAGGTTTAGCACCCAACATATCGTTTCTCATAAGACTCAAGCAGGATTTCCAAGTTAAACAAGGGAGAGAGGGCACTGTCCTCTTCCACTGTTGTTTTCTTGTTATTCTGACGCCTGCAGAGTGTCCTGGGGCCGTGGCCGGAGCTGCCAATGACAGTGCAGATGTGAATGGTGGAGTCAAAGGAAGTCAGTAACCAGAGTGTGCGGACCACCGCTTCTGAAATAGAATCAGCATGGAAGCACACCATACATTTGTATATATGTGTTTGCTTTTCCTACCAAAACTTCAATTAGCAAGAAAATTGCAAATGACCATAATCCCCCAGCATTAAAGGGAGCCTGTGTGCTAGCACTGGATTTTTCAAGTCAATCAGCTTCCTATGCCAATGTGGTTCCCATTAGCCAGAGAGCTGCCCGGAAAGGCTATCTTGTTTCACCTGCTTCCTCTGCGGGAGGCCTATAGCTGCCTTATTGCCATGGGAGTCACTAAAGGGATGGTTGCCCATAGTGTGAGCCCAGGCAGCCCAGAGAGGAAGGCAGATTGCCCCTCCAGCTCTGGGTGCCTGGAGATGTGAAATCTGGGTCACGATGGCCATTCAATGGTCAAACTTACTGTTTAAGTCCAGAGATACAGAACAGCTGTTGACCCTCAGCCCTGAGGTTCAGCAGGAATAAATAAGATACCTAAGGGTTTCCCTCCTTGTCAACTTCCCCGTCCTTGTCAGCTTCCCCTTGTCAGTCTTCCTGTTGTTCCTGGGGAGCCCTTAACCAGAGGAAGCAGAGTGGAAGAGGTAGCTATCCAAAGATGACTTATATTCCTACTCACTCTTCCCCAATTCCCACTGGGATTCTAAAGCAGAGATAAGTGGGCTGGGGTAAACTTCCTTCCTTCCTTCGTTCTTTCCTTCCTTCCTTCCTTCCTTCCTTTCCTTCCCTCTTTCTTCCTTTCTTTCTCCTTTCTTTCTTCTTTCTTTCTTTCTTTCTTCTTTCTTTCTTTCTCTTTCTTTCTTTCTTTTTTTCTTTCTTTCCCTTTGACAACTGCTGCCTACTTCCTATTCAAATTTAGCTAATGTTTATTGAGTATCTATTATGTGCTAGGCACTGTCAAGTGCTTTCACGTTTATAATCTCACACAATCTTTATGAAGACCTTGCAAGGGAGGATTAATATCCTGATTTTACCGGTGGAAGGATTCTGAGATCAGATGGGGACCAGATTGTGGAAATCTTGAAGGCTAGAAATGGAAATGGAGTGCCATCAATACTCTGGGGACAAATACATCTGGGATTTGTCCTTTACTGGCTGTGTGACATGGGCGAGTTACTCTTGGGCAAGCCTCAGTGTCCTGATTGGCAAAACAGGGATTGCCTTATAGAGCTGTGAGGAATAAATGAATAATACATGTGTAGCACACTGCCTAGCACACAGTAGGCACTCAGTAAGTTAGGTGATAATGATTCTTGGAAAGATGGGTCTAGTGATGAGTGCAGGGCAAAACTGAGGGGGGAGACGTTGGAGATGGACAGTGAAGATACGAGGCTATGTGGTTTAGCTATCATTTTCAACTGGAGTGAATGGGGGGGGCAGGGATAGACTAATCTATCAATAAAACAGAATAGAAGGGGACATAGGAAGGGAATTCCCTGGCCGTCCAGTGGTTAAGACTTCCCACTTCCACTGCAGGGGGTATGCCATGTGTCACGGCCAACAAAAACAACAACAACAAAAAAACAGAATAAAAGGCCCAGAAATAGATTCAACATAAATTGGACTTTAGTTTATGATAGAAGAAGCATTATAAATTAGTAGAGAAATTATGAGCCATTTAATAAATATGTTAGGACAACCGGCTCCCTTTTTAGAAAAAAATTGCATTAGATCCCTATGTCACACCACACCCAAAAATAAACTCCAAGTGACTTAAAGACCCAAATGCTTGTGAGAATGTTTTTATGACATGAAGATATGGAAGACAGGAAAATCAGAAACCAAAAAGGAAAATGTCAAAATTTAAAACTTCTGAAAAAATAAAGGCAAGTCATAAGGAAGGACTAATATTTGAAATGTATAAAGAAATTCTTTAAGTCAATTTTTTAAAAGGGCAAAGAGCCCAGCTAAACTACGAGTAAAGACTATAAATCACCAATTTACAGAAGAAATCCCATAATCTGAATATCCAATAAACATATGAAAAGGTGTCTGGGCCTCACCAGTAAATAGGGGTATTCACTTAAACAAGGAAATTCAATTTCACTTGGTAAAAATGGAAAACTATGACAATACAAAATATTGGTGAAAATGCAGGGAAACAGGAATTCAGCAGGTAGGTAAAATAATTTTGGAGATCTGTTCTGGCAAACTCTAATAAAATTGCAAATATACATACCCAATGACTGAGCCCTCCACTTCCAAGATATATCCTAGAGAAAATTTTGTACATGTTTTATAAACATTGCTTATAGAAACCAAAACATTTAAAAACCACAAAATGCCCGCCAGTGAGGGTGGAATACTATACAGCCTCTAGAATACACGGATCCAATCTATATGTGACCATGGAGCCAGATCTAGACAATACAACGTTGAGTGATGAAAGCAAGTTGCAGAATCTTATGTATAGGAGATACCATTTCTCACACAAGTTTAAAACCATGGAATCATGTTATATATTGTGTATCAATACATGAATGTATAGTGAAAATATAAAGACAAGGACTGGGGGACACATGGAATTCATTACAGTGGTTGCTTTAGTAAAGGAGGGAGGGGAAAAGATCTGGTACAAGAACATGGGTATTTAACTCCGTAATGTTTTGTTTCTTTTTTAAAAGATCTGAAGTAAAGATTTAAAAGTAAGCATTTGTTCATTTCGGGTGGCAGGCACATGGATTCTTTCAGGTTTTGGGGTTTTTTTTTCCTTAAAAGTAAGCAGATCTGGGATCACTCTGCCTCACTCTCTTCTTCCAGGGCCTGGCTCCCCCCCACTTCTTTTCATCAAGGAGTAACAGCCAGGAGTCCCATCAGTCATGGGAGACACTTCTTGCTGTTCTTGGGGGACCTTTTTATCTTGTCTCTGAGCAAGTGTCTTTTCTTCCCATGGCTCATGGCTTTATGAAGGAATTTAACCTGTCTAGAGTTCTTCTAGGACATCTAGTAGGCGTAATATTAAAAGCAAAGCATTCACTTTAGTGATCTTGGTGGAAAAATTATATAATTTTAAAAAAGCAGAGAGTCAAGCTCTGAAATAAAAACTAGAGGACTATTGCATCAGCATGGTCACAACAGGAAACGGAATTCACCCCCAGGAGGCTCAGAGACTTTTACAGACAGGTGGGCAGTGCTATGGGCACACACAGGGATGGTGAAGCGCCCAGGGATCAGCGCCCGTGGGAAGCCATTACCACCCTAAGGCAAGGGGAAGAGGAGAAGGTACAGTGTAACTGAGGGCCAGGGAAAACTGAAACTACAGAGGAGAGGCCGCCTGATGGAAGCTAAGTCAGGGAAAGCCAGAGACAGCACCAAAGCAGAGAGAGGATTGCGAATAGGTGAGAAGAAATACCTTGACCACCCTCTCCTCTCAGCCTCTAACCTCTTCTGGGTGCCTCCCATTGGCTAAACCTGACAGGAAGCTGGTTACAAGGAATTCTGGGTGATGTAGTCCCCAGGGGGCAGTCCCCCAGGGGCTCAGAGTAGGGAAGAGCTGCATGAGGTTGCAAGCAAATGGTGACTAACCAGCCTAACAGCTAAAAGAATCCCAGGCATGGAGTTAGTGAGTGATAGGCACACAGTTTAGTTTGGAAGATCAGAAAAAAAGACCTGGGCCATAGCCTTTGAAGAGGTCAACATTAAGGAAGTGGAAAGCAGGGAGGAAAAAGGATGAGGGCTTGGGATTTGGGCTTTTACTGAGCTTCTGGGAAAAGAGTCTGGTGGAACTCACTAGTTCCAGTGTGAGAGGCAGAAGGAAGGGGGCAGGAGCTTCAAGGTGGGACCAGAGAGTTGGCCATCAGTGACCATAAAGCTCCAATCGGTTTCTTCCAAGTGGGAATTTGTAAGCAACCATGGTTGCTGAGTGCACAGACGTGGAAGGAAGCAGGCTGTTGATGCAAAGCAGGGGAGTGGGAGGGAGAAGCGCCTTGCCTGAGACCCAGCATCTGAAGGTAGAACTGCCAAGACCTCCCTTCAGCCTGAGGCTGCCTGGGGACCCATGGGAAACAGTACTTGTCCCACTCACCAGGCACCAGGCGGGCTGGAGGTACCTCCAGGAAGTGTGGAGGTACCCTCAGCAGACAGTGTGACACTCACCAGCTCATTAAGAAGATTTCTTTCAGCTTCGGGCTTCTTGGCTAAGTTCTCCTGGCTTGACTGAGACACAGAAGAGTGCTGGGGACAGCTCAGTTCAGGGCCAAATCTGGCCCTTGCTATACTCTTCTCCTTGCCCCCATCAGCAGTTTTCTAGTGTCTGGTGGGGTGTGTGAATTTAGAGTCTCCGTAGTTTAGCAATGACCAGTAGTAGAAGGAGAGAAGACGTCCACAGGCTGTGACATTTCTGTGGTGACATCACTTTCACTCACCCCAACCTGAGGCTGCTCCCTGCACTTGCCACAGGGAGATGAAAACTCAGCCTCCTAAATCTGGGAGTGGTGCCTCTTAGCCTCCTGGGGGACCCCAAATTCTAACCATGCAGCGCCACAGTTATCCATCCACAAGACTGCATGCTCCATGAGGACAAGGGCTGAATTTTGGCTTTCTAAAAATACGTTAATTCCCACCGTACATATCTGGCAGTCCATGATTGTGGAATTTAATCCGGCCCAGCCCCTTTCTTTCAGAGACAAGGAAACAAAGGTTCAGGGAAGGTAGGCATATTCCCTAGGGGATCTCAGTGAGAATAGCGCCTGCGCTGGAACCCAGACCTCCATTCCTTGTCTGCTGCACTTTCTACTCTGCCAGCCTAGCTCTCCTCACTGCTCAGTGACTTCCTGGGGGGATGTTTCCGCCAGGTGAGGGGCATAGTATTTGGCCTCATCGGTTTCCCAACTGCTGGCTTCACCACCAAACACAGATGGGCTCTTCCTGGCATAGAGCTGGGTGCCACGGAAAACTCTGAACTCAATTTTTTACAAGAAATACGTGCTGCAAAGTCGGGCTCCCCAGGGGACATTTTAGCTGCATGACTCATAGGGTATTCAGAGATCCTGCTCCATTTAAGGGTGATCTATTTACAAGCATGTGTAGGTTTTTAGAATTTTACAGTGGTTTGTGGGGAGGGTGGAGTATATATTCAGAAGGCATGGGCTTTCCCTGGACTGTAAATAAAACTGTGTGTGAGTGAGTGTGTGCGTGTGTGTGTGTGTGTGTGTGTGAGAGGGGCGTGGGGACCCACTGATAATGATTATGTAGGAGCTTTCTAGAAATAGATAGCTAACTCTTTTCAGAGCTGAAAGGATTTTCTGCAGATTAGACCTGCAGAGCATCCTCCGTTGCTGCAGTGCCTGCGGAGGGAGCAGACGCCGAAGAGAGGTGGTGGAGGAAGTGAGTACAGAAGCCTCTCCCCCGGGCTCTGGGCTGAGCCATGATTCTGTGATCATAATTCAGGTGGATGCACCACACTCTTTTGTCTCTTTACACCAGTTTCTAAAACCGCCCTGCACTGCAGGAACCCCTGTGGGAGAAAGATATAAGCAGCCTTTGGCCTACATCTGGGAAGAGATGGACATCGTCCCAGCAACCCACCTGGGGAATCGGGGAGATGCCCAGAGATTTTGCTGGTTGGATGCAGGCTTGACCTCAGGAAAATGTGCCCCAAAGTGCACCCTCCCCCATCACCCCGGACCCTCTAAAGGCCACTGGGTCTGTCTTGACTTCTGGGGAGGGGAGCTTTGATGAGTAGGATGATAGAGAAGGGGCCAGCAGCGCTGTCACTGCCACCCTAGCTCAGCCTGGGAAGGGAGTGTGTAGACAGAGGCACCACCAGCCACCCAGTTGTTCCCCAAGAAAACATTTGGAGCCTGTTCTCCGTCTCCCCGACCCCACCGATCCATCAACAAGTCCCGTCAGGCCTGGTTCTTGTGCATCTCCTCCCATCTTCCCACTGAGCTACGCTTGCTCATTTCAGTGTTCTCCCGAAGGGGCCTGTTGATTGTTAAAGGCTCCGAACTCCCTCCAAACCACCCTTCTTCGCTCTCTTCTGAGTACCTCTCTTCCTGGGTCAATCTACCTTCAAACACCCTGTAGGAAAGAACTCTTTTGCTCAAGTCTCCCCCCAGGGACAGTCACCACCTGGAATGCAGCTAAGTGGTCCCACCAAGGAGTTGGAGCAGTATCCACAAGGTCAGCCGCAGTTTATGGAGGACCCACGCTGGCAGCGGGGACTGAACTGAGATCACCAAACCCTGGGGACTGGCTTGAGTTCAAATCCTCTACTGCCTGAGCTGAGAAGCAACAGCTCTCACCCATGGCTCCCTTGTCCTGAAAGTACAGGGCCACATTCTGGAAGCCTGTTCCCACAGCTCACGCCAGCCTGATCAGACCAGCAGAATGGCTTCATTTCTAAGTCCCTTCTAAAAGCCAGCCTGCCAGGGGTCAAAACATCCAATGTCCTGATGAAATATACACCACTTACACAAGACTTGCTGCTTTGTTCATCACTGTCAACACAGCAGGGCCTCATTTTGAGCTCTTCTGAATTTTTTAAAAAGGCAACCCAAAGAGATATTAAAGTCTGTCCACCCTTCTTGTAAATTTCATAATTATAATTCACATTTATTGGGATGCTCACCTTGTGCTGGGTATTGTTCTAAGCACTTCATTGGCTGATTTAATCTTCTTAATAACCCTGAGAGCCCCTGTCCCTAGCACTGTGGGCCGGAAGCAGAGCCTGGCCTGCAGGATGTATGGGCCTTGGACTCCCAGTAAGCAGCTCTTCAGCCCCCAAGGGTGTTGGCCATCTCTGAGCACTCAAACACCTAATCTCTCTGTCGTCCACTCTGGCTGAGAAGGGGGTGTGCAGTGTAATCTCCTGCTCTGGTTGTACACCTCCTGCAGGTTTCTGCATCTCCGGGAATCTGACAATAGTAATTAACAGACTGATGAGATCAGGTGTTGACCTTGTGATCCGCTATTCTGCAGAGCTTGGGTCCTATAGACGTGGAGGGTGTAAGAGAGTGAACTGAACATTTATTTTTGTGACCCTCTGACACCCCTGGAAAATGTTTTCGCCATCCCTGATCTCTATTTGTTTACATGTCATTTTGCATAAAGGCAGACTTGAGAACATGTAATCACACAGCCTCAGCCCAACTGGCCTGTTAACAAAGCTTCCTAATTGCTGGAACGCCACGGGAGTCACTAGCCTTGACTGTTCTACTCTGGTGTTCGGTTAAACAGAGATGATGCCCTTATAGCCTGAAAAATGGCTGCATAATAAAATATTAAGGTAATGGAATCACCTGCAGAGAGAGCTCTCGAAGAAGGAGGGATATTCCTTACAGCATAAACACAGCAGCCAGACCCGTCTGTCAATAGATGTACTATTCACAGGCCAAACTGTGGCATCATGAACAATGGATTTTACTTGATCAGACAATAACTGACCTCAAATGCCAAGGTAGTCTTTCAGTAGTCTGGGGCAAAGGAATATTTTCATTCAGAAAAGATTATTTGAGCTCCTACAGTATGATGGGCATTGGCCTAGCCATGGGGACACAGCAGAGAAGAAGTCCCACCTCTGTGGGGCTCACAGTCTTGAGGGGTCAATGGGCAGGTCAGCAGGTGGTTACACACAATGTGCAAAAAGTACAACAGGGATACGCTCAGGGTGACAGGGGTGGGAGATATCAGGGGTGTCCCTCCCCATCCCAGTGAGTCAGGAAACACTTCCGTAATGAACGATGTCTAATTCAGCATGCAAAAGATAAAACAGAAGTGGTGGGAGGTGGAGGTGAAGAGAAAGCCCTGGGTATGTGCAAGGATCCAGAGGGAGAGTGACAGCTATCCAGAGGCAGAGCAAAGGGGGAGCAGGAGAGGGCATATGTCCCTGTCTATGGGGATCCCTCAAAGATGTGGGTCTAGACAACTTCTAGTCAATGTAAAGAGAAACTACATCCCAGCGCCCCCAGCACCGCATACCTGTCCTGTGGCACTGAAAACATTTTCTGAATGACCAGAGTAGAAAGGGCAAGAGATGAGATTTGGAGATATCCTTAGAGACAAGGGTCTGGAGAGCCTTGTAACTTATATCAAAGAATTGGAGCTTTATCCTGAGAGCACTGGGAGTCACTGAAGGATTCTAAGCAGATCAGATTTAGAAAGATCCTCCTGGCAGCACTGTGTAGGGTAAATTGGGGAGGGGATGAATATCAGAGGTGGCTCCTAGAGTAATGGAAATAAAAACAAAAATAAACAAATGGGACCTAATAAAACTTAAAAGCTTTTGCACAGCAAAGGAAACTATAAACAAGATGAAAAGACAACCCTCAGAATGGGAGAAAATATTTGCAAACGAATCAATGGACAAAGGATTAATCTCCAAAATATATAAGCAGCTTATGCAGCTCAATATTAAAAAAACAAACAACCCAATCCAAAAATGGGCAGAAGACCTAAATAGACATTTCTCCAAAGAGGACATACAGATTGCCAACAAACACATGAAAGGATGCTCAACATCACTAATCATTAGAGTAATGAAAATCAAAACTACAATGAGGTATCACCTCACACCAGTTAGAATGGGCATCATCAGAAAATCTACAAACAACAAATGCTGGAGAGGGCGTGGAGAAAAGGGAACCCTCTTACACTTTTGGTGAGAATGTAAATTGATAGAGTCACTACGGAGACCAGTATGGAGGTTCCTTAAAAAATTAAAAACAGAATTACCACATGACCCAGCATTCCCACTACTGGACATATACCCAGAGAAAACCATAATTCAAAAAGACACATGCACCCCAATGTTCATTGCAGCACTGTTTACAATAGCCAGGTCACGGAAGTAACCTAAATGCCCATCGACAGACGAACGGATAAAGAAGATGTGGTACATATATACAATGGAATATTACTCAGCCATAAAAAGCAACGAAATTGGGTCATTTGTAGAGATATGGATGGACACAGAGACTGTCATACAGAGTGAAGTAAGTCAGAAAGAGAAAAACAAACATTGTATATTAACGCATATATGAGGAATCTAGAAAAATGGTACCAATGAACCGGTTTGCAAGGCAGAAACAGAGACACAGATATAGAGAACAAATGTATGGACATCAAGGGGAGAAAGCAGGGGGAGGGGGGCGGTGGTGGCAGGATGAATTGGGAGATTGTATAAAAAATAAAGTAAAATTAAAAAAAAAAAAGGTCAGAGGTGGGAAAGCCATTGCAGTCCTCCTGGAAGGAGATCACAGTGGCCTAATTCCAGTGTAAAGTATTCAAGAGAACACTCATTTCTCATTTTCATCACTTCCCCTTGGGTTCCCCCATCTTTTGGGACTCTCTGAGGTCAAGACATTTGCTTTTACTATTAATATTCAGTGGGACTAAAGGGATGGTTCCTAGTCCTTGCCCTCCGGAGCTCACGTCTCTTCCAGAGAATATTATGACTGCATTCCCCAGCACAGGAAGGAAATACCATTTTCCCAGTTCTTTTTTTCAAAAAAGTCACTCTTCATTTGCTTCTATGAGATGTTTGTCTCTGGACAGTGTTTGGATTCCATGAGCATGTGTGTGTACCCACTGCTGTCCAGCTAACGGTTGGCTTTGCTTTTCTTGGTTTCCTGGATGCAGGCGAACTTCAAACAATGCAGTTTCCTCCCAATGCTTATCTCCACAACCCATTTCTCAGAATGTCTTGCCCATTAACTTTCAAACAACACCATTTTCAGTGCCAAGCTGCTTGCTTCAAGGCTTGGAGCTCCTCTGGAGCATAAAGTGATAGTATATCTTCCTCCACCTCCTTCCCATTCCCCTAAACGTTGCCTATCTTTCCCCTAGTCCCCAACAAAAACAAAGCTATACACTTTCTTAGAAACACCCCTAATCCTGAACCTACCCTTGGTCCCTGAAAAGTATTTGCTCGTGGGTCATGACTGTAACGTATTTGAAGAGGAGATGAAAAGGCATAGAACACCATTCCTGAAAACGTGCTCCCCGATGACATCAGAGACGCTGGGCAAAAAAGACAGGATGATTCAGTACAACCCCATACGTCTCTGAGAATCCTTCAGTGGCTCCCCATTGCCCTTAACATAAAGCACAAACGCACTAGGTATCTGTGATCTTTTGGACAGTGGGCTTCAGCCCTGACTCCTCACCTTTTAAGCTCCAGCATGTTTTTAGAGACCCGTGGCGGCCGCCTGAACCAGGGGAAGCACTCCCCCTGCTGGCGGGCAGCTCTGCTGCACCTTAACCCCAACTGCCCATGTATGTACCTTGCTCTACAGAGTTGGGGGTGTTCCTGGAAATTTGCGTATTAAATTGAATGACATGGTGAGTGTTCCTGGGGTGTGCACATAAAATGGAGATCTGTGTCAAATCCTTTTTGTGAGGCAAGAAATCCTTTTGTGATGGGGAATAATCACTGTCCTTCTCCAGCCCTTCATTTGTTGAAGCTGTGGATTTGGGGGTTTAATGAAGGGGTTCTCTAGATGCTGGTGTTCCTGCTGAAGACCACGTGCATGGTTCCTGGGGAAAGGCCGCGGTAGCTGAAGCTCTGCTCAAAATGCTTGCACATTTTGACATTTCCATGGTTTGTTGAGGCTCCTTGTAACCCAAAGCTTGTCTCTGGGGAGTGGTTGGTGTTTCTCAGAGCCTGTTGGGGGATGTTGTTAGCAGCCTCAAGGGCCCTCCACTGGTTGACCCAGCTGGACCAACGCACACATTTGGAAATGGGTCAACTCCTCCTGTGGGCCTTGGCTATAGAATGATCAGGAGGGAGCAGGAAAGAGAGGGCAAAGAGAAACACCCCCTGCATTGGAAGGGTATCAACCCTTACCCGAAGGGATTGTGCCTGTCACAATAAGGGTTGTTTTTCCTCCCTCCAGATGTTGCGTGTTACAGAATCCATTGTTGGTAAGCACACGCATGGCAGCCTTAGCAGCAGCCAGTGCCAGCCCAAAGGCTTCAACAATGGGGGCTGCAATTGAGCACGAAGTATGGTGTGCCATGCACTGAGGTATGAATGTGTACTTCTGACAACACCGTGCTGTGGTGTTCCCAAGATCACAGACCCAGTTCTGTTTGTGAACTTTTTGTCACCGGATATAATGAGGCCCCTGATTGAGCCTGGAGACTTGACCTGAAGGAATGATTGATGGGATTAAGCTTCAAGGCTTTCTTGATTTTGTGATTTGAATCCTTGCCATGAGAACCCACCTTCAAGGCCAGTCTCGTGGTTTCACCTGGAGACCCAGGAAGGTGGGCCCTGGGTAGTTCCCAAACTAGACTCTGTGGAAGCCAGAGTCTAGAAAAGCCAGGCTGCTTCTCTATAGTGGGTGGGTGTGCTGCAAGTCAGCAAGGAGACCAACTGTGGGATCCCTGCTAACTCAGCCATCAAAGGAGGCCAGAAACCACTGGACTTGAAAATTATGTTCACAGCACCTTGAGCTCAGAGCATGAAGGGAAACCCAGAATAAAAAGCACAAAGACTCTTTCCTTCTTCAATTGAGAGGGCAGACAGGCTACATGCATTTGAAAGCAGTTATAAACACCAGACCCACCAACTACAATTTAGGAGGTCTTATATGTAATCTGCCCAGTCCCAGATATTTTAATTCTATGTTGCAGGGAAGCGAGTGCCAGCTGGCTGCTGACCGACCATGCTCAGGGTTCAGTTCTAAACAGCACTGTTTGGGAAAAGCTCAATCTAAAACAGACAGCTCTGGATGTGCTTAGGTTTTGCTTTCTTTCCACTTTTAAATATTAAAAATTGACTCCAGCTGTGGGGTAGAAAGTAACGCCTAACCTATAAAAACATTGACAAATAAATCACAATGCAATTTGCTGCGCATTTTTGTGAGGTCTAAACACCAGTTCTTGAAAGGAATTTTCCATTATTGCATCTTGGGAAGATAACTTCTTCATGAAAAATTCATTTGACTTTTATATTTCATAAAATCATCACATCGCATTCCCACATTTGGGATCTGCATGTGCGCTGGAGCACCCATGATTTTCAGCTTGTCTTTCCAGACTTCTAAGCCTCCCTTCATGACTTTTGCAGGGCGGGGACAACATCAGAAGCCTTACCTGGTCGTTGAGGTTACGTTGCATCCCCTGCCCAGGACCCTGTCCTTCTGAAAGCCAGGCGGAGTACCAGCAAAGGGAGAGCTCTCTTTGAGCCTCGTTTGAGAACCAAACTCCCCTACCCAAACTCGGTTCACGTATGCACACCCCTGGGCACCACCCCCATCCAAGCGAGAAATAAGCTTTCACCCACATTATTTTTTGGTGGCATCACTACTAGCATTAGCACTTTTCTTTCTGAGGTAAGGATAAAAGATTCATGGGAAACAGACAGAGGAGAGGAGAGGGGTCTATGTAACAGACTTGGTGCTATAAGTTGGAGTCTTCAAATACCTTTTTTTTTTTTTTTTTTTTTTTGGTGGTACGCGGGCCTCTTCACTGTTGTGGCCTGTCCCGTTGTGGAGCACAGGCTCCGGACGCGCAGGCCCAGCGGCCATGGCTCACGGGCCCAGCCGCTCCGCAGCACGTGGGATCTTCCCGGACCGGGGCACGAACCCGTGTCCCCTGCATCGGCAGGCGGACTCCCAACCACTGCGCCACCAGGGAAGCCCCAGATACCTTTTTTCATAAATGATGCTGATCCCAGCCCAGTTCCCGTGGTATCAGCCATGATAGGGTAAGCACGCTGCTGCACTAACAAACAGCCCCAAATCTCAATGACTTATTTCTGCTTATATTACACGTCCATCATAGACCCACTGCATTGTAATGGTTATTCCAGGATCCAGCCGATGGGACAACCACTATCTGAGATGCTGTCAGTGTTCGTGGCAGAGGAGAAGGGTATCTTGGAAGGCCTCTCATGAATAATTAAATGTTCACGCTCATTGGCCAGAACTGGTCGTATGGTGCCATCCAGACCCAGGGGATGCCAGGAAATGAAACCCCTTTACTTACCCAGAAGACAGACAGCAGAAAAGACTTGGTGACCGGCATTGATGGATGTTACATCCAACACGTCTGCCTAATGGTGGAGGTCCTTCGGCAGTCTCTATCCTAGCCAGCAACCCTTCTGCACCTTGGCCTTGACAAGGTCACAGCCCTGGGAGTACAGTCATAGAGAGCAGTCAGACTTGTAGTGAATACCATCTTGGGGTGTCTTCCCAGTCCCTGTACCTCTTCTCTGAGTGCTACACCCAAACTACCTACTCATAGGGGTGACCCCAGCAGTTGCTGTCATGTCAGTACTGCACAAGCCCTCCCTAGATCCAGTTGATTGGATCAGAGGAGTGCACCTAACCAGAGCAGAGCTAACAGGATTCTATGTCCCAGAAATTTAGAATTGTGGTTCAGAAACAGCTAGTCTGAGTGATGCATGGACATTTGGAAGCTCTGCTAAAGGCATTTTCTGCTTATGCATGGAAAAACTAAGAAAATTGTACTGCAGAAGGACGCGTCAGGCATACAGAGAGAATCCCAGCCTCACCCTAGCACGTAGACACTTGATTCTAGCTCGAACCTGGCACTTGGTTGGCAAAGAAAAATGAACGTTGTGTGGGCTAATGCAAGCATCCACCACAGAAGGTAATTACTTAGGTCAAGGGCATTGGGTGTCTGTAAGATTCCTATTAAAACACTGTCACTCATGGAATAGATAATAGCTAGCACCGTTACCAGCCATGGCCACTTTATGGTGGAGAAGTTTAGCAGGTTGGGCAGCCATTTGGTGATATCTTTAGAGAAAAGAGCCCCAGATTAGTCAATTTTGATAGACTGGAATGTATGGGCTTATAATAATGAGGAAATGTTTAATTGCAGATAACAGGAAGCTCCCAAATAACAGTAGGTTATTTCTCTCACACACAAAGAGGTAGGTAGTCTGGGGCCAGCACAGCCACTCAACAAAATCAACACTGGTGCAGTTTTTTCCCTTCAGTTCTCTGCTCTGCCTGCCCTTAGAAATCTCATCTTCATGTTCTAAAACGATGGCTGTTGGAACGCCTCCATGTTGTTCCTGCCAGGTGGAAGAAGAGAAGAAAGTTGTGTTCCCTTCTCTGAAGACTTCCCAGAAGTCTCAGTGGCCAGAACTTAATCACTTAGATGAGAAAGGCAGGAAAGCAGCTCTAAGAAGCTCTTCCTACGTGGAGTTGCCCGGGCTCCACCAGGTGCTTGCAGTAACATTAGCTCTGTTACACTGGCTCCAACTAACTGGAGTAGGAACCAGGAGCCAAATAGGACACCCATGGGTACATCAGGCATGAAGAAATCCGGCCTTGATGGCAAGTTGGTTTGAAACTGTCTAGTTGGAACTTTCTGGCCAGTTGGAGCCTTACATAATGAACGGTGACATAAAGACCAGATCAGATCCTCCCTTGGAGGGTGCACCACACAGATGGAAGGGAGTCACGCAGCCTCAGGCTATGTCCCAAATGGTGCCGACCCACCGCTCCATGGCTCCTTGAGTTCTGTTGTACGTCCCTGACTTGGAAGTCCTGGGATCCTCAGGGACACCATATTAGAGGCCACGCTTGTCTCATGTATCCTTGTAGTAAACCTCCTTACCAGATGTTATCTAGGAGAGTTTCTTTTTTTTTTTTTTTTGCGGTACGCGGGCCTCTCACTGTTGTGGCCTCTCCCGTTGCGGAGCACAGACTCCGGACGCGCAGGCTCAGCGGCCGTGGCTCACGGGCCCAGCCGCTCTGCAGAATGTGGGCTCTTCCTGGACCGGGGCATGAACCCGCGTCCCCTGCATCGGCAGGCGGACTCTCAACCACTGCACCACCAGGGAAGCCCCCTAGGAGGGTTTCTTTATCAAACCTTTAAAAGTCTGATTAATACAGGAATTATTGTGATAATTATAATTATTGTAATTAACGTCAGAGAGTTTCCAGAAGAGGGAAGGGAAAGAGAATGACATTGATGATTCACCACTTTGCTTCAAACTGATCTGGACATGGAGAGGACTGTGATCACTGTAATTTCTGTCTGCCTACAGAACAACAAATGTATGTCTTTCCCATACCTTTCCTCCTGGTTCCTATGGCCTCTATACCTACTTTCACCTATATTTGTTAATTCACTAGGAGTTGCAAATTGGTGATATTTTAGTTCTAATAATTTGTTTTCATTTACTAATTGGAATACTTTTATAAAGAAACTCTTGCCCTTATCTACTATTTGGTTACCCAAAGGTACAGTTCAAATAGGAAAAGCAAGATATATAAAAAGCCTGCCTCCTCTGTAGATGACTAATTCTTTTTTTTTTTAATTTAAATACCATTATGAAATTGTGGGTTTAAACATATGTAATGGATTTCAATATACTAAAATTATTTCTCATTGTCCTTTCATTGGTGGGGTTTTCTTCAGGTTGGCTCCTGAGTCCTTTTGACATAACACTTTCTTCCTGTTTCCTGCTAACTGGTCTGACAAGTTGTTCACCTTGTATATTTCCTGTCTTATATTTGGAGTCAGTCATTTGTCTAAGTAGCTCTGTTTCTTCTGAGTAAGAAATAGCATTTAGAAAGCCATCTGGGTGTTAAGGATGCTATTGCTACTGTGTTGATCATTGTTCCTAGACATTTTCAGTGGACAGAGTGCTGGAGGTGAGGGAGGGAACATATATGAAGCATATATATATATATATACACACACACACACATATATATATATATATATGATTACAGAGCTTTGATTAAGCTCTTAAATCTTTATCTCCTTTATTCCATGCCAAGAGTCCTGGTCCTCAAGCACACAGAGGTTGATAGAATTTAGAATATCCCACAATTACTTATTTGTTTTATCCCATATTGCACACATAACTATCTCAGAATAACAATACCAATCCTACCACCACTGCAATGACCAAAAACATTTTTTAAATAAATTTATTTATTTCTGGCTGCATTGGGTCTTCATTCCTGCATGCTGGCTTTCTCCAGTTGCAGCAAGCTGGGCCTGCTCTTCGTCGCGGTGCGTGGGCTTCTCATTGCGGTGGCTTCTCTTGTTGCGGAGCACGAGCTCTAGGCATGCAGGCTTCAGTAGTTCTGGCATGAGGGCTCAGTATTTGTGGCTCACTGGCTCTAGAGCGCACACTCCGTAGTTGTGGCACACAGGCTTAGTTGCTCCGAGGCATGTGGGATCTTCCCAGACCAGGACTTGAACCTGTGTCTCCTGCATTGCCAGGCGGAATCCTATCCACTACGCCACCAGGGAAGTCCCCCAAAACATTTTTTTTTAATGTGCATATGATTGCTCCATCCCCCCAATTTAAAAAATAGTTATACTCTATCTACATGATCAGAGCATGGAGCTATTATATTCTTACTCTCCTTCTTAGTCCTCATCTAGTCTTACAGTGCCAAGTAGTTATATATTTAATGCTCCCCACAGTGTCTCTCTAGATATTTTGATTGTTCAAAGTTTATTCCCCAGTAGACTTCTTAAGGAAAGCTTAGGGGACCAGTTTCCCTAAATTGTCACATCTTGGTAACAGTATGTCTGTACCCTCCCTTTACGCTAGAAAGCCAGTTTTGCTGAATATATCCTTGGCTCACATTTTCTTTCCTTGAGTAACTTAAGCATGTAACTCCGTTTTGTTCTGGCGTACAGTGTCACTATCAAAGTCTGATGATAATTTAATTTTTTCTCTTTTATGCCATGTGCTCTTTTTTCTAGATGCCCAAAATATTTTTTTCTATTTCTTTAAAGTCATATGATTTTGTTAAAATATATTGTGGAGTTGTTCATTCAAGCCAATGTTCCCAGGTACGTGGTATGCTTTTTTCCTCCTGATGAATTGGGCACTTTGTTATAAAATAGACTTGCTTATGCCTGGTAATATTATTTGCTCTGAAATCTACTTTGCATGATATTAATTTACCACCTTTAACTTTAGATATTTTTATTTTTAATTGTGGTAAAACATATATAACACAAAATTTACTATTTTAACTATTTTTAAGTGTACGTTTCAGTAGGGTTAAGTACATACACATTGTTGTGCAACTAATCTCCAGAACTCTTTTCATCTTGCAAAACTGAAACTTTATTCCTATAAAACAACTTCCCATTCTCCTGTCTCCCTAGCCCCTGGCAACTATCATTCTACTTTCTGTCTCTGTGAATTTGACTGCTGTAGGTACCTCATATAAGTGGAATGATATAGCACTTGTCTTTTTGTGACTGTTTTATTTCACTTATCATAATGTCCTCAAAGTTCATCCATACTGTAGAAGGTGTCAGAATTTCCTTTCTTTTTTATTTACTTACGTTTTTTATTTTTGGCTGCATTGGGTCTTCATTGCTTCACACGGGCTTTCTCTAGCTGTGGCGAGTGGGGGCTACTCTTGGTTGCAGTGTGCGATGCCTTCTCTTTGTTGCAGAGCACGGGCTCTAGGCACATGGGCTTCAATAGTTGTGGCTTGCAGGCTCTAGAGTGCAGGCTCAGTAGCTGTGACACATGGCTTAGTTGCTCCACGGCATGTGGGATCTTCCCAAACCAGGGATCAAACCTGTGTCCCCTGCATTGGCAGGCGGATTCTTAACCACTGCGCCACCAGGGAAGTCCTCCTTTCTTTTTAAGCCTAAATAATATTCCATTGTATGTGTATACCAAAATTTTGTTTATCCATTCAACTTGTCATGACACTTGGGCTCCTTTCATCCTTTGACTATTGTTAATAATGCTGCTATGAAAATGGATGTACAAATATCTCTTTGAGATCCTGTTTTCAATTCTTTTGGATATATACTAGAAGTGGAATTGCTGGATCACATGGTAGTTCTATGTTTAATTTTTTGAGGAACCACCGTACTGTTTTCGGTAGTGGTTACACCATTTTACATTCCAACCAGCAGTGCACAAGGAAGGGTTCCAATTTCTCCACATCCTCACCAACACTTATTTCCTGTGGCTTTGTTTGTTTTGTTTTGTTTTACAGATAGTAGCCATCCTAATGTGAGTAATGTGGTAGCTCATTATGATTTTGATTTACATTTCCCTAATGATTAGTGACGTTGAGCACTTTTTCATGTGTTTATTTGTATATCTTCTTTGGAGAAATGTCTATTCAAGTCCTTTGCTCATTTTTTAATCAAGTTTTTTTGGTTGTTATTGTTATTGAGTTGTAGGAGTTCTTTATGTATTCTGGATATTAACCCCTTATCAGACATATGATTTGCAAATATTTTCTCCTATTCCATAGGTTGCCTTTTCACTCTGTTGTTTATATCCTCTGATGCACAGAAGTCCAGCTTTCTTATGATTACTATTACTGTGCTATATATTTTCCATCCTTTAACTTTTAATCTATTTGCTTTTTTATCCATTCTGACAATCTGCCTTTTAATTGAGTGTTTAGACCATTTACATTTAATGTGATTTTGAATATGAGTAGGTTTAAATCTATCATTTTGTTGTTTGTTTTTTTTTGTCAAGTCTGTATTGTATTCCATTTTTCTCTATTTTTAACCTTCTTTTGGATTGAGTACTTTTTATGATTTTATCTCCTTTGTTGGCTTATTAGCTATAACTCTGCTTTATTATTTAGTTTTTATTTTAGGGTTTATAATATATATCTTTAATGTATCATAGTCACACATATTATAAGAACCTTATTTCTCTTTCTCCCTTTCTGGCCTTTGGGCTATTGTTGACGTACATCTTACTTACATACTTTTACATATGTTAAAAATCCTGAAATATATTGCTATTATTTTTGTTTAAACAGATAATTACTTTCTAAAGAGATTTAAATAATAAGAAAACTTTTATACATATGCACATGTACTCACCATTTTCAGTGTTCTTTATTCCTTTGTGTAGAACCATATTTTTTAATCTAGTATCATTTTCTTCTGCCTGAGATTTCCCATAGCATTTCTTATAATACATGTCTGCTGGTTATTAATTCTATCAGCTTTTTATGTCTGAATAAAAAATCTTTATTTTACACTTTCTGGGAAAGATCTTTTTGGTAGGTATAGAATTCTATCAATAGATTGACGTGACCTTATCTCTTCCATTGTTCCCCAAGGGAAATCTACTATCATTCTTATCTTATTCCTTTGTATGTTAAATGTCTTTTACCTCTGGCTGATTTTATGATTTTATCAGTGGTTTTGTGCAATTTGATCTTGATGTGCCTGCATGTAGTTTTCTTCTTGTTTCTTGTACTTGGGGTTCATTAAGCTTCTTGGATCAGTGAGTTTAGAGTTTTCATCAAATTTGGAAGCAATTTGGACATTATTTCTTTGTATGTTTTTTCAAGCCCCCTCCTCTCCTTCAAGGACTCTAAGTACACTTCTATTCGGCTATTGAAGTTGTCCCAGAGCTCACTGATACTCTGTTAACTTTTTGAAATTATTTTTTCTCTCTGTGTTTCATTTTAGATAGTCTGTATACTTATATCTTCAAGCTCAACTAATCTTTTTTTTTTTGGCAATGCTTAGTCTGCAATGCCAGTCATCTCACCCAGTATATATATTTTTTATTTTGTTGTTGTTCACTTTAAAGTTTTTACTTCTCTTTTTCTTTTTTTTTGAATTTTATTTATTTTTTTTATACAGCATGTTCTTATGAGTTATCTATTTTATACATATTAGTGTATACATGTCAATCCCAATTTCCCAATTCACACCACCACCACCACCCCACCCATCCACTTTCCCCACTTGGTGTCTGTATGTTTGTTTTCTACATCAGTGTCTCTATTTCTGCCTTGCAAACCAGTTCATCTGTACCATTTTTCTAGATTCCACATATATGCATTAATATACGATATTTGTTTTTCTCTTTCTGACTTACTTTGCTCTGTATGACAGTCTCTAGGTCCATCCATGTCTCTACAAATGACCCAACTTCATTCCTTTTTATGGCTGAGTAATATTCCATTGTATATATGTACCACATCTTCTTTATCCATTCATCTGTCAATGGGCATTTAGGTTGCTTCCATGACCTTCATCCAGTATATGTTTAATCTTAGAAATTATAGTTTTAATTTCTGGAAATTCAATTTGGATCTCTCATATTTTCCATTTTCTATTTAACTTTTTGCACATAGTCATAAAGAACTGTTTTATTGTTCTTGACTGTTAATTTTAATGTCTATGTCAGTTCTGGGTTGGTTTCAATAATGATTAATTATTCTCCTCATTATGGCTTGTGCTTTCCTGCCTCTTTGCAAGCCTGGCCACAATAGGCATTATTCCCAACACTGAGTAAGTGTCAGGTACTCTTCCCCTCAGTCTTTTCAGGTGGTTCCTTCCCCAGCTTTGGGTAGCACTGATCAGTACTCTGTTGAATACCCTAAGAGGGCCCTCTTCAGATCTCTAGAGTTCTTTTTCTGTGCTGCTCTCTCCTCAGCATTCTGTTCTGCTAACTCTAGCTCCTTTTGGTCTCCCTAGGCTCATAGGTTTGTCTCCTCAACTTGAGGAATCTGCCAGACTCCTCCTTGGTTTCCCATCTCTGCACCAAAACCTGGAAACTCTCATAAGGCAGCAAGTTGAAGCAATCATAGGGCTTACTTTGATTGTTTCCCATGTCTCAGGGGTCACTGTCATTCATTGCTTGATGTCCAGTGTCTTGAAACCACTGTTTCATATATTTTGTCCAGTTTTTCTTTGGCTTTTCCATATTGGAGAGTAAATCCAGCCTCTGTTATTCCATCTTGGCCTGAAGCAGAAGAGTGATGTGCTTTTCAACCTTTTTTTTCAGCAATATTTCCAGAATTGTGCATGCTAGTATTTTTTCTGTTCCGTTGTTTTAATTTTCATCTTCAGAAATTTCTGTTATCTGTATGTTGGATTTGTTTTGCCTATCTTCAATATTTGTTCTTTTGTCTCAAATTCTTTTTATGTTATTCTTCACTTCTTTCTGATTTTTAATTTTTTCCTCTTTCTTGTGTCTACCTTTCTTAAGACATTATCTGTTGTGTTTTTTTGCTAACAGCTTTATAGTTTAGTATTCATTTCTTTTTTTTTAAATTTTTCGCTGCATTCGGTCTTCGTTGCTGTGTGCAGGCTTTCTCTAGTTGCAGCAAGCAGGGGCTACTCTTTGTTGCAGTGCGCGGACTTCTCATTGCAGTGGCTTCTCTTGTTGCAGAGCATGGGCTCTAGGCACACGAGCTTCAGTAGCTATGGCTCGTGGGCTCAGTAGTTGTGGCGCACAGGCTTAGTTGCTCCGTGGCATGTGGGATCTTCCCAGGCAAGGGCTCAAACCCAAGTCCCCTGCATTGGCAGGTGGATTCTTAACCACTGCGCCACCAGGGAAGTCCTAGTATTCATTTCTGAAATAATGTTGTTGTTTTTTTTTAACATCTTTCCAGAGTTCTGTCAGCTCATTTCTGAGTTTTTCTATTTCTGACTTTTGTTGTTTTTTCAAGTCTTAAATTATCTTCCTAGTGTCTTTTGGTTCATTTTGAAGTAATAAGTTGTGATTTTGATATGTTTTGTGGACATGTCTTTCTGGTGTGTTTTTTATTATTTATAGGAATGTTATTCTCATTTACTTTTGTTTTTAAATAGTAACTTTGTATGGGCTTTGAGTGTTGCTCATTATGTGACATTAGTTTTCCTAAGCATGTAGAATGAGGTAGGAAATGAGGTTTGGGAAAACTTTTCTAACCACTCAGAGTGCCATCTTCTGTTGTTGTGTAGAGTTAATAAATACATGAGCTTCTTTCTGACACTTGCAGGCTCTGTTCTTTCCCTCCATGCCAGATTGGACTTTTGCTTTCATCCTTTCTTATTACCCATGTCCTGACCAATTTTGATTCCATTCCCATAAGTTTCTCCTAACTGTGTAGCCCTGTCTTAGAAGGGAGCTCTGGGTTAGTTTTGAGAGTTCAGAGGGTTAGATGGATCCAGCCTCTTCAGTCATTCTTACCAGAGCCCCTTTTTATTCACCTGTATGGGAAGAAGCAATGCCCTCCCAGTTTCACCTGCCATTCTCAAATTGGCTCACTCTGCTTTCCAGTGTGTACCTGCTGGGTATTTGTTCTTGGGCCCATCAAACCCTGCCAAGTTGCTTCTTTCCTCTTCCACTTGTGCAGATCCTTGATACTGTGCAGTTTTGTGGCTGCTGTTGGTTTGCCTTACCTGCTTGCATTTTGGGTTGTCACCTAGTTTTGTGTCCATGTGTTTTCAGTTTTGCTATGTATTTGTACTGTATTTATGAGAGGGTTCAGACAGATTGAAAAGCTCTGCTGTGGCCACCACCATTTCCCAAAGATTCTGTATCTGGCACATGACGTTTTGAAAGAGTTTCTTCCCCATTGGCAAAGCCCTAGACAGACCGAAACCAGGAAAGGGGAGTGAGAGATAGGATTCCCACTAAGAAGAAATGGAGAAAAGCATTAGGAGGTTATCCAGTGCATTCAGTGTAGGTGCTGAGGGTAAAGGAATGGTGTTAGTATTTGAAGAGCTGCTTTATTTACTTCTACTCAATAAATATGATGTCATTTTTCCATTATGAGGGTCAAGAGGACCTGCAGTAGTTTGGGTATGTATTTCTAGATCCAGTATATATAGATCTCTTACTTCAGGCTCAGTAACTTACAATATTTTGTTCTTTTTTAAATCAAAATGGCCTATTTCCACATTCTCACTGATACCTAGGACTCTCAGTTCTAACATTCTGTGCTTCTAAGGATCTCAAAATATTTGATAGATCTTTTATGGTATGCGTCCTGTAATGACCTTGGAGATGCAATTCAGGATTTCAACTACCCTATATTTTCCTACCCTATATTTCACTAATATGTGTGATAGGATTAGCAGCACAGGGTCATAAATTGATGAGTCCCAAACCTCCCATTCATGTTCTCCTGCTCTGGCCATGTTGCATTTCCCAGTTGAGTTTGTCTATCCCACTTTTGAAAACAAACCCAGGCCATTTGCCAAAGAGATAAAAGACACTGAGCAGTGATGATGCCTAAACTATGCTGAGCATGTTGCCCAATCTTTCTCTTTCTGGGCTATTGGGCTTTCCTGGCAGACTGACTTTGTGGGGCTTCTCAGAGTGTTTGCTACAGGTAACTGTCCGTGTCTCATTTGGAGTCCATGGCTCCAGAGCTATAGGGAGCCAAGGAAGGAAATGGGCTGGATCCTCAGATGAAGGGGAATGTGGCATTGGAAAATATGGGGGAATTAGGGCAAACTTTATCTCCAGATGTAAACAGCGCCTTTCTAAGGACTTGTCAGATGATTTGCAAAACAATTGTGTTTTCTTCAGTGGCCCGAAACAATGTCCAAATGGGGTTTTTATGGTTCTAGGGTCCCACATGGCCCAATCTCTTTTCAAAATCACATTCAAAGAAAATGCACTTCAGAAACTAAAAACAATTTTAAAATCACACTAGTCTTTATTGTATCTCTCAAAGATGGGGATCCAATTTTGAATCCTAGGCAACACAGGGTACCATAAAATTTTCACTCATCTCCAATTCTCCACAGCTATTCCATAGCCTCTAACTCACTCAGTCTTCTCCAAAACTTTCCCTGACGTCCATCCTGTGGGTCATCATACATGATTTTCTCCACTATCATTATTCTCTGCCCTGCTGCCTCACCAGAAATTGCCACAGGGGTTACCACACCTCCAGGCTGCTCTAGGAAAGCTGGGAGACCTGTGGCTCCTTACTCCCTGGTCTTCCCTTGTTGCCTGAGGGAAGCTGGCAGGACCTCTGGGAGCTATATTCTTTGCTTGCTCTGAATGTTTTTTTTTGCGTGTAAGTCCAGGGAAGAATTACTAATGAATAAAGCTCTCCTCCTTTATATATTTAATCAATTATGGAAAGTACATTTGAGAAAGCTTCCAAATGAGCCCCTGGGGTCAGTGATAGTGGTGAGAAGGGGACTAATGCTGAGCAAAATCATTAATAGCCACCCCAGTGGATGGGCAGGGCTTCCAAAGGGCAGACCTCCAAGGGAGTACTGAGGAGTGATCTTGCTTGTTGTAGAAGCTGATTCTGTGGTCTAAGCTCCCTGGCACCCCTTTAGGAAAATCCAGTTTTGCTTGTAGTCCCCTTATAAGTGCTTCAGTGTCATCTGGAGTGGTTTAAACCTAGGGGACAGATGGGAAAATTTGATGAGGTATTAGCAGTGATCAGAGATGATCAAAAGCTTACAATTGGGCCTAGAATAGAGAAGAGTATGGAGGTCAGAGAGAGGCAGTGTGGTTTCACAACAGGATGGTCCACTAGGAGCAACGAGAAAGTGATAATTATCTACAAACCTAGAAGGTACTGGGGCACCCACCCAGTAGGCTGGGACTCATGGGCAGTACTGGAAAGATCAAGACACATATTTTGTCCTAGAGAAATTGAGGTGCTGGCTATGACAGGCACTCCATGCAGGGGAACTAGAAAAGGATGCAGTGAGCAGAAATGGGGCCTAAAACAAGGAGACTGGTCATAGGGAACAAGACACAGCCTAGTTTTTAGAATCAAGGGACAAGATCAGAACTAAGTCCTAGGAAAACTGAGTGAAGCTGAGCCCACAAAGTACAAAGTGTAAGAGCATGGGCTGGGTTGGAATCCTGGCTCTTTGACCTCTCACCTTTGTGACCTCAGGAAAGTTAAAGAATCCCAGCCCAGTTTCCTTATCTCTAAAAGGGGGTTAGTAATTCCCACCTCACAGAATAGTCATAGACACTACATGGCATGACTGTTCTCAAGCACCGGTACTGCAGAGTAGGGCTATAAAGCATGTTAGCTCTTCTTCTCCTCCCCCAATCATCATCATCATCATCATAGCTCACCCACCCATTCAGAACACAACTCACCCCAGAGCCTGGGCTGCTGATTCTGCAGAGAAGTGATGGGGAGAAGTAGGCACAAAATACCTGCACGTGTACAAACGAGATAGCCCCATCTTCCTAAAGTTTGTTTGCAAGTCAGTTTTTTGGCACTCGGAACCCCTGTGCTTCAAAGCTATACTATAAACAATGGTCGAGGTGTCAGGCTGGCCCACCCATGCCTTTTTCTTCAGGGGAAAGAGGCTAAGCATTGAGTTGCCATGAGGTGGGGCTGTCATCTTCACTCTGACCTTCAAAGGAGAGGACTTGAAAGCAGAGGAAGGGTGGAAATCTGCCTTGAGATGAGACAAGCTCTTCAAGGCCACATGAGGGCTTTCCCAAACCCATAGATCTCTTGGAGCCATGCTACAACACTGATCCTGGAGAGCAGCGCCGAACCCCCAACCATGGAAGCCCAGATGTTCCAGGGCTGAGAGCTGGGGAGAAGGGGGGCGGCTAGATCTTCTTTGCGATGGTCCATGATCCTCATTCTTTTCCCTGCCCCTACTGAAGCTGCATTAGTTGAGTGGGTGCGTCTATTTCTGCCATTTGCCAGCTGTTGTAAGAGAACTAAAAGTCCCATCTGAGGCTGTGATGACCAATTTAATGATGTGGCTGTGAATTAGGGCCTAACAACAGAATTGTCACTTCATTTTCAGGCTTAGATGAGTTGAGTTGACTTTATGCTGCTTGACCCTGAAGTGGGCCCTATGATGCAGCTCTGCGTGGAATCCTCCAGGAGGGAGAAGGGGTGGAAGAAGGGCAATGACAAAACTTGCTCAGGCCACTCTGAACCAGAGGACAGAAAGTCTCAGATTAAATGGGAACTGCAGCAATACCCAACTTACCCTGAATTGTTGGAGAATAGGAGGTCTAAATTGATGCATTTTTTAAACAACTGAAAGCAAATGCTTCTTCCCCAAAATGGAAACTTCTAAAAGCACATTCATCATTGTTCCATGCTGTAATGGAGCTGTGTCCCGAGGAGCTTTCCCTGGCACTAAATGACCCCCAACTAATGTGTTTTTCTATTCGGGGATTCTTTTGTCTCTTTTTTTATTGCCAGCTACCACTTCTCAGCATGTCATCTCCCAGCATCTCCCACTCTGCTTGCTTGGCTTTGAACTCTGCAGGAGCTAAAGGTTACCAGAGAAAATGAGAAAATCAATCTGCTGGAAGAGTATCTTTATATTTCATTTGATTCTAAGGCAATAGAGTTGGATGAAGGATTGTTTTTCTTCCTCATCTTCTATGTGTCATCACTGCCACCCACCTCCCCAAAACACACACAGAAACACTCAAGGAAGACCAAGGCCCTGACCCATAGCCTTTTTCTTCATCCCAATCCCTGCCATTACTACCCTTAGACCCAGCCCACCAGGGCTCCTGCCCTGGACCCCCTCTTTTAGAGGACCCTACTGTGACCTTCCTACAGCCATCTTCCTTCCCATGGGGCAAGGAATCCAAGGAGCCAAGGGAAGAGTCCCATAGGGAGTCCATACTCCCTCTTTCAAGTCCATGTTCTGGGTACCTAGGACCCTGGGCGTCCCATGCTCAAACGGCCTTGAACCCACTTCAAAGGCCTCTTCCCTCTAGAGGGTGGACAGCGCTGCTGTGGTTAGAAGGGTGTGGATGGAGCTTGGATGCACAGGCTGAGGTCACACAACTAACTCCATCTGGGAACGGAACAGGGCTGGGGTTGGGAAGAGAAGGAAGGCACCACCATCTGCACTCTTGCCAAAGCTGCACAAATCTTAGGGGTGGACTAAATTCCTGCTGTATTTTAGGACATTTCAATGGCTTTGTGAGTGTCCCATCCAACACAATACTAGCCTTTTTGGGTTCTTGGCCTCCTGAATTCCAAGTACCTTCACCTGTACTCCAGATTTTAGCATTGCCCTGAATTTCACTAGTATTTCTGAATTTGTGGGCACTAAGCACGTCAAATATTATTTGCCCACTTGGGCCATTCCCCTCCTGCCCTCTGCCAGCTAAGGCACTGAGCCTGGGAAACCCAGACCACCATTTCTTTCAAAATCTGAATCTCCTTTTCCTTCTCATTGCTGTGACATCACCCTTTGGGGAAACAATCTGCTCCTTCTTTGACAACCAACTTTAGTTCTTTGATGAGCCTAGAATTTTAAAAACACAAAGACCTCTATTAGGAATATCTGCAAAACAGCTGACCCTCTCTACCTAAAAAGACACAAAAATCTGAACAGGAGTAGCACAGAGATGAGGGAGAAATACTTTTCACATCTCTACAGATCTGACACATCTCTCAAAGGCCACCCAACCGCCCTTGGACTCTCCCTTGCTCAGAGGGTTGCCACTTGTATTTCAGCCTATTCTGAGACATTCTGTTCCGATTCTTGACTTTGTGCCTTTCCTCCTTTCATTACCTGGAGAAGGCCCTAACCACCTCTGCCGTCAAATGTCATATTATTCTCTCACACGGCCTCTGTTCTTTAAGCTTGCGCTTCATGCTGAAGCAAAGCACAAATCAGGCTGCCTTACCCTTTGTAAAACCCTTCACTTCTCCCCATGTGGAAGAAAGCTCCCACTCTACGGCCTGCCTGTCCATCTCTCCATACTCATATCCCATCATCCCCAGTTTCAGTAATATCAGATCACTTGCTTCTGTGTGTTTGTTCATGCTACCCCTCTGCCTGGACGCCCTTGCTGCCACCCCGCCCCTTCACTGTTCACCTCTCTTCTCATGACCGACTCTGACTGTCCCTTGACACTCAGCTCAGGTGTCCACTTCCTGACCCTGCTCCTATCTCCTGGCAAAGGCCAGGTTGATGCCCCTCTACTGGGCATCCACAGGACTCGTTAAGCCCCTGTATGTGTTTTTAAGTGTCCTTAAGTTCCTCAAGAGTGGCCACTGAATTTTTTTCACCTCTGTTTCCCAACTCTACCGCACCAAGCCCTCAATAAATATTTCCTGAACACATTCAAACTGAGAAGAGGATGTGGATTTGGGGGATACTTATTTCCTCACTAGTGACTCACTCAAAGGTCTGCTTATTTCTGGGTCCCCTATGACTGGGGCTAGTAGAAGTCAAACTACTAGTAGATCAATCTTAATCAATCAGTTAATTATTATATCAATAGATTCATTACGCATCTGCTATGTGCTGAGCATTCCGAAAAAGTACGCAATTATACTCAAAGGTTTCTGTCTTCAAGGAGATGAAAACCTTGATAATTTTTCTGGAAACTAAAAATAACATTATTCACAACACAGCATTTTTAATAGAAAACGCATGAAAAAAATTCTTTTTTCCCTTTTCATGTCTCAAAATGTTTGATTATCAGCTCGCCTAAGGTTCCCAAGCCACGGGTTTCTGGATTGTGTTTGGCAGCTACAGTCTGCCTGAGAGGACTGAGAAAATCAAATAAGGACAAAGTATTATAGGGGAATGTTATTTTCAGGCAATAAAAAGAGACCAGAACTAGAAAAGCAACAACAGACCAAAGCGGGGAAAGGTGAAGACCTGTTTCTTTTATTCTTTTGAGAAAAAAAAAAAAATTGAACAAGCCACTTAGAGAGATTTTGTGGAATATTTGCTTCCAGAGCAGTGATTTTGTGACCCTTCGTCAGTGATTCTCAAACAGGGGCGATTTTGCCCCCCAAAGGACATTTGGCAATGTCTGGAGACATTTTTGGTTGTCACATCTTCAGAGAGGGATGGTCTACGGGCATCTGTCTATCCCATGGAGGCCAAGGGTGGTTCTAAACGTCCTGCAATGCAAGGACAGACCCCACAGCAAAGAATTATCTGGCCCCAAATGTCAGTAGTGCTGAGATTGAGAAACCCTGCCCTGTATTAGGGAGTGGGATCGACACTAACTACATTCCAAAATTCCACAAAAACAATCAAACGCAGTAATGGTGTTTCGTAGTCACAAGCTTGACCCCTGGGCATCTCTGACTCACACGTAAGGACAAAGCTGGGACTTTGACAGACGCCGGAACAGAGCTCTTGGATGATTTTTATGCTATAATTAGCCTTTAAATACTCTCACCCGCCTTTCCCTTCCCTGCCTCCAGTTTTGTTTTGTTTTTTTAAAAAAAAGGGAAATTAAATAAACAAGAACAACCCCAAAATACCCTTTGTTTATGTCGTTGGCTTTTGTTTTTTTTACTTTTCTTTGCTGATGGAGTAAAACACAATATTAGAGAGAAAGAAGATCACTAAAGGTTACTGCCGAGGCTTAGTGGCAGCTCATGGAGCACAGCAAAAGCCTTGCTTATGTGAACTACTCAAGAGAGTCAAACGCCTCAGACAGAGATGAAATACATAGGGGAAATACGATCGTCACGACTTGCTAATTGTGCTTTCCCCCATGGTAGGTATTTCTGGGTTATTTATTTATTTAAACACGGTGGTGTATGTTTGAAGTAAGAATATCCCAATCCATATTGTTCTATTTTCCCCTGAGAGGGTCATATTTCTTCTGTCAATAACCCAGGCTCAGTTCTCCTTCAGCCCCATATTACACTTCCTCATAAGAGATGAAAATGCCACATTTGCCTCGAGATCTTTATTCCACATGACTTTGCTAATGACTAGAGTAAAATTGAGAAGTTCAGGAGCAGGAAGTCTCTCTCTCTCTGTTAAAGTGAGTAAACAAACCAAAGGCAAACAAGACGCCAGAAGCTGAAATGTACTTTTAGAGTGTTTAAGATCTGTTCCACAAACCTGGAGGATATCCTCGATCTGTGCTAGGACCTTCTTGCCTCTCCACCCAATTCTCCCTGCAACATACAACCATGTCACATAGCCAATGCTGACAAAATCTTCTCATCATTTTGTTGTAGATTTTTGTCTCTTGGCATTGAAAGGATGTAATGCAAATGTTTATCAAGTCTCGCCAATCTTACCTCGCCCCATCTCTTTACCTCCACCCCACAGCGACTCATCTGCACCCAGATACCCACATGAACGTGCTAATTCACATGCCCAAGCCCTCGTAATATCTTACTGCTCTGAAGCACTTTCCCGACTTGTTCACCTGAAGAACTTTTCACCTTCAAAACCTTGCTATGACAGCACCTCTAAGAATATTCTGCTGACCTATAATACCCTCCCCCCCACAAACATAATTCTGTGTCAATGTAGCAGGTGTTGTTGACACCTCGCTCTTATTCCCTGGGACAACCCCAGAAGCCACCTGGAGATTCAGTAGACAATTCCTGTACCTGTCTATGACTTCATTTCTCAGGATGCTGTGTCTCTTGACTTGAGGACTTTCTCTGACCACAAGAGCATGTCATCCCCACACGTGGTAGGCAAGAGTGGTGGGGGAAGGTTGCCTCAGAAGCAACCCTTAACCATTGAGGGGTGGGAATTCATTCCTTATTTTACAAAGAAACCATCTTGAGGGATGTTCTCCACCATGTCTCTGATGGTTCCTGTAGGTCCGAGCCCCTGTTACCCACAGCCTTTACCCACTTATTAATACGCTCTTGATTGGCTCTTTCTCCTTCTCTGCTTTACTCTCTCATGCCTTCTTTGGACCTCCTTGGATCACCTCTCAAATAAATGAATGGCACCTAAATCTCTGTCACATGATCGACATCTTAGGAGAATACAAACTAAGACAGTCCCATACAAACTTCCATTATCATGTGTCTGCTCTGTGTTGTAATTATTTTTTCTGTGTGTTTCAGATAGCTCCTCCGAGGATAAGCACTGTGTGGTATTTATTTATCCTCAGTGCCTGACAAATAGTGGACCCTCTGTAAATGCGGTTGAAGTAAACTGAGGGGGAAATGGATGGAGGGGCTTGAACAACCATCTGCAGAAGAACTGGAAGAGTGGACCAGTGGGAATAGAAATAAAGAGAAGAAGGAATTTACTTATACAAACTGAGTTCTGAGGAAAAATCAAATAACTAGTGAGGATGGAGAACTCCCAGAAACAGCAATTAGAAAATGCATCTACTGAGGGGAATTCTCAAGAGGACAGAAGCAGCATTATAAATATGTGGAAGGAGGACTCTCGGGTGGGACAGTATCCAGGCTGGCATTTGGGTGGCCAAGGAAAGGGGGTTTCCTGCTGAATGGAAGGTGTAGATTAGACTGAACACAAGGCAAGATGAAGGAGTAATCTGGTTCTTAATTATTTATTTATTTTTGGCTGCATTGGGTCTTCGTTGCTGCATGCAGGCTTTTTCTAGTTACGGAGAGCGGGGGCTACTCTTCGATGCAGTGCACAGGCTTCTCATTGTGGTGGCTTCTCATGTTGCAGAGCACGGGCTCTAGAGCACAGGCTCAGTAGTTGTGGCGCACGGGCTTAGCTGTTCCTCGGCTTGTGGGATCTTCCTGGACCAGGGCTCGAACCCGTGTCCCCTGTATTGGCAGGCGGACTCTCAACCACTGCGCCACCAGGGAAGTCCTGTTCTGGCTCTTTTTGAGGAGAAACCTCCTTGAATGGTTAAGCCCCAGACTGATGTGTCAGATGACATCAAGGTTTAGCCCTCTGAGCACTTGCCATCCACTTGCACGTAGTTTCTGCTCAGCAATGAATGTCAATATGGTAGAAAAAACATGATGTGTGTTCTAAGTGGCTGAGCCTGGGCTGGGCTGCAGATGCACTGAAGAAGAGTCAGTGGAGAGAAGGTAGAGGCAAGGTGCCCCATGTGCCGAGGGAGTGGAAAGACCCAGGAACAGAGCGCTGGGTGTTTATTTGCGTGGGGGTGTGCATTGTTTCATCACAATGCTATATCCTTCCTTAATTTTCTTCTCTTTGTAGCCTCTATTTTTTTTTTCATTTTTCATGATGCAATGCTAATGAAAACTCTCAACGGATGTGAATGGAGAGGCAACGAATGAATACAGGATTCCATCTGACAAAAATTCACTGACAATCCACTAAGTACCAGGACATGTGCCAGAGACTAAGCTTGAAGTGGGTAAAAATATAATCCCTACCCTCAAGGAGCTTACAATTTAACAGGACCGTATTTGTAGCACATTTTCAGGAGGGCATGGAGAAGGGCATGCTAATTCCACAGAGGGGACAGAGAAGGGACAGCTTTACAGAAGAACTGAAGTTGGAGCCAAACAAGGAAAGCAGGGATTTCATCAGGGAGTGAAGACAGGGCAGGCAACCAGACAGCCATTCACTTGTTCATTTGCTCACTGATATTGAGTTCCTATTAAGTGGCAGGCATTGGGTCAGTGATAGTGAATAAGATGACAGTCCTGCCAGTTAGGTAGAGTCCAGTGCTAGAAGCTGATGAGAACCAGGTGTGACCATACAGTGGGACAAGAACAAAAGTAAGTAATTAGCATAATTAGTAAGTAATTAGCATAGTGTGCTCTTGTACACTGATGGCACAGTATGTTTCCAACCTGGAGGGCAGTGGGTAGGGGCAAGAGTAGAGGATGGTGTGCTGGAGGAGATGACATCCCAGCAGAGACATGAAGGTTGAGGCGTTGGCCAAGTGAGCCATTGGCCATGTGAGGACAAAGCAGAATATTTTAGCGAAGAGGCCCTTCTGTGCAAATGTCTGGGAAGAAAGGGTCCATTTAGGAGGATGGTTATCGATGAGCCTGGAGAGATAAACTGGGACAAGATCTTGAAGGGCACTTTGAAGGAATGTGGACTTTATTCCTCTGACAATGAGAAATTATTGAGGCCTTAAGCATGGGCATGCCATGTTTGTCTTTGCATTTTAGAAGGATTAGTCTGGCCACCAAGTAGAAAATGAATTGAAGGGGATAGGAATAGAGGCAGGAAGTCCAGCTGGGAGCCGGCTGCAGTAATTCAAATGAAAAATGAGGTCCTAAGAATGAGTGGTAATGGCACGTAGAGATGGGGAGAAGTGACCCAAGTAGTACATGCACACGCCCATAGACACCAAAGAATACAGTGGAGCAGAGAGATGTCACATAACATGGCTTCAGCCCAGAGGGAGCGGTAGAAATTGAATCAAGGTCACCCAAACGTTTGTGGACTTGCAATGCCATGCTAAGTAATTTGGAATTCATACTAATGGCAGTGGTAAACCAATGAAGGATTTAAGGAAAAGAAGATTTTAACCCTGATATCTCTGGAGGATGGATTGGCGAGAGAGGAAACTGCCACCATTTTGGAAATTGATGTCGCAGTCCAGGTGTGACACTGGGCCAAGATGTTGAACCTATCTGAGCCTGTACTCAACTATAATGTAAGTATAATAGTCTTTCAATAAGGTAAAATGGATAAAAATCTACCATATATAACTAACTAATTATATATATTATATATATATATTTTTTCTATCTTTCTTTTTTTCTCCCTTTAGCTCTGAGCCGTGCGGTTGACAGGGTCTTGGTGCTCTGGCGGGGTGTCAGGCCTCTGCCTTTGAGGTGGGAGAGGCGAGTTCAGGACATTGGTCCACCAGAGACTTCCCGGCTCCACTTAATATTAAATGGTGAAAGCTCTCCCAGAGATCTCCATCTCAATGCTAAGACCCAGCTCCACTCAACAACCAGCACGCTACAGGGCTGGACACCCTGTGCCAAACAACTAGCAAGACAGGAACACAACCCCACCCATTAGTAGAGAGGCTGCGTAAAATCCTAATAAGGTCACAGACACCCCAAAACACACCACCGGATGCAGTCCTGCCCACTAGAAAGACAAGATCCAGCCTCATCCTCCAGAACACAGGTACCAGTGCCCTCCACCAGGAAGCCTACACAACCCACTGAACCAAACTTAGCCATTGGGGGCAGACACCAAAAACAACGGGAACCAGAAACCTGCAGCCAGCGAAAAGGAGACCCCCAAACACAGTAAGTTAAGCAAAATGAGAAGACAGAGGAACAGCAGTTGAAGGAGCAAGGCAAATACCCACCAGACCAAAAAAATGAAGAGGAAATAGGCAGTCTACCTGAAAAGAATTCAGAGTAATGATAGTAAAGATGATCCAAAATTTTTGGAAATAGAATGGAGAAAATACAAGAAACATTTAACAAGGATCTAGAAGAACTAAAGAGCAAACAAACAATAATGAACAACACAATAAATGAAATTAAAAATATGCTAGAAGGAATCAATAGCAGAATAACTGAAGCAGAAGAACGGATAAGTGACCTGGAAGATAAAACCATGGAAATAAGTAATGCAGAGAAGAATAAAGAAAACAGAATGAAAAGAATGGAGGACAGTCTCAGAGACCTCTGGGACAACATTAAAATCACCAGTATTTGAATTATACGGGTGCCAGAAGAAGAAGAGAAAACGAAAGGGACTGAGAAAATATTGATGAGATTATAGCTGAAAACTTCCCTAACATGGGAAAGGAAATAGTTAATGAAGTCCAGGAACTGCAGGGATCCCATACAAGATAAACCCAAGGAGAAACATGCCAAGACACATATTAATCCAACTATCAAAAATCAAATACAAAGAAAACATATTAAAAGCAGCAAGGGAAAAACAACAAATAACATACAAGGGAATCCCCATAAGGTTAACAGCTGATCTTTCAGCAGAAACTCTGCAAGCCAGAAGGGAGTGGCAAGACATATTTAGAGTGATGAAAGGGAAAAACCTACAACCAAGATTACTCTACCCAGCAAGGATTTCATTCAGATTTGATGGAGAAATTAAAACTCTTACAGACAAGCAAAAGCTAAGAGAATTCAGCACCACAAAACCAGCTTTACAACAAATGCTAAAGGAACTTCTCTAGGCAGGAAACACAAGAGGAGGAAAAGACCTACAATAACAAAGCCAAAACAATTAAGAAAATGGTAATAGGAACATACATATTGATAATTACTTTAAATGTAAAATGGATTAAATGTTCCCACCAAAAGACATAGACTGGCTGAATGGATACAAAAACAAGACCCATACATATGCTGTCTACAAGAGATCCACTTCAAACCTAGGACACATACAGACTGAAAGTGAGGGGATGGAAAAAGTTGTTCCATACAAATGGAAATCAAAAGAAAGCTGGAGGGCTTCCCTGGTGGCGCAGTGGTTGAGAGTCCGCCTGCCGATGCAGGGGACACGGGTTCGTGCCCGGTCCGGGAAGATCCCACATGCTGCAGAGTGGCTAGGCCTGTGAGCTATGGCCACTGAGCCTGAGCATCCGGAGCCTGTGCTCTGCAATGGGAGAGGCCACAGCAGTGAGAGGCCCGCGTACAGCAAAAAAAAAAACTGGAGTAGCAATTCTCATATCAGACAAAATCAACTTTAAAATAAAGACTATTACAAAAGACAAAGAAGAACACTACATAATGATCAAGGGATCAATCCAAGAAGAATATATAATAATTATAAATATTTATGCACCAAACATAGGAGCACCTCAATACATAAGGCAAATGCTAACAGCTATAAAGGGGAAATCGACAGTAACACAATAATAGTAGGGGATTTTAACACCCTACTTTCACCAATGGACAGATCATCCGAATGAAAATAAATAAGGAAACACAAGCTTTAAATGACATATTAAGCAAGATGGACTTCATTGATATTTATAGGACATTCCACCCAAAAACAACAGAATACACTTTCTACTCATGTGCTCATGGAACATTCTCCAGGATAGATCATATCTTGGGTCACAAATCAAGTCTTGGTAAACTTAAGAAAATTGAAATCATATCAAGTATATTTTCTGACCACAGCACTATGAGACTAGATAGTAATTACAGGAAAAAAATCTGTAAAAATACAAACACATGGAGGCTAAACAATACACTGCTTAATAACCAAGAGATCACTGAAGAAATCAAAGAGGAAATCAAAAAATACCTAGAAACAAATGACAATGAAAACACGATGACCCAAAACCTATGGTACACAGCAAAAGCAGTTCTAAGAGGGAAGTTTATAGCAATACAATCCTACCTCAAGAAACAAGAAATATCTCAAATAAAAAACCTAACCTTACACCTAAAGCAATTAGAGAAAGAAGAACAAAATAACTGCAAAGTTAGCAAAAGGAAAGAAATCATAAAGATCAGATCAGAAATAAATGAAAAAGAAATGAAGGAAACAGTAACAAAGATCAATAAAACTAAAAGCTGGTTCTCTGAGAAGATAAACAAAATTGATAAACCATTAGCCAGACTCATGAAAAAAAAGGGAGAAGACTCAAATCAATAGAATTAGAAATGAAAAAGGAGAAGTAACAACTGACAATGCAGAAATACAAAGGATCATGGGAGATTACTACAAGCAACTCTATGCCAATAAAATGGATAACCTGGAAGAAATGGACACATTCTTAGAAAAGCACAACCTTCCAAGACCAAACCAGGAAGAAATAGAAAATAAAAACAGGCCAATCACAAGCACTGAGATTGAGACTGTGATGAAAAATCTTCCAACAAATAAAAGCCCAGGATCAGATGGCTTCACAGGCGAATTCTATCACACATTTAGAGAAAAGCTAACACCTATCCTTCTCAAACTCTTCAAAAATATAGCAGAGGGAGGAACACTCCCAAACTCATGCTATGAGGTCACCATCACCATGATAACAAAACCAGACAAAGATGTCACAAAGAAAGAAAACTACAGGCCAATATCACTGATGAACATAGATGCAAAAATCCTCAACAAAATACTAGCAAACAGAATCCAACAGCATATTAAAAGGATCATACACCACGATCAAGTGGGGTTGATCCCAGGAATGCAAGGATTCTTCAATATACATAAATCAATCAATGTGATACACCATATTAACAAATTGAAGGAGAAAACCCATATGATCATATCAATAGATGCAGAAAAAGCTTTTGACAAAATTCAACACCCATTTATGATAAAAAAAAAAAACCCTCCAGAAAGTAGGCATAGAGGGAAATTTCCTCAACATAATAAAGGCCATATATGACAAACCCACAGCCAATATTGTTCTCAAAGGTGAAAAACTGAAACCATTTCCACTAAGATCAGCAGCAAGACAAGGTTATCCACTCTAACCACTCTTATTCAACAAAGTTTTGGAAGTTTTACCCACAACAATCAGAAAAGAAAAAGAAATAAAAGGAATCCAAATTGGAAAACAAGGAGCAAAGCTGTCACTGTTTGTAGATGACATGATACTATACATAGAGAATCCTAAAGATGCTGCCAGAAAACTACTAGAGCTAATCAATGAATTTGGTAAAGTAGCAGGATACAAAATTAATGCACAGAAATCTCTGGCATTCCTATACACTAATGATGAAAAATATGAAAGAGAAATTAAGGAAACCCTCCCATTTACCATTGCAACAAAGTGAATAAAATGCCTAGGAATAAACCTACCTAAGAAGACAAAAGAACTGTATGCAGAAAACTATATGACACTGATGAAAGAAATCAAAGATGATACAAACAGATGGAGAGATATACCATGTTCTTCATTTGGAAGAATCAACATTGTGAAAATGACTATACTACCCAAAGCAATCTACAGATTCAATGCAATCCCTATCAAACTACCAATGGCATTTTTCACAGAACTAGAACAAAAAATTTCACAATTTGTATGGAAACACAGAAGACCCCAAATAGCCAAAGCAATCTTGAGAAAGAAAAATGCAGCTGGAGGAATCAGGCTCCCTGACTTCAGACTATACTACAAAGCTACAGTAATCAACACAGTATGGTACTGGCACAAAAACAGAAAGATAGATCAATGGAACAGGATAGAAAGCCCAGAGGTAAACTCACGCACATATGGTCACCTTATTTTTCATAAAGGAGGCAAGAATATACAATGGAGGAAAGACAGCCTCTTCAATAAGTGGTGCTGGGAAAACTGGACAGCTACATGTAAAATAAAGAAATTAGAATACTCCCTAACACCATACACAAAAGTAAACTCAAAATGGATTAAAGACCTAAATGTAAGGCCAGACACTATAAAACTCTTAGAGGAAAACTTAGGCAGAACACTCTATGACATAAATCACAGCAAGATCCTTTTTGACCCACCTCTTAGAGAAATGGAAATAAAAAGAAAATAAACAAATGGGACCTAATGAAACTTAAAAGCTTTTGCACAGCAAAGGAAACCATAAACAAGATGAAAAGACAACATGCAGAATGGGAGAAAATATTTGAAAATGAAGCAACTGACAAAAGATTAATCTCCAAAATTTACAAGCAGCTCATACAGCTCAATATGAAAAAAACAAACAACCCAAACCAAAAATAGGCAGAAGACATAAACAGACATTTCTCCAAAGAAGATATACAGATTGCCAACAAACGCATGAAAGGATGCTCAACATCACTAATCATTAGAGAAATGCAAATCAAAACTACAATGAGGTATTACCTCACACTGGTCAGAATGGCCATCATTAAAAATCTACAAATAATAAATGCTGGAGAGGGTGTGGAGAAAAGAGAACCCTCTCGCACTGTTGGTGGGAATGTAAATTGATACAGCCACTATGGAGAACAGTATGGAGATTCCTTAAGAAACTAAAAATAGAACTATCATATGACCCAGCCATCCACTACTGGGCATATACCTGAGAAAACCATAATTCAAAAAGCGTAAGGTACCATAATGTTCATTGCAGCTCTATTTACAATAGCCAGGACATGGAAGCAACCTAAGTGTCGCTCAACAGATGAATGGATAAAGATGTGGCACATATATACAATGGAATATTACTCAGCCATAAAAGGAAACAAAATTGAGTTATTTGTAGTGAGGTGGATGGACCTAGAGTCTGTCATACAGAGTGAAGTAAGTCAGAAAGAGAAAAACAAATACCGTATGGTAACACATATATATGGAATTCAAAAAACAAAAAAAAGGAAGAAAATGGTCATGAAGAACCTAGGGGCAAGACGGGAATAAAGATGCAGACCTACTAGAGAATGGACTTGAGGATACGGGGAGGGGGAAGGATAAGCTGGGACAAAGTGAGAGAGTGGCATGGACATATATACACTACCAAATATAAAATAGATAGCTAGTGGGAAGCAGCCACATAGCACAGGGAGATCAGCTCAGTGCTTTGTGACCACCTAGAGGGGTGGGATAGGGAGGGTGGGAGGGAGGGAGACCCAAGAGGGAAGAGATATGGGGATATATGTATATGTATAACTGATTCACTTTGTTATAAAGCAGAAACTAACACACCATTGTAAAACAATTATACTCTAATAAAGATGTTAAAAAAAAAAGATGTGGCACATATATACAATGGAATATTATTCAGCCATAAAAAGAAATGAAATTGAGTTATTTGTAGTGAGATGGATGGACCTAGAGTCTGTCATACAGAGTGAAGTAAGTCTGAAAGAGAAAAACAAATACCGTATGCTAACAAATATATATGGAATCTAAAAAAAAAAGGTTATGAAGAACCTAGGGACAGGACAGAATAAAGATGTAGATGTAGAGAATGGACTTGAGGACACGGGGTGGGGAGAAGGGTAACCTGGGACAAAATGAGAGAGTGGCATGGACATGTATACACTACCAAATGTAAAATAAATAGTTCGTGGGAAGCAGCGGCATAGCACAGGGATATCAGCTCGGTGTTTTGTGACCACCTAGTGGGGTGGGACAGGGAGGGTGGGAGGGAGATGCAAGAGGGAGGAGATATGGGAATATATGTATATTTATAGCTGATTCACTTTGTTATAATGCAGAAACTAACATGCCATTATGAAGCAATTATACTCCAATAAAGATGTTTAAAAAATAACAATAAAATTATCCATCACACACAGTAAGCCCTCAGTGTTAACCTTATTTGTTCTCTTACTTTTGTGAGGGTTAAATTAAATAATATATATGAGGTTCTCAGCAGAGTAATGGCCCATACAAAATAATAAGTAATAACTATTACTATTAGTTCTATTATTTTATGATTAATGTTGAGATCATGAACTAGTGCTATGACAGTGGAGAGCCAGAGGAAGGAATCTTGTCCGCAATGTCATGGTGAGTACAAACCTGATAAAAGGACTTTCCAAAAATAAAAAAGAAATAGAGAAGCTCTTTTTTCATTGTTTCAGAATCATTGGAAGTAAGAAAGCTAACCAATTTACTTTGAAATATTATGATATGATTAAGAAAAACAGGCAGGGGCTTCCCTGGTGGCGCAGTGGTTGAGAGTCCGCCTGCTGATTCAGGGGACGTGGGTTCGTGCCCCGGTCCAGGAGGGTCCCACATGCCGCAGAGGGGCTGGGCCCGTGAGCCGTGGCCACTGAGCCTGCGCGTCCGGAGCCTGTGCTCCGCAACAGGAGAGGCCACGGCAGTGAGAGGCCCGCATACTGCAAAAAAGAAAAAAAAAGAAAAACAGGCATATGGTGGAAACGATTTGATAGGTTTCAGACTCCTATATTGAGGAGGTTAAAATTTTTTTTTAAATACGTATACTATATTGTCAGTGCAAATCTTTGCAAAAGTCAGTCTTTTCTTTCTAGCCTAGCTTCTTTTTGTTTCGTGAAGGTTTCAGAGCTTGCCCTTTTGGGGTCAATGAAATGTCAACTGGTTATTTTTTCCTTTACCTGCATGCAGAGGTATGTTTACCCTAAAAAACAAAGCAGAAGGTGTGCAGTATTTAAAAATCTCTGGCTCTACTCAGGTGCCCTCTGACAGCAGCTCTGCAGCCAAGCTTGGGAAGAGTCACTTTGCCATGGAAAGGCCCCCCAGAGTGATTCTAGGACTATGACCAGGCTTTGGGTCATTCATAACCAAAGGATCTGCAGAGGGATAAACCAGAGTAAATCCTCATCTCCTGCACAGAATATGCAAACACACGAGTAAGAGTTTCTCTTCCATTGTATCAGAACAGCTGGAATTTTTATGAGATGACTTTCAAGGTTAGATGAAGTGTTGAATACCACCACCCAGGACCAACTGGTGAGTGAACACCAAAAAAGATGGTTTCTTAAATCCCGTGAACTTCCCCAGTGGAAAGTTATAAGTAATACTTGCACAATCTTGTGAAATGATTTTCCTTTCCACTGCCCCTGGTTACACACGTTCTCTGTGTACCCAAGAACAAAATGGCAGCCGTTAGACCATGAGTGTTTACTCAGCAAGTGCCGGTGTCCTTAGGAGACTCTCTGGCCGAATACTTTGTGATCTTTTGAGGGCTGGCTCCAAACTGGCCCCAGGAAGGATCTTATTACTTTTCCAAATCACTGGGGATCATCAATCAGACACCAGAGTAGAAACTGCCTCAGTCATTCAGTTAAAAACAAACAGAGCTATCTGGTTAGGGAAGAGGTTTATTCCCCATTGCGCCCTTGGTATTGAGGTCTGTTTAAGAACTTTGTATCACCTAAGCTTATTGAGACCTGTGTTAAGTAAGCAAGGCTGAATTTTAAAATATATCAATTTTTAGACCCTAACCTTGTCAACACAATATCAATCTCTCATAACTTGATAATAAAATCATAAAGATACCTTTATCAACTCTTGTTTTTTGTCTTTCTCTTTCTTTCTGTTTTGGAAATGAAGTTTTAACTTAGAGGGGAGAAACGGCGGAAAGATGAGCTACAGGACGAGAACAGGACATTTGGAGCACTGAGCCAGCATGAGGGCTCTGAGTCCATGTTCCCTCTTCCTGCCCCATTTCGAGTTCATGAGCAGGCAGAAGCCTGCTGACCATACATATCTGCATGTAAAGCCACATTTGACCAGTATCCCTTGCTGGGATTCTTTATATTTTATTTCCTTGGGGATCTATGGACTGTCCTTCTCAGGGGGCTTACAGACTGCAAGAGAAAAGCAAACCTGTAATTTAGTTAAGATATTGAGAATGTGGAATAAATCAGGACTAGTAGTAAAAGAGAGAGAAAAATTTAGGGTGTTGTTGGTTAGTGCTAAGAGTTATAGTGTTGGACTTTATCGTGAAGATCCTGTTCAAACATCATCCAGTGCATTGGCAATGAGTTTCGTGTCCAATTGTATTATCCTTCCTCATGTCATTTTGGAAAAGTAACTTAATCAGAGACATCTTGGACTGGACAGAGAGCATGGTTTCTGGAACCAGACAGATCTGGGTCTAAATCCTGGCTCTATAGTGACCTTGGACATGTTAATTAACTTCTCTGAACCAGTTTCCTTGTTTATCAGATGGGGAGGGTTACCTTCCCTCATATGGTTTTGTGAAGAATAAATGAGACAATGTGTGTAAAATGCCTTCCACTTCCTCCTGTTTTCTTTTTCCAGCTTTAAAAGATGAATTATACCTGCTACCTACTTGTCTAATGATCTATTAGGAAGATTAGTTAAGATTAGTTAATGCCTAGAAACCAGTTTTAGTGAGTAAAATAAATTAGTTTACAATAAAACTATGATTATTAAGGATTAAGAAGGGACTTCCCTGGTGGCACAGTGGTTAAGAATCTGCCTGCGAATGCAAGGGACACAGGTTCTAGCCCTGGTCTGGGAAGATCCCACATGCCGCAGGGCAACTAAGCCCATGCACCACAACTACTGAGCCTGCGCCCTAGAGCCTGCGTTGCACAACTACTGAAGCCCGTATGCCACAATTACTGAAGCCCGCGTGCCTAGAGCCCGTGCTCTGTGACAAGAGAAGCCACCGCAATGAGAGACCCGCTCACAGCAACGAAGAGTAGCCCCCGCTCGCCACAACTAGAGAAAGCCAGCGCATAGCAATGAAGACCCAACACAGCCAAAACTAAATACATAAATAAATAAATTTATTTAAAAAAGAATTAAGTAGAATAATGCCATTTGCAGCAACATGGCTGGACCTAGAGAGTATCTATGAAGTGAAGTCAGTCAGACAAAGACAAATATGATACAATATCACTTATATGTGGAAACTGATAAAATGACACAAAATACTTATTTACAAAGCAGAAACAGACACAGAAAGCAAACTTATGGTTACCAAAGGGGAAAAAGAGGGGGAGGGAGTTTGGGATTAACATATACACACTGCTATATATAAAATAGATAAACAACAAGGACCTAGTGTATAGCACAGGGAACTATACTCAATATCTTATAACAACCTATAAGGGAAAAGAATCTGAAAAAGAATATATATATATATATGTATTCTTTTCAGTTATATGTATAACTGAATCACTCTGCAGTACACCTGAAACTAACACAACATTGTAAATCAACTATACTTCAATAAAAAGGAATTAAATAGTGCAAATGCCCAGGGACCTGAGAGTGGCTGGGATTCACATGCCATGGCTGACCTGCAAGGCCCTAATCAAGTTATTCCTCTGAGCATTAGTGTCCCCCAAATGAAAAGTGGGGCTGGGAGAAGCAGTGGGTTTAACTATCACTGTATGAAGACTGAAGTCCTCCCCAGCTGGCATGATTTTGATTCAACCAATGACTAGTTCTGTAGTCTGTGGAAAGTATTTTTATAAGGAAACATTCTAGGACAAGTAAGATTTCTCTAAGAGTGGCTTTTGTAGCGTCTTCTCTTAGTCACTAGGTAAAATGTTCTGATTCCTAAGGCTTTATGATGGTGATGGTATGCGAGTGCAGATATTGAAATACAATGACTTCGGTGGTCTATTTCATGAAACATGTATGTTACCAAGTAAAAATTCCCCATTTGACATTGTCCAATAGAGAATCTTAACTATTTGGTTCCGCATTCTCTATGTGCCAATGAAATAATGTGTGCACGTGCATTTGGAGACAAGGGGAGTCCTGTTTGCAGTGAACTTCACAAACACTTTGAAGTCAGAAACGCTTTTAAAAAATTCAAAGGTATCTTCTCACAAGCACAATGGCAGGTGTCTCGATGTTTTTGTAAGTAGAGTCCAAGGAATTTTGTCTGGCTTTTCTTCCTCTTGTCCTAAAGGACAAGACTATAACAATTTTTTCACATAATAAAGACGAATATTTCAAAGGATTTCTCTTCAAGGGCAAAACCTACAGCAATATCAACTTCTTTATTCCTAATTAAAATGTGCATTCTTCATTATGCAGCAGGAAGCCTGGAGCTACCTTGCCATGCTGTCCCTAGGGACCACGCCCAGGACCCTCCCACACTAAGACTTCATAATGTGAAGTTCCAACGTGGACTTTGTTTATGCAAAATTCTCTTTTTTTTTTCTTCTGAAAACATAGCAAAGTGCCAGGGCCTTTGAGTATTTCTAAAGCTTACGGTTAACAAAATGCACACGTATCTCACAAAGGCATACTCTTAAATAGCATTTAAAATTTTATCCTTACTAGTTCCTTAAATGCTTTCCAGATTTATCCAGTTAAAGAAGCAACCAGTCGTTGCTTAATAATAACCTAAAAATGTAAGATTTTGCCAGTTTTAGTTAACTTTTTGACCACGACATCACTTTTGTTAACTGAAATGAAAATGCTGAAAGGCTTGAGAACTCATTTTCAGTCTTTCGTGTTGTCAAAGAGAAACACACAATAAGCTTTCAGGCATTTTATTTTATTATTTATTTATTTATTTATAAATTTATTTATTTATTTGTGGCTGTGTTGGGTCTTCATTGCTGCGTGCGGGCTTTCTCTAGTTGCGGTGACCGGGGGCTACTCCTTGTTGCGGTGTGCAGGCTTCTCACTGCGGTGGCTTCTCTTGTTGCAGAGCACAGGCTCTAGGTGTGCGGACTTCAGTAGTTGTGGCTCGTGGGCTCTAGAGCACAGGCTCAGTAGTTGTGGCGCGTGGGCTTAGTTGCTCTGCAGCATGTGGGATCTTCCCGGACCAGGGCTCAAACCCCTGTCCCCTGCATTGGCAGGTGGATTCTTAACCACTGCGCCACCAGGGAAGTCCCCAGGGCATTTTAAACTTTCTTTCTTTCTCAATTTTTTATTGTTTCAATAAGATAACACAGGTAAAAGTCCTAGTACATATCTAGGATTTCAGTAAAAATTATTCCTCCATTAATAAAATGCCCCTTATCTAGCTGATAACCCTTTGGTTTAAACATCAAATGCCAATAAGACATTGCCCAAATGCAAAAGTCAGGTCAATAGAAAAAACCACAGAAGTACAGGTCTAGAGCTGGCCCAGCTTAAGCTGTGCTTAAGTTTATGTTCTTCAACACGCTGTTTGAGCTCGAAGACCATGCCTCAGTTCCAGAGAATGGCATTCTTACTTTCAAGAACCTCAGTGCCAAGATTTATTGGGAAGTTGGGAATTTGTTTCTAAACTGAGAGGCCTCAACCATAACATAACCAACGTTGAGGAATAGGATTTATAATCCTCTAGAGAGCCTTAATTATTTGGCCACTACATCATTTTCATTAACTGGAATGAAAACTCTGGCTGGTTTTGAGAACTCAGTGCTAATCACGCAGAGTATACTGACATCTGGTGGCACTGATTAAGCAAATACTTATGAATTAATACGCGCTGTAATTAAAATTATTGACTGAATTCTTTTTAGATATTCAGCATTCCTTTGGAGCTTTCCTAAACTCTATTTAAAAAGGCTTTGCTGTTCCCCGATAATATTTATCAACTGGCTTAGTCCATTCATTTAAGACACTCAGTAAAACATTATGTTTTAACTCAAGGTGAATTAAACCTAAATTAATCATGATAGGTGTGAACTGTTGACTAATTTAGGACTCCAATTTCAACAGTAAGAGCTAAACAGGAATCAATTTTTATGGGGTTTTTTTTGGTTTCAAGGAATGCTTTAACATGGAATGTGATTATTCTAGTTTCCTGCTTAGAAGCCAAGAGTGGAGAGCTGCCCACAGTAAAAATAGGGTGTGGTGTGTACAATTTTATGCTACTAAATCATTTGACCTTTGAAAAATACATCTAATCAAATCTAGGAGAGAATTACCACTGTCTCCTTATTAGCATGACTCTCTCCAGAGTTGTCCATCAAAAGAAGTTAAACAATAGTTTCCACCCGAATCTTCAGAGTAAAAAATGAAGACAGATTTTGACTTGTCCAAAGTCAGTGTCAAATCCATGAATAGAATCCGGGAGTTACTAAATCTTGGTTTTTGCCACCTTTTGATGTGTGTTTCCATTTAAGATGAGTGACAAGTAGTCAGTTGTCATGGTTTTTAAAAGATCTCTGTAAGGTCTGGATTTTGCATCAGAGTCTGGACTAAAATCATGTTTAAATTTTGTTTCCTCTCATCTTTTCCTGGTTTTGATTATTTTTTAAGAGTAGTTGATGGTCTCATGACACGAGCCTTCTATTTTGTGTTTTGTGTCTTGTGTTTTGAATTTTATGTGAAATTGTGGGTTTGATCTTTGACCTCTGTTTACTATAATACTGATTTGCCACTGATTTGATAGCAAGCCATAGGGATCTAGTGTAAACATGCTGCTCACTTTACACAGCTCTGTTTTACTCTTAAGTGAAGAAATATGTGTGTAGAATATAATTGAGAGGCTCTTGCAGAAGGAATAAAAACCACATAAAGTTTCAACGTCCCAGGTAGCACTCAGATTAATCACCTTCTGTGGCAGGAAGATCTAGTAAATCAAGAGGAAGTCATCAATGTAAAGAGGTGTAACCTCGAATTTAGTTGTAACTTGGTCAATGTACTCCTCCAGAAATAGGGGGAATGGTATAGACCACACAGTTCTCCTGACCTGGCCGAGGCTCTGAACTCAGAGAATGCTGATCACAGGTGTGGTCAGCGCAAGAGGTGAGATTAGCCCTGAATCGTTGCATGCACTAATCACAAGGTTGGGGGTGGGGGGTGGGATCAGTGCAACTGGGCAGGAAACGCGCAACATGGGGGGGAAGAACTGCCATGATTGAGAGTGGCAGGAAGTGGGCATCGTGAAGGCTTGGCCAAGCCTGCTCTGGAGCAAGCACCAAAGCTGTGAGGTGTCACACCATGAATTGTATTTCCCACTTCTCAGATTTTCCAAAGGGACTATGTTTAGTTCTTAATCCCACAACCAAAGAGAGATGAGAAGACCTTGTCAAAACTCCAAAGAAGGTTTGCCTTGTTACAGCTGTGCCTTTGGTTTCTGGCCAGGAAAGCACAGAGCTGCACTAACCTCAGGAAGGTGGGGAAATGGCAAAGCCTTCCTTCTGGGGGGAAAACAGTTCCTGTTTCTTCCTGTTATGCCAACTGTCTATGAGTTGCTGGCCTGAAGTGAAAGTTGTGAAAGAATTGTCTTATCAGTGTATATTCCAAGTCTTAGTTTCCTGTGGGCTGGTTTCTGTTATGCCCAGTTTAGGATCACTCAGCCCTTATGACTCCAGGCCTCAGCTAAACATGGAGCTTTAGTGGCTGTCCTTGGAATACTTTGATTCATTAGAAAAGAATTTGCTGTTAAAAAGACAACCTGGTCTCCGTTTTTCAGTTTCATCTCATTTCTCTTAATCATATTCAGAGACAGCATGAGAATGAAATCATTCGTTTGTCCAACAAATATTTATTGGGCCCCCGCCTTCTTAATGCACTACAGAAGGCATTGTGGAGGAGAAAAGAAATATATGCTAGTTAGATGCTCCCTCAAAGAGCATACAGTTCCGTTGGAGACATGGGGCATACACATGGGCAAAGTCGAGGAGAAATTCAAGAGTCTCGGTGCACAAGACAAACACCCAACAAGGTAGAGGTGCCACAAAGCATGGTAGGATTCTGAGGAAAAGGAAATGGTGTCAACAAAAAGTGTGTGAGCTCAGAAGAGGAGAAAGAGAGCCCGGAATACCGGAGCTCAGGAAACGTTTGCTAGCAGGCAGAAAGTGAACTGGAACTCAAAAGGCGGCATTGCACACGGAGAAGGGGGAGGCATTCTGTGGTGCAGCAAAGAATCAGGTAGGCATGTTTGGGGAACAAGTCTAACCTAGAAGAAAAGATTCATGAACATGTCTCATGTTGCAGGAGACATGAGTTCCAGCCCTGACTCAGCCCCTTATGGCTGTGTGGCCTTTAGCCGGTCTATTAAACCAGCTATACCTGATTTATACCTTATTTATCTGTAAAATGGGAATGCAAACATCCCCTCCGACTTGCATGAGGGTACTGTAAAGATCAAATGAAGTAATAGGCATGAAAATGCTTTGCGATACCACATCAGGGACAGATTAGAGAACGCCTGAAATGCCAGCTGGGATTTGTCTTTAATCCTTTAAGTAATAAGAAGTCATTGAAGATCTCTGAGGAAGGGAGTGAATGACATGATGAACAAGGTGTAAGGAACCTAATTCCCTTCTCCAACTCCCTCCTCCAGCCCAGCAATCTGTCTCTCTTCTCTGCTGACAATTTTCTGTGATGTCAATTCAACATCTCCTACAGGCGCTGGGAGGAAAATCCATCCCAGCTCTTGGGAAGGGCTGTGTGTGCCTTGAAACAATCATGCTATGTAAATCAAAAGCCTCGCTGCATCTCAGTCCTCCCATTCACTTGAGCATATCTATTGTTTTTGGAACTTCATCCAATTTATTCACATTTCAAGATGCTTCATACTGTGTACAGAGCATTCTTGTACTGTATCACCAGAAAGCATCTTTGTTTTATGATGGTTGTCTTTTGGCTACGCAGCCCTGAAGAGCATTAGCCCTTTTCCCCATTTCACTGCCTTGCTGAATCCAAACACATTTCTAAGCCCCTTTAATCTTTTAACATTATCCACCTTTTGAGATGAAAATGTTTATTTTTTTCTTATATTTGAATCTTATTTGAATTGCTGCTAAAATTCATGATATTACAGAGTTTTAACTTAGCAATGAATCATTTTGCAGTAAGTTGGAAAATCCTTGAATATCCAAAATCTTAATCAAATACAGCTAATTTTTAAAAATAACATATTATTCAGTTTAGTTTTTCCTTTCTTTGTTTGAAACAACTGAAAGGTTTGAAGAAAATTAAAAGGTAATATCTAAAGACATTTTTAACCCCCTGAGTGATTCCATGAATTTTAGTTCCTATTTGTCTTGGCAAAGGAATGAATGAATGGGTGAACTCAACCAACTAGATCTGGAAAAACGTATTTCTTTTTATATCATTCATCTCGTTCAGGAGTTGGCGAACTTTTTCTGTAAAGGGACAGATAGTAAATATTTTCAGGTTTGTGAGCCATATGGTTTATGTCACAACTACTCTGTCATTGTATCGGGAAAGCAGCCATAGACAATACAAAAATGATGGCTGTGGCCGTATTCCAATAAAACGTTATTTACAAAAACAGTCAGTGGGTGGATTTGGCCTTTGGGCTGATCTTGTCCTCAAGCTCAGTTGTTCTCAAACTTTGGTGTGCATCAGAATGACCTGAGCGACTTGTGACAACAAAAGCTGTCCAGACCCCAGATTCTGATTCCATGGGTTTGGGCTGGGCTGGGGGTTCTCACCATTATTCTGAGGCACCAAAGTTAGAGAACCTCTGCTCTTTTCCCTTAAGAAATGCAGCTCCAATGTCCTATATTAACCACCACAATTTTAATGAGAGACTCATAAAAGGGAGGTTGAGAGAAGAGAATCAAACTTGGCCCAATGAAGATTAGCATATTTTAAAGTGTAAAAATAAAACAATTTTTGCATTTCTGGAAATTTTAGGGACTGATCATTTTGATCCATAATTCTAGCTAGCATCAATTTCTATATATCATCTAAAAGGTGACATTCAAATACATTATAGAACTATAGCTATAGCCAAATTATACTTAAGATTTAGTTCTTAAGGCATAAACTGAAGTTAAACAACCTCAAGTGATTTTAAAAGGTTCATCAGCCTTCCAGCTTCTAAAATAGTTTATTACTATTATTGTTAAAATTATCACAACCAAAAATTACTTAATAATAAGAGCTTTACAACCCATAAAATACCCCGTTGTTTTAGCACAGCATCAGTTGATACTTTATAAATCCGGATCCAGACTTTTTCCAAAAACTTGTTGAAAGCTACTCAGCAAAGCAATGAAAAGATAGAAAATATTTTTTTCCATATAGAAATTGAGAGGCGCATGGGTCCCACCCTGTACAAAAGCATTTCTCACACAAAGAAAAGACACTCAGATTATAAACAGATGGCCAATCACATGGCAATCAATTAAAATATATCAGGTGAGATCTGGTTCCAAATTTGAATTCCATTTTTGTTGGCTAACCCCAAGAGTTTCCTTCACAGTGGGATGTACTGCTACGTGGAACTGTAGGCTCCAGCCACTCCCTGTTCTCCCTCTCTGGATGGCAAGGAGAAAGACTGCTGCATAAGCAGAGAACTTGGCATCTGAGGAGGACTGCATTACTCTTGAGCCCATCTGCCAGCTGGTGGTGATGGATGGGGGAGTGAACTATAGCCCTTCTTGGCTAGTGGATGAGTTTCCATTTGGTGCTCCTTTGTTATTCAACTCAAAGCTAATAATTTTTTAAAATTTTATGATTTTCCTTCTTTTCTCTTAACAGTATGCTGCCTGCCTGACATACTGTACAAATACAGACCAGGTTAAAAAACAATCAGAGTCTGATTCTTGAATTTGAACACTGGATTGATGAATGCACATGCACAAATTGCTTCATTTCCCTGCACTTCAATTTTTGATAAATGAGAGAATAACACTTTTTAATGTATTTAATTATAAGACAATAAACAGGTTAATCCTGGCTGTAAGGCAGTTGGCCATTAGAACAGAGAAAATTCAATAATCTGATATTTTAAATTGTTTTTGTAAGTGATACAAAGCTGTTTTACATATGTGGTCAATGATGCAAGACGTTAATGCCCATATAATTAAGAAATGATTTTTATATTTGTATTTGGCAAATATAAACTAACTTCTAAATGCTTAATAACATAGTAATGATCTCTGTATGTGTCCAAATCCTCTTAAACCCAGAGCACTGCCTCCCAGTGAGGACACATTTAGTACTCTGGTTTTTATTTTGAAGAGCTGCTAATCCTCAGCTTGTCCTCAAGTGAGCACTGGTGATCTCACTGGTTTCGTTTAAAGCCAGGTGAACCACACGGATACCATTTCTGAAGCCTCTGGTAATGCCGAATGAACAATTCTCAGCCACAAACAGAGTGCCTGCCACACACCCTAACTGCTGATCTCGTTCTAGTGCATAGTCCATAAAGCCCATCGGATTCTGGAACAGATTCTAAGAGGTCAAATATGTAACTGTATTTTCCCCAAAGATAGTGGAATAAAACGCCTTTATGTTTGCTTGATTTAATTTTCCCCCCAAAGAACAAGCATCACGGCCCAAGAATGTTGGTTTACTACCAAACTGATATTTTATCTTAAAGTCACAATACTCTTAAAACAATTTATTCCTCTGGACTGTATTCCCTCTGTGTCTCTATTCAGTTTGAAATCAACTCCTGTTTTTCTCTGTTATTGTGATCCAAGAAGACGCACTATCGTATCACATCTAATATGCATCTCCCAGACCCCTATTGTATGACTCTCACTTTTGATCGCGAGGTTAAACAATGAGTTGCTTATTTGTGCCTGCAACGTGTAAAATGGAGCGATCTTTAAGTGGTTGCTGAATTTTCTACATAAAGTGCTGTTAATCTCCTTAACAATAACATAAGAAGCATCCCGTTGAAAACTTTTCAGGGTACATTTCTAAAATGAAAGTGAATAAAGTAAAATGAAGATTAACCCCTTCATCCTAAAGGAAGACTTTTCATAAAAGTGTGTACTTTTTCTTTTCTTTTTCTTCTTCCATCAAGCATCAAACTACAGTATAACAACATCTCAAATAAACAAGACTCCTAAGTTCCAAAACAAGGGAAAGGAAAGCACAAAAATTCTCTTCTGGGAGAATTTATGTCTTCCATTCTCTCTTCTCCAGATGATGAACCTTCATTTTTCTGAGTCATGTATCCTCCCTTCACTACTGTATCTGCCGAAATCGTATGCATCTTCTGACACTTTATTCAAGTTCTGCACACTCAGTGATGTTCTCTGTCTTCCTCTGACCAGAAAGCTATACTCCTTCTGATTTGATATACTTTTTTTTTTAACATCTTTATTGGAGTATAGTTGCTTTACAATGGTGTGTTAGTTGCTGCTGTATAACAAAGTGAATCAGCTATACATATACATATATCTAAATATCCCCTCCCTCTTGCGTCTCCCTCCCACCCTCCCTATCCCACCCCTCTACGTGGTCACAGAGCACCGAGCTGATCTCCCTGTGCTATGCAGCTGCTTCCCACTAGCTACTATTTTACATTTGGTAGTGTATATATGTCAAGGCTACTCTCTTTCGTGCCAGCTTACCCTTCCTCTTCCCCATGTCCTCAAGTCCATTATCTACGTGTGTGTCTTTATTTGGTTTGATATACTTTGGACAATATATTGCACACAGATTACCCTGCAGCTATTCTCCAGTGGCTTCATATCTGTGTTTTGTGGCTTGCCCAAGGTCACATAACTAGTAAGCACTTAGGAGGAAATGAAAACCCATGGCTGCTGGCTCCAAATTCTAGGATCTTTCCCTCCACATCACGCATCTCCTTGAACATTGCTCTGTGTTACTATTTGCTCAGAAAAAAGAAAGAAGCTGTCCTTTCCCCAAAGAACTGTAACTTAGTATTTCATGTGCTGTCAAAGTACTTTGTCTCTATAAGTTCCATTCTTCTAACTGGTTCTCTGCTCCTTGAATGTCTCCTTTGGGGGCTCCTGGTCTCTCACTGTTCTTTCCAATTTCAAAATTCCCCAAAGTTTATCTTCAGTCACCTTCTATTGTGTTCTCTACATCTTCGACTTCATTTATACTTATGAGTTCAACAACTGTTCCTGTGTAGATAATTTAGCTCAACTCTCTTGGCCTGCACTCTTTCTAGTTCCACTATTATATTTTCTGGTGCCTGTTTAAAGTCTGCAACATGTTTTTTTAAAATGACCTAATCATTTTCCTGTATTAGGTCCTCTTCCTACCATACCAGATTCTTCCAAGTGAGAATCTCAAAGTAATCTTTCTTTCTCCTGCATCCCCATTGTAATCACCAGACAAATCTTCTAGGTCTGTTCCATTCTTTTCCATCCATTCCAGATGAATTAAGAGGCACCTCCTTAATTCATCTCTCTTCTGAACAATTGCAATAGGTAGCTGACTCTTTTTCTCACAACCTGTCTCCCTGCCCAATCGTTCCTATACATCGCTTGAAGCCAGGGAATAAATGATGCCAAAGCACAGGAGGCAAGGCTAAGTAAGTACCTTGACCTTGAACAGTGAGAAAACTGGGACCAATTAAACTTAAAAGCTTTTGCACAGCAAAGGAAACCATAAACAAAATGAAAAGACAGCCCTCAGAATGGGAGAAAATATTTGCCAACGAAGCAAATGACAAGGAATTAATCTCTAAAATATACAAACAGCTCATGCAGCTCAATATCAAAAAAACAAACAACCCGATCAAAAAATGGGCAAAAGATCTAAATAGATATTTCTCCAAAGAAGACATACAGATGGCTAAAAAGCACATGAAAAGATGCTCAGCATCACTAATTATTAGAGAAATGCAAATTAAAACTACGATGAGGTATCACCTCACACAAGTCAGAACGGTCCTCATCAAAATATCTACAAACAGTAAGTGCTGCAGAGGGTGTGCAGAAAAGGAAACCCTCCTACACTGTTGGTGGGAATGTAAACTGGTACAGCCACTATAGAGAACAGTATGGAGCTTCCTTAAAAAATTAAAAATAGAGCCACCATATGATCCAGCAATCCCACTCCTGGGCATATATCTGGAGAAAATCATAATTCGAAAAGATACATGCACCCCAATGTTCATTGCAGCACTATTTACAATAGCCAGGACATGGAAGCAACCTAAATGTCCATCAACAGATGAGTGGATAAAGATGTGGTACATATATACAATGGAATATTAGCCATAAAAAAGAACGAAATAATGCCATTTGCAGCAACACGGATAGACCTAGAGATTGTCATACTGAGTGAAGTAAGTCAGAGAAAGACAAATATATGATATTGCTTATAGGTGGAATCTGAAAAAAACGGTACAAATGAACTTAGCTACAAAACAGAAATAGAGCTACAGATGTAGAAACTTACGGGGGTAAGGGGGGAGAGGGATAAATTGGAAGATTAAGATTCACATATACACGTGACTATATATAAAATAGATAACTAATAAGGACCTACTGTATAGCACAGGGAACTCTACTCAATACTCTGTAATGGCCTATATGGGGAAAGAATCTAAAAAAGTATATGTATAACTGATTCACTTTGCTGCACACCTGAAATGAACACACAACATTATAAATCAACTATACTCCAATAAAAAAATTTTTTTAAAACTGACTTTTAAAGATTGAGGTAGAATAGATCAATAGATCAGTATTTTAAAACTATTGGAAAATATAGGGAGAATGAGAGAAAGAGAGAGATTGATTGATTCTGAAGGGATATCCTGAAAGCCAAGGAGGAGAAGCAAGGAGGGACCAAATACTGAAGAGGTCAAAGAAGCTACTTCTTTACCTCTGGTACATTCTACTTTCTTACCATCTATATTCTTATATCACCAACAAGAAATAATTCTGTTAAAGCAAAACCCAAAATTAATAGCCACTTCATTTTGGTATTTACAATTAGTTGCACCCATCAAAGTAATGATTCTCAAAATATTGGCAGAGTAGGAAGTCAGAGCAGTATTAAATAGGATATAAACCTAGATCCTGGGAATGTACTAAAGTGTTCTTTTTATGAGAGTAATAGTTACTACTGTATCAGTCTCAACATAATATCTTTTATAAGACTGTAGTGAGTATATTTAACCACCAACACTCGAGGGAAAGTGTTAGGTTTTACCAACCCCAGGTAAACATTTAAACTTTATCAGAGAAAACAAAATCAAACAGGTATTGGGCTTCCCTGGTGGCACAGTGGTTAGGAATCCTCCTGCCAATGCAGGGGACACAGGTTCGAACCCTGGGCCGGGAAGATCCCACATGCCACAGAGCAACTAACCCCGTATGCCACAACTACTGAGCCTGCGTGCCACAACTACTGAAGCCCGCACACCTAGAGCCCGTGCTCCACAACAAGAGAAGCCACCACAATGAGAAGCCTGCGCACCACAACCAAGAGTAGCCACCGCTCGCCGCAACTAGAGAAAGCCCATGCGCAGCAACGAAGACCCAACGCAGCCAAAAATAAATAAATAAATTTATTTTTTAAAAAAATCAAACAGGTATTTAATGTAATAATATACATGCTGCATCCTTAAAACGAAATATTTCTCATTTGACTACACATTAAAATCTGAACTCATTTGCAACTGAATCAAGAAACGGCAGAGTAAGCAACCATTAAAAACTCCTGGATACATTTAGTCTCCAACCAAAGGTAATCAACCCTTAGGAGGGTTGATACATTACAAAAGGAAAGCATCTTTATTTAAACCAGATTTTTGCCAACTGTGGTTTCCCATTAGTGAGTTGCAAGATTAATTTAGTGGGTCATGACCATTATTTTTTTAAAAAATGAAATAGAATAACATAAAATGTTACAGTTCATCACAAATTGTAAGGATATCTTTATTCAGTAAATATAATATATCTGTATGTATTGTACACTGTGCTACAGTGTAGATAATATATCTTTTGTGTATTACAGTCAAAAAACTTGAAAAACTGATTTAGGGCAGTAAATTATGCTTCCTGCTGCTCAATAAAAAATAGTGACAGCAGCAAATTCCATCAAATTATATTGCTCTGCATCATCATACCTATTCTTGAAGTAGCTGCTTTAAAAAAATACCCTGTCTCTCTCCTCTGCTCCACCTTCCGTGCATTTCTTATACCAGTGATTCTCAAAGTGCTGTCCATGGACTCTGGAGATCTCTGAAAAGAGTCTACAAGTTCATTGTAAGATGAGGATGTTATTTGTATTTTCACTGTGCTGACATTTGCATTGGTGCAGCAAAGGCCAAATGGATAAAACAGCTGGGCCCCTAGCACCAGTTGAGGCAGTGTCACCAGATTGTAACAGCCAGTGTCTACGGCACTGCCATGCCCTCCTGGATTTTTCTTAAAGTGCCAATTTCACTTAACAATGATCCTGATAAGGCAGTAGAAAGTATTCACTTTATTAAATGTCAACCCTTGAACACATACCATTTTAATATTTTGTGTGAGAAATGGGACATTCTAACAAGACCTCGATGCATACCAACTATGATGGTTGTGAGCTAAGCTAGCTGCTTTTTTAATGGAATACCATTTTTACTTGAAAACAAACTATGCTTATTCAGATGTGGGTATTTAGCAGACAGTTTTTTCTAACATGAACAAAGTGAGACTATCACTTCAAGGGAAGCAACTGAAAGTATTTATTACCAATAATAAAATTCCAGCTTTATAGCAAAAATGAAAATTTTAGAAAACTTGACAGTATACCAATACTTAAAGAATTTTAGGATGAAATCGGTGGTGATATTGACCAAAGTGATTGTTCGATATTGTATAACGAAATGTGTCAACATTTGGAAGATCTGCATAACTCAGTGAATCAATGTTTTCCAAATGACCATTGCATGACACAAGTACAAGATAGACCAATGGTTTTTAGAGGAATGGAGTATAAAAAGTTATTAACATGGTTTAGAATCCACCAACTTTTAAGAAACCAACCTTTAAAAACTATTACTCATATGTATAACTGAATAACTTTGCCGGACACCTGAAACTATCACAACATGGTTAATAACATATACTCCAATATAAAATTAAAAGTTAAAACAAAACAAAACCTATCACTTTTTGCATTATGGTGTCAAGTCAAAAAGCAACATCAACAATTATCTAAGAAGGCTGTTAAAATACTCCTCCCTTTCCAGTTACATATTTGTGTTAGGCCAAATTTTCTTCATCTATTGCAACCAAATTATGTATCATATCAGATTGGATGCAGAAGCAGATATGGAACTACAGCTGTTTTCTATTAAGATAGACATTTAAAAGATTTATTAAAAATATAAAACAATGCCACTCTTCTCACCTTTTCTCCTTAAAAGTCTCTTACTTACGTTATTATATAGTAAGCTTATTATTTTCAATGAATATATAAATTAAAAAAAAATTTTACCTTTAATGTCTAATACAATAAACATTGATAGATAGAACACACATAAACAAAAGCTCTTTTGGGTCCTCAATGATTTTTAAGAGTATAAAAAACCCTGAGACCAAAATGTTTGAAAAACACGGTCCTAGACCTTATTTGACTCTTCTCTCAAATCCAAAACTATGAATACACATTTGAGCTTCTGAATCAACAATCAATTACACTGTTTAAGAAGAGCTTACAACAGGTATGGATGAGGGAATACTTAAAGCCATTTCTGGGTTTAAAAAATGAATTTCCTAACTGAAGAATATTTAAAGTACATATTATATAATAGGCAAGGTTAACATAAGGCCCCAACTAAGACCTTTAGTGTTTTCTCTCCTGCTCATCTTGATATTAAAGTGTTTGCTTTTAGAGGGAGGAACACTCCCAAACTCATTCTATGAGGCCACCATCACCTTGATACCAAAAGCAGACAAAGATGTCACAAAGAAAGAAAACTACAGGCCAATATCACTGATGAACATAGATGCAAAAATCCTCAACAAAATACTAGCAAACAGAATCCAATAGCACATTAAAAGGAAAATACACCACGATCAAGTGGGGTTGATCCCAGGAATGCAAGGATTCTTCAATATACGCAAATCAATCAATGTGATACACCACATTAACAAATTGAAGGAGAAAACCATATGATCATCTAAATAGATGCAGAAAAAGCTTTCAACAAAATTCAACACCCATTTATGATAAAAACCCTCCAGAGGGTAGGCATAGAGGGAATGTACCTCAACATAATAAAGGCCATATACGACAAACCCACAGCCAACATCATTGTCAATGGTGAAAAACTGAAACCATTTCCACTAAGATCAGGAGCAAGACAAGGTTGTTCTCTTTCACCACTATTATTCAACACAGTTTCGGAAGTTTTATCCACAGCAGTCAGAGAAGAAAAAGAAATAACAGGAATCCAAATTGGAAAGAAGAAGTAAAGCTGTCACTGTTTGCAGATGACATGATACTATACATAGAGAATCCTAAAGATGCTACCAGAAAACTACTAGAGCTAATCAATGAATTTGGTAACGTTGCAGGACACAAAATTAATGCAAAGAAATCTCTTGCATTCCTATACACTAATGATGAAAAATCTGAAAGAGAAATTAAGGAAACAGTCCCATTTACCATTGCAACAAAAAGAATAAAATACCTAAGAATAAACCTACCTAAGGAGACAAAAGACCTGTATGCAAAAAACTATAAGACACTGATGAAAGAAATTTAAAATGTTATGAACAGATGGAGAGATATACCATGTTCTTCAATTAGAAGAAGAAATATTGTGAAAATGACTATACTACCCAAAGCAATCTACAGATTCAATGCAATCCTTATCAAACTACCAATGGCATTTTTCACAGAACTACAACAAAAAATTTCACAATTTGTATGGAAACACGAAAGACCTCGAATAGACAAAGTAATCTGAGAAAGAAAAACGGAGCTAGAGGAATCAGGCTCCCTGACTTCAGAATATACTACAAAGCTACAGTAATCAAGACAATATGGTACTGGCACAAAAACAGAAATATAGATCAATGGAACAAGATAGAAAGCCCAGAGATAAACCCACGCACACATGGTCACCTTATTTTTGATAAAGGAGGCAAGAATATACAATGGAGAAAAGATAGCCTCTTCAATAAGTGGTGCTGGGAAAACTGGACAGCTACATGAAAAAGAATGAAATTAGAACACTCCCTAACACAATACACAAAAATAAACTCAAAATGGATTAAAGACCTAAATGTAGGGCCAGACACAATAAAACTCTTAGAGGAAAACATAGGCAGAACACTCTATGACATAAATCACAGCAAGATCCTTTTTGACCCACCTCCTAGAGAAATGGAAATAAAAACAAAAATAAACAAGTGGGACCTAATGAAACTTCAAAGCTTTTACACAGAAAAGGAAACCATAAACAAGACAAAAAGACAACCCTCAGAATGGGAGAAAATATTTGCCAATGAAGCAACTGACAAAGGATTAATCTCCAAAATATACAAGCAGCTCATGCAGCTCAATATCAAAAAAACAAATAACCCAATCCAAAAATGGGCAGAAGACCTAAATAGACATATCTCCAAAGAAGATATACAGATCGCCAACAAACACATGAAAGGATGCTCAACATCACTAATCATTAGAGAAATGCAAATCAAAACTACAATGAGGTATCACCTCACGCCAGTCAGAATGGCCATCATCAAAAATCTACAAACAATAAATGCTGGAGAGGGTGTGGAGAAAAGGGAGCCCTCTTGCACTGTTGGTGGGAATGTGAATTGATACAGCCACCATGGAGAACACTATGGAGGTTCCTTAAAAAACTAAAAATAGAACTACCATATGACCCAGCAATCCCACTACTGGGCATATACCCTGGGAAAACCATAATTCAAAAAGAAACATGCACCCCAATGTTCATTGCAGCTCTATTTACAATAGCCAGGACATGGAAGCAACCTAAGTGTTCATCGACAGATGAATGGATAAAAATGTGGCACATATACACAATGGAATATTACTCAGCCATAAAAAGAAACGAAATTGAGTTATTTGTAGTGAGGTGGATGGACCTAGACTCTGTCATACAGAGTGAAGTAAGTCAGAAAGAGAAAAGCAAATACCGTATGTTAACACATATATATGGAATCTTAAAAAAAAAAAAGGTTCTGAAGAACCTAGGGGCAGGAGGACAGGAATAAAGGCACAGACATGGAGAATGGACTTGAGGACACGAGGAGGAGGAAGGGTGAGCTGGGACGAAGTGAGAGAGTGGCATGGACATATATACACTACCAAATATAAAATAGATAGCTAGTGGGAAGCAGCCACATAGCACAGGGAGATCAGCTCGGTGCTTTGTGATCACCTAGAGGGGTGGGATAGGGAGGGTGGGAGGGAGACTCAAGAGGGAGGAGATATTGGGATATATGTACTTGTATAGCTGATTCACTTTGTTATAAAGCAGAAACTAACACACCATTGTAAAGCAATTATACTCCAATAAAAATGTTAAATAAATAAAGTGTTTGCTTTTATTCACTGTACTGTCAAGCTGGGTATCATTACAAACACATTTATTCATCAGTAGAAGCCACAATTCTCATCTGACACTTTAAATGCCTCATCTCCCCTGAGATGTGTATCACACTTGATGCAAAATGCTTGCCACAGCGCTCCCAGTGTCAGAACTCTTCTTGGTGAAATGGCAGCATGAGAACCAGTGCACCCATGCCCTCAGAATACTCCAGAACAGACGTTACCCTGCAATGAAAGTTCATATGAAATCAGCATGACTTAATTACATTCATCACACCGAAAATCTAATTCTATGCCAATGATACATGGCACTTGGAGCTTATTTTACAAACATTACCTAATTAATCTCAAAACATCCCTGAGAGGCAAGACATAATGATATATGAGCTGACAATCTAATTATGTCTAATTATTTATAAGATTTCCCCCTGCCAAGAGGTTTCTATCGCCAGTTCAGAGAAGTGGGCTTGCTACGTGCTCAAATCAGGTGTGGAAATCAATTACCACTTATTCCATCCAAAATTGTCTTGCTATAAAGCACCCACATTTCCTTTTAGAACAGATCAACCTGTACCATTTTCCATTGGAAACGCTCATGGAAACTCCAAAGCCCCCAAGCAATCTAGTGTTGAACTCATAGTTCTGTACCTTAAATGACATTCTTTGCTCACTTTTTACCCACGAGCAATTTTGATTATTATCCCAATTGCTTTGACCAGCTTTGCTCTACTGTCCTCTTTTTCCCCCCCACAGTATCTTTTTCTCCTGTAAAGATACTCACAGACACTGGCCCTATCATCGAGACAGTTTTCTTGCCTCCAAATTCTGTCATCAGAAAGCTGCCTTCTCTGTGCTTTTGTTCCTGTTGCCTCGCTGACTTGAACGCTCTCGGGTTTCCTCAAGTTCTCTGCATTCCCTTATTTCCATTCGACTTGAAATTAGGCAACTTTGTTCCATCAGATAATTACACATCAGCTTCTAAATTTTCTCTTGAGCAGCAAGTTGGGCCTTGAAAGTGAATGCCATATGTTTAAAAACATTGCTAGAAGACATATTGTGAAGGGGAATGTTACTGTTTGTGGGAAAAAAAAGATTATACAAGTATGCTTAAAAATACACCTCAGGAATGTTATTTATTTAAATAACAATTCTTATGAGGGCTGTATTAAAATTCTCCAGAGACAGAGAGATTTATTTTTAAGGAATTGGCTCACATGACTGTGGGGGATGGTAAATCCAAACTCTGCAGGGTAGGCTGGCAGGCTGGAAATTCCCCCAGGAATCGATCTTGTAGTTTTGAGGCTGAAAGCTGAATTCCCTCTCCTTGGGGGGAACCTCAGTCTTTGCTCTTTAGGCCTTCAAATGATTGAATGAGGCCCGTCCACATTAAGGAGGATTATCTGTTTTACTCAAGTCTACTTATTTAAATGTTAATCACATCTAAAAAAATACATAACAGCAACATCTAGAATGGTGTTTGACCAAACAACTGGGCACCATAGCCTAGCCAAGGTGACACATATAATTAACCTCACAAGGTCCTACCTTGTTTAAGAAAGCTTTTTTTTTTTTTTTTAACTTTTGACTGCGTTGGGTCTTCGTTGCTGTGCATGGGTTTTCTCTAGTTGTGGCGAGTGGGGGCTACTCTTCATTGCGGTGCACGGGCTCTAGGCGCGTGAGCTTCCGTAATTGTGGTACGTGACCTCAGTAGTTGTGGCTCATGGACTCTAGGGCGCAGGCTCAGTAGTTGTGGTTCATGGGTTTAGTCACTCCACATCATATGGGATCTTCCCGGACCAGGGCTTGAACCCCTGTCCCCTGCATTGGCAGGCAGATTCTTAAACACTGTGCCACCAGAGGAGTCCTAAGAAAGCATTTAAAGCAACTGTATTTTTCATCTTTGTAATCTTACTGTCTAACAAAGTACCTCCTATACTAGGTGTTCACTAACTATTCAGTGGTGAAATAAATGAATGTGTATTAGACTTGTGTTTCCAATAAAATTGTAAACTTGAGCGACAATATTTCCCTTGCATTTTCTGTAACTATGGCAATCACATAACTCAAATTTTCCAGGGTAGTATTGATTTCAAATGCTCTGTCCCATTGTCACACCATGTGTCCTAATTTTAAATTGTAGAAAACATGGTGACCATAATTCTAACAAGTAGTTTCATGCTGAACACAGTACTTAAACCTCACTAAATACTTAACTGATTGAAATGGAATTTCCAGCCAGTGGACATTTTGTTTAAAATATGACAAAATACAACTGGGGGAAATTATCATTTCTCTTCTCATTTATTCCTGAGACACGAAATGCAATCTGGTTCTTGTATTTTAAATTTTCCAGTTCTCAGGGTGTGGTTATAATGAATTGCTGAGCCAGTATGAAGTAAGATACTTGGTAATCAGGGCAAGTTTAAACAGTGTTGAACATTTTTTTAGGGTGAGTGACCATCCAGGTAATGTATCCAGGAAAGGCCTTGAATAGAAAAGGAGGGACACTATTAGACAAATAAAAATCCCTGTTTCTGGATTCTCTATGCAAGTAATAAAACCTTGAGATTCCAGGAGGAAAGTTGCTGAATTTCTTTAAGATAGAAGAAGACAGAATCAAAAATAAATAAAACATTAAGAATTGTCTTTCTTTTTTCCAGTAAAAATTACTTAAGGCTTTTCTGGACTGCAGAAATTATTTTCCTACATTATAATCTGATGTGAGCTTTAAAACTGCTGGTTTGTTCCAAAACGATATCTCAAAGGAGTATAAGTTATACCACATGGAGTTTAGATAGCCTTGGTGAAAATTTAAAGCTATCATAGAAAGATGAGTGATGAATTCAAGGAAGCCAGAAAGTGCTTGAACCAAAAGCTTTTAGCTATTCAGTCAAAAAATTAGCAAAATTTAGTGACAGCTTGGGTACGGGGGGTGAAGATATGGAAGAGACAAAAGATGTCTTAGCTGTGGTAGGAGACTAGAATTATGCTAATCTCATTGTGAGAGACGGAGAAATTAAGACAGAACCAGTTTGGAATATTTAGTAGAGGAATGAAGGTGATGAGTAATTTTGAGCATGTTGATTTTAAGTGAAACGTGGAGCTACACTGTAAACAGCTAGAAATACAGTTTAAGAAAGTAGGTGAGAAATCAGAACCAAAGCTGAGGTTTCCAGGATCTTTACTATAGAATTTAAATAAAGTCCAAACTATTGACTATGCCTTCTCTATATCTACCCTAGCCAAAGATGTACTTTTCCTGGACTCGAGCTGAATGGGGTGATTTACAGACCCCCTACTTGGTCTTTGCACCTTCTGGGACATGTGATTACTCTTTCCTCACCTATCTGGAATGCTCTTTTCCTTTCCACAGCCCCAAACACCCCAATAACTCACACTCCAACTTCAACTCAACCTTTAGGTCTTACTTTATCTTTTCTGGATGTATGCCCAGTAGTGGGATTGCTGGGTCATACGGTAGTTCTATTTTTAGTTTTTTAAGGAACCTCCATACTGTTCTCCATCGTGGCTGTACCAATTTACATTCCCACCAACAGTGCAAGAAGGTTCCCTTTTCTCCACACTTGAGGTCTTACTTTAGATGTTTCTTCCCTGACTGCCCCCTTACACACACACACACACACACACACACACACACACACACACACACTCCTGTGTTAGGTTAGTTGCCCTTCTATGAGCTTTCAGGGTATTTAGTATTAATCTCCCTCACTACTCTGTGTTATAAGATCCTGCTTACTGATCCGTCCATTCAACTCGAGTTTAAGGTTCCCAAGGGCGGGCACTGAATCTTTCCTGCTCATGGTTACATTCCTAACTCCATTATACATAGTAGGTACTCAAAAATTGAATGAACAAATGAATTTTCAGAGAAGGTTGAATGTGGACAACATCACAGTAGATAAACTCCAAAAGCTTGTCTGAAAAATAGGTTGATAGTTGATATTTGATGATAGTTGATACTTCAAGTAACAAGCTTGAAGTGCCTTGAAAAATTAATTCCTGTGGCATACTTGTATCTTGTGGAATGGATGTTAAGGTTATGGTGTTGTATTCTGATGTGATTTTTCTGGTAAGACATGTAAGGCTAAAGCACACCCATGTGGGTGGTGGACATGTCTTCTAAGAAGCCTGAAGCCTTTCTCCAGGGCAGCCACCTGGGAAAGAACTGTGTCCTCGAACAGGAAGTAGAACTGAGGAGTGGGCTTGAGGGTGGTGGAAGGAGAGGCTTCATCTCGCTTAATCTGGACTTCGCCTCCTAATACAGCAGCCGTTAGATGTATGTGGCTATTGAGCCCTTGAACCATGCTGTCTGAATTGAGATGTGCAAGTGTAAAATCCATACCAGATTTTAAACTTAGTATGAAACAATTAAATATTTAATTAATATTTTTATATTGACTGTGGTGAAATGATAATATTTTGGATATAGTGGGTTCAATACCTTATTAAAATTAATTTCATTAATTTCTTTTTACCTTCTTCACATGGCTACTAAGGTTTTTTAAATTCCATGTGTGGCTCGACTTACAGTCCTTTGGGACAGTGCTGGTCTAGACTTAAGAGAAGATCTAGACATCTCTGAACGTCCTCTTGGGTGGAGCCATTAAGGCAGCGGATGGGATAGGCCTGAAAGCTTGGCAGCTAAGCCTTGTGTTGTAAAAGTAGGATGACTTACGAGCATCTCTGTCTTGTTTCCACCATAAGGAAAGGCTTCTTGCCGGTGCCTGCTACTCGTTGGGCTCTGTGCTAGGCACTGGAGCTTCAGGATAAACCGGATGGACATGGCCCTTGCTATCTGGCCACATGATTCAGTCCTCTCCCCAGTCAGGAGATTTTCCTTCCACTCCTGCTCTCCTTGGAGGAAAGCCAGTGGAGGAGGGAAGCATGACATTTGTTATTTTTATTTTTGTTTGTTACTGTGATTAAATTTGTTGAATGCTTACTCTGTAGGCGGGCTAAGCACTTTTGATGCCTTGTCTCGCTGAATGTTCATTAATAATCCTACAAAGCAGGAACTACTATTATTCCCATAAAGAGGAAGAAACTGAGGCTTGGGGAAGTAAAATTAACTTGCCCAAGGACACACAAAAGGGACAAAGCGCAGAGTGAAATTCAGATCTGCCTGGCACCAGTGTCCCACTGCTAACCACTATACATCACCTCATTTCCTCACAAATACACAGGTAACAGTCACCCTGATGGCTTCAGTTTGTGGAGATTTACTATGTGCAGGCACTAGCCTCAGCAGCTGATGCTTACATATTTAATCCTCACAATAATCCTAAGGAATGTGCTTCTTGTTGTTATTGCTATTCCTATCGTACAAAAAAGAAAACTGAATCTCAGAAAAGTGAAGTAACCTGTCCAAGATCACATAGCAACTAAATTAGGGCATTATTTGAATCTTAGTTCTCCTACATTTAAAGTTCTCTAAATATTCCATCTCTCTAAATTACCCATAAAAGATATTTTTAAAAATGTGGCTGGTAGGTAAAAGCCAACCCTCTTTGATTAGAGACTGTCAGACATCTCAAGACATTTTAGGGAGAGGGATTAGTCCCTTCTAAAGCTGCTCTCTCTTCCCCTAAGCAGACAGGGGGAAAAAAAAAAAAACAGTTTGATATAATCCAAAAAAGATAAAAATTCTCCTAGACTCCTCCTTCAGAGTTGGAAACATTCTGCATGATCATCTGGTCCAAATCTCTCATTTCACAGATGAGAAAATCAGGTTCACAGAGGTCAAATGACTTGCCCAAGGTCATGCAGCTGGTTAGTGGCAGAGCAGAACTGGAGCGCGTGTGGTTTCTCACAGAACATGACTCTCTCCACAACCCACACTGCCTCCTGAGGACAAAGGAAGGCCTGGGGGAAATTCAGGGGTGGTGCAGGGCTGCCCTAGTGGCGGCAGGAAGCAAAGTTTACATTGTCTCCTAGCTCACGCAGTTTCTATCATGTCCCCAAAGCACTCATGAAGAACCTACAGTGCTGTGGACCCAGATACACAGGACTAACAGTATAAAACCAGCACGAACTGCGCACAGGAAAACAAGCTGAGGCTTTTGCTTTAATTGCTTTTCTTTCTTTTGATCATGTGCAAATCCAGGAGAAGGGCTTTTCAGAGGACGTGTGCGTAACTCAGTGGTAGAGCAGTGACGCTTGACCATCTGGGCAGGTCTAGGAAGGCGTGTTTGGGAGGCGATGCCTCCAGGAGATGCAGACTGGAGGCTCCATGCTGATCCTGGAAAACTTCACACACAGTCAAAAAATTTTAATGAGCAAGCTGGGCCTAAAGCTGTTCCTGGGTGCTGCGCTTCAGGCGTCCAGCCGTTCAGTGGCACAGGTGCCGCCAAGCCGCCGCGCACTGTCTGTCCCCGCACATACTTGCACTCGCCACTTGCACCCGGCATTCTGTATTCCTGTCATAGTCTTTCTCCTTCCCGACACTTATTTTGGTCACACTCTTTCCTCAGGCCCTACCCAAGGTTCCCAACCTCCTTGAAGCTATTCCAGACCATGGTCAGCCTGCTAATCGTTCCTTTTTCTGGAATCTAAGATGAATATCCTCCTTCATTTAGCACTTAGTTATCTAGTTCATGCTTGATTTGTACTTCTTTGTGTACATGTTCTGTCTCCTAAACTGGAATTTAGCCACTCAAAACAAGGGATAATACACTACCAAACATAAGGTAGATAGCTAGTGGGAAGCAGCCGCATAGCACAGGGAGATCAGCTCGGTGCTTTGTGACCGCCTGGAGGGGTGGGATAGGGAGGGTGGGAGGGAGGGAGACGCAAGAGGGAGGGGATATGGGGATATATGTATACATATAGCTGATTCACTTTGTTATAAAGCAGAAACTAACATACCATTGTAGACCAATTATACTCCAATAAAGATGTAAAAAAAAAAAAAAAAAAGAAAAACAAGGGACAGATCTAGTTTCCCCTGCAAATTCCAAATTCCTTCCTGGTACAGAGCCATATAAGCATCAGGCACTCAAGAAACCTTGGATGTTGATGACCGTGATGATGATAATGATGCTGGAGGAGGACAAAGCTAGAGAAGAAATTCTATTCCGGTAGAAAGCTCACAGAAACCTACAAAACAAATTGGATTACTATAGAGATCAAACTCCAGGCCAAAGGAAAATGGTAGAAATCATCAAATTTATGTCTGTGAACCTTCGGCCTGCCGCATTTGCCATATCTGGCTTCACAGGCCATTTTATTAGTATTAAGAACAACACGGGGCTATCTTTCTTATTCCCTTCCTTGAGGAGCCCACTATGATGGCTAACTTCATGTGTCAACTTGACTGGGCCATGGATGCCCAGGCATTTGGTCAAATATTATTTTGAGTGTTTCTGGGTGAGATTAGCATTTGAATCGGTAAACTAAGTAGAGTAGATTGCACTCCCTAATGTAGGTGGGACTCATCCAATCAGTAGAACAAAAGGCTGAATAAGAGAGAATTCCTACCCACTCCACCACACCACTGCTGAGCTGGGACATCAGTTTTTTCCTGTCTTCAAACTTGAACTGCAACATCAACTCTTCTCGTGGTAAGATCTGAGGGACAGTTTTGCATGTTCCACCTCCACTGGCCCCAATTCTTATTCCTTTGACATAAATACTCCTTTGGGTTAAGACATCACATTGCCAGGGGTCTATTTAGAAAGCAAATAACCACAAAAGATCTATTACTTTAATATCTTGACATGGATTCTTTCCCAGATGAAAGTAGAGAGCAAAAGACTGAGACATAAGATGGTACAATTTAAGATGAGGCAGAGGGAGAGATGCTGCGGGACTGTCTGGGGAGGACAGTGGGACACAGCCTTGGGAAGTTGTACACAGTCAGATGTCAGTAAACGCAGGAGGGACAGGGTGCAGATGGAGGACAGAGGATGGGAGGGGCCAAGGAAGGGGTCTTGAAAGGAGTCAAGGAAAGGTCAGGCTCCTCCAAAGGGGTGGGCACTGGATGAACATTCTGTCAATTGGACACTAGTGTTACAGCAACTGGCTCTGTACCTGTTGCTCCAGGCCAGAGACCAGAGACTCTTATCAGCTCTCTCCTCCCTTGGCCTCTCCCACCTCCTCATGATTTCTCACTAAACTCTGCTGTTTTAAACTTCTTGTTGCTTGGATCATGTCTTCACGTCTGATTCCCAAAGATGCAATTCTGCCACAGGCCCTGAGGGTCCCACCAGGACTGTGCTCCACCTTCCAGCCTGGTCCCACCCTCGAGGGACCTCTCCCATTTCGAGAATCAGTCCCTCTAATGTGGATGATCCCAACACTCCCTCTCCTAAGCCTCCTGTGGCTTCAAAGTGATGCACAATTAGGTAAAACTCCTGGCTCTCCCTTAACAGACTTCTAACCTGCTCCTATCTAAGGCCCTTTTTAGTTACAACTAACATTCCTATAGTGGATGAGAGTTTACTGAAATATTATTGTTACCTATAATCTGGCTGTCATCCCAACACTCAACTGAAACTGCTCAGGCAAAGATCACCAATGACTTTTATTGGTCGTTATTGCCAAAACCAAGAAACACATTTCATTTATTGCCTTGGTGTCCTCTTTGCTGCTGATGGCATTATTCAACATACCCTCATTTTTGTTACTCTCTCCTGCCTAAGTTTTCATGGCACTATTATCTGCTGGTTCTCCACAACATGCTTTTGTCTCCTCAGCATCCCTTTTCCTTACCTTGGTAACTGCCCCACCTCCCTGAATAGAATGAGCACATGACCCAGCTTGGCCAATCATAATATCAAATCTCTTTGTCCTCAGTGATTGGTCCAGAGATGGGTCACATGTCCCAAATCAGGCCAATCAGTTTTTCACTAGGATTTTCTGAATGAAGCTGGTTGGGAGTACCCTTAATCAATCAGTTTTGCCGTGTAACAAATACTCTCAAAATCTCAGTGGCTTATAACAACCGGTATTTATTTTCTTGTGCGTGAGTCTACAGGACAGAAGTGACAAGGATTGGCTTCAGATATGCTTCACAGGTTTCTTTATTCTCTCTGGACCAGTGGCTACTGGGGACATACTCTTCTCAGGAAGGAGCACAGGAGCACAGAGCAAACAGAAGCATGTGATACCTCTTAAAGTCTTGGCCCAGAACTGTCACATTGTCCCTCTGTCCACATTTCCAAAGCAAGTCATTTGGCCACACCCAACATCACTGGGAAGATGCCTCTGGTGGGAGCAACTGCAGTCACTCAGCAACGGGAGGGACTATGTTATGCAAATATCCCTGCATGGAGGGGCGTGAAGAACTGAGAACAATAACCAACCTGCCACACTCTCTTTACCTTTCTGAACCCAGGCTCTAAAGATGGACACTGGGAGCTGCTGTGGCCCTACCCCCCACCATGTGAAGCTGATCTGAGGATGAAGCCCATATCCAAAAAATCAAGTCCCTAGATCCAGTGGTCTGGCTCCATCCCTGCCTTCCCAGATTTTAGTTATGAATTATTGAATTTCCCTTTGAATTGGGATTCTATCCTTCACATGACAAGAGGCCTAGAAAATATAGTCTCTTCCCTCTCGAGTGGTCCTTTTTGACCTTGTGCTCTGCACTCAGCTCTTCTCTTTCTAGAACAGGGGTCGGCAAACTATGGCTCATGGACAAAATCTGGCTGGCCATCTGTTTTTGTACGTAGTTTTATTGGAACACACCCACATGCATTTACTTATGTATCGTCTGTGGCTGCTTTCACACTACAATATCGGAGTTGAATAGTTATGATAGTGACCATACAGTCCACAAAACCTAAAATATTTACTACCCGGCCCTTTACAGAAAAATTGTGCTGAGCCCTACCCCAAAAGATGGAGGCCACGTGCTCTTCCAGCCAGTCTCATCCACCTGCAAGCTGGGGACTCCCAAATCTATTTCCCTGGCCCTGGCCTCACCCTGCATCTTGGGATAATTCTGCACACCCTTTTCTGCTCAGATGCCCCGCAAGCACCTCAAATTCAATAAGTATCGAACTTAAACTGAACTCATCCTTTCCCCCTAAACCAGTTCCTCTTTCCAATTCCCATCAGTAATGGTGCTGGCTTTGCACCCAGCAGCCCAAGCTAGATTATTCCTTCTGCCTTCCTTCCCTGCCCCATCAACAGGTTGTGCTGGTTTTACTTCTAAACTTTTCTTAAACTCTCTCTCCTCTCCAGCTTTCCTCATATATCCTCACTTGAGCCATTGCAGTCTTCTCATTTGTCTCTTTATCTCTGTTTTCCACCTGTCCCTCCAGCAGGGGATCCTTTACAGACCCAATCTTGTCCTGCAGCTCCCTTATCTAAAGTACTCAATGACTCCCATTAAGAGTCAAGTCCGGGACTTCCCTGGTGGAGCAGTGGTTAAGAATCCACTAGCCAATGCAGGGTACGCGGGTTCGAGCCCTAGTCTGGGAAGATCCCACATGCCGCGGAGCAACTAAGCCCATGCGCCACAACTACTGAGCCTGCGCTCTAGAGCCCACAAGCCACAACTACTGAAGCCTGCGCGCCTAGAGCCCGTGCTCCGCAACAAGAGAAGCCACCGCAATGAGAAGCCCGCGCGCACCAACAAAGACCCAATGCAGCCAAAAATAAATAAATTAATTTTTTAAAAAAAGAGTCAAGTCCAACTTTGACAACCCAACTGGCAAAATCCTCAATTTCCTGGCCCTCCCAGTCTCTCTATCCTTATTTTAGAGTATATCTCATCTCACCCAAGACTAATGTAAAAACATACAAACTATGCTGTTTCTTGCCTCTGACCTTTGTTTATGCTGTTCCAGCCCTGTTCACCCCCTACCTCTGTCTTTCATTTGGCTAACTCATCCTTCAGGATTCGCGACAGACATCACCTCCCTCTAGGTAGCCATCTCAGGCTTGCGCCTGTCTTCCTGAGCTGAGCTGAGTGCATCTTCTTTGCTCTCTCCTAGCTCTCAGGCAGAAGTTAACGTAAGTTTACCAGTTTACCTGCCTATCCGCTCACTACGATGCAATCTCCTAGGGACAGAGCCCATGTTTCATTTATCCTTGTGTCTTTGGCTCCTGCACAAAGTAAATGTTCGGTGAACTGAACTGACCTATAAGATTTTTCACTCATATTACCTGTCACTGAAAGTTTGCAACAGACTTTGAGATAAATATGATTATTTTCACTTTATGAATTAGGAAACTGAATCTCAGAGAATTTGTCCAAAGCCATGTAGCTGAGAAAGAGCAGAAGACTGAACTTGAATCTAGGTCTATGGACCTTGAAATTTTGGAAACTCTGACCACAAAACCGTGCTTTTATTCCTGAATTAGTCTTTTGTATTAGTTATAAAATATATAATAGTACAAAAGTTATGCCATATTACACATAAATTCATATCTTTAAGAATAATAATACAATGAATGCCCATGTAGTCCATTGCCCAGTTTAGGAAATAGAACTTTGCCAATACCATTGAACCACTATCCAAATTTTGTGTTTATCATTCCCTTGCTTTTCTTTAGATTTTCTCACGTATGGATGTCCTCAAACAATGTATTGTATTCCAACATGTAAATGTATCAAAGTTCATTTGTCCACTACTCCTGTTGATGGATGCTCGAGCTGTTTCCAGGTTTGTTTGTTTGTTTACTTGTTTTTACAAAGAGTGCTGTTATCCTTGTACAATTCTGCTATCCACATACAGAAGTTTCTCTGGGATATAGTCATAAGAGTGAAATTCATATGTGCACCTTCATCTTTACCAAACAATGTCAGACTATTTCCAATGTCTATAGCATCAGCAATGAATAGTAGTTTCTGATGCTACACATCTTTACCAACATTTGGTGGTACAAAAAGATGTTTTCTTTTTGTAGAGACAGCAGTTAAAAAAGAGAAGAAATCGGGCTTCCCTGGTGGCGCAGTGGTTGAGAGTCCGTCTGCCGATGCAGGGGACACGGGTTCGTGCCCCAGTCCGGGAAGATCCCACATGCCGCGGAGCAGTTGGGCCCGTGAGCCATGGCCGCTGAGCCTGCCTGTCCGGAGCCTGTGCTCCGCAACGGGAGAGGCCACAACAGCGAGAGGCCCGCGTACCGCAAAATAAAAAAAAAAAAAAAGAGAGAAGAAATAAATACGATGTTAGAAATTATTTTATAAAATACAACAAACCCCTGATATTTGTGAGAAATCCCAAGAACTCATAACATATAAAAATTTATGCTGAGAAACAGCTTCACCTCAGCACCTTAGAGCAGATGTTGGAAACTGGCTAGATGGTGAAGAGGGTCATGACTTTTGGGATTTTGGAAGGCTCTGGATTTGTCACTTGGGAATGTCAGGGGTCTACTGTAATATAATTTGCATGTAGTCAGAGTTAACGGGAATTCTTCTACTCATTAATATTACTTATAATCATTCTTACAGTTAAGTAGCACAGTATTTAGGGGTAGGAAAAAAAGGCTGAAGTGGGAAGAAGAATGAAAAGGATAGATCTAGGGGGAATGCTAAGAGGACAGGAGAAAGGTGACGGGAAGGAACAGAATCTCCTATCTTTTCACTATTTTGTGTCATCTCAGCAGCATGCCCTTCCTCCTATTGGAGAGCGGACAGGCAGTGGTTGAGCCTGGCCTGGCTTAAACCTCAGCGTCATCAAAGGACAGAAGATGCAAAAGCACCTGGCAGGATCAGGCTAAGAATGAGTACAGGGAAGTTGGATGGGAAACAAAGGAGAGAGGGGCATGACAGGAAGAGTCACAGAAAAGGATTACGCAAGAAAATGGGCAACATTAACATCATAGGCCTCCAGGGACTATCTCCTCTGAGAACCACCAAAGAAAGAAGTATCTGTGCAAATTAACACAGTAGACCACTCTTTGATGTGGAGGGGGAAAGAAAAAAGGAAGAAGTAAAGGTTGCCAAGTACAGGCACATTCCGGCTACGGAGAAGGACAAAGGAAGGCGAGCAGGAGAGGGACTTGAGGGGGGCAGTTGGACCTTCTGGGAGAGGCTCCCAAATGAAGGCGAGAGCTGCCCCCCCCCACCCCGATGAGGTTAAGGAGTTTGCACTGGGGGGTGGTTGTGGAGGCTTGTTGGGGCAAAGGTTCAGCAGGGGCGAGGGTGCCCGGCCAGCTCTCCCCGGGGCATCTGTGAGGCACAGCTGTGGACACAGGTCCAGCTCAGCCCAACTATGTACTGAAAGTGGCCTTGAGTTCCCGGAAGGCTGCCTGGTGGAGCTTCCTCTTGTCTTCTGCCCGCTTCCACTCATCTTGCTCTTTTAGCTCCGCTTCAGACTTACTGGCAGAGGACAAGGCTTGGACCTTGGCTTCAAAGAAGTCCTTGGCACCTTTGACGCCCTCCAGGGCAACATCGATCTCAGAAAGCTTCGCCAGTGCCATCAGCCCACTGTCCTCCCGTAGTTCCCCTGCTGCGGCCTTGTGGAATATTAGCAGGAGCTCACGGAAGCTGAGTTTGCCATCAAAGTCCCCGGGCACCTCCTTGATCATTCTCTTCAGGCCCAGGTGGGTCTGGGGGCCCCCAGCTTCTCCATCACCAGCTTCAGCTCCATCAGGTCGATGAAGCCATCCCTTCCGGCATCGTACAGTTTGAACATGCTCTCCAGGTCCTTGATGAGGCGGTGGCTGAACTCCGGGAACTCGGAGTAGAGGTGGAAGACCTTGCAGCGGCGGGGTCGCGCCGCGCCCTCGTTGACGTCCAGCCGTCGGTTCAGCTGTGCGCTCAGCTCGGCGTGGGCTCTGGCCGTGGGCGCCCAGGCAGACGCCCGCGGCTGGGGCTCGGGGACTGGGGCGGCTCGGGGCACAGGCTGGAGCCCGCCGTCCACCTCCTCCCACTTCAGTCACTGCTGCAGCTTGCTCGCTAGCTCCTCGCTGGCCACGGTGGATGCGGGGACGCGGGGACTGGGCGGACAGCGCGCTCTTCGCCAACGAGCGACTCTGTGACACTTCCAAAAGTTCTTAATTTTATTGTAATTGTATGTGTCAGTCTTTTCCTCTGTGGTTTGCATTTTTTCTGTTTGTTTAAGGAATCCTTCTCTATCCTAAGGTCATAAATAGTAAACACCATTTACTGAGTACTATCTGTGTTTCAGTACTCTTAATTCCCTTTCATGGATGATGAATGTAAGACACAGAGAAATTAAGCAATTTGATCAATATCACGCAGTAAATAAGCAGTGGACTCAGGATTTGAACCCAGACCATCTGCCTTTAGCATTTGCACTTTAAAGACTGTTTATACTTCCAGTTGTAGAGATCATCTGGTTAGTCTAAAAGATTTAGAGTTTTACCTTTCTCATTAAAGTATTTAATCTGAAGTTGGCTTTTGTATATGATGTAAGATACCTGAAATAATCTTTAATAACTACTTTATCCCCTTAGACATTCATCATTAGTGAAACTAGTGTTGACTGATTCATGCTAAAGATGAATTTAAAATAAAAACTAGGGACTTCCCTGGTGGGCCAGTGGTTAAGAGTTCGCCTTCCAATGCAGGGGGTGCTGGGAGCTAAGACCCCACATGACTCGGGGCCACAAAACATAAAACAGAAGCAATATTGTAGCAAATTCAATAAAGACTTAAAAAAATAAAACATAATTCTCAACTTAAAAAAAAAAACAACACCTATTTCGTGGAGACTGCAAGAGAGTGATCCCAAGCAAAATGTAACCCTGCTCTCGAAGTTCGCAGTGAAGTTGAGCTTCAAATGATGTGCCCCAGAATAGAATTCTTTGAATTAACTGAGGAAGGCAGACCTCCACCGTTCCAGAGTTGAGGACAGAAGATTGATCAAAGGCTTTGGGCATCTTGTAAAGTGAACAGAATATCCACTGAAGAAACCCTGCAAAAGGCAGAGGCCATCACAATGCCCGGAACAGCCTCCAGCTCTGCCTACACTGCTGGGACCAAAATAGCTCACACGGCCTTCCTGCCGCCTCCTTGTGAACTGTGTGGGAAGGAACACTGGTCACGAATTCTTTGTTTCAACTACCCGCACACGCTACGACAGTCACAGCAACAGCAGCGACACCTTGGAATCTGGAGAATAGCACATCACAGGCTAGACATCATACCTATTCTGCACCGAGTGCCATCTTCCTCCAAAATTAAAGGTTTTTAAACAAATGCCAAGAAACTGAAAATGATTTTTAATTTAAAAATGGGAATGAGCTGAATGTGCGCCAGATCATAAAGGGTCTCATATTGACAGACTTAAGAAGTGTGAACTTCACTGCATCAGTGAGCAGGTTTGGAAGTCTTTTAAATAGGAAAGTACGGGGCTTCCCTGGGGGCGCAGTGGTTGAGAGTCCGCCTGCCGATGCAGGGGACACGAGTTCGTGCCCCGGGCCGGGAAGATCCCACGTGCCGCGAAGCAGCTAGGCCCGTGAGCCATGGCCGCTGAGCCTGCGCGTCCGGAGCCTGTGCTCCGCAACGGGAGAAGCCGCAACAGTGAGAGGCCCGCGTACCGCAAAAAAAAAAAAAAAAAAAAAAAAAAACAGGAAAGTAACACAAACCGTTTATTATTTTGCTCATTACAGACTGTATGACTGGTTACAATATGGGTGATAGAATACTCTAAAGACTGGCTGTGACAAGCTCTGCCGGTGGTGCCCTCCTACCCCAGCCCGGTTTTTCCCTGCTAGCAGAGCTCGCCTCCCACTCCGAAGGCTGGAAATGCCTGACAGTCACTTTCCCAGCCTCCCTGGCAGGTAGAATACGGGCATGTGACCCAGTCCTGGCTAATGGGACCTGGTGGGAGAGGTTGCTAAGGGGATTCTGGAAAAGGTTTCCCTCTCTAATAAAAAGATGCGTAAGAAGAAAAGCCCCGCTTCTTTTCTAAATATGATCGTGTTTGCATGTAATGCCTGGAGCTGCCACTGCGAATAGGGACACGGCCAATACCTCAGAGATGGCAGAGCAGAAAGATGGAGGTGACGACGTCATAGAACCACACAGAGCCACCTTCCCTTTGGAGATAACAGATGCTTATTGTTCAAGCCACTTTTACTTGGATATTCTGTTACTTGTACCCTACACCATCTCAAGGAAAGAAGCATTAATAAAGCCTCCAATATACAATGTAATATAATGTTACAGAAAATATTAAAAAAAGACAGTTTTTCCTTCAGATACTTATTTGAAATAAATGAGCCATAAAATTGGAAATAGCTACCATATTAACTGTTCACTGAACATTTTGGGTGCTCAAGCAAGAAACTATACAATCTCGGAGATGTCTTATTTTTTCTCTATCTGAAATGATTTTTTTCTCATTTTCTTCTCTCATTTGCACATTTCCCTAAGAACATTTCTCGCTGTTCCCCGGCAGGCAGCAATTCTCTCTTCTTGAAGGTCTCTGTTTCATGAAGTCATGGCAGTCATAGCACATTACTTAAGAAGAAGCTCAGCATCGTTCGAACAAAGAACTGCAAGTTCCAGGGCTTCAGGCAACAATACAGAATCACAGAGTGCTCAAGGTGAGAGGTACTTAACATCATCTGTAGTAACGCAGTAGAATTTGAATACAGATAAAACCAGAACATCTGGTTAGAGTTCCTTAAGACCATTAACAATAATCTCCCAACCTAAATTCTTATATGCAGTGGCTGGCAACTTTTCAGCATGTCCTTCTGGTTCCATCTGAAGGAAACCCCATCCAATCCCCAAAACACGTCAGGGTCCTCCAGCTACCACTGGAGAGTCCTTCTTTCATTCTAGGAATATTTGCTAAGGCTCTATCAAGTGTTGGCACTGAGATTTAATCTCTCCGATCTTTATTCTCATGTCGCTTACAATATTTTCCGGGAACTCGGGACTTTTCCATATGCGAACCATTTTAAAAATACAAGTGAGAAACACTGCATCTGAGATAGAGAGCTGGATTGCCAGGTACAGGCGGAGTGAAGGTGGCTGCTTTGGGTTCGCCAATGTCTCCTTTCACACCTATTCACTTCGATAAGTGTTGACTCCGCGCCGCTGGGGCTGGAAGGGCTTTGGCCCCGACAGGTGCGGACCCGGCGCGCAGAGGGGCGCGGCTCTTCTCCCTCTTCGGGCCCATGAGGCCTCTGCTCGCCCGTGCCCGGCGGCGGGACGATGCGGAGCGAGCCGAGACGCCCCGGGAGGCCGCAGAGCGCGGGGCTCCTCCGGGAACCTGGCGCCGCGCGGGGTCGGGAGCCAGGTGGCCCAGGCGCGCCCGCCTCGCCCGGGCACCGAGCAGGAAGTGGCTGCGGCGCGGCCCGGGCGCGGCCTCCGCAGGGCGCGCCTCCTTCGTGGCGCCGTGCTGTGCGGCCGGGCCGGGAGGAGGCGGGAGCCCGAGTCCCAGCGCGGGGAGCGAGAGCTAATGGCGGCGCCTGCGCCCAGGGGCCCCGGAGCCGCCGCCTCGGCCGCCCTGGACGAGCTGTCCCGGAACCTCACGTACGGGGCGCTGGGCGCCGGCAATGGCTCCCTGTCGGGCGCTTGGTACCGCCGGAACCAGGTAAGGGCCGGCCGCCCCGCCGCCTGGTGGGGACCGGGGTGGTGCCGCGGCGCCTCCGGCTCCTCGGCCGCTCTCCCGCCGACTCTCAGAAGGACACCGCGCTGTCCAAGTGGGGCAGAGCTGACATGATGTTACCACACATTGACTTCACTGCCCCTCGTTTGGGAGAGCGGGAAGCCCTGGTCTGCCTCTCCTGGGCATCGATCCCTGGGAGCGGGTCGCACAGGTCTGCGGTCATGGGCCTCTGGGGCCCCAACCGTCCCGCCTCTCCGGCCTGAATCCGCCTTCTTCTCCCGGAATGATTCTAGGAGTGCGGGGCGAATCTCCTCCACCCATATCCGCCCCCCCACCCGCCAGGATCATTTTACAGTTCAAAAAAAATAAGTGACACTCTGTTCCCCGAATCAGAGAACTCGTTAAGGACCGCCAAATGTCACCTCTGTGCGGATGCTCTGAGCGTGTGCGTGTGTGTGAGTCCCCAGTGTGTCAGCACAGCTCTTCCATTGCGGCGAGAGGATCGCTGGTGCTCTCAGCTTGCGATTGCCAGACTCCTTTTTCACCGGCGCTTTGGGGAAACGTCGAGAGCCTCAACAACGTGCATGTACGCTGGAAATACACGTTTAACAGAATCAAAGAGGATTAGAGCTGCCCATTTATTTGGGGCTTGGTTTAAGATAAGAAAAAAAGCCCTTCCTCTAGCCGTATTTCTGTTCTTTCTAGTGGGTGCAAGTGATCTTGATATGGTCGATTCCAAGCTTCCTTCTGTTTTCATATGGGTGTTGCTTTGTTCTTGTTCTTTAACAAATCAATGGTTCTTTTTATTTTACAACAATATAATTATAAAATATTTGTTGCTGTTGTTCTACATCAGGGATTTTACCAATAATCAAAGGCCTAGAAGCCTTTTATGCTTGAAAAGTGTTTCGAATGTTAGTTTCTGAAATGTTAAAATTTTGTTTTCAAAACCAACACGGAAGATAATTTACTTATATAAAGACAAAACAAGCATGTTCACGTTATTAGTATTCAACAGAGGAGACAGTATCACTCTGAGTCTGTTTTACCACAAAACATACTAAAATAGGAAAAATGGGGGCACAGAGCCTATTGGATTCCATTTCTCCTTGCTTCCACCCACAGGAGTTACAAAGACAAGAATTGCTTTTTATGGGAAGTTCTTTGAGCATATCTGTTACACTATGCTTATGCTAGCATATGTTATAAAGCATATTATAATATGCTTATGCTAGAAGCACTCCCAATAAAAGTTTAAGAATGATATTTTGTCTTTTGGTAAAGGAATTAAAGAGTAAATGTGACCTACCATGGCATCATCCAAAACAGGAGAAAACATTGTTTGCAGAGTGGAAACCCCTGCAGTCATTAGTTTTCTTTAATGTTTCCTGGAATTCAAGATCATCTTGGCTCTCTGACACCAAACACAGCTTATCATGTGACATAAATGTGAGAATTTAACTTTATGTTTGCAAGGCTTAACTTGCCTTTGACAATATAGAATTGTACAGGTTAGAAAGAGTGTATCCAGGATATGCTAATTGAAACTACCCAGCTGACACCCAAGCATAGCTAGTTTGAGGTAAGACTATATCAGCTTTTCCCATTATTATGCAAACTTAGACTATCTTATAAGATTATGGTATTTTATCCTTTCAGCGACTGCATTTGTTTTTAAGCAAAAGTAAAAATTGATTTTTAAAAATTCATTCAGCAAACATTTTATTGAGTGCCTCTAGTGCTGGGCAGACCAGTAGAAATAAAATGGAATCTAATTTTTCTTTTATTTTTGGACACTAAGTGAATACAGATGGCTGAAAATGGGAGTGGCTCCAGGAAAACAAAATAAGAGATGAAAGTTTAGGACTCAAAACTAACCTTGATTGCTGGATAGCCAGGATTTAATAAGTTTTATCACTACTGAAATGTTTGAACAGTGTCTGTTCACTGATAGCCCAGCTTTCTGTGTCTTTCCAAGAGACAACCATGAGATCTGATAAATTAACCTTACTCACAGAAAAAGACCAACTTCCCTGAAACACATTCAGGTGACAGATGAATATTTAACAGTGCCCGCTTAGAATCAGTGTCGTCTAAGGCAAAGATGTGAGTGCTTCTAGAGGAAGAAATCCCAAAACAAGTAGGAAGTAGAAGTTCAGTGGGGAAAATGTTTTAGGGAATCAGGGAAGGGAGGCCTTTGCTCCATCTGCATCTTTTAGGAGTCTACCCATACAAGTATAGATGCAATAAAGTTCTACAAAGGTATTTTCTTTATGTTTCATCCACAAGTTTTCAGTATAAAAAATAATGTTTCCAAGATGGTTACTGAGCTCCGTGCTTTGTACAGATCACTGTGGGATATTCAACATAGTCTTTAGACTCAACACCTTCCTTCCTTCCTAATGTTATTAGGTGCTTGGGGAAACGAGCTATGCGGGTAACTGTGAAACAAGGCAGTATGTTTTAAGTGTCATGTGAGGAATATAAAGTCCTTTGGGAATTCAGAGCAAGGTGGGTTTTAGCAGGGGCCATCAAGGATGTTTTGTGGAGAGGTAGTATTTGAGCTGGACACCTAAAGACAGAGTTTCATTGATGGGAGTCACAGGTGGAAGGCATTCCAAGAAAGGGAAAAGTCGGGAGACCAAGGAGCAGCCCACGCTGTCTGAGCAGGTGCCCTTCTGAACATTTTTGTACCTAGAGTAGAAGTCAGTGGCCATTCTGGTTGCAGTGGAAAACTGATACTGACTGGAAGGTGGAAATACAGTTTCGGGTCTTAGATATTGTCATGGATTGCCATGAAGGACAACAGGTAAAGAAGTTTGGACTAAATCTGGTAGACAGTGGGGAGCCATTGAAGGTTTTTCAAAGAGGGAGTAAAAGGATCAAAGCAAATTAAAGACATTTAAATTAGGATCAGGGACTTCCATGGTGGCTCGGTGGTGTTTAAGAATCCACCTGCCAGTGAAGGGGACATGGGTTTGAGCCCTGGTCCGGGAAGATCCCACATGCCACGGAGCAACTGAGCCCGTGCGCCACAACTGCTGAGCCGGTGTTCTAGAGCCCGTGAGCCACAACTACTGGAGCCCACGCACCTAGAGCCCGTGCTCCGCCCCCACTCGCCACAACTAGAGAAAGCTCACGTGCAGCAACGAAGACCCAACGCAGCCAAAAGAAAAAAAACGAACACACAAATTAGGGCTAGCAGGATGCAGAGGCCTCTAACTGGCTAGCTATGGACCGAATCCAGCCTGTAGATGTATCTTGTGTCAAACTGCAGAGAGGTTTAGAAAATGTTTAATACGTTGCCAGTGTTTAAAAATGAGTAGATTATATATAAGGTTTCAAGTTTCCATGAACTGTTTAAATATTAGAAGTGCTAGCAACTTGGCCCTCTTTCGCACGTGATAACCGTGAGGGGGAGTTCACTGTTTAGAACAACCGTGCTCCCCACTTAGGCCCCTCTCTTTGCTCTCATCTCTTTTACCTACTCGCCTTGTAGGCACTTAATTTGCAACCAGCGTTAGAGGCTGTTGTCTAGTTTCTGCTGTCCACTAGCAGAGTTCACGTGGGCGTCACACTGGGCTTCAGTTTTCCTTACTGGTAAAATTAGGCTTAGAATAGAAGATCCCCAGACTCTTTCATGCTATCTGGTTGAATAAATAAGTGCCAATCCGGCAAGGCTGTAGAGGGAATGGACAGGAAAGGATGAACGTGGGAATATTGTGGAAGAGGGGTTTTGTGGCTGTTTCTTTAAGTTTATCCGTGTTGCTAAATATCTAAATTCACAAAGACACTGTCAGAAAGGTTTATTCTGCATAGGGTGAAATGAAAAATTTAGATTTTTTTAATGTCCTTTATTTGAACTTTTGATGTTCAATGGCTTGAATTTTTAAAGTCAACATATTTAGAGGAAAATTGATACAACTTGGCAGGGAAGAGGCGAATCGAAGAGACATTTGTTACGCATTTACTATGTGACACTTTATAGCTATTATCTCATTGGAGCCCCGAACAACCTCGTAAGGTACATATTATCCTCACTGTTCATGTAAGGAAACTTGTGTTAAATAACTTGCCCCCGGATCTTACAGCAAGTAGATTTAACTGCAAAGCTATTTTTATTCCATGCCTGAAGGCCATTGCTTAGAAACTAAGGCTTGAAAAGAACGTGGTAGGAGAAAATGAATATGGCTTGTCTCACTGTACTAAAGAAAAATCACATTGAGTTTTATATTGCCCTTTTATTGATTTTGCTTTGCTACCGTTTATCTCCTTTCTGCTGGTCGCTGCATCTGATTGCCTCTTAGAGAAAGAAAAGTGCCAAAACTTACAAATAACCAAAGGGCCAGGTAGAGGTTGCTGGTCCTTTCCATTTCCTTCCCAAGAAAAATCCCTTTTTTGTTTTGTTTATACTTACTGACCTTTCTTTCTTTTTCTTTTTCTTTTTTTTTTCTTTTTTGCCATCCTTATGTATCCAACATGGCATTTTCCCTTTACTACATTTTCTTCGAGATATATGTATAAGGCAGCAAAAAGAAGGAAGGAAGAAAATGATTACCTCACAGCAACTGTATCAAAGCTTTTTTAATCATTATCATCATCATCATCCCATGGTCCTTATTAGAGGAACAGACTCTTAATGCTGTTGTGAATTTGTCACACCACGTGTTTGCCTTTAAATCTACCTGATATCCTCTTTACGGCTTGATTTATACTAACCAGCTATAATATTTGCATTAATGCAATCAGCTAAGTTCAGGCTGTGGGAAACTTCAGTTTACAGGTTTCTGTGGCTCGGTTTCTTCAAAACTCGTTTTTACAAGGGAAAAAAAAAAAAGGAGAGCAAGGATAGAGAGAGAACCTGTAGATTAAAATACACCTAAAAGACCTATTAGGAAAAAAGACAGCCTTCGTTCACAGTGTTTAGGGATGCACACTTGGGTCATAAAACTATAGAGAAAAGCAAGGAAGTGATTGCCATGGAGTCAGGCCAGTGTTTCCTTGGGGAAGGGAGAGGCTGGGATGGGATGAGGCAAAGGGAGGTCTTTGGGTGGGCGCCCAATTTCTGTTTCTTGATCTGGTTGCTGTTATGAGGGTATTGGCCTTATAATAATTCATTTTAGTAAATTGTTCATCTATATCATTTTCTTTACAGTTGCCTGTATCTATTATATTCTACAATTTTAAGATGTTAAAAAATATTAGGATTGCTATGACTGTTCAACTTGCATGTTTTACCCAGATGGTGTGGGAAGTGGTATGCCATGTTCATTTTGTTTCCTTAGGAGAATTTTTTAAACAATTTCTTTTTAAAATGTTGGTGATTGTTCAAAGTGGCATTTGAGAGTTTACCATGGAAAGGATGACATTCCCCTAAGCTATCCTTTTTGTTCAAGGATAGTGTGGTCTAAAAAGCTCAGCTTCTTTGCTAGGTGCGTTGGCAATTTTCTTAATTTCTCCAAACCTTGTCTTTCTCTATTGAAATGGTAATAACACTACATACCTTATAAAGTTGATGTAGGAATAAAATAAGATAATGTATATCAAATAGTTCCAGACACATAGAAAGCACTCAGTAAACACTAGCTATTATTAGAAGTATTACAGTCAACCTATATTATAGGAAATGTCATAAAATATATATTTCTAATAATTAATAATTATTGTATTTAACTCATTATAAATGGAAATAAGAGAAATCATGTCAGTTATGTGATGTAATTCTGTTTTCTTTAATCTAAAACCACTGATTTCTCTACATCCACTGCCTTCCTCACTCCCTTTGATGTTTGCCTCCCCTTCACTCTCCAAACATAATCACATTACAGAACACTTCCTGATTGCAGTAATTTCCTAATTGGAACACTTGTTATCTTGAAGTACTAAGGTGAAGATTCCTCCCATGTCTGATGCCACTTTCCAGAATTCAGGGTTGGGGTGGATGGGTGTGTAGCCCTGGGAACAGCTGACAGGTTTTGGTGGCAGTAGTGTGATGACGTCTTCAGACATTGACTATAGTTTAACCACCCAAGCAGGACCAGCACCCCAGCTTGGGAAGGCTCATGCCGTGTTAGCGTTAAGGCTTAAATGCTATTTATTTTAGCTTGAGTGTTTTTTGTTTTCCGAAGGTCCAACATTCCTCTATTCAGTTTACATCTTTTCTAACCTACCCCACGTGTTCCGTCCAACAGAATTACATTTTACATAAAGTCAGAGCTCTTGGCCGGTCTGTCCTGGTACACCAGAGTGTCCTAATTGCCTGGAGGCTGGCAGATAACACTCCACTTCCCCTCCACATAATTCTCAGCATGTACCTACCTGTACGTTTGCTTCACCTTGTCACTTGCCTGGTCCTTGGTCACTCCCAGCATGGTCTCCTGTCATCTTTGGCACCCATCGGGAGACACGGAGTAAATACAGGCTCGTGTAAACACAGGCTAGCAGATGTTTAGTCATGAGCTCCACACCACCAAATATTGCGTTTCTCCTGGCGTGACTCCTTCAGAGACCCACCCTGGCCATGGCAGGTCGTCTTGAGGCCTGCCAACAGCCCCAGCTCTTGTTTCCTAAGCCATCCCCTCACCTTCTCGGCACCTCTCAAATTTTCTCCTTTCAGTAACTTGGACCCCTGGCCTGACTTCTTTAGCTTGCAACGGGAGTCCATCTCTCTTCTGGCTTTTGAACTTGGCTTCCCTACCAAGAATGCTTTGTAAGTTAGGAGACTTTGGTTTTCGAGTCACAGGAAACCTAACATTAACTGGCTTAAGTAATAGAGGAAATTAATCAGTCTGGATGACGTGGAAGGCCGGAAGAACTCTGGGTCCACACCAGCCATGTCAGCATTGCTGGTATGTCATTCAAGCTTGAGGAGAATCCCGTGAATTCCGGGGGGTCTTTATTTCTTCTTCAGCCTTTGGACTTGCAGGGCTCTGGTTGTTCTGGGGCTGTTTGGGAGACAGCAGCACTATGTTCCCTCTTGTCACAGCCCACATTAATCTTGATCAGCTAATTGACAATGAGGACCCAAAATGCAACCAACATTCCACTCAATAAAAATCACAAGCAGAGGGTCCTTCTCAACAGAACAGTGTTGGGTAGTGATATCAAACAAATCGGAAAACAGGGACTGCGTCCTCAAACCGTAGCCATACATACGCGTGTGATATACATAAATTATATCACGTGTACATTATACAACGTACAATGTGTATGTGTGAAAGTGAGATAGAGGGACTGCTTCTGAAATACTTGAAAAACAACATTTGAAGGGCTGGTGTGAAGCTACCCTTGCTTATATAATCTGATGGATTGCTTCCATTGTGCTTCCAGGACTAACATAGTACAGTTATGTAATTGTAAATAAAGAGAGCCAAAGCAGAAGAGGAAATAGTGTGATGTACCTTTGGATATGGCCGCCTGAGTCACAGCAGTGGAGAAATGAGTGATTGTTTGTGAGCAAGGTATGAGCAGACCTCATGTTACAAGCAGCTGCCACAGCCGTAAAATAGAGAATAATTCTGAGTTCCATGTGCAGCATTTTATTAGTCTTTTGAGCTATACTTGCAGACCCAAATCACAGTCACCATCAATGAGTCCTAGGGGTATCATATGTGGGATGATCATAAAGTATGCTGGAACCTGCCTGCTGGACCAGTGGGATGCGAGAATTTTGCGAGGAATGGGGGAAATTACCTTGGCTATGAGGACTGACCCTTTAGAGGCAATGAAGAGTCCAAGTCACAGTGTCCCAGAGGAGAAAATTTAAACTTGATTCCTGCCTTGACGTCAGAAAGATCTGATCTGGTGGGTGGCCTGGCAGGTCAGTGAGTGGCAATGTCATGATCCCTCCCCCATATCGAGGCACAAACTCACCCAGTGGCTGGGGCCTGACATAGACACTAGAGTTCAGTCTCCAGGAGGATGGAGCTGGCAAAATACGGCCAGAGTGCAAGGCAGGCAGTGCTCTCAAAACGGACATGTACTCTTGAAACCTAAGCAGGTGTTGGGGAAAGAACTGTCATTCAGTGAGGTCCCAAGTTTCCAACTTTAGGGTAGGAAGCCTCTCGCAAACCCTGGGCTGGCCCTGCGAGAGGCAGCCTGCAATCCTGCTTCTTTGGAAACAGAAGATGACAGATTTTTTAAATTATTATTATGAATATGTTCTTGAAAAATTTGAAAGTAAGGGGACCTCATCTTAATCTGGATGCAAACAATCGCATTCTTTGTGTTCAGCATGTCTGTCCTTGTTTCAAAGATTCGCCTTTCCAATGTTAAACGGGGTTGATTTGTTTTGTAATAGAACCAAGTTTAAGATTTCCTTAAGTGATATCACACCTTCCTTAACTATTGTTGCTCTCCTTTTAACCAAGTGTTAAAAGCCCCCAAAGGATGTCTTATTAAATTTTTCCCATAAATTTGCTCTGCTGCAACTTAAATTTCTCAAAAGCAAAAAAACATGGTGGCTTCTTAGTAAGCTTAGTAAGGCTTATCCTTAATGGAGTTCGGTTTTTTAAAATAATGAATGTACGGTTATGTAAGTAAATGTGTTCCCGAGTAAAAGACAAAATGTAATAGTGCTTAATTGTATGGAAAGGCAATATGTTGGGCTTTTCTGCCTAGGTTTTTAAGGTTGATTAAAAATTGGCATGGGACAGCTTGTAGAATAGCAACGATATACTGTGGTATGTAACCCTGACCTGTTCTGTTGGCTCTAAATCACCAGATTTGGATCCAGTGTCATGAGAGTTTCTCAGGATAGAAAGGCAATAACCGTATAACATACAAAAACCAAGATAACAAATTAAAACTCTGTTCCTGACTGAAAATTTTTCTTTCTTCTTTTTCACGTATGGGATTATAGTTTTAACTTAGCTTGGGTTAGTATTGCAGACAACGTAATTATCTACAAGGGCAAAGGAGATTAGTGGTAAGAATAGTCCAACCCATTCGGTAATCTAAAAAGCATTTTATATTTCAGGTTGCCTCCAATGTTTGCTGCGATGAATATGAATATTGTTCCTCTATGGCCCTGTTGTAATTAACTCTCCACATTTCCCCTACTTCTTCTCCGAGATCCCGAAGTGTCTCCTAATTGGTTTTCCTATTCCCTGTCTTGCTCCCTCCTAGTCCATCCTCCACACTGTAGCCAGGATGAGTCTTATAAGAGTCACGGCTGGACCTAACATTCTCTGGTTTAGAGTCCTGCATGTTATAGCACCACCAGCAGATCCATGGCACGAAAAGCCTCCTGCCTGCCTCTCCAGTCCAGCTGTACTGGAGTCATGCAGATGTGATTAAAGTTAAAGATCTTGAGGTGGGATGATTATCCTGGATTATCTGGATGGACCCTAAATGCTGTCACATGTATCTTTTTATAAGAGGAAGACCCAGGGAGATTTCATATGGAAGAGGAAGGCAATGTGGCCACAGAGACAGAGATTAGAGTGATAGAACCATAATCCAAGGATATGTCAGCAGCAACCAGAAACTGGGGGAGGCAAGGAATGGATTCTCCCTTAAAGCCTCTAGAGAGAGTGTGTCCCTGCCATTTTTTTTCTTTAATCCTTGAAATAAAAATTTTAATGACTGAAATTAATAACTAAACAGATTAGGTAAACAGTAAATTGGAAACAGCGAAAGAGCCTTATGTCACAGTATAGGCAAACAAGTTCCAGTCTGTGCACCTGTATGCAAAATGTTATTTTAAAATAAGGCTTCTAGAAAAAAATGTAGGAAGTTTTCTCATGACCTTTTAACCCAGATATAAAGGGTACCACACATAAAGTTAAGGATCAATAAGTTTACTTCATCAATAGAGTATATTTAAGTCCGTTTATTACTTAAAAGTTTCTATGCAAAAAGAGGCAAGACACAGAGTGAGAAAAGTTGTACGGAATGCATATATTCAAAAAGAAATCATATTGGGGATAAAGTACTCTTACACATCAAGTACAGAAAGACTGCCACCATCAATTAAAAATTGGACAGTCTGGAAAAACATTTAAAGAAACAAGAGAGCCAAGTGGTTTATAAGATTATCTGAAGGTTCAACATCATTGGTCATTATAAAAATGGAAATTTAAACCATAATGAGATGTGAGGTTCTCTAGAATAGCTAAACTTAAAAAAAATTACAATACCAAGACACCAAGTGTTGGAGGGGGAGAGAGGCACCTGGAAATGTTATTTACTTCTATATAACATTTTGGAAGAATCTTTGTGAGTAATTATAAAACCCAGACATATGCATACCCTATGAACTAGCAACTGAACTTCTTGGTATGTGGGCCCTGCCATCTTGATTTCACCCCAGTGAAATTGATTTGGGGCTTCTGGGCTCCAGAACTGTGAGAGAATAAATTTCTGTGGTTTTAAGCCACCAGGTTTGTGTTAATTCGTTACAGCAGTCACAGGAAGCTAACATACTCTCCAACCTAGGCAGATTTGTACTTTGTCCCTTCTGTTCCCATGGGTTCTATAGAACATACCTCTATTATAGATGTCACAGGTGGTAGTCTCTTATTGGTCGCTTTTTCTACCTCTTCTGAGCTTATCGAGGATACTCTGCATCCTTAGTTCCTGAAATAGGACCTAATATTTAGCAGTTACTAAACAAACACCAAATGGGTGCATGACTGAGTGACTAGCTTCTGGTGTGGGCTTCGAGTTGTCTGTCTCCCATATCTGCCATCTTCTCTCTGATCACTTCCATTTTATGTCCTTTTCCTCCACCTTGTGTGTTTTTCCCAAGCAGTGTCTACCTGTGGTTTTAAGCTGTGCAGTGGTTTTATTTTTCTACTTAATCTCTTTCCTTGGTTCAGCCAACTTCCTTTTTATTTCTTGCTTTTATTTCTTTCCCTGTTATCATCTCCTCTTTTAACTCTTTTTCAATGAATCCATATTCTCTTTAATTTCATTGAGTCTATAAAGCAGAATTTTTTAACTTCTTACTTTGAAAATTTTCCAACCTATAGATAATTAAGAATAATAATACAGTAAACACCATATGTCCTTCACGTGGAGATTCACCAGTTGTTAACATTGTGAAATATTTGATTGTTCTCTCTCTCTCTCTCCCTCTGTTTTTTATTTTATATTGTCATGTATCATTTGAAAGTAAGTTGCACGTATTATGAGTCTTCACTCCTAGAAACTTAAGGATGTATTGCCAAGATTTTGGATGTCCTCCTATCCCCTCCCAACTTTCTGGAAGTAGATTTGTGTCTACCTGTTTACTAGGTGCAAATAAAAAACAACCCCAGCTCATTCCTAAGAGTTTCCTGTGAGATGAAGTGACCTGAATGTTCATTTCTCAGGTATATCATTCCCTTTCAGGTTCAGGCTGTTAAGATCATTCCTGCAGTGATTAGTTGACCTAAATCACTTAACCTATGGTATTTCTGGTATTCGAAACTGGATCGCTCACGTCCATGTTCAGGGATATTTTACTGCCTGGAACAGGAGGTAGCATTATTCTAGTTGTGAGTTGAATATGACTATTACAGTGTTCAAGACTAGCTCTGGGGCTTCCCTGGTGGCGCAGTGGTTGAGAGTCCGCCTGCCGATGCAGGGCACATGGGTTCGTGCCCCGGTCTGGGAAGATCCCACATGCCGCGGAGCGGCTGGGCCCGTGAGCCATGGCCGCTGAGCCTGCGCGTCCGGAGCCTGTGCTCCACAACGGGACAGGCCACAGCAGTGAGAGGCCCGCGTACAGAAAAAAAAAAAAAAAAAAAGACTAGCTCTGAATCTATGGTTCTTTTGGTTCTTTTGTACTAGCTCCACTGGGTCTGATTCCAGATTTATGTTTTGAAGGCAGAGCCAGGAATATGGTTGAGTTCAAAGCCAGAACTGGGATAGACTATGACCAATTCCACACACCCCTGTTATCATACCCCATTGCCATCTGGCCAAACTGCCCCACCCATGGATTATAGGTCAATGACTTTATGTGAAATGTCTAAAGAACATTCTGGCACCAAAAAGTAGGAGATAAGATTGTTATTCCAAATAAAACAAAAACATCCTTAGTACTCATCAGTACTGATATTGTGAACCTCATTCTCCATAAATTGTTTGCTGTGGCTCCTACCATCTATTTGTCAAGCCATCCTGGAAAAGCCAGAAATTGAGCTACAGTACTGACAGGAGTGAGCATGGCAAAAATTAAGGCCATCTTTCTGTGTCTCTGGTCTGTACTTCTAGCTGCATTGTTAAGGTGTGGAGCAACCTTTCCTTCTAACTATTATCTTTGCTTTATTTTATTTGCACTGAGAAAAAGAAACAGATCCTGCTAATTCTAAAACTGTGGTAAATTGGCATTGACTAGCCAGATGGTTACCTATTGCAGTCTGTGAAGAAATGGTGATTCAGACATGAGCTGGGTGCCTTGGGGCCAGAATCTGCCTGGTATCTATCTAACTGTGTGACTTTGCACAAGTCACTCTCCTTCTCTGGCCCTCTGTTCTCTTTCCTGACCACCAGTCTCCAGATCAACAGGGAGGGGAGAAAAGAGGGCGGGGGAGAGAGAAGCTCTGAGTTTCCACTAATTCTAATATGCTAGAAATCAGATAACACTCTGAATAAAGTAATGAAGTAAACGAGATGTCTTTAATTTAAATGGCAAGTTTATAAGGGCTGCTCACTGTACGCAAATGACACTTCTGATTGCAGGTGAGGATTTTGTAGTCATTAAAGCACATTTACCAGAGCCTCTAACTGGAAACAGCATTTAGTAATGCTTGCCTCAAGTCACTCTATGTCCTTGAAGGTAATTAAACCACCTTTTTAAAGAAACATTGCAAATTTGAACCTTCCCTTCCCAACAATTAGGGGCATTAATGAGGATTTACTGAATTACTACTCTTTACAGGTATGTGTCAAATGAATTTAATGAGCATGCAATTAACCTTGAATAATTAGGTAAATTTTCAGAAGAACGAACAATAAGGTATACCAGTTTATAATGTGTACTGGCATACTTCCGAGATATTGCACGTTCAGTTCCAGACCACCGCAATAAAGCAAGTATCACAACAAAGTGAGTCACATGAAATTTTTGGTTTCCCAGTGCATGTAAAAGTTATATTTACACCTACAGTAGTCTGTTAAATGTGCAATTATATTGCATATTGCATCATGTCTAAAAAAAACAAGGTATATTGATTAAAAAACACTTTATTGCTAAGAAATGCTAACCATCATCTGAGCCTTCAATGTGTCGTAATCTTTTTGCAATAGTACCGTCAAAGATCACTGATAACAGATCACCGTAACAAATACTGTGATAATGAAAAAGTTTGAAATATTGCAAGAATTACCAAAATGTGACACAGAGACACAAAGTGAGCAAATGCTGTTGGAAAAATGACGCTGATAGACTTGCTTGATGCAGGGTTGCCACAAACCTTCAATTTGTATAAAATGCAGTATCTGCAAGGTGCAATAAAGTGAAGCACAATAAAATGAGGTATGTCCCTATTAGCAGGAAACTGTTCCTGACACCTGCTTTATACTATATATTTCTGTTTTTTAGTATATATGAATTCACTAGATTTTAAAAGTCAGGGGCTTCCCTGGTGGCACAGTAGTTAAGAATCTGCCTGCCAATGCAGGGGACACGGATTCGAGCCCTGGTCCGGGAAGATCCCACATGCCGCAGAGCATCTAAGCCTGCGCCACAACTACTGAGCCTGTGCTCTAGAGCCCACGAGCCACAACTACTGAGCCCGCGTGCTGCAACTACTGAAGCCTACACGCCTAGAGCCCGGGCTCTGCAACAAGAGAAGCCACTGCAATGAAGAGTAGCCCCGGCTCGCCGCAACTAGAGAAAGCCCACACGCAGCAACGAAGACCCAACGCATCAAAAAAACCAAAAGTCAACAGGCAGCTTTCTTTTATTTATTTATTTTTGGCTGTGTTGGGTCTTCGTTGCTGCGTGCGGGCTTTCTCTAGTTGCGGCAAGCGGGGGCTACTCTTCATTGCGGTGCATGGACTTCTCATTGCAGTGGCTTCTCTTGTTGTGGAGCATGGGCTCTGGGCTCACAGGCTTCAGTAGTTGTAGCAGGCGGGCTCAGTAGTTGTGGCTCACGGGCTGTAGAGCACAGGCTGAGTAGTTGTGGCACATAGACCTAGTTGCTCTGCGGCATGTGGGATCTTCCCAGACCAGGGCTTGAACCCGTGTCCGTTGCATTGGCAGGCAGAATCTTAACAACTGCGCCACCAGGGAAGTCCCAGCAGACAGCTTTCTATTGCACACTAGTGGACACTTAATTGTTGAAATCTGAATTCTGGGACAAGCTTGTTCTCTCGCGAAACTGAGTGTTTGCTGTATTCAAACCCCAGTTGATTATAAAATACTGTTTGACATCTTCCTAGGGCCAAAGGTCAAAATTTACTATTTCTAGACAGTGTATAATCAATCTGAGACTATTTCAGTTCAAATAGCATTTAATAAACAACTTCTCTGTGCCAAAGACCTCTACTAGTCATTTGGGTTACAAAGATGAGTTGATAAGTCATAGCTCTGCCCTCAAGGAGTTTATAGTCTAGAGGGGAAATGCACTTGTAAAACATAATTATAGTACAGTTTAATATAGGTACTGATAGGCATGTATAAAGACTCAATTCAAAAGGAGGCCAGAAAAGCTAAACTTGAAGATAGATCTGAGGAAATTATCCATAACTCAGTACAAAGAGATAGAGTTGGAAAATATGAGAGCTATTTTAGGAAACAAGAATTAAAAAGTCCAACATACTTGTAAGAGGAGTTCCATGTGGAGAGAATAGAGAGAACCATAGATGTTGGATTGTAGTTGTGTAAGATGTTAACATCAAGGGGAGGACTGGGGGAAGAGTTCATGGACCTACCTGGACATTTCTTTGCAACCTACTGTGAGTCCATAATTATTTCAGAATTAAAAACATTTAACAGTAATTACTGAAAGACTATAAATAAGATGTGTAACTTCCTAGCCAGAAGAGTAGGGGAAAGAAAAGAATAAAGAAAACTCAATCGTTTCAACAGGATTCAGGAAAAGAGAAATTAGAAAGCAAAGAAAAAGCAAGATAACTACAAACACAAAAAATATAGAAATAAAGGAAAATATATTTACAATCACAATAAACAAAATGGACTAACCTCCCCATCTGACAGAAAGTCTCAGGATTTTTTTTTTAATCTAGTTATTTTCTATATATAAGAGACTTGACTAAAATATGATGCAGAAATGTTAAAGTGATGTGGAAAGTAGCAAATATCAAAAGAAAGCAGCTACAGTAATATCAGCTAAAATAGATTTTGAAGAAAAAACCTAATGATAAAAGGAACAATTACTGGGGGTGGTGGTGGTGGTGTGATGAATTGGGAGATTGGGATTGACATGTGTACACTGATGTGTATAAAATGGATGACTAATAAGCAAAAAATAAATAAATAAAAAATAAACATAAGTAAATAAATAAATAAAAATAAAATTTAAAAAAAGGAACAATTAGCTGGGAAGATAAAACCATCCTGATCCTGTATATACCTAGGACTATAGTCTTAAAATATATAAATACATGTTTGAGTAGATTTTTAACATACCTCCCTAGGCAATTGATAGACAAAGCAATACAAAATTTAGTAAGAATATCAAAGATTTGAACAATGACTTAATGGAGATAGATAGATGAATGGATAGATAGATAGATAGATAGGAAGGATATATAAAATGTATTAACTCAACTTTTAAATATTTTATTTTCAAACATACATGGAACACTTATAAACTTGACCCTACACCAGCAGGTCACAAAACAAATTCCAATTTACACTGTGTAATAGGTCAAAAGCAAATGTTAATATACACACAGTGTATTTTCTGCCCACGACTCAGTAAAATTAGAAATTAGTAATAAAGTGATAATTGACACCTCATTCATTTAGAAATATTAAAAAACACATCTCTGAATAATATAAGGCTCAGATAAAAATGATGAGATAATCAGAAAATATTTAGAACTAAATACCAATGAAAACTGTACATGCCAAAACTATGCAGGCAGCTAAAACAGGGTGTACTTAGGGGGAAATGTAAAGCCCTATCTGCATGACAGAAAGAAACAGAAAAAGCTAATGAGTTAAGAGTCCAAATGAAGAAGATGAAAAAAAGAAAAACTGAGTAAACAAAATAGATAATAAAAATAAATCGAGGAAAGAAAGAAATATATTTGTATCAACTTCAGAAAAAAAAGTCACTTATCTCTGGGAGGAAGAAGAGACTGAAATAGAGCTAGTTACATTTGTAACATTTTATTTCTTTGGGCAAAAAAAAAGATGTAAATGCTTTGTGTTTTTAAAATTATTTTTGTATAACAACTTATTGAAATATAATTCACATATCATATAATCCACTCATTTAAATTGTACAGTTCACTGAGTTGTACAATCATTACCTCCAGCCTTTAGCTGTCATATGAACAATACTGGTATGTAAATTTGTGTACAAGCTTTTGTGTGGATATATGTTTTCATTTCTCTTGGATATATACCTCGGCATGGAATTGCTGAGTCAAATGGAAATTCCATGCTTAACTTTTTGAAGAACTTCCAGACTGTTTTCCAAAGTGGTTGCACCATTATATATTTCCATGAGCAGTGTTAAAGGGTTCTGATTTATCTACATCCTTACTAACACTTGTTATTATCTGACTTTTTGATTATAGCTATATTATTTGGTATGAAGTGGTATATCACTGTGGTTTTGATTTGCAATCCCTGATGACTAGTGATGTTGAACATCTTTTCAATGTACTTGTTAGCCATTTGTCTTCTTTGGAGAAAGGTCTATTCAGATCCTTTGCCCATTTTTAATTGAGTCATTTGTCTTTTTATTATTGCGTTGTAAGTGTTCTTTATATAGTCTAGGTATAAGTCCCTTGCCAGATATATGATTTCCAAATATTTTCTCCCATTTTGTGGATTATCTTTTCACTTTCCTTGATAGTGTCCTTTGAAACAGAAAGTTTTTTAATATTGATGAGTCCAATTATTTTTTCTTTGTTGCTTATGCTTTTGATGTCTTATCTATGGGAATCCATGGCCAAATCCAAGGTCACAAAGATTTACCCTTATGTTTTCTTCTGAGAACTTTATAGTTTGGGCTCCTACATTTAGGTCTTTTGGTTAATTTTGAGTTAATTTTTGTATATGTTATGAGATCAGCAGCTGTACCATTTTACATCCCCACCAACAATGAACTAGGGTTTCAATTTCTCCACATCCTTACCAACACTTGTTATTTTATGTTGTTTTTTTTTAAATTGTAGCTCTCCTACTGGGTTTGAAGTGGTAGCTTATTGTGGTTTTGATTTGCATTTCCCTAATGATTAGTGCTATTGAGCATCTTTTCATGTGCCTATTGACCATTTATATATCTTCTTTGAAGAAAAGTCTATTTGAGTTCTTTGACCATTTTTCAGTTGCATTGTTTATTTTTTTGTTGTTGAGTTGTAGGGATTCTTTATATATTCTATATATCAATCTTTATCAGATATATGATTTGCAAATATTTTCCGCCGTTGTGTGGGTTGCCTTTCACTCTGCTAATAGTGTCCTTTGGTGCACAAGAGATTTTAATCTTGATAAAGTCCAGCTTATCTATTTTTTCTTCTGTTGCCTGTGCTTTCCGTGTCATATCCAAGAAATCATTGCGAAATCCTGCTAACCAATTTCTAAACACTTGGCCTGGTGGTGTTTAAACTACTCAGTGAATCATTTAAAGAATTTTGAAGTAACTTATTTCTATTCAACAATTTACTTTTATAATTATAGAAGATTTTCATAATTATCCATTCAATCCCAAACTTCTTCTGGATTTTTATTTTCCTGATTACTGCCAAATGCAGTCAGTCAATTGTAAATCGAAAGCATGGAAATAGCACATTATATTATGATACAATTGTTCCCCATGAGGAATAGTGATCAAAATTAGTGCCAACTGCTTTTATTAGGAAAAGAAAATTCTTAACTGATTAAAGGCCATGGATATTATATGTCAACTATTAAATGGGTTTTCAACTTTTCTGCTTCATTTTTTAGAAATACTGAATTTCACTTCAGCACATATAATGAAGTTCTAAAACTTCAAAGACATTTTGCATTCTGAAAAGGGTTCCTTGTGGTTGTAATGTTCATTTGAAATTCAAATAACTCCTTGGAATTTGAAGCTAGCTAGAAGTTATGTACTGTAGAAGAAGAAGGGGGAAGAGCCCTTCTATCATTGCTAATTTTTACTGCTAGAAGATATTACATCTTTGTACCTAGATAGGAGCAGAATATGCATCTCTTGAAGTCATCAAATAATACATATGCTATCTATAGTGAAGATCTTGGGCAATGTGTCAGAACTAATTTTTTAACCTCTGTAGTTCTTGTTTTAAACCACTCTATGCTTTCTAAAGCAAGTATTTTTTTAAGCCCCTCATTTTTTTTTAAGTCTCTACATTTTATAGTAGATGATGTAGAAGACCCAATGGAAGTCTTAGACATGATTCCCTTCCCTCAGAGAATTTGCCATCTATTTATAGAGCCTAATGATACACCTGACAATATAAAAGAAGAAATAAGGGATGTTCACCATTTAGAGTCTGAGAAAGTAAAGATGGGCTGTGGTGTCTGAGAAGGTTGTAAGGAGGTAGAGCTCTGATGGCCAGGAGGGTGAGGTCTGATTGAAATGGGCTGAGGGAAGAAGATACTCTGAGTGAGAGGAATGACATGAGAAAAAGTATGACATCTGACTGGAGAAGTCAGGACCCAGATACCCAAGGTAGAGGGAGCACCTTAAAGTGTGCTGTGGACAATTGGATGGGTCAGGTTGAGGACCGATTATGGGGAGCTGGTACAGTAGTTTTGTATTTAATATAGTTGTCTGTAGAGAGACATTGTGGGTTCTTGACCAGCAGAGTGGCGGGAAAATTTAGTCTGTCTCCAGTGAGGTTCATAGCAGTTTAGAGATAAAGGGATTTTGGGAAACACCTTATCCAACATCCCCTGTTTACTGAGGCCGGGGAGCTGAAATAACTTACTCAGTGTTGCCCATTAGAAAATAGCAGATCTGAATCTCAGGTTCATCATTTAACCCCAAAGCCAATGATCTCTCCTTCATACCACTGTCTTCCAGAATATCTTAAGAGAAAGAAAAGAGGGAGAACAGAAATAATTATATAGTCCATACTTGAGGCAATGAGCACCCCAATCAGAGAGGTTGCTGAGGAAATTGGCAGACAGGATAAATAGAAGCATCTTAGTGGGAAAAAGTCAGAACCTGATGACTGTTTATTTTAGTGAATGAAGCACATATCTAGAGAATTCAGTAAACGACTGAACTAGTTATAAAAAATAATATTTGACTAAAGTGAAAAATTAATCCTAATACAACCATTATTCATATTCCAAGTGACCCTGGCAAATGGGTGCTAAGTAAATATTTGCTGAATGAATGAACAAATGAATGAATGTATCAACTTAAATTTTCATAGTTTTTTTGGTAAATATCTTACACGTGCTATTTAAAGTACCATTTAAAGAAAACATTTTCTTTTATAGATTCACCTTTTTGGAGTTTTGCTGGCCATTTTAGGAAACTTGGTAATCAGCGTTTCCCTAAATATTCAGGTAAGAAGAAGCTTATTTTCCTAACTCTGTAGTTTGATCCAGGGACACATTATGACTTCAGTGAGCCTCAGGCACTTTTGCCTTCTTGGACTTCCTCCTCCATTAAAGAAAGTATATCTTATGACCTCATTGATATAAAGACAAATATAATCCAGGCTAGATTGTGTCCATCTTTTTTCTTCTGATTTTAAGAGAAGTTAAATGTTTTGTGAGCCTCTTAATAGTATTGTGTACCCCAGACCAGGCGCCTGTGAATTTGTATCACACTTAAAAAGATGCTCATATCTTAGCATAAGCCAAGATTTATTTTAATGTTCTACATTTTCTTATAGTACTTTTATTATTTTCTAAATAACTTCTGAAATTTTTAAAAAATTTTAAAGAAAAGATTTTAAAGTAATCTAGAATTGTACATACTTCTTAAGGAAGTAAATTCAGTTATCATAAAATCAATAGGGAAATAGAGCTTTATTTAATGGCCAGTTTTTCAGGAATTCATACATTTCCAATACAAAGAAACACTCTCACACCAGTCAGAATGGCCATCATCAAAAAATCTAGAAACAATAAATGCTGGAGAGGGTGTGGAGAAAAGGGAACACTCTTGCACTGCTGGTGGGAATGTGAATTGGTTCAGCCACTATGGAGAACAGTATGGACGTTCCTTAAAAAACTACAAATAGAACTACCATATGACCCAGCAATCCCACTACTGGGCATATACCCTGAGAAAACCAAAATTCAAAAAGAGTCATGTACCAAAATGTTCATTGCAGCTCTATTTACAATAGCCCGGAGATGGAAACAACCTAAGTGCCCGTCATCGGATGAATGGATAAAGAAGATGTGGCACATATATACAATGGAATATTACTCAGCCATAAAAAGAAACGAAATTGAGCTATTTGTAATGAGGTGGATAGACCTAGAGTCTGTCATACAGAGTGAAGTAAGTCAGAAAGAAAAAGACAAATACCGTATGCTAACACATATATATGGAATTTAAGAAAAAAATGTCATGAAGAACCTAGGGGTAAAGCAGGAATAAAGACGCAGACCTCTTAGAGAACGGACTTGAGGTTATGGGGAGGGGGAAGGGTGAGCTGTGACAGGGCGAGAGAGAGTCATGGGCATATACACACTAACAAACGCAGTAAGGTAGATAGCTAGTGGGAAGCAGCCGCATGGCACAGGGATATTGGCTCGGTGCTTTGTGACAGCCTGGAGGGGTGGGATGGGGAGGGTGGGAGGGAGGGAGACGCAACAGGGAAGACATATGGGAACATATGTTTATGTATGACTGATTCACTTTGTTATAAAGCAGAAACTAACACACCATTGTAAAGCAATTATACCCCAATAAAGATGTTAAAAAAAAAAAAAAAAAAAAAAAAGAAATACTGAAACCAGATCTAAATGAGTTCCCCCATCCCTCTGCTACCAGAGCTTTCTGCCCTGTTATGTTTATTGTGGTAGCAACTTCGACTCATAGATTGGAATCCCTTTTCCAAAGGTGTTTCTTTAGTAACTTTTTATCTTTATTTCAGCATTTGAATTTTTTTGACAATCTAAAAGAAGTATTTTGGTGTGGTGGACTAAAAAGTCACTTAACTCCTTAACACACACTCCGTCTTTAGATAGTAACAGTGATAACAATGATATTTACTTCACAGAGTTGTTATGAGAATTAAGCAATATGTGAGAAGGCCCTTTAAACTATAAAATGCTATATCAGTATGATTCACTTCTGTTAATATGTTTGGAACAAACAGAAAACCATAATAATTGCTCTATAATAATCTGCAAATAAATTTAAAAGCCATGAAGCAATTTTATAGGACCAAAAATTTCAAGGCCAAGTTTTGGTTGGGTGGAAATATTTTCTTATTTACATCGTGATGTACTTCCAGAAATATTCGCATCTTCAGTTGGCGCACCAAGAACACCCAAGGCCACACTTCAAGAGCGTGCTGTGGTGGAGCGGCATCATACTGATGGCTGTGGGAGAGACAGGAAACTTTGCAGCCTATGGATTTGCCCCCATTACTCTCATTGCTCCATTAGGCTGTATGTCTGTTACAGGTGAGCCATTTTTCTGTGTTTTGACCAATAGAAATTTTAAGAGATCAAAATAGTTGGCAAAAAAAAATACAACTTAAACAACACATGCACAAAAGAAAAAAGTCATTTCCTGTTTTCTTAGCATGTTAACTTGGAACAATTATACTACCAATTTCAGTTATTCACTGTCATGGTGCCACATGAACCACAAAGAAACTTGCATTTTGTAGCTGTAACATCTATGTTTCAAAGCCTGATTCCCAGTGTCTGAGTCTTAATAAATGAAATTAACAGTAGCAGAAAATGTTGTACCATGCTTTTTAATCATTAATGAATTATCTTAAAGCATTTGTGATAAAATGTTATGTTTTCTTCATATGCTAAACTGACATTACACGTAGTTAGAGTCCTTGATGCCTGATCCATAGGTTAGCATCTCTTTTACATTAAGAATTAGAAATAAAAACAAATGGGACCTAATGAAACTGAAAAGCTCTTACACAGCAAAGGAACCATAAACAAGACGAAAAGACAATCCTCATAATGGGAGAAAATATTTGCCAATGAAGCAACTGACAAAGGAAAAATCTCCAAAGTATACAAGCAGCTCATGCAGCTCAATATCAAAAAGACAAACAACCTAATCCAAAAATGGGCAGAAGACCTAAAGAGACATTTCTCCAAAGAAGACATACAGACGGCCAACAAACACGTGAAAGGATGCTCAGCATCACTAATCATCAGAGAACTGCAAATCAAAACTACAATGAGGTATCACCTCACACCAGTCAGAATGGCCATCATCAAAAAATCTACAAACAATAAATGCTGGAGAGGGTGTGGAGAAAAGGGAACCTTCGTGCACTGTTGGTGGGAATGTAAATTGATACAGCCACTATGGAGAACACTATGGAGGTTCCTTAAAAAATTAAAAATAGAACTACCATATGACCCAGCCATCCCACTACTGGGCATATACCCTGAGAAAACCATAACTCAAGAAGAGTCACGTACCACAATTTTCATTGTAGCACTATTTACAATAGCCAGGACATGGAAGCAACCTAAGTGTCCATCAACAGATGAATGGATAAAGAAGATGTGGCACATATATGCAATGGAATATTACTCAGCCATAAAAAGAAATGAAATTGAGATTTGCAGTGAGGTGGATGGACTTAGAATCTGTCATACAGAGTGAAGTAAGTCAGAAAGAGAAAAGCAAATACCGTATGCTAGCACATATATATAGAATCTAAAAAAAAAAAAAGGTTCTGAAAAACCTAGGGGCAGGACAGGAATAAAGACACAGACATAGAGAATGGACTTAAGGACACAGAGAGGGGGAAGGGTAAACTGGGACGAAGTGAGAGAGTGGCATGGACATATATACACTACCAAATGTAAAATAGGTAGCTAGTGGGAAGCAGCCGCATAGCACAGGGAGATCAGCTCGGTGCTTTGTGACCACCTAGAGGGGAGGGATAGGGAGGGTGGGAGGGAGGGAGACCCAAGAGGGAAGAGATATGGGGATATATGTATATGTATAACTGATCCACTTTGTTATAAAGCAGAAACTAACACAACAATGTAAAGCAATTATACTCCAATAAAGATGTTAAAAAAAAAAAGAATTCGATATTGGTTATTCTACGTTACTATAAGAATGTGTAATCTTAGGGCTTCCCTGGTGACGCAGTGGTTAAGGATCCGCCTGCCAATGCAGGGGACACGGGTTCGATCCCTGGTCCGGGAAGATCCCACGTGCCATGGAGCAACTAAGCCCATGCACCACAACTACTAAGCCTGCGCTCTAGAGCCCGCGAGCCACAACTACTTGAGTCCGTGTGCCACAACTACAGAAGCCCGTGAACCTGGAGCCTGTGCTCCGCAACAAGAGAAGCCCGCGCACCACAAAGAAGAGTAGCCTCCGCTTGCCGCAACTGGAGAAAGTTCACGCACAGCAACAAAGACCCAACAAAGCCAAAAATTAAAAAAAAGAAAAAAAACATAAATAAATTTAAAAAAAGAAAGAATGTGTAATTTTACAGTAATGTCACAATTATCCTACTTTCAAAATTTGTATGACTTACTAAATACATTTAGAAAAGAAAATATGAGATGTTGGTAAAGACTAAAAAAAAAAGCAAAAATTACTGCTAAAAAAGAGAACAAAATCTCTAAGCCATGTTAAAATCAATAAAATCTTTTGAGTTTCACTCTTTATCTGCTGCTATGGAAACAGCATGTTTCTATGTTTCTGTGAATTTGCAATCTTCATTGAAATAGAAACAAGTTGATGGCTATTGTCTGGTAGCAACTAGATCAAGCATAATGTGCACCCACATATCCCAATTGTAATATTTCTCCTAAAAATTATATGATAGTCTTAAAAAAAAAAGCATAGTTTAAACTGAAATAATGTATACTCAAAGAGAATTTTATTTCATTTTGAAAGTAGTTTCCCCTTCTTAATAATTTAAAATATCTTATTTAAAATACTTTCATGATGTACAATAGTAGAATAGTTAGCAAAGAACACTTTTGGCTTTCAAGAAATTGTTCAGTTAAAATCACCCTACTCTGAATAGGCACACAATTTATGTAATCATTTGACTTTTTTTTCTTTTTTTTTTTTCATTTGACATTTTTAACATTTAGATAAAATCAGCAATTTGAGGATATCTTATCTTCTATTTACTACTGCACATACCGCGTACATGGACATTCTGGATGTCTTTTTCTTCTCAAAATTTGAGAAATAATAGATAAAAGGTATTGTTACATTGTCACCTTGGGACCTCTACAGGCCCCAGTTGTTCTGAAAATGTTGTATTATTTTTCACAGTGAGTATCTGTTTAGAGGTGATCTTTAGTTTCGTTTCTTATTCTGCTTCATGCTCTGTTTCTATGCAATGTCCAAAGACAAAAGTGTCCGTGCAGATCAAACAGATGCCTCGGGGGGGGGGAGGGTTGAGTGTGTGAGCCACATTGTACTGAAATTCTCCATTTACCTCTAGTCCCCCAGTCCTGGGAAAACTTTTTTCTGGGAATGAGAAGAAAAGAGCCATTCCAACTAACACAAAGAAAGGGGGATGTGCTAGATTTATTATAAAGATCAGCGATCTCACAGAAATGAAATATTAGCCAGACCTCTTGGGACCTGAAGTGAGAATTCGGAAATTGCCAGAGATGAAGGGCCAGCCTTGATACTCCTCCTAGACCTTCAATGAAGACGCCTGTGAAGCTGCTCATTTTGGCATATCTTGCTCGAAACTCTCATTAATAACGGGAAGCTTTAAGTTTAACCACCTTCCCCTTGGACAGTGACCTGTCCTCCCCAAACTCCCTGAGGGGAGGGGGCAGTCCACCCACCTTCAAACTTGGAGATGGGCTTTTCTCAATGCTACAGATCATTTTTCTTTGTCTGCTCCTAGCCTGGATTAATGTTTCAACTATAGAACATTTTTAGCAACCTCCCTCTCTGCCCATTTAAAATGATTCCAAGAAGTAAACTTATAGCCTCAAACATAAATTGTTTCCTGCTTTACAATCTTTGCAAACAGTAATATATGCTCATACATAACATTCTCACAGCACTCTTGCACTGAATTTAGGTCACTGTGCAATGCTGTGGGAGGGTGAGGGATGCTGGTGATTGAGAATTTTCCCCAGAACAACCCCCTACCACTTTTATAATTCTTCATGAAGATTCTAGAAACTCTAGAAAACTTGAAGCAAAAGGGACAGTATTTTTTAATAAATACGTTATCTTACGGCTATGTCTACAGATGAGGCAGAAGAGTGTCTACACGTTACTGAGCTAGAAATTTTATTTTCCCTATGATTTCTTGGGAGCTTCAAGAAAGAAATCAAACCTTTCTTTGAATTTTTTTTTTTTTAAAGATAACGTCTGTTGCAGTGTTGCATGAGGGATTGCATATTCTTTTCTGGCTTTCAAATTTTGAAAAGGAAGAAAAATAAGCAAGGAAGAAAACTGAAGTCCAGAACAGTTTTTTAAAAGTTTTAGCTCTTAAGTCTGAGTGAAGGAACTTTCTTCCATTTTCCTCATTCTCCTTGGGCGGCCTGGTTCATACCAACACACTATGTTCCTTTTCTCCTCTCCAGAAGTAAGGATAAATTGTGAGTCACCATCTCACTACATCCAGGCTGCTAATATTGTCAGTCCCACTGTTTTGTCTTACATAATCAAAATTCCTCCTCCCTTTGTACACTTCAGTGGAACAGATTTTTTTTTTTTTGTCTTTTTTTTTTTTAGGACTAGCACTACAGTAAGCACCATGGATATTTCAGTTCTCACTCTACCCACGTTCCTGCCTTGAACCATCTTCCTTTCTATTCTTTCTTTCCCTCTATCTGTGTGACCTGCTGCTCTACACTGACATGCTTACCTGGAGACAGCATTTCTCAAGCACTAGTTTTACTGATGGTTTCATAGGTGTTCTAAGAAACAAAGAATTCTGTAAGCAAACAGGTTTCCACAATATTGGATTTAAAATGTGACACAGGTTTTGTTAGTGGAGGACTTCTTGAGGAGGACTTCTTGAGGCCCTGGGATGGGCCCAGGCATGCTGTCAGTCTTTCAGAGGCAGATGCAGTAAGCCAGCTTTCCCAAACCTATTGTCCACAAGGTGCCTTTATAAGAAGTATCTCAAGGGACAACAGTTTTGCAGAAAACCCTTTAGAGTTCTTCAAGCAATGCTCACAAGCAGTCACAGCATCCTAGAGACTCAAACAGGGTAGATAGCTGGCCGGTGCCTGCAGTGGGGGGTGGATAATGGGGAGTGATCCTGGTGTATAGGCAGATCTGAATTCCCAAGCCTGGGTCCAGCTTTTGGAGAAAGAGGATCAGAGCCCTTGTATCCTTGTATCACCTTATATTTTCACCCTCTTTTTCTCACTGAAGGGCTTCCTCAGTGAATAATAGGGCAAAAGCTTATTCTGACTAAAATGCTGGTTATATGCTGGCAGTCTGATTAATTCTAGATTTTGACTTGTGTTTGTTTTTCCATTAATTAAGAAAGCTTAAGAGATGGTTTTTCAATTTTGTCTAAAGCCTCGGGTGGATACTCTTCTACAGGGCAGTAGAATGGTGAAGAGCGCAAAGCTCTAGGACCACACTGCCAGCCTTCAGATCTCAGCTCTGCCCCTGGAAAGCTCTGCGACCTTGGGCAAGTTATTTAAATGGGAATATGCCTCAGCTCCCTAATCTGTAAAGTGGGGATACAAATAGTTCTTACCTCAGAAGTTGTCATGGGGAAGAATTGAGTAAACACAAACACTTAAGAACGGTGTAGGATACATAGTGCAGTGTTGGATACATAGTGCAGTGACAACTAGCCATTGTCACTGTGATTTATAATCATTATTAAAAAGAAACAAATTACCTTATTCTTTTTTTGAATTTATTTATTTAATTTATTTATTTTTGGCTGCGTTGGGTCTTCATTGCTGCGTGAAGACTTTCTCTAGTTGCGGCGAACGGGGGCTACCCTTTGTTGCGGTGCACGGGCTCCTCAGTGCAGTGGCTTCTCTTCTTGGGGAGCTCGGGTTCTAGGCACGCGGCCTTCAGTAGTTGTGCCTCATGGGCTCTAGAGCACAGGCTCAGTAGTTGTGGCGCATGGGCTTAGTTGCTCTGCAGCATGTAGGATCTTCCTGGGCCAGGGCTCGAACCCATGTGCCCTGCATTGGCAGGCGGATTCTTAACCACTGCGCCACCAGGGAAGTCCAGTACTTTATTCTTTATAACAGAGTTTACTTCCATGCCCCTGAAGGTGACTGGTGGTTAAATTATCTAAAATGGATGAACCACTTCAAGAAATGCTTTTTATTGTTCTTATCCATGCAGTAATTAATTCTCAGGGAGCAGAAATGTGGGCTTTTCACAGCTCATTTGTTCAGCCATTAAGCAGCATTTACCCTTTGACTTCTCCACAAATTCCCCACCAAAACGTGTTGGAAAATACCAAAATTTCCAAATAACCTACCAATACCAAATACATTTAAAAAACAGACACAGAAATTTGTCCAAGGAAAAACATAGCAGTCTGAGACATGCGTGCAACTTTCTGTCTTCTTGCTCTGGCTTCAAAGCACTTTTGTTCACTTGCTAATTAACTTCAGAGAGGCTTTCAGGTCTAACTGCAATTTGAGAAAGTGTTTTCTGAGAAACTAGTTATTATACCAGAAATTCAATAAAAAGAAATAAGTTGGATATTCTGAGGAGTTTGTAATAAAATTTTAAACTACTGCTAATCTTTCCTGTCCCACTTCCCCAGGAGGCCTTTCTGGGCTTCTACACTAAATTAAACAGGCTTATTCTCTCCCCCCTACACGGGTCCTCTGCTCAGCTATTTGGTGCCTTTTTGTGAATTAGAAAAAGGCATCCTTTCTCATGATACTCTATTTCAGTCTTTCTGTCTGCAAATTATAATAATACAATAATTTCATTAGAGCAGGACACTCTGGTGCCATCTGTCAGAAAATTGTCCTGAGAAATATACAAGTCACCAAGATCTGACATGTGGGTGATGCCCCCTCAGGTGTAGTGTATTCGTGCAGTGCACAACCTGCTCGACTGCATGTAGCAGCCTTGACCCTATACGTCCCCTTTGGCAACTCTCATCATGTTCACAATGACCTATTAAATGCATTCTGGCCATTCAGCTGAGACCCAGGAGACTGGTGACTGTGTGTGCCTGCTGTCTGCTCTTTTCAGGAGAGCGTGGTGCAGGAAATCACACAATACAGCCTCACAGAATTGGTTTGAATTTGAATTATGATAAAATGAGGATTGGGCATTCTGGGATGCTCTGTTCTAGGATGCTGGACGAGAAGCGTTCTGTTCTGTTCTAGGGTATTGTTTAAAAGATTTCAATTCCCAGTGAAGCACAATGGCTAAACATTTCATTGCAAACAATTTGTGAATACTCACTCCTGTAAATATTTAAAGGTTTATTAAGCTTGTCCTTTGGGGGGTCGAGTTATATTATTTGTGTATCTACAAAGCATGACTTTACATTTAATGTTTTCGTTTTTCTGTTCATCGCCATGACTGTGATCTGTGCTATGCGTCAGCATTGAGATGATTAAAAATAATAAAGTTATCAACAGTCCAAAGAGTTGAAGCCACAAAAAATTAAAGGAGGTTCGTGGTAGACCTTTCTCAGCATAAAACTGACTTGGCTAGGGGTGGCAAAGGAATGGGATATGAAGGGAGATTGTTGCAGCGGCAGGGAGGGTGGGAGAAATAAAACGTAATAGAGGACTTCCCTGGTGGCGCAGTGGTTAAGAATCTGCCTGCCAATGCAGGGCACATAGGTTCAAGCCCTGGTCCGGGAAGATCCCACATGTCGCAGAGCAGCTAAGCCCTTGAGCCACAACTACTGAGCCCACGTGCCACAACTACTGAAGCCCACGTGCCTAGAGCCCATGATCCACAACAAAAGAAGCCACAGCAATGAGAAGCCCATGCACCGCAACGAAGAGCAGCCCCTGCTCACTGCAACTAGAGAAAGCCCACACGCAGCAACGAAGATCCAACACAGTCAAAAATAAATAAATAAATTTATAAAACAAAACAAAACAAAACAAATGTGATGGACATTTTTCAGTTCTATACCTCTGAGTATATTGATTTAAAGTAATTAGAAAAGAGTTCAGAGAATATATCACCTTTTTCCAAGTTAAATTCAGGCAACAGTTTAGAAATAGTTAAAGATAAGAAACTAATATTGAATGAGCGTCCACCTTGCCAGGTACTGTATGAAACACACAACCTTGTTATTTTACTTAATTACTGCCCAGATGAATAGAAGTGAGTAATAAGTAGGTTAAATTTGAGATGAATTATATGAGATCAAACACTTGGAATTTTATATGGAATGATAAAATTAATAGCAGTGAGGTCTCCTTGGCCCTGGAATAATTTCCTAAGAGAAGTAGTCACCCTGTGACTGGGCTAATTTGAATTAAGGCTGGAAAGCTGACTGCACTGAGAGAATGAGGCAGATGACTGGTAAGTCTTTTCCATCTCTCATTTTCCCTAACATGCTGGCTTTTGCTCAAATTGAAATTCATGATGTGGAATATACGTTGTTTCGTGTATTTCTGTGTGCCATTATAAAGCTGTAAGCTGAAATGTGTCTGTATTCCATTAAATGATGGTCATAGCACAGCCAGAAAGCCCTGGTGAGGCCTTTTGGAATTCCAGAGAAGTCATCTCAAGCAGAAACTTTGGTCTCCAAGATTTTTATTAGAAACAAATGAAAGAAAACATAAACAGGCCAATGAGCGAGTGACCTGTAGTGTTCCACAAACCTCGATGCTGTGGATTCTCTCAGTCCTTTAGCGCCCTGCGCTTGGTGCCAGCCTGGATGAAGTCATTGGAGCTCTAAACCTCACGGGCTGCCTGTGATAGTGGCACTTTACACGGACGTTTATTTTAATGTTGGAAATATGCAGAAAATATCCCTTTTCTCAGTGGCTTGCTGGGTTGTCTGCCATAGCACATTTGTCTCAAAACCAGCCTAAATAAGATGTGTGAAATAAATCTCTGAAGTTCTCATTTTGTGTCTGCTCATGCACTCTCAGCTGAAAGCATTCCTAAAACCTAAAAAACTTTATTTGAAACATCTTTTCCACCCATCCTTATTTTCTGAGAACGCCACAGTGTATTTCTAAAGAAATTGCTAATGATGATGTAATGCACTATTACATTTATAATACAGAGTTAATCCTGTCAGTGACAGTAGTTTTACTTTTTTGGACTCCTTTCAATTTAATCACTAATGTACGTCAAGAAAAATGTAGAAAAGAAAAGATTGGGTTTCCCTGGTGGCACAGTGGTTAAGAATCCGCCTGCCAGTGCAGGGGACACGGGTTCGTGCCTCGGTCCGGGAAGATCCCACATGCTGCAGAGCAACTAAGCCCATGTGCCACAATGACTGAGCCTGCGCTGTAGAGCCCGTGCACCACAACTACTGAGCCTGTGCTCTAGAGCCTGCGAGCCACAACTACTGAAGCCCGTACACCTAGAGCCCGTGCTCCACAACAAAGAGAAGCCACCACTATGAGAAGCCCACGCACCACAACGAAGTGTAGGCCCCGCTTGCTGCAACTAGAGAAAGCAAGGAAGACCCAACGCAGCCAAAAGTAAATAAATAAATAAATTTATTAAAGAAAAAAGAAAAGATTATTGTTCATAATCCAGGTCAATTTCCTCATTTGAAATTATGCACTTTACCTACAATTTCATTATCTTCAATAAATGACAATGGCAATTTTTTTCCCTTTTTAAAATTGAGGTATAGTTAATTCACAATGTTGTGTTAATTTCAAGTGTACCGCAAAGAGATTTAGTTATATATATATAATATATACGTATTTTTTTCAGACTCATTTCCATTATAGGTTAGTACAAGATATTAAGTCTAGTTCCCTGTGCTATACAGTAGGTCCTTGTTGTTTACCTGTTTTGTATATCGTAGTGTGTACATGTTAATCCCGAACTCCTAATTTATCTCTCCTACCCCCTGCCCCCTGTTATTCCTTTTGGTAACCACAAGTTTGTTTTCTATGTCTGTGAATCTATTTCTGTTTTATAAATAAGTTCATTTGTATCATTTTTTTTAGATTGCACAAATAAGTGATAACATATAATATTTGTCTTTCTGTGTCTGATTTACTTCACTTAATTTGATAATCTCTAGGTCCATCCATGTTGCTTCAAATGGCATTATTTCATTCTTTCTATGGCTGAGTAATATTCCATTGTATATATATACCACATCTTCTTTATCCATTCATGTTGATGGACATTTAGGTTGCTTCCACATCTCGTCTATTGTGAATAGTGCTGCTATGAACATGGGTGTGCACGTATCTCTTTGAATTATAGTTTCGTCTGGAAGTATGCCCAGGAGTGGGATTGCCGGATCACATGGCAACTCTATTTTTAGTTTTTAAGAAACCTCCATACTGTTCTCCATAGTGGCTGCACCAATTTACATTCCCATCAACAATGTAGGAGGGTAGGAGGCTTCCTTTTTCTCCACACCCTCTAGCTATTTTTTAATTAACATGAATTACTGGACACTTTCATTCCTGCCAATATGGATGGTGGGACAACTTTTCTCTCTATAAAGAAACATTTTTCAAAGTGTCACATCCTCAGATTTTCAAATCCTAATTCCGTGGAATTCACTGTAATTGACATACTTTTCCCCTCCAATTGTACAACTAACGGGGAACCGTCGTTTTGGAGAAGTCAGTACCTCAAAACGGCCAGAGTTGATTGAGCCCATGAGCACACTCAACGCGTCCACGTGTTTGAAGCTTGATTGTGACTGACATGAAAGTGCTTTTGTGGTTTGCTTTTTAGCAGTACAATAAAGTTGCCATTATAAGTGGTCAGAAACCACAAGCCAGATATTTACATGTGAGGATCTGTTTGTAGCATTATTATATAAATATGTTCTTTTCATGTCATGGGTTCTTTTTTTTTATAAAAGAGTACTTTCTTTACTACTTTGTCTTCTACTTTCCTATATTATAAACATATACCCTGCTTTCTCTTCAGATCATAGAGGTTAAACAATAACTTGAATATCCAGGCAGGAAAATTGATGACATTTTCATTTGCGGACTAGATCAGAGTTTACAAACTGGTGGCCTGTAGACCAGATCTGGCCACTGTTGTGTTTTGCTTGGCTCAAAGAATGTATTTTAAAAATACAAATGAATTTCCCATGTTTAAAAATTGGATAGTGATACACAAAAACTGGATTTTTGTCTTAAAGTATCAGATTTGGTAACACTGGACTTGCAGTTGGCTAGGGCTGAATTCTGACTGCCACCTTTCACTAATCTTGTGTACGCCAGGTCACCACCGCTCCACAGCCCCTCATCGCCACAGCCCACCACCCTCATTATTCTTTCTTCTTTAGAGGATTACCTAACTGGCCCCTGGAGGCATTTGAGTTTGTGACCTGTGGACCAAAGTTTTTTTCTTTCCAGCTTTATCAGATAAGAATATCATATCCATAATCACATTTAAGTAAGGTGTAATTGAGTTTTAAAACTTTGGGTTAAATTTGTCTTTTTAGAGGTGGTCATAAAAGGGTAAAAAATGGAAGGAAGTAAATAAATGTGAACAAACTCGTTTAAAAATAGCCATACCATAACACATTTAAATAGTTACTGAAGTCTCTTCTGTGCTCTTCAACCTTTAATAAAAAAATTATTATCTGGGGAGAAAGGGAATTTAAGTAAAAGGTGCACATATATCTTAATGTTGAAAATGGAAAAAAGGAATGCCAATTTACCTGTTACTCTACAGACACAAAAATATAAACTCACATGTAAAAGTCTACCCTTGAGTGTCATTGCTAACATATAGAAAGTTGATGCTTAACTTCTGGTTTACTAATCCCCATTAGTAGCTATTACAGAAGATAATCTAAATCAAGTTTGTACATCCTATCTGAACTCTCATATGCCAACTCTTGACCACATTAAGGTAAGTAGCTCTTCCATAATTACAGCCAGCTCTTGTGATGTCAGAGTGGAGGTGAATGAAGAAGAAACGAAGGTTTATTCCTACGTAGATCAGGAAGCATTAGGGAGCTCAGCGTCAGGGCACATGTCTACCCTTGGGACTGGCACCTCCCCTATGCCTGGACCTGGTTCAGCTGAAGCCACGGGGATCTTGCTAGGCCTCTATCTGTTTTCATCTAGAAATCAGAATCAGAATGCCCAAGTGTAAGTTTCCTTGCATCAACCTTGACAGGAAATCGTCTCCATTCTGGTTGTTAAACCAAGTGACATTTAATGGCTGAAAAGAGTAGAGATGACTCACCAGTAGGAGTCAGTCCATTATAATTGTTGCTGAGATTCTCCTGACCATAAAGTATTATGATGAAGGCCAAGTGACTACCTTAAGACACTGCCCCATGGGCGCACTCTTTTGAACCAAAGAAAATACTAGAAAAAACTTTTTTGTCCTTTCCTCTTACAGAGTATTCCTACTATATTTTTTTAAAATTGATCATTTCTTTCTTTTTTTTATATTTATTTTATTTATTTACCTTCTTTTGGGGGGGCGGGCTGCCTCAGGTCTAGTTGCGGCATGCAGGGTCTTCATTGAGGCGTGTGGGATCTTTCATCGAGGCTCCGGCTCTTTGTTGTGGTGCGCAGGCTTCTCTCTAGTTGTGGCGCACGGGCACCAGGGCGTGTGGGCTTTCTAGTTTGCGGCACACCGGCTCTCTAGTTGAGGCGCGCGAGCTCAGTAGTTGTGGCGCGCGGGCTTAGTTGCCCCATGGCATGTGGGATCTTAGTTACCCAACCAGGGATCGAACCTGTGTCCCCTGCACTGGAAGGCGGGTTCTTTACCACTGGACCACCAGGGAAGTCCCCCTACTATATTTTTTTCCCCATAACCACTGTTTGAATTTTGGTATGTTATCTTTCATATGCTACCTTTTACCTTCTTTTTTTAATGCATTATGATCATTGTGGTCACAATGCCTCTGGAGTCACTGTGTTCACTGTGTAATGAATTGAACTCCAGTGTCCAGGATCACGCTGTATAGACCAGTGTCTGGGAGCACTCTCTGTGTAGACCCACGTCCTGTGAAGGCCAGGATGGAAAAGGATTCACGAACCTCTGCCCAAATATGCCTGTAGTCAAAAATGTACACAAAACTCTGAGTGCTGAAGTTAGTGCTCAGTGGTAAACTATAGTTTAATAAGTTACAAGTGTGTTCTGTTTTAATGCTTTTGAACTATTGATCTTGAAATACTCTATTTTTAAATATTAAACTTTACTATAGGAATAAAAGTGTAATAGTTTTCCCCCCGTTGTACATGTTTATTAGGCAATGGTTGTTGATGTAGCAGCAACTAGACAGGGTTGAGTTTGACAGATCTCTGATTGCAAATATATATGGGAGCACTTCCGTTTATTTATCTTTTCTCATTTAAAAAATTTACTTCTGTTCTTAGAAGTCATGTTATTAGCTGTTGCTCAGAAACTGTCTTTTTCTCAGCACAGCTCGCATTTTAACCATGTTTTGCAAGATAAATGAGTTATAAGTAGATGTATCTTAATAGAATGTTCTTTTTTATTACTTTCTTTGATAGATAAACTCATTCTCTTATCTGAAAATTTTGTAGAAAATCACGTTCTCTTAAAACTTAAAAAAATGCATCAGACATATAAATTCTTTCAGAAAGTAAAGGTAGCGTATTTATGTTTCATAAAACTCTATTTTATGTCAATTGATATAATTTGATGCTTATGGTGTATTTCAATTTTATTGTTACCAGTCATGTCCTTTTTGCTTTCAGCAGTGAAATTATCTCCTACATAACATTCTTCCCTCTTCCTTCTGAAAGTGAAATTATTTATGAGATGGTGGCTTAGCAACAAGAAGAGAAGGAAAATGATCCTTTCTTACTCCAAGAGAGAAATGGAGTGTCGTGTGTTAGAAAGAGCTCTGGACTGGAATGAGGAAATACGCATGCTGGTTCCAGCTGTGCTGTTATATAAATGTTTGTTAGATGCATGGATCAGTTTCCTTGGACCTCAGTTTCCCAATCGTAAAGTTTAGAACCTAGAGTAGATTATCTCTCTGTCTACTATTAGCGCTAAAATTTCCTTATTCCACGTAACCAATGTCTACCTTCTTATTGGAATCCTTTGCTGTGAAATGGTCAGTTCAAGTATTGTTATAATGGAATGCGTTTGGTATGTGTTAGTGTAATGATACCTCACCTATTTTTTGTTGTTAATCTATCTCCCTCCGCTTGGGAACATTCTTTACCTAATTACACAAGAAGTCAGTAATGGGAGTTGGGAGTGAAGTCTTGATTTTTATACTTTTATACTTTAGTATACACTTTTATACTTTTCTAATGCTCTAACATGTGAAATTAGTTTCCATGAATTATTTGGTCCAAATCTGAAATAGAAATTTATCATACATTTTTATGCTTGTCCCAAACTCAATTCTTAATGTAACGGGCTACATAGCTATACATTAATTTATCTTCAGAAAATATTGCTTTAATGTTTTAAAGCCATGCCACACAATAAACTCATGCTTGGTGGACATTTCCCATGCTCTGTTTATTTTGTGTGAAGCCCCCATTCCTATAAATAACCTGCTCAGGAAAAATTTGCAAGGACATAGCTCAACTTGAATGAGAGAGAGCTAGGTTGAAAAAAAGATGGAAAAAACATATGTGGATTCCAGCTTATCCTGAATGAGTGTTCTGGCTTGGATTTTATTTCATTTTAAATCAATTCCCAGAGCACCAGATATAGTTACATTCAAGCTTCACTGATTTAATGTATTATAATTCAGATTCATTAAAATTATATCTATGAAGAATTTTTAATGACATGGCAAATGGTAATACAGTAACTGAGGAAACTGAGAAAAGAAATTTTGCCTTACATTTTGATCTCAACCAGAGGGAAATAAACACACAAACATATTAACTGTGGTTCTTTCCTAGATGATGAGATTATTTTATAATGATTTTCCTTTCTGTATTTTTGCTTTAAAAAAAATAAGAAATGCAACTAATAGTTTTTGTCAAATATTTAAAATACAAATAATTGTTTTTTGTTTTTGTATTATTGCAAATTTGGATCTTCCCTTGCCTCTACTCATGACTCCATAAGAGGAACAGCTCAGATTCAACTTACCCCACACACACCTGAGGCCATAGCAGTAGGTCATGGCACAGTTGTAAGGCTGAGGTTTCAGTAGTATCAATAATGGGAAAGAGGGTCTTCAACATCACAAGGGTCAGCAAATGCAGGAGATCCCACCAGCACTTTTATTTATGTGCTGAGTACTAAGGCATATCTCAGAGTAAAAGGCATATCTCAGAATAAAAGGAACCGATAACCTTTTGCAGGCATATCTCAGAGTAAAAGGAACTGATAACCTTTTGCAGGAGACAGGCAAAAAAAATCCTAAGTCTAACAAAAAAGTTATATAATATAAGGGGTAATCACACATATGGGTGGAGTGGTCAACTCGGTCTGGGGGAATCCAGAGGTGATGCTTGAGTCTAGAGTTGGGTGAAAGGATGGAGGCAGAGTTGCCCAGGGAATAGCTTATATAAAAGTCCTTTAGCATGAAACTCAATAGGGGTTCTGGGAATTATGATTATTTTAGTAAGAGTGGACATAGAATATAAAAGAGATCGAGGGCAAACGTGGCAAGGAAATTGTCAGGAGTAAAATCATGGCTGTCTTTGAATGTCATGCTTAGTAGTTTGACCTTTGTCTCTGGATGGCTAGAAGCCATTAAGAGGTTTTAAAGCTGTGGTTTTACATTAGATTTCCATTTTGGAAAGACGACTCCTAGTGCTGTGGGGAAGGGGTAGTGAAATGGGAGGCTCCAGAGGGAAGCTACTTTAACGGTCTAAGCCTGAGGTGAAGCTGACCTGAACCATGACAAGGGAATGAAGAGGGGATGGACTTGAGAGACAATGAAATCCAGACTTAAAAGACCCAGTAGCCTGTTAGATGTGTGGTGTGAAGGAGAGGGGATACCAAGAGGAGTCTTAGGATCCTGGTGTTCAATAGAGGTATCCCTGGAATAGGGATTATGGGAGGAGATGATGGGAAATAATGTTTCCGTTTGGAATATATTTAAAGTTAAGACTTCCTCCTTTTCATCCTTTCTTCTTTCCTTCCCTTCTATCTCTTTCTGCCTTTCCATCCCTTCCTTCCTTCCTTCCTTCTTTCCTTCCTTCCTTCCTTCCTTCCTTTTCTCTACATTCATTCATTTAGTAAACTCTTATTAAGCCCTCACTGTATACCATGCACTATCCCAGTCACTGTCGTAGGTTCATTGTAATCCACGCCAATTTCCATGAATCCTCAACCAGGAGGGGCAAGAGGCCATCTTCACAGCCCCAGCCGCCAGGTGTCTCTGACCAGGACACAGCTAGTCAGGCCTAAGACTACTTAACTCCTTTCAAATGGCATTGCATAATATATGTTTTTATATTTGGAAACACCACTAATGGCCATTTTCTTTCTAGGTAGCGCCATTATTTCTGTTATGTTTCTGAAAGAAAATTTGAGAGCCTCAGATTTACTAGGTAAGTAATTATTTAATTCATGTAATTAAAACACTGCTTGATGAGGAAATAAATAATCCTATCCAATAAAAATATGTGTTCTAAAAACAGGCAACACATTACTGAAATGGATATAGTCTCATCTAGAGGCGAACATTATTCTATCTTGGAACTGCCATCTGCTCTTTGACACGAAATACATGCACCTTCATCATACCCTCTGCCCATGCCATTGACCACAGCAAATCATTATTTTACAGTATTATTATTATGAATGTTACGGAATTTTTATGAACATAATAAAATCCAAGAAAACATCTGTGTTACCTAATAGAGTATTCCACTTCATAGGACATATTTGATAGATTGTTGTATGAAAGTGCTACATAAAAATGAAAACCACATACAAAAATTAGATGCACCAAATAACCGCCTAATTTCTATTTAGCCCTTTCCAAAAGTAACATAGAATGTTGATCTTCAAAATTTTATTTAGAAATACAGCTATTAATGGAAAATCACAGTAGCCTTCCTGGCTGTAAAAGATTTCCGCTATATGGCAAAGCCATCACATATTGATCGTATCTTCTACCTCTAGTTGGAAATATCATTAGTGAGAAGAATTATAGAGCTTCATATTTTCTTCCTTGACAAAATCCTGTCTGAATTACTGCTGACATATGATAATGAGTATAATACTTTAGAAACTTTAAATAAATCTATGTCTACTCAGTTCCAAAAAGATCATTTTTAAAAAATTTTGAGCTTAAATGTGACACCAGTGTTGGTATGTTGAACATTTGTTTCCCTGATCATGTTTCCCTTGAGCCTAGTGTCTTGAAAGAGTTTTCACTTTTTCTTTTTCCTCCTTGGTTTGATTCTGCTAGTAGAGTTTTTAGTCAACATGGTCAAATTTTCATGGTTAAAATGTTTTTCCAAATGCATTCATATGTGAATTCAAATATATTATTTTTCTGTACTCTTTTTTTGTACTGTTTATGGACTCATTTGGGGAGGTGGTATGGAATCAGAAATAAGAATGAGCAATGCCTGAGTTTTATAGATTAAAACAACTAGGTCCCACATTATGTTTCTCATTTATCAAAAGTCTTAGGGAACTTTAAATCATTTAATCTAACATATGTCATCTTTTGTAGTTAATGGTTGGTTAATGTTTAAATAAATGTAAGGTATTTAATGAGGTAATACAGATGGATGTAAAGGAAAACTTGCCAATTATCGTGAACCCTTGTGATAAAAAGATGATTAAGACAGAATCCCTGCCTTCAGATAATACAGTCAATGATAAAATATATACAAAAACACATTTTTTTCAAAGCAGAAGATAATATGTATCATAATGCCTTGAGCCTTTAGTTTAGAGCTGGGTTTCTCAACCTCAGCACTACTAACATTTTAGGCTGGATAATTCTTCATCCTAGGGGGCTGTCCTATGCGTTGTAAGGTGTTCAGCAGCATCCCTTTTGGCCTTTACCCAGTAGATGCCAGTAGCACACTTTGCCCCAGTTATGACTACCAAAAAAGACTTCAAACACTGTCAAATCTCCCCTGGGGGGCAAAATTGCCTCCGGTTGAGAACCACTGGTTTAGAATAAAGAGAGATTACTCTAGCTGGGAAGCTCAGAGAGAATTTTCTACAGCAGAGGTACCATTTGAATCAGTTCTGACAGCTGAATAGGACAGGCATGGGCCACATCCAAGCATTTGGAGAAAGACATACAGAGGGAATAACACGAGAAGTGTTGACAAAGGTACAAAAAAAGTACGGCAAGTTTCTATGTAATACTGTACTACAACCACTGCCAATGAGGATTAGGGAAAAAATTAAGGCAAGTCATAACTATAGAAAGGGAAGAAACAGAAATATCAATAGGTGCCAATGATTTGATTTTATACTTAGAAAACCCGACCAACTAAACGTTGCTAAAAGCAGTATACTAGCTCGACATCAAAGGATATAAATTAAACTCACTCTCAAGGGTTCAAATCTGTATTCAACTTCTGCTATCAACTGTGTGGCCAACGTATTACTTAACTTCTCTAAGCCTCAGTTTGCTGACAAATATAGACGACTGTTTTGGGGGGAGGGGGTTGTTTGTTTTTTAATCTTTGGCACGTGGCACGCAGCATGCAGGATCTTAGTTCCCCAACCAGGGATGGAAGCCACGCCCCCTGCAGTGGAAGCGTGGAATCTTAACCACTGGACGGCCAGGGAAGTCCCTAGAAGACTGTTTTAAGGGTCACATTGGATAATTGATACATGCACTTTGAGAAATGTAAAGCCCTGTTAATAAAATTGGCATTATTTCTGTGATCAACTTCATTACCAAGAGGTAATACTAAAACATAAGAAATAGGAAACACACACACATACACACATAAAAAAAACACAACAAAAACCTCTATTAGGGCTTCCCTGGTGGCGCAGTGGTTGAGAGTCCGCCTGCCGATGCAGGGGACACGGGTTCGTGCCCCGGTCCGGGAGGATCCCACATGCCGCGGAGCGGCTAGGCCCGTGAGCCATGGCCGCTGAGCCTGCGCGTCCGGAGCCTGTGCTCCACAGTGGGAGAGGCCACAACGGTGAGAGGCCCGCGTACCGCAAAAAAAAAAAAAAAAAAAAAAAAACCCTCTATTAATTCTTTGCTAATTTCTCTTACTTTAATAACAGTCAACATTTATCAACTATTTACCCCTTTCAGGTACTGTGTTTTACATGAACCACCTCATTTAAATGTAGGAACAATCCATTTAGAGAACTGATACTTAGATTAAATAACTTAACCAAGGTCAAATAATCAGTCAGTGGTGGACCGGTGTTCTAATAATGGCAGCCTGATTTAACTATAGCATAATGGGTGAGGGTAAGTCTCAAGTGTCAGAGAGCTATGTGACCTTTGCTAAGTTACTCAGTCTCTTTAAGCCTCATTTCCTCAACCTTAAAATGAAGTATTACCTATCTCATAGGATTAGATGAGTTCATGTATGTAAATCTCTGAGAACGGGGTCTGTCATGTAATAAGTCCTCACTAATGTCAGCTATTATTATCCTTATTACTAACACCACCACCCACCACTACTGGTTCATGAGAGGAAACCTTGACTAGGATATTCTAACGAACTTTAGCAATCCAGGTAACATTTCGCACAACTCTGGCTGAGTTTTTTTAGCCTTTTAACTTAATGCTTTTTGAGCAGGGATATGTCTGATGTCACATTTGTTTCATACTGTAATTAAAAGTGATCAATTCTTGACTTGAAACTAGAGTCACAGGAATAAGAAAGGATTTAGTCACCGATTCCATACCCATGCTTCCAAACAGCAATATCATACGATTATCATGATCTAAGATGTAATAACCCATTTCGTGCTTGGGGAAGGACTTTTCCCCAACCGTACTCAGTAATGTGTTAAGTCACCTGTATTTTCTTTGGGCCTGTATTGCTGTTGCCTTGAGAAAATTTGGCTTTTTCCGTTAAAAGCTAAAAATGCTTTTTTTTCTTTACAGGGACTAAAATCAAACAGGGAAAAGAGTAGTTAATGGCATTTTTTGAAAGATTAACATATAAGCATGCTAAAAACTAAATCGTCAAAATGTGCAAAAGAAAATCATTTACTTTTCCCTGCTTCAAGCAAATGAAAGTTTGTTTTTCATGATGGAACAAATGAAGATTTTTTTGGACCATGTGGAAACAAGCTGAATTAATTTATTGCCAAATGTTGCTCTGTGGCTATGAAGCATTTCAGCACTAGCCTCAAAAAATGACCTCACAAAAGCTATGTCTGAAAGGAATCGCCAACTATTATTAACTCAATGACAGGTTTTGGACTGTGCTCTGATTCTTAGTGGATTAATAATTTTAAATTATTTTAATGATTATTTTTCCTCGAAAAAGCACCAAATTTCTCTCCCCTTCAAGCAGCCAGAATTATAGTATTTTCCCCCTCTTCGCCCTTAGTCATCAAAAATCCTGAATCTAATAGTCTGTGAGATCCTAGTTGATTTAATCCAGATAGCGTCATCATAAAAAGAAAAATTATAGTCAATTCATCAGCACTCTCCAGAGACCAGTAACTTGATTATTTCAAGTCACCTATAAATGGTTTCCCCAGATAGAACGTCAAGAGATTAATAGTGAGACAAAAACCACCTCCTTCCTTCCTACTCCCACACCAGAGGTCAGCTTGGTTTGAAGCCAGTATCTAGAATACAGATCTAGCCAAACGAACCGTCATTTCTGGTTGAGAGGACAGATTGGCTATTTGGTCTTAAAACTGCCTCAAGAAAGGTAGACTTTCTGATGCTAGATTCAGAACCATTTGGATTCACTATATTATTGAGACTTCCCAATCCAGGGCTCCTTCAGGATTTAGCTGCCTTCAGCCTAGGGAATCTGGAAAGATTGTACTGAGGGGAAGGCATCCTTTGGTGTTAAGAGGTCCAGTTTATGCTGTGACTCCTGGTAACCCACAAAAGCAATAGCTGGACCCCCATTGATCAGGAGGCATATAGCAGGCTCCAAGAGAACCAGCCAGCAGTGTTGGTTGACATCAGGTTAGCTGAATTTTTAAAACTCTTATGGCTACCAGAAGTCAGGTCAAGCCAGATTCCAGAAGCTAGCTAAAAGGCGGTTAACACTAGCTGGCATTGAGCCAGAGAGTGGGGACAAAATTAAAGGAGATTTCAGGTCTTACTTAAGGAGAAGGGTGGGCTGGGAAATCAGATGTCAGTTGAGGAAGAACTGTGCAAGTAGACCCTAGAATCCAAGGCTTGCACAGGTGAGGAACTCAGCAGGTTGGAGATGCCGGTGAACAGAAGCATAAGGAGAAGCCTGATTCTAGGCTGTTTTCCCTTCCACCACTTTTATATTTCAACTTCAGTCCACAAGTATCTATAGGAGACTTTTGCAACAGAACTTCAGTAGCCTCTTGAAACAGAGGCTGCATTCTCACAGCTGGATCCAGTTAAATGTCAGGCATTTCTCAGAGTATAAAACGTTCCTCAAAACACTACTTCAGGATGATATAAATGGTCAAATATGTTTAGAAAATATTACAGCCATATCCTCCCTAAGGAGATTCACAATGAACACTAACACACTGAGGATCTCAGGGGTCTTCCAGTAAAAGAACCATTTCACTTGGTTTAACTCACCTCTTTCCAAATAGATTTGACTTGAGACCTTTTTTGGTGGAGGGTGCATCTTATGAAATTGGGTTCTAGGGAAGAGCAGTTTGGAGACACTGTTCTAAAGGAACCTCAGGGCCAGTCAGGGACCCCAGGGACCACTGCCAGGAGGAGTCAGTTCCTTCTATCCCCAGTGGGGATGCTTCATCCAGCCTCAGGTTATGGTCAGTACAACTCCTGGGTGCCACTCACTGAGACTACAATGTGAAGGACAGCCGTGAGTTGTCCGTTCATCAGCTCTGGTCCATTGTGCATACAAGAGGTAGAAGAGTGTAATCGCTGAGAATAAGTTACCTAGGTTCCAATCCAAGCTCTCCACTTAGCTAGAAAATCCCAGTCAAGAGAGTTATTCCCTCTGTGACTCAATTTTCTCCTATGTCAAATGTGGCTAGTAATACTTTAACAGTATCCAATGTTATATATTATATAATACATAATGTACATATAGTATATGTTAGTATAGTAACATGGTGGTATAGTTATTTTTTGCAGGCTTTTTTGTAAGAATTATTATATGTGTATAAAGCATTTAGAATTGTGCTAAGTATTAGCTATTACTATTATAGTTCTTATTATCATCACATTCCTGTATGACGGTGATCATAATATAACTCTCATGTCAGCCACAATTGTCTATGAAATCTATAGTTTTAAGAACATCACTTAAAAAGAATGATACTTGGGCTTCCTTGGTGGCGCAGTGGTTGAGAGTCCACCTGCCGATGCAGGGGACATGGGTTCATGCCCCGGTCCGGGAAGATCCCACATGCAGCGGAGTGGCTGGGCCTGTGAGCCATGGCCACTGAGCCTGCGCGTCCGGAGCCTGTGCTCCGCAACGGGAGAGGCCACAACAGTGAGAGGCCCGCGTACCGCAAAAAAAAAAAAAAAGAATGATACCTTCCTTTGCCCTCCCGGGATACCTAGTCGATCTACTATAAAGAGCAGGGATGATTTTGCTTCCCTGCTTTGTACATATGACAAGTTTATAGGAAGAGATTTTATTAATACTTGTGTACTGTATCAAGCTAAATCTGAAACTCCCATCAGATCATTATAGACTTTTATGTGACTTGAGTCATATTTGATGAGAAAATGTATTTGCTGCAGGTCTGGGCATGAGGGTGGTAGATGAGGCCACATCCCTGTATCATGGGTCGTGTCCAGCATCCCATGGTTGACCCCCACCTGCAGCTTACCCACTGCTGCCCGACTGCTCCACCTTTGGTCCCCTCCAATAGCCAGCTCTTGGTGCTTTGTGCACCAGTTCCCTGAGGTTAGCAGTGGGTAGGAAACATAGCGCTGGTAGTGTTTCTTCTTCTCTGTGTTCTCTCAGTTACGTCCTTTGCTTTCTTTTGCCTTCTTTTAAGACCAGTGGAGAGAAGTCTTCACTAGGCTGTCAGGAGATGCCAGCCAAGTCCTTCCTATCCTGCCCTTCTATTCTCAAATTGAGTTGTTAACCCTGTAGAGACAGCCCCAGGGACAGTCCCTAGTCATCCCTAAACTACAATATTAGAGATACAAGTTTGGATTAAGTTTGAAGCTTGACTCAGATGGTCTTTGACCCTTGGTAGTCAGCATCCTAAGTTGGATCTGTCCCAGGGTGCTTTGTCACATCAGGTCTCCAGATGAGTTTTCAAACATATTCAGCTCCAGACTGGCCTCTTGCAGAGCCAAATTCCTGGAGTCTAGCAGGTATGATAAGTTAATTTGTACCTAGAAATGAGGACACTGCATCGCAGAGGGATAAACAACTTGCCTGGGCCCTTCCAGCTAACGGTAGCAGTGAAATTTGAATTCTGTGGAGCTGGTCTCAGCTTGGATTAGACTTCTCCTATCCAGGTCTTGACCTGACAGTTAACCATTTCCCTGGGCCAAGGGCATGTCAAGTGCTGCTTTCTTTCCTTTAGGATCTTATACTTCCAGAGTACTCCTTTGGTCAAATGGGCCAACAAAAGGTAAACTAGCAAGTTTCCTAAGTCAGAAATCTGCGCCTTTCAAAAGAGGGAATATTTGTGGCTTTATTGAAATAAAAATAACAGGAACTGATGTTTCATGCCGCTTTTAGAAAAAGGTGGGATGCAAATATGTTTTACAGAAATTTATTGAAGGACTTGCTAATGGCTACCTTCGACACTTTTAAACACTTAACGTTAATGTGCACATGACTCATGAAGCAGAGAGTAAATCACACAGAAAAATAAAAATGACACCAAAGAAACAAGAAAATGACAGGTAGCAGCTATCCAGAACTGCCTTTGTAAATGTCGGAAGCTGCTGAAATTAAAATTATTAAGAAGAAAGAATGTATGACCTCCTGAGCTGCCACGGAGTTACTCACTAGTCTTGCAGTGACATGAGGTACAGATGAGATAATACGTGTGAAAAAGTACTTTGAAGGGATAATTGGAAAACCGTCAGTCATTTTATTTGTTTTTAAGGAGTTTTGGAATGCAGTGAAGATCTACATTGGTGGAAATGGGCACAGTATGCAAATGTGGAAGCAGATGTGAAACAGGGAGGGATGTGTCAGGATGTGAAACAGAGACCATATTGGAAATAAGACTGCCTCCACAAAATGGAATACTATGCAGACTCTGAAAGAATGAGGCCGCCCTACATATAATGATGTGAAACATTCTCCAAAGATGTTCTGTTAAGTAGAAAAAAAGCAAGATACAGAAAAGTGTGTATAATATGCTATTATCATTTGCATAAAAAATCAAAACACATGCACTCTCACACACACCTGCCTAAAACATCTCTGAAAAGAAAACCTCAAGAACCAGCAGCAGTAGCTAACTTTGAGGAGGGGACCTAGTGAGCCCCGAGGGTGTGAGAGAGATTTAACTTTTCACTGATCCCTCTTGTGTGGCTTTAGAATTTTTTACCATACGCGTGTGTTACCCATTCAAAACTAAATGTTCTAAAAAGGAAATTTAATTGACACTAGATACAGTTAGATGAGATAAAGAAATGACTGGCAGAGGAACTCAGTATAGATAAGAAATCTGGATTTCACAAAAGTAAATTGGAAGTCTCTGAGACTTTGGAATTGTATTCAATGTGTTTATTCTACTTTACTATACCAAGTTTAGAAAAGTGGTTTTTTAAATCCCTTCTTCCTAGAAATGTAATATTGAACAATTATCTTATAAGATCTTTTTTTTTTTAATATCTTTACTGGAGTATAATTGCTTTACAATGGTGTGTTAGTTTCTGCTTTATAACAAAGTGAATCAGTTATACATATACATATGTTCCTATATCTCTTCCCTCTTGCGTCTCCTTCCCTCCCACCCTCCCTATCCCACCCTTCTAGGCGGTCACAAAGCACCAAGCTGATCTCCCTGTGCTATGCGGCTGCTTCCCATTAGCTATTTTACATTTGGTAGTGTATATATGTCCATGCCACTCTCTCACTTTGTCACAGCTTACCCGTCCCCCTCCCCATATCCTCAAGTCCATTCTCTAGTAGGTCTGTGTCTTTATTCCTGTCTTACCCCTAGGTTCTACATGACTTTTTTTTTTCTTAACTTCCATATATATGTGTTAGCATACGGTATTTGTTTTTCTCTTTCTGACTTACTTAACTCTGTATGACAGACACTAGGTCCATTCACCTCATTACAAATAGCTCAATTTCGTTTCTTTTTATGGCTGAGTAATATTCCATTGTATATATGTGCCACATCTTCTTTATCCATTCATCCAATGATGGACACTTAGGTTGTTTCCATGTCCTGGCTATTGTAAATAGAGCTGCAATGAACATTTTGGTACATGACTCTTTTTGAATTATGGCTTTCTCAGGGTATATGCCCAGTAGTGGGATTGCTGGGTCATATGGTAATTCTATTTTTAGTTTTTTAAGGAACCTCCATACTGTTCTCCATAGTGGCTGGACCAATTCACATTCCCACCAACAGTGCAAGAGTGTTCCCTTTTCTCCACACCCTCTCCAGCATTTATTGTTTCTAGATTTTTTGATGATGACCATTCTGACTGGTGTGAGATGATATCTCATTGTAGTTTTGATTTGCATTTCTCTAATGATTAATGATGTTGAGCATTCTTTCATGTGTTTGTTGGCAGCCCGTATATCTTCTTTGGAGAAATGTCTATTTAGGTCTTCTGCCCATTTTTGGATTGGGTTGTTTGTTTTTTTGTTATTGAGCTGCATGAGCTGCTTGTAAACTTTGGAGATTAATCCTTTGTCAGTTGCTTCATTTGCAAATATTATCTCCCATTCTGAGGTTTGTCTTTTGGTCTTGTTTATGGTTTCCTTTGCTGTGCAAAAGCTTTGAAGTTTCATTAGGTCCCATTTGTTTATTTTTGTTTTTATTTCCATTTCTCTAGGAGGTGAGTCAAAAAGGATTTTGCTGTGATTTATGTCATAAAGTGTTCTGCCTATGTTTTCCTCTAAGAGTTTGATAGTGTCTGGCCTTACATTTAGGTCTTTAATCCATTTTGAGCTTATTTTTGTGTATGGTGTTAGGGAGTGATCTAATCTCTTACTTTTACATGTACCTGTCCAGTTTTCCCAGCACCACTTATTGAAGAGGCTGTCCTTTCTCCACTGTATATTCTTGCCTCCTTTATCAAAGATAAGGTGACCATGTGTGTGTGGGTTTATCTCTGGGCTTTCTATCCTGTTCCATTGATGTATCTTTCTGTTTTTGTGCCAGTACCATACTGTCTTGATTACTGTAGCTTTGTACTATAGTCTGAGGTCAGGGAGCCTGATTCCTCCAGCTCCATTTTTCGTTCTCAAGATTGCTTTGGCTATTTGGGGTCTTTTGTGTTTCCATACAAATTGTGAAATTTTTTGTTCTAGTTCTGTGAAAAATGCCAGTGGTAGTTTGATAGGGATTGCATTGAATCTGTAGATTGCTTTGGGTAGTAGAGTCATTTTCACAATGCTGATTCTTCCAAATGAAGAACATGGTATATCTCTCCATCTATTTGTATCATCTTTAATTTTTTTCATCAGTGTCTTATAGTTTTCTGCATACAGATCTTTTGTCTCCTTAGGTAGGTTTATTCCTAGATATTTTATTCTTTTTGTTGCAGTGGTAAATGGGAGTGTTTTCTTGATTTCACTTTCAGATTTTTCATCATTAGTGTATTGGAATGCCAGAGATTTCTGTGCATTAATTTTGTATCCTGCTACTTTACCAAATTCATTGATTAGCTCTAGCAGTTTTCTGGTAGCATATTTAGGATTCTCTATGTATAGTATCATGTCATCTGCAAACAGTGACAGCTTTACTTCTTCTTTGGATTCCTTTTATTTCCTTTTCTTCTCTGACTGCTGTGGCTAAAACTTCCAAAACTATGTTGAATAAGAGTGGTGAGAGTGGGCAACCTTGTCTTGTTCCTGATCTTAGAGGAAATGCTTTCAGTTTTTCACCATCGAGGACGATGTTGGCTGTGGGTTTGTCATATATGGCCTTTATTATGTTGAGGAAAGTTCCCTCTATGCCTACTTTCTGGAGGGTTTTTATCATAAATGGGTGTTGAATTTTGTCGAAAGCTTTCTCTGCATCTATTGAGATAACCATATGGTTTTTCTCCTTCAGTTTGTTAATGTGGTGTATCACATTGATTGATTTGCGTATATTGAAGAATCCTTGCATTCCTGGAATAAATCCCACTTGATCATGGTGTATGATCCTCTTAATGTGCTGTTGGATTCTGTTTGCTAGTACTTTGTTGAGGATTTTTGCATCTATGTTCATCAGTGATATTGGCCTGTAGTTTTCTTTCTTTGTGACATCCTGTCTGGTTTTGGTATCAGGGTGATGGTGGCCTCGTAGAATGAGTTTGGGAGTGTTCCTCCCTCTGCTGTATTTTGGAAGAGTTTGAGAAGGATAGGTGTTAGCTCTTCTCTAAATTCTTTTTTTTTTTTCCTAAGAAAGGACAGAGCTGACCAATAATTTTTTCCAGGTTCTTATGTATGGTTTTTATTATTTTCCTTTCATTGAAATGCTTAATAATGTATATTGTTTTCTTTTAAAAAATTCTCATTAGAAAATACCTTTTAAAATTGTGTATATGATTTCTGTATTCACAAAGTATTACAGTATAAATTGTTGCATTAGAGTAAGCTTATTTTATAGGTCCTACAATACCATGAATAGCTATTGTCCAGCTTGTGTAAAAAATCAAATGAATTCTCAGAAACTAGAGTTCAAAACTCTAAGTCATTTGGTTAAGAGCAACAGGAAATTGATGTCTTCAAATTGTGAGATTTTATAGACACACCAAATTGTTTCAGGTTGGAGTGAATGCTGGTTGTAAATTATATACACAACAATGCTGACCTCAATGGTGAAACAGGTTGAATTATGTTTTCATGTGTGCTATCTGAAAAATGCTACATAAACCATTTTTTCTCAGGCTGCTAATTATTAATAAATAAGCAGTTTTCCGTGTTATTTGGAAAGGCAAGTCCCCCTCTTCTGTGGCCACTCCTCCCCCACACATTCCCTTCCTCCATTATTACAGTATAAGTAACGTTAAGGTGATGACAGTAACACATTCCTACATAGGTTTATTGTGTGGTATTTTACCAAGCTATCCCTGGAATTCTAGACTTTAAATTGGATCAAATAAATCTTACAGCAGAGTCATCTTTCACCTCCGTTATTTCTGCTAAAAGGACTCCAATAAATGGCAATGATTAAGGTATTCATTTACCAGAGTTTCAAAGTGTAAAATACCTAAGTTTGTGTGTGTAAAGGACACAAAGATGACTAGGTGCAGAGTAGATCATCATCAGATGATGGATTTCCACCCTCTCTGGGCTCTGCCATCTAGATCTAGATGGATCTAGCTTCATCGTGCACTTACTGGTCCATGTGGAAACAAACAGCCAGGTTGGATGTGTTTTCATGTCTCCATATGCATGCGTTCTGATCTTCCCCATCTTTGAGGAAAGCTTCTCTGAAGAAGCCAGGATTCATCTGGAACAACAGAGAAAAATCAGAATTTATGTCCTACCGCATCCATTCCCTAGCCCTTATCCCCCTTTAAAGGTAATGCCGTTGGGTGAATGCATGATGCTATCTGGGGATGGTTTGATGAATCGTATTTTAATAGACATGGACCTTTACGAGTAATGCTTAGTCTATAGGTAATGTTTACATAAACAAAAAGGCTTAAATGTCCCTTTTCAACTTGTTTGTCTTTTCAATTTTATTTAAAGGTATGACACTGGCATTTGCAGGAACATATTTATTGGTGAACTTTGCTCCAAATATAACTCAGGATATCTCTGCAAGAACAGTACAGTATTCCTTTGTTGGCTGGCAGTTCATGACCTACGGGGTAAGAATTCTAAAAATTTTACTGTTACAGAGGCAATATTATCTAGACCACTGGTACACGCAGACGCTGGAAAATTAATATAATCTCTTCTTCTCAGCATTAATATCTCATTAAAATGTAAATATATTTGACCAGTACTAAAGTATTTCAAACACTAAATAAAAGCACCCCCATTTCCCAGGCATTCTGTCCTTGGGGGTGACCTATCACTGGAACAATTTCCACAATTTAATGGAATTTAATCCGGCAAATTCCAGAGCAACATATTTTAGGACAATTCAGAGTAAAAACAAACAAACAAAAAAACTCTTTTCCCAGGTCAAAGGAAAGTACCTGAAGACATATTTTACTTCACTGAATTTTATCCAAGATAGGTATTCCCTTCAAAAAACCTTTCTTTGAGACCAATGCAGTAGCCTGTCTTAGGAGAAGCAAACAGCGGGTAGGACAATACTGAGAGATGTGTAAAAGAGAGAACGGAATGAGCTGATGTAGAAATTGGAAGCCACTAATTGGGATATTTTATTTGATGCAATGGCTGTATCCGGTGGGTATAGAGCAGTGGTCCCCAAACTTTTTGGCACCAGGGGCCCGTTTCATGGAAGACAATTTTTCCATGGAGCGGGGGTGGGGGTGTGGTTCAGGCAGTAATGTGAGTGATGGGGAGCGATGGGGAGCGGCAGATGAACTCTCGCGCCGCTCACCTCCTGCTGTGCAGACCGGTAGAGGTCTGAGGCCCGCGGGTTGGGGACCCCTGGTACAGAGAACGTGATTGAAATGGTTGGTATGTAACTTGTTACAGAAGTCAGTTTAGATTGGAGAATAAGAATATTCTAGGAAGGGCAGGCAGTAAGAAGAAAACTGGGATTGTCTAAATGAGCATTTAACCAAGAACCGAATTGGTAAAATATCAAGAGTTGTGAATTCAAGAAAAATAATCAAAGCACACAGAGTCAAACATTTTTAGGGTTAGAAGTGACCTCAAAAAACTATCTGGTCCAGTGCTCTGCCATTGAAACAGGTAAAATACTGTGATCCTGCTGTATACCTATTATTTAAACGTGTGACATTGGCATTTGCAGAGACACGGCGAGCTTTGCTGTCAGTGTGATGTAACTCAGGATATTACAGCAGGAACTGCGTGGTATTACACTATGGTGTGGCCCTTCCTAGTCGTTTGACAAGAATCCTATATATTTTACCATCTCTGATATACAATTCTGACCACTGGGACACAAGTGTTTATAGGGCTTTTCTTTTTATAGTCTCTCACTGCACTTCTTTCTCTTACTCAACAGAGACACTCTGTTTACAAACATTCCTCATACTCTACACCCCCTTTAATAAACTATCCTATTTCCCTTCTAAACACCACCAAAGATTTATTCCCTTCCACTTTCTCAGCTCCTGATCACTCCTCACTCGTCCTAAGCTAGTAGACCCCTCCCCTCCACTTTCTCAGCTCCTGGTCACTCCTCACTCGTCCTAAGCTAGTAGCCCCCTCCCCACGAATTACCAAGTGGAATTGCTTTTTTTGGTCCTGATTCTTCTTGAGCCTTGTGCAGCACTTCCTGATGGTCCACTCTCTTCTCCTTGCATCTCTCTCTTCCCGGGCTTCCTTGGTTTGTTTTCCCTGTTTCTCTTCCTCCTCTCTGATCAGTCCATCCCAGGCTCTTGGTAGGTAACTCCTTCTCTTCTGCCATCCACTCTTTATCTATTTGTGCTACAAACTCGTCCAGGGTCTTTTAGGGTGATCTCATTGCCCACTCCACCACCATCATTCTTTAGAAAGACTTCCAGATCCAGACCTGCATCTCCTTCCCAGATCTCTTCTAAGCCGCAAAGCTGTGTTCTCATCTGTCTACTTATTACTCGTCCCTGCTTGGATGTTCCATAGATTTTGCAAAAGTAACATCTCAGAAACTGAACTCAATATCTTTTCCCCTAAACTCCCTCCTCTCTTAAATTGGAAGGTTCCCCTTACCCCTGCCCTCCATCAAACTTTAGGATTGGTCTTCCCAATTCAGAGTAGGTTTCCTCAGGTCTGTCATAATTTGTGTCTCCCCCTCCCCTATTTTATCTTCCTACTTGTCCACCATACCCAGTCCTTTAACTATTAAGGCTTTCATCAATCAAATCTAAGCACTAGAAGGGCTCATTGAGCATGTCATGATAGTCTAGACTTGATGTCCTACCCACACATTATTATTCTTTGCCTACAAGCAAAACAAATTCTTCATCCGGTAAGAAAAGGGTCACAGAGTCTGTGACCAGAAAATTAAAAGCCTGAGCTGAATCCTTTGGAGATTAAAGATGCATCAAGACTTATTTCCTGGAATAAACAGCATTGTTTGATGATGATGTATTTTATATCATTTTAACACCATAGAAAACATCTTTAAAGAACAAAACTACCTTTTTAAACCTTATAGTTCCACGCAAAAAGTACTATGAAATTAATTGCATTTTTCCACTTTCCAAAGTTAGCTCTTCATTCATTCATTTATTCACAATTCATTCAACTTATTAGCCACCTAGAATACAGAGGAGAATTCCTGAAGCAGGAATTTTATAGTCCTGGGAGAGACCCATATTCCTGTAAAATAATGAAAGTATATTTGAAAGTAAATGTTGCCAAAAATGTAAATAATTCCAGATATTTATAAGATAGCATAAAATAAACCTTTAATAAAGTCACATTTGGATAGCACTATTGGCATTAGACTCTTAGGGGAATAGATCTATATTATCTTAGTTTATCTCAGTTTGGAATTTAATCCATTATATGTTGCATCTCTAAAGGCTCTAGAAGTTATCAATTACATACTAAGATCTTGAGCTGAAGTTTGGTTTAAATCTGTTAAACATCTACATAATTAATATTTAATCCTTCAACGTGGCAGAGTCTGTGCTTTTTCTGCAAACCATAATTGCAAAGATCATAATTACAGTAATTAAGACGATTCTTTGAAGTATGTTCATCTAACAGTTTTTGTATTACACCAAGTATAAATGCAACACCTGAACTGCCTTTCGGGACTGATCAAATAACTAATAAAATGAATAAAAATATTTTAAGTCTGAATAAATTTTACATATCTCAAAAGGGGATTGTAAAGTCATATTACGGACTAGTTAATAGCATCTCCTTGTATCATGTGTTGACCTGTCCCAGGTCAATATCCATTTTCCCTTTAAGGCTTCCATGAAGTCAGAGCCTCAGAAACAAGGCCCGGGAGCCTACCCTCTGAGCTGGGACTCTTTTGGGCAGGAAGACGATTTGAGGAGCCTGGTGTCTACTGGCCAGAGAGGAATGAAGTGTCCTTTGCTCACCCACTAAAACAGACTTTCCCACCTGCTGTTTGCCAAAAAGCAAAGAGCAATCAAGTTTGCAAGGTCAAACTAGCTTGGAGAGAGGCTATGAAACATACATGGCCCCCTGAGAAATTCATCTTCTCCACCAGCAAGTTAAAAACTAGAAGTCCTTTAGGAAAGAGACAGGCTTAACCTTGTGAATCCTGCCCTGCCCAGACTTATATGACCACGAGGCCCTTTTCTTGAAGGGCCTTTTGTTGAGGAGCAGCTATTAATGCCTCTGCAGAACTCGCATGAGGGAACGTGGCTCTGAGCCTCAGTTAATTCGTGTTCTTTGGCGGCTTGACTGTGGCTGTTTTGCCCACCCAGATTTCCCCATAGACGATTCAGATGGAAACCTCTCTTGTGAACATAGAATCCTTCACAAACTAATCTGCATCATGCTCATTTCCTCTCCACGAGACCAAAAATTAAATCAGCCGAAGCAGGGACCCAGCCTGTCGATTGGTGTAATTCTCTACCCCGAAGCAGATGATTAAGTTGGCCTTTCTGGCAAAAGCTGCTTCAACAACCCACCAGCGGGTGTTAAAACCTGAAGGGAGAAAACTATGTGCGTACAAAGCCTCCATGTCTGTTGCACGAGGTTCATCTGCTTTGTTGTCTGAATGGAAGTAGCCACTCGCAGGTCTGCGCTAGGATACACTTTGCGGCCGCGGTAGCCAACCTCACCGAGCAGTCTGAGCCTTATGCCCACTCCGACCACGGTCTGTCTTTCATCTACGCAACAGCCCTAGATATTGGCAGATGGAGAAGCTGAGTTAGGGAGGTTCAGTAACTTGTCCAAGGTCACTTAAATACTAAGTGGCAGAGCCAGAATTCAAAACCGGGTCATCCACTTCTGGGGTGCACATTCCAGTTCATTTCCCCACACAGCTCTCCAAGCAGAATTAATACAAGCTGACCTCCGAGTATCAGACCTTTGTCCAGGCTTGGCCTCAGAGAGAACCTTTGCAGAGGTCATTTCTTTTGGACAAGGCAGCTATATCAAAGGCTATACTTTCAGAATGAACTCGGTGAGAGAAAAGGAGGTGAACACAGGCTCAGATTCTGGTAGTAAGACTAGGGTTTCCAGTGATGACATTTTGTGTATCCCTTTTGTCACATCATCCCATGGACTGCCAGTGCCCTTTTTACCACTGAAAACAGGGTGATGCGTGCCTTTAAATCAAATTGGAGGATGAATCCAGAGAACCCAGAATAATTCAGAAAACTCATCCTGAAAATTTTGTTCCTCTGGAAAGACTTTAGGTACCCAAACCTGAATTAGTTTCCTATTGTTTCCATAACAAATTGTCACAAACTTAGTGGCTTAAAACAACACAAATTAACTTTCTTGCAGTTCTGAAGGTCAGAAGTCCAACACAGGTCTCATGGACGAAACTCAAGGTATTGGCAGAGCCGTATTCCTTGAGAGCGCCCCTTGGGGAGAATCTGTTTCCTTGCCGTTTCCAGCTTCTAGAGGCAGCCAGCATTCCTTGACTTGGGTCTTTCTCATGTTACATCTCTCTTTGACCACAGCTGGGAAGGTTCTCTGCTTTTAAGGACCCTTGTGACTACACTGGGCCCACTCGGATAATCCAGGATAATCTCCGCATCTCAGGGTCCATAGCCTTAATCACATCTGCAAAGCCCCTTTGCTGTGTAAAGAAACGTACACACAAGTTCCAGAGTTTAGGACGTGGACATCTTGGGGTGGGAGGGGGGGCATAATTCTGCCTTCCAGAGCTGTACCACTTAACCCTTCTGAGCCTTGGTTTCCCCATCTGTAAAATGAGGACAGTAATAGTGCCCACCTCCTGAGGTTGTTGTGAGGATTCAATGAATTAGTACAAGTAAAGCATGTGGCAAGCATGCACTAGGTGCTGTTATTATTTCTGGCCTCTGAGATCGCAATCAGCAAAGCAGCCTCTTCCTGGGTCGCAACAACCTGCAGAGGTCACAGCTTCTTTGATATTGATTTTTTCAGAGAGGAGAGAAAATGTTACTAGAAGAGAAAAAATTAACATTAAGTGTTGCCCATATTCGTGTGTTATGGCTGTTAAACATGCATGTCAGACTTCTCTGGTGGCCCAGTGGTTAAGAATCTGCCTGCCAATGCAAGGGACACCGGTTTGAGCCCTGGTCCGGGAAGATCCCACATGCTGTGGAACAACTAAGCCTGTGGGCCACAACTACTAAGCCTGTGCTCTAGAGCCCGTGAGCCACAACTACTGAGCCCGCATGCCACAACTACTGAAGCCTGCATGCCTAGAGCCCATGCTCCGCAACAAGAGAAGACACCACAATGAGAAGCCCGTGCACCACAACTAGAGGAAGCCCATGTGCAGCAAAGACCCAACGCAGCCAAAAAAAAAAAAAAAAGAAAAAAAAAGCATGTGAAAATGTCTGGTAGACAACTGGATAAATGAGACTGGAGTTGGGAGGTCAGGACTGGAGGTCTAGATTTGGGCATCATTGCCATGTAGGTGATGTTAGAACTCTAGGTCTGGATCACTAAGGCTCCTTATGCTGTTCTCATATATTTATAATTGTCCTTAGGAGCTCCAGTCATCCTCAACCCTCATCTGATAGTTGTTGCAAAATCAAAAAGAGAAGTGTGCCATTCTGAAGACTTCGGATAGAATAATTTACACTTTACTCTTTTTCATCTTTTTCATTTCTAGATTTTAGAAATACTCATTTTCTGCATTCTCCTATATTTCCATAAAAGGAAAGGAATGAAACACATTGTGATTCTGCTAACCCTCGTGGCACTTCTAGGTAAGGGTATTCTTTTGTTTTCTAATTATCTAATGTAGCCATGCTAAGTCATAAAAGAGTTTAAAGGAAAATATTTGAGCATTCTATTTTTTCTCATTGTTTCTGCTTTTCAATTCTGATCTATAGAAACTGAGTCTCAGTTACGCAAATTGTACTTTGCATGTCCATTTCTGCAATTGATATATGTTTAATTTTTAATACATTTAAGGATTTTTACTTCTTGATAATTTTATTTGCTCTCTGACAATTTGGGGATTTTTTTCTTAGTAAATAATTGAAGAATATTAAAAGAGAAACAAATGAATAAACCCAAATGAAACTTTTGTATCAGAAGTTATCTAGGCCTATCCTATTTACATTTAGAAAAAAAAAAACTTTAAAACATGGCTAATATGAAACAAATGTAAGCAGTATGATTTTTCTTGAATACATTTCTTTCATTCATTATTTAACTACCCGTTTCCTTTTTCTCCAGAGGCACCTTATAAGATTTGAAAACTGATGCTTACATAAGCCCTCTCTCTCTCTCTCTCTCTCTCTATATATATATATATATATATATTTTTTTTTTTTTTTTTTTTTTCTCTGTACGCGGGCCTCCCACTGTTGTGGCCTCTCCCGTTGGCTCACGGGCCCAGCCGCTCCGCGGCATGTGGGATCCTCCCAGACTGGAGCACGAACCCGTGTCCCCTGCATCGGCAGACGGACTCTCAACCACTGCGCCACCAGGGAAGCCCAGCCCTCTATATCTTTTTAAATCTATTCTCCCTCCCCACTCCTCTGTATCTCTCTCTCTCATACATATACACACACACACACACACACACACACACACATATATACACATATATATATATCTCAACACTAGGAGATCTCACTAATCATTTGGGAAATTCCCTTTTCAAAAATTTATTTATAATTCTTTCTTTGCCTAAGATGACCCATCCATCACATGTTGTTAACTCTAACTTTGTACATTGTATTTATACCTTTGAGGCAGCTGCAGCTCCCATGTTCATGAGGTGCTGGAGGTTTCATTTCTTCATTTCATCAACTCTCCTTTGAATTGGAAGAGTTGCATTTGTGATAGTTACTTATAGAAACAAATTTACTCTAGAACATGTTCAGGTATGTGGTTAATCAAAAGAACAGAAAAGAAACTTTATATTTTTGTCTTCCAAATTACCAGGTAGGGAGAACAAAAGCAAACTAAGAGAAAAGATGCACATTATGTAGGAAAATATTGAAAATAAAGGAAATTTTAAATAGGAAAGTAAGATAACAGAATTAAGACCATACATATCAGCTTTGATCATAAATGTAAATGGGGTAAGTTTACCAAGTGAAAAAGAAAGATTTCCAAATTGTACTTGAGAAAAATTCCCGTATTGATTTTGAAAAAGATTCTGAAATTGGATTCAGCCAGTTTCCTCTGGTTCAGCTCTATAAGGGTTATTGAAACATCACCCTTTCTGACTGGCCTCTGCTGGTTGTGAAATATTTTGACTTCATACATCAATTTCATCTAAACAAGGTAACTCAGATTGAAAGTAAAAGAAAGCAGAAGGTCATTATATTACCATCTAAGTTAAAATCAAGGCAGCAGCAGTAAATGCAACAGAGGATCCTGGAGGCTCCCCTATTAGTATTTAGTTGCTAATCAGGGTAGGACTGGGGCTTGGAAGGAGGAGGCATCAGGGGACAGGGGCCCTCAGTAGACTGGGCAGCAGCTATTTCAGAAACTACATTAGCATAAATATAAGAGGAGTAGGAGACTTCTCTTAGCTCATGGAAATAAGGAGACAGAAAAATCTGTAAAATTAGAGAAACTGAATGCTTAATTTTGATCTGGCAGCTCTAAGTTTGAACTCTAAATCCAGAAAGCAGAGGATACACCTTCTTTCAAGTGCCTGTGTAACATTTACAAAGGCTGATCTTATAATTGGCCACAAAGAAATTTTTGATAAATTCCAGGAAGTTGAAATAGTACAGACCACATTTTCAGATCACAGTGAAATAAAAACAGAAAATAATAACAAAAATAGAACCACTAAAACCGTACCACCTGGGAATGTTAAACACTATGCTTAAACTGCAGCTGGGCCAAAGCAGAAACCACGATTTCATTACAGCATATATTTCTTAAATTATTATGAAAACACTTAATATTAAACCTATAGTTTATGACTAATGCTGTATTCAGAAGGAAATTCATTGCTTTAAATGTAAGTCAATTAAGTACTCAACTCAAGAAGTCAGGGGAAAAAAGCACAGAAATAAAGCTGAAGCAAGCAGAAAGGAACAATTAGTAAAGATAAAGGCAAAAATTAATGAAATAGAAGGCAGAAAAGCAATGGATCGATAAATAAGCGCAAGAATCAGTTCTGAGGAAGAACTAGGAATAAACTGAGAAGGCTGACTTTTAAACATGGGCCAGCATAATTCATGTTGGGCAAAAATCGTACTGTTAAAATGATGAAAGTAATACGTGTCTACTGCTGAGAATTAAGAAAACAGAGAAAGACAAAAAGAAACTATAAAATATTTTAATATAAAATATAAAAATTCATATAATTGAGCACTGCAGCATGATATTATGGGAGTGTGTCTGGTCCTCTGTAGAAGATAGTTTACCAATAGATTTCAGAAGAACAGTGGCTGTCAACACAGTAATTGCCCTTTAGGTGATTTTCCTACAGAAATTGGCAGAATGATATACAAAGATTTGTATTCAAGGATATTCATCACAGTTTCATTTTTAATACCAAAAAAATGGATACAATCAAAATATCTAAGAGTAAGGAGTTCCCAAAAGGCATTCCCATTCATACAAAGGCTTACTCTCCAGCCAGTAAAAATCATACTTTAGAAGAATAATTACTGGCATAGAAAATACTTAATGGTGATGGAAAATTGGTTCCTAAGTAGTATATACTGTATGATTCACATGTTATAATATATTTGTGCTTAGCGATAGAAAAATAACTACAAAGAGTCTCAAATGTTAAAAATGATTTGGGGGACTGCCCTGGTGGTGCAGTGGTTGAGAGTCCGCCTGCCGATGCAGGGAACGCGCGTTCGTGCCCCGGTCCGGGAAGATCCCACATGCCGCGGAGCGGCTGGGCCCGTTAGCCATGGCCGCTGAGCCTGCGCGTCCGGAGCCTGTGCTCCACAGCGGGAGGGGCCACAGCGGTGAGAGGCCGCGTACCGCAGGGAAAAAAAAAAAAAAGATTTGGGGATGAGTGTTGAGATTACAGGTGATTTTTATTTTTCTTTCCAGACTTTTCTGCATTTTTCTTACTTTTGTAAATGGGCATGTATACATTTTATAGTTTAAAAAATGAGTTTAAAGTTTATTCATAATCCCATTGTCTAGAGATAGCCACTGATAGTATCTTGATGTAGTTTCTTCTAGCCATTTTTTCTGTGCATATGTTAAGTACTTTCTACTTTTATATCTACAGCATTAGAATGATACTGCATTACAATTTGGTATTCCCACCCATCCTCATTAACCACCCCCGCCCTCAAAAAAACTTGGAAGTACTCAACACCAGCTTAGAAATACAATAAACAGTGATTAATCAGGTGGTGATTGTGCGTGCTTTGAAAATATAGTGATTAACTCTAGCAACTGATAGTTGGTTTAGCTGTTTAATAAAGAATTCTAGTTTTGTCTTTGTTTTGTATTTAAGTAAATTTAACATCAGATGGTGGTTGAATTAGGTGGGCTTTGCAACCCTGAGGTTCTGAGGCGAAGGGAACAATGTGTTCAACTCTTACTCCGTGAATGATCTCTTTTGGAAACCTGGCTGTTCAGACCACAAGCCCATCACCACATCGTGCTCTAATTTCAAGCCAAGTGTTTAGGAGGAAATCAAGGTCCCTCAAGAGCTAACCTTATAAACTTAAACCATCAAGTGACATACATGTCTATAGATATTTTCCATTTCTAGATTAGCTAAAATATGACTATTTTCATAATCTATAGAAAATATGTAAAATGACCAAGTCAAAAAACATTTAAGGTGAAGAAGGGCCCAGCTGTAAGGGCCTCTTTGTTCAGATTGGGAGTTTGTTTTTAGAATTTATCACCTGGTCTCCTCTGTTAATTATGACTTTTAACAGAAAGTAAATGTCTAATTTGGAAGTGTGCCCTGGTAACCTTCAAGTCAAAGTATATTTTTATTTTTTAGAAAACTAGGCTTTTCCTAGTTGGCCATCACCTGCTATTTTAAACATTATATATATATATATATATATCCTTTTCAAAAGCTAAAAGGAATAAAGCTCAGATATATTATGACCAAGTAGATCAAAGATAGTATTTCTTCTTCACACTGCCTTTGACTTACAGATATTTGATTTCATGTAAAAATTAGTTTTTAACTTTCTGTGGGTTTCAGCTAAATTATGGAATTATATGCAACAGTAGTTTCAAGAGACCTAAGACAAAAAGAAAACACTCTCTTCTTCCTACAGAAACACTGTGTTTCCAGAAAATTCTTCCTTGCTTTCATTCTGACATAACCTTATCAAATCACTTTTCCCTCATTGCTGTTTGAAACATATGAGAAACTTGTTCTCATAGTGATAAATTCCTCTTTTAGCATAGAAAATAAACAGACATTGCTTATGTAAATCTTAGATTTAGGGTTGACTCTGAGAAATGAATACTCAGCTCTGTCCTGCTTACTATTAACGTCCTTGTCAAAAAATATTTTTAATGAAAACGTCTAGGCGTTTACTAACAAAAGGGCTCATATGTAGACTTAGTACAACTCTTAGTAAACTCACGGAGTGAGTTGCTTTTCACTTTCCAGTCTTCTCATCTATTCGGCTTTAAATTTTTTCGGTATAGTTTAATAGTTATTTTCCCATTAATGTCACATGGGCAATCTGCCTTTTCTTATCTCCTCCCTTCACTGTTTTCTTCCTTTCCCGTCTACTAGTAATTATAACCTCCACAGCATCCTTTCAACAGTGAGGGCTGGAAAATAAGCATCTTGCTCCAAAGATAAGCACTCAGTCACACAGCAGATCTTTAGCTGATTTAAGCAAATGGAAAGGCCACAGCTTGAGCAACAGGACTACTGCTTGGCTGGCATCACAACCTACCCTACACACCTCTCAGGGCAGTCTTCATTCTTAAAGCATAATAGGGGTATTTACTACTCTACCATGTAAAGTTAAGATACTTATTTGTAATTCTATCTCAGATATGTATTTTATTTGTGTTTTGTGTTTTCTTTTTCAGCCTCATTGACTGTTATTTCAGTAAAAGCCGTCTCAGGCATGATCGCTTTTTCTGTGGCGGATAAAATGCAACTAACTTATCCCATCTTCTATATCATGTTTATCATCATGATAGCATCCTGTGTTTTCCAAGTCAAGTAAGTTAGCTCTTACATACTCACTGCCCTTTCAACATTCCTGTGCTTCTCTGAGCATTCATCTTTATTGGCCTCAGATGATAATTAAAATTAGATGCAACCGATTTCTAAGGGTGAGGGGTCTATGCTTATCCTCAGCCAATATCCCTGGCTTTATCCTTCACATCCAATAATAAGTTTTTACGAAGCATTGCCTTCATGTTTTGTGAGTTCTAAAGTGTGGCCATAATCCAGCTAAGTGCACTTTGATACTTTCCTGATGCTCTTCTGCTTGTAATTAATATCCATCGCACACAGGTTGTCATTAGCAATAAATCAAAGGGGCAGGTCCACATCCAGGATTTCATTCTAAATATAGGAAATACATGAACCCTTCACCTTCATTTCTTAGCTCATACTCATTAATTGCCCAGAGATGGACAAAACCAGACGTTTGGCCGGGAGGGAAATCCTTTCCCCAAAACTTTGCATCTTCAGCCAGAATTTTCCTTGCACCCACGGGATTGCAGAATGATTGTTTTCCATTTCTCTTGGGGCCTCACAGCGGTGATATGGAACATTTTTAATTTCTGCTCTTCTCTCCCCCCACCTCCATCTGCTCCAATCTCTTCCCCTCCATTTCACATCATGATTTTGCCTTTGCTGCTAGGTTCTCCTGAGTCCACCAGAAAGTTTTCTGTTTACCCCAAAATGCTATGCAGGAGCGCCAGCCCAGTGCCAGCCAGGAAGTCAAAGCCCAAATTTTGGAGGAGAATGGTTCCTTCCTTAGGTGCTAGAAGTCAAGTCTAATTGTTACGGGTTGAATATGGACCCTGTTACAAGGAGTGTGTTACCGGAGAAATCCAATGTTCTGTCACTGTTTCATTTGTCATAAACAAACTGTTTCTTTTGTTTGTTTATAAGACCAAGTGTGTATCTAACACTTGAATCATGAAACTGCTTTGTTTCATCTCTCTTCTGAATTAATCGGTACAGTTACAATAGCTTTCAGAATTTACTGACTAGCATCATTATCTTTAAACTCTGCTTCACGAATTTAAAAGCCAGATACAACTGAAGGTAAACTACATTCCTATCACCGTTGTTTCAGTCCCTGCACCTCTCACCCTAGAACTGTGTGACCACACTAGAACTGTAGAACCATGGTTCTCAGCCCTGGCTTCCCATTGCAATTCATTACCTGAGGAGGTTTGTTTGTACATATATGTATACATGCACGTATATACTTACATGCCTGTGTACATGCATGTGTGTGTACATGCATGTACACACACACATAGAGGAACACTTGGGCTCTACTCACAAATTTTTTTTTTTTCAATTGCTCTAGAATAGGACCTAAACACTAGTGCTTTTCAAAGTGCCCAGGTGATGTCAATGCAATGCACTGCTTCAGAAAAGGTCTAGTCCCTGACAGGGCTGCACGGTGCAGTTGTGGGAACCTGAACCATGTTGGCGGCCAAAGTGGGAAGCTGAGCTCCCACATGTGCTCTGCAGCTGGAGGGCTGAGCATTGTTTTTGAAACATTAAACATTCCTTTACTTCTCCATCTTCTTTCTTGGCACGTGGCATGTCAAGGGATAGCTATACCATTCCCCGATATGATATTTAACAGGTTCTAAAGTCTATCCTAATGAATCAGCCCCAGTGTGATACTGGTCCAGCAGCTTGAATCGCTTCCAACTCAAACTTCTGTGGCCTCCAAATATGATTAATTGCTTTTCATTGTTACTGTTGTTGGTTTAAACAGACCGTAAAACCTGACATCTGATCTCATACATCAGATGCATATAAGCTATGACTGCTGATTGGAAATGCCCTTTTACTGCACTTCCTTTCCCTTTGTAGTTGTAGCTAAAGAACATGCATTTCTCGATGTTATTGTTAACTTATTGTTGAGCGTCTCTTAAAGACAGAGCTTCAGTAAGTGCCTTCTGCTCTAGGCTCCTGAATCAAGCCACAAAACTCTACAATACAGCGACGGTGGTGCCCATTAACCATACTTTCTTTACCATCAGTGCCATTATTGCAGGTGAGTTTTGGCTTTCTATGCTTAAGTGATTCTATCCCCATAACAAGCATAAATGAAGTCTCCCTCAGAGTAATGAGAAAATCAAGGAATATTTTGGTTATAAGGAATGTATAGCCCACATCCTCCTAGCTACCGCCCAGTGTCTGAACTTCCTCCATAACATCCTCTAGGAGAGGTTCTTCTACTTTGTGTGAATGTTCCCCAGTGCTCTCTGTGCCCCGAGACAGTTCAGTCCTGGTTTGAATCACTCTAATAATCTGGAGAGCTCTAATTATTAGAAAGTATTCCCCTGTATTGGAACTGAAATAAGCCTCCCTGTGAATTCCAGATGCTCATCTTAGTTCTGCTTTCTGGAGTCTTCTCCTTGCCAGCCCTTCTGATAATCAAAGCGCAGGTCCTCCTGTGTCCTGTCTCTGGACCAAACATCCCCAGTTCGATGAACTCTTCCCTCCCTGGTGCTCACCACTTGCATCAGAGAGAGGGATCCAAACGAGAATCCAGTGTTCCAGGGAAGGCCAGACAGATGAGAACAGAAACTACTACTTTTACTGTTCTGGCCTCTATTTTTCTACTATTGTAGTTCTTTTCTTTCTATGGACAATTTTTTAAATATGTCAGACAGAGTAGTGTTAAAAAAGTATAAATTTGAAACTTGGTCCAAACAAAAATACAGTCGATTCAGGTATATCATTTGTAAGTTTGGTACTGGTATACCTTAGTTCATTGGCTTATTAGATGTATTTACTACCTTGTCATACTGGGACTTCATTTCCCAATGCAAAGTTTATGTATTTGGGAGGTAATTAGGTATTATCTGTTGCCTAATGGACACATCTTTTTTATTTCATGGCAAACAGGGTGACTGCCAGGGGGCAATTTTTAAATGTAATTAATGCATTTTCTGTTTCCCAAAATTGAAACATACTTTTAAAGAGAAAGATTATATCCGAAAACATCTAATTTTTTTTTAGCATTTTATGCTTGTTGACAAAAGAAAGTAACAAAAGATTGTACACTTGTGTGCCCTAGAAATATTGAAAAAGGAAAAGAGCAAGGCCAAAAACATTTATAGGCGTGACGTACAGCATAATAATTAAGATGACTGTGCTAAAGATGTGTAAGACATGTAGTTCCCCTGAAAAGAAGGTTTTATAGGAGGCCCAACAGGGCTGGATCTGAATACTTAGCAAAGCAAGTAACTGATGAGTCAGGGAAGCTGGAACTTTCTGGGAGTGATAATAGTTCACCTGATGTTACTGAAGTGTGGAATGGAGGTGAAGCTTCTTGACTTACTTCTCCTCTTTGCCCCCATCAAAAAGTATAGCTTTTACGAAAAGCTTAAAACGAAATGAGATACCATATGTTGCCTGCTAAATTAGTAAAGCTTTCGTTTTGCTCTTTTTATCTCAATAATCAATGCTGACGAGGCTGAAGTGTTGCGGGCACGTTCGTGGAGTCGGGTACCATGGTACCTCCCTCCTAGAACTGAGTTTCAGCGTTTTTATCAAGAGCCTTAAAAATGTTTCCACTCTTTGATCCTACAGCTCAAAAACAAAAAAATAACCCAATTAAAAAATGGGCAAAGGACTTGATTAAGACATTTCTTCAAAGAAGATGTACTTGTGCTTGGCCAACAAGCACATGAAAAGATGTTCAACATCACGAATCATTAGGAAAAGGCAAACCAAAACCACTTCACACCCATTATTTATTTAGCAAATAAATAAATAAAATAACAAATGTTGGCAAGTATATGAAGAAATTGGAACCCTTGTGCACTGTTAGTGGGAATGTAAAATGGTGTAGCCACTATGGCAGTTCCTCAAAAAATTAAGCGTAGAATTACCATATGATCCAGCAATTCTACTTCTGGGTATATGTCCGAAAGAATTGAAAGCAGGGACTCAAACAGATATTTGTACACCTAGGTTCATAGCAGCATTATTCACAGTAGCCAAATGACAGAAGCAACATAAATTGACAGATGAATGGGTAAAGAATATGTGATGTATACATACAATGGAATGTTATTCAACCATCAAAAAGGAAAGAATTTTTGATACATGCTACAACATGGATGAACCTTGAGGACATTATGCTAAGTGAAACAAGCCAGTCACAAAAGGACAAACACTGTATGATTCCACTTATATGAGGTATCCAGAGTAGTCAAACTTACAGAAATGGAAAGTAGAGTGGTGATTGCCAGGGGCTGGGGGGAGGCAGAAATGGGGAAGTTGTTTAATGGGTATAGAGTTTCAGTTTCACAAGATAAGAAGTTCTGAAGATTGGTTGCACAACAATATGAATATAGTTGGCCCTCTATATCAACAGTTCTGCATCTGTGGATATAACCAACAGTGGATAGAAAATATCCCCTCCCCCCCCAAAATTCCAGAAAATTCCAAAAAGCAAAAATTTAATATGCCGCATGATAGCAACTATTCGCATAGCATTTACGCTGTGTTAGGTATTATAAGTAATCTAGAGATGATTTAAAGTATTTGTGGAGGATGTGTGTAGGTTATATGCAAATATTATGCCATTTTATATAAGGGACTTGAGCATCCTCAGATTTTGGTATCCGCAGAGGGGTCCTGCAACCAAATCCTGTGGGTACCGAGTGACGACTGTATACTTAACACAACTGCACTGTAAACTTTAAAATGTTTAGGATGGTAAATGTTACGTTATGTGTATTTTACTACACTTTTTTTAGTTTTTGCTCTGTTTGAACAGAAATTCCTCTTAAAGCGACAACAACAAAAAATCCTAAAATACTGGGAAAAAAATATGTAGAGAAGTTTATTGACACTTTACAAAAGCAAAACGTTTGAAACAATTAAAAATGTCCTTCAAGAAATGAATATTATGGGGCACCAGCTCAGAATAACAAGAAAACATTAAAATGATCACAAGGAAATGTGTAATAACATGGAAAAGTGCTTCAGAAGTGTTGATTCATTCAACAAATATTCATCAGAATGGGACATGGCTTATTCCCGTAGGAAGTTTATCCTCTAGGTGAGGAGATAGACTTCAGACTGAGAAAGCCCCTGTCTTGTTCCCTGTGGTATCTGCAGCACCTAAGCAGTGGCTGGCACGTAGGACTCTCAATAAATACTTGTCCACAGGGTAACAAGGCCAACACCACACACACAAAATTTGACTCCAAGTAATATATAATTTAAAGATAACTTATTTAGTAAAAAATCTACGAAGGCTTTGGGACCATAGGCCAAGAGGAAATCATTGAGACTAACAAGGAGAGAAGAAAAGCTCATCAGAGTAAAGGACACATCCACATTTCCCTTCACCCAGAAGGAAAGACCAGATGAAGGAGATGGGAGAGGGGTTGGCAGTGAGAAATGGAGCTGGGGTAGCACATCTGCAACCTCCAGTGCCTGAATGAGCGTGTGCCAGACCCAGAAACCGCAGGGTGTTGCCAAGACTGACAGCATGGGGAGCAGCTGGCCTGAAGTGCGAGCGCTGTGTCAAAGGCCCAGAGTCCACCCAGATGCACAGGTCAGGCTTGCTGACCCCAGGCTTAAAACTGTAGGTGGAAAATATCACTCGAGTTTTGTTTTCTTGCACATGCCAGTGGGACAAATCTTGGACTGGATAAGAAATTTCTGTTGGCAAAAGTTACGTTAATGGTGCTGACTTTTTAATAATGATACTTACATTATATAAAGTCTACAAATCTGTGTTCTTTTGGAATCACTGAAAATGTTAGTATGGCATGCAAATACTTTTAAACTACAGGGTGTGCATTTTAAGGGTAACTATACTTAGAAAAAATAATATATTAATTTGAAAAACAATATGTAGCTATTGTAAATATTCTTACCCTGAAATTAATGTTATCTTCTATTTCTACGGTAGGTATCATATTTTATAAGGAATTCCTTGGTGCAACTTTTCTCACTATATTTATATATCTTTTTGGGTGAGTAAATGTCTCAGAAGTAAGGTATGTGAAATCCTATTACTTTTATGTGAGATTTTTGGCATTGTACCTGAGGCATAGAAAATTGGAAAATTATATAAGAAACATCAGTTCCCCGAGTTCCTAAAAGAAACATATTTTTCAACTTAACACCCTACCCAGGGCTCAGGGTCTTTGTGATTTAAGTATCTCTCTGAGGGTTCTGAAACATTGGGGATTTTCTGTTCCAGCACAAAGTCAAGGTAAATCCACTGGCCCTTGTAGCTACTCCACATTTTTATACTCTATCAGACCTACCCCACCCTTGGGAACCCCTAGGTTAGATCTCAATCAGGGAACCACAGATGCCTCTAGGATCACCTAGAACAAAAGGCCGAGACTGGGGCAGATCCCTACCTTTGGACCTAATAACATCAGATTGATGCCATCCCTCTCCTGTGTCTGGGTGCCCAGCGTTAACCCTGCCTAGAGATTTGGAGGACAATCACTGCTGGCATTGTGGCAAACAAAGAGCAGAACGTTGACAGAATAGCGCCAATGTATCAATTCTTCCATTGGTGCCAGCTGGCACCCTATGAATGCTTAGCTGCTTCTTGATGTGGTATCCTGCATGACCATTGTTATGCAAACTTGAGCCCAGACTCTTTGCAGTGTAGAAAATCATCTATCTTGAGAATTCAATCTCATAAGATTTTTGGGCGAGGCTAAACTTCTGGGATCTGGAAACCATGACTATTCTTATGGCCAAGGACAACAAAATATCTTAGAAAATTAAAGAATAAATTATTTTTTGCTCGTGTTGCATGCCAGTAATGAGTCTGGGCATGCATGGATAGAAAATGAGACCTAGTGTCTACCCAAAGGGTTTAGAGCCTAAATTAGCCTCCAGATGGTAAAAACCTGAAGCAGAGACTTATTGGAAGCTGCCTAGGTCTTGGTTCTGGGGACAAATATTATTGGCTGCAGCAATTAAGACAAGTTCTAGGCAGCCTACCATGAGAAACAGAAAGAATAAAACCAGTGGAATGTATGTCATCATGTCGAATATGGAATTCAGTTATTTAACACTGTGAGTTCTTTCAGTGATCTTGTGTTCTTTATTACCATTATTCTTACAGGTGTTTTCTGTCATTCCTTGGTGTGGTTTTGGTCACAAGAAATCGAGGAAAGGAACGTCTGCCACAGTCTTACATTGATATTGGACATGTCCCTGGTAAAACTGTATATTCCTTAATTTAGAATAGAAAATTTTATCCTTATAAATTAATCATTGCTGGTATGATTTGGGGTGTAAAATTAATCTAAAACATAATTCTTACCCTCAAAAACATGTACATTTAATGATGAAACCAGAGGTGATAGTTTAACTGTAAATGTTAATAATCATTTATTTGAATATTGGCTTTGCACAGAACACTGGGGTTAGAAAAGAACTGATCCTGTTTTCTTGATTTGGGTGATGTTGCAAATTTCCTTTTTAGGTTTCTTTAAATTGGAAAAGGGTAGGGAAAGGAGTAGGAGTGGCAAGAACAGACCCTTGTTGCTTGGAGAGCCTTTGAGGGAACATCTAGGGCCAGAAAGTCAGGTGCTCAGACGGAGGTGGCCTGTGCACTATAGGGCCAAGAGAGACGTTCTTCTCGATCACCTGAACGTGAGCTTCTTCCCCTCTTCCTTACCTCATTCATCCAGAGCGGATACATCGCTGTCCCAGCTCTCCACTCTCACCGAGAATAACTAGCTTCTGTCACGTAGACAACACAAGCCGTAACCAGAACAAAGGAAACGGGCTGCCGTGTCCCCACCTCCTCCCCTGCTCACCACCCCCAACAGTCTCCAGTTTTGCTAGGGATCTGGGGTGACCAATAGGTTTCTAGACAAACAGCAGTGATGTTCTCACAGCTTCCTCCACCATTCTGCTAGGACCGAGCCTTTGAAGCAAACACCATTAAAGCCTCATCCCTATGACTGAGAAAATATGGCCCTATGAGTTCTGTGTTCTCTTTCGCATTCGAGCCATCTTATCAGCATTCGTGGCAAGGGTGTGTGTTAGAGATGCCTTGTATGGTTAGGGGCTCTTTGGTAGGGAGTAAAGTTCACTTCTTTTTAACTCTATTTTTCATTTCACACAGCCCCACACATAGGATCAGTAACAGCTTTAGAAGCCACTAGGAAAGACTGTTTTTCTCTGTTGTTATATGCATTAGACTAAACATGAACAAGGAGACAGAACACTGGGGAGAGAGGTTTGGAGAAGAGTGCATGCTTCATGTTAATCTCCTGACTGATCCAACCTGATTTCCGTGCTCAGCATGGTAGACCCTGGGTGGGAGACGGCTCGGTCATGTGGACAGCAATGATGACACATCAAGGGGCGTGGAGTTCCGTGGGCCTTTCTCCCTTGACGTTTATCTCTTCTACTTAGAGGGTGACCACCTAGTATTTTTTCAAGGGAATAAAATGTGGCCTAGATAGAGGAGAAATTATTAAGACTTATTCTTCTGAAAGAGCTCAAAAGATTCTTTGTGATTCTTATCGCCACAGGGAAACAAACATTGGACAAAATACAGCCAGATTCAAACGGCTTATCCTATGGAACTTTGCCTGATGGAAGTGACTCCACAAAGAGCCCGAGTGGAGAGAAGAAAGAGGTCTGAAGTGCCGAGAGGGATGGCTGCTGGCCTGTTATTCGATACCACCTTTTAAAAAATTGCACATGTTCAATTTGTGTCAGCAGCTATTTTATGCTGACATGTGCTCCCATTTGTTTCAGAGTCCTTTACCCCACCTCCATGTCTACGGACTATCAGGGCCTTCCTAAGCTTTGACAGTCTAATGTGTGCATGGAATGTGATTTGAAGTGTTCCCCACACCCTGGACCTCTCCCTAGTGATCATCGAACTGGCTAGATCTTAATTAGAGCCTGGCTGCCCAAGCAGGAATGTCACACAAAAATGTGCGTTCACGAGTTGGCTGCAGAACACATCGGTTGCTTTTCCCATACAGCTTGCAAGGTCGGTTGCTTTGTTTTAAAGGGACACTTTAGCCCCACCACCTCGCTCCTAAACCAAAGGTTTGAGAGCGTTCATTTTTCCTAAGACATCTTTTATGAACCTCCCCAAAAACATTTCACCTTCCTATTCCCAAATTGAGTGGTGAATCATCTTTTCTGAAAACTAGCCCTATCACAAATATTCTTTGAAAATTAAGGGTGTCTTTAAATTAGAATTTATACCCCATTCTATGATGGGGTATACCAAAATCAAAAGACCTTGACTGGTGGACTTTTTTAAGCTTAAGAAAGGAAAAATTTAAGAATTAGTACCAATTTTTTAAATAAAAATGTAATAGAATGGTGACGTTTTCTTCAGCTGTACGATCCTATTATACTTGAATTGAAACTGAAGACAAACTTCATATAGTATGCCTTTATTTGTTGAGATCTTATAATTTATCAAGTGGGTTTTTATGTTTTAACTTTTAACACGTCTCAAAGATCATATTTAAGTTCTTAGTGATATTTTCACTAACACTCTGTTTCTTCCTCAAGGCATTACTTCAAGCTTTAGAATAAAATTCTTCTAGGTAAAAGAACAGTTACGATTAGAGAACTGGATTTCAGCCTTTTCAAATCTGTAGACATAGAACACAACCAAGGAGTCCAACCTAAGTCAAGGGAGGAAACCCAGGTGCTGCCATGCCCTGAATGGCTCTTCCGCTGCCATAGTGACATAGCTACTAAGATACATTTGCAGGTAGAGTCCATAATCATATCTGTTATTATTTATGATCTCCTACTATTTAAATGAGAAGAAAAGAGCTAGCTTTCATTATCACCAACACCAAATAATAAGCCCCATCCTTAATGACATTTCAAAACCTTCAGATCACTTCTGACAGGCCAGTCCAATACTATTCCAGCTAACTGTCTTGCATTTGTTTGGTTGTTCAACTCAGAACTATTGAAACTATAGTCTTAACTGCTTTGGGTCTTTTATCTTTGTTCTTTGTCATGACCTGCATTCCTGACCAGACCAACCAAACTGGCCCACAAAGGTGAGATTCAAATCCATCAGCAATGTATGAATAATAACCTAGAGCCCATGTCTGGCTTTTGAACTCCTGGTAACAATTCCTGCCATTGTGGAAAGTATCCCATTAATTCAAATAACACAGTCATATAATTTATGGCATGTTTTACTGAACTTGGTCCAACATGCTGGCATTGGAAGGCTCAGCTAAGAAATGTGTCTGGTGTCTTAAACTACAGATTTCTGGTGACTCTTAAAACTGGTTTCAAAGATTTGGGAAATAATTAGACAGAAGAGTTTTACTTGAAGTGGGACGATATTTATAGCTATAGCACGTGGTTTTGCACGTTGTAGAGTTTTGCACGGAGACAAGCATAATGCCAATACTTTAGCGGTCGCCAGCATTTGCATCTTTTAAAAGTTGTAAGAAATGACGTTGACATGCACATTTGCACAATCCAGCAATGCTTCAGGAGTTTAGGTGACACAGAAAATATATTCAGACCTAATTTTACTTTCCATATCGCGTCTCCAAAGTAAGGTGAATAGGAGATTTACTTGCACTGACTTGTAAAGATTTTTTAAGTTACACACTGCACGACAACAACCAGAGCCAACCCTGTCCTCCTCTTGGCATTGTGAGTCGGGGACCTTTAGCCAACACTTGACTCATCTGACTGTCTAGACCAGGGGGTCTGCAAACTCTTCCTGTAACGACACAGAGAGTAAATATTTTGGGGTTTGTTGGCCATACAATGTCTGTGGCAACCACTCAACTCTGCCATTGTAGTATGAAAGCAGCCATAGACAGTATATAAACAAATGAGCGTGGCTGGTGTCAGTAAAATTTTTTTTTTTTTTTTTTTTTTTTAGTATGCGGGCCTCTCACTGCTGTGGCCTCTCCCATTGCGGAGCACAGGCTCCGGACGCGCAGGCTCAGCGGCCATGCCTCACGGGCCCAGCCGCTCCGCGGCATGTGGGATCTTCCCAGACTGGGGCACGAACCCGTGTCCCCTGCATCGGCAGGCGGACTCTCAACCACTGCGCCACCAGGGAAGCCCAGTACAATTTTATTTACAGAAGGAGGTGGCCGGTTGGTGGGCTATGGTTTTCCAGCCCTTGGTCTAGACTCCTCTGCCCTTGCCGTGCTGCTTCTTCCTTATTTCTTGGGCATTCAAGAGTTTAAAAAACAAACTGGATACAATGGGAGTGTTAGCCATGTCTTGATATTTACATTAGGATCTTGTTGCTTATGTAAGATACAAATGAAAGCAATGAGTTCATCACTGGTGCCCAAATTCTTCTCTGTTGAAGGTAGCAGTTCTTTTATGAGCACCACTGACTGTATCGGAAGGGCCTCTCCAATCCCACACTCTTAAGTGGATAATTGCCTCAGAAATGAGTAGCAGTTACCTCTCATGTAGCAGATTAAAGCAGAGGTCCTTACCATCTGATTGTTATCAGTTTAAGTGTTTGCTTACCCTGTAACTATACTACTTTCGTCACCAGAATCACTTGAAAACAATATAATAAAAAAATGTCTCAAGCAGGGATTCCAGAATGTAGTTTTCAACCCCCCAACCCATTCCCGCAAGCTCCTGGAGATTCAAGTTTGTGCCAGAGAAAGAAAGGGAAGACACAGATTTCATACATTAGTACAATTTCAGTGCTATTGAAGAATAATGGTGATAATGTGTAAGTCTGGCTCCAGAAGAAGCAGGTGCAATGGTGGACGTGGCTCAAATGGATAGACGCATTGAGCCAAATTCCTGAAGCCAAGAACCTCCTTATGCTCCTTGTTTCAAAGCACACAGCTCATCCAGGGGTGGTGACTATATACACTCGGCCACACCGAAGGCTGCCTCCTGCTTGCCAATTTAATAGTGATATTATGGACGTAAATATAACCAGTTATTAAAATGAACCTTTCCAACACCCTTCTAGACTGCTTTATTTAAATTCCAAGGCTGGTTATAGAGCAGTCCTTGAACTGGGCAACTGCAAACCTAATGCACATGTCTGGCACCAGCCAGTATGAGTGCTTTAGTGAGGTTGCTAGATAAACACCACACAGTTTGAACTTTTAGAACAAGATCTCAGAATTGAACCCAACATGACTGTGTGGGGAATTTAGAAGCTGCTTCTAATTGTTAGACTCATCAACCGTCTGGCTCTTATTATGGCCATCTTGAAGTAAAAAAAATAAAATTCCACATATATGTGGTTTCCATGCAAATATAGACCAGTCTTGGGCTATTAAATGTAGTGTTTTAGTAATTGTGGTAAATGCAGGGAAGAACCTTCCCACCCAGGAATTCTTGAGTCTCTCCCCTTTCTCACCAGCTTCAGGGTACCACACAACATGCTGTCCTGTGCCAGGAGAGCAAATCAGTTACAGGAGCTGTGGCCCATCCAAGGAAACTTTTTTTTTTTTTTTTTTTTGGCTACAAAAGGAGGAAACTCCGCCTTCAGTGTCGGTCCTTATTGAGAGTTAATGAGTCCCAACCGCAATGTAAAAGAGGACTATCAATCCCAATATCAAATAAATGTGGTGTTTTGGGGTGCACGCAGCTGGAGTTTCACAGAGTTCCAGGCAAGATGCAAGATAGTCTCCGTGTTCCAGGAAAGAATCTGCTTCCCAGGGAGCTGGCAAACGCATAACGGAGAAGGAGCCCAGCCATTCCTGAAGGACCAGCATGCATGGACACAAGCCACTTTGCACATTTGAGCTGCTGCTATCCAGACGCAAGCTAATCCTTCCAGCATGCACGCATCCTGCTTTTGGAGCCTCTTCCTTCATGGTTCTAATTTGAAAACCAGCCTCGAAAATTTTCTGAGTCTTGGGCTCTACTCCTTCCGTCCAACGCACCTCACCTAAATCTTCTGAACACTAAACTAAAGGAAATGAATCAGTTCAGGAACTTTTGATCTAGGGACTTGAAGCTTGAATTGCCTGCCTGGTTATGGACACTAACCCAATTACCACATGCCTCAAACAGCAAAGACGCATTCAGGTACTCAAACGTAATTGATCACATACTATTTTCAGTGTAATATGTTTAAAGTTATTAGAAATATAAAAACAAATTAGACATGAAGACTAGCTCTTCAGGAACTTACTGTCTGGTCAGAGAACCGATAGCTTTCATCTGTTGAGCCCTTACTGTGTAAGTCTTTTACTTTTGCTGTTCATTTAGTCCTTATAATCTCCCTCTCTCTCTCTCTCTCTCTCTCTCTCTCTCTCTCTCAGGGAGGTCACTATCTCTACTTTACAGATTTAAAAACCAGGGCAAGAGGCAGGGCAGGGACTAGGGTAAGATAAGAGAGGCACCTAGGGCACAAAATGTAAGGAAGCTCATGGGAATCTCACCCTCAGGGTAGAGAGAGGGCCAACCCTGCACTTGCAGGCCCTGTGAATAAGGGCCCCTTTAAATTGTGTACCCCAGGCGCCTCACTGCGTCCTGACCCTGGCGATAGGAGTCAGATAATTTGACAAGTGCCGTTCAGCTGGTAGGTGGAAGAGCTGGGATTTGAACCCGGGACGCCTGAGCAACCCACACGCTTACCACTAGTACCAAAATATCTAAACTGCACAGTAGAATGTCAAAGGGCCTTAAGAGTCTCGAATAAAGGGCATGGGAGCCCAAAAGGGAGAAGGGTCACTTTTGGCTAGGTGACAGTCTTCAAGGGAATTGGGGATTATAGTGGATCAAATGGGGCCCCCAACCCCGAAAAGATATGTCCACCTCCTAACTCCTAGAACCTATGAATGTGAGCTTATCTGGGAAAAGGATCTTTGCAGATGTAATTCAATTAAGAATTTTGAGATGATATCATCCCAGATTACCTGGGTGGTCCCTAAATCTAAAGACGAGGATCCTTGTAAGAAACAGAAAAGACAAAAACACCCAAAGGAGAAGGCCACATGAAGACAGAGACAGAGCATACAGCCTGAAGCCCCAAGCCAGGGAACGCTCAGAGCCTCCAGAAACCGGAAGAGGTGAGGAAGTATTCTCCCCTGGAGCCTTTGAAGGGAGCGCAGCCCTGCTGACACCTTGACTTCACTCTGGCCTCTAGAACTGAGAGAATATACTTCTGTTGTTTTAAGCCACACACTGGTAACTTGTTGGGACAACCACAGGAAAGGAACACAGGTATTGAGCTGGCCTTTGAAGCACATGTAGAATTTGGACATTAGAGGAAACCTGTGAGCAAAAGAGAAGCTGAATAGCTCAAAGCAACCTTGGGAAACATCTGGAACGCGGGTCACATGAAGAGGAAGACAGATTGATAGGACTAGAAAGGCAGCTAAGAAGGCCTTGAGTGGCCAGCTCTGATAGAGACTCGAGAATTTGGACTTGACTTGGGAAGTAAATTGATGGCACTAACTTCATTTCTGGGGGTGTGGGGGGGACCTAAGGACATCATCGGTGTCTTTTCAAAAGCTCATCTATCGGAATTTAAAGACATTTCCCCTGTATCTTTCTTAGTCATTCACGAGGGATATCAGATGGCATAATAAACATTCAAGAAATAATGATCGAATTCAAGTTTTGCATCTGTGGCACATCAGGTCCTATGAGAAATGACCAAGTGCAGCAGGGTCGTAGGCTAGACAGTGACCACTGAGACAGCCTGTGGGCACAAAAGCTGTGCCCAGAGGAGGATGAGCTGGGTCAACCAGAGCTGCGCCCTCCAGAACCTGAATTGGGAGACGTGGAGAAAGCCAAGGAGTTAGGAGTGGGAGCTGAAGCTGGAAGGCTCCCTAGAAAGGTGTGAAGGTAGAATGACAGCTAAGGGCCATGAGCCCCGGTTATTAGTAAATTAAAGTTGTAGGGGAGAGGGAATCGTGGAGTAAAAGAGCTAAAAGCCAAATCTGCTCGCAGAGGAAAGCAAGTAAGCAGATTCTGCAAGAGAAGCAGAGACTCAAGAGGGGCTGACCAAGAGAAAGCCAAGGCCCAGGCCTGTGTCGGGAAGGCCCAGGTGTGTTGAGGCTCACCTCCACTCATGAGCACACCTACACACCAGCTAAGCCCTTCCCAGCTGGCTGCAGAGCATATCTGTGCCCGGCCACCACCAGAACCTGACTTTCCCAGGGCTCATTGAGTTTCCAAAAGACATGCGTTAGATGGAGCTGCTGGCACAGAAAGGGAAAGGATGAGCCAACTGGAGAAACGCTTCGTGAAAACCAAGAGGACATTCTTTCGATTATTCAAATTATAATGTAGACCCGTTCAATGGGAGTCTTCAGACAGGAGGCAGAAGAAGGTGGGCCCAAGAAAATGACCTGAGTCCCTGGTAGATCCCAGGCTTGATGACATCATAACTTTGTTTTTTGTTTTTATTTATCTATTTTTGGCTGCGTTGGGTCGTCGTTGCTGCGCGTGGGCTTTTCTCTACTTGCGGAGAGTGGGGACTGTTCGTTGCGGTGCGCGGGCTCCTCACTGCGGTGGCTTCTCTTGTTGCAGAGCACGGGCTCTAGGCACACGGGCTTCAGTAGTTGTGGCACATGGGCTCAGTAGTTGCGGCTCGCAGGCTCTAGAGCGCAGGCTCAGGAGTTGTGACGCACGGGCTTAGCTGTTCCGTGGCATGTGGGATCTTCCCGGACCAGGGATCGAACCAGTGTCCCCTGCATTGGCAGGTGGATTCTTAACCACTGCGCCACAGGGAAGCTCCCCTTGTTTTTTTTTTTTGGTGTAGTAATCCTGAAATGTGGTGATTTAAGGATGTCCGAGGCATCTGCTGAGTGAGAGAGGGACTGAAGAAAGGGATGCCGTGGGGAGCTGGAGACAGATCAGTCACCCCCAGTCACACAGACCGGGAAAAAACCAGGGAGCTCAACCACGAAAGAGCCCTTTAAATACCTCATTCCTCGACTCTGTCTGCAGGGCCTGCAGATCTGAGCAGGTGGGCCTTAGGGCAAAACTCTGCAATGCACCACCCGCCCCCTGCCCAGCCCTCCCCCCAGCCCCATATCTGGCCGCACCCCTAGGACAAGTTCGCTCTGCCTCCAGGAACAGTTTGGGTGTCCTCACAGGCCTCGCGGCCACGGCCATCCTCTCCCTGTGGCGTGGCCTCCTCCGCTGTCAGCCCCGGAGATGGTGTCTGGCCAGGAGCGGGGCTGACCCTTGGCGGCGGCTGATGGGAAGCAGGCTGCTGCCGAGAGGACAGAAATCTGTCGCGGGCGCAGGCGCTCTCCGCTGCCTCCCGCGGGTCTTCTCTAAAGCAAACCACCTGCTTCCTGCCAGGCCGAGCCTTCCAAGGTCGCCGCAAAGGAGAACCGAGTCCAAACCAGCGCAGAGGAACCTTAGCCTTGGCACTGTCTCCGCTTCTATTTGTTGGGCACTCAGAAGTCTGTGGAATGCAGACTCATTTTCCACTGAAACGAGGGAAAGTAAAGACAGCACCAAATAAAAATAGATTCCTGGCGTTTCCTGTTTACTCAGCACTGCTGCTCTCAGCCCGGGCCAGGGGCCCCGCTGGACATCTGGGCACTGAAAGTGAGGAGTTTTTTCCTCCCCTGTTGCCATTTCCCTTCCTTTAGTTGCACGTATGTTTATTTTGGGGGGTTGCCCGGTCCATTGCCAAATCTCCCTTTTCTCTCCCTGTTTAGAGGGATGCCAATTGCTGGGTGCTTGTCTGCCTCTGATGCCCCAGTTTCCTGTTTATAGAGCAGAGCTCTTTCTCCCTGGCCTGCTGGGCCCAGAGGGAAGATGTGGAAGAAAGAGCAGATGACACATGTAAAGGGACAGCAGAAAGAGGGGATCTGAGATCCGGTACCACCAAGGCCCTACCTCCTCCTTCAGAAGAATGCTCCCGAGACAGTGGAGTCAACAGCGAAGGCGCAGGTGACCCGACGGGAAAAGCTAACGCAGCTGGCTGGAGCAGAAGCGCCCAGACGTCAGGCCGAACACACGTGCGACTTGAGTCTTTTCTGGAAACCACGGGGACATCAAATACGTGTGGGGAGAAGGTCTGACTGGTGAAGCAGTCACCCCCAGGTGGGCCTGGGGTGAAGGGTCTCTGCTGTGAATTGGTATTTGGCCCCTTGACGCAGCCCACTTGCTGAAAATGTTTTCTCCATCCAAAAGCAGTGAGGGCAGCCCCACTGTCCCGACTGATTTTTGCACCACAACGATAAAGTTAATAATGGAAAAAACATTTATCCCACGGCCAGGGACACTCCGCAAGCAGCGCATTGAATCTCCAACCTATCAACAGAAATTGCTGAGAGCAAACCGAAGCTTGTTAACTGATTCTTATGAATGATTGAAACAGCAAAGCAGATTTATTTAATTTCCATAATTTAAAAATTGACAATTACACAAATATCTTCCTAAAACCATCAGGATGAAAACCATCCTGTTCTTGAGAAGTGAATTGACGTTACAAAAAGCCAAACCCACATGCTACTGCAGGGGACTGTCATGGGCTGAATTTTGTGCCCCCCCCCCAAAAGATACATGCACGTCCTAAGCCCCGCTACCTCAGAATGGGACTTTATTTGGAAATATGGTCTTGACAGAGGTAGTCGAGTTAAAAACGAGGTTATTAGCGTGGGCCCTGATCCAGTATGACTGGTGTCCTTATAAAAACAGGAAATTGAGACACACGGAGGGAAGACAGCGTGAAGACACAGGGAGAAGACAGCCATCTCCAAGTCTAGGAATGAACGCCTGAGGCTACCAGGAGCTGGGCGAGAGGCATGCAACAGAGGCTCCCTCACGGCCCTCAGAGTCAGCCAACTCTGCCCACACCTTGACCTCGGACTTCTAGACTCCAGAACTATGAGACAATACATTTCTGACTTAATGCCCCCAGTGGTCCTTTGTTACAGCAGCCCTAGCAAACTGACACAGGGACTCTTGTCTCCCTCAGCCCCCAGCATGTGCCCCGTGTGCTGTGACTGGGGAATCGACCATGGTGAGAACCTTGCGGGGAAGCAGACCCTTCCCACACATCCACCCTGGAAGCTGAAAGGCAAGACCCCTTGTCCCCAAGCCCTGGCAGTTGACACTTCCTCCCAGAACGTTGAGTCTGGAGCACGGGCCTGTTAAAAATGTATTCTTTCACCACCAGCAGGGGCGGCATCCAACATCTAGTTGTAAAGGCGCCAGCGACGCCATCCAGCATTTGCCAGAAGCCTGACCTTGGCCGTAGGTCCAGCCATTTAGTTTCACTTGGACGCCGCCTCTTTTCCCAACCTGATCCTGCAGTCTCTCCACTGATCCTGGGAGCCCCCGACAAACAGATCAGTGCAAATCAACGGAGAGCCAAGTGTGGTCACAACTCCTTGACTGACATTTCAGCCCCTGCCTGACCACTGCCCCCCAGACCTCTTGCTGTCAGTGTGTTCAAACGCAAAGCCTTTGCCTCTCTCGTCTCCTCTTTTCTCCACCAACTACTCTTTGAGTGGCACCCCTGTGCTGCCTACTCCCGGCTGGGCCTCAGGGCCACCTCCGACTCCAACCTTGGCCAACAGCGAGTCACTCGACAGTCAGCATCCCACCTTTCCCGTCTCCCCAGACCCCCAGCTGCAGCCCTTGCTTTAGATCCTCCCTACTTCCCACCTGAAATACCGCCCCAGCTTCCCCACTAGTCAGCCCGGTTGTCTCCACTCTCTCTGCTGTCCTGCATGCTCTGTGCCTGCTCTGGGGTGGGCCGGGGAAGGCAGGAGAGGAAGCATAGATGGAAAAAGGCCTGATTCTGTCCCTACCTTTCCCACCTTCATGCTTTGCCCAGATGCAACGCCTGCCCTCATTGCCCTCCGGGTCCTGCTCCCAGATGGAATCTATCCATCCTTCAAAGCCCATCCTTAATACTTGAAGACTTTTATGATTTTATCAGCCAGATGTGCTCCTTCCCTCCTTAGAATCCCTTTTATATTTGATTTGATTTGATGTTGATTTGTGTGTGTGTGCAACTCTCGGGTTATTCCACTTTGAGTCACAGTCATCTGTGCACCGTCCAATTTCTCGTATTCAACTACAACTCTTTATTCACTGGACTCATCTCTACCTCCACTGCCTCCACCATCATCTCCCACTAGATCATCACCATAGACTTCTAACTGGCCATTCAGTAGAAAAGCCCAAGTCAAATGACCTGATGTGATCTGATGTCCACAACCTCTCTGCCCCGAGAGCCCCCTCCTGCGTCCTCCCTACTCCTTGATCCCCCCCTGCACACTCCTGCCTCAGGGCCTTTGCACATGCTGCTGTCTCTCTGCCAGGCTAATCCTGAAACCTAAGTCTTTGCTCAAATGTTACCTCCTTAAGGAGGCCTACTCAGACCACCTTATTTCATATTGAAACCCACCCCGCCTCCACCCAGCACTCTTAGTTCCCATACCTCTTTCTCTTCATATCATGGCTCACCTCCTAAAACACTCTACAACGTATGTATTTCTCACGCTTATTGTTCATTGTCTGCCTCTCCACCCCTACCTGCTACATTGTGAACTCCTCAAGAACAGGGATCTCTGTTACGCTCACGGATATATCCCATGTGCCTGGTATGTGGTAGATTCTGAATAAACATTTGTTTCATAATCGAATCTCTGTATTTTGCATACACAGAGCAATGACAGTCCCTAGGTTCCCAAATCATGCTTTTTTTTTTTTTTCAAGCATAACTGCCTGGTTGCTTGGCTGCTCTCCCCTGTGCTGCCATGGAAACCAACAGCCCAGGGACAGGTTGCTTCTTGTCAAGTCAGGCAACGTGTATCACCCCCCACAGTACCCACAGATGTGGGCCCATGACCTCCACAACCTGGGGTGAGGATGCACTGGCCAGTCAGCTGGAAGTACCCAGGATGCCCATGGGGCCAGCACCCCTTCCAGCTCAGCAGACAGCCTCAGGCTTTCCCTGGGAGCCCCATGCTGTGAGCAGTGGAGACTCACAGGAGGATTCACCCCTGACTGAAGTGTGTCCATGCAGACCACAAATTCCCAATGTCTCCACGGCCTCACCCAGGCATCGTTTTTCTCTATCCCCAATACTAGTAGGCATTTGTGGAGCAGCTAACTATGGGAGGAGGCACTTTACATATATTACTTCCAGCCTCACAGCATTGCAAAGTACCCGTTATTACTCCCCCCTGTCACAGACGAGGGGACTGAGTCTCAGGGATTCTAACCAGCCTCGCCTCAGGTCACAGAGCAAGTCAGTGGTAGGTGGTATTGAATCCAGGCACCAAAGCCTGCAGCCTTTTCACACGCCCAGCTGTTCCCCCCCCTTCTCTGTTCTCTGCTATCGGCTGCTGCCTTGTCTCAGACCCTGTGCCTGCAGAAGGGGGCGGAGGGTGAGTGATGGGGACAGGAACGGTCGCAGAAACCCCGGAGTGTGCACATCGCTTGCACACTCAGCTCAGCGTGGCCCAGGGAACACTGTATCACCGGAGTGCTTTTCTGCGGGAGGCTGAGCTCTCTCTGGAGGTCTTTAAAAAATAACAAGTAAAAGATAATTCCTTCTCTCTGGAATGACGTAGGTGTGGTCATGCCTTTTAAAAGCAGAGATCAGTTGACGCCTAATCGTCCCGTTTAGCTTTATGACTATGATGAACCATTACTGGACAGGGGGACTCACTGTTTTGAACATTACTAAATCTGTTTTTAATAACGTCGCCAACTCAAGACCAAACCCCGACCCATCGCTGCAGTAAAGGTCCATCATCGCTGGAGAGAGAGCGCTGGGTCATGGAGGGCGGAGACGGGAGAGCTGGGACAGCCTGTTTGTTCTCAAGGATGGGACTTGGTGAGTCATAGACCAGCTCTGGGATGGGTGGAGGGCTTGAAGATTTATCTCAGATGAGATCTGAGGAATAAAGAAGAAAACAACAGTAAGGAGACCAGAGCCACAAGGATAACAGCCCAGCTTGGAAATTGCTTAGGAAAGGGACGCGGAGACCACGTTGTCATCAGCATCCACACGACATATATAATGTGCAAACCACAAGCACACAAAGAGAACACCCAGTGTGTCGAAGATGATCCGACAGATTTGTCTCCGGCTATATCCAGAAGTGACCAAGCACCTATTACGTGACTCCAAGATGAAACATTAAATTGAAGGTCCGCCGGGGCCCAAAACACTGGTAGGCGCTGAAGAAACAAGAAGGACCTACAGAGGAGAACAGGACCCAGTAGCCACCTTCCAAGAGGTGCAAACCAGTCATGGGGACATGCAGTGTGACAAGAGGAAAGAGAATGGACAGGATCTCAGAGGGCAGTAACGTCAATGGCCAAGGGAGAGATCCCAGGGCATCTGGCCAGCTGGCCCTCGGACGCAGCGGGTGTTGACAGCACTCCATCACCTCCAACCCCACCAGAATCCGGGACCTTTTGTATTGAAAAGGAGGACGGAGTTCACGTTGGGCAAAAGAAGGATAAGCGTGACAGGTCCTGGCTTCTGGCTATGATGCTCAGATAGGTGAGCACCAAGCCCCGGAATGCTGCTGGGTCGGGAGACTAGGTTACCTGGGTCCCACGGCAGCGTGGCTTGTGCAGAGTTGCCAAAGTTGTCACTGACAAAGGCAGCTGGCCTCTCTCCCTCGCCTGCATGGATCCCGTGTCGCTCCGGCTCCCAGGGTTACACGGACTCAGCGGCTGCCACATGATGCTCCCACGTGGGGCTGCAGCAACAGAGCAGCGGCGAGGCTCCTCCAAGTGGCCCTCAGGGAGTGCATGTCCGGGACAGGACCTGTGACCTGCGACCCTGGCTAAGGGCCTGGTGTATGTATTCACCTGATGTCCCCTTGGGAGGGAGGAGTTGAAGGCCCTGCCTGAGTGGATGGGAACTGGAGCTTTAGAGCCACCAGGAACATGAGGAGAAGCAAACTCAGGCAGGGGGCCTCTGCAATAAAAAGCTCCGGTGCTCGAGGCCCCAGCCCGCCCCCCTCCCCCTCCGCGGGCTGCTCAGGACCAGAAGTGTACACACCTATGCCCAAGAGCTGCAGTGCGTGCCCTCCCCCTGCCCCCGTGGCCTGTCCCCACGACTCCCCTGCTTGTTCACGCTGCTCCAGCCATACAGGCCACTTGCTGTCTCTTGAAAACTCCTGACACTTGCACCTCAGGGCCCCTGCACTGACTGCTCCTCTGCCTAGGACATTCCTCCCCTTGGAATCACCGGACTCAGCCCTCGCCTCCCACAGGCCTTTACCCGGTGTCACCTGCTCAGTGACGCCTTCCTGACTTGCCGGCTGAAACTGCGGCCACCTCCTGATTTGCTCTCCCCTTCTCTTCTCGCGTTTCCCTCACAGAACCTCTTGCTAGCAAATATTCAACAGAATCTCTTTTACTTATTTGGGTAATTGTCCACTTCCCCAACCAGAATGTAAGCTCCCCTGAGGGCAGGGATCACTGTTTTGTTCCTGCCAGCTCACGAGTGCTTAGGACTTACAAGTCATTGTGGAAGGAATGAATGAACAAATGAACAAAAGAGAGAAAGGGAGAAATGTCACAGGGTCCCTGCCCCAAGGCCCTGGCTGTCTGCTTGGGTAGGTTCTTTTGCTTAGAACATCTTAGGAGGAGCACAGACTCATTTCTCTTGTAAGATGTTTAAAAATGTGTCAACATTTGCAGCCCTGCCCTCCAGATTCCAGGCAGAAAATCCCGTTGATCTCAGTCCTTTATTCCAAAAGAGTCGTGGCCCATGATGGAGACTCTGAGGGACTTAGGAGGAAAGTCATCCGCTGCCTTGTGTTCCTCACCCAAACCAGCTGGCCTGGGGGCGGGGGCAGAATGCTGACAGCAAGCAGAGCCGACTGTGCTCGCAGTGCTGAGCACTGGAGCAGCCACTAAGGAATGTTGGCAACACCCAGGCGTGGGGAGCACAGAGCAGCACCGAGGCCATGAAGGGGAGGGCTAGCAGTGGGGCAACAATATGGAGCACATGTGGCAGCAAGGTGATTTTATTTTTTTTATTTTTTATTTATTTATTTATTATTTATTTTGTGGTACGCGGGCCACTCACTGTTGTGGCCTCTCCCGTTGCGGAGCACAGGCTCCGGACGCGCAGGCTCGGCGGCCATGGCTCACGGGCCCAGCCGCTCAGCGGCATGTGGGATCTTCCCGGACCGGGGCGCGAACCCGTGTCCCCGGCATCGGCAGGCGGCCTCTCAACCACTGCGCCACCAGGGAAGCCCGCAAGGTGATTTTAAAACGCTCCCAGACCGCATGGCATCAGCCTTGCTCCAAGAGTGGGCAGCTCAGTTCTAGGAAGGGTCTTAATGTCTGAAATTCTACCCTTTGAGTCCTGTCTGTATTAGTTAGCTAATGTTGCATAACAAATCACTCTAAAACTTAGACACTTAAACACCAGGAGCCATCCATTCTCTCTCATCATTTCTGTGCGTAGGGAATTTAGGAGCCACTTGGCTGGACAATTCTGGCTCAGACTCTCTCATGAAGTTACAGTTGGGTTCCAGGCAAGGCTGTAACTATCTGAAGGCTTGGCTGGGATTGGAGGGTCCACTTCCAAAGTAGTTCACACACATGACTGGCAAATGGGTGCTGGGCTGTTGGTCTGGGGTCTCTTCCCGCCCATGTAGGCCTCTCCACAGGACTGCATGAGTCTCCTCCTGGCATGGAATCTGGCCTCCTCCAGAGCAGGTGATCCAAGGACCAAAGCAGAAGCTGCAATGCCTCTTTGACATAGCCTTGGAAGTCATCCATCGTCACTTCTACCACTGTCTATTCACCACACAGGCCAGCCCTGATTCAGTGTGGAGAGGGGCTACACAAGGTATGAATACCTGGGAATAAAGGTCACTGGAAGCTCTCTTGGAAGCCAATTAGCACATTATGTTTTGTGACATCAAGTCATCTCCCCGAGTTGGGGTACATGGGTCTCTGGTTCCAAGCCTGAGTTAGAACTTGAGCTTGTGTAGCTGTGTTGCCCAGATCTCATTACTTAAAATTCCTTTGCCTCTGTTTTTCATCTGGGATGTGGGTCTAATGATATTGACCTGGGGATTCAAGATTAAGTTAGGTAACTGTCTTTGTTGGCTTGGGCTGCCCTCACAAAATATCATTGACTGGGCTGCTTAAACAACAGATACTTATTTCTCATAGTTCTAGAGGCTTGGAAGTTCAAGATCAGGATGTCAGTGAGGTAGGTTTCATTCTGAGGCCTCTTCTCTTGGTGTGTAGGTGGCACCATCTTGCTGTGTGCTCACATGACCTCCTATTTGTGTGAGTGTGGAGAGAGTGCCAGCAAGCACTCTGGCGTCTCTCCTTGAAGGGCACTAATCCCAACATAAGGGCCCCACCCTCATGATCTCATCTAACCCTAATTAACTCCCAAAAGCCCCGTCTTCAAATACCATCACATTGGGGGTTAGGGCTTCAACATACAAATGGGAGGGTGGCGGGCAGGGACAAAAACTTTCAGTCCATAACAGTAACATACACTGAGGAGTCCCTGTGTGCCAGGTGCTAATTCCCTGGCCCTCGTGACCTCCTTCTACCCTCCTTACACCCCAGCAGGGTGGCATGAGGCAGGACAGCTTCATGGCTAACAGCCCAGCTCAGAAACTACCCGCCTGACATACAGAATGTGCCAACCAGTATTTGTCATTATTTGCTTTACTTTCTGGATAAGGAAACTGAGATGAAAGAAGACAAGAAACTTGCCAGAGGGGTGAGCTGGGCTGTCAGTCTGGGCTCCCCAACTCTAGGCTCCACATGGAAAGCACTTGGTGTGATTCCAGCACAAGGCAGAGAGATATTGAACGGGAGAGCGAACAGTAGTGCAGCCGCTGCTGACGACCGTGGTTTCCTTCTCCCTCAGGCAGCTGCCCGGCCACTGTTGCCTGGGTGCTGTGGGAGACCCCGCAGGGCCAAGCCCCCATCCCTGAGCCATGCCCACCACTGCAAACTGTTGTGTCGCCTTCCACCCTCTCCCACTCCCATCAGCCATGGCCCAACTGCAAGATGCAGCTTCCTCAGCTGGTGCTTATGGGGGGCTTCTGGTGGCCAAGGGCAGTCAGGTGTTGCTGATGCAGGGTGGCCTTGGCCGTGGTTCCAGCCTCCTTCCCAACCTTTCTGTGCACTTCCCATCAGGGATCAGCTGCTCGGGCAATGCTGAGCGAGCTCCCGTGTGCCTTAGTCTGTGCTCCTCCCCGTCAGAGCTAAGTGGTACCATGTTCCAAGGGCTGGTGTGAAGACTCCCCACATCACTCCCCACGCACCCTCTACACACACGCACAGACACACACGCATACACCCTTCCACAGGGTCTCATCCCTCTTTGTCTTCCAGTTATTACAGCACATGCGTTCTCTCTCACCAAACTGCATGCTCCCTGCAGGCAGAAACCAAGAGAACATTGTGTTCTGAGTGTCCAGAGACGTGCCAGGCCCCCAGCACTCACTCCAGGAATGTTTATCAAACTGGATTGAGTTGTTGGAGTGAAATCCAGAGCTCCCAGGGAATCTCATTATCGCCTGATCCGGGCCAGAAACGCCAGGGTGAAGGAATGTCTCTGTGTCCCAGAAACTAATTTCAGGCCTCTCCTGAGAGAGGGAACAGGGGATCAATCAACACCGAGGGTTTAAAACCTTGGCTTTTCTTTTTTTTTCCCTTTAAGGCAGGTTTATTTTTATAATTGGCCCCAGTATCTTAATTCCCACAAAGACGCGTCACCTCCAGTCTCTGTAACGTCAAAATGTCGTCAGGTAACCTCCCAGATGTCGCTTTTAACCTCTACGTCAGCCATCAACACCCACAAGGCGGGCGCAGCACAAAGCCGCGAGGAGGGGGAGGTATAGTCACCCCCTCTTCCTGCCTCTCCTGTTTCTATATATATGCAAAAGAATTATCAGAAATAAAACCTTTGTCTCTGGTGCTCAAGCTAAATCTTGCAGAGATGATGTTTTGCTGCTCCCTCTGTAAACCGCCCAGGAATGGCTTGTCTCCAGAACTCTGTTATCTTCAGAAACAGAGAGAACATCCTCGTCTCTCTGTGTCATCCTTGCTTTCACCTGCTTGTCTGCTGCTCTGCAAATTTTCTCCCAAAACCTCATTTTTGTCTTCTGTCGTAAGCATAACACTTTGCTAAATAACAATGGGGAAAAATAGCTTCTTTAAGAAATGCAGCCCTTTTAATTTCCCAACATGCAGATTCTTTTACACAAGTCCTTTCTTTTGGGACACACAATGTTCTGCAGACTCTCTGTGTCTATAGAGGTGGTTTCATATTTAGGACTTGTATCAGAGCACAGTTCATAGGTGGGTACACTTCTGGTCCAGGGCAGCCCCTGTGTCTGTGTAGTGGAAGCTGTTACTAGATGAAGGTTTGTGTTCCCCCAACATTCCTATGTTGAAGCCCAAACTCCCAGTGTGATGGTATTTGGTGGTGGGGCCTTTGGGAGGTGATTAGGCTTAGATGAGGTCATGAGAGTGGGGCCCGCATGATGGGATTAGTGTCCTTCTAAGAAGAGGAAGAGAGACCAGCACATCTCATTCTCTCCCTCTCTCTCTCTCTCTCTCTCTCTCCCTCCTATGTGAGGACGCAAGCAAAAAGGTGGCCGTCTGCAAGTCAGGAAGAGAGTCCTCACCAGGAACCAAATCTCCTGGCACCCTGATCCTGGACTTCCATTCCTCCAGAACTGAGAGAAATAAATGTCTATGGTTAAAGCCACTCGGTCTGCGATGTTTTATTACAGCAGCCAGAGCAGCAGTCTTGGAAAGATGTATTCTAGATGAAATAGCTTTGAGGTAGAAGAAGGCCATGGCTGTGATGTGAAGTATAACTTCTGGCGTGTTACGTATTTAGATTTCAGGGTTGACCTGTTGCAGCAACTCGCATCACCTCACTTCTAAAATAATGCAGATAATACCAAGTGTACAGGGTGTTGTTAGGACTGGATTAGATAATCACTGTTAAAAGAAATCCTGTGTGTGGTCTCACTCAAGTAACTCAAATTCAACAAGTGCCTAAATTGCACATTCTACCTACCTGGAACTGTGCTGGATGCTAGAGATTCAAGCCCCAAAAGCCTGCCCTCAGGGACGTTTTAGTCTAGCAGGGCAGACCTGTAAACAGACAGATTACTATACGTGGCGAATGTCCAGTCATTGGAGGGCACACAATACACAGGAGGGAGTGGTTAATTCTGGAGGATTCAGGAAAAGTGACACCAAAAGGGTAGATGGGTAGCTATCTGAGGAAGAACCAGAGCTTGCCAGGTTAGAAGAGGCAGAGGCCTGCCCCAGGTGAGATGGGTTTGGTCATGAATGGTGGGATGTGCTTAGTAAGGAAGGCCCATTACTGGTCTTTAGAACATTCATCTAAGCCCTGGGATTCCCAGATTCCACTCCCTATGGGGATGGGTCACTCCCAGTGAGCAGGCAGGACTGGCGGAGGTCTGGGAAAGCATGAAGTTCTCATTTGCTGGCGGTAAAGAAAATACAAGTTTTAATTTTTTTTTTTAAGGCCATAAAAAACTGTCCTGTTTTTTTTTTTGTATTCACTTTGAAGGGACCAGCGGTATCCGTGTCTGCCTCCCCAGGTGGACTGTGAATTCCTAGGGGACAGGGACAGACCTGGTCATGTATGCCCCCGGGTTCCCAAAGCCCATGTCCTAGTCTGTGGCCAGAGCTCCTCAACCCTGTTGAATCCAAAGGAGCGTAAAGCTCACCTGGTTCCCGGGCTGCAGCGCTGGACAACAAAACTGAAGGCCCCTCCGGGGCCTGCTTTCCTGAATCTCCATCCGCAGACGTGTCAGAGGCGGAACTGAGGTTCCTCTCCCGGGAACCTGGGGGAGCGTCTGTGTCGGTCCACGGCGCCACCCCGCGGCCAGACCCGGGAACTTCATCGTCTCGGACTGTGGGAGCCCACCCCCCACCACCACCACCACCACCTTGCCAGTAGGATCCTCCTCATTCCCACGGTTTTGAGGGAAATAGGAATCCTGAGCTGGTCAGCCTCAACCCCACCTCCTTCCCCCTATGAAGGCTCTGAGAAAGGACAGGCAATGCTTTGACCTCCATTGTTTTGGTCCTTGATCCCTTAAGCCCCTGTTTGCTAAGGGCCTATTAAAGGGAGGTCACTGTGACAACCCAGTTAAGGACGTGGACAGATGTGGGTTTGATCCCAATTAGCTGTGTGACCCTGGGCCTTGCCTCACCTCACGGAGCCTCAGTGTGCCTCTCTATAGAATGCGGATTATATAACTCACAGAATTGCTGTGAGGATTACAGGACATAAGCCGTGTAAATGAGGCCAAGGATCTGTGAATGGCACGTGGCAAGTGCTCGACAAATACAAACACAAGCGTTTGTGCTCCTATAACTCCACTTGAGTCTTGCTGCGAGACGGTGAGGTGGACGTTGATAGTATTTCCATTTGAACGGAAATAAAATGGAAATGGTGGATCCAACCGCTTAAGGGACCTGCCCGGGGCCTTTCGGCAAAGGGAAGGCCAGGACTTGAACCCAAGCCTTGTTGTTCTCGCCAGCTTTCCAGGCAGCTTCTGAAAGAAGAGATGCAGAGGGCAGAGCTGCCAAAGAAAAGTTGGGGGCAACACAGGAGAGGAAGAAAGAGTAGCTGCAGAGCTTGAGTGCAGCATAGACCTGCTCCACTCTCTTGTGGATGTTAGACTCTTTCTGGAAAAAGTTTTAGTTTAAGAGATGGTCCCGAGAAGCACCTGGCCCTGTCAGGACACCTGGGCTCTGGTCCCAGCTGTGACTGGGTGACAGTGCGACGTCCCCTCCTCGGCAAAATGAGCGAGGGGGTTGGCCAAGACGTCTCTCAGGGACTTTCAGCTCCCAACCTGTCCCTGGACAGCCTGCCTTGCAGAGACCCTGTATGTGTCCAGGGTCGGGGGTCATCACCGTTGGCCCTCAGAGACCTCGGATGGAAGGAAAGGAGGACACAGAGCTCTGGCCTGGGGGGTGACAGATGGAAAGAATAACTCAACTCACTCTCATGAACAGGAGATTAACATTAATCCTCGTTGGGACTGCAGGGCTGGGCCCGAAGAGGCCCACACAAGCGGCCGGGGGAGGAGCCATGCTTGGAGGGATGCAGGCGGGGGAGCCGGGCCCACTGACTAGGGGGCAAGATGAAAAGAATCAGATGAGCTGAGGCTTCGAAGACCAGCACTGGGCAGAGCGGGAGGAGAGACAAGTGCTGGGAGACCACCTCTCTGGGCTCAGAAAGACCATGCTGTGCTGTGTACCCAGTCCTCTCTGGGAGGAAGAGTGGCTGTTTTTTTTTATTGCTTTGCTTTTTGGCTGATGTTTCAAACACGAGCAGGCCAACTGGGAGATGTAATCACGGGCCTTTCATACATGCCTATCAATGGCAAGATGAATGGTTTGGGCGGTGCTCGAATCATAAATAACAGCAGCATATCGGGGCAAAAGGAAGGGAGAGAAAAGCAAGTGAAATAAATCTATTGGGACTCCAGGGCCATCTTTCCTAGGAAAACATCAGGATGAGAAAGGCTTGATTCCTATGCCAGACCGAGAGCCAAAATTCTGAACACTCTTCACGTGGCACCACAGGAGCAAGTTGTTGACCTTGAATGGCTTCAGGACATGCCCACGTCTGATGCACGCTTGTGTCTGACCCTCCGGTGCCTGGCACAGAACACACTCTGATGGTCCAAATGGATGAAGGACGGGGGGCAGCAAAGCCTGGTGACCAGACCCCGAATCTGTATCTTTCTAGCAGATTACTGAATTTCTCTAAACCTCAGTTTCCTCATCTGTAAAATGGAGACAGTAATAAGAGTGTGGTTGTAAATAGTAACTAGAATATCGCACGCAAAGCCTAGTGTACAGTGAGCACAGTGTCAGTGCCTCTTTGTTACTGCTAAGGACTGAAGGAAGTAGCTGGAAACTGAAAATCCATCCCACATGCCACGCTGGTATAATTTTTTCATACCACAGGGAGATACAGGCTGAGGAAGCACTGGTGACGATGATGAGGGAGGCGTTATGCTGGGGTTTGGGGCTCCCTAGCCACCCCTGTTCCCCTCTTTCCTCTCTGCACTCCCCCTCAGACTCGGGGAGGTGTCCGCTGATTCAGGCTGCAAACGTGGCAGACACGCAGCCCATGGCCCCCCTCAACTCTGGCCTCTGGGAGGGTGGGGTGGGCAGAGCTGTCTGTGATGATGCTGGCCCAGGAAAAACAAACCCCAGACCCCGAACCTGCATTGACACCAGGCTGAAGGCCAGCTTCCCCTTGGCTACCACTTCCTTCCCCGTCCAGGGTACCCCGTCCCCAGTGTGTTCAGCTAAACGAATGGTAAGCTTTTGGGGGAGCCAAGCTCTGCCCTTAGGAAAAAACAATTCTTACCTTCTCTCCTCTCTGTTCCAAAGGGATAGCTCTGCCTGCCACGGAGAGGCAGAAAACCATGAATGACACATCAAGGGATTTAATGGGGTGAGATATTAGGCTTTGCATGAGAGCCCAAGTGCCAGGAGCACCTTCGAAGGAAATCTTTCTTTCGGTTTGGTGCCTCCTGCCACCCGGCTGGGGTGCCCGGAGGTTTTCAGCCGCTTCAGTGCCCTGTGCTCCGGGGCCAGTTAGTGCCAAGCCAGCCAAGCTCCTCTCCACATGAGGTGCTACCACAGATGCCCCCGCCAAGGCGCCCACGGCGAAGGATTGTAGCTGCTTCTCAAAGGCAGCTCAGGCTTGCGTGGGCGTGAAGTCGGTGGACAGGACCAACTCGGGGCATCCGAGACGCCTGATGAGACCAAATGCAATCAGACACTCTGACTTCTCTCCGTAGACGCTTTGGGCTCCATCTCTCAATAGCATAACCAGGGAGTCTGGACCGGGCATCTCAGGCACGGCATCCAGCACTTAACGCCTAAGGGGCTCAGGCAAAACGCCATCCCAGGCGCCACTGGAGCGTCTCCAGTGGGAGCTTGCAGGGCTTGGCAAAGTACCCATGAGTTACTTAAAGGGACATCAGGACACTGGGACTCCAGGGCCATTAGATCTTGGAAGAAAAACAAGTTCCTGACCAGAATATTCAGAAATTAGAAACCAGACCTGTTTAAAACACACACACAAACACACATACACACAAAAACCTTAGGTCCTGCTAATTCATAACACCCAAAAAGAGCGACATTCAAATTTGTGAAAAGTCAGTGAGCGGCAAAAATGTCAGAATCTTAGAAGTGGAAGAAAACCAAAAGATGCCTGTTCTGGTGATTCTCAGACATGATCCCACGAACGGCCTGTGTTGGAATCACAAAGGGAGCTTAATAAAAATTAAAGATTTCAGGGCCACCGATGCTCAGAAATTTGTGTTTTTATCAAACTCCCCAGGTGCTTCTGATGACAACCAGGTTTAGAAACCACTGAATCGATCTGCTGCACCTGCAACTTTCCTGTGGCCGTGAATCCCCTAGCGACTTTCTTCAAATGCGAACTCGTTTCAGGAGGTCTGGGGTACGGCCTGAGACCCTGCATTTCTAATGCTGATGCTGCTGGTCTCAGGACCACATTCTAAGTAGCAAGACTGGATAAAATGTGTGTATTTCTCAGACAGAAAAGACATGTCGAGGTAGAAATGTACCTTTCAACTATTCACGGGTAAGGAAAGAATTTATTAGTACAGGATGCTTGTGAGAGATACAAGCGGGCGGGCAAAGGAGTGGTGCCCTGAGAACTTAGTGGGCTACAGTTTTATAATCAAAGGAAAAGTTGGGGGGAGGGGAAGACCACCTTCTTCCTCATTCTTGAGTAGACGTCACCGTTTCATCATCGGTTCCTCCCGCACGTCGGGCAGGGGAGTTTTCTTGGTCCCTACATGGTCAAGCTGGGACTGTCATGGCGCAACGGAAATAAGCAAAAAGGCAAGTAACGTAGTACACTAAAATATGATAAACCATCTCAGGTTTCAGTCTAATTTCATCTTTTCCTTGTATTTTTGTTTTTAGTGTGCACAGAAGAGCATGTCCCAGGATTCATTAACTTACTGACCTCACTGGGCAGGATGTGGGTCTCACGTTACCCTTGTTTTGTTGTTTGGGGGCATGTCTCATGCTTCTGTTGCATGTTTTGTTGCTAAGCAAGCCTGCTTTCTTGAGTGATCATTCATTTACAGGGGACTCCCATACTTGTTTTGTCTACTTGCAATCCCCCAGTGGGATTAATTTTTTTTTAACATCTTTATTGGGGTATAATTGCTTTACGATGGTGTGTTAGTTTCTTCTTTATAACAAAGTGAATCAGTTATACATATACATATGTTCCCATCTCTCTTCCCTCTTGCGTCTCCCTCCCTCCCACCCTCCCTATCCCACCCCTCTAGGTGGTCACAAAGCACCGAGCTGATATCCCTGTGCTATGCGGCTGCTTCCCACTAGCTATTTTATATTTGGTAGTGTATATATGTCCATGTCCATGCCTCTCTCTCGCTTTTAATCACCTACTTTGGCCCTTTTCTCTGTCCCTATCAATATTACCGAGGAAACGGATAAACTGAGCTGCAGGCATGGGGGAGGCTGAGACAGGAACCCCTGAGTTCGGAGGAAAACAATGAGGTGGGTGGGGACGAGCCAAAGGGAGCTGGAAGCTAGTTGGGCAAAAACGACGGGAGAGTCAGCCCGAGAGCCAGCAGAACATCTCCACTGGGGGATATACTTACCAGACAGGAGTCCTGGGACTTGTTTCCTAACGATGGCTGCAGGCGTACAATGGGGAATATTCAGAACCATGCCAGGCGGGGCTCACCGAAGGAGAAAGGCTCTCCGCAGAGACACCCCACCCCCGGAAGGACAGGTGGCAGCGGCTGGACCATAGCTGTCCCCACTTTGGCAAGATCAGCTTCAGAGTCTACACGCCAACTGCTGGGACTTATTCCAGAAAACTCATCAAGCACCTCCCCATACAAGCGTGCACATGCGTGCGCCACCCCCCCCGCCACACACACACACCCCTTGGCTTCTCAAAAGTGGCACCATGAGAGAGTCACCTATTCCGAGGGCTCTACCCCCGGGCACAGGTTTTGTTCAGCGCTGGCTGCAGCTCTGCCTTAGCTGCACCTCTTCTGCCTCGGGGCTTTGCACAGGCCTCCCTGGGATGCCCACGAGCAGATTCTGCCGTTCTAGCCCCTGTGCAAACCTGGAGGTGCAAGGAAATGAAGACTCCCTGGGGTAGCCCTTGCCCAGGAGGAATGAGAGCTGATGCAGAGATTCCCCTCTCCTGGGCCTCACGTGGACCGTGCGGGGTGCCCTTACTGTCCAGCTGTAAGGGCATGTCTCCACGGGTGACCAGCTGAATAATGCCCGCTTCATCGGCTCTCACTCCTTCTCCAGTTCCCTTTGCCCCGGCTCTGCATTCCCGTTCCCTTAGGTCACTTCCTAAAACAAACTACCTGCCCGTAAGCCATCCAGGCTCTGCTTTTGAGGAAAACCACGCTCACACACGCCTCAAGCAGTAGCGGCTAAATCCTGCAGGGCAAGGGAGGAGAAGGCTGGAGACTTCAGAGAGGACCCACAGTGAGCCAGAATGTTCGAGGTGCTCCCTAAAGCCAGCAGCCCCTGCCCGAGGCTCGTGCAGCAGTGCAGGGGTGTTCTGAGAACAAATTATGTCTTGTCCAAAAATTAATTTAAGGTCCTCTGTGAGATGCTGGAACCAAGAGAAGGGAAGCTAAAAGAAAGGAGGCTTGTTTAGACTGGAGAAGAGAAAGCAAAAAGGTTAATAACTGACTTCCTAAAAGTAAACTGCTTGTTCTCAATGTGAGCCCACGGAAGCAGGGAGGAGGGGAGACAGGCTGAAGCTGGGGCTAAAGGGCTAGGTTGCCCATCAGCATGCTGCCAAGGGGGAGATGGCATCTTCGGGTGAAGTAATGAGCTCCCTGTCATGGGAGGCATTCAGCAAACTTATTGGGGATAATGTGTATGGGATTTATTTTTTAGATGAGAGCTTTTCAATTTGTTTCTTCTCTAGGCCCCTCTTTAAAAATCACGGAGCCTTTTCAAAGTAGGATCTTGGGAGTAGGGGTCTGCCCCAGAAGAGAGAACATTGCTTGATCTGTAACCTCATAAACTCCACCCCCCCCCCCACACACACACACACACACACACGACTGAATTGTATTCCACTTCTGATGTTATTCCACAGCAGGCGGTTTTCTCATGAGGTCTTGGCACCACCTAGTGGCTCCTTAGTCCATTACAACATATACTGGGGATAGATGGTATTGTAGTTTGAACACAAACACCCTCTTTCATTAAGACATCGATTCAACAAAAATATATTAAATACAAGATGTGGGTGAGGAATTTCCTGATGGTGCAGTGGTTAAGAATCCGCCTGCCAATGCAGGGGACACGGGTTCGATCCCTGGTCCAGGAAGATCCCACGTGCCGCGGAGCAACTAAGCCCGTGCACCACAACTACTGAGCCTGCGCTCTAGAGCCCGCGAGCCACTACTACTGAGCCCGCGTGCTGAAGCCCGCGCACCTACAGCCTGTGCTCCACAACAAGAGAAGCCACAGCGCACCGCAACAATGACCCAATGCAGCCAAAAATAAATGAATGAATGAATTTTTAAAAAAAGATATGGGTGAGGGACTGTGCTAGAATCTGAGGTGCAAAGGTAACCAAATAAGACATGGTCTCCCCTTCGTGAAGCTCACAGCCTAATGGAAAGACAACAAACAAGTAAACAACAAAATAATCATTACACATCGTGCTGTCATCAGGAAATAAATCCATTGTGTGATAGAAAATAACGTAGGCAGGAGCGGGTCTCCCTGAGAAACATCAGGCCAAGCTCAGCAGGATGGGATGAGAGGGACAGGGGTGCAGAAAGCATGGGGGAGGGGTGACAACATTCCGTGAAGGCAAAGCACAGCACACGTCTGGTGGCATCAAGAGCCTGGCTGGTCAAGGAGCCTAAAGATCAGTGTGTTCAGTGCAAAGTGAAGAGGACGAAGCGGGGTGCAATGAGGCTGGGGCAAGGACCTAGGAGTGGTCCACGTTTGTAAACACTTCCTTAAGCGAAAGCACACGGGTGGTTAGGGTGGGTTCTTCCAGAACAGTACCTGGTTGAATTTTAATTTTAGAAAAAGAAGAAGGAAAATGCCATTATGTGAACTTGGCCGTTTGCTCCAATGCAGCAGGACCCCATCCGGGGACATCAGTGACAGCTGCATGCCCTGCTGAAGACAGCCTACATCTATCTGCTCCTGCCCTGCATGATAAGCTGATAAGCTTCTGTGTCCTTGGCTAATTGCATTGAACCTCATATTAAAGTCTAGACCACGGGTTCTCAATCCTGGCTGCAAGTCACCTGGAACTCATAAGAATCCTAAAGTCAGGCCACACCCCTGACTCGTGAAGTCGGCATCCCTGGGGGTGGGCCTGAAGTAGGAGATAGGCCCCTGGACCAGACAGCTGGTGTTTGTCAAATGGAGCAAAAGTGAAGTTTTGTCCTCAGCCAGACGAGAATGACACCCGTTTCCCTTCCTTCATTGATATGGAGGGAATGAACTAGCAGTGGGGAATTTCTTGCAGCAGAAATAGGAATGAATTTTCCTTTTCCTAGGAGCAAGGGAAAAAAAGGGAACAGCAAACAGACCAGAGGAGAAATATAACCTGGCCTGAAAGAGTTAATCACTCCTAGTTTTGTTTTGTTTTGTTTTTTAATAAATTTATTTATTTGTGGCTGAGTTAGGTCTTTGTTGCTGCGCGCAGTCTTTCTCTAGTTGTGGCAAGCGGGGGCTACTCTTCGTTGCGGTGCGCGGGCTTCTCATCGCGGTGGCTTCTCTTGTTGCGGAGCACGTGCTCTAGAGCGCAGGCTCAGTAGTTGTGGTGCACGGGCTTAGTTGCTCCGCGGTATGTGCGATCTTCCCGGACCAGGGCTCGAACCTGTGTCCCCTGCATTGGCAGGCGGACTGTTACTAATCCGTCGTGTCTGTAACTAGATTTGTACTTCACAAAGCTAACCTCACTCCCTGACACTATGTAAATTACACTCTGCACCTATCACCCCTAACTCTGTGTGAGTTACATCCTGTGCCTATCACTCCCTAACCTTATTACACCCTGGTGCTTACATTCCCTATGCCCCCTTCTAATAAATGACCCCCTTCTAACAAATCACCCCCTGTAGGGTCACCACTTCAGAGAAAAGGTTGCTGGCCGATAAACCAGAGACAAACGGACCCAATTACCAGAATACCAGACCCAAGTTACCGGGCTGCCTGATGCCAGCTATGACTGTTTTGAAATAATGCAAAGGAAAAAGAATACAAGGCCTTCACTACTCTGATCCTTATCACATACCCCGGACTGCAAGCCCCGCGTATAAAATCTTCTCCGATTCTCCGAGGAGGGAGGCGCAGTTCTTGAGGCTCTAGCCTGCTGTGTCTTCCCTTCTGCCTGGCAGAAAAATAAAGCCATCTCTCTCATCCTCCAAAACCTCTGTCTCCCTATTTCTGTTCGGCAACGGTGCACAGAGAAGCCGAGATTTTGGCAACATCACCTGCCACTGGCCAGGAAGAAAGAACTCACCCTGGGCAGGTGGCAGCCAAGACAGCAATGCAACATCGAGTACTAACTTCCGATAAAAGGAGAATGAACATTAGGGTCACGATAAGCTCCAGAAGGCACTGACAACATGCACTTAGGCGGCGCATGTCCTGCATGGGTTTTTTATACACTATATATTGCTGATGCTATTTTCCTTAAAAGAAAACTGCCGCCATACATCTCAATGCCTAGAAGGATATGCACCAGAAAGGTAACTGGGCCTACAACCTGGATGGTGAAAATCCAGGTGACTTAAGTTTTGTGATGGTTGTTGCTTATCTGCATTCTCTAGGTTTTTATGATGAATGTGGATTATTAATATAAAAACATTACTTATGTACTATTTTTAAAAAGCAGAGCATAATCACACAGACAGAATTCTGTTTCATGCACAATTCAGGCGTGTAGCTGGTCCCGGGTGCTCAGCTCACAACCTGGCTGCTCAGGACACTTCCTGACCGAGTGAAATCTCTGCTGCTCAACCAGAGGGCGGGAGCCACACTGTCCTTATTCGGTTGCTCGGCAGACACCCAGTAGGATCACCATAAACACGTCCATTCATTTCATTGCTATAGAGAATAAGACCATTCCTATCAGTCTTTTTCACAACAGAAATGGACACTTTCCTGTTTATCTACTTATGCAAATTCTGTCACACTGTTTTGCAAGGTATATTTCACGAAACTAGCATTCTTCGGACAACAGGTATGCAAAAAAAAAAGTGGTGGTCTGTGAAAGACAGATGTCCTTCCTATCGGTATTTGCAGAGCCTCAACTATACAAATATTCATTGTGGATGTGCAATAGGAGGGTACAGTATATGGCCTTCCCCAAATTTATGTAGCCATGAAACACTTTTTTCCCAGGAAACATCTCCAGGGACCAGTGCTCCCAGGAATGTATTTTGGGAAATGCTAGTCTATCCTCTTAGCACATAGTTCTTTGACCTGCCACCACAAAGCAGAGCAATTGTGCCCTGTCCCCCGTGATGAGGGCAGGGCAGCAGGGCCCACGTGGGGTGCTGTACGGAATGAGACAGTGACACAGCTAGCTCAGATTTCTGTCATCAAGCGAGCTAAGCCACAGAAGTGGCTTAGAGCCTAGAAAATAAATGAGGAATGGCCCATCAAATATTAACAACCAAGCACCAGGTGCCATTTTAATTTATTCTGCTTACAGAAACCAAAAAAGAATTATACTATTTTTTTCAGTCTCATCTGCGTTGGACACAAATACTTTCAGAGGCAGAGTGAGAGGGAAAATGACAGACGTTTCACTGGCTACTGTAATACTGCTGTATCTCTTCCCAGCCTGTCACTCCCAAAGACAGTCACTGCCAAACGCTATTGCAGAAACACAATGCATTTACGTCAATAACACCTAACTGTACATTTAAATAAAAAATTAATACTAATCCCACCTAAGCTCTGCTAGAAATGTATGGCAGAAAACGACGGAGTAAGAGTATGAGTGAGACATATGAGTGTGAGTGCACAGCCACCAAAAGCTGATGAGCACCTAGCTTCCCTGCAAGTGAAAAAAAGCAGTGATGACGCCACTCTTCCATATGGGGCAGGATGAGACCCCTCTTTTATACCCTGCTCAAAATGTCAGGTGGACAATGGGACTGCATGAACGTTTAAAAGCAGCTCGACATTTTAGCTATCACCTTGCAGAGGTCATCGCTGCACTGCACGGCCGCACTTCCCAAAGTATGTCCCTAAGAACACTGGTCCTTGAAAACAGAATTTGGGGCTCAAAAAGATTTATAAAATACTATAAAAAAAAAAAAGATACTATAGACTATCATCCACTTCTTGGAGAATCACAATATACATTATCACATGGAAGGTTCTAGAAGTCCTTTAAAAAGAAGTGCTTAACTGTATTTATTTATTTATTTTTGGCTGCACTGGCAGCAGGGGCTACTCTTCATTGCGGTGCGCAGGCTTCTCATTACGGTGGCTTCTCTTGTTGCGGAGCATGGGCTCTAGGCGCGCAGGCCTCAGCACTTGTGGCATGCGGGCTCAGTAGTTGTGGCTCACAGGCTCTAGAGCGCAGGCTCAGTAGTTTGTGGCGCACAGGCTTAGTTGTTCTGCGGCATGTGGGATCTTCCCGGACCAGGGCTCAAACCCATGTCCCCTGCATTGGCAGGTGGATTCTTAACCACTGTGTCACCAAGGAAGTCCCGCTTAACTGTATTTAACCCAGAATTTCCCACTCTGTCCTTGGACTCTTTTCCTTAGGTAACATACTTCATAGAACATATTTTGAGAAATGCTCCTCTATGGCTTTGAAAAATTCTTTGCAGAAACAAAGCACAGAAAAATTAAGTAACTCCTGGAATCATGCGCTGGTCAACACCACAGAGGACGAGTGGTCATAAAACCACAGACCACCACTCTAGTTCCATTTCAACACTTTTGCCATAAACTGAGCCTGCCTGAAAAGAGGCAACAATACGTTTTCCACGATTTCCTTCTTTATGGTGTAAAGCGTTGGGCATGCTGATCACAGTACAGAATTTAACGTGGCCCCCAGGGCCCCATACTTCATGCACAGAGACCAGATGTTTCTAGTCTTTCCCACTTCTGTAACAATCAAATCATTAAACAACCGTCGTCGCTTATCACATGACTACAAGATTTTTCAAATAGACTTGACAGCCCTTTGTTCTTGAAAGGACACAAGAAAACAATAGGGCTTCTAATTATTTTCAGCAAGAATTACACAGACCAAGAAATCAAAATACGAAAGCTTTTGGCTATATATGCCAAAAAATTTTAAAGTATTACAGCAAGGACAGGGAAAGATGGAAATCAAGGACATTACTGGAATGAGGTAAACATTTCATCCATTTGCATAAATACATAATTTTTTAAATTCTCATTTCCAAGGAATTTAACATGATATATTGAAACGGAAGACAGCAAAAACAACTCTCCAGTTGTGGGACTTGGCAAACACAGTTATTATCTGTGCCAGGATGTAAACCGACCTCACACCTCAATAACGATTCTCGCAAATCGATACTGCAGAGAGGCAGGCGGCCTCAGCAACACGAGACCCCTCTCCACTCCTGGCTGGCTGGACAGCATATCCAGCAAGCCCGTCAAACTAACAAACCCCAGGGCTTCCCCACAGCCGACAGCCATGGAAAAATCTCCCTGTGTGACAAAGCCAAGGAGAACTCTGGAGCAGTGAGAAGTCACAACCGGGAGAGGGCCTGACCACAAGCCCAGGGTCAGAGGCTGCTGTCCAGCTGCAGAGTCCCCCTCTGCCAGGCCCTCAGATGCAGCACAGCCTCGCTTCTGCCTCTTCTCTAGTTTCTTCTTCTCCTTCTGTTTCCGGATCTGGCTCTTGAATGGGTCACTATGCTTGGGCTCCTGGGGCCCACAGTACAGCCGATCCTGGCTGAGCTGGAGGAGGTCCTCCTCAGCTGGAACACAGATCATGGTGTGCGGCTCGGGGCTGCCCTTCCTCAGCAGGGACAGCCTGACCCACACCAGGGCCTTGGGGAAGCGGTCCAGGATGGACAGGCAGGCCTCTCTGCTCAATTCTTGCTGCCCTGTGCCAGGAGCTCGTGGGGCTGCCCGACTGTTCCCAGAACTGGGTCCACACCAGGCTGACAGCTGCCTCAGTAATTTTCTACTCCTGCATGAAGTGGGAGACACACGTTTTGAGGATATTTTGTTCAAGGGGAAAATATGCAGTTAGAAGACTGGACGTAGCTGGAGTTCATTTGATTTTCTGATACTCTATGGGGGGAAAGGATCAAAACTTCGATTTTTTAAAAATCAAAAATACACATTTGTGTGATGATACTTTTCTTTTTATGTGTCTACTACTCTGAGACTCAAGGATTAAAGGTTTCAAGTTGAAGGCAGAGAAAAGTAAGACAGTGGAGTAGAATCTATGGCTATATTCACAGTGAGAGGATTCGAGTAAAAAGGAACTGATGTTTTGATGAAAAAAGAAACTCTAAGGGACACTTATCTGAAAAGTAAGAAGGAAGGATATGAAATTACTGTACAGAAAAATAAGTATAAAGCAAAGGGGTGGCACTCTTTTAAAATCAGAGCACAGAATAAAGGGTTAATGATAAGCAGAATCGGATAGCCTGCAGCAGCACTGAGAGAAGAACACATTTTACACAGTAACCTCTGTGATATGACAATATCACAATGAATGGGGATCTAGTCGGCCACAAATGCAGGTCATTCAAAAGCAATGGGAAGAAATCTAATTCAATGATTTAAAGAATGCTTGCAGGGGTTCTTCATTACTTAAGATCACAATCGTGAGGGGACTGCTTTGTGAGCAAAGACTAAATAAAATAGGTCATAAACTGCCCTGGTTTAGGTCTATTGACGCGATATTTTAAATCATTTCGTCAGTTAGCATCATGCCCCAAAGCAAATGTATGTGATTTAGCCTTTTCCCTGGGCCCTCTATGATTCACTGGCTTTCCCTTCCAGAAGGTCCATAAATTCACTTGGGCTTTGTGTAAAGGAGCAATGATAACTTTTACTTCCTGGTCAGTATCAAAAAAACAGACAATCCAAAAACGTACCCGGAAGTCGTGTGCACTTACCTCAGAACGCAGAGGAGACTGCCGGTGGCACCCTGGCCCACTACCCCCTCAGTCCCCGCCCGGGCTGGACCATCTGTGTCCATCACTCCCTTGGGCTCGCTGGAGTCGTTTAGGGGTGTGCCCTCGTCATCAGACAGCTGTCGAGTCCTTCCAGGCATGGGAGCACAAGGCACCACATCTCTCCTCAGGCTACTCTCCTCACCACCAGGAGAGGAAGCTGCAGACGATTTGTCTTGGGCCTGGACTCTTGATTCCCAGTCTCGAGTTAACTGCTCCCAGGGACAGCAGAAAGGTGCCAGGGTGCCAAGCTTAACGTAGTTGGGCCGTTTTGCCGGAGGGCGTCTAATGGAAATCAAAGAGGAGAACCAATTTTGAACAATTTAGGATGGACAATGAAAATAACCATGGCCACCGTACTCCATCTCTATTTTAAAAACAAACATACAAAAAAGTCTTCTAAGAAATACGATTTTAAAAAATAATAATAACCAACTCTAGTGGCTGAGCGTTTTTGTTTTCTTCGGTTTTTACTGTAATAGATGATGCACCCACGAAGTCGCCCTACGTGCATCACTCCGGGGAGCGCCACTCCTGAAGAGCTGCAGGTAAAGGGTGCTCCTGGAGCTGTGCAGTGATGCCCCTGAATACTCACAGGGTTTGAAGTTCAAAAGGTGCAGAAGGGGGACCTCCCTGGTGGTCCAGTGGTTAAGAATCTGCCTTCCAATGCAGGGGACGCAGGTTCGATCCCTGGTCAGGAAACTAAGATCCCACATGCCATGGAACAACTAAGCAACTCTGAGCCCACACACTCTGGAGCCCTCGTAACCCAACTAGAAAGCCTATGCACCGCAACTAGAGAGCCTGCGTGCCACAACTACTGAGCCTGTGCACCACAACTAGAGAGAAGCCCGCACACCACAACTAGAGAGCGCACCACAACTAGAGAGAAGCCCACGCGCTGCAACACAAGATCCCACGTGCTGCAACTAAGACCCGATGCAGCCAAAAATAAAAAAAAAATTTTCTTAAAAAGGTACAAAAGGGGTGATGGTGAAGTTTCTCTCTCACCCTTGACCTCTGGTGACCCAGCTGTCCTCCACAGAGACAATATCATCATCTGTTTCTTATATATCCTTCTAGAGACATTTTATAAACTTACAAGCAGATATATACATATTTCTTTTTTTACCCATTTTACACAAATGGTGGCAAACCGATCCTGTACTCTTTTGCTTAACTTTATTCATTTAACAAAATATCTTGGAGGTCATTTTATATTAGCACATCAAGACATCCCTCATTCTTTAGCACAAGTCTTATCCCACTGGATGGTTTATACCTTATTTAGACAGTCCTCTCCTCGAGGACATTTTGGTTATTTTCAAGCTTTTGCTTCTACAAACGATGCTGCCATGAATGACCTTGAACATGTTGTACAAGTACAAGTATATCCACAGGATAAAGTCCTGGGAGTGGAAGTGCTAAGGCAACGAGTATTATTAGCACTTGCAATTCTGACAGATATTCCAAACTGCCCTCCACATGGGTGATACCAAATGACTTTTCCAGCAACATGTAAGTGAGGGAGAACCTTCAAAAAACCACTAACTAGTGGGAACCAGGGCCTGCTCTGGTATGTAATGACCCCAAGAGGTAGGGAGCAGCCTGGCCATGGGCCCTTCCGGGCTGGGGTACTCTGTGGGAGTCCCAGCCTGCACCCTCAGGCTGATGGTCTCCTCGGGGACAGGCCCAGACATTCCTTCCCCCCTCTGTTTCTTACTGTGTGCTATGCCCTAGGACCTCAAATGGAAATGAACCTGTACACTTAATCAGAGGTTCAGTTTGAGCCTATGTTCTGGAGCCTGAACCAAATGTGTTCTGGCCTCCTGAGAGGGGCAGCTGGTGAAAAACCCTCTCAGGGTACTTGCTTCACCCAGAAACTTTTAAAAAGAGAGACGGGCAGTTTATAAAAAGAGAGACAAAAAACGGTGAAAACACTTAAGAGTACCCAACCTCACTTGTAAGCAAACAAACAAAAACTGAGAACGGTAAGATGCCATTTTTTCATGTATGTTTTGTCAGTATTAAGATTGGTAAGAACTTCCCTGGTGGCGCAGTGGTTAAGAATCCGCCTGCCAATGCAGGGGACACGGGTTTGAGCCCTGGTCCGGGAAGATCCCACATGCTGCGGAGCAACAGAGCCCACGTGTCACAACTACTGAGCCTGCGCTCTAGAGCTCGCGAGCCACAACTACTGAAGCCCGTGCACCTAGAGCCTGTGCTCCACAACAAAGAGAAGCCACGACAACTAGAGAAAGCCCGCATGCAGCAACAAAGACCCATCGCAGCCAAAAATAAATAAATAAATAATTTTTTTGATTAATTAAAAAAATAAAATAAAAGATTGGTAATAGCCCATGTTATCGAGACGTGAGGGAAAACAGGCACCCTCGGAACTAGCGGTAAAATTCTACACTAATACAAATAGCCATTTGCCAATGGTATGTCAAATCCTCAAAGCATGCAGCTTTTTTTTCTTTTTAACTAGAAATCTTATTTATGAGATTGAGCCTAAGGTCCTTCTTTGCCTTCTTTCCGCTACAGCTCCTCTCAAGTGATAGCTCTTTCTTTTTCACACCCCACAGGCCTAGGGGTGGGCACATTCCTCCTGATGCCCCCAGACCGCTTTTCTTCTCCTTCCCGCTCCCCTGAGGCACAAGCCATCAGATAAACCTGGCTCTCCCTGCTCAGCCAGGGCCTCGGTCAACTCCCCAGGCACCCCATTCCCCGCCACTCTGCCTTCTCCTCCATCCCGACCCATTCATCCTTCTAGTACCCTGGCCCACCAGAAACTTCTCACACCTTTTACTTCCCCCATCTCAACCACCCACTCTCCTGGTCACACCTTACCTTTTGGTCACTGCCAACACTTGCTCCACCTTAAAATCTCAATTTCAAGTATCCTTCACTCAGAATGACGCCTCCTATGTTGCCTGCCCATTTACCTCTCCACGGCAACAATTCCTCAACCACTGGAACTTCCTACGGTAAGTCCCCTACATACGAATGAGTTCCGTTCCAAGAGCGAATTCATAAGTCCAATTTGTTCGTAAGTCCAACAAAGTTAGCCTAGGTACCCAACTAACACAATCGGCTATATAGTGCTATAATAGGTTTATAATATCAATACTTTTCACACAAATAATACATAGAAAACAAACACAAAAAATAAAGAAAACATTTTTAATCTTACAGTACGGTATCTTGAAAAGTACAGTAGTACAGTACAACAGCTGGCGTACAGGGGCATCGAGTGAACAGGCAAGAAGAGTTACTGACTGCAGGAGGGAGAGGAGGTGGGAGATGGTAGAGCTGAAGGATCCTCAGCAATAGGAGACGGAGGGCAGGCTGCAATCTCACTCACGCCTGACGCTGATGGAACACACGTTCACATCGTTGAAAGTTCGCAACTTGAAGGTTCGTATGTAGGAGACTTACTGTATTCGTTTACCGCTTCATCACTGCTCGCTACCGTCCTCACGTCTCTCTCCTTGGAAGCCTAGATGCCACAGTTCCTAAGAGAGTCACTCCCTTTACACATACCCCCAAGTCCCTCCTCCGGCAAAGCCCCTGCTGGTTACATTCAACCCTCCACTACCCCACGCCAGCACCTCGTTGGCAGAACATGGCTGGGGAAGAACATGCAGTAGTCCCGAAGGGTCTCACTATCAACACAACTTAAGTGGACTCCTACACTTCTTACAAATCTGATACGTTTCTCCAGTCGATTCTATCTTCCACTCTCCCAGAACACTGTTTATATCAATTCCTCTCTCCTCAAATCTCCAACAGCCTCTCTGCCCCTTATTCCTAGATGATAACCTTGCCTATTTTTCAGAGAAGACGGTCACAGTCAGACTACTACCCAACCTCTGCGCAGAGTCTAGCCTACCGAAATCTGTATTCACATTTTCAGAGTCAGCCTTCCAGCCTTACTAAAAATAAGACAGCTAAGCCTGACCCTAAGGAATGCCACTCCTCCCCTTATGCCCTGGATGCCACCCCGTCTTCCTCACTCAAGGGCTTTGCTCTGGCCATTTTAGCCTCCCTCCCCTTGCCTGGATCCCTCCCACTAGTGTAGAAACACGTACTTCCATCAAGAATAAGCCCCACAAGGGCACAGCAGACTTTGCCCGTCCTGTCCCCTGCTGCAGCCTCAGTGCCTAGAAAGGTTTCTGACACATGGCACGTTCTAAGTCAACATGTGCTAAATGAATAGATCAGACAAATACGTAGAGATACAAATGGAAAGCTGTTCACAGAAGCACAGAGCAAAGATTCAGAAAGAACCTACAGGGCCACTGAGAAATCACAGAACAGCCATACTGCATTGGCAAACTACACCTCACTGGGCAAACCTGGCCCACTGCCTGTTTCTGTACGACCCGCGAGCTAAGAATGGTTTTTACATTTTTCAATGGTTGAAAAAAACACAAGAGGGAATTCCCTGAAGGTCCGGTGGTTAGGACTCCGCGCTTCCACTGCAGGGGGCCCGGGTTTCATTCCTGGTTGGGGAACTAAGATCCCACAAGCCGCGCGGTGCGGCCAAAAAAAAGAAAAAAGGAAAGAAAAAAACACAAGAGAATAATATCGTGTGGCACATGAAAATGCTATGAAATTCAAATAGGATTGTCCATAGCATGAGCCTGGAACACAGCCGTGCTCACTCATTTATGCGTCCTCTGAGGCTGCTTTCATGCCACATGGCAGAGTTGAGCAGCTGCCATGGAGACCAAAGGGCCCACAAAGCCAGAAATAGTTATCATCTGGCCCTTTACAGAAAAAGTTTGCCAACTCTTGGTTTAGAGTCATATTTATTGATATGGGAAAACTTTCCATAATACACAGCTAAATGAAAAAAGCAGGTTTCAAAATAGTGTATGTAATACAATGCCTTAAAAAAAATTTGTGTCTATGAAAAATTTACATACATAAAAAAATCGAAAGGGTGAGAATAAGTATTACTGTCAATTATTATTTAACAAGCATGGAGAAGCCCCTGCACACTATGGGAGGCGTAGGATGTACAACACACAATGGCTGCCCTCAAAGGGCTTGTAAACCAGCAATCCAGGAACGTATCCCCGTTCACTCACTCACTCATTCATCCGTCATTCAAACAATAGCCGGAAAGCCAAGCCAACTGTGGCCAAGCCTGTCTCTAGAGTTGCAGCCGTGCACAGGAGAGCACAACTGTGGAGCTCACAGTCAAGGAAATACAACATTCAATTAGTCACCCATTCATCAGTCAACAAAAAAACAGGTATTAAGGCCCACTGTGCACTAGGCACCGGCTAGATACTGCAGATGCCACAACAAACAAGAGAGTTTTTGTGCTTCCCGAAGTCTACAGTTCAGTAGGAAATACAGGTGCCCTATGTTTCCTTTCCAGAGTATAAAGGAAATAAAGCCCCTCACTGGCCACTCCTCCAATGGAAAAGAAAAAAGTCTAGATGGATAGATACCAAAATGTAAAAACAGTGCTATCTCTCTGGATAAAAGGAATACACCAGTTTATAAAGTATTTTTGTATGTTTCCATACTTTCATTAAAATTCATAAGTATGTACTCCATCTATAACCATTACGAAAGACACAATTTCCATTTTGAGGAGGCAGGGCTCAGTAGCGGGAATCAATTAACAAGTGCCCGGAACTCAGGTCCACAGCTTAGGTGTACACCATCATCAGTGAAGCAAATAACAAAGAGAAAGGCTTCTAACCTGCATGGGCTATAAAATCTAGATATAGGGCAATCTCCTGACCTAAGCAGCATCTTCTTAATTATGTCTTGGGAATGTTGACAAGTCTAAGAACTCCACATTATATAGTAAGAGTCCCTGAAGCCAGGACAAACATGATTGTTCAATGTGTCTTCCCCTTAATACATCAAACTAGGGACTTCCCTGGTGATGCAGTGGTTAAGAACCCGCCTGCCGGGCTTCCCTGGTGGCACAGTGGTTAAGAATCTGACCGCCAATGCAGGGGACACGGGTTGCAGCCCTGGTCCAGGAAGATCCCACATGCTGCGGAGCAACTAAGCCCGTGCGCCACAACTACTGAGCCTGCTCTCTAGAGCCTGTGAGCCAAACTACTGAAGCCCGCGTGCCACAACTACTGAAGCCCGCGTGCCTAGAGCCCATGCTCTGCAACAAGAGAAGCCACCGCAATAAGAAGACCGCGCACCTCAACGAAGAGTAGCCCCTGCTCGCCGCGACTAGACAAAGCCCACACTCAGCAATGAAGATCCAATGCAGCAAAAAACAAATAAATTTATTTAAAAAGAAAAAGACATCAAACTAGAGAAGCCAGTTTCTTACCTTTTGTACTTTTCAAGAAGATTCTTAGCTTGCTCTTCAGCAAAGAGAATCCCAGCAGGGCAGTCTGGGAAATCACCTGGGACATTAGGTGACCTTTTATACTGAGAATACACTACAGTCTCTTTTAATCCTCCAACTCTTGCACCTCGATAGATCTAAAAGAAATGCCAGAAAGATCCTGTCACTATACCAACTTAAAGTGAAACTGCTAAATTCTTTGTATGGAGAAAAATGGGAAACCTAAATACCCATCAAAAATAGAATGGATAAATACACCGGGGAACTACCCCATGATGGGTTACCATACAATAGTAAAAATGAATGAAACAGAGCTTCACCAAGCAACATGGAAAAATCTCAATGTTGAGTGAACATTGCAAGTTGCAAAAGCATTTATACAAGGAATAAAGTTTAAAAACATGTCAAATATAGCTATTTTATTTTAGGATATACACACACACTTAATAAAGCTATAAAAACATGCATGATAGTGACAAACACCAAAAATAGGACTCGTGATTCCTTTAGAAGGAGAGAGGGAAATGGGATTGGAGAGGGATACACAGAGCGCTTCCAATGAACCTGTAATGTCTTATTTCTTAAGCTGGATGGTGGGTGAAAGGTACACAGGTATACCTTCTGTATGCTTAAAACAGTTCATAATTTTAAAGTTAGATTTAAAAATATTCCCACTCCTAAATGATTAACTGAATGTCCTTTGCACTATGCATAATCAATAAAATTAATTATCTGCCTGAATCTAACGGTCTTACATGTCATGTCCTTTATGCTTTCTAGCTCAAAGTAATTATTTAACCAGGAAAAAAAAAACACACATTAGACTTTTAATAGAATTTTTAGCTGCAGTTAATAAAAGAGGAATAAATGGAACAGTACGTAAAAAAAAAACTGTATTCTATACATCTATAAAAACGAAGTCTTTTGGCTTTTAAACTGTAACAAATTTCAAGTAAAGAAACCTCAACATTTTGTTGCCACTATTATTCAAAAATCAGGCCACTTTTAAAACCTCAAAAATTCAAAAAATGTCAGCACAACTCTTAGTAATGAAAACCGGGCTCCAGGGACTCTATGAAGTATCTTATATCCAGGATTATAGCTCAAAGGGCAGAAAACTAGCACTCAATTTCTAGGTCGTGCGCAAAGTCAGGAACATTTTCAGTGCTTGGCATTCACTAGGAATGTATTTTAAATGTTGTAACTGTTGGTCAGAATCGAAGAGTAACTTACAAATGGAATCCAGAAAGCCATGCCCCAGCCCTTTGGGAGGAGGACATCCCAGCCACTTCCCCAGCCTCGCTGGTCATCACCAGTCACTTTTCCTGGCTGTTGAATCAAAAGTATAGGAACCTTGGATTCATGGGGACCTAAAAAAAGCTGTGACCCGGGCACCAGCAATTCACTCCTCTTCCGGTTTAAATCCTGAAGTAGAAGAAAATAATTCAAGACAAACAACCCTAGTCTTCCGGGAGATCCTACTGGGTCTCCCTATAAGCAGCTTTAGAAAGTTCAATGCTCTTTTAAAAAGCAAGAAAAAGGTGTTCTCAATAAATAAATGTAAGCCATTTTAAGTACAAGATATTTCTCCCAGGATGATTTTCCTCTATACAAGTGCTTTGGTAGAAAATGCCAAATTGTCTTAAATTAGAATATACTAAGTGATTCAAAGTAATAAAATAATATACATTCATTCTGCTAATTCCTTATCTATCAGGATTAATCTTACATTGTGATACTCTGTCCCTACATTTATTTTGGTTAAGATTGGTGGTCATGAAGTAAAAAGGGCTATAAACAAGAACTTCTCAAGGAGGGGCACGTGGGAAAATACTCCAGCTCTTAAGAAAATTTCTCAGCAGGTCTTAGAAGATGCTATAAATGATCTATTAAGTGGACTGCAGGGAGTGGATAACAACATCCTTGCAGTCTTGCCAGGTGGAGACAGGCCTGACGCTCAATTGAGAAGACTACACAGGAGACCACCTCCATGCTACAAAGTCTAACTCACGAATGCCCTTCATGCATGACCAAGTCCCGAGTCTCCTTTTTTTACCTTTGGTCAAGTTTCCACTACCTTCTACATGTTGGTAATTCCAAAATATCTATCTTTTTAGTCCCAACTTTTCCTCCTGGGATAGAAACCTGTCTCCTGGACATCTGCCCCTGGGACGTCCTGAGGCCCCTCAGTTTATCTGAGACTAAACTCATCTTCCCCGCTGCGTCACTCTCCTCCTGTGTGCCCCGGCTGGCTGGATGACATACAATTCTCACAGTTCATTAGCTCATTCATTCATCCTTTCAAATGTTTAGTCTTCATTCATTTACTTGTTCATTCAAATATTTCCTAAGCACCTGTTATATGCCAGGCACTTAGCTAGAACTTGGGAAGACAGCAGTGACAAGTCAGACCTGGCTCTGCCTCTCTTTTAGCTGAGCTCCTAAAACCAAGCTAGACCATTAGGACCTAACCCACAGGCCTCCTCCTTTCTCACTTCCCATCTTCCAATCAACCACTGAGTCTAGGCAGTTTTACCTTCCAGGTATATGTATTAAACCCCAGCCCCTCCACTCCAGCCATACTGCCACACTTCAGGCCCCCATCATGCCATCTGGACTACTTCAAGGGTCTCTTCTAAGCCATCCAACCACAAGCCCTCTCTCCAGCTCTTCCGCCCCTTATCCCCGTCTCTAGTCTCCGTAGCACTCTCAGACTGAAATCTGATCACGTCATGGCCCAACTTAAAATCTTCAATGGCCCCTGCATCTTCAGTCCAAATCCAAAAATGCCTCAAGGTCTTTTATGCTATAGCCCCTTTTTATCTCCTCAGTTCCATCTCCTACCCTACCCTTAACTCCAAGATACTGATCTACTTGGAGATTCCCGAACATGCCATCCTGGTTTTGGCCTGGGCCCTTGCCCTCGTTCTCAACTCCAACAATCCTTTCTCCACTGTAGCCTTAGCTCCTGGCCCCTGGCCGCCAAGAAGCCTGGTTAATTCTCACCACACACCTAAGAGTTAGCTCAAATACCAGCTCCTCCACCCAGGAAGCTTTCCCCAGTTTCCCTAGTCCGGGCTCAGTACCCCTTCTTTGGACTTCCTTTGTACTCTGTACTTCTTCAACCTAATCCTAGTCATCTACCCCATTATCTAATACAATACCTGGTGCTGATAGGAGCTCAATCATTGTGAAATTAATGACAGAGAACATTTAAGGGGAAAAATAGTAAAAGAAAAACAAATTAAACCGTAAGATTATCATTTCAAGAAGAAGTCTTTGTATTAACCTTTTCTAGAGATTATTCTTCTCTAAGAACGGAAAATAGCATTGTATATATCGTAAGGGATCCAAAAATTGAAAATAAAAGGAAGTCTATGGGATTCTATTAAATATGAAATAACGTTCATGGTCTCTAGAGTGATGAATTTCAGCCTGTTTTCACGACTTTACCATTAGTTACCTGATCCGAGATTTTATTCTCTGTGACACTCTTACAGATATCTTGGTTCCAAAGAAAGCTATGCGAACACTCCACAGGCACACCCTCCAGAAGCAGCTGTCTAACTTTCTCATTATCTAAGAGGGAAAAGAAATAGCCTTAAACCACATTCCTTAGATCAGTGAGGTCAAATTCTAAACAAAGCCAGGTGACCTTTTCTTCCAAGAAACTATTCTATAGGCTCCTCTAGAAGCCTAACTTCTCTAGAGGAATTTATTTACTTGAGTAGAAATTGTTATTCTTACAGTTGGTTTCATAATCTGTGAAACAGCAAAGGCTCTTAAACTTATTTCTTTGACATTTATTTTTAGTCTGTAAGATGCAAACATTACATTAAATTGCCTCTAAATATCTGCCTGATTCCACATTTAAGATAATCACGTTCTAGGCATCACTGCAGAGGCGAACCATTTCTTGATTATATGCTCTTGACAGCACAAATCATATTTTAACTATTGGCTTCAGGGCTCTTTATATCACCCCTGACCCAATGGTCTTGAGCCAACAGATACCATCCTTTTCTTCTGTCCTATTACTTCAAGTCTCTGATAACCCTTTTTTATTGAATTGAATGTATTCCTTTCTGTAAAACGTATTTTTCTCAGTCCTTTAAAACGAATATATTTGTTGTGAAATATGTTGTTTCATCCCTTTAAACCAGCTACACCATGCCAAAAAGTACTCTAGTGGGAAAGGAGTAGGAATTTTTTCAGTTATAAACATATATATTGATAGAAGAGACTTCCTACATGCAATTTACTTAAACACTAGGGGGAAAAAAATCTTTCAAATCTTACTTTGTTGGACTGAAGAATTAAAAGTAAAAAGTCAGACAATTCATGAGTTTAGGCTAAGGTCCTAAAATGCCAACATAGAAAGGTCACTCAACCTGCATGGGTCTGATGGCTGACAAAAGTAAGTTGGAAGTGACTTGGCCATAATGTGACAGATATCAGGGATAAACAAGTTAGAAAAAACTAAACTGGTGAAAAGATCTGAGATGAAAGCTCCTTAAAAGCAGCAACTGCTTCTAGCGCAGCTGGAGAGAATAACCAGCAGCATCTCAAGTGACAAGGCGTGTGCTGTAAAAATTCACACGGCCTGTCTAGGAGCAAAAGAGCCCCATCCAACAGCTGTCTGCCGAGAAGGCTTTCCTGTGGAGTGCTGCCGTAGATCTGAGTGACAGAGCTGGGATTTTATTCAGATTTGGCCGCAGACAAAAGAGATGGCTAATACTTAGGGTGTAAAGGCATAGGAAAGCACAATTTCATCTTCAAATATTCTAAAAAATACTAACTAAAAAGATGAAACAAAGTAGTGGTACATCCAGACAAAAAAAAAAAAAAAATGAGCTATCAAACAACCTAATCCAAAAATGGGCAGAAGACCTAAACAGACATTTCTCCAAAGAAGATATACAGACTGCCAACAACACATGAAAGAATGCTCAACATCATTAATCATTAGAGAACTGCAAATCAAAACTACAATGAGATATCATCTCACACCAGTCAGAATGGCCATCATCAAAAAATCTACAAACAATAAATGCTGGAGAGGGTGTGGAGAAAAGGGAACACTCTTGCACTGTTGGTGGGAATGTGAATTGGTACAGCCACTATGGAGAACAGTATGGAGGTTCCTTGAAAAACTACAAATAGAACTACCATATGACCCAGCAATCCCACTACTGGGCATATGTCCTGAGAAAACCATAATTCAAAAAGAGTCATGTACCAAAATGTTCACTGCAGCTCTATTTACAGTAGCCAGGAGATGGAAGCAACCTAAGTGTCCATCATCGGATGAATGGATAAAGAAGATGTGGCACATATATACAATGGAATATTACTCAGCCATAAAAAGAAACAAAATTGAGTTATTTGTAGTGAGGTGGATGGACCTAGAGTCTGTCATACAGAGTGAAGTAAGTCAGAAAGAGAAAAACAAATACTGTATGCTAACACATATATATGGAATCCAAAAAAAAAGAAAGAAAGAAAATGGTCATGAGAACCTAGGGGCAAGACGGGAATAAAGATGCAGACCTACTAGAGAATGGACTTGAGGATACGGGGAGGGGGACGGGTAAGCTGGGACAAAGTGATAGAATGGCATGGACATATACACTACCAAACGTAAAATAGATAGCTAGTGGGAAGCAGCCACATAGCACAGGAAGATCAGCTCGGTGCTTTGTGACCACCTAGAGGGGTGGGATAGGTAGGGTGGGAGGGAGGGAGACGCAAGAGGGAAGAGATATGGGAACATATGTATATGTATAACTGAGTCACTTTGTTATAAAGCAGAAACTAACACACCATTGTAAAGCAATTATACTCCAATAAAGATGTAAATAAATAAATAAATAAATAAAATAAATGAGCTATCAAGCCATGAAAAGACAAGAAAGAACCTTAAAAGCGTATTACTATGTGAAAGAAACCAGTCTGAAAAGGCTACATACTGTATGATTCCAACTATGTGACATTCTGGAAAAGGCAAAACCATAGAGACTGTTGAACGATCAGGGGTTGGAAGCAGTGAGAAAGGGATGAAAAGAGAGAGCACAGCTGACTTAGGATAGTGAAACTATTCTGTGTGATACTATAATGCCAAAGCAGAGGATGTCTGAAGGCAAAGGAGGCCTTTAAGTCAACAGTCTTCACTACTGAGAAAAAAATATTATCAGCTGAGTCAGCACGCCCCTCAGTGTGCCCAGAATGACTGTCAATTCCGTGCGTAATTCTAAGTCCTTCCCCCAAGACTCACATAAAGCACATTCTCTTTCATCTCGGACCAAAGCTAATTGACTACATAACTCCAGAATTGTGACTTAAAGGTTGAATAGCTTATCTTCTCCTTTCTTAAATGTATTTGAAGATTACCAGATTTTAAAATTTCCTTAAGTGTTTCTTAGAGAAGCAAGGGAAATGAATAAAAGGTTTAATCATTTGGGATTCAAATGAACCAAAGTTACAGCCTTCAAATTCACTCTATTTTAAATTAAATTTGCAGAACAGTTAAAAAGGCCCAGCTGAAGCTATCAGATATTTTTTCTCCCAAGAGCAGAAACTGAGAAGTCATGGCAATAATGACCAATAACTGGGAACTTGAGAAAGTCAACTGTTTGGGGTACACGGTAATAGAGAGGGTATAAAGAGAAAGACTAAAAGGAGCCCATGAGCACAATGTAAGGTCATTATTTTCTAAAGCAAATTCATCTCTGGAAGACAAAGACTAGTTAAAATAATCTAACAAAGCAAACCAGATGTTAAGGAGAGCAAATACTAAAAGAACAGATAGTAGAGCAGAACTTGTATTTTTAAATTTCACCCAGAAAGCCAGTTCTTTACACAGTGAAATGCTGTGTTAATGAAGTTGAAAAGATTCGCAAAAACATATTGTTAATATTTATCAAACTCAAGAAATGAATGATAGGACTTCCCTGGTGGCGCAGTGGTTAAGAATCCGCCTGCCAATGCAGGGGCCACGGGTTCGATCCCTGGTCCGGGAAGATCCCACATGCCGCGGAGCAACTAAGCCCGTGCACCACAACTACAGAGCCTCTGCTCTAGAGCCCACGAGCCACAACTACTGAGCCCGCGTGCCACAACTACTGAAGCCCGGGCACCTAGAGCCCGTACTCCACAACAAGAGAAGCCACTGCAATGAGAAGCCCGTACAACGCAACGAAGAGTAGTCCCCCGCTCGCCACAACTAGAGAAAGCCCGCGTGTAGCAACAAAGACCCAACGCAGCCATAAATAAATTAATTAATTAATGAAAATAAATTTATTTAAAAAAGAAAAAGAAAGAAATGATCAAGTAAACTTTTTCAAAGCACCTGAGGATACGCATCATCACCTCAGGGTCTTCACTGAAAGAGAAAACCATTTCCATTTCTGTACTCTATTCTACTCTCAATATTTCTGACGCTCAAGTGTGTGGCTGTTTTTCCCACAGCAAACAATTCTCTGACACCAGCTGAGTGTCCTACAATTTAACTCAATCCTGACGCTACCTACCTAGAGATAGCATCCGATCCCACAGGTTAAGGGCTCAGTCCCACAGACGGCTCCCACTTCAGACACCAATTTTAAGTCCTGACCAACTGGCTATAAATTGGCCAAGTCCAATAGTTTGCTAGAATGGCTCCCAGAACTCAGGAAAACAGTTCACTTACTACATTACTGGGTGATTTTTTAATAAAAGGATACAGCTCTGAAACAGCCAGATGCAAGAGATGCACAGGGCAAGGTAAAGGGGAAGCGGTGTGGAGCTTCCATGCCCTCTCTGGGCACCCCACCACCCAGCACCTCCAAGGGTTCAGCAAACAGGAAGCTCTCCAAACTCCACTCTAGGATTCTTATGGAGGTTTCAGCAGGTAGGTATGATTGATTGGCCATTAGCGATTAAGCTTAATCTCCAGCCCCTCTCCCTTCTCAGGGAGAGAAGGGGTGGCGCCTGAAAGTTCCAACATTTTGGTTGGTTCCCCTGGCAACCCGCCCCCAACCTTAGGGGCTTTACCAAAAGACACCGCATTAAAATAAACTCAGGTGTGGTTGAAAGGGGCTTGTTAGGAATAAGAAAAGGCTCTCCTTTTAGCCTTTAAGGCTCTTGTCACTTAGGAAATTACAAGAGTTTTAGAAGCAAGGTGCCAGGAACCATGGACAAACACCAAAACATGTATTTCTTATTACCTCACAGTACCATATTGCTGTATCTTCTCTTTTCCAAGCTCTCTATAATTCCCAGCACACATAAGAAGATAAATTGTTTATGTTATGCAAGTCAGGCAAACCCTTCCTATGGTTTAAGCAGCACCAGAATTGATCTGTTTTGTCCAAGTCAAAACAAAGAATGACTTCAGATATGGAAAGACAGACTGGAAGTTATGTCAGAGAATTAAGACCATCATGACCTTAAGATTCTTCTAAGGATTCACCTTTTATTAATTGATCCAGCTCATCAAGGTATATTTCTAAAATTAGTTTTGAATTGTCATCCCAGATGGTATGTTACATTTGTTAATAATATTTGTGTAATACTAAATCCTTAAAAAGTTTACTTTTTTATATAGCTCACATGCCGATACTTCTTCAAAGAAATTACTTAAAACAGGTTTTAATAAAATACAACAATAAGATTGGTGGCCACGATGGTGAAGTAAGACCCTGAACATACCTCCTCACATGGGCACACCAAAATTACAACTGTTTACAGAGCAACTATCTATGAGAACGTCTTGAAGACTAGCAGAACAGGCTCTCCACGACTAAAGATAATAAAGAAGGAAGCAGATAGGAGAGGTGGAGACATGGTAGAGTCAAGATACACACCTCTGGGTAGGCGACCCACAAACAGGAGGAGAATCATAATTGCAGCGTTTCCCCGAGGGAGCAGGGGGACCGAGCTCCTCATCAGGTACCCCAGCCTGGGGGTGCTGCATAGGGAGGATGAGCCTGTACAACGTCTGGCTTTGAAGGCCAGCTGGGCTTGAGAACAGGAGAGCTGGAGGGCTACAGGAAACACAGACTCCACTCTTAAAGGGTACACGTAAAATCTACATGTTCCAAGTCCCAGCACAGAGGCAGTAATTTGAAAAGAGCCACTTGTTGATCTTCGAGAGTTTCCCAGAGAGGCAGAAGGCAATTGGGAGTCCTCCTGGGGACACAGATCTGGTGAGGATGTGGAGAAAAGGGAACCCTCATACACTGCTGGTGGGAATGTAAATGGGTGCAGCCACTGTGGAAAACAGAATAGAGGTTCCTCAAAAAACTAAAAATAGAACTACCATACAATCCAGCAATTCCACTTCTGGGTATATTTCCAAAGAAAATGAAAACACTAATTCGAAAAGATACATGCACCCCTATGTTCACTGCAACATTGTTTATAACAGCCGAGGTATGGAAGTGTCCATCAACAGATGAATGGATAAAGAATATGTGGTATACATACAATGGAATACTACGTAAAAAGAATGACACTTTGTCATTTCCAACAACATGGATGGACTTGGAGGATATTACACTAAGTGAAATAACTCAGAGAAAGACAAATAGCACATGATATCACTAATATGCGGAATCTAAAAGACAAAACAAATGAACAAACATAACAAAACAGAAACAGAGTCCTAGATACAGAGAACAAACTGGAGGCTGTGAGAGGGGAGACGTGTGGGGGGTGGGGGGGATAAGTGAAATAGATGAGGGAGATTAAGAGATACAAACTTCCAGTTATAAAATAAGTAAGTCATGGGGATGTAATGTACAGCATGGGGAATATGGTCAGTGATATTGAAATAACTTTGTATGATGACAGATGGTAGCTAGACTTATCCTGATCATTTGGTAATGTATAAAAATACTGAACCACTATGTTATACACTTGAAACTAATATAATATTGTAAATCAATTATACTTTGATTATTAAAAAACACAATGACATAAGATGGCAAGCTTTAATAGTAGAAATTAAATCATGTTTTTCAAGATAGACTTTAATTTTCCTTGAACTGATTTATATTAAGACAAAAGGCTTAGGAAGAATTGAATACTGCCTTATTCCAAAAAAGCGTTTGAGGCAGCAAGAGAAACTAAGTAGAGTTTAACTACAGTTTTGAGATGATTACGACAGTAAACATTTATTGGTGTAGTAGACGCTGGTAACTTTTATGGTTGTTCCAGACCATATTGCTATTAAAAAAGAAAGAGGCAACAATGAATTGATTAAAGTGTTAGGCTCCGTAATTAACTAACTTACCTATATATCTTAAACTCCTCCCTCATCCAATCCACCTTTCATGTGAAGTTCTGGCAGAGTACTTTATTGCCCCCTTAATAAGCTATCTAACTACATGTGAAGGTAAAAAAAAAATTCTGAAGTTGTTTCTACACACACCTGTATCCTTTCTCCAAAAATTCATAAGCTGATTTTAATCATTCTTCCAATTAACCGTGTTTAAATGACAGTAAATACGAGACATGATCACAATGGCTGCAAATCGCAATCTTAGACTAAAATTTTAGCCAGCCCCTACCCATCCCCCACCGTGTCACCCCAAAGAACTCCTGCAGGCCACTCTACTGAGTCTAAACCAAGACGTCTTACCCTTCAGCACCTGGGATGGCCTTGCCAGGATTCGAACCTGGATCATCTGTATGGTCAGACAGAGGCTTCCAAAGAGCACAAGACCAGCTGCGGGTGCAGATCCCTTCCTCACAATTAAAATTCTGCAAAGCCAGGCATTTTCAGAGAACCAAGTTTGCAGAGACAGGTTTTACTTAGATACTAAAAATAGAGAACTCAGGGAAAAAAATGAACATATTGATCAGGCTACATGTTTACAGCTAAAAGATACTTCCTCATACACATCTCCTTTGATCATAATCACCTTGAAAGGTAGGCAGGTAAAGACTGCCCTAATTCTTCTACAGATAAAGTTACTGCAGAAGTGTCACAGGCAGAACTCTTCTAATGGGACTGACTGCTCTAAATAGTAAGGAAAACCAGGTTGTCTCAGGAACTTTACCTTGGCATTTTTCTGGATTGGGCAAAACTCTGGACCTCTTTTGAGGCAAATTTATTCGTGGATCACCAACTGTCAGTCCCAGAATAGTACCTGCTGGAATTTCTGCTGGTGATGTTATTCCTTTAGCAAAAAAAACAAAACAAAACAAAAAGTTATTCACAAATACATATATATTTGCTTTTATTTTCAAATTTCTCTAATGAAACTTTCACCTTGGGCTAATTATGTAAAGACACGTATTCCCCTTTTTTTCCCCGAAGATACTTTCAGAGAATAAATTAACGTTCATAAAGAGTGAAGTTTCTTACAAAAAGCATTAAATTAACATAACAGGTTATTTTACTACATGAGCATGTATGTTCGTATCAATAACTACAGGAGCTTCACACACAAATGCAATCATGTGAAGGTAAGTAAGATTTTAGTTTAGTAGCTGGCACACGCATTTATCTATAGCAATGGAATGCCAATTATCTAGAATACTAACACCTCATTTGTGCTTTCTTGCTGTATTTTAACAAACAGTTACAAGTTAAAAAGCACACTACATTTAGGTAGCTCAACTGCAAGATGCTCTTTTAACCCATTTCCCACTCTTCCCTTCTTCCCCAGTACAACCCAGTATCCCCCGTTATACCTCCCAACAATTCAAAGATGGTTTCCTGTCTGTGATGAAGGGAAACGCTATCAGGATTCCTGCAGGTTTCAATCCACCAACAGTGAGGTGTCTTCTCTGTGTCCTCTCCCTCCTGAAAAACAACAAGTCCTGTTCACCAGACAAATAATGGATCAGACTTAATAATTTTGGCGAAAATCGTTGTGCTATTGGCCCCATCCTTTTTTCCCTGTTTGTGGGAATGAATCTTTTGTGAGGGGAACCAGGGAAACTGTCACATCAGACTAATGATTCTTCTTATTACAGACAAGGACACAGGACTATACTTCTCTCAAGATTTCACAAACTAAGAAAAACATTCGTGGTTTTCTGAGAGACTACCTACCTAACTGACCGCACACCTGTGGTCTCTGTAGCACAGTGCCAACAAGAGATGCCGTGTTCTTCTCCCACTCTACCAACTTCATCACCACAGAATGAAGCAATAAAATTTTCCTCACCAAAGAAAAACCAAACCAATACCTTTTGAAGAAATCTTCAGCAAAAGGATTTATTACTACTATAGAATTTCTAGAAATTTCAAGGAAGTTACACAAGTATTTTACTTGCCTTTTTTCTGAACAGAACTAGGAATTGGGAAAGGTTTCAAATAGCACTTCAAGTACCATAAGCATGCCCAGGAAGAGAACGTACAGCTATGATTCATACCAAAGTTCACTGAAGTAGGATGTGCCCCTACAGATTCCAACCTGTAATACATGCGCCCATTACCTCACACAAACTCAGGTGGCACAAACTAGTGGTTCAAAGTACAGGCCCTGGAACCAAACTTCCGAGGTTCAAATCCTCCCTCTGCAACTTATGAGCTAGCATGGAGTAACAACTCTGCACCAGGCACTGTGCTAAGCCCAGGGGACAGAGTAAAGAATGGGACTGCTCTGTCCTCGCCATCACGAAGCTCAGACTCTTATGAGACACGAACATCGAACAAATATGCAAACAAATCTAGACGTAAATAGAGGAAATGTACAAGATGGGATGAAAACAACAGGAGGGATGTAATTTAACTTAGGGGATCAGAAAAGGATTCTAGAGGAAAATGATATAGATGTTGAAATTTAAAGAATGAGGAAGGCTTAGCCAAGAAGAGCGATAGAGGTGGGACATTCAGACAGGCTCTAAGGGAGGTGAGATCTGACATATTCTAGAACTGGAAGAAGGCCAGGGTGGCTGAAGTGCCAAGGGCGAGGAGAGACGAGCCCAGACAGACGTGAAGGTATAAGATTACCAGTCAAATTAAGGGCTTTGGAATTTATCTCAAATACAATGAGAAGCTATCCAAAAGCTTTTAATCAGGAAGTAGCGCGATGTGAATAAATTTTCAAAATATCACTTTGCCTCCTGCGTGGAGAATAGAGTGAAAAGTGAGAGCAATGAAGGAAAGTTAAGAAGCTGCTTCAGGATTCAGGAAAGAGACAACAGTGGTTGAGACTACTGTGGAAACAGGGAAGAGGGAGAGAGAAGTCGTCTTTTTTTTTTTTTTTTTTTAAATATCTGTCTTTTAACAGCTCAAACTCCGTTCAGATCTATCACCATATTCAACGTGTCCAATCTGCAAGAGGCACAGGCACTGAAGGGTTAATTGCACAAATACAGAAAAACAAACCGATTCTGAACCCAAAGTGTCTGATTCCTAATCTAGTCTCTACTCTCCAGACCTGCACTGTCAACATGGCAGCCACTAGCCACAGAGAACAGTTTGAATTTAACTGTTAGTTAATTAAAATTAAATAAAGGAACCAATTCACTTCCTCAGTCACGCTAGCAACTCGGTAGCTACATGTGGCTGGTGGCTCCGTAATGGACGGCACAAAGAAACATCACCCTCGCAGAACATTCTATTGGACAGAGTTGCACTCAACACACTGTTCTCAACCTGTTAGACATCACCCTTAAAACTAGCCCCAGAAAATATGCATCACACAAGTACAAACAAAAAAAATAGCATATACTTTCCAGGATTTTAGGGCTCCCTGTTAGCTGCCTATGGAGAAGTTAAGAACCTTCTATAAGACTCAGAAGCTCAGGAGCAGTCTGTATTTAAATAAGAACAAGTCAGTTTACTTATTCCATTCACTTAGATTTGCTCTTCTAGGAAAAGTGAAAGATAAAAGTCTTTGATAATAAGCATAAGTAGGGAAACAAACATTTATAAGCCATGGCCCAAAATGTTACCAAATTATGTTAGGTTTCACAAATTTGCTAAGAAGGAGGTGACCAGAATAAAACATTACAAGCACGTTTACTCTTACAGTGTGGACAGAAGCAGCTTTGAGTGCTTCAGTTAGGATGGAGTGGGAAAGTGGACCAATCAGCCGGAATCTGTTCATCTCCATCGTCAAATCACTGAAAGAAAGAAAAGGTCTTAAAATGGAAACTTCCATCGTATATGATGTCTGTTTCACCGGCAAAAACAGAGCACACCTTCACTGAAAACGGTCAGTAGGTTCAGAGCAAATTCAACCCATACCTGATTACAATGCCTGTGGTTGGAGAGATCCAAGAATACGGCTGAAGTGGATCTCTAGTTCCATCACCGATGACTTTTTTAATTGGTTTAGTATTTTCCTCATCATCTTTCCATTTTCTTTTCTTGCCAATTTTCTCTGTGGGCAGGTCAGTTTGGCTTTTTTCTTGGGATGGTGTCAGAAGGGGATCAGGGAGGCAGACAGTCGACTTGGTGGGTTCCACACACTGGCACACTGCTTTTATTTCCTCTAAGATATCCTAAGGATATGTTTAAACATTTTACTTTTAAACTCTGGAATTTAAATACGTTTCGAATTTAAGTTGGTTTAGTTTATGTTATTTTTTCTACCTTTAAAAATGTACATTTTTATTCTTCACAAATTAAACTACATTTATCATCATCAAAAAGGTTTTTTGATTCCTCTGCACTTAGAACAGAAAAAGAACTCTGAAATGTCAAAGATTAATGAAAACAACATGAATACTCTGACCAGTTTTTTTAAAAAACTAGTTTAAAGAGGAATTTGGAGAAAATTTACAGTCTACTGTATAAAAGCAGGGAGTATGATAAAAAAGGAAAGCTAAGCTAAATGCAGTATTAAAAAATCATCAGAATTACTCAAAACAGATTCTCATCATCAAACAGGCTCTCACAAGCACCTGAATACCAATGAACCCATTCAGGCTGATGGAAGCATTAGTCCCAGTGCACCATTTCAAGCCCTTTGCCTAATAAGATTGGTTTTCATCTCTCCTTCTACTTAGGGCTTACTAAAAGTCAGGTCAAGATTTGCTCCACTTAATATTCACGTAACTATCCTCCCTATATTCAAATACCAAGCTATCAATCAAACTTTTAGACTATTCAAATTTCTATAGCACTGATTTCCAACAGTCATCAAGAATACAGTGACAGAGTGATGAGGAAATACTGTCAAGGATTATACCTGTTTAAGACTTGGATGAAGCCATATCCACAAGTGCCTGCTCTCAGAAGTGTCACCAGGGGTCCTCTCAGCCTTCCAGATAAATGTCACAGGACCCAGCATTTCTCTAGGATATTTATTTGCCCGGTAAAGCATGAGACTACCTTGGCGCTTTCCAGACAAACAGTGAACTGCTGCAAAAGTCAATCCTGACATAAACAGAAACAGAATTCTAAGATTTCAAGTGCTGAGACTGCATTATTAGTTCCTGATAGCCATACTGTTATTTATTGTCTAACTCCATGATGGATGAGGTGTTGGTTTCGATCACTGCTTAGATCAAGAAGTGATCAAAACCACCCAAGAAGTTCTCAGTTAAATATTTGAGTAAATGATTTAATGAGTTTTGAGTTTCCTCCTGCCTAAATTCACTCCACCAGAATAATGGTTCTCTCACTTTACACTCAACAATATTTGAAATGGCTGTAAAGCCACCCCAAGCTTTCCTTATATGAACATAGTCATTGGTAACATGAACTGTCTCAGTAAAGCGTGTTTAAATTCCAAAATGCTTACAGCAGACACTTGTTCATGAAATGAATACATATATAAAGACTAAAATAGGACTCTGGGCTTCCCTGGTGGCGCAGTGGTTAAGAATCCGCCTGCCAATGCAGGGACACGGGTTCGAGCCCTGGTCCGGGAAGATCTCACATGCCACAGAGCAACTAAGCCCATACGCCACAACTACTGAGCCTGCGCTCTAGAGCCCGAGAGCCACAACTAGTGAGCCCACGTGCCACAACTACTGAAGCCCGCGCACCTAGAGCCTGTGCTCCTCAACAAGAGAGGCCACCGCAATGGGAAGCCCACGCACTGCAAGGCAGAGTAGCCCCCGCTCGCCGCCACTAGAGAAAGCCCGCACACAGCAACGAAGACCCAACGCAGCCAAAAATAAAATCAATAAAAATAAATAAATTTATAAAAACTAGAATAAAATAAAATGGGACTCAGCTCTGAAACAAGTTTACCTGTGTCTATGCTACACATTGGAGAAAGTGCCTTCAGTATTTCTTCCTCTTTGCCCTTCAACTCCAAACAACAGTAGTAGGATAAATCCTGCAAAAAGAGGGAGATACAATCAAAAGCTTGAATTTCCATTGAAAATGTAAGTGGCAGTTCCTACTTTTTAGAAAGAAAATATGTGTTTTATCCCATATTCACAGATAAGTTCGAAGTAGGGTGTAAAAACTACTGCCTCTAAGTAACGGATTATCCCTCTCCAAAACCTAACTAAAGTAAAAAAAATCAGAGTAGAATAAGCAAGACGGTAATAAATTCAGCAATATTATGTTAAGCTTGCTCACTTTGGTTCCCTAATTCAGGACCTCAGGATTACTAAACACTGAGCCTAAAGACACACGTGGCAGTTTATCCCACATTTCTCCACTGCTCAGTCTTGACCATGATATCCAAATTTGACTAAGCAATGGCACAAGGAAAACTGAGAGCAATCAGAGTAAGGCCATACCAACTTAAGTAAGATGAAGAGAGCTCAGACTGAGCTAATAAAATCAATTACATTAAAGAACTATAATAATGGTTAATGGATACTGAAAGGTTACTTAAGTGCTAGCAATGGGCTAACTCCTTATATGGACTGCCATTTAATCTTCCCAAGACCTGATGAACCAGGTACTATCGTAATCTTATTTGACAGATGAGGACACTGAGACAGAGACTGTTACTTGAACAGAGCCATATCATCAGTAAGTGGAGAAGCTAGCGTTCAACTCAGGCTCACTGACCCCCAACCAACCCCTCCGCCATGGCTCCTTTAAGCAATTTCAGTACACGCAGCAACTGAAACTAAAGTCATAGGTAAGGCTCTGACAAACTCACATTAATCAATGCTACCACTCACACACAGAAATCTTCCCAGCAATAGCGATCCGCTCTCAGCTGTCAGTGGCAGAGGAACCCCACCAGAGTGTGTACAACTGGGTGACAGCAGAGAATAATGGTTAAGAGCGTGGAACTCTGGAACCAGACTACCTGGGCTCAAATCCCAACTTCACCACTCATTAGTTGTATGGCCGGGGATAAACTGCCCAACGTCTCAGTTTTCTCATTTGTAAAATGGAAATAATGGTAAAACTTACCCCATACTGTTGTTGTAAGGATTAAGTGAGTAAACACATGTAAAGTACTAAAACAGACATAAATTAAGTACTCAAAAATATTTGTTATTACTAGCTATTATTTTTATTACTTAGGACTAATCAAAATATAAAGAAAATACCTGATAACCTCAGCAAAAATTCTGTCCAAAATGAGAAGTAACTATATGTCTGCCTTAAAATTTGAGAGATGACAGAGTACAGTGGAAAAAGCAGAGGCCAGGGGAATCAGCTCCCGACGTAGCACTGGGGAGGGCCTATCTTGCTACGTAGGCCACCAACAAGCTGTGCAGCCCTAGGCAAGTCACTTCATCTCTCTGGATCCCAGGCTCCTCAACAATCAAAATGAAGAATTTGACTATAACCCATGATTTCTGCTGCTGAGTCTTCAAATCAAAGGCTCTTATAAGGTTCTTGTATTTACTTTACACCCATTAGGATGGCAATTATCAAAAAAACAGAAAACAACATGTGTTGGTAGGACATGGAGAAACTGAAGCCCTTGTGCACTGCTGATGGGAATGCAAAATAGTGTAGCCTTTATGGAAAAAAGTATGATGGTTCCTCAAAAAAATTAAACATAGATCTACCACATAATCCAGCAATTCCTCTCCTGGGTATATACCCAAAAGAACTGGAAGCAAGGAACTGAAGAGATATTTGTACACCCATGTTCATAGCAGCATTACTCACAATAGCCAAACGGTAGAAGCAGCTCAAGTGACCACTGACAGATGAATGAATAAACAAAATGTGGTATATACATACAATGAAATATTATTCTGCCTTAAAAATGAGGGAGGACGTCTCTGGTGGCACACTGGTTAAGAATACAACTGCAGTGCAGGGGACACGGGTTTGAGCCCTGGTCCGGGAAGATTCCACATGCCGCAGAGCAACTAAGCCCGTGAGCCACAACTACTGAGCCCGTGTGCCACAACTACTGAAGCCCAGGCACCTAGAGCCAGTGCTCCACAAGAGAAGCCACCACAATGAGAAGCCTGCGCACCGCAACAAAGAGTGGCCCCCGCTCGCCGCAACTAGAGAAAGCCCATGTGCAGCAAGGAAGACCCAATGCAGCCAAAAATAAATAAATATAATTTTAAAAAAAAAAAAGAGGGAAACTGACGAATGATACAACATGGATTAATCTTAAAGACATCATGCTAAGTGAAATAAGCCAGTCTCAAAAGGAGTTGGCTTACTGTGTGAGTCTGCTTATACGAGGTACCTAGAGTAGTCAGATTCATAAAGACGAAAAGTAGAGTGGTGGTTGACAGCAACTGGTGGAGAGAAGAATGGGGAGTTAGTGTTTAATGGATGCAGGGCTTTGGTCTCGGAGATGAAAAAGCTCTAGAGATGGATGGTGATGACAGTTACACAACGTGAATACACTTAATGCCACAGAACTGTATACGTAAAAATGGTTAAAATGACAAAGTTGTTGTTATGTCTAATTTACCACAATTTTTTTAAGGTTCTTGTATTGATTATTCTGCTACATTGCTCTCAAGAGGTAGCAGAGGATGCTAATACTAACGGCTTTCAAAAGTTGGCCAAGGTCATCCTGCCATTGAAAGATAGGCCCGCTGCAAAGAACAAATTTCTAAACACGTACTGGAAGAGAGAAAGCTGCTGAATTAGCAACTGACCGGGGGCGGGGTGGGGTGGGGGGATGCACAGGAGAAGACAGGACAGCCAAATAAATACTATTATGTAGCTCTAAAACCAACTGTCCTCTTAAAGAGTTTAAAACAAACTTCCCAGCATAGATGGTTCTCAAATATCTGTGGTGGTGAATGACCGCTGAATGAATCCCGAGCATGACCGACAAGATCCTGCAGGGTCTGGTTCCTACTTATTCTCCAGAACTAATCTCGCCCTATGTTAGCCCTGCTCTCACTCTCTTCATCTTTCTCACAATGAATTTATTTCAATCCTTCCTTCCTATCTGGCTGCCTCTGCCTTCACCCACTCTGCCATTTCCTTATCCCTTAGAGCTCCGCTCAAGCATCACTTCCATGGGGAAGCACTCCTATTCCTGTTACGAACGGTCATGGTATCGTATGGTATTCCCTTACAACTGTATATTTGGCTAATTATTTGATTAATGTCAGTGTGCCCCAAGACCTTTAGGCTGCTTCATCTCCAGCATCTGGCAAAATGCCTCTTGCCCAGTAATTATTTTTAAAATGAATAATCTTAGATAGGGCTTTGGCATACCATGAACTGGTCTAAAAGTCTAAATCAGAAAGGGTCTAAACGAAAGTAAAGGGGAAAGCAATCGGAAAAGCATACCTGAAGGAGGCAGCGGCTCGTCATGGCTCGATAGCAGGCTCTGTGGCTCTTGACTGTCGGCCTCTCCCCCAGGCAGTAGCCCCACCTCTTGACCATGTGAAACCGCTTCGCGTGCCAGATGTGAGTTTCTAGCCATTTGTTCTTCTTTTGTCTCCGGTTAAATTCTAGCATCCGGTTTATGTGACATCGCCGAGCTTTATGGCACTTATTTTTTGAGTGTTCTTTTTTCTGATGAACCGCTTTCTCTGCCTAGAGTTTCAAGAAGACAGGCAGATCCTAGTTTGTAACCATCTCAAAACAAAGTTAAATGTTAGGAATTCAAACAGCTCATTTTAGGTGAAGTGGAGTACCTTACAGACTCCATTAGTTTGCTTAATTTTTTAACTTGGTGATTTCTCCAATGAAAGTAGAGGAGGCAACAGAAAGAGTGAAGATTTTAGAAAAAGGTAAACCTAGGAAGGAAACACAGTTCTATCACTTACTAACTGGGCAAGCTTCAGGGACTGGGAAGATTAGAATATTTATAAAATGTTCAACACAGTAACTCAAACTTATTTGTGGCTATTAATATTAGAAAGCAAGAAAGAATAAATCAAACGCTAGCTTTGTGTTGATTTTTTTTATTGTTTTTTAACATCTAAGAATATAACTAAACCCAAAACTTAGGACCAAAGATATAAAAGTGGGGAAAACCTGCACATTTCATATCACTTAGGTACTGACAGACAAATGTTTAATGTTACCACTAGGAAACAGACTTCACATTAAATCTAGAGAGAACAAAATTCCTGTTTAGTTTTCATTCTTCACTTCTTCCATAGCTAAGCTAAACTTCTGTGGGAAAAACTTTTCCATTAGTTTGTGGGCCCCTTAAGAATAAGGACTTTACCTTAATGGACCCTAACCTCACCACCAGCATAATACCAGTACACGGAAGGCACTTGATAAAGAAATTCTGAATCAATTAGTAAAGACATAGTGTGGTTAGACAATCATAGAATGTCCAAGCCAAGAATTTTGGTAAAGCCAAAAACAACTGGACATGAACAAAAAATTAAATCCAAGTTCAAGTTTTCAACATTAAAAAAAGACAAAAGGCAAATACTAGGCACTGATGCTGCCTTTTTTAACCTTCCAACTCTCAACTGGTCACACCCCCAAAGTGCAGAGCTAAAATTACTTATCTGGTAAGAAGGTCAAATTTTCATTTTAAATCTGGCAGGGGAACATCAACTGTTTAACATCATAGAGAGAGGTTCCAAATGCTGTATCTAAAAGTAACTGTAATATCCAACAGCCTGCTAATTTTGGAGGGGAGTGGAGGTGGAGATGGGGAATATAATGATTAAACCAAAAAATATGCAAAATGAGCATGTTGTTTTTTAGTCTTCATTTTAATAAATTCTGTTAGGTTAATACTTCTCAACTTCCTTTAAGGACCACTAACCTAAACATTTACATTAAGGGACACTTATACCTCTTTCTGGGCAATCTCCTGTAACCGTCGAGGAAGGCGTTTGACATTGTGACTCATGGCTCTTCGTCTCATGTGCCGTGGCAGTGTCTGGAAAACCAGTGAATTAGAAGATTTCTGGGCCACTGCTTTCAACATGGCACTGATTTCAGCAGCTCGAGCTTGCGCAAAAGTAGAAGCTGTCGAAGAGAACACCACCGTCATTAAAAACTCATCTTGAATTGACACTTTTCCTGGTAGGTTTCAGAAGGAAAACAGATTTGAAGCACATGAGCTTACAATTCACCCACTACCCTAACTCCTAATAGATTAACACCAATAGTAGTTATTTCTGTTACATGATTGTGAAACTAAGGATTCGGTTTTACTTTTCTAATCAGAAGAAATTTAGTTAAAAAATAAGGTAAAGGGCTTCCCTGGTGGCGCAGTGGTTGGGATTCCGCCTGCCAATGCGGGGGACGCGGGTTCGTGCCCCGGTCCGGGAGGATTCCACATGCCGTGGAGCCTGCGCGACCGGAGCCTGTGCTCCGCAGCGGGAGGGGCCGTGGCAGTGAGGGGCCCGCGTACCGCAAAAAAAAAAAAAAAAAAACGGTAAAAAAAGAGTTTTTTTAAAACAGAGAGCTGGGCTTCCCTGCTGGCACAGTGGTTAAGAATCCACCTGCCAATGCAGGGGACACAGGTTTGAGCCCTGGTCCAGGAAGATCCCACATGCTATGGAGCAACTATACCCATGCACCACAACTACTGAGCCTGTGCGCCACAACTACTGAGCCCATGTGCCACAACTACTGAAGCTCACATGCCTAGAGCCCATGCTCTGCAACAAGAGAAGCCACCGCAATAAGAAGCAACGAAGAGTAGCCCCCGCTCACTGCAACTAGAGAAAGCCCGCATGCAGCAACGAAGTCCCAATGCAGCCAAAAATAAATAAATAAAATAAATAAATTTATTAAAAAAATAAAAAAAACAGAAAGCTACATGCAATATAATCACAACCATTCTTTTTTTTTTCTTTTTTTTCTTCTTTTTTTTTTTTTTGCGGTATGCAAGCCTCTCACTGTTGTGGCCTCTCCCATTGCGGAGCACAGGCTCCGGACGCGCAGGCCCAGCGGCCATGGCCCACGGGCCCAGCCGCTCTGCGGCACATGGGATCCTCCCGCACCGGGGCACGAACCCGTGTCCCCTGCATCAGCAGGCGGACTCCCAACCACTGCACCACCAGGGAAGCCCACAACCATTCTTAAGTGTAATAATCCCACAAGAAAACAAAGAAAAAACAAAATTTTAAATGATTTTGACTCCAGGGGTTTTCTTCCTTAATATTTCCTGTTTTTTTACAAATATGTGACCGTAACTATTTTCAGTTTTCTTTATTGAAAAATAGACTATTTTTTCTGAATAATAAACAGAGCACTGGAGAAATTTAAGTGAATGCCTCCAAGAAGGCATAAAGAAACACCAGAAGGCACGCTTAAGGTGTGTACAAGGAATACAGGGTTACCAGGTAGTGAGGGGTGACGGTGAAGGGCGGTATTGGAAAATGAGACTGGACAGGGCCTGGAGACAGGTACTTACAGGTCTTGGTTGCCGTCAGAGTGCGTTAAATTGGGTTTTAGCTTTGGAGATTCCATGCTGAGGAGTGTGGATGGCGTTTTATACTTTTTAGAAAGGGGGGAGGGGGTGACAAAGATGACTTTAAGACAAAAAGGAACAGTTCACAAATCAGAACCTCTAAGAAGACAGTAAGAGAGAGGAGGGAGCCCGAAGGAGGGAGAGCTAGCAGGCCCAGGGAAGCGCTGGTCTGAGTCCAGGCTGGAGGTGAGACACGCCCATGTGGACAGAAGGGAGGAGAGAGACAGGGAGGCGGGGCCAAGGCCCGGGGCGGAGAGAAGGCACTAGAAATCTGGCTGCAGGAGAAACAGAGAGCTCCCGGTACAATCAAACTTGGCTTCTGTACAAACACCTACCGGTTATATACTTGGGAATCTCCTGAGAAGTGCCCTCGGGACCTGCTTTCCATCCTCCCTTTTTTTTAAAGGTTACCCTGGAGGAAGGCTGCTCCTTCGCATCAGACTCAGCCAGCAAATGGTGGCTCGTTTTGGTTTGCCGCTGTCGTGAAGGTCCAGAATGAGGCTCTAGTATATTTTCAAAAAAGAAAACAAAAAGAAAAAACGTCACTTTTATCAGAGATAAGGATTAGAGTGTTGGGTGAAAACTGATCAGGTTTTTAATCCTGCAACCACCCTGTAAGTGGCTATTACTGTCCTCCCCTTAAGGAGGAGGGATCTCAGGCAGAGAGGTGAGTTGACTTGCCCAAGGTCACATAGCTAGGAGGCAGCACACTAGCTAATCATGTCAGTGTGACACATGAAAGAACCTTGGGTATAACAGAGGGAACTTTTCTCCATATAAATAGTGCAATGTGGCTTTTTCACCTAAGCTCCCTTAAATACTATAATCCACATGATTTTGCATATGCAGTCTTTAATCATAATTCTCTGGCACACTCAAGTTGAGAGCCACTATGCTAAGAAAGAAATAAAAGCAGTCTCTATACAAATGTCTAGGCATTCAAACCATTCTGACTTTAACACAATATCTCTATGAATACAGGGAAAGATCAGTAGAGAATTTTACAGCCTTCCTGTTTATTTCCATGGCAGTGATAATTAAGCCCCTATAATCATGAAACATGTTGCAAGGTCTGTCATTGTGAGGTTTAAATGAGATAATGTGTGCTATGGCTTCTCACTTGGCACAGTGGGCATGAATGTTGGATCTGAATCATTTTTCTGTTGCTGCCTGATGAACAGCTATCCCCTTCATATCACTTTACAAGGTTCTAAAATCAGCACACAAGTTAAACGCAGATATGATGAATGCACTGCATTTCTTTTAGGAAATATAGAAGTGTCATTTAATAATAACTGTTAAGGTACAGATAAAATATATCAGCTGTAAAATACCTACAGCCAATTCTCATTATTCCCAGCAGTTATGTTCTAGAAAGTCACAGCCAACACTGAACTAGTGAACACTGAACCACTGCTCCTAGAGAAAACAAGTATGTATCTATGTATGTATGTATACATACATCTCACAGAGATTATGACCGTAAATCGTAAGAACAACTCATCCTAGTAGATTCTATTTCCTTTCTTTTACAAAGAGAAAATGAGGTTCAGAAGTGTTAAGTGACCTGCCTCAAGCTGCCCCACAATCGCAGTTCAAACCCCGGTGAGAGCTGGAGCTTCCTGCACTACACTGCCCTGTCCCACCAGTCTCCCTCCTCTGGTCATCTCTGTACGAAGCTGAAGCAGGAAGGCACTGGGAACCTCCACTGGGAATACCCACATCAGGTGACTCAAAATTTTCCCCACTCTTTGCACGTCCGCGAATGACCATCAAAGTGCCATGAGTATTAAGTTTGGGGTTACAAATTTAGCAACTAGGTGAATGTGCAAATACAAAACTTGCAAACAATGGTCACCTGTATCTATTTTTAACTCAACTCCTTTATCATTTAGATTATGACTAACAAAAGGAGCTGACAAAAGCAATCCAAATGGAAGTATGTGTAGAGAGCACCATGTTTATCTTACCTTTTGGAGACTGGAAAGGTCTTCTACCTCCATTATGGTACTTTACACCACTGTCAGCCACAAAGCCAGAGGATAAAGTCACATTGGTGGGCTGGTTTCTCATTTTCTTAGCATGTTTCCTTTCTTTTGCATTAGACATTTCTGGAAAGAAAGTAATAAATTTACTACAGGGAGAAGGAACTTCCTTTCAAAAATAAAAATAAATTTAATGGATAAATGTTCATGTGACTCAAAATTTGATTCTTCAATATAATAAATCTCCATTTATTATAGCTGGATTGATGATATCAAAACGTTATCGTGATATTGATCTACAGCAAGGACCCAAAACCCGATTCAACAGAAAAAAATAATTTTGTTTTGCGCTGTCAAATAATTAAGTCACATACCAGTGTTGACACTGCATAAAGTCTATTGGAAGAATGAAAAATGAACTGTGAGATAAGATCCCTATGCTGCGGTAAAAAACTTAAATTAGCTAAACCAGTTTATCAAAATTCTTAGGTGAAACGAGTCACATGAATTAATGAAATATGGGACACACTATTCAGATACGGTAACTTCACCAAAAACTGAACATAAATTACTGATGTTTTCATTTCTACTGCTGAGATGAGGCCAGGTGTACCTTTAATTTAGAATAGCAAAACGATCTCAATTTGAAGTAAGAAGGACAAAGGACAAAAACCTAGTGGAGCCTGATTACACAGTAGTTTTCAACTCTCAGACTCAATGTCCCCTTTCTTTTACTGAAGAGTTTGAACACCTGTTTTCTATTTTTAAATGAAATTCATTAATTACATAACCTACTAGACACATAACTTTTATCAAAACATGTCCTACAATATGTGTCCTCATTGTGATGCAGAGGAGAACTAAAAGTAATTCTAATAAAATAATATCTATTTTCTATATGTAAATATTTCACCATAACTAGATGGCATTATGAAATAGAGATATTTTTAACCCAGGGAGATAATCACTGACACAGGCACCAACACAGGCATGGGCACAATCTGTAGAGCTGGAGAAGGGTCCCGAAGCTCCCATGCAACAGTCATTAACTCTTTCCTTGCTGACTGTAGGGAGGTCGGACACAGGGAACGGTCCTGCAGGAAAAGGGGGACAACCAGGAGGCTGGGAAGCTCAGAGTAGCAGAACCAAGCTATTCTCCAAGCATTTAAATGTTTTAATACTAGTCTTTACTCATACCTAAACATAGAATTACGTGTCTGAGGCTTCTCTGGTGGCACAGTGGTTAAGAATCCGCCTGCCAATGCAGGGGACACGGGTTCGAGCCCTGGTCTGGGAAGATGCCACGTGCCGTGTAGCAACTAAGCCTGGGGGCCACAACTACTGAGCCTGTGCTCTAGAGCCCGCGAGCCACAACTACTGAAGCCTGCGCGCCTAGAGCCTGTGCTCTGCAACAAGAGAAGCCACCGCAATGAGAAGCCCGTGAGCAGCAATGAAGACCCAACGCAGCCAAAAATAAATTAATTAATTAAAAAAAAAAAAAAGGATTACATGTCTGCAACAGCTACAAAGGCAAAGTAATATGGGTGTGTTGTACGAGTACCTCTAAGAGAAGGTAGTAATACCACTGGCGACATAATCTCCCAAATTGGTAAACACTCTTTGATAAAGTACAAAATTTTTTTTAAAAATACAATCTTGCCTCATTTATTGTATTCCTGGAAAATTCAGTGTATATTAAATCCATGAAGCCGATGCTTTTATGCAAAGCAGAGTCAGGTACTACACACTGCAGGATGGCTAACATCCCTGACCCCTGCCCAGTAAATGGCAGCAGTGTTACCCCAATCATTATGCCCACCAAAACAGCTGCACAAACTTTCAAATGCCACATCCGGATTTGCACCACGTCCAATAAGTAGCACTGAACTAACGACCTTCCATTCACTTACCACCTTTCCAATGCAAGACTTCATGCAAAATTAAGAGTAACCTATGTGGCATAGTGTTTAAGAGCCTTCACTATCTTCCTTAACACTTTTTAGTTGTATAAGCTTAGGAACGTTACTTTCCCTCTTTGAGCTTCGGTCTCTCCTTCTATAAATGGGAATAATCAGCAGGTTGCTATGAGTATTAAATAAGGTAATGTACATAACACAAATCATGGGGCTTTGCATAAACTAAGGGCTCAGTTTATGGTAGCTCTTATTCTTAAATAATAAATGAAATAAGAGACTTATGTCATTTCACTTTCTCACTCCATTCTGCTTTGACCTAAATGAAAGACAACCAGATCTACACCCCAAAACATTTTTCAAACTAAAAAATATGTAGGAGGTAAATTGAGTTCTACAGAGCTTGTTGGCTAGTGAAGGACATGATTCAGATCAGTCTGTATTAAGAATCATTCAAAATTATCCTACAAAACAATGTATTCCACCTGCTTGCATCAGAACTTGCCCAGCAAAACAGAGCACTACCTGGGAACCCTGGGTGGGACACTACGGTTAGGGTGACCTTCAGAAGTCACATCTCTGAGCTTAGGTTCTAGCATTCCATTGTATGTATATACCATACTTTGATTATCTACTCATCTATCAACGGATATTTGGGTTGCTTCCACCTCTTGACTATTGTGAATAGTGCCGCTATGAACATGAATGTACAAATATCTCTTTGAGATCCCGCTTTCAATTCTTTTGAATATATACCTACACGTGGGATTTATGGATCATATGGTAGCTCTGTTTTTAATTTTTTGAGGAATGGTGATATGTTTTCTATTTTGGTTGTGCCATCCCACTAACAGTGAATGTATGCACGGCCTTACTTGCTCCACGGCACGTGGGATGTTCCCGGACAAAGGCTCGAACCCATGTCTCCTGCATTGGCAGGTGGATTCTTAACCCCTGTGCCACCAGGGAACAACGAGGATTTTCTTATATTCCGTTTCAGAAGCAGGATAGGGCAGGGATTTTGCCAGTCTTTTTCACTGTTGCATCTCCAAGACCTAGCCTTGCACAAAGCAGGGACTCAATGTATATATTTGTTGAATGTACATGTGCACGCATAAATGGAGTGAAACGTGCCTATAATGCGTATATTAACAGTAAAAAATATTTAGCTACAGCATGACCGAATATCTTCCAAGAGAACAGCTCTGGGGCCATCTGCTGGACCAAGACCTATAATCTACCTGAAATCAGATCCCAGTCACTAGGCTTCTGCTGAGATAGAAAGGGAATGCAGAGACACCTTGAAAATCTTGGCGAGCTCTCCCAGAGAAGGGAGCATGGGAGGGAGTAGGTGAACAATGGCCAGGTCTCAGCGTGGTCCCCTCAATGACCCATCTTATTCCTTTAGGATGTGCAAGCCAGCTCCCAGGACGGCCTCTGCCCGGAGGTGCAATGCAGAGAAATGACAGACACAGTGGGCTCGGTCACAGGGGCTGAAGTGTAAGTAGATGAAGTAGGGGGTCCCCGGAGAAAGAGAAGCAGGCATGAATTTCTTGACATAAAAGAAGCCATTTTTGGCCCAAGCCATTTTGTGATCTAAGCCTGGCCACAATGTTTGTCTTTAAACAGGTCTCAGTAATAGTGATCTTAAGGGAACTAAAGAACAAACGACAGTTATCAGGCAAGAGAAGTAACAACAGTAAAAATCAGTTGTAAACTCCCATTTCTATTTCCATGGCAAGATTAGCCTGAAGCACTTTCTTGAGCTGTTTTGCAGAATCTGAATCCCCTCGAGCACTCAATCACCAGATCAACAGAACCTAACCCAAGATGATGTTGACCTTTCTTATGACCCTGGATGTTTCAACTAAAGCTTGGACTCTGTTGACCTTTGCCACAATTCAACGCTGAATTCCCCTCTGCTGGAGCCCCTTCATGAATATGCATGCATCCTTAGCTTGAATCTTCCCCAATTTTTCTGTTGGAGAGATACTGCTTTGGGAAATATCCCCGGTGTTCTGCTTATTTGCAGCAAGTAATAAATCCTTCCTTCTGATCTTTGTCTTGGTTGGTTTTTTTGGTTTTGTTTAGTTTTGCTTGTCTTGACATCCACCAAGACGTGAACCCAGTTCTTGGGTAACAGAAAGAGGTGCCAGGCAGGAAGAGGGGCCCCTGCGCAGGCAGCTGGGTGTGAGGGAGAGAATCGGAGGGGAGCCCGGGGACCGCCACACACACTCCCCCATACTTGCGAACCCTGGCGGACGCCAGCCCCTCACGACCTACCTGCCAGACGCTCCGTGGTCCCAGGTCAGAATGACAATGTTCTACCACAGTCCCCGGCGCGACGTGCGCGGCGAGAGAGCTGGAGAGCGCATGCGCCACTGTGACTGCGTCCTCCACGTGGCCCGGAGTCGCAAGGAAACTACAACTCCCAGAATGCCGAGCGAACCCCCCCCCCCCCCCCCCCCCGCCAACCAGCCACTCTTTAAAGCAGGAATTCTAGCCCCAGCTGTTCAGACCCGTGAGACACGAGTAGAAGCAGCATACCTGGTAGTTGTCTCCGAGGGGCGGCAAGGAAAAAGGATTAGCCATGTCGGCTTTGATCAGAAAGGTGATCAGCACCGCGAAAGCCCCAGCGGCCCTTGGTCCCTACAGGTACAGGAGGCCTGTGGGAGCTGAGAAGGACGCGGGGCCTGTGGGGTCGGAGGTTGTGGGGTCGGAATTTAGGGGCTTGGGCCAGTCCGGGTCCGAGCTGCGCCAGGCCTTCGGGGTTCACCGGGCAACCTCATGCAACATGCTGAACCCGGAAACGGAACCCGGGAAGGCGGGAAGCCCACCGAGAGACCCACTACGTGTTATAAAATTATCAATTTTGTATTTAAAATTATAAAGAAGAACGATAACGGTCTGCAAATCAGGGGAAATGCCATGAAATGAAAGATAGGAAAGTTGGGAGCATGTTGGAAAACAAACTATAGGGAATTAGAAATGAGAATATCTTGTTTTCTAAATAACCGTGAAATGGGGTAAAACAAATTTTACTTCTAAATTTAAATTGATATTGTTTTCTTTATCAAAAAAAATTTTTTAAACATTTAATGCCATTGAACTGTGTACCTTAAAACGGTTAAAGCGGTAAAAAAATTTTTTAATATAAATTTATTTATGGCTGTGTTGGGTCTTCGTTGCTGCGCGCGGGCTTTCTCTAGTTGTGGCGAGCAGGGGCTACTCTTCGTTGAGGTGCGCGGGCTTCTCATCGCGGTGGCTTCTCTTGTTGCGGAGCACGGGCTCACGGGCGCGCGGGCTTCACTCGTTGTGGCTCACGGGCTCTAGAGCGCAGGCTCAGTAGTTGTGGTGCACGGGCTTAGTTGCTCCGCGGCATGTGGGATCTTCCTGGACCAGGGATCGAACCTATGTCCCCTGCATTGGCAGGTGGATTCTTAACCACTGCGCCACCAGGGAAGTCCCTAAAATGGTAAATTTTATGTTTGATGTATATTTTTTTATCACAGTTAAGAGAAACAATGACGGGGCCTTCTTTATCCAAAAACAAATAAATTGCCTTTAAAGTTGATGTGTTTGGCTCTCTTTCAGGTCTCAGTGTAGCTTATGCTTTTTCTTGAGACCTTATCCTAATTCTGATATTTAGTATCCTCATTACAGAAATAATCAGTTCCGAAAATAAGCACTTTGCAGAAAAATGTACCCTCACAGGTGGATCCTTAATTGACCCTTCAGCAGTGATCAACCTTGTCTAATTACTTATTTTCTTAAAAGTGCTCTTGGCATTGCTTTCTTTTGCTTGTTTTACAGCTTTACTGAGGTATTAAGTTACATACAAAATTCACCATTTTAAGTGCAGAGTTCCATGAGTTTGGGTAAATGTATCGAGTCATGCACCTACTGCCACAGTCAAGTTTTTGAACATTTACATCAACCCCGCAAACCACCCCCCCTTGCAAAAACAATCCGTCATACCCGTTTGTGTTCAATTCCCACCCCTACCCCTGGCCCCAGGCAGCCACTAATCTACTTTCTGCTGCTTTTTTTGTTTGTTTTTTCTAGAATTTTATATAAGTAGAATCAAATAATATGTAGTCTTTAGTTGGATCTATCCGTGAGTGTTTTTTATTTTTATTTTTTTCCTTTTTGCTATCATGAATAATGCTGTTCTGAATATCCATGTGAAGTTTTTGGACATATTTCTTTTGAGTAGTTGTCTAAGAAAGAAGTCGCTGGGTTGTATGTTATGTGTATGTGGTTTGTTTTTTTTTTTTTTGGCCACGCCTCGCACTTTGCGGGATCTTAGTTCCCCCACCAGGGACTGAACCACGGCCCTCGGCAGTGAAAGCGCGTCCTAACCAGTGGACCACCAGGGATTTCCCTGCTTAAATTTTTAAGAAACTGCCAAACTATTTTCCAATGTGTACTATTTTGCATTTGCACCAATAAAGTATGAAGGTTCCAGTTTCTCCACATCCTCATCAATACTTGTTACTATCAGTGATGCTTTATTGTGTGTGATGGTATCATAAGTGTGCCTTTGGTTTGCATTACTCCTTCACCTTTTGTATGTCTTCTTTAGTGAAGTGTCTGTTCAGATCACTTGCCGATTTTTTACTGAGTTGTCTTTATATTATTGAGTTGTAAGCGTTCTTTATATATTCTGAATACAAGTCCTTTGTTAAATATGTGTTTTGCAGATATTTTCTCCCAGTCCGTGACTTGGGCTTTCATTTTCTTAAAGATGTCTTTCAGTAAGCAAAAGGTTTTAATTTCAATGAAGTCCAATTATCAATTATTTTATTTTACATTTTGTTCTTTTTGTGTCTTAGCAAAGAAATCTTTTAGCATTGAGTTTCACATTTTATGTTTATGTTTTACGTATATCCTGGATTTCTGTTCATTACAGTCAGGCTGTGTTAGTCGACAGGACCATTTACATTTCAGGACAGCTAGGCATGGATCCTGCAAGTGGACAGCTTGTGCCAGGAGGGGTGGCAGAAGAGGCTAAACAAGTGAGTCATTTTCCACATTTGAAGTTCCCTTCTCTACTCCTTTTTAATATTGAGGAGTATTAAGAATCCATTTGGCTGGTTTGTTTATTATAGAGATAATCAGATAAGTACTTTTTAAGTTACTGGTTAACTAAAGACAGTTTTATGTCAGTAGAAAGTTGGAAATGTGATGACTCATTTAACAACCAAAAAAAAAAAAGATTTTACTTTCCAAGGTGACCTTAAACCTGAATTACTGGATATCAACTAAACTTATTGTGGTAATGATTTCACAGTATATACATGTATCAAATCATCATGTTATATACCTAAAATTAATAAATGTTATATGTCAATTATATTTCAGTAAAATGGGAGGGAAAAACCCTGAATTATTGAAAACATCTTGCCACTTCCACCTGGGTTGGGAAATTGTTTTATCAGGGCCAATGACCTGCAAAAAAAAAAAAAAACTCCACCACCACAAAAGTAAAAGTCAACATTTTGTTAGAAAGAGAAATATCAAAGGTTACATGCAGTATTTTTTTTTAAATAAGAATGGGGGATATAATTCTAATCCAATAAATGGAATTAAATTATAATTTAATACATTCACTGAGTCATTTGTAATATCCAAAGATAGAAAACAATCTAAATGTCCATCCATGAGGAACTAGATAAATAAATCATGCTACATCTGTACAACTAAATTCATATGGAAAGATCTCCAAGATAAATTATTATATGATAAAATAAAACCAAGATGCAGAACAGCGTGCACAATAAGCTACCCTCTGTGTGTGTGTCTAAGGATACATACATTTATGTTGGTATAAGCATTCACTGTCTCTGGAAGGATATACAAGAAACTAGAAACAGTGGTTACCTTTGATGAAGGAAACTGGGGAGGGGAAGTAAGGGTGGAAGACATCTTTTCACTGTATATGCTTTTTTATCGCTTTTGAATTTTTTGTCATATCTATGTATTACCTATTTAGAAGATTAATTTTTTTAAGTCATCAACTATTACAATGTGACCAATCAAAGTGGAAGAATGAACTGAAAAATAATAAATTAAGGACAGGGTGAAAAACTAATGTTTTTCCAAAGCCCAGAATATCAAACATGTACACAATTTACTACTATTGTTTTTTGAGAAAAAGGAAAAGAACCTTTTTAAAATCAAATATTGCTTTAAAGAAAACAGGTTTTAATGCTTACTAGCTCATACTTATCCTCAGAGTGATATGGAATTAGGAGCCCCAGTAATAATTCTATTTTAGCTTAGTGGACATTGGCTGAGAATTTCACCATTCTAGCACTGAGGAAGAGACTTCAGTCTTTTTCCTCACAAAAGGAGGCAACTTCTCACTGTATTTCGGAAAGATTCATTCCATTAAAGAAAGCCAAGAAGCAATTCACTTGTATAGAGGTGGCCTACAAAGAGTAGAATTTCCTAGAAAAGGGAGATTTTTCTGCAACATAGGCTATTTAAGGAGATATTAGTAAAGATGGTTAATTGAATTGAATTAAAGCTTCAATGTAGCATCAGTGCCTTAGGCCTTTCTTACCTCGGTTCACAGGCTCTTACAAACATGGGTGAAATTCTGAAAGCAGCAGGCTGTGACTTCACAAATGGTGAGCAACTTGGTATTATTTCACATTTCTGTTTGATATTTCTTTGGTCTTTTTGAAGAACACATGGCATCCAGTAATATATCATGCCATATCTTTGTTATTTGAAGTTGGTTTAATTTCAGTCCCATTTTAATCAAGACAGTCCAGAGCCATATACATAATATCAATGAAAAGTTAATCATTAGTCAATCTAAGAAAAAAATGGAAAATTTTATTTGACCCAACCTGAGGATTATAACCTGGCCGACTTACAGAAAGATCAGAGGACTGTTCCAAAGAGGTAAGGGGAAAGGCCAGAATATATATGATTTTGGCAAAGAGGTACATGCAATCCAAATGGCACACATCTTGGTAGAAGGTTACTGCTGTTCGCGAGGAACAGATATCTTAGTTAATGGTTTTAGTGCTTCTCTTAGTATGGGAACATGTGAAAAACTAGGTGCATAAAATTTTCTCCCGAAAATATCTGAGGGCCGGTTCTGCCAGTTTTCCCAGAGCACAGAGTGCCTTATCCTGATCTCTTACCTGAATTCCTTTCTCAATATATTGTAGGTCAGCGACCGCAGTGGCTAATGACTTGATTCTTGTAGAACTGGATGGTGGGCAACGTTCTTACTTTACAGTCCCCTCTCTTTCAATCTTAATTTCAGCCAAGGTTTGGGAGGCATTTCGTGACCAATTTGTCCCGCTGTGCTAGAAATGCTCATTCCCAGGTCAGGTGGGGATTTCATTGCTATGCCACTCAATGTCCTATTAGTGGACTAAAGCTCTGTTAATAGTAGCCAAAAGCCAGGAAATGATTCTCTCTTGTTGCTTCTTCCCATATCTAGAGTTACACTATTATAATCATTGATCCTGTAGAACTATATTTTAGGTGAATAATTTCAAGTCATCTACTTATTATTTTTATTGGAGGCTCAGTCGCATTTGATCATGCAAGAAACAAGAATCTTGTAAAATAGGCAGAACACAAGTAATATAGCTAGTGCCATTAATAAGGTCATAAGTAAGAAATGTTATGTTCTAAGGGGTCACATGGCTGGCACCAGCAGAAGAAGAACTGAACTTCATGGTTGGGCAGGTATTTCTGTTGTTGGAGGGGTCCGGCTAATGCTCAGTGCAGATGCACACTGCACACTAGAGGGGACAGAGGAGGACTAAATGGGCAGAGAAAAAAAATTTTATGTTTAAATTTTTCTTGTCTTGCCTTAAAATATGAAATTTATTTCATCAGTACTGTTTTTCTAAGTAATGTTTTGGATCAGACCAAATAACTAAATAAACCTAATGACAATGTATGTATCTCCTAGTGATAAAAACAACGGTTTTGCTGGCTGACATAAACGACTTCAATACTGTCAATGACATCTACAAACAATGTAAGTAATTTGGCTTTATTACTATTTTCCATTTTAAAGAGAAATGTATCTATTAACCTTAATAAGTGTCCATTATGAATTAGCAATGTTGGGAGATGCTAAAGAAATGGTCATAGATCCTGTCCTAAAAGAATTAATAGCCTGATTAGAAACACACAGTGTCCCCCCCATGAAAACATCCAAGATATTTCTATTGCATTCCCTAGAATAACATACTACAACCGGACAAATCCATTTCCCTAAAGCTTCATTTTGTTATACCCTCCTCAGGCTTTCTAAGCCCTCCTAATCATTTTTCAACACATAGATTGTATTTATTATTGCTGTGATAAGGTCTAGCCACCACCTCTGTTCTACTCTCTCAGGATCATTAGCTGGTTAGTTAATATTTCTGTGCCTTGGTTTCCTCATATGCAAAATGGGGATAAAACTTTATAAGGTTGTTGGAATTTTAAATGTGTTAATACAACATGTAAACATGTTAGAACAGATGCTGGCACGTTGTAAGCACTCAGTAAGTGTTATCTGTTATTAACATTGCTGTCCTAGTGGGGAAAATGAGTATCCCTATCACCTGGTGAGATAAGACAAAGGTATAACATGGAAAAGGCATCATTACTTATAATTATCACTTTAAAAACAACCTCCTTCATGTCAAACAAGATCAAAGTGTCAGAGTATGTGAGTATTTTCATATTTTTCCCCAGAAAACTAAGATTTTTTAAAAATATTAAACATCATGGGAATCATGGCAAAATATCTTATCAAATATAAATATGAGCTTCTTCTTTTCCACATTGCTTATATCTAAGAACTGACACATAGCTGAAGCACTTACCAGATTCTTGATCCTGCAGTGTTGAGTTTCAGCATAGTATCTGAAAACTGAAATGAAATTCTTTTAAATTTAGATTTCCAGAGTAGTTTTCCTGCAAGAGCTGCCTACCAGGTTGCTGCTTTGCCCAAAGTAAGTACACATTTGTCTTAAAATTAAGAAAATTAAAAATCAAGGCCATACATGGACATGAACACAACAGAATCAGAGTACTTAAATTGTGAGAAAAACTAAAATAGCGCTGTATTGTTTTACTGTTACTTAGAGACTATAAACTGAGCCAGGTCTGTGAGTTCTGCAGTAAATATTTTACTTTTCTATCATATAATAAAAAATCTAGGGTATTCTCTAGCAGTCGGTCCAGGGGTTAGGACTCTGTGCTTTCACTGCCAAGGGCCCGGGTTTGATCCTTGGTCTGATCCTTGGTTGGGGAACTAAGCCCGCCAGCCACGCGGCGTGGCCAAAACAAAAACAAAAACAAAAAACAAAAAAACACTAGACCTTCTATTAGAAAAAGTCATCTGAAAACCAGTGGCTCATAGATTTCTCACCATTCCTACTTTGGTATTCTAGTCAAACTAGAAGCTCTTCCTATGCCCCTTAGCAGCACAGTATTTCTACCTATAAAGAAGCAGCTCTCATGGACTTCTGGCAATTTTCCACTAAAGAAATTTATCTTCTATGAGTGGTATTTTTGTTGCTTTAATTTTTTGTTACTTGGAATGATCAGTATCTTCAAATTTATTTAGGTATAGAATGTGATGGAAGGAGCTCCAAACTTGGAGTTATAAGACATGGGTTTGAACCTCTGCTGTTTAGTTTTGTTTGTTTTTTTTTTTGGGGGGGGGGGTTGGTACGCGGGCCTCTCGCTGTTGTGGCCTCTCCCGTTGCGGAGCACAGGCTCCGGACGCGCAGGCTCAGCGGCCATAGCTTACAGGCCCAGCCGCTCCGCGGCATGTGGGATCTTCCCGGACCGCGGCACGAACCCGTGTCCCCTGCATCAGCAGGCAGACTCTCAACCACTGCGCCACCAGGGAAGCCCTGCTGTTTGGTTTTGTGCCCTGGGATGGGTTAAACAACCTTTCTAAGCTACAGTGTATCAATCCTCTGCATTGAGAGAACCCCTGATAATAGAGCTGCTGTGGGAATCACATGAGCTAACATAGACGAACACATTGAGCATGATAACCTGGCCTACTGTAGATTCTTGGTGCATGTGCCCCCTCCTTTACTTCTTTGATAAGTTTAATGTTAAAAATGCATATGTTAAAAATTGCATATGTTTTTAGTAGGTATTATGGCGCTCTCTTAATTTATTCATTATTTTCCTGACAGGGAGGCCGTGTTGAGATTGAAGCAGTAGCTGTCCAAGGACCTCTCGTGACAGCATCGCTCTAAGTGGGCCCAGTGTTATTTAGTCTGGAATTTTAATAATGTTTTTAAATTAACATCTTAATTTTTACAGTATTTGTTGGAAAGTGTAAGGTTGACTGAAATATCTGAAGTTATTATGGAAATACCATATAATAAGGGGAATTGAACATGCGTTGAAGATTAATGATGAATCTAGTTACTGATGTTATAAATTACACTTCTGTAACACTCATTACTGGATGTGGGAAAAGAGACACACATTACATAGTTACTCAGAAAAATAAAAGTAAAGGGAAATAGCATGTAGGAAAGATGAGTTACTCTTCCTGAGAAATAATAAATAGCACACCTAATTCAATTAAACTATTAATTTAGTGGTGTGAACTATTTAGTTCTCATGTCAGATACATGATTCTGCTTTTACTTGAGTAAAATTAAAGCATTTAAGTTTGAATGGTAGAGGTAAAGGAGAAGAAACTGGACCAAATTTTATATAGATAATATTTTTCTAATGGAAATAAAATAGCATGCAGATTTTCCTTTGTGTCATTCTGTTCATTTATTTTTTAAAAGTTTAATGTATACACTAAATCCTATTACCTAAATAAAGGTGGGGCAACTATGAAGTTTAAATTCCAACTTTTTTTCTCAAAGCTTACTTCTGGCTTTACATTTTTACACTGTGGTAATAAGGCTATGTATAACCATTTTGTGTTTGTTCTTTGAAGTCTTTTAACATTTTCAGAAACTACTACGTGAATACCTCCTTGTTGTAGAATAAATTCCAACACAGAATTATGTAGATTAAAAAGTAAAAGTCAAAAGAAAAAAAAAGTAAAAGTCCCAGGACTTCCCTGGTGGCACAGTGGTTAAGGATCCACCTTCCAATGCAGGGGACACGGGTTCAAGCCCTGGTCCGGGAAGATCCCACATGCAGCAGAGCAACTAAGCCCATGCGTCACAACTACTGAGCCTGCGCTCTAGAGCCCGAGGCAGAACTACTGAGCCCGCGAGCCACAACTACTGGAGCCCGTGCACCTAAAGCCCGCGCTCCACAGCAAGAGAAGCCACTGCAATAAGAAGCCCGCACGCCGCAACAAAGAGCAGCCCCCGCTCGTGCAACTAGAGAAAGCCCACACGCAGCAACGAAGACCCAACACAGCGAAAAATAAATATATAAATAAATTAAAAAAAAAAAAAGTAAAAGTCCCTGTCACTCACTGGCCATTCCACTTACCTCCCCAAAGATGACCACTGCTAAGAGTTTTGAGTGTAACCAGCAGATAGTTTTCTATTCATTATATACTTAATCATCTAGTTTGGTTTTGGCTTGTTTACATAAATGGATCTTTACTGTAGATATTACTCTACAGATTGCTTTCTTCTTGTCTTGAAGGTCTTCCATGTAACTACATATTGATCTCCCTCATTTTTAAAGCGGTTGCGGAGTCATCTTTTGTGTAAATATACCTTAGGTGTTTAAGCATTGATCCAAACAATTCCATATTTGCAAAATTATCATATCAATGCTGCTGTAACATTCTTACATACACATGTAACATTTTACATATACCTATTTGTTTGAGGTTAATTTAGAAATGTCATGCTAATTTGAAAAGTTTGGTAAACCAAAAGATAATATTAGAAGCACTTGGGAAGAGCAGTTATAACACATTGACTAGAAATGTATTAATGTCTTTTGTTACCCGAACGTTATTGACCAGAGAGACATCTCAATATCACTGAATAACAAATCACCGGCCATAGGAGTTAGTTTCTGCAAAAATCGCCCAGTCAATAACGGGTTTAAGAGCACAGACTTTGGAGTAATTCTAACGGGATTCAAGGCCCAGATCTACCACTTATTAGCTGTATGATCTTGAGCTAGTTATTTAACCTCTTTAAGTCTCAGTCTCCTGAGAGATAATAATTACACCTTCTCAAAGGGATGTTGTAAGGATTAAATAAGATAATGTATATGGAAAGTACTTAGCAGTGTCTAGCATACAGCAAAGGATCAAAAAAGCTGTCACTATTCATCAGTATTTAATAATTATCATATAGAATAATGTGCTAGATGGAAAAGTTTCTTCTATTTACATACCTAAATTTATTGACATAAAAGATAAGAATGAGGATCCTTCAAGGAGGTAGAGTTGGGGAGTATAGCACTATGAGTTGATAAACAAGATTAGGCCCTGAAAATTATTTTAGATATTTTTACATGAAGCAGTACAGTACAGTAGTCAAGGGTGTAGGCTCTGGAGCCAAACTGCTTGATTTCAAATTCTATTCCACCACTTACTAGCTTTGTAGCTTTGGGCTAGTTACTTAAGCTCTCTGTTCTGTTTCTTCTGTAAAATATCTCCTTTGTTTCATCTGTAAAATGGGGATATTACTAGTACCTACCTTATAAAGTTGTAAGGTTTAAATAAGTTAATATGTATAGAGCACTTAGAATAATGCCTGGCACATAGCTATGATGATAATGATAGAAACCTTTCTGTTATTTGGCAATAAAAAGAGATGAGGGAATTCCCTGGCGGTCTAGTGGTTAGGATTTGGCACTTTCACTGCCATGGACTGGGTTCAGTCCCTGGTTGGGGAACTGAGATCCTATAAGCCGTGTGGCACAGCCAAAAAAGAAAAATAAGCTATCAAGCCACAAAAAAGACATGGGGAACCTTAGATGCACGTTACTAAATGAAAGAAGTCAATCTAAGAAGATAACATACTGCATGATTCCAACTATGTTGCATTCTGGGAAAGGCAAAACTATGGAGACAGTAAAAAGATCAGAGGTTGCCAGGGTGGCAGAGGAAGTAGGGGAGGGATCAACAGGTGAAGCACAGGAGATGTTTAGGGCAGTGAAACTACTATGTATGATACTGTAATGGTAGATACATATCATGCATTTATCAACCATAGAATGTAAAACTCAGTGAACCCTCATGTAAACTAGGGGCTTTAGTTAATAATGTGTCGCTGTTCATCAATTGAAACAAAGGTACCACACTAATTAAAGACGTTAATAATTGGGGAAACTGCAGTGGGGAGGAGGAGTATTTGGGTACTCTTTGTACATACAAATGCCCTAGAAAATTTAAACCTTTTTTTTAAGGACTGTAGTAATGCAGTCTGTGGTAGACTGTTAAGTGAAAGGTCTTTTCCCTTTCAGTTAAAAAATGTTGCTCATAGTTAACTGGTATTGCCTAAAAATATAAAGACTCAGGAAAGAGCTTCCCTGGCAGCACAGTGGTTAAGAATCCGCCTGCCAATGCAGGGGACACAGGTTCGAGCCCTAGTCTGGGAAGATCCCACATGCCACGGAGCAGCTAAGCCCATGCGTCACATGAGCCTGAGCTCTAGAACCCGCGAGCCACAACTGCTGAAGCCCGCGTGCCACAACTGCTGAGGCCCGCGCACCTAGAGCCCATGCTCTGCAACAAGAGAAGCCACCGCAATGAGAAGTCCGTGTACCACAACGAAGAGTAGCCCCAGCTCACCGGAACTAGAAAAAGCCCGCGCACAGCAACGAAGACCCAATGAAGCCAAAAATAAATAAATCATAAATAAATTATTAAAAAAAAAAAGGCTTAGGAAAATCAGCAGGTGACAAACACCCCCCGCAAAGTGTGCTTGGAAAAATGTTGGCAGGTGATGAAATTTGTCTAGGACAATACCCGAGTTTATGTTACCCATCAAAACCGGTTTATTATCCACTACTTCACACTTATCAAAGAAGCTATGTAATTTACATGCATGGTTTTTGTTTTTGTTTTTGCGGTACGCGGGCCTCTCACTGTTGTGGCCTCTCCCGTTGCAGAGCACAGGCTCCGGACGCGCAGGCTCAGCGGCCATCCCTGCATCGGCAGGCGGACTCTCAACCACTGCGCCACCAGGGAAGCCCTATGCATGGTTTAAACAATACTAAAATGAACACCTACGTACCAAATCCAGCCCAAGGAAGGAACATCACCAATAATCTGGGAGCCCTGCATAAGCCATTACCCTCACTTCTGCCAAAGGTAACTACGGTCCTAAATTTTATATGAATTGTTCTTGCTTGTCTTTATAGTTTTGCCATTTAGAAGTTATGCATTCAAATAAGAAGTGAAGATCATTTAGTTTTGCCTGATTTTAAATTTTATATTCATAAAATACAGAATACATTTGTCTGACTTGTTTTCACTCAATATTATGGTTTTAAAAAATTTTAAACATCTAATACCAAGCAGATACAAAAGAATGTTGACCACCCACGTTCCTACCACACAGTTTGAGAAAAAGAACACTCTTACTGCTATATAAGACCAGATATGATGCTCCAATCCGGATGTCCCCTTCCCTCCCATCTGAGAGGAAACCTGAATTTTGCATTTATCATTTCTTCTTTCTTCTGTTATCATATGTTTGAATCATTGAAATATTTTAAGTCTCTGAGCTGAAACAAAAGTGAAATCAGGGCTTCCCTGGTGGCGCAGTGGTTGAGAGTCCGCCTGCCGATGCAGGGGACGCGGGTTCATGCCCTGGTCTGGGAAGATGCCACATGCTGCGGAGTGGCTGGGCCCGTGAGCCATGGCCGCTGAGCCTGTGCGTCCGGAGCCTGTGCACCACAACGGGAGAGGCCACAACAGTGAGAGGCCCGTGTACCGCAAAAAAAAAAAAAGAAAAAGAAAAAATCATATTTGCGTTGTTATTTGTTTTTAAAGGAATGTCTTTGACATGTCACCATTGAGTATGATGCTTCCTATTGGTTTTCTTTTAATAAATTTATTTATTTATTTTTGGCTGTGTTGGGTCTTCGTTGCTGTGCGCGGCCTTTCTCTAGTTGAGGGGAGCGAGGCCTACTCTTCGTTGCAGTGCGCAGGCTTCTCATTGCGGTGGCTTCTCTTGTTGCAGAGCACGGGCTCTAGGGGCGTGGGCTTCAGTAGTTGTGGCTCGAGGGCTTAGTTGCTCCTCAGCACGTGGGATCTTCCCAAACCAGGGCTCAAACCCGTGTTCCCTGCATTGGCAGGAGGATTCTTAACCACTGTGTCACCAGGGAAGTCCCACTATTGTTTTTTATATATCCCTTTTATTAGATCAAGAAAATTTCCTTCTAGACCTACTTTGCTAAAAGCCCTTCCTCCCTTCCTTCTTTCCTTCCTTCCTTCCACAAATACTTAATCAGCCAGATATTGTCATGAGTGCCGTGATTTCCGCAATAAACAGCCTAAAATTCTTGCCCTCAGGGAATTTACACAAACAAAACAAGTAAATTATATACTAGGGAAATATATATCATAGGGACAGAAAATAGATTAGAGCTTACCAGGGGTTGGGAGTAGCAAGCTATGGGGAGCTATTGCTTAATGGGTTACGGTTTCTGTTGGAAGAGATGGAAGAGTTTTGGAAATAATTGGGATGGTTGCACAGCATTGTGAATGTATTTAGTGCCACTGAATTGTACACTTAAAAACAGTTAAAATGGTAAATTTTGTTATCTATATTTTACCACAATTTTTTAAAGTAAGAAAGAAAAACCAGACACAAAAAATTATGTTAGATTGTTAAGAGCTATAGGGAAAAGCAAAGCAAGGGGATTTGGAGAGTATAAGGGAGTGCAGGTTTAACAGGGTCAGTGAGAAGGTGACATTGGAGTTTAAAATGGTTGCTGAAATTTGTTGAATTTTTCCTGTTATCTATGAGGTCGTGATATGATTTTTTTCATTCAATTTGCTAATATGGTAAAATACAACTATAGTAATGAATTTTTTATAATGTAGAACCAACCTTTCATTCCTAGATAAATTTAACTTGGTCAACATATATATCATAATGTATGTTTTATACACTCAAATTCAGAATGATGTATTTTTTGTTTGTTTAAGATCTTTACATTTATGTTCAGCTGTGAGACTGGCTTTTTTCTTTTATAAAAGAGTTTATGGTTGTAAATATCTATCCTTGAATGTTTGATGGCGTTTACCTATAAAACTGTTGGGGCTTGGTATTTTCTTTGGGAAAAAATTTTAAATTACTGATTCAGTTTGTTTCATGGTAACAGGAACATTCAGATTTTCTAGTCTTTCCTTCAGTTTGGGGTCATTTACATGGTCGTAGAACTTGCACACTTCATCTAAGTTTCACCTTTTTAATCTCTTGCATCTGTATTCAAGGGCCTTCATTTCATCTAATATAGTTTATTTGTGCTTCTATTGTTTTTTAATCAGTCTTGCCCAGAAGTTTATCAATTTTATTAATCTATTTACAGAACCATTTTTTGGCTCGTTTGATTCTTTCTATTACCTTTCTTTCCTTTAGCATTAATTTCTGCTCTTATATTTAATATTTTCTTCAGCTCATTTATGACACTTCTTTCTACTTTTAACATTAAGACTCTTATTTGGATGTGACAGAAACCCAACTCAACTAGTATAAGTGGAGAAAAAGAGGCGTTCATAGGCTCATGTAACAGAGAAATCCAGAGTACAGCTGGCTTTAAGCATGTGTGTTCCAGAAACCTCCCGGCTCCATCTGTCTCTTAGGGGAAGATGCTGCAGGGCCACCAAGGTAGAGAGAGACCACCAAGGTACTAACCCAGCAGAAAGACATCATTTCCTGATATCTCTGGCAGGAGAGTCTCAGAGAAGCCTCTGATTGGTCCAGCCCAGGATAGGGACGCATTCCTAAACCAGTCACTGTAGTCAGGAAATCAGATACTACTCTGGCCAGTCAGGGTCTGAGGGGCATAGTTACAGATAGGTCATGACTTCAAATTCTAACCCTACCATGAGAAAGCTGGAAATAAAGTGCTGATATCCAAGCTGGTTTGTTAGCGACTGGGTTGGGATTTTGAGTCTTCTTGCCACAAGGAGAATCATGATTTTGTTAAACGTGAAGAGGAACACATTGCACGTTAAGCTTTCAAACATAAAGAAATAGCAATCTCTTTGAAGTGTGTTATCATTAAATAAGTGATCATAAAATGTCTAAAGAGTCATCCATATTTCCCTGCTGTTGTCATACTCCTTACCTTTGTGGGAGTGGGTAATTTAAAAAATGCTTTTCTTTCTGAAGGACACAATGAGTCAAAAGTAATATGTTTCTATAACAAAAATTCACATAAATACAGAGAAAAGCTTTCAAACACTTTATTTCTAATGACATTCAATCAAAATTGTAAATATTGAACCAGCAGTACAAAATAATTTTATAAAAATGTTGGCCATATTTTCCCTATAGCCAATTATATTCAGTTCTGAGGAAATTATCATGATTATACAAGAATAAAGAGCATGTATCATCAACAAGCATTTAGAGCGCAAAATTTGTACTAGGCCCTGTAGGGCACTTTTCCTGCTCTCTAAAGAGCTTACAATCTTTTCACTGACATTTGGTCAACAGTTAGAAAGCTTTAACAATAATTTCAAATAAAATTTTTAGTTTCAGTGTTTTTTCCTAAGATATCAAAAAATTAGTTATCATAAACTGTGGTCAGCTAAGTGCTAATATACTTGGGCATAGTTGCTCTCTCTGTAACACTAATCAATATTTACTAATATAGCAAGGATTATTGGAACATTCTCTGTAACCTGCTATCTCCAATAGATTCCAGTGAGGAAAATCCAGAAGTGCTATGCTCAGCGGTTCAACAGACATAAAGTTCTAATAATAGTTGTGCTTTGGCTAACTTGCTATTGCAACACTAAAAAAATAATAATCCCTGATTGTATTATGTGTAATGTTAGATTTCCTCTTTTTAAAGTTTATATTTTCTGAAGTTTCTACCATGAACATGTATTCATTTTTTACTAAGAAAAAAGTATTATTTTAATAGTAAAGGAGTTCTTCCTTGCAATTATTACCTAAATAATCACTGTGTCATATACAAGTACTTAGAAGCAGTGTTTTTACCAAAAAAAACCAACAACAACAACAACAACACTTTTTAACAAAGCTCTGATATCCAGAAAACTTGAAGCAAATCCATACTGATCCACTAAATAACCACTATCTGAAATAAACTTTTCATTTGTTTTCACAGTGGACTGCTATGAGTTCACCTTTGGGCCTGGTGTCTTCCTAGTGAGGTGCTGGGGCTGAAACTCCCTCCCAGCCCAAAGCCCCTCTACAACAGTACAGCTGCTGTGGAGAGCCTCTTCTCTTTATCACTGAATATTTTTTTTTAAGTGTTTGGAATCAGGGTCACATAAATTGATTCAGTATACTATGCATTACTTTTTTCATAAATTTATATGATAGCATGAATTATGTTTTGCTACAGTTACTTTTATTTTGTTAAGAAAAGTTTGAGAACTACCTATATTTTACAAGGAAAAAAAAATGAGGCAGATTTCAAACCAAAATTATTGTCCCTAACTGGTTTCTCAGAACTCTTTTTCTGGAAACTGGTGAGGCTTGCAGATCTCTGTCCCAGTAGTGGATAGAGTTATATGTTTATTCATGTCAGTTGCACATTATTAAACAGAAAGGGTAATTTAGATTAACATAATACAGACTGGCCCCTCTTTGACCTTCAAAAGTTATTAAAGCCTGGCTGATGTCTGGAGACTTCTTTCATTAGGCGCAGAAGTAACGATATGGTTGTTAGCTTGCAGTATCTCAACTATTGCCCAACACATTTGCTGGGTGGTATTTCTGAAGTAAAGCTGAAGGTCTCCAGTTTGACTCCATATGGGTTAACACTGACACGGAATTCCTTAACTTTTGCTGAAAGTAACAAGAACTGAAAAGAGAAATTCCACACCTGTCAACAGTTCTCTGAGATTACACTGATTCTGCAATTAAAACCTTGAGATTACAACGAATCTCACTCGTTAACTTTATAAGCTCTGGGGACAAGAGGAGCTGACAAAGTTTTAGATTAAATGATACCTTGTGAGCAAATGCTTTCAACTTTTCAGACACAGCCATGCCTTGCTATTAGAGGATCATTCTCCTTTCACCCAACAGATGCACTAGGCTACATGAATGGCTTTATGATGTTCACATTGCTGACTTTTGACTGCTCAAAGGCTATTAGCTATGCTAGGACTCTTACTGCAAAGCTGAAATGGAAAAAGCAATGAGGTCACATGTTGGCCGCACACTCCTATCCTGTGGGTCCCCCAGGAGTGATGCAGAAAGCTCAGCTTCTCTGTACACCGGTGCCAAATCAAATCTTGGAGGCAGAGTTTTGGGTGAAGTAGAAAAGGATAGCTTTATTACTTTGCCAGGCAAAGGGGAACACAGCAGGCTCCTGCCTGAAAATACTATGTGTCCTCACTTGGAGAAGATAGTGAGAAGTTTTATAGTAATTGTTCAAAGACAGTGTGATCAGCTCATGGACATTGTTCTGATGGGTTGGTGGTGAGGTAAGAGTCGGCATCATCAACCTTCAGGTCCAACTGGTCTGGGGTCTACATGCTTGTGGGCAGCATACCGTCCTTAATCGTTAACTTCTCCCACCTGGAGGAGGTTTCGGTATCTGCAAAATAGCTCAAAGATATTGTTGTGTGCCTCGGTTGATGGGGAAACAGAGCCTTGCCCCAAGGCTGCTCTTGACTGTTTGTTTCTCCCAGGTCTCGCATCCCCTTCCTTCCCTCATTAACAACTGCTTGAATCTGCCTATTGGAACTCAGGGAAGGTCATGGAGGCTGAATGAAGGCTGTTTCCTGTAATCACAGAAATGGGGGACACAGAAAGTCTTTGTGCCCAGGAGCCTCACAGGGCCCTGCTTGGTATCAAGTGATGGTACAGAGCACATCTGGCCAAAAGTTTTGGAGTCTGGTTTGGAATTTCCCAGATTTGCAACTGGCACCCTCTATCAGTAAACGCCAACGTTCACGCCCTAATGGGGATACCAACTGGTGAATCGTTCGTTCACCATTTCCTTCCCAGCTAGATACAGAGAATTCTGCAATCATCTTAATAGATCACAAAACTAGGTTAAAAAGTGGTTGTACGGCCACTGGAATTTGAAAATCCAGTGGAAAATCCAGCCCTGATGGTAGTTTTTTCTATTAATTCATTATAAATAGCTCAAGACTTATTCAACTTGTGCATTTTGAATCTGGAAGCAAAATTGATAAACTCCTCTCAGAGTCTGGGGACTTAGAATGCACTTTGATATGCTAAGTCTATATACCAGTTTTAGGCAAAAGAAAAAACTTCTAGCAGTGGAAAGGATGGATTCGTGGTTTTACATGCACTTTTTCACAATGTAAGGACAAAATAGTGATTCGTGGGTTTTTTTCTTAATTAATTAATTTATTTATGGCTACGTTGGGTCTTGTTGCTGAGTGGGAGTTTTCTCTAGTTGTGGCCAGCAGGGGTTACTCGTCGTTGCAGTGTGCAGGCTTCTCATTGTGGTGGCTTCTCTTGTTGCGGAGCATGGGCTCTAGGCGCGCGGGCTTCAGCAGTTGTGGCACGCGGGCTTCAGTAGTTGTGGTGCATGGGCTTAGCTGCTCTGCGGCATGTGGGATCTTCCTAGACCGGGGCTCGAACCCATGTCCCCTGCATGGGCAGGCAGAGTCTTAACAACTACGCCACCAGGGAAGCCTGTCATTTGTGTTTTAAAATGTGGATGTGTAAGCATACACTTCTGTTTTAGCATATCCACATAGCCTGGCTTATACATCACCCTTTTTAAAAATTTATTTATTTGGCTGTTCTGGGTCTTAGTTGCAGCATGTGGGCTCTTTTAGCTGAGGCATATGGGCTCTTAGTTGTGGCAGGTGGACTCTTAGTTGCGGCATGCCTGTGGGATGTACTTCCCTGACCAGGGATCGAACCCAGGCCCCCTGCATTGGGAGTGTGGAGTCTTAACCCCTGGACCACCAGGGAAGTCCCTACATTACCTTCTTATGAAAGTAAACACAAGAAGCTTTATCATCTTTTCATAGAGGGACAAAAGGATATGGGAGGAACAACTTTACTTCCCATTTTATACCTTTCTTTATTATTTGAGTTTTACTACAGGCACTTATTACTTTAATTTTGTTTAAAAAAATAAATTAGCAGATTATTTAGATGAAACGTTTTAATTTTGGAATATTCAAATATTATGGAACATTTCAATTTTCTTTATAGGTTTTGAATTACAAAGTTATTAATATTATCTAAAAGAATAATTTCTAAAAATGTCTTAGTAACCACATTAAAGGCCAAAGACAAAAGTATAGAAAGTATCAGAAATGTATACAAATTTCCAAATTTTTCTGAGAATAAATGATTTTAGTTATTATGGAAAATAATGGTATTAGTAAGTAATTTTAAAACTTTTACATTACAACTATATAATAATGCTTTTGAGAAAGACTTCTTTCAAGAATGAGCTCTGAATAGAGGTCTCTTTAACATATGTTAGAGATTTTTTTTTAAATCCACACAATGGAGAATGGACCTTTATGCCTGTTAAGTAAATGAATCCTACTATTTGAGTACTTGATACAAAGTACAATCACTTTTTAAGGTGATCATACTTTACACTAAGCTCTGACATTTTCTATTTACTAGATATCTATATAAAAATACCTTTGGGTCAGGAAAAACACCTTTGGATTACAAAATGTAGCTTGAAAGATGTTATAGCAGTTCTGAGTTATGTAACTTTCTGACCCCAAATTATTACTGTTTTTGGAACTACCCTAAATATATAGTCTTACTAAGCTTGAGCAGCTTTGGAATGAAAACATTAGTGTCACACAAATTCATATTTCAAATTCAATATATAAAGAATTCTATATTGGTTTTTTTGTTTGTTTGTTTTGTTTTTTTCTCGCAGTACACGGGCCTCTCACTGCTGTGGCCTCCCCCGTTGCGGAGCACAGGCTGCGGACGTGCAGACTCAGCGGCCATGGCTCACGGGCCCAGCCGCTCCGCGCATGTGGGATCTTCCCGGACCGGGGCACGAACCCGTGTCCCCTGCATCGGCAGGCGGACTCTCAACCACTGCACCACCAGGGAAGCCCTATATTCTTTTTTAATGAATTAAGTGTAAATGGGAATACTTGGTATTTATTATTCATTTATTGATTAGACAAATACTTATCAAGCACCTATCATGTCCCATTAAAAGAGCTAAATGCATGAATTCAGACACATAAAACAATCCTTGTTCTCAATCAAATCACAACCCAGCTTCTATACTTTGCAGGAAGGATGAAGTCACCTACTCAAGTAACTCCTCTTGTTGGCTACCTCAACTCTTTAAAGTCAGAAACATACACTAACATTAAAATCAGAGTAAGGATGATAATTCTTCCCTCTATCCTATATTCTTAAAATTAATTACATCATCTTAATAGTCAGTTTAATATAGAAGCTAAAGTAAAAATAGTCTAGTTAATTCATCTGAGCAGTTATCTTTAAACCACATATGTACAAATAAGATAAAGATATAAAATGTTTCCAGAATATAACTCTATCCTGATATTCATAAACACAAGGCACTCATTGGTGGGCAAGATTGCTACCATTATTATTATTCACATATCATCGTTTACCAAAATCCCTTGCAACTTTGGAGGAATACTTGAAAAGGGACTTTCTGTGGTGTATCATTTTAACACAAAGGAAATAGTATAAATGGTTTTTAAATCCTGATTTTTCAGCTCTTTTCCACATCTAAAGCCTAATATTAAATCAGAGTAATCTTAAAAAAAAAAAATAGAGCCCAAGGAATAGACTCCACATAGGCAACAAATCTAGGTTTTAATTCTTGCTGTTTGTTGCCTCTGAAATATATTTAAAAGTCAGTTAATTTAAAATACCTTTAATGTCAGTCAAAAGGATAACACCAATTGAAACACCTCACATAAGTATAAAATCACTAGACGATTCAAAATGGCACATAAAACATGTATAACCTTTCATTGTGAAAATGCCTAATCTTATAACAGCACCAGAGTCTGCATTCCTTTACGAAGAATTTGGTTACCATATTTAATACACCACGATCAATAAGGATGTATGGTAGTAGATAGACTTAAGGTGAGAAGGTAATTAGATGACATACTTTCCCGGGTTCCCACCAGCTCTAAATTCTGTGATAGGAAAGAAATACTACGTATAGTTTGCCCGGTTATTGTTGATCATTCTTACTCCATCCTAATTCCAACTGTATGACTTTATTATCATGAGCTCCCTAAAATCTGCTAACTCCTTTCTCCGGCCACTTATACTTAAAGGTTTATACTTTCTTTTAGGGTCTTATTTTCTACACTGAATGGACCCATTGCCACAGTGGAGAAAACACCCTCACACTCTTAAACGAACATATACCCTAGTTGGTATTGGCTCTAGCTATTGTATTTTTCGTCTTTTTTTTTTTTTTTTGTAGTTTTGAATTGTAAGTAGCTAGAAAAACTGTTCACAGCTTAGCAGTTTTATGGAACAATGTAATCAAGAACATGATAACCACACTCCTTGTATAAAACACGTAGATGTTGAAAGATAAGATCTGTAACCACAAACTTCACTGCCGCTTTCTGTCTTCTCTGTTATAATACGCTGTGTCCGTTCACCCTTCCATCACCATACCTATATACGGGGCTGCTGAAAGACCCACAGCTTCTCCCGTTTCTTCTTCTTTTGTTTCAGCCCCTTCACTTACTTTCTCATTCTCCACGTCTGTTTCAACCTTTTCTCCTGTTTCACCTGGAAAAGTAATCAAAGGTGACATTAAGAGATACTTGTTTAGCATTAGCAACAAAGTGCCCCGCAGCTGGTTTCCAAGGCGGGCAGCTCTTGCTCTTTAGGTCTAGACAGTAAGTTTCTCTGGTGGTGTCAAGAAAGGCAATTGCCCTGGGTCTCGCAGATCCTCGGAGTGGCCCATGTCACTTACCATTTCCGAGTCTTCGCATTTTCTTATATAAAATCAGGATGCAGAATTACCCAAGAAAGACAGTAGAACATATTACAAATAGAAAATTCCATTTGTATTTAATTCAAAATGTGTTCTATGGGTGCCCAGAAAGCGTCTTGTTTGGTCATTCTGGTGTTTAAAGAAAACAATCATTGAACTTTTAAAGAGTTTAAACATTTAAAAGCCTGGCCATTGCACATACAAATTTTTCCCTAAGAAGTCACTTTGGGCAACACTGGTCCCCGTGCTTTGAGTGGAGCCCAGAAGCAGCTGCCTCTTTTGATAGGATGGTGCTCCTGTTAACCAAGGTGCCCGGGGCTTCCCACAGCATTACATATGCCCCTCACTTCACCCGCTGTCATTATCCTAGGCCCTAAAGACTTGAGTTTGCTAACCCTGATCTAACAAATATATACCTTTATTTGCTTCTCCCTTGTTATTCCCAAAGCACTTTTATATACCTTCACTAAAGCACTTACCTCAGTAGACTGTAGTATTTTGTTTAAATTCTGCCTTCTCCCTGCTAGACTGTGAGCCCCTTGAGAACAGGGAGTAACCCATTATTCCTGCAGCTAGCAGATGATTAGACACTCAAAAACTGCTGCATTAACTAATGAGAGAATTAAAAAACAGATGAATGTTTCACTTAATTATACTGTAGGGTGAAGCCAAAATTTACTAAAATGTAAAACCTGCCCTAGAAGATTTTTTTTATTATAACTCCAATAAAGAACAGTATAGATACCATTTGCTTTATACTGGTAAAGTACATTAAAAAAAAAAACACCATTTGCTAAGACGTAATACATTTCTCTAGTCTTCTAATAAAGATAAAAAGACTATAGGAGGACAGGAGCAGGCTGACAGTAATTTTCTAAGGATAAGAGTGCAAAGATGGGGCTTCCCTGGTGGCACAGTGGTTGAGAGTCCGCCTGCCGATGCACGGGACACGGGTTCATGCCCCGGTCCAGGAGGATCCCGCATGCCGCGGAGCGGCTGGGCCCGTGGGCCATGGCCGCTGGGCCTGCGCGTCCGGAGACTGTGCTCCCCAGCGGGAGAGGCCACAACGGTGAGAGGCCCACGTACCGCAAAAAAAAAAAAAAAAAGTGGAAAGATGAAAATGACACTCTAAGAGGCATTATTTGTGTGTTCTTTCATTAAAAAGTCCGTTCCTCCACTGACCATCTTTAACTTGTATCCTCATGCCATACATGGGGCCTGATGAAGAGTGAACTCGGAAAAATTCAGAAATTTAACATTCCTTCAATATTCCATTTTATTCAACAATGAAGCTCTAGGTTACAAATCTGGACACAGACTATGCTTTAGAAAATTTGTGCCAGAAAGTCAAATGCCTGTTTTTCAAGTATGGAATCCTTTTGGGTTTGGGTCAAATGAACTTCAACCACTGAAACAGAGACTAGAGGGACTGTGTCAGCCACCCCTGTCCCCCAGAGATGATCTTTTATGGAGCACACCTAAACAACCTGAATCTGTGACAGCATGACTTTTACCTTCAACGTGTTGGTCCTCTTCGTTAGCATGAATATTCCTGACCGTTTCCACATTTGCCCCTGTCTCTAGAATTTCTGCTGGATGTTCCATGTTTCCAACTATTCTTTCAGGTTGGATCTGCTCCATGTTTCCTGGACCTTCAGGAGTTTTATGGAGCGAATCATCCTTGACAGCTGTTTCCATAAGCTGGCTTCTGTCTGATACTTCTGGTGTTCCATTCTCTCTGGGAATCATCTCTAGAAGTTGGGACTGGTCATCTTCTCCCAGCGTTTCTTGAAGTAGCTGCTTTTCAGCTGTTTCCACAAGCTGACTTCCTTCCAATATTTCTGGAGATTCCGTCTCCTTGGGAACTGTTTCTGGGAGTTGGGACTGTTCATCCGTCCCCATAGCTTCTTGAGATTGTAGCTCTCTAGCTGCTTCCAGAGGTGGAATTTTCTCAGCTGTTCCTAGGGGTGTCATCTCTCCGGCAGCTTGTGGATTCTCAGTACCTTCCACTGCTCCAGGAGAGTCCCTCTCTCCCGCTGTCCTCAAAGGTTGACTCTTAGCTTCTGCTCCTAAAGCTTCGGTCTCAGCGTTTCCTTTAAAAGGCTGAGCCTCTGTCACTGCTTCCACGTCCTTCTTCTTTTCTCCTGCTCCTGGAGTATCATCTTTGCCACCTGGCTGAGGTGACCCAGACTCCTTCAGTCCCTTAAGAGGCTGAGTTTCCTCTGTGGATCCTGGTGGGTCTGCAGCATCCTTTGCCAGGGGCTGTTCATGGAGGGATTTAACACCATTAGCTGTAGACACAGCTGAAATCTTGAGCTTTTCTAGTCGAGGAAGGCTTTCGTTTTGTACCTTGCCATATAAAGTAGATTCTCTTCCCAGTGTGCGTGGTTTTGGTTGGACAAAGCAGGACTCACTTTCTTCTGTGGTTGAAAAATACATATTTGAAGTTACTTTTTATCATTCATTTGAAAAGAAAAAAATACAAATTCTTGTTTAGTTTCTATCCTGAGAAAGTGTATTGCTATCAAGAAGTAGATTTAACAGTTCAAGACAGTCCTGGGTACAGTACAGTTGAGAACAGAGAGGCCATACCGTGACCCTAACATGCCCTAAGTCAAATCTCTTTAGTGTTTTCAGCTCAGATACCTAGTCTTAAGCATGAAGATCCCCCAAAATCACAGGTTTTTTTCCTGTTTGTTCCTTGTGCACCTTCTCATGACTCCAGTTCCATATTCTAATTTAGTACCCTTTGTTTCCTCATGCTCTTTCCTCTGCCCCACCCTTTCTCCTCCTTAGGCTTGGTAGAAGATTTTATAGCCCAAGAAGTGGTCCTTGGGCTGCTAGAGAGGTCTTACCTTCCCCCTAAAGCAGAATGGCCCTCAGTGAAAGGAAAGGGTCCCATGACAGAGAAGCCCCACTAGGTCAAAACTAAGATGTCTGGGAGAGAAAGTGGCAGGCACAGTCCAGCCTGAGTTTCATTTCATTTGGGGGTCCTGGTTAGAAGAGAAATCAAGAAAGAGTTGGGAAACATGCATTTTAATTCTGGCTCTTCCGCCAACTGTGTGACCTTGGGAACTTAGCTCCCAATAATCATATCTATAAAAATGGCAGTGAATCTGTCTCTCCTACCTACGTCAGAGTTGCAAGAGGCATCATATCACATTAAACAATGAATGCATAAGTGCCCCCTGGACAATTTAAGAAAGCAACGTGGCAACATGTTTATACTCTTTGACCCAGTGATCCTACTTCTGGAAATTTACCCTAAAAGCAGAAACTTCAGGGAAATGCTCTGGGGGAAAGTATATCATCCCAGTATTCTTTATAACAGCAAAATCTGGAAAACAACTTAAAAGTCTAATAATTTGGGGGAAAGATCAATAATCCATTGGGTGGAATATTATTGTGCCATGAAAAAGATGATAATGAAGACCATATGCTAAAATAATAAAATAATTATTATATAATAAGTTAAAAAATCAGCACTCCCAGTTGGGTTAATCAAATAAAATAATGGATATAAAGTGTATATTAGCACAAGGTCTGCTGTGCAACTATGTGCTCAACAAGTTAGCTATCAATTTTACATACAGTATGATTATAGCAATGTTGATCATTGGAAAGGAGAAAGACAGGAAAAGCAAACAGAGGGGGAGATACTGGAAGAAAATAAACCAGCATGTTAAAATGGGCCTCTAGGTGATATATTTCCTCTTCTACCTTTTTTTCCCCAAAGATAATTTTTCATCTTTTCTTGTTCTTTTTTTCCCTAAGTTACCCCTGACCCCAGCTATATATGCATATCGTTTAAAGAGTTACCTGCTTATTTAATGTAAGTTAAGACATACAACTAAGACTCAGGTCTGCTCTCTCTTTTCCCCTTCTCTAGGGTCAAATTTAGCTGTCTGGGAGGGATACTTTTTTTCCTGTATCTTTAAGTGAATTGCTACTTCATTATTTTTTAGTTTGGGCATTTCAACTAACTCCCACTATAGAAAATAAAGACTTAGCTCTTTTTTTCCGCACCTCCATCATCCTTCACCCTCTCCCATTACACATTCACATTTCCTTTCAATTCAGTAATTGCATATTAGTAATGATTTAAGATAGTAATCATGAAACTTCCCAGGTGTTCCAGTGGTTAAAAATCTGCCTTCCAATGCAGGGGACGTGGGTTCGATCCCTGCTCGGGGGACTAAGATCCCACGTGCCGTGGGGCAACTTAGCCTGTACACGCTGGAGCCTGCACGCTGCAATGGAATATCCCGCATGCCGCAACAAAGATCCCACATGCCGCAACTAAGGCCCGATGCAGCCAAATACATGAATAAATAAATATTTTTAAAAAAATAAAATACAATAGTAATCATGTTGTAATTTGGGTTATATCGATATTCAGTTATATGTACACATAATTAATATGTCTGCTACGAAGAACTGAGCCATGTAGTAAACTATTACTTGTGTAAATAAGTTTTAGTTTGTTTTTCCCGAGTTAGTAACTGTCATGGATCTTCACGTCCTTAGTTTATGCATTCTCATTACTTCATTTCACTGCCAATTGTTTCTCTTTTTAATACATTTATTCACATCAAATAGTCTCCCACCCTACCTCTGCGACTGTGTTTGAATCCCCCAGTGGAAAGGAATTAGAGCCCGAAGCCGGAGAAGCAGAGTTCAGAGAGGATTTTGTGAGACACAGGACACAGGCTGTGGGCCTGGGGTCCAGAGCTGGGAGGAGGGCTAGCCTTCGCCTCCCCCTCCAGCCTCATTATGCACGAAGCCTTCAAATTAATAGCACAGAAGGCAACTTAACAGAAGCAATTTCTCAGGTCTATAAAGAAATTCATTATGACAAGATAATTCATTTAGATACCACACAAAGGATGTTTAGGCGATGGCTGCGTTAGGGAATTGACAAGGAAATGTATTATTATGCTAATCACAGATGTCTGCCGAATTATATTTTCTGCTAAAATAGTTATTACAGTGATCAGTACTGTCAGTTAAATGAGACGAATGATTTTCATCCAGCTGTGCCAGCTGTGGGTGCATTCGATCGTCATCATTCTTCTAGAGCAGAAAGCTTGAAGGAAAAAATGTGTTGACACACCCAAATCATAGCCACTCAATTTTATATTTTGAAAAATATATTATGCTATCAGGCTAAGTCAAGTATTTTTCCCCTAAAACCAAAAGCTTTGTGAAAATTTATTTATACACAAATGGTGTCTTACGTTTCCAAAGGATCTATCAATTTTTGTCATAACTAGAACGTTGATGCCCATGATCACAGTATCGATTTTCATTCTTATGTACTTTTTCTAATCTTACTGGCATACGTGAAGTAGAGAAATGTCCTCAACATATAATATTCTTATACTGTAACCTGAAAATAGTCAACCAAGCTGGGAAATATTACAAAAGAAGTCACTGTCTCTAACATTTTTCTGAGGTAGCCCCAAAAGCTAAAACATCTTTAAAATGATCACCAAAAATTAGAGAAAATGCGAAAAGTGTAGTGACACACTCATTGTGTAATTCATGTTGATTAACTGCACTCTGAATTTTGAAATAAATGTATTTTGGAGTTAATAACTCCTCACTAATCACTCAGTAGTTCTTTTTCCTATGTGATAGAAGAGAGCAATCTGCTCTAAAAGGGAGGACAGAGATCTTATGATCTTGAAAATGACACCTCCAATGTACTAGGTTGGAATCCTCATTCTTCCACTTACTAGCCTTGTTAAGCCTCTTTGTGCCTCAGTTTCATCACCTGTAGAGTGGGAAGAGGAGCGGTCGAGCTGTTGTGAGGATTACACGAGTCGATACCTGGAAAACACCAGCACAGCGACTGGCACCCCCTGAACCCAAGCAAGCTAGCCATGGAAAGCGTTACACTTCACCTGCCAGCCCTAGCAAGGAAGAGACCGTGGTGGACACACAGAAAGGGAAGGTAATTCCATTCGTCCTAATACTGGTACCTTTCTCTGAGCCTATTCAGAAAAAAAGAAAGAGCAGAGTCAATACATGAAAAGGGTTGGAAAACAAATGGTTGTTTCAAACCCTCTCTCAGAGGACACAATACTAAAGACTACAGTGACCACAAAACTTCCTTTCTTATGCTTCGGAATGTTTTTATCCCCAGCTGCTGAGGGAAGTACAATTTGGGGATCCATCTGGGCTCCTTCCTCTTCAGCTGGAGCAGGGCATTCCAGACTGTTCTGATGTTCAGTGTGACCCCTCATCCCATCATTTACTTAACTGTGCAACACGGACAAGTTACGAAACTCTCTGGACCTGGTTTCCTTATCTATCAAATGGGGATATTATCTTTGCCTTTCAGCCTTGTTAGGATCATTGATAACTCTGAGGTGATATGTGTGTGATTACTCAACATGGTATGTGACATGAGAAGGTACTCAGTAAACAGGGGCGCAGCCAACGGCTCTGCAGGTTTCTCAATGCATGGGGTGCGTCCCGCTGAAGGGGCAAGGGAGAGATGAACTCCAGCCTGTGTGCACCAGCAAGGTTGCATGCATCAGGGGTGGGAAGGGCAGCGTTTTCTGATTTCATAAAGGTCCTCTGTGGGTTAGCAGTAGCCCAGTAGTAGTCAATAAATTATAGCTAATTTAGCAACAGAAAGAATGAACTGCAACATTAAAGAGCTTGGATAAACAGTCCCCTAAACACTGTAAAGTTGTCACTGTTGACCTATAAAATTCTGTTCTTACTAACGGTAAGTTTTAAATCATGATTGTTGATAGAGAGTGAAGTAGTATTCATGTCAGCCATGATTTGACCAGATTTGACTGGCATTAATAAAGGCCACTGTTAGCTTTTATATAAACAGATATGTTTCATTCTGTTTGTTGGCTTTAATTTCATTTATTCATCAAGTATTGATCAAGTGCCTACTATATGCCTGCTCTGGGCTAAGCACAAGGGTTACAGCAGTTAACAAGGAAGATCTGGTCCTCGCCATCCTAGACTTTACTGTCTGCAAGGATTTTCAAATAATAGCTACTTCCCATATTAAGCACAGCTTGGTACCTACGCACGACCTCTTCTTACCCAAGGGTCTCCACACTCTGTCCACGTGGTTTTGTGAATCCCCAGGATAACTCCTTGAGGTGGAAGAAGGTTCTACACCATTTCTTCTAGCACTCTAACTTGAAAAGCAGTGAGATCTTTTGTTCAAAAACAGGAGACATTTTATGCCTAACCTGTATTATTATGTAATAAATATTGTGGACAGATGCATTGTCTCCACACCCGAAGTTGTTCAAGGATGTGACTGTTTTCTGAACCCTACATTTTACCAAATCATACACTGCTCTGGGCCTAATCCTTCGGTGCTCATTATCTCTCTTGATTCTGTTGTAAATTGATCCCTGCACAAATTTGTTGTGACAGCTGAACTAACACAACCCTTGTTGCAAGCACCATTGTGATAGGCACACAAAGAAATTAAATACTAGGCAACATTACAGAAGGGATTAGAACCAGAACTAACATACCTGAAATTCACATTATGGTGGAAGCTTTTTTACTCAGTTCATTACCCTAATCAAAAATGAAAAGTTTCTACCCAGCAAGGAGAAAAACTTGAGGTCAATATTTCCTAATCCACGGCTGGGGCATATCAGCCATCCCAAAGACCTCACTGGATTGTCTGCTGAGTTTTCTAGAGAATCAATGAGAAAGGGCATCCTGGTATTTTCCCTTGCTGCCACCATTTCTAGGTAATGGGTTACTCTTTGCTGCGGCGCGCGGGCTTCTCATTGCGGTGGCTTCTCTTGTTGTGGAGCACGGGCTCTAGGCGCGCAGAGGAGTCAGTAACTGTGGCATGCAAGCTCAGTAGTTGTGACTCGCAGGCTCTAGAGCTCAGGCTCAGTAGTTGTGCCACACGGGCTTAGCTGCTCTGCGGCATGTGGGATCTTCCCGGACCAAGGATCAAACCCGTGTCCCCTGCATTGGCAGGCGGATTCCCAACCACTGCGCCACCAGGGAAGTCCCTAAAATTAGTTTTGATATCACAAGGTAAATGCAATAAAGTTTGAAGGTAAATCTAATTTTGAAATTTAACTACAGAGTAACAAGAACATGTAGTTGGAAAGATACTTCTGGAATACTTAATAAGTACACATGGAGATGGGGGGCTTCTGCCTAGGGGAGAGGCTGACATTGAAGAGCTACAGAGCCAGTCATCAAACATAACAAATAGTCACCACCTTCAGATATGATTTTCTAGTTTCATTTTCTTTGGTTTCTTCTAGACTCCCATCAGATAAACTCTTATTTCAAAAAAGGTATTTTACAGTGATTGCATAAAACATTTTAAAAATTATCCACAGTATTTGTACTAAAAAAGGCAAGTTTCATTGATCGATGGTCATTATTGGCACATGGGAATCCAACATTTGAGCAGAAATCCAGTCTACAAAATCAAAGACTCGTCAGCGAACAAGGAAAAAGAGAGAGAACGTGAAGATTATGTCTCTGACATGTATAAATTGTGACACTTCACCAACCTAAACAGGCCTCGCCCATGATGCTTCACTAGGAACAAGAGTGGCTAACATTTATTGAGGCACTGTGCCTAGACCTTTACAGGGATTATCTCATTCAATCTTCCCAACAACTCCACAAGGTAAGTCCATTATTATCTCCATTGTATAGTTGAGGAAATACGGCACAGAAAGATTAGGAACATTTATCCGGGAAGGGTGCACAGTTCGGAGTAGCAGAGCTCAGATGTGAGCCAAAGGAAGTGTGATCCTACTTTGAAGATTTAGGCGCTTTAAAGCAAATTGTGGTTCCAGAACCTGCACCATCAGTATTACCTGGGAGGTTTTTGGGTTTTGTTTTAGTGTTGACTCACAGGCCCACGCCCAGATCCACTGAACCAAAATCAGTATTTTTAATAAGATCCCCAGATAGTTAGCTTATCTATGGCAGCACTCTGGGTTTATCAGGGAAAGGCATGATGGGATTAGTTAGGAGAGACTAAAGTGGATGACAAACACACAGAACCGATGGGTGTGGGTGTCCCGTGTTCTCCGCAGGCAGTGCTGCCCATCTTTAAACATTGGGTGTGGTCTCTGTCCTCATGCTAGCATGCCATGGCAACACAAGAGATGAGGTGAGTTTATTGCTGCAGCAATGAAGCAAGGGCCAGAGCTGATCTAAGTGAGCTCCATACCGGGGAGCAAGATTTTTCTCAAGCTTCCTCATGTCCCAGAACTGACTGGGTTTGCTAAGCCTCCACCTTGGCTAAAAGACAAAGAGGTCTTCTAATTTCTCATCTGAAAGGAAGGTTAATACTCGCTGCGCCTCGCTCTCTAAGGGCTCTGAGCAAGCGGCTCCACCGGTGCTCATATTGGTGGCTGTTCTCCCGGCTCTGTCTCTGAGGCCACTGTGTCTGTGCCTCACTCCATCACGGTGCAGAGTACAAAAGTGCCTGCGGCCAAGAGCAGGTGTCTGTGCTCAAGAAGGGAGTATTCCCATTAGCAGTTAGCAAGTCTGTGGCTGGGATGGAATACTTAAATTTTGCAACAGAGCAGTCAGAGTCACACCAGACATTTGGACCTCAAGTCTGGGTGGTTAGTGTACCCTGAGAGCCCCCCAGAAAAAGCAGTGGGCAGACCAAGTAGGATTGTGAGCCCAGGTCTTTCAGCTGACCGCTGCTACTGCTCTCTCAGGTTAGGGATCCACATGCAATTCAGATGACTTTGCTGCCATGGTTAGTACAGATCACATTAAGGGAAGTGAGGGGGGGCTTCCCTGGTGGCGCAGTGGTTAAGAATCCGCCTGTCAATGCAGGGACACAGGTTCGAGCCCTGGTCCGGGAAGATCCCACATGCTGCGGAGCAACTAAGCCCATGCGCCACAACAAGAGAAGCCACTGCAATGAGAAGCCTGCTCACCGCAAGCAGAGAAAGCCCACGCACAGCAAGGAAGACCCAACGCAGCCAAAAAATAAACAAATTAATAAATTAAGTAAATTTAAAAATAAATAAAGTATGGACTTTGGTTCATAATAATATATCAAGCTTGGTTAATTTCTTGTGACAAATGTACCCTACTAATGTAAGATGTCAATAATAGGGGAAAGTGGATGTGGACTATATGGGAACTTTCTGTACTATCTTCATAATTTTTCTGTAAATCTAAAACAATTCTAAAATCAAGTCTCTTTTTTAAAAATTATAGTAGCAAAAGTACAGGAGCAAGTAACCTAGCAAAATAAGCTCTAGAAGCCTTAGAAAAATGTTCATAAAACTTGGGCCATTCACATAACCGCTTTTGTGATTTTTGAATATTTTTGTACCACTTGTGCTATTACTGACAGTATTTTTGTCACTTTCCTTTAACACATTTACTAAAAAGAAAAAAAGCTCAGAAAATCAACAGATTCAGATCTAGACCTTGATCTTGAGGGAAAAAACAAAACTTGATCTTGGAAAAGCAATAAAAATTGAGATTTACTAAAATTGATATTAACTGATCATTTTTTTTGAGGACTTACTAGACAATATTCTAAGCCAGGGGTCAGCAAATTTTTTTCTGTCAAGGGACTGACAGATGGTAAATATTTTCAGCTTTGCCAGGCATAGGGTCATTATTGCAACTACTCAACTCTGTCATCTGTCATCGTAGTGAGAAAGCAGCCTTAGACGATGTGTAAGTGAATGGACATGTCTGTGTTACAATAAAACTTTATTTACAAAAACAGGTGGTGGGCTGGTTTGGCCAGCAGGCCAGTTTGCCAATCCCTGGTGTAGGCAATATTTAGGTTCCATTTAGTTCCATTAGTGTACTATAGGTACACTATAGTATTAACTCATTTATTCCTCAGAACAACTCTATGAAATAGGAACTACTGTTAATCCTGTTTTACAGATGACATCACTGAGGCATAAAGAGGTTGAGTGGCTCAAAGTCACACAACTAATAAATGATCCTGAACCATGATTTAGACCCAGACAGTCAACTCCAGACCCACATTTTAAATTGGAACTCTATACTGTCTCTTAGTATGTTGAAATTCTCGCTTTCACGTGTGCCCCCCCACCTCTTTCTCTCTCTCTCTCTCACACACACACACACACACACACACACACACACACACTAATTCAAGGTGTACAGGTGATTATAGCCTCTCACAACCATCTAGTCCGTAAAGGACTTCCCTGGTGGCACAGTGGTTAAGAATCCACCTGCCAATGCAGGGGACATGGGTTCGAGCCCTGCTCTGGGAAGATCCCACATGTCGCCGAGCAACTAAGCCCGTGCACCACAACTACTGAGCCAGCGCTCTAGAGCCTGCGAGCCACAACTACTGAGCCCATGTGCCACAACTACTGAAGCCGGCACGCCTAGAGTCCGTGCTCCGCAACAAGAGAAGCCACCGCAATGAGAAACCCGCGCACCACAACGAAGAGTAGGCCCCGCACACCGCAACTAGAGAAAGCTGAGCGCAGCAACGAAGACCCAATGCAACCAAAAATAAAAATAAAGAAAAACAAAAAACCATCTAGTCTGTAGAGGCTACTCCAGGGCAAACAAAGGAAAAGGGAATTAGCCAAAGGAAACTATGCGGTTCCTATCAGTCTTAGGAAAATGGAAAAGGATAAGAATAAGGAGGGGGAAAAAGTTCCTTATCATTACCAATGACAGTGAGAAAGAAGCAAGGAGGGGGGTTTGGGGAGGACATTTCAACAGAGGTCCTCACTGGGATGGCTGAAGGCAAATGTTCTCTCTCAGTAAGAGAGACTACTAGTGAAAGCGATAGAGCAGTTGGAAGGCCTAGCCCAGGGCTTCCCATCTCTTTAATGTCACAGCACACATAGGATATGGTATTTGTGCAGCACACGGGGCACATGGAGAAAGCTGTACCCAGAGGGCTCGGACCATCCCGACCCTGCCTCCCTAGAGGCTGGGAGGAAGGCTGGCACACTGGATCCCATGCTCACAGGCTGGGAAGCTCTGACACATACAGCACAGGGACAAATGTATTTCTGTCACCAAAAATAGACTAGAGCAGCATTAGCTGGGCAAGGCTGAGAAGATAGATGAAGCAGGGCGGTCTGCAAAGGGTGGAATGTTCTCATCCTGCAGGGACCCTTTAGGACTGGGTTTTAAAGAAAAGCTGCTTGTTGGAGAAAGCAGAAAGGGCCTTTTCACTGAGTATAAAGACAAACACATTACAGGCTTGAAAAAGTATTGTCCCCGAAGGAGTGTCCTGGTGAAAGGGGCAGACAATTAATTGATAAGAAAAAAAAAATACTTGATTTGATGGTACATCCTTATGACTGTAGGGGAAGAAAGCAGATCGCAAGGGCCTTTCTTTTAGTGAAGAGGAAGCAGGTCTATCACTGACCCCCAGGGGCATGGCATGGGGGGACCTGGGGGAGAGGAAACTGGAACAGCCACAGAGGAGCAGGCCGAGGCTGGGGGCTCAGGTCGTAGAGAAGGCTTGTTGAGCAGCCTCTTGACCGAGAGTCATTTCAATCTTTAGCCTATGAAGTCAAGTTCATTTTATACTTATCTTACGCGATGTTAATTGGTGCTATTTTGATGTCCACTTTGAATTATACTGTCATGGCCATAGAGTAAATTGTATATAAATGAAATGTGACTTTCGGTGACCTGGAAAATATATAGATAGGGCAGAGATGTCATGACGCTTCTTGTATCTTTATACACCTTGCCTCTCCTACTTAATGTTCATTTGGACCTGTCACTTACCGAAACGGGCCTAATATGAATCTGCTCATCTCAAAGCAGGTAAAGCCATACAGATTTGAAAGTCGAGAAGTGTTTGGTAGGAATAAAGAGCATGTGATCAGGCCTCGGGGGTTTTTGTCTTATTAGAAATGCCAGGCTGGAGGAGAGGCCCGAAGACTGTTGATTGTGTCGTCTGAGAAAAGAGGGTCATCTCTCTTGGATGTGGGGCTACGGCCACACAGTCACCGCGTCACCAGAGCCCAGTCCAGTAGTCCTGGGGACCCTACAGCCCCTTGGGCCCTTCCACGGAGAAGAAAATGGTGTCAGCTGAACTTGACCCCATGACACAGGTTGCCCTTTCTTTTCTCCATCTCCAATGACCACCCTTGTTTCTGAGTACGCTAGCACCACCTGGCTTATTTCACTCATTTTCATAAAGCATAATGCCTATGGCGTTTTAGCTGTTAAAAACAACGTGAGGCTTTGTGGTTTGGATTTTTGGGGTTCCCCCCCCGCAATCTTCATCCTTAAAGGGATGAAGCTCTGACACCCTTGAAGACACACAAAAGAATGAACTCTAGCACCTGATGGCAATTCCCAAGGAAGGGTTTAAGGAATGTGAACGACAGCAACAGCTCCGGGACAGTAAGGAAGCTTCTGAGGCCATCATGATACTTCCCTGACATTAACACTCACTTGGAGAGCTATATTCTGATATTTCGCTTTAAAAAAACAAAATCATTACCTGTACTACCTACACTTATATACACCGGGATTCGAAGCCTGGCCAAGTTTGATGGTTTTTTTAATCAGTTTTGGTGAGCCTTTCAGGAACCCTCACAAGTATTCGTTTTTTATTTTAAACTTGATGTTGTAAAACATTAACACAAAAGGGAAAGAGTGAAAGTGTACATGTGAGCTGGAATGTGCGGCAATCTTACAGAAGAATGATTTCATAGAACACAACAAAGCTTTGTTTTGCTGTGTTGATCTTTTCCTGCATGACTAGGAGAGTCTCTTCACAACCCAACCCCATCTTCTCAAGTCCATCTCGGCCAATGTTACCTTCCAGTCTTTGTTATTCCATGGGTCCTGATGCCCACTCTCCCTCTGCTTTTCCCAGTAGTACTCTCATCCCCCTGAATCCCCATCTCCATCAGTCCATCCATTTACCCAACCACCCCCTCAAGAGATATGGATTGCATTTCTCCTTCGTGGACAGCCACATGACGAGTTCTAGCAGAACCAGGACAGGACCCAGATGGAACTGGAGTTTGTGAAAAGAACAAGAGCTTTGGAGGCACACACATTGGGCTTAAGCCCCAGGTCCATCACTTACTAGCTCTGAGACCTTGGGCAAGTTACCTATCCTCCCTAAGCTGCAGTTTTCTAGCTGTACTTGGTGAAACTAAGGCTCTTATGGGGATTACATGAGATTATGAGCTAAAGTATCTGAAACCAACTGGGTGCTCCTACCTTGTCTCCTGATTTCTGCTCCATGTTCATGTTTTGATGAGGTTGCACTAATGTCAAAAGCCTTCAATTTTAGAAAAAGATGTATTATGTTGTTGATGAGAGTGTAATTTGGTACAACCCTTATGGAAAGCATTTAGGCAGTTAGCTCTCAAAATTATAAATGTGCATACCCTTTGACCTAGTAATGCCACCTCTGGGAAATGGTCTTACAGTTATGCTTGCATACTTTCAAAATGATGTATGTGTAAAGGAATTCACTGCAGTCTTGTTTGCAATGGAAAAGACTGGAAACAAATCAAATGCCCCTTGCTGGCGGTCTGGGTAAATAAATTACGCAACGGATTCTTAAACGAGGGTAAAAAAGGAGAAAGAAGTACTCTATATTATAGAGAGATTATAGAAAGAGCTCCATATTTTTAGCTGAAAGAACAAGGTAAAGAATTATGGGTATAATACACTATATGAATAAAGATGGGAGAGGGAAATAATATTTGCAGTATATAAAGAAACTTTGGAACAATATACAAAAAAAAAAAAGAAAACCTAATAAAAGTATTTACCCATGGCTGTGATTGGAACTAAGCAGATGGTGGAGCTAGGGTGGGAGGTATACTTTTCACTGTACGCATTTTTCAAATGTTTTCAATTTTTTGAACCACGCACATAGTTCTTATATTCCATTATAATTAGCTGTATGTAATAATCAGGCCCACCACAAAGACTTACTGAGCATTCTCTGTGCCAAGCTCTAGAGGTGACACAAAGACATACAAGACTCAGTCCAGAGACTTCTAGCACTTGAATGAAAGTGATCCCATTTATATAATATGTGTATGCCAGAAAAGCCTATAAAACTCATTTTAATGCTAATGATGTTTGTTCTTCAATTACAAAGAAGTGTTTGTCTACTTAGGACTGAAATGTCACTGTGTGAAAATATTGGTTGATGACTGAAGGTATTTCTACAGTACAAAGATCAATTCACATAACTGTGAAATTCAACCCTCTTCCTATTACCTAGGCAGTGTGGACTCCAAGCAGCTAGTGAGAGTTCAGATAAGAACAAACACATGATTACAGCTGTCAGTGGAAATGTACACATTAACCTAGCAAAGAATTTGTCAATAATTACCATCTGTTTACTCTGTCCACATTGTTGCTTAAGCTATAAAATCTCAGGAAGAAGTCTGCCAGAAACGGATGGCATTTATATTAGGAAAGAGTGGAACAGTAATCACACCTAGAGGCAGGGGGCTGGTAGCACAGGGAGGAAGGTTCAGATGCCAAAGACCTGGAAACCTTTGGGTCCATTAATGTCTATGAAGTCAACAGAATCTCTGTGTTCAGACTCATCAGCTCCTCAAGGCACTGAAAGGAATAAAAATTGTCCTAATATGTAGAACATGCTTCCATGAACACAAGAAATTCCAAATTCAATCTGTCTAGTTGTCCTTTGGAAAAGAAAAGCCTCTTTTCTCACACATTTCAGGGCATTCAGTAAAAATCTATGTGTGACTACCACTTACTAGGCTCTGTTCTGCACTTTGAGTAGCACTGGATAATTATTTACACCAGAGGCCAGTCTCTACCTCTGTCCTCGTCCCCTCCCCCCCACATCTCTTTCCCTAGTGAGTCATCTTTTGGAGGTGATGGAAAGCAGCTCAGTGGGATTCGGTGTCTGATGGGTCAGAGCAAATGTCTGCATGCAATCAATAGTATGGACTATTCCTATTCAGCCTAACAGCTACCTGACCAGTAGTAACTATCTGATTCGTTGGAGCCCAGAAAATAAGTATTATACCTCCATATTTTAGTGTTACAGGATTTTAGAGCTGTAAGAGATCTTAGAGGTAATCTAGTCCAAGCCATTATTTTATGATGCTTTTGCTTCTAGGCTAATACTGCACTATGTATAACAGTTCTTAAGCCAGTTACAGAAAATTGTTAGGCGGAACTGTACAAACAGAAATCCAGTCTACAGGCTAGTTGATGTATTTTAGCTTTAACTCATGGAGTTCTAAGGTTGATATTGTGAATTTTAAAAGAATCTCTTATGATATGAAGATTATCTGTAGCTCTATGGGAGGGCACAGGAAACTTCTCTACATCTATGTAGCTGCTGAAAATATCTCTAAGGCTAAGTGTCCTCCAAATATTCCTAGTTTAAACTTGGAAGCAAATATAAACTTCATATTTTACTGACTCATACTTAGGGATAAATATTTTACTTGTGATAATATTTATTATATTTATATCATATGAATATATTATGTGCATGTACTATAATATTTCTATAATAAACTCTATTATACTATTAAATTAAATTTATTAAATTATAATAAATACTCTATTATACTTTACTATATTTCTTTTGTTGTTTGCATAGTGGATGACCACACACCTAATGGGGAACCAGAGTGATTTGAGACAAAAACAGGTTTAAATCTAGTTATCACAAACTGGTTTAAGGAGGAAAAGAACAGATGAAAGGTCAAGTTCTAGAATCACAGTACTGAGTTCAAAGCCCAGCTCTGACTCTCAAGGAGCCCCGCAACCTCGGACAAATTATTTACTCTTCTCTGTAAAATGGGGATGATCATAATACTTAGTCAAAGCATTGTTATAAGGATTAAATGAAGTAATTCATTCAACAATCACGTGCCAAGCATCGTTAAGCACTGGGAGTACAGTGAGTAAATGCATGTAGGGGACATTTAATAACCTTGGACTATTTTTATCTAAAAGCACATAAACACAGGCTTAGGGTTGTATACGGAATTTAAGGAAGTTGTGAGCTACAGAAACAGGAATGAATTATTTATGGGGTCTCCAAGACCATGGAGTTGAAATGCTAATGAACATACAATAGTATCCGATTACAAGAGAGTACTGTCTGAGGATCAGAAGCAAAATACACCTGTTGATGGATTCGAGATGTGCATTGAGCAATTTATGCAGTGTCTTAATTGATTTTCTATGCAACTGGTTGTTACTTGTTTTAACACTTCTTTCAGAACAACATCTGCGAAAACTTAGAACAGCAATGAAAGCATGAATAAAAAATGAAACGGTGTGACTCATGTGGATGGCTATTTATACTGGCGATAAAATGTTTTTTAAAACAAGGTTACTAAAAAAAAAAAAAAAGACAAGGTTACTCATTCTTTTCTGAGAGGATTAAAAAACCCTTCCATCCGTTGGACACTTCTGTCCCTCCCCAAGAGTAACATTCCCTACAATCATTTGTTTAACTTGTTTGTTGTCTGTCTCTTCCAACCTCAACCCCCAAGAGTAGGGTCACTTACATTGAATACCTTCAGCATCTAGCCAAGCACCCGGCTGTTATACAGTAGACACTTAGATAACATGTTGAATTTCTATATAGGATTCAGTGAAGACCACTTTTTTTTTTATCACATGCATATTCGTCAAGAAATACTTAAGTCAAGGATAGAGGAAAATGTATCTGACCTCTTTAAAAGTGCAGGAACCGGGGCTTCCCTAATGGCGCAGTGGTTGAGAGTCCGCCTGCCGATGCAGGGGACACGGGTTCGTGCCCCGGTCCGGGAGGATGCCACGTGCCGCGGAGCGGCTGGGCCCGTGAGCCACGGCCGCTGAGCCTGCGCGTCCGGAGCCTGTGCTCCGCAACGGGAGAGGCCACAACAGTGAGAGGCCCGCGTACCGCAAAAAAAAAAGTGCAGGAACCTATTTGATGGAGTAATCTGAAATCTCGTACGTTTAAGAGATTAACAGCAGTTATCGTCAATTGAGGAAATTCCGCCTCTGTTGAAGAGAACGCCGTGGCTGACCGCGTTAGGGATTTAAGGCGAACTCCCCGCGCTCACACCCCCCAGCAGGGCCTTCCCACGCCTGGGCTCTCGCGGGGGGCAACGTGCGCGGCGGAGCGCGCGGGAACCGCCGCATCCTGGGGCACAGCAGCGCCGCTCCGGGTTCCACTCGCATACTCAGGGAGGAGCTGCCCCCTGCCGGGCCGCCTGGGCACGAGACGCACCTGACGGACACCCGGGGAGCAAACGACCCGAAGCCCGAGGCCCGGGCGGGGGTGGGGCCGGGTCCCCTGCTCACCGCTGCGGGGCCTGATGCCGTCGCCGGCCTTGTTGAGGGCGCTGCTGGAGCAGCCCATCGCGGGCAGGAGGGCGCCCGGCGGGCGAGCTTGGCCCCCTGTCCCAGCTCCGCGCGGGCTTGGGTCCCCGAGTCCGGATCCCGCGCGAACCGCTGCCTCAGCACCAGTTCCTCCGACTTCGCGCGGCCGCTCCCGAGGCTGCAGAGCGCAAGCCTGGAAAGGAAAGCGAGCCGCTCGCTGGGGGAAGGAGCCAGGGTGGGGACAGCAAGGACGCAGAAGAGGACAGAGACAAGGAAGGAGCCAGGTAGGGAGAAGGTGGAGAGGGTGGGAAAGGCAGAGAGGAAAAGGGCTTCAGCAGCGACAGGGATGATGTCAGGGAGAGAGAGGGCGAAGGCCTGGGAGGGCTCATCTGAATCATCGCGAAATCTCTGGGGAGGGGAGGAGGCGATTGTAGCCAGTGGTATTGATTGGTGACTAGATTTGTGATGACAGTCTTCTTACATAACTTCAGTATTGTTACCACAAGGAAGTTTAACGTTGATAACATACTATTTAATCCACTCTCTCTTCGGGTGTGGTCAATTGTCCAACTCAGGACCACACTTTGCATTTAGGTGTCGTGCCTCTCTCGTTTGCTTTAACGAACTGAAGTAGTTCAGCAGTCTTTCTTCGTCTTTCGTTTCTTGTTTTGTTTGTTTTTTCTTTGTTTTGAGAACAGGCCATTTATTTTGTAGAAAGTTTCTGTTTGAGTCTGATGTTTCCTCATGATTGTTTTCAGGTGATGCAGTTTTGTCTGGAATGGGCAGACGTTAGTTGTCTGTGGATTCATATAAAGGGGCACATGATGTCAGTTTGCCCTATTTTTGGTGATATAACTTTTTGCTGCGTGCGGGCTTTCTCTAGGTGCGGCAAGCAGGGGCTACTCTTTTTTTTTTTTTTTTTTTTTTTTTTTGCGGTACGCGGGCCTCTCACTGTTGTGGCCTCTCCCGTTACGGAGCACAGGCTCCGGATTCGCAAGCAGGGGCTACTCTTTTTTTTTTTTTTTTTTTTTTTTTTTGCGGTACGCGGGCCTCTCACTGTTGTGGCCTCTCCCGTTACGGAGCACAGGCTCCGGATTCGCAGGCTCAGCGTCCATGGCTCACGGGCCCAGCCGCTCCGCAGCACGTGGGATCTTCCCGGACCGGGGCACGAACCCGTGTCCCCTGCATCGGCAGGCGGACTCTCAACCACTGCGCCACCAGGGAAGCCTCCTAATCTCCTTTTCTTATAAGGACACCAGTCATATTGGATTGACATCATTTTACCTTAATTACCTCTATAAAGGCCCTAGCTTCAAACACAGCCACATTATAAGGTATAGGGAGTTAGAGCTCCAACATACAAATTTGGTGGGGACACGATCAGCTCATAACACCATCATTATTTATTTTGATGCTCAAATTGCCTAAAATTTGTCATATTTCCCTCTATGGGTCATGGGGTACACAGCTATGGACATTACCATATACTTAGAGGTCTCTCCCTCCCTCCCTCCCTTCATTCCAATCTTCCCTTCTCCTTCCCCTCCCGATGCTGTCTCTATTCTCTCTTTCCATCTTCCTCTCCCTCTCCCTTCTGCAGCGCAAACCTGATGAAGCCTTGGCCATCCAGCAGTCGGTTCACAAATCCCTTGGTAGGAAGAGGAGACTGGGTATCTTTGAGGAAGTACGCTTCATAACATTACAAATATGTACTGTGATTCTTCTCCTTACCTTCTACCTGGGGTTACTGTGCCCCAAGGAAAGAGAAGTACTTTGAAAGTGGCTAATGATTTGGCTGGATTCCAAGTCAAGAACTGAGAATACAGGATTTGTGCCAGGAAGTTTAAAGGAGGAATGTGGATGGACCTTTCAGAATAAGCCTAGATTTGGGAAATATTTCTCATATAAATGTTATCAAAAGGCCCTGTGGAAGTCAGTGTGGGCTGCCATAACAAAACACCATAAACTTGGTGGCTTAAACAATAGATGCTTATTTCTCATACTTCTGGGGCCTAGGAAGTCCAAGATCAAGGTGCTGGCCGATGTGGTTTCTGGTGAGAGCTTACTTTCTAGCTTATGGATGGCAACCTTCTCACTGTGTCTTCACGTGGGGGGTTGCGGAGGGGGGGAGATCTTCCTCTTCTTGTAAAGCCAGAGTCCTATCAGATTAGGATTCCACCCTTATGACCTCATTTAACCTGAGTTACCTCCTAAAGACTCTGTCTCCAGATTGAGCCACTGTGCGGGTTAGGGCTTCAACATAGGACTTTGGGGTGGGCCACAAGTCAGCTCATAGCAGGCTCCCACTTCAGATGATTCTCTTTCTTTTTTTAAGTGAAAGCCACATTTTATTTAGCTAGTGAAAATTTTCAAAACTCCATTGTTACAAAAAGGAATGCAATCACTCACAGATTAAACATAAATACATGACTTGGAATTCTCTGCCTCTTAATGCTTTCGTGCTAAACCAGGGCTTATTGAGCCCAGGTAAGTTCCCCCTTTTCCCCATCAATTATGTTTTAGGAGTTGACTTGGGTATCTTACTTTGCCTCAGAGGTAACTTGTTAGTCAAGTCATGGTCTCTTCCATTTCTTTCAGAGGAAGCATTTTATAATCAGGTGAACAGTAATAATCAGGTGCCCCACGGATGTTAGGAGATCTTTCTCACGAGACACCCCAATGCTTGCTCAATGGGCTCAAGTATGAAATGACAAGGATAGAAGGTATGTACGGGCTCACACCACTTAACATGGTTTTCCTGGCTGAGTGCCTGATTTGCCAGCAGCAGCAACAGTAACCAACTGTAAGCCTCTGAAATGATATCCTTACTTTGAAGATCTTGCTTGCGGAAGACTTATTGGACCTCTTTGGGGACAGTAGAGAATCTTTACTGTAATACACACTGGATTAAATTTGCTTTTCCTGCCCATCATGCCTCTGCCAACACCATCAATTAGGGGATGGTATTATCAAGCCATTACACATCCATCAAGACATTACATTCAGTATCATATCTTATCAAAGAACTCACTTTACTATGAGACAAGCAAGGTAATAGGTTAATTTCTATGTGATTTACCGGTCTTTCCATATACCTCATCATCCAGAAGAAGCCAAACCTATAGGATGATAGGGTGGCACTCAGTTATGGCACAGACAAGGTGAAGCACCTTTGAAAGTTGGGATGCTGTCCTGAGGTTTGCAGAGTGTGCTCTGAACCAGTGACTAATAAATGGCGGTGCCTCCCCCATGACCAGTATACACAGATCCAGTTCTTGCTCTCCAGGCTTCCTGTTCATTTGGTGAACTACAAAATAAATTCCTTTTCTGCTTAACTGGCTAACTTGTTTCTATTGCTTACAAAATAAGTATCTAAGCTAAGATATAATGCTTACTCTCCCTCCCCTCTCCCAGACCACACTCATTCTTAGCAATTACCAGTCCTTATTCCTTTAGTCCTATCTTGATAATACGGAATCATAACTGATACTGTGATTTTACAGGCTGATGTGGTACATCTTGAAGGCATAGTTCATAAATCTTTTTTACCTTCAAGGACTCCTTTTATCACTTTTCTTTGACATACCCATGTTATGATGTTGTCACAAAATTGCATTTATTATCTATTTCTCCATTAAGTAATCAGGGACATTTTCTGATCAGCATGACATGCAGTGTTACGGAATTAAATTTTACTTAAAAGAGAAAAAAAAGAAGCCTGTGCATTATAGCTTTATTAAGAATAAAAGTATATGTTAGACTTTTCAAATTATTAAAAATAAAACGTAAAACGTCATACTTTTGTGGACCCTTAGAAACACAGGAATCTCATTTAACACTGAAATTTCAAAAACTGACTCTAAGAAATGTAAAACTACTCTACTTTCCAAAAGTGTCACTCCTCCACAGTAAAATAGTGAATAAAGTGCTCTGGGTTCTTTGTATGCAAGAGTATAAAAATATACCCATTTTGAAGAATGGAAAAATTATTTTTAAGAAAATAGGAGAAGGTGTTTCTCTGCCCTATTTTTAACGCAGTGCAGTCTGGAGCATTCCCAGTCTGAACAGAAAGGGGTATAGGAGAAATACATTGGATTCTTCATTATTGTGGAGGCAGAAAGGGTGGAGAGGAATAGGTGGCATTCATTCCCTCTTGTCCTCTATGGGTTCAGAATTCATGTCTCAGTGTATGTATGTTTAGCTAGCTGAAAGGCCACCAACATTCACTGAGTTTACAGGGTCTTTTCACTTGGATTCACAATCCCTCCCTCTCCCTGCTTTATTTCTGAGCATGTTTAATGTCCAGGGTGCCTTAAGAATATGAAGGCTGAGTTATGACAACGAATATGATAGATTTAACTGCTTAACAATAAGGGGATGGGCCAGTGTACTGAACCCATGAATAGCAGATGATCTTGTTGGTATTTGCTCTAACAGGGAATGCAGCCTGTCACTTTTCATTCTCATAGCAAGTAAAAACCAGAAGCACAATAAATGCAGGTGTCTGCAGAATTCTCAGAAATTTAGAGCAGTGATTTTGGGGAAGGAAAACCAGAGAGCCTTGTGTGAATTCTGTCCTGTCACATTTACCTGTTGGTATTCTTTCTAAATCACTCTGAAATGCTACAGACTAGCATCCAGAAAAAATAAAATAATGTCTGAATGGCAAAGTCCTTTCTTGAAACATATAAATTTCTCGACTTTTTGGTATGAAGATTTTCAAACTCACAAAAAGTTGAATAGTACGATGAATACCTGTATGCCCCCCATGTGGTTTTTCATTTTTATTTTTTAAAATATTCTTTTTTTTTTTTTCTGTAGTTTTACTTATTTATTTATTGGCCATGCTGTAGGGCATGCAGGATCTTAGTTCCCTGACCAGGAATCAAACCCAGGCCCCCGCCGTGGAAGCGCAGAGTCTTAACCACTGGACCACCAGGGGAGTCCCACCTCACCGCTCCCCCGCCCCCGCCCCGCACTGTAAAGTCAAGAGTTGTTAACATGTTGCTGCATTTGCTCTACCTACTTGTTTATCTACATTTATTTTAGGATTTTATTTACATTTATTTTAGCAATTTGGAAGTAAGTTGCAGATATTATGACACTTCATCTGTAAATACTTCAATACACATCTCTTTAGAATAATGACGTGACTTAAAGTAGCTATTTTTAACGAAAGTAATAGTCATCTTCTAACACAGGGGTCAACAAAGTATGGCCTGCAGGCCAAATCCTGACTTTGTAAATAAGGTTTGACTGGAACACAGCCGTGCTCATTCATTCAATGAATGAAATTCATTCATTTACATATTGTGGCTGCTCTTGTGCTACATCAGCAGAGTTAAGTAGTTGCCAAAGAGACCATATGGCCCAAAAGCCTAAAATCTTTACTATTTGGCTCTCTACAGAAAAAGCTTGCCAACTCCTGCTCTAATAAATACAAGTGTGGAAATATTTACAAAATCTTCACGAGCCAAAGGATTTGACTGTCGTTCTTGCGTGGCAAGTGTTTCTTCCCCTAGCGTTTGGGTTTTGCAATGTGGTGAACCACAACTTAAGCTGTGGATGGGTGGCTGCAGTGGGGAGTTAGGGAGATAGGAGTGGGGCTGAGGAAGAGAACTAACATCCACTGCACACTTATTATGTACACGGCCTTGTTCTAGGTGCTTCATACACCGTTATGTTTACTGTGATCCTCATAACAATACCATGAGGTAGACATTATTATTCCAGTTTTTTGATGAGGAAGCTGAAGCTTAGAGAGGTTAGACAATTTGACCAAAGTCCTGCAGGTATTAAATAGAAAAACCAAGAACCTAAATATATCTCCAAAAAGATATGGCAAAAATCAGTTAAGATACCCTAGGAAGAATTCTCAAACATTTTGTGGTCATGGTTCATATATATGAATGTATGGATGAATGAGTACTTTGGGCTTCCCCGGCTTCCAGTACACAACCATGGTAAGATCCCTGTGAGAAAGCACCTAAGGCCTTTCTTTAAAATATAGTGAGGACGGGGCTTCCCTGGTGGCGCAGTGGTTGAGAGTCCGCCTGCCGATGCAGGGCACACGGGTTCGTGCCCTGCTCTGGGAAGATCCCACATGCCGCGGAGCGGCTGGGCCCGTGAGCCATGGCCGCTGAGCCTGCGCGTCTGGAGCCTGTGCTCCGCAACGGGAGAGGCCACAACAGTGAGAGGCCCGCGTACCAAAAAAAAAAAAAAATATATATATATATATATATAGAGAGAGAGAGAGAGAGAGAGAGAGAGGACATTAAGAAAACAAAACAAAATATATATATAGTGAGGACATATATTAAGGACCAGAAATTTGGTATTATAAAATGAAAAGCACCGAGGAAAGTCACCTCAAGTGCTTTAATCATATACTTTCTAAAATGCGGGTAATATTTGGCCTGATTACTTTGAGGGAAAGTAGATATTAAAAAGCATTCAAAGTATAGAGCTCATTATAAAAGTGTAAGGCATCATTAGTTTGTGTCTCTGTCTAAGCATGCATGCCTCAGAACCAACTAGGCTATTTCATTCCTCTCGACTTCTCAAATTTATATATGAGAATCGTGGAGGCTGCTCATTAACCTCAGATTCCCAGGCCCTACATCCAAAGATTTCTTCCACAGACCTGGGTGGGGCCCAGGACTCAGAATTCCAGGTGATTCTGAATCAGGTGATCTGGGAGCCATACTTTGAAAAATACTGCTTTAAGATATAATTGACGTTTCACAAGCTCTATTGAAAACAACCACTTTTTTTATTAAAAAGGAGCTCTTTACGTAACAATGCGTGCTGTAAAATAATACAATGTAAAATAATTCAAGCAGTACTGAAACATACAAAGTAAAAGTAAATGTTCTCTCCTCACCACCTACTCTTATCTCTCATCCAAGTTACATTCCGATGATTAGTTTTCCAGACTTGAATTGTCTATGCATATACCAACATATATACTGGTTAAGAATGATGAACATTTGATGTTTCTATTTTTGTTTTGCTATTAAAAATTAATGCTGAACTAAATATCCTTATTCTCATGTCTTTGGGCATGAGAATGTAGGATCGATTCCTAGAAGTTGACACACGATGACAGCTTACCTATTGGTCAGATTTTACCTTTTTTTGCGTGTGTGTGTGTGGTGGTGACTTTCTGTGCCTAATATTTTGAATGGTTCGTTACTGATATCTGTCCAACGTTCACAACAAAAAGATTTTTAATTAGACCTGTTATCACCCCCAGTGAAAATTCGGCTTACAAGTTCCCACTAACAGGCCACAAAAGAGGTGAGTTTAGGGGAGCCAGAGGGGGGCGCCACCGTTCTCTGACAACTTGTACAGGCAACTTGGGTGAGTGCAGGGGAGTGCACGGAGCTTCTTCAGCCCCGGCGCAACCGACGGCAGAGGGTAGACCCGGGAGCTGCGGCACACCCCGGTCCTCCCCGAGTCTCCTCAAGAGCCCCGACTTGGGGCAGAGATGCACTCAGCGGCGCTAAGACCGAGGTCCAGCCGCCGCCGCCGCCGCCGCCGCCGCCGCCTCTTCTCACCGCCCCTCCCGCCTCACTCTCAGTCGGTTTCTCCAACTCGCGTCCGGTTCTACGTTCCTCAGTCCTCAGCTATGAGCAGCGGAACAACACAGACGGCGAGGTTTACGGCCCGCAGCCGGCAGGCGAACAGCACCAGCCAGCTGCCTAACCAATTCCAAGCCCCTAGAGATACCCACATCAGCCCTTCTCTTCTTGCCCCGCCCCTTCCGCTTGTGATTTGCTTCAGCTTCCGGTCACGGGGTCTCAGCCCTGAAGTGAAGAGCGTGGCATTGTGGGATTTCCTTCCTTTCTCGCTCTCCGGCCATCTTGGCGGCTGCAGTGGGTGAGTAGGCTGTTCCGTACCGAGGTTTAGGCCTCGCGGGGAGTCCAGGGAGTTGCCGTTTGGAGCTTCGCATCCTAAACTTCCTGTCTTGTCCTCTGTGTTCTAGGCTGGGGGCGTCTCGCGCCTAAGGCAGGAAGATGGTGGCCGCAAAGAAGACGGTGAGTGTGGCAGGTCAGGGCCGGAAGCCTGTTCACATGGAGAGATGAGTCTCGGCCGGGGCGGGTGGGTCCGAGCACAATGGGCGCACAGCGTGTCCGCTGGCTTTGTAGGGGTCCAAAATAAATCCGAAGGACTCTCCCAGGGATTTGGGACCCTCTGCGGAGGTTTTATTAAGGGGTTCAGCTTCCAGGAAGCTGGATCCAGTTTTAAGTGGTTACAAACAAGGCCTTCAAGTCCGTGTTACATGTTTGCTTTGTAGAAAAAGTCACTGGAGTCGATCAACTCCAGGCTCCAACTGGTTATGAAAAGTGGAAAGTACGTGCTGGGGTACAAGCAGACTCTGAAAATGATCCGACACGGCAAAGCGAAACTGGTCATCCTCGCCAACAACTGCCCAGCCTTGAGGTAATTGAAAGAACCTGAGTATGTTTGTCGCCCACTGCAAATTGGTTGTGAGCGAATATCCGGGAATGTGAACTTGCAATCTGGGTAGCATAAACTGGGTATCATGTAAAATTTTGTATTACAGAGGGACACCTGGAGAATAATTTAACGGTTGTTGATTTTGGGCTCTTGATTTTTCTCTCCCTCATCATATTCTCTCCTCGTATGAGGTTCTCTTTGGGAGAAATGCGTGGCGGAAGGGGTAAAAACCAGAGAACGTCCAAGTTTGAGGGCAGCGCAGAAACATAATTTGTTTGTCCATGTGTCCTGCCTTTTGGGTCGTTTTTTTTTTTTAACTTTAAGATGCTTTAAAAGAGGTTCATTTTATGAACTTGTAGAAAAGCTAAGATCAGAGAAGTTCAGGCTGGCCTGTGGAGCTGCAGGTTCCCAGTTCACCCAGTTTTTGCTTGCCTCACTGTTTTGAAACTGAATTTAGTGGGTATTTTAAATAAGTTAAAGAAACTTGGACCATGCAGAATATAAGCCGTGTTTTCAGTCCCTTTCCCTTGTTGATTTTCTGTGGTAATACATAACCTCACAGCATTTTATATAGTGTCTGTAGGTAATTGGCAAAGCCTGGAGAGATCTCTTTTTCCATCCCATCCCCTCCCAAACCTTTGGTCTTATTCCAAACCTTTCATGCTTACCTTCTATAGCAGTGCTTTTCAAACATGAATATGCACACAGTCACGAATGATCTGGTTTAAATGCAATTTCTGATTTAATGTATCTGGATTGGGGCCTGAGATTATGCATTTTTAACAAGCACCTTTTGGCACTACTTGTCTGCGGCTGCACACTTAGAGTGAGTAGTGGCAACAATGTATTAGGACTCCCTTCAAATTCGTAAAACCATTCACGTCTGCCTACTTAGTGGACACAAAACTGCTAACTCTGGGTAAGTGCAAGCATATGGCATCCCTGGTTTTATTGCACTTCACTTTATTGTGCATCGTAGATACTGTGGGGTGGCTTTTTTTGTTTTTTTTACGCATTGAAGGTTTGTGGCAACCCTGCATTGAATAAGTCTGTAAGTTCCAGTTTTTCAACAGCATTTGCTCACTTCATGTCTATGTCACATTTTGGTAATTCTCGAGATATTTCAGACTTTTTCCTCTATTGTTATGGTGATCACTGATCTTTGATGTTACTACTGCGACTCCCAGAAGGTTCGGGTGATAGGCAGCTTTTTAATTTATTTATTTTTGCAATAAAGTATTTTTTAACTAATGTATGTACGTTGGCTTTTTTAGACATAATGTTGTTGCACACTTAATAGGCTGTAATATAGAGTAAACACAACTTCTGTATGCACTGGGAAACTAAAAAATTCCTGGGACTAGCTTTATTGCAATATTTGATTTATTGCAGTGGTCTGGAATGAATATGCAGTATCTGAGGTATACCTGTAATATCACTCTCCATCTAGGTTTCAGAGCACCAGAGGGTGATAGAAACGGCTTAGAAGTTGTCATGGGAATTTTATAATGTAAAGTGTCTGGCGATAGTAAATGCTAAGTAAATGATAATTTTATTTTGTACTCTATTCTTTTCCACAAGCACAGGTATTTACTGGTTGTCCCATCCCTTGTAAGGGATCCAAGGAAGGATGATTTGTATTGAATAATGGATATGGTAATGTTTTTAAAAGTAATAACTGGCTTACTGTTTGAAGACCTTACCAACATTAGAACTGATGAGAGAAGTAACATTTAATCTGTGTTACTTGGTATGATATTTATCTACCTTGTTTTGGTTCCCAAAGGAAATCTGAAATAGAGTATTATGCCATGTTGGCCAAAACTGGTGTCCATCACTACAGTGGCAATAATATTGAATTGGGCACAGCGTGTGGAAAATACTACAGAGTATGCACACTTGCTATCATTGATCCAGGTATGCTTTTTAAATCATAAAGTAATTCTTTTCCTTTATGATGTAATACAAGTATTTCTTGCTATACAAATGTCTTTAGTTTCTAAGTTCAGATGTTGAGGATTTGGATACAGCAAGGGATATCCTGTAATTTTATTTTACAGAGAATTGATAATGAAGGTCAGTACAGAATTACCTTTTTATAAATGAAATTCTCTTATTTTGAGATCATGAGTTTCATTTCATGCAGCACCTAAGAAATGATGACTTCAGGGCCTTGGTAAAAGGTGAAATTATAAAGGGACAGAATAATCAGGTGAAACGGTAGAAAAAAAGAACGTTTACTGGCTGTCTGAGAACAGATGGATAAAATTAAGTTGAGAAAAAGAAGGGCCTACAAAAACATGTCATGTTTTGAACTTACGAATTTTTAATTAATTCATAAAATACTGCGAATATTCTCGCTGTTCTGATGTTGTAATAATCAGGGCAGGCTAAACATTCGCTATATTAAGACCATGCATGTGTCCCCGGACCTAGTTCTTTTCCTAGGTCTGGTTTTATAAATGCTGGTGATAAACTAAGTCTGATTTACATGATGAATCTTATGTGGGAAATGTCTGTGACTCTAGGTATCCTATCAACCTTGAGAAATGGTAGCACAGCTAGTGTAATAACTTTTGAAGATAACAATTGCTAATTTGATGATTACCTGTTGACATTAAATGAATTGTAAAATTATTGTGTTTTATTTTCTAGGTGATTCTGATATCATTAGAAGCATGCCAGAACAGACTGGTGAAAAGTAAATCATGCACAATTTTTCTTTAATAAAACTGGCCAGAGCTTGTTTTAAAAATACTGTATTCATTTCAGTCATTTTTTAAAATTTCTTTTTGTTTCAGTGTACCTTCCTGAAGCTAGGATTAGAGGGCATGGGGCAGCTAGATATATTGGTAAGACTTCCCAGACATTGCTGTTTCTTTCCCTGTTTTTGTAAAGGGAGTGCACTGAGTTCCTTTCCTGTACTAGATTTTTAAGAGACTTATTAATTTTCATCATTTTCAGTCTCAGGTTATTGTTATTTTATATTTGAGTATGTCAGAGGCAGCAAGGTTCCATACCCAGAATCTAACCAGAATTGCAATTTACAGTCCAGCTTAAATCCACCAAATCTGAGTAGCAAAGAGGATTAAGTGAAGTATGTTCCTTCCACCCCAAAATTTTCACAGGCTGAGAGAAGTTCTGTTTAATGAAGCAAGGTCTTACCGAAGGATGTGCAGTGGTTAGGGTAGAAGAAGTGTACTTGGACAACTTAAGAATATTCCTAGATCTTCAATAGTGTTAATTCCACAGTTTTGCAAAGTGTTTTATATAATTATAGTCCTAAAAGATATACTGTGAGGTAGGTTTGGTGTTCAGATTTTGGGGAAACTGCATACTACATCTCCCAAGTATGTCCTATGTAAACCTTTTCCCACATTTAATAATATCCTTTGGAACATTCGAAGGAGTTAACTTGGGGGAAGAATGTTGACTTAGATTTATAGAGCTGAATATTGCTGGTAGGGTATACCCTGCACAATTTGTGTTGGGTTCTAAGGTTCCAGAAGTGTCAGAAATGTCTTTTGGTCTTCAGAATCAATCAACTTGGGTAGGCAGTTTTTGGTGGTAGACGAATGAGCCATAGGAGATGTGGATGCCTTCAGTACACTATCCAGGAAATATTTACTGAACTTGGAGTCAGAAGGCTACCTCTTAATAGTTACGTAACAGCCATGGGTGGGTCAAATTCCTACTTTCACAGGTGAGGGAATTGGTTTCTTTCAAGCTAGATGTTGCATGATTTTAGTTTATATCTGAAGTTAATCTAAGGTTGTGGGTATAATTTGGAGAGTGGCCATCAACTAGAGTTTTCTTACCAGTTCATTTACTCAAATTTTCTCGATTAGGGAGTACTACTGACATTTTTCGATGGGACGGTTCTTTGTTGTGGAGGATTGTGGATACTGCTTGATGTTTCTCATTCCTGGTTTTCCTTCCATGTTATTGTAACAACACCCCCAAGCGTCACCATGTTTTCACAGCATCTCGTGGTTAAGAGCCACAGTTATAAAATCTTTATCTCTGATAAGAATTCCTTGGTCAGACTACTGCTGATTTCTAATGCTGTTAGTCTATTTCCATGGTCATTGAAATGTTTGTCTTTTGGTTAAGGAAGTTTGTGTGATTATTACTTACTTGATCAATTTCTTCTTTCAAATTGACCTTTCATGCTATTTTGTTTTGTTTTGTTTTTTTTTTTGGCTGCGTTGGGTCTTCATTGCTGTGCACGGGCTTTCTCCGGTGCGGTGGGTGGGGGCTACTCCTCATTGCAGTGTGCGGGCTTCTCATTGTGGTGGCTTCTCGTTGCAGAACATGGGCTCTAGGCGCGGGCTTTAGTAGTTGTGGCTCACAGGCTCTAGAACGCAGGCTCAGTAATTGTGGTGCACGGGCTTAGTTACTCTGGCATGTGGGATCTTCCCAGACCAGGGCTCAAACCTGTGACCCCTGTATTGGCAGGCGGATTCTTAACCATTGCGCCACCAGGGAAGTCCCTTTGGGTTATTTTTGGATTATTTTCCCCCTCAAGGTTGACTAGTTCCAATTAATTTCTTAAGGTTTGGATGGTACCCGAAGAATACAATATTGTGACTACCGGTGTACCATTTCTTTGTAAAGGTTCTGTTGCATGACTTCGGCTGTAGGCATTTTGGAATTATGATTTTTGGAAAAATAATTTATAATTTCTAGGACCTTCTAGGTAGTGTTAATATGCTGTAAGACCATTTGGATTTTACCTTGATATGTGGCTTTTATGCAGTCATCGTTTCAGCAGAAAGTTTAAAGTTCAGAGGAAAGGAGTCTAGAACTAGTAGATGGGAAACATACCTCATTCATTCTGGCCTAGGGCAACTGTGATGAAGTGCCATTAAAGTGCTGCCAGACTTGGAGAAAATAAGGTCTAAGGTGGCATTTTAAAATATATTTTTCAGATTATAATGAAAGTACAGTAAGTCTCCTGCATATGAACGAGTTCTGAGAACGTGTTCCTAAGTCCTATTTATTTGTAAGTCCAACAAAGTTAGCCTAGGTACCCAACACAATCGGCTATATAGTACTGTACTATAATAGGTTTATAATACTTTTCACACAAATAATAAAAAAAAAACATTTTTAATCTTACAGTACAGTACCTTGGAAAGTACAATAGTACAGTACAACAGCTGGCATACAGGGCAGGTTCGCATCTTTGAAAGTTCACAACTTGAAGGTTCGTATGTAGGGGACTTAACAGTAATGTGTTTGGCCGGGAAGCTCTAATATGCAAGGATTGCAGGAAATTCCAGTCAATTGGACTTAATCCATACTTAATGCTGAGCTACCTGTTTTTAGGCCTAGAAATAGGAAGGTCCCAAAGAAGAGTTTGGATATTGTGGAGTATGTTAATTGCAATCGATATGATATGGAAGCAGGAGCAAAAGGTATATAGAGAAGAAAGAAAACTTTAGGCTGGTAGCAAATGCCGTTAGTTGGGCCTTCTAGACGATGATCATCTAGTTCATAGAAAACAGTTCTCTTTGATTTCTTGCAGCTCTTCCAGCTACTCCTTAGACTTGCACTCTCTCTGCTTTCAGTGGCATCTTGTTTCTTTCCCTCTTCCCTCATTGATAGTAGGTCTTGAACATCTTGTACATTTACCATTTATTATATTTACTACCTCCTACCTATTTGCTTCAAAAGATAATGTAGGGGCTTCCCTGGTGGCGCAGTGGTTGAGAGTCCTCCTGCCGATGCAGGGCATACAGGTTCGTGCCCCGGTCCAGGAAGATCCTACATGCCGCCGAGCGGCTGGGCCTGTGAGCCGTGGCCGCTGAGCCTGCACGTCCGGAGCCTGTGCTCCGCAACGGTAGTGGCTACAACAGTGAGAGGCCCACGTTCCACCAAAAAAAAAAGATAATGTAGGAGTGGGAGTCTGCCAAAGTACTCTCCTCAGGTAAGATAAGCAAAGAATCCATTTAACATACAGTTAAAAGTATCATCCTTGTGTGCAGTACTCTTGGCTACTGAAGAGTAAAAACATAGTATCTAACGTAACATGTAAGTACTGTACGTGTTAACCCATTCAATCCTTATGACAATCCAATGAGGTAGTACTTTTTTATTGAACTATAGTTGATTTACAATATTGTGTTAATTTCTACTGTATAGCAGAGTGATTCATTTAAACATATACATCTTTTTTATATTCTTTTCTATTACAGTTTATCAGGATATTGAATATAGTTCCCTGTGCTATACAGTAGGTCCTTGTTTATCCACCCTATATATAATAGTTTGCATCTGCTAACCTCAACCTCTCACTCCATCCCTCCCTGACCCCACCCTCCCTTGGCAACCACAAGTCTGTTCTCTGTGAGTCTGTTTCTGTTTCATAGATAAGTTCATTTGTGTCACAGATAAGATTCCACATTTAAATGATAACATATGGTATTTGTCTTTCTGACTTCACTTAGTATGATAATTTCTAGGTCCACCCATGTTGCTGCAAATGGCATTTCATTCTTTTTTACGGCTGAGTAGTAGTCTATTGTATATATGTACCACATCTTTATCCATTCATCTGTTGATGGACACTTAGGTTGTTTCCATGTCTTGGCTATTGTAAATAGTGCTGCTATGAACATAGGAGTACATGTATCTCTTTGAATTATTATTTTGGCTGCGATGGGTCGTTGCACGCAGGCTTTCTCTAGTTGTGGCGAGCAGGGCCTACTCTGCATTGTGGTGCGTGGGCTTCTCATTGCAGTGGCTTCTCTTGTGGAGCACAGGCTCTAGGTGCACAGGTTTCAGTAGTTGTGGCTCATGGGCTCTGGAGCACAGGCTCAGTAGTTGTGGCGCACAGACATAGTTGCTCTGTGGCATGTGGGATCTTCCCAGGCCAGGGCTCAAACCTGTGTCCCCTGCATTGGCAGGCAGACTCTTAACCACTGTGCCACCAGGGAAGTCCTGAATTATAGTTTTGTTTGAATATATGCCCAGGAGTGGGATTGTTGGGTCATATGGCAACTCTTTTTTAGTTTTTCGGGAACATCCATACTGATCTCCCTAGTGGCTACACCAATTTACATTCCCACCAACAGTGTAGGAGGGTTCCCTTTTCTCCACACTCTCTCCAGCATTTGTTATTGTTATTTGTAGACTTTTAATTGTGGCCATTCTGACCGTTGTGAGGTGGTAGATACTTCACTGTAGTTTTCATTTGCATGTTTATAACAATCAGCAGTGTTGAGCATCTCTTCATGTACCTGTTGGCCGTCTGTATGTCTTCCTTGGAGAAATGTCTATTTTGGTTTTCTGCCCATTTTTTGATTGGGTTTTTTTGATATTGAGTTGTATGAGCTGTTTGTATATTTTGGAAATTAAGCCCTTGTCAATCATATCATTTGCAAATATTTTCCCCCAGTTCATGGATTGTCTTTTTTTTTTTTTTTTTTTTTGTGCTACGCGGGCCTCTCACTGTTGTGGCCTCTCCCGTTGCGGAGCACAGGCTCCGGACGCGCAGGCTTAGCAGCCATGGCTCACGGGCCCAGCCGCTCTGTGGCATGTGGGATCCTCCTGGACCGGGGCACGAACCCGTGTCCCCTGCATTGGCAGGTGGACTCTCAACCACTGTGCCACCAGGGAAGCCCTGTCTTTTTGTTTTGTTTATGGTTTCCTTTGTGCAAGCTTATAAGTTTGATTAGTTCTCATTTATTTTTGCTTTTATTTCTATTGCCTTGGGAAACTGACCATTGGTACAGCTTATGTCAGAGAATATTTTGCCTAAGTTCTCTTCTAGAAGTTTTATGGTGTCGTGTCTTATATTTAAGTCTTTAAGCCATTTTGAGTTTATTGTAGTGTATGGTGTGAGGGTGTGTTCTAACTTCATTGATTTACATGTGGCTGTCCAACATTCCCAGCACCACTTGCTGAAGAAATTCTTTTCCCCATTGTATATTCTTGCCTCTTTTGTTGAAGATTAATTGACCATAGGTTTGTGGGTTTATTTCTGGGCTCTCTGTGCTGTTCCATTGATCCATATGTCTGTTTTTGTGCCAATACCATGCTGTTTTGATTACCGTAGCTTTGTAGTATTGTCTGAAGTCTGGGAGGGTTATGCCTCCTGCTTTGTTCTTTTTCCTTAGGATTGCTTTGGCAATTCTGGGTCTTTTGTGGTTCCATATAAATTTTAGGATTACTTGTTCTAGTTCTGTGAAAAATGTCATGGCTAATTTGATAGGGATCACATTAAATCTGTAGATTGCTTTGGGTAGTATGGCCATTTTAACAACATTAATTCTTCCAATCCAAGAACATGGGATATCTTTCCATTTCTTTGAATCATCTTCAGTTTCTTTTATTAATGTTTTATAGTTCTCGGCATGTAAGTCTTTCCACCTCCTCGGTTAGGTTTATTCCTGAGTATTTTATTTTTTTGGATGTGATTTTAGGAGGAACTGGTTTTTTACTTTCCCTTTCTGATTTTTCATTGTTAGTGTAAAGAAATGCAACCAATTTCTGTATGTTTGCTGTATCCTGCTACTTTGCTGAATTCGTTTATCAGTTCTAGTAGTTTTGTGTAGAGTTTTTAGGGTTTTCTATATATGGTATCATGTCATCTGCATATAGTGGCAATTTTACCTATTCCCTTCCAATTTGAATACCTTTACTTACTTTGTTTGATTGCTGTGGCTAGGACTTCCTATACTGTGTTGGACAGAAGTGGTGAGAATGGGCATCCTTGTCATGTTCTACATTTTAGCAGGAAGGCTTTACCTTGTCATCATTGAATATATTATATTGGCTATGAGTTTGTCATAAATAGCTCATTATGTTGTGACATATTCCCTCTATATCTCTTGGTAAGAGTTTTTATCATGAATGGATGTTGAATTTTATCAAATGGTTTTTCTGTATCTGTTGAGATGATCGTGTGTTTTTTGTCTTCTTTCATTGATGTGGTGTATCACATTGATTTGTGTATGTTGAACCATCCATGTGACCCTGAGATGAATCCAACTTGGTCCTTGTTTATGTGGTGTCGGATTCAGTTTGCTAATGTTTTGTTGAGAATATTTACATCTATATTCATCAAAGATACTGGCCTGTAATTTTCTTTTTTGGTAGTGTCTTTGTCTGATTTTGGTGTCAGGGTTATGGTGGGTTCATAGAATGTCTTTGGGAGTGTTCCCTCCTGTTCAGTCTTTTGGAAGAAGAGTTCAAGAAGGATTGGTGTAAGTTCCTCGTGTGTTTGGTGGAATTCACCTGTGAAGCTATCTGGTCCTGGACTTTTGTCTGTAGGCAATTTTTTTTTTTTTTTTAACAGGTTCTATTTCATGTCTAGTGATCAGTCTGTTCAATTTCTTTTTTTAATTTTTATTTCTTTTATTTTTTTTTTTGCGGTACACGGACCTCTCACTGTTGTGGCCTCTCCCGTCGTGGAGCACAGGCTCCGGACGTGCAGGCCCAGCGGCCATGGCCCACGGGCCCAGCCGCTCCGCGGCATGTGGGGTCCTCCCGGCCCGGGGCACGAACCCGTGTCCCCTGCATTGGCAGGCGGACTCTCAACCACTGTGCCACCAGGGAAGCCCCAAATTTCTTTTTTTTTTAATTTCATTGCTGTGTGCAGGCTTTCTGTAGTTGCAGTGAGCGATGGCTACTCTTCGTTGTGGTGCGTGGGCTTCTCATTGCAGTGTCTTCTCGTTGTAGAGCACAGGCTCTAGGTGCGTGGGCTTCAGTAGCTGTGGCTCATGGGCTCCAGAGTGCAGGCTCATTAGTTGTGGCACGGGCTTAGTTGCTCTGCGGCATGTGGGATCTTCCTGGACCAGGGCTTCGAACCCGTGTCCTCCACATTAGCAGGCAGATTCTTAACCACTGCGCCACCAGGGAAGTCCCAATTTATTTATTCTCGATTCAGTTATGGTGGGCTGTATGTTTCCAGAAACTTGTTTGTTTCTTCCAGGTTGTCATATTTGTTGGCATATAATTCTTCATAGTATTCTCTCAGAGTGTTTTGTATTTCCGCCGTATCGGTTGCTATTTCTCTTTTTTCGTTGCTTATTATGTTTATTTGGGTCCTTTTTCTTCTTGGTGAGCTTGGCCAGAGGTTTGTCAGTTTTTGTTTACCCTTTTAAAAAACTAGCTCTTGTTTTTATTTTTTTTTCTATTTTAAAAACATCCTTTATTTATCACCTCTATGATCTTTATTATTTCCTTCCTTCTGTCATCTTTAGGTTTTGTTTGGTCTTTTTCTAATTCTTTTAGGTGGTAGGTTAGGTTGTTTGAGATTTTTCTTGTTTTTTAAGGAAGGCCTATATCACTGTGAACTTCCCTCTAAGAACTGCTTTTGCTGCATTCCATACATTTTGTATGGTTGTGCTTTCATTGTCATTTGTCTCAAATTTTTTTTATTTATTAATTTATTTATGTCTGTGTTGGGTCTTTGTTGCTGTGCGGGCTCTCTCTCTAGTTGCGGCGAGCGGGGGCTACTCTTAATTGCGTTGCGCGGGCTCCACTGCGGCAGCCCCTCCCGTTGCAGAGCACGGGCTCTAGGTGCGCGGGCTCAGCAGTTGTGCCTCGCGGGTTCTAGAGTGCAGGCTCAGTAGTTGTGGCGCACAGGCTTAGTTGCTCTGCGGCATGTGGGATCTTCCCGGATCAGGGCTCGAACCTGTGTCCCCTGCATTGGCAGGCGCACTCTTAACCACTGCGCCACCAGGGAAGTCCTGTCTCAAATTTTTAATTTCCTATTTGATTTCATCGTTGACCCATAGGTTTTTTAGTAGCGTGTTTAGTCTCCATGTAATAATTTTTTTCTCATTTCTATTTCTGTGGTTGATTTCCAGTTTCATGCCCTTGTGGTCAGAAAAGATACTCAATTTCTATAATCTTAAATTTGTTGAGGCTCATTTTGTGCCCTAATATGTGGTCAATCCTAGAGAATGTTCCAAGTGTCTTGAAAATAATGTGTATTCTGGTTTTCTTGGATATAATGTCCTGAAAGTATCAATTAAGTCTAAATGTTCTATTGTATCATTTAGGATCTCTGTTGACTTATTGATTTTCTGTTTAGAAGATCTGTCCATTGATGTGATTGGGTGCTAAAAGTCTCCTACTATTATTGTATTCCTTTCAGTTTCTCCCTTTATGTCTGTTAGTATTTGTTTTATGTATTTGGGTGCTCCTGTGTTGGGTGCATATATGTTGACAAGTGTAATAACCTCTTCTTGTGTTGATTCTTTTATCATTATATGGTGTCTTTCTCTATGGTCTTTGTTTCAAAGTCTATTTTGTCTAATATGAGCATTGTGACCCCCTCTTTCTAGTCATTTCCATTTGAGTGAAATATATTTTTGCATCCCCTCACTTTTCAGTCTGTGTCCTAAATTGGGTCTCTTGTAGGCAGCATATTGTAGCCTCTTTTTTTTTTATCCAGTCTGCCACTCTGTGTCTTTTGATTGGAGCATTTAGTCCATTGACATTTAAGGTAATTATCGATAGGTATGTATTTATGGCCATTTTAAACCCTGTTTCCCAGTTGATTCTCTATTTCTTTTTTGTTTTTCCTTTTGTGGTTTGATGAGTTCATTTTATATTGTGCTTTTGTTCTCTTTTTAAAAAAAATTATTTTCAGCTGCGTTGGGTCTTCGTTGCTGCGCACTAGCTTTCTCTAGTGGCAGCAAGCGGGGACTACTCTTTGTTGCGGGGCATGGGCTTCTCATTGTGGTGGCTTCTGTTGCGGAGCACGGGCTCTAGGAGCGTGGGCTTCAGTAGTTGTGGCACGTGGGCTCAATAGTTGTGACTTGCGGGCTCTAGAGCACAGGCTCAGTAGTTGTGGCGCACGGGCTTAGTTGCTCCGCGGCATGTGGGATCTTCCCAGACCAGGGCTTGAACCTGTGTCCTCTGCGTTGGCAGGCGGATTCTTGACCACTGCACCACCAGGGAAGCCCTGTTCTCTTTTTGGTTTTTGTGAATCTCTTATATGTTTTTGATTTGTGGTTACCCTGTTTTTCAAGTATGTTAACCCCTTCCTTTACGTGCTTTAGACAATATTCATATATGCTCAGACACTTTCTAAAAAAACCCTACATTTTCTTACTCTCCTCCACATTTCATGATTTTGAGGTCTTCTTTTACATCTTCATGTTTATCCTTTTGCTGTTCATTGTGGTTATTACTGCTTTGACAAAAATTTTTTTTTCTTTTAATCTGTATACTGGCTTATTTTCTCTTTCCTATAGCTTCTTGCTTCTTTTCTATTTAGAGAAGACCTTACAGTATTTCTTTTAGGATAGTATTTTTTTTTTTTTTGAGCATTTAAAAAAATATTTATTCAGCTGCACCAGGTCTTGGTTGCAGCATGCAAACTCTTCATTGCGGCATGTGGGATCTAGTTCCCTGACCAAAGGATCCAGCGCGGCCCCCTGCATTGGGAGCGAGTAGTCTTAGCCACTGGACCACCAGGGAAGTCCCTGGGATAGGTTTAGTATTGCTGTATTCTTTTAGTTTTTGCCTGTCAGAGAAATTCTTTCTCTCTCCTATTCTAAATGATAATCTTGCTGAGTAGAGTATCCTAGGTTGCATATTTTTCCCTTTCAGGACTTAACTGAATATATCTTGCCACTCCCTTCAGGTCTGTAAGGTTTCTCTAGAGAAATCAGCAAGAGGCTTCCCTTGTAATTAACTCTTTGTTTTTCTCTTGCTGCCTTTAGAATCCTCTTTTTATCTTTAACTTTTGCCAGTTGAATTATAATATGTCTTGCTGTAGGTCTGTTTGGGTTCATCTTGTTTGGGACCCTCTGTACCTGGATATCCGTTTCCTTTCTAGGTTTGGGAGGTTTTTAGCCATAAGTTCTTCAAATACGTTTTCGATCCCCTTTTCTCTTTCTTCTCCTTTTGGAATTCCTATTATGCATAGATTGGCACGCTTTATATTATCCCATAGGTCTCTTATATTGCTTTCTTTTTTTTTTTTCATTTGGCTTTCTGACTGCTGTTCTGATTGGGTGATTTCTATTCTATCTTGGTTCTTCTGCACTATTCAATCTGCTGTTCACTGCCTTTAGCTCTCATCTCTGCAGATGAGTTTTCTAATTTTTCTTGGCTCCTCTTTAGAGTTTCTAGTTCCTTTTTACAGTAATCTGTATCTCTATTGATAGCCTTTCTTAATTCCTTCAGTATTTTCATTATCTATTTTTTTGAACTTGGTGTCTGTCAGACTGAAGAGATCTGTTTGTTCTTTCAAAGGGGAGTTCTCTTGATATTTTAACTGGGGGTCATTCCTCTGCTTCATTTTACTTGTATTTCTCTTACTCTGAGTTTAGGAGAAACAGTTATCTATTGTGATCTTGGAGGGCTATGTAGGAGCATCCCTGTGTAGCCTGCGTGGGTTTAATATTTTTGGTGCGAGGGCTGTGTTTAGTATGGATGCCTGCCACCTCTTTCCTCAGTGTGTCCTTATCTCCTTGATAAGGGGGTGTGACTGGTGGTGTGACCAGCGCCTGCACCGGATGTTAAGTGGGGCCTTCTTTTTGCTCTTTGGTTGTTATAACCCTGTCAGGCACAGTATCTGCTCCCTAGTTGTTGGAGTAGAAGCCCCCAGATCCGTTTCTGAGTTGCGCTTCTGAGCTGCGGTGCGAGGTAGGTGGGATTGAAGTGCTCCCACTGGGAGGAGAGCCACTGAGTATTCCTCCGCCAGAGCTGTCTGCCTGGGAGTGCGCTCTATTGTTAACCTGTCATCCTTTTGTGCGGGCTCACAGAGTACACTGTTGGCACTGCCATCTGTCCTGCCTCAACCGTAGGAGTGCTGGCAACTGGCTCTGGTACCCCTGAGGTGGTGTTTTCACAAGGCCACCAGCGCAGATCCACTGAAGTCAGGTCCCAGGACTGCAGTAGTCTCGCACCTGGACCCTCTGTGGAAGCTATGGAGGCAGCCCAGACCTGTCCCAGCCATGGGGACACCCGTTTATCAGTCCACGTCCCGTAGTGCTGAGTTTACAAAGCTGGAGGTGGAGGTGTAAACCCGCGTCTCACACAGCCCTGAGGAGAGGTTTAGCCCTGCTTCCTAAGTTGCACAGCCTCCAGCACCTGATCCCGGAGGCCGCTGGGGCAGTGGCTGGTACACAGAGGAAAGAGGCTGCCACACTGGGCCCTGCCCCCTCCTTCGTGCGCTGCTTAACAGTGGCGCTTTGCTTCTATGGTGGGCCTGGGCTTCTGTGTACACCTCTGCTTGCGGCCGTACCGCGCTCCAGCCCCTTTGGGCTGTCTCCACACGGCCAACCCCAATCCTCTCCCCAGGTCTGTCCTCTAAACCCAAGTTTCAGCACCCAGCCCCCACGTGTACCCACGGGCGCGGGCGTCTCACGCTGGGGAGCACGGAGAGGTGGCACGTGGTTGTGCTCCCATCTGAGCCGCTGATTCCTCTTCACAGCTCCTTCCCAGGGGCGCAGGTCCCATCCTGCTTCCCCCACCCCCGCCTCATCCTACACAGGTTCACGGGGAGATCTTTCTTGTCCTTTCAGGTGTTTAAGGTCTTCTGCTAGTGCTCAGTAGGTATTCTGTGAGAATACATACGTAGATGTATTTTTGGTGTATTTGTGGAGGTGAGTTCCATGTCCTTATACTCCGCCGTCTTGATTAGAGCCCTGAGATAGTACTGTTTGACAGATGAGGAAATCAAGGCTTGGAAAGGTCACACAAATAATGAAACTGGAAAGCAAAACTTTTATACCTGAGATGTACATAGAGCAAAACAAGGAAAATGGAGAACTATTTCAAATTTTAGACAATATTCAAGTTAAATATTTTAGATTAATATGTAAATTTGATGGACTGGTTGGAGGTTTTGTCTCCCACGAAGGCATTTTCCTTCCCAAGTTGGAGAAAGTTGAAACATGTATTTAATAGCTAAAGTGTGTGGGAGTGGTGGCTGTGTGTTTGTGTGCACACAGTCTAGAGCCACTAGAGGGAGCCAGGACTCAACAGAAGACAGATTTGCGCCAGCTGGAAAATGCCTAAACTCTGACTACATCTCAAAAGGTAATGCCAACCCAAATCAGCACTTCTAATGAAAACGTGTTTTCAGGATCATTGGGAGGACTCAAATATGAATATAAACTGAAGGTTTAATACTTCGAATCACAACTCTTATGCTTGGAAAGAATTAGATGATTTCCAGATAGGATTGTAGCCCAGGAGATGTTCTTCCTAGTTTAGCACACTGCCCTTTGGGAGGAAATTTTGATGGGAACACTTGTCTTGAAGTATTTAAACATAAGCCTATTCAAGGTGTTTTGTTTGTAAAAGCATCATTTGGCCTCAAAAATACAGTAGGTTCCATAGGATGGATGTCATTGGGGGTGGGGGGGGGTCTTCATTTCTTAAAGAAGCTGCCACTTGTATTTTCTTGATCCTATAAGTGCCTTGAACTGATAGATTTGAAGTCTCCTTCGACTCTATCCCAATCCCCACTTCCTTGTTTTCCCAGGGACAACACCACTCTTGTGTGTATCCTTCTGGAACATATTTTGTACTTAAATGTACATATTTATGTATCTTTGAACAACTAGCAGTGTAGTTTGTTTTTTTTTCATTTACCGAAATGGTATGCTAAACACAGTTTGCCATTGACTTTTTAAATTCATCTTTGTTTTTGAGTTTTACCATGTATACATGTAGACAACATGTTTCTTCTAATTTTTTATTTTTTCGTTTGTTTTTGGCTGCGTTGGGTCTTTGTTGCTGCGTGCGGGCTTTCTCTAGTCGAGGCAAGCGGGGGCTACTCTTCGTTGCTGTGCGCAGCCTTCTCGTCGTGGCTTCTCTTATTGCAGAGCACGGGCTCTAGGCATGCGGGCTTCAGTGGTGTGGCTCACGGGCTCTAGAGTGCAGGTTCAGTAGTTGTGGCGCACGGGCTTAGTTGCTCCACAGCATGTGGGATCTTCCCGGACCAGGGCTCGAACCTGTGTCCCCTGCATTGGCAGGCAGATTCTTAACCACTGTGCCACCAGGGAAGCCCAATACATTTCTTTTAAATATTGCATAGTATTTCTGAGGTATGCCACAATTTATCAGTTCCCTCTCTGAAGATGATTTAGGTTATTCGTAATTTGTTAACTTTTATCAACTCGAGTAACATTCTTTTTCTTTTCGGACAAGAAAGTAGGATTTATTGGTGGGCATGAGTAAGGAGAGGACAGCGCCAAGGCTCTCATGCGTGCAGGGCCTGCCATTTGTCCAGAGAGCCACGATTAGGGATGTATTTGACCCCACAGGCCCCGGGATGAGCCAATTTTCTGCCACCATGTTTTCAAATTCATCTGCATTAAACTTAGTAAATCCCCACTTCTTGGAGATACAGATCTTCTGGCGGCCAGGGAACTTGAACTTGGCCTTGCGGAGTGTCTCAATCACATGTTCCTCGTTCTGCAGCTTGGTGCTGATGGACATTATGATTTGGCCAATGTGGACCCTGGCCACTGTGCCCTGGCGCTTTCCAAAGGTACCGTGCATACCTGTCTGGAGCCTAGATTGGGGACAGCATGCCAGTCATTAATTTACACTGGAAAGGGCTGTCTCCAACGTCCGTTAGGGCAACCTGTGTAGGCAACAGGCTGCATACACTACCGAGGAGGCTAAAATCATCTAGTTAGATACCTGTAACTGCAGTAGCTAGAGTACAGGGTAGGGCTGCATTTTCAGTTTTACTAGGTGTTGATAGATTATACTCCAGAGGCTGCCCATTTGTGTTCTCACCAGCAGTGTACAAGAGCCCCCGTATTTTCACATCTTTACCAATGCTATAGTCAGACATGCTAACTTTTGCCAAGCTGATTGTTTTAACCTGCGTTTTCCTGATTCTCAGTGAGACTCAACATTTTTTTCATATGTGTTTCAGCCATTTCTCATGTATACATACCTTGCATTTAAAGTTAAACTTAGAATTTTACACAGTACCATTCTCTGAAGTGAATTTTAATATTGTATTAAAAAAATGTAACTTGTTACACGATACATATGTTCTATGACTTTATGTATACATCCATATACATATATCAAGGTAAAGTCCAATACAAAAAAAAAAAATAGTTTTCCCATGGCCAGTGTTCTATGGAAGTAAGACTGTGCAAACTTTATTTTGGAGTCAAATAAGATTGCAACACTAAGGCAGAACAAGGCAAAAGCAAATGTGTCCACAGTATATTACAGAATATCTTGCATAGCTTATTTGTTCTCACTTGATAAACTCATTTTAGGATTCTGAAAGATTTTTTTTCTCAATGAATTTATACAAGTTAATGTGTACTTTTTGCCTTTGCTCTATAGCAAACCAGCTTTCTCAGTACTAGTTATGTTTCAGTTTACAACCTTACAGAATTAATGATAGCTTGAGCTTTTGGGGCTCTGAACTGTTTCACTGTAATCCTTGATACAATGACGTACAAATACATGTAGCATTTTGAATCTTCATCTGTATCTCAGGCGATTTTCCAGGGCTTCCATTCTCTGTGTCATTTCTTCTAGTAAATCTCAAATTAAGGAAGAGGAATCTGAATGGCCTATATTTATTTACATTCAAATCAACCTGATTTATCTACATAAGAATTTGTGTCCTGAAAAATCTAAGGCTTTTGGTTTTTTTCCCCATTTCTGTTAAGTAAGTATTTTAAAATTCTGACTTATAAGTTTATAGTAACTCATTAGCACGTGCTATCAAGACTATAAATCTGTATGGGGTTAAATACTCTTTTCTTTTTTTAACTTTAAAGCCAGATATTTCAGATTTTTCTTATTAAAAATTTTAATTCTACTCACACCCCTGTTGCTTATAAATTAATTTGCCATAGCACACCTCTTGAAGCCAAACTGATAATGTTGGGAATGAGGTGAAGAGAAGAAAACAAAAGGATTAGGCCTTGGAAAGTAAGATATGACATTAGAAGAGATGAAGAAAGATGGGGAGTTTTCACCAATGATGATAGGACCAAAGTGTAGCAGCCTTGAAGACTTCTGACCTATGCTCTTTTATTTTTTTTATAATTTTTTAGATTTTTTTTCTTTTTTTGGATGTGGACCATTTTTAAAATCTTTATTGAATTTGTTACAATATTGCTTCTGTTTTATGTTTTGGGTTTTTGGCAGCGAGGCATGTGGGATCCTAGCTCCCTGATCAGGGATTGAACCCGCACCCCTGCATTGGAAGGCAAAGTCTTAACCACTGGACTGCCAGGGAAGTCCCAACCTATTCTCTTTTCTATATAACTGCCTTATTCTCTTGTGAGGTAAACTCTCAGAGGTGGGCTGGGAAAAGGCAGAGCAGAGGAGCATTACAATAAACATTTGTCTTCCTTCCTGAAGCTTCTTAATACCCTCCACCTGCTCCCTCAATGGCAGAATGAGAGCCTGGATTCATCACCTGTATTAAACACTGTCAGATTATTTTACTTTACTTTATGGAGCATATTTCCAGTTTTCAGAGAGGGAATGGCTGTATGCTGTTCTTTATTTTATAAACCCATTTGCACAGAAATAATTCAGAATTAAACCATTTCCCTTTAGACTAGTTGATGCATGTTGAGCTAGATATCAGGCAGCTTACTATAATTTTAAGTTCAGAGCAGTTGGCAGGGTGTGTTCAGTGTATAAAAGCACTGAGTCCTCATTTCTCCATTATCCCAAAGCATCCCTTTTATTTGTAATGTTTTAATGAATCATTGGATCCTGCTGTTCCCTTGGTAGAATGTTTCATCTTAGAGTGCTGATAAAAAAGATCTCTGCTGCCAAACAAAAAAACCCCCACCCCAGTCCTCTAAACCTACACACTGACCAGATGTGGCCGCAGTGTGGCTTGGGGCCAAAGGAAGGGTTTGGAGTTTAGGTAAAAGACTTTGAAACCTCTTCATTCTACATAAGTCTTATGCCTATACCCACTGTATCTTTAATGCACTTCAGATCTCGTATATAGCTTTCATTTCCTCCCAGCAGAGAAGGAGTTAAGTAAGTCTTTTTTCTTTACCTTGCATACTGACTGGCAGACTGGCCTTACTGCTAAACCTCCTAGAACCAACCGCAGATAGCAGCTAAGTGCTTGACCTGTGCCAGAAGCTTGGCTTGCCCTTGGCTCTCAAGCACCTATCAGTCTGCTTAAGAAAAAGCCTTTCTTGGAGTTCACTGTTCTTGACTTTGTGGAAATGACTTCATTTGATATATACCCATATATAGTATTTTTTGAAGTTGTGGTAATATTCTTTGCATTCCATACAGAAGCATAACATTAGAAAAGGATATAGCGCTGCGTTAATTTTCTTACTTCTTCATTTGCAAGGTTCTGGAACATTATAAGGTTTTCACATTTGCATTGATTGTGTTTTTCTGCCAAAGGACTTCCTAAGAAAGCAGATGGAAAGTGTTCAACTCCATAACCCACCAAACTTCCCAGACGCATAACAGTAGGACTGAATCAGCATATGAAGGAAACCATAATGAAAGAAATGTTCAGCTTTTTCCATGCAGCCACATCCAGTAAATACCAGGAAAGGGCTGTATGTGCTTCCAGTGCTGGAAGGGGCTTTTACTGTGGACTGCGGGAGGACTACTCCACTTTCTTTTAGTTTATTCTTTTAGTTCTCATTTTCCTTAAGTTCTTCTCTTTCCCCCACTCCTACTTCCTCCTTTCCTGTCCTCCCTTAAGCTGAGTTTGTTGGGAAATTGAGAGGCTGATAGCAAATTACCCTATAGTAATATTTTACTTGGAATTACCTGAGGATTTTGTCGAATGGAAAAGTTTTTGTGTAGACCGTGCAAGATTGTTTTCTTCAAACAGATATCTGTGTTGCACTGCAAAATTAGAACAGGAAAGTATGTCTCGGATATTTATGGTGACTGGCTCAGATTCTGTAAAGAGAAAGAAAACTGAAGTCAAACCTGTTTAACATGGCTGTGGTTATAATATAGCCATCAGCTGTCAGAGTAAGGTACTTGGTATTCCTAGAATGGGGTACATAGCTTTATTTTGGGACATACTATGGCAGAAAGACTGTCAGCAGAGAGGCTATTACCAACTATGGCTAAAAAAGTGTAAATGTTTCCTGTGTGATGGAACAACTTTTGTCTGTGGGGAAACCATGGTGTAAGTATCAACCAAAGATTCTAAAAATACGGCTTTTAAAAAATGTACCTGTTGGCTGGCGCGCCCTCTTTGGCAGTTCCCCTGCTGGGGAATCCCGTCTTCCACCAGAGTCTTCCAGAGCTGAGAGGTAAAAGATGACCAAAAGAGTGACAGTTGTCCACATGGGCGCATGTGTTCTTTAGGAAACTGGTCCCAGACCAACTCCTTACCTACCTGCCACCACCCAGGATGTTCTGGTTTGATTTGGTAACACCACCGATTCACAAAAGCACTTGGTTCCCCCGATAATCTAAGACCTTTCTAGGGCAGTTCTCTCTAGTAAGAGAAGCCTGGATCCCTTAAATGCATCTTAAGAATATCCCCAAAAATGTTATGTCTAGAAGGTAGGGTGGGAAAAAAAATTAAGTTTGTCCAAGGGTTAAGTTGCAGTGGCAGCAGCTCCATTTGAGGTGTTTCAGCTTAAATGAAAGAGCTTAGAGGCAAAACATTATCAAGTTGCATTAGAAATCTGAAAGGCCTTCCCTTCCTGGCCTCTTTCATCCCGGTGCTCTTTCCTGTGGAGGAATAAGACACATCACTTTGACTGGGATTTTACTGGCGACTGAAGCTGGGACAGAAGTAAAAGGAAAAATGGGCAGAACTGCTATATGCAAGGACACCCACACAGTAGTGAACTGGAGAAAAGCACGAGGGGCTCCTATACATAAGAAATTCTAAAGGGCAGTTTAATGTTCTGTAAACAGAAGTAGTCCATGCAAGAGGGCATTCTTTACATTTTCATCAGTGAGCTTGGAAGGACTACCATCCCTTTCCACTCTAGTTACAGGTATATCCCAAAATGTGCATCAGCCTTCCTGATTCATATAATGGTTTTTTCTAGTTACGTGTTCATCTCCATAGGGTTTTTGTGAGGATTAAGCATTTTGCCATGTGTCAGAACACTCATCACACTGCTCAGTACAGAGCAAGTGCTCAAGCAACGTTAGCTATTATTTTGTCTTCTCTCTCCCCTATTCCACTTTGTGCTTAGTGTTTCTGGGCATCACTGGCCCTGCCTACAAGGGAGGCACTTTTTTGAGCACTTTGAAGGAGTGGGTTGAGAATTTCTCATTCACATGTTGCTCTGTTTGCTAAGGTCTCTCCTAGACGTAAGCTATACTACCTTCACATATGCCTTTCCGTAGTTTATCACTTATCTCGCCCATCGTGCTGAAGTCTTCGGCATAGAAGAGATGCTCTTCTGTGGGCTCAGAGGCAATCTCTTGTAGTTCTTCCTCAATGGCTTTCCCTACCCCAACAGCATACATGGTTACACCTAAGGAACAGAGCAAGTTAAGAACAGGGTAGTTACACAGACATGGAAAACAGACTTATGGTTACCAAAGAGGAAAGGGGCGGGGACGGATAAAATAGGAGCTTGGGATTAACAGACACACAACTATATATAAAATAGACAACAGGGTCCTACTGTACAGCACAGGGAACTATATTCAATACCTTATGATAACCTATAATGGAAAAGAATCTGAAAAAGAATAATATATCTGTGTGATTATATATATGTGATATATATATAATCTGAATCACTTTGCTGTATACCTGAAACTAACACAACATTGTAAACCGACTTTACTTAAATTAAAAAAAAAGAACACAGTAGTTAGAGTTGTATTCCCAGGATCTGGAAGTTGTGTGTACTGCACCCACAGCCAGCTGGATATTAATAAGTGGTGTGATTTGAGGGGTCCATGTCAACCTCCCTTTACTTTTGCATCATTTTTATTTTGGCCTTGTGAGCAAAAGACAGGGATCCAAGCGAGAGGAAGGTGAGGCATGAAGGAGGTTGGGGAGCTAGACCACCAACCTGTTGCTCAGCTCTGGACAAGGTCATTAACAAATCTTCAACTTTTCCCTGAATTAGCCTTGTGGTAAAGTAGAAAAGAGCACTACCTTATGGCTTACTAAATGAGAATCTCTTCTGGGAGAATTCTAAGAAACAGGTCAGTTTATGACCTTGTAACCTAGGTTCTACTTCTCAGAGGTACAGATAGGAACTTTAAGTGACCTGTGGCCAAGTGAAGCTGTATTCTGCCCACCCATCTTGGGAGGACAAAGCCTTGTGAGGAGGTGCTAAGCTGAAAAGGAGAATCTGCAGACCAATGGAAATCCCGTAAGTCAGAAAAAAGAACAAACCCAAGTATCAACCTTAGATTTCAAGAGGCATATGAGATTGTTCCAAAAGCTTTTCTAAACAAAATGAATCATTAGACTCCCTTCCCCAATATCCTCTTCAACTGAAAGTAAAACATAATAAGAACCTAAGTTCTGCTTGATTTTCAACATTTTTCAGCAGGTATCTTATTCTGGCTAATTCATTAGACTAGATTTTTTTTAAAAAAACAGACATAAAAATGGCTCTTTAAAAGCCAAAGGGCAAGAGTTGGCCTCGTTCTAAAGTCTGTGTCAGGTCAACAGCCAAGTTCAGCATATTTGTCTGAGAGCCCAGTGACTTTATGCACAGCTTCCTAAAAAGGATAACTACTATTTTAAGATTGTGTTAGCTATACGCAGGAGTAATTAAATTCGTTAGAGGATGTCACTTCAGATAAATCTTGTTGATTCAAGAACCAAGTAAACATGTTTCTTCCACCACCTGTCTTTGGAGGATTCGTGGAAATTTGGGTAAGAGTAAGGTAGATTGGCTTCAATGAGACAAATAAAAGGGTTGACAACTGATTTTGGAGACAGGGTGCTTTCCCCTATACATTTTAAGAATGCAGATTAGAGGGGCCTGTGGGTTTGACATAGGCTCAGGTAAGCTAGTCTAGAAGCAGGGGAACTGCGTGTGAGCAGCCAGTTTTAAAATCCACCCAGATGATTCAGGCAGGACACTTTGTGGCTCCTACTCTATTGGGTTCAGAAAAAAAGAGTGACGTAAGCAATATCAATAAAACGGCCTCCTCTGTGAAGAGAGTGACTGAATGTTGAGGTGAACCAGCCTTTCTGTGAGCAGGAACGGAGTTCACCAGTGCTATTGCCAGCACTTTCACCCTTTGTTCACTCACTCAGCAAGGACTGGTCACACATGTACTGTGTTCCATGCCTGATGGAGGCACTGAGTCCATAAAGTCTTGAATGGAGCCCTGGTTGGTACATATCCTTTCCCGCTTACAGGACCTGCTGCAGTAATGTGCCCACGACAAGGTCTTAAAGCAGCTTTCAAGCAAACTGCTTCACAACCTCAAGGTTTCTCATCTCCCCAAGGAATCCAGACACTTTCCCTCAAGCTCTCTCCACCAACCATCATAGCTTTTGGGTTTCCTTTCGTCAAGAGCCATACTCCCCCGCCACACTTGGCATCTAGACACAAATGAAGTAACCTCAAGTCCCCCTGCATTATACATGGAGTCAGACAAACCTCAGAGAAGAGGCTGAGCTCTACTGAGCAACAAGAGTTTAGGGTCACGATCTTGTCTGACATTTTGATTTTCTCGAAAGTTAACTTTTGCCTCCTGCAAACACAAGAGTATTCGCTGTCCTAAGGCCACTGCACTCCCAGAGTGTTCACTGGAAGCATTGCTTAAAAAAGGAAAAAAAACTATTGGTAAGCGTTCCTCCTACCAGGAGTCAATTTTTATCAAGCTCTTCAGGTGATTCTAAAGCAACCAGACCAGTGTCTGGGAACTGTTGTGTATTTCTCTGGTTAAATAGCACGTGCAGGATTGATTCTCTGCTCTGGCGGTCACACCCTGGCTAGTAAATCACAGTAGATGATTACTCAGGTATAGTCCGCAAGATTTTCGTATCCTTCCCGAGTCCTTTAACTCCTGTGGGGTGCCTTTAAGGCCACTAGGTGGCAGTTTAGTAAAGGTGTGTAACAGTGGGGACAGGAAGCCTTTCTGTTCGCTCAAAGAATCTCACTCCTGTGGCCCCATGTGAACACCAAGTGAGTTTAAGAAACCCGAACCTTGAGTGGTGTAAACCACACCTCCATCCCATATTACCATTGGCCTGGGCTTTACTGGCCCACTCGGAGACATCATCCTGAGCCCGTCCATCTGTTAACACGATGGCCACTCTGGGCACCCGTGCGGAGAGCGGCCTGGCCCCTTCTACTTGGGTAAAACTTCTCTCAAACATGTGTTTCAGAGCCAGTCCGGTCATAGAGCCCTTGCCCATGTATTTCATGTGGGCCACAGCTTTTTTCATGTCTTTGGCCGAGCTGAAGTTTCTCAGTGTAAACTCTGTGCGGACCTGCGTGGAATACTGGAGCAGCCCCACTCGAGCGGCTTTTGGGGAAATTGCCAAGGAATCTATAATTCCAGTGACAAACTGCTTCACAATCTCAAAATTCTCTTCTCCGAGGCTCTTGGATCCATCGATCACAAAGACCAGGTCAACTGGGCCTTCAGTGCATCCTACAGGAATGAAAGGAAAGTTGAGCTAGTTAAATGATAAAAATCACTTATGCACAAGAGAAGAAAACTGGGCTTCCCTGGTGGCGCGGTGGTTGAGAGTCTGCCTGCCGATGCAGGGGACACGGGTTCGTGCCCCGGTCCGGAAAGATCCCACATGCCGCGGAGCTGCTCGGCCCATGAGCCATGGCCGCTGAGCCTGCACGTCTGGAGCCTGTGCTCCGCAACGGGAGAGGTCACATCAGTGAGAGGCCCACGTACCGCAAAAAAAACAAAAAACAAAAAACTCTGCTTCCACTGGAGGTATAACCACTTGGGAGAGCCACCTTTATTCTTTACATAATACACAGGACAGACAAAGGGTAGGGAGAGTAACGAGCAACAATAATGCTCAGAATTGCCTTTATATGCGGCTTGTCAAATTGTTAAAATTGTATTTTCCACAAGCAAAAACACAGCCGATGTACAAATTGGAAACCAGGTCCACACTGTACCCTGGGTCACCGGCAGCCAAGTCTGGGAGGGACTGTGTGTACAGTACTCTGAAGGGTCTGACAGCACCCAAAAGATTCCAATAACTTTACTCCAGGCGGGTGATATCACCCCGGTGCTGGCATCTGACAGACAACGGACTTGGAAAGTCTTCCAGTTCAGCTCGGCCATCACCTCTTCCAGGGAGATCTCCTAGTAACCCAGCTTGTCTTAGTTACTCTCTGTGTAGCCCTAACACTACTAATTTAGTGGACAAAGAATTGTTTATTGAGCACCTGCTTTGTGTAAGGCAGTCAGTGCAGTAGGATTGCAACAGTGACCAAAGCAAAATCCCTGACACCACGTTGCTTATAGTCCAGTGTACTCTGTGCAGTGCTCCACACTGTACAACAGCTAGTTAATTATGTGTCAGTTTCCTCCTCTAGTCTGCCAGTTCCTCCTCAGCAGGAGCCATTTCTCATTAATTTCTGTACCTCCAATACCTGGCACACAAGAGTTGTTAAATAAATGCTTGCTGACAGAATAAATCAAGGAGGTGGTGTCCATTGGGTAGCACACCCGTAAGTATCCTATTGACTTTTTCTTTTTTTTTTTTTGGCCAAGCCACACAGCCTGTGGGATCCTAGCTCCCCAACCAGGGACCGAATCTGGGCCCTCGGCGAACCTGGGCCCTCGGCAGTGAAAGCACGGAGTCCCAACCACTGGACCGCCAGGGAATTCCCCCCTATTGACCTTTTAAAGTTTTAAACTGAATTATCACTGTGAATTCTTTTATCTATATGGAAGTTTTCCAGGCAACTCAGATGGGTGACAGTAAAAGCTTCATGCAAATACGTAAGCAAACTGGGCGTAGAGAGATTTTTTTGTTATTTAGGGCTGCATAAGAAAAATTTACAGATCCCAAATGAATGATCTCATTTCAAACAGTTTACAGTACGCAATATACATTCTCTTTTACATATCAAGCAGCTGTCTAATATTTGAAAATGAAGCACAGCAATATTAGGAAGTAAAGACACATGCAAAAATATTTCTATTCCTGGGCTTAACTAACATGCTAATGTAATTGTGTGTGTGTGTGTGTGTGTGTTGGAAGAGTTGGGTTCCTCTCTTTCTTCATTAAGTGCTTATCCTCTTTACCCAACCTATTGATCTGTTATTAATGAAAGAGGAAAAGGCCAATTCAGAGCTTCATTTACATTCATAGCCTGAATCTCAAGGACTGTGCACGTGACTCTCCAGCAGATTTCATAAATAGTGAAATAATTTTCCAGCAGTGAATCTGTTTTCTCCTCTTCCCCATATACTCTTTTCTTACAGAATGAAACCAACACCTGCAGCCTCCATGCATAGAGGGGTGTAGAAGGCTTCGCCAGGAAACAAGAATCCTAGGTCTAGTGGAAGAGCATCAGGGTGAGAGGTGCCAGACTCTCACTTTTAGATCCAGGGAGAATGACAGTCCCTCTTGCTGGCTACTTGTTTGCAGGAAGGTCACTCAGCTTTCCTTGGATGTTTTCTTTGGGTAGTTAAGTCAATGAGACTGGAACGGAGCAGCGTTTTGCCTTCTGAACTTAATTTTCACAGAGTTCCAGAATTTCAGGGTTGGACAAGACCTTTAAAAGCCACTGGTCCAGCCACCCCTGTTGCTCACATCTTTACTGCATCCCTACCCAGTAGCCATTCATTCAGCCTGGACCTGAATACCTCTTCTGATGAGGAACTCATCACTTCACCACTGAAGCCCCATCTGTAGACAGCTCTGCTGTTGATGATTACATTTGTAGCTATCATTTGTCGAGCAACTGGAATGTGCCAGCACTGGGCTAAACACCTTTAAATACATGATATCATGTATTCCTCATAACGATTCTGTGAGGTATTGTCTTCATATTATACGAAGAAACTGAGACTCGAGTTAAATAATTTCTCCAAGGTCACACAAATGTATGAATAGGGTGTTCAAATCCAGGTCTGTCGAAGCTCATGATCTTAACTAATTAATCACACAGCTTCTCTGAGACAAAGTGTCTTTGTCCTCATACTCAGCTGTAGCTTCTCCCCAATGTCCTTTCTTTCCCTGGGGTTTGGGGGGGGAGTGTCATATAATTAATGGGTGAGGAGATTGTCAGTTTGGTATTTGAAAGGTACCTCAAGTCTTTTTTTCTACATAGATCTTCCTTTATTTTTCACTTGACATCATATTGAACTTCCCCACCATGATGCTTTCTAAATCTTGTCTCTATCCTTTTTATTTTTTTCTAAAAAAAAAATATTACATGCACATGGAACAAAGTTCAAACACTACAAAGGGTATCTATATCTATATATCTCCATCTCTATCTACCTATATAGCTATGTCTATATTGAGAGAGAGAATATAGGTTAGAGAGAGCCTTTTGCAAAATACATCAATGGTAACATACTATAAAAACCATTCAGCACCATGCTTTTTTCACCTAAAATATCTTGGGGATACATCTAGAGCTGCTTCATTCCTTTTAACAGCTGTATAGTATTCTATTGTATAGATGTACCATAATTTATTTAATCAGTATCTTATGGATAGACATTTACCTTATTTCCCATTTTTGCTACTGCAAATAACGCTGCACAAAATATCCCTTTAAATATGGCTATGTGTTCTTATGTGATAAGAACACATGCACTTATCTGTGGGATAAACTCCTAGAACTGGAACTGCCTTTAAAATATCACCAAATTGCCCTCCTAAAAGTTGTACCAATTCAGACGCCTAGTGATAAATTTACAATTGCCTATTACAACATACCATTGCTGGAGACTTCCCTGGTGGTCCAGTGGCTAAAGTCTCCACGTTCCCAATGGAGGGGCCTGAGTTTGATACCTGGTCAGGGAACTAGATCCCACATGACGCAACTAAGAGTTCACGTGCCGCAACTAAGTGTTCGTGTGCCGCAACTAAAAGATCCCACACGTGGCAATGAAGATCCTGCGTGCTGCAACTAAGACCCAGTGCAGCCAAAACACACACACACACACACCATTGCCAATATAAGGAATCAAACTTTTTGTTTTTGTTTTTGTTTTTTTTTTTGCATTACGCGGGCCTCTCAGTTGTGGCCTCTCCCGTTGTGGAGCACAGGCTCCGACGCGCAGGCTCCGCACGCGCAGGCTCCGCAGCCATGGCTCACAGGCCCAGCCGCTCTGCAGCATGTGGGATCCTCCCGGACCGGGGAACGAACCCGCGTCCCCTGCCTCGGCAGGCAGACTCTCAACCACTGCGCCACCAGGGAAGCCCCCGAATCAAACTTTTTGAACTCTGATAACTAAGAGGTAAAAAAAATGTAGCTTTAATCTCTCACTGTACATTTTCCCTTTTTTTTCTTTTATGGCTTTTATGTTTCATGTCATGTTTAGAAAATTCTTCTCTACTCTGAGATGATAAAATAACTCAAAATTTTTTCTGCTACTTTAGAGGTATTATTTTTTAAGTTTAAAAGCACAAGTCTTACCTCCCTCATTCCAGATATTCTTATTCAGCTAGGCTCATTCTAGCCTCTTAGCTGATAGTGAACTTACTGTTAACTAAAACCATAAGTTTTTTCATAGGTGCAGTTAAGCTCTCTCTTCCCCATTCTGTATCTATGCATACACATTTATATCTATGGTAGAAGCAGAGGTGAGGGATTTATTTCCTGCAAATACTCCAAAAAGCAGTTGCTCCCAAACCAAATTAAGGCAAAAAAACCAAGTTGAGATCACTTACTTTTGCACCGTCTTCCATCCTCAGCTAGAATAAATCCCTTTGAGCATTTGCAGATGTAAGAACTGCCACGATTAACACAAATGTGTTCACAGCCGTGGTGGGTTGATTTGCAGACATCCTTCCCTGAGGGTAATGAAGGAAGTTAAGCAACCTCATCAATGTAGAAATGAGCTGGATTGAACAGTCATGTCAGGACAGATCATAGAAATAATCCATTTTAAAAAATCTCTATTCAAACTTCCTCTATAACATCCCCCCTTTCAGTCTAATACTCAGGATAGGGCATGGTAAAGGAAACCTCTCAGAAAGCTCTAGCTCCCATGAAACTGCGTGGTCAGATGGGTGATCACGTGTCCTGGATTTATTGTTAATTTTTAGAATTGTTCCGTGTGCTTTGAGTTTTGGTTTTCCCAAGCTACTGAATTTTCCCCATAGACATCCCAAACGCTTCAGTTTTAATTGTCTGATGAACATTTCTCATGTCTGAGATACTTTAAACTCTCCAGAGTAGTTACAGCCTTTTAATCTTCACAACATCCTGTGGAAAGAGGAGGGCAGGGATAATTATACCCAAGGTATAAATGAAGAAACGAAGTTTCACAGAGTTGCCCAAGGTCGTACAACCAGTTGATGACACAGCTGAAGCAGGATGTGTCCTGAGTAGTCCTCCTCCACGGCATGAAAGCCTTTGGCTCTCTGGTTCTTTTCGGTCATTAGCTCCCTAAAAGGAGAAGCTTCCTACAAAATTGGAATCAGTGACTACAGATCTCTCTGGAAGTGGGAATGGTGGGATTTGATTTAGCAATCAAATTTCACAGGAAGAAGTTGTGCCTTGTGTACAATTGTGTACAAATAGCTCAACTTATTGAGCAAAAAATACATTGAATAAAGAAATGATGCACACGTGTGCCCATGCTTACAGAAAGAGAAGCATGAACAAATGGCTCAGGCAGACATAATGGGCAGAACTGCAGCCATGGGCTCCGTAGAAGGACACCCCCTCGTGAAGGCAAAACATAGGCTAGTGTAGGGAGCCCTGCAGAGTCAGGCCACGGACCCACAGGCATCCCAGGAATCGGTTTTTCAGACAGAACTTCTCACTAACAGTAGAAGCCCCTCTTCCTGGCAGAAGAATGAGGAATGAGCTCTCCCCAACCCCACTAAGGTTGACCTGTGGAGGCCCCCAGTTATTTCGGGTATCCATGAGGATATTCCCCCAAATCAACCTCAACAGCGATTGAATTTCTTTTTTTTAACTAAAAAAAAAGAACATTCTGCCCACCGGAGCAGAGTATCACAAAAGCAAGTAGACAGTGTCAAGATCACCCAAAGTAGGGATTAACAGCTCAGAATGTCACAGTGGAGGAAAAATCCCCACCCTGTTCTTGTCTACTGCCCACCTCACTGAGCTCGGCCAACCCTGTCTCTTCTGTTGGGGGCTGTGATGGTTAACTTGATGTGTCAGCTTGTCTAGGCTATGGTGCCCAGTTGTTGCGTCAAACACCAGTCTAGATGTTGCTGTGAAGGTATTTTTTTTAGATGAGATTAACATTTAAATCAGGAGACTTTGAGTAAAGCAGATTATCCTCCATATTGTGGGTGGGCCTTATCTTGAAGACCTTTAGAGAAAAAAAAGACTGAATTCCCCAAAAGGAAGAGGGAATTCTGCTTCCAGACTGCCTTTGGATTACAGCTGCAACATCGGTTCTTCCCTGGGTCTCCAGCCTGCCCTACAGATTCCCTGTCTATTTATCGATCTATACACACACACACACACACACACACACACACACACACACACACACACACACACACACACACACACACACACACACACACACACACACACACACACACACACACACACACACACACACACACACACACATTTTACTGGTTGTCTGGAGAACCCTGACCAATATACCTTCTAAGTAAACTCTCAGAAAATCTGTTTTGAGTGACCTACAGAAGCAAATGATAGAATGGATAAACAAGACTCACAGAAAATCCTTTCGGCCCTTCTCGCACCTTCTGCCCTTACTTATAAGGTTTTCCAAGAAGAAATAGCACTATAACTGTTCTTTGATCCTTATAGAGATTGCTGGCAGAGATTCTAATCCCATCCAATGGCTAGCCAGGCACCGTGCTAGGCTCTGAGCACCCACACAACTCTTGTGGAAAGGGCCTATAGCTGGGAGAAAGTGAAAAGCAGCGAAAAGCCTGACAACTCAGGATCTTGACTGAGAAATTCTTGAAGAACTAAGGGTCTATTGTACTGATCACTAGCACAACAGTTTCAGAGCACCCAAGGCAGGAACTTAACAATAGTGACACTGATTATAAAGGAAGACTTTCAGTGCTTAATGAAGTTCTCCAACTGTCCAAGACCCACAGATGGAAAAGTCCACCTCCACCTTGAAGCCACTTACTTCTGCAGTGTTTCCCATCCTCAGCGAGTCGGAATCCCTCCAAGCACTTGCAGATGTACGACTCATCACTGTTCACACAAATGTGTTCACAGCCGTGGTCTACTGCTTGGCAGATATCTTTCCCTGTGGATAGCAGAGCAAGTTAAATGTTACCAACATCAATTTTCCCTGGGCTTCACCTGGGAATTTCCATCCATCTCAGCCCCTGGACTCCAGGGCCCCCTGAGCTCAGTGATCCGTGGGGAGGAAGGTAAAACTGAGGATGACCTTCAGCGGCTCCAATGCGGGCTCACTCTCCCAACTTCCTCACTATCACCGCCACCGTCATTCACCAGCACCTACGTCAGTGTCTCATAAATATGCAGTCCATCATCAGCTTTCTGCAGATGCAGTTTGTGATATCAGAAAGGAAACACTGTTGGTACGATTACTTAGGAGATTCAACCTCAATTTAGATTAGTGGCACTGAAATCTAATTTTGGCTTTTTCCCTGACATATGACTTTGGAGAATGACTTAACCTTACCTTTCCTTTCTGAAAAATGAGAAAAATACTTTCAGTTACCCATCTTTTCTTCACATGTGAAATATGAGTTGTTCTTTGTAAAGTACTTTTGAGAAGCTTAAGAAAAAGACGACTGATAGGGGTGGGAATCATTTGCTCAGGGTTACACACTCCCCTTTGACTATATAGAGACGTGTCTTGGCCCCATCTAAGAGGCCTTGCTTTCTGAGACGTAGAATGGCCTCACCATAAGGTGGTCTCTAAGAGGGATTTGTGCCACCAGAAACAACAACAACAATACTATTAAAGATAAAGAAACAGAGGCTCAGAGAAGTTAAGCAACTTGCCCAGCTAATAAATGGCAGAGCTAGAAGCTGATAGAATACTGGATTTCAGACTGTACATCTTTCCAGTAGAGCACACTGCCAACCTGTCGTTTCTTTCCGCAGGGCATAAATGAACATCTTCAGTTGTAGCTCTGGCACTGACTTTTTTCATTTGTCCATTTGTTTGTTTTCTTTTTAATAGACTTTATTATTTAGGACAGTTTTAGATCTACAGAAGAACTGAAGATAGTACAGAGAGGTCCTATAAACCCCATACCCAGTTTCCACTATTATTAACATATTATACTAGTGTGACACGTTTGTTAACAATTAATAGACCATTACTGATACAGTAATATCAACCAAAGTCCATAGCTTATTTATATTTCCTTAGTTTTTAAGCCAAAGTCATGTTTTTCTGATCCAGGATCCCACATTACATTTAGTGGTCTTGTGGCATTGGTTTTTGAGAGTAACTGATACACAGAGATCAGGACAGTGGATTTCATGCAGAGGTCAGATACAGTAATGTGAGCCCACTCCAATAAAAACTTACTTCTGCAGGTTTTCCTATCTTCACGGAGTATATACCCTTCAAAGCACTGGCACACAAAAGAGCCTCCACTGCTTACACACGAATGTTCACAACCATGGTTCCCCAAAGCACAAGAGTCCAATTCTGACAATCCAATTGGAATTAGAGAAAGAGAAAAAGGAAATGATTCATACATTAGCTACTTATTCAATCTTATAAGACATTTCAGACACCTTAAATGAAAGCAGTACTTTATCCCACAGGGCACATTTCAAAATAGAAAGCATGTCTATGAGCAAAAATTCTTAATATATAAAGAGCACATAAAATAAAACAATATGATCATCTCCATAGGAAAAATGAACAAAAGACATGGAAAGAAAAGTTACAAGAGAGAGAAAAATGGCCTATAAGTATTGGAAAATAAGTTCCACATCATTGATTATCATATAACTGTAATGTCAGCTTATCTACATATCTGCTCATGTATGCATGTAGGTGTCCTACTTTGGTCATTCATCCATCCAGTCATTCATTCATTTGTTCACTGAGTTGTGGAATATTTCATGAGTCCCTTCTCTCTGAGTCAGGTACTCTTCTAGGGTCTGGGGACATAACAATGAATAAAACCAAGTTTCTGCTTCTGTGAAGTTTACATTTGGTGGCAAGGGTGGGAGGAAAGAGGGGGCAAGACAAACAACAGACAAACAAATATATATGTTAGATGGGGAAGGTGCTATGGAGAAAAGCAGGATAAGGGGGATGGAGAGTGCCCGCTGGTTTGGGGCATAGGGAGGGCTTGTTATTTTACATGCTGCAGTCAGAGAAGGTGACGCTGAGCAGAGCCCTGAAGAAAGGGATGAGTGAATACGTAGTGTTTGGAAAGAACAGCACCCAAGGAGAACAGCATCTGCAAATGGCAGTGGTAGGAGTGGGTGTGGCACGTTTCAGGAAAGGTAAGGAGACCAGGGGGCCAGGCAAGTGATAAGCCGGGATAGACCACGTGGGAGTCACAGGCAGTGGTTGCATCTAAGTAAGAAGGGGTCACTGGATGGTTCTGAGCAGTGGAGAGACATGAACTGACTTTATTTTTAAAGGACTACTGTGCACAGAATGGGGCACAGGTAAGGCTGGAGCACGGAGAGCTGGAAGAAACCCAGTGCACTGATTCTGGTGGCCCAGACAGGCTGGTGAGAGGGGTCAGACTGTGCCTGTACTTTGAAGGTAGAGCCTACAAGCTTTGCTGATGGATTGATATAAAGAGTTTATCTTCATATGGATATGACAGAAGAGTCACAGGTGACTCTGAGGTTACAGGACTGAGCAACTGCAGAAGGGCACTGCCGTCCACGTGGCTGGGGCAGCTTCTGCGGGAGCAGGTTTGTGAACCTGTGAAAACCAGGCTGATAGTTAAAAAACCCATTACTGAGGATAGGTGGGAAGTGATTTTTTATAAGAACCAGACATAATTCTGAGAGTCAACGCTATCGTTTCAGATCGAGGAGAATTTCTACAATGGATATGACTTGAGGTTACTAAATAAATGCTCCAAAGTGCATAATCACTTTCACAGTCTGGCACAGACCATACGCTTTTTTCTGAGACATTTTTGCAGTATTTCTTTTGGAAGGGAGTCCTGAGAACCACCCTATGCGTTAATTAAAGCAGCTGTTGTTGTTCTCATTTACCAGCTAGGGAAACTGCAGTTTGGGAAGATTAGTGGCTTGCCAACATCAAATGCTAATAAGTGATAGCACCAGATTAAACATGTAATCTTCTGATAATAAATCCCTAGCTAAATAAATGTTTTCCCTAGCTACATTGCGTTGCTATATTGTAAAGTAAGCTTCCAAACATTAAGGGAATTGTGCTTGTCTTCGTTTGGGCAGAAGTGCTGCCAAAATCGTTGTTCAGTGGGAAGGCATTATATCAACTAACAGTATAACTGCAGAGGAGAGTCAAAGCAGAGCTGTCCCTTCCTCTTTGCTCTGAACATGACTTACTTCTCTGGGCACAATCTAGACTCATTATTAATGCAGAACATCACCCGATAGCTTGGGGTAATCCCTCACATAGTGTTGAGTGGAAATGCAGTTGAGTGATCCATAATACAGACAGCTGGCTGGCTGTGGAGGCGAGCACTTTTTTCCTCACCATGAATTTATATTAAGAAGACTCCATTTTCCAATGCAATAAAATAGCTATACATAACTCTTTCAGTCCAGTCTTGCCAAGCCATAATCCAGACAGACCCCCATGGCACACCCCTTCTTTTTTTTTTTTTTATAAAATTATTTATTTATATTTTTGGCTGCGTTGGGTCTTCGTTGCTGCACGCGGGCTTCTCTTGCTGTGGAGCACAGGCTCTAGGTGCGTGGCTTCAGTAGTTGTGGCTCGTGGGCTCTAGAGTGCAGGCTCAGTAGTTGTGGCGCACGGGCTTAGCTGCTCCGTGGGATCTTCCCGGACCAGGGCTCGAACCCGTGTCCCCTGCACTGGCAGGCGGATTCTTAACCGCTGCGCCACCACGGAAGCCCACACCCCTTGTTTCTGGAGCTTCCCCCATGCCCTGTCCTGTCCCCATAGCTCCATCTCAGGCTGCAATTTTGAAGAGTAATTGTCTCGGTGCAGGGACCCTGAAAGGTCATCGTCCCCCAGCTTCTCCCACGCCGAGCCATGGTGGTCTGAGCCTGTACGAGGCAGAGTGGCACTGCTATCCTTTATCAGGAGCCTGCTGAGCCTGAAGCCCCTGTTCTCAGGGGGCGTATTCACTCTTGCTGCAGACTATCCCAGGAGCTCCCAGCCCAGCTTCTGAGCTCTCCTGGGCTTTTGTACTAATAGCTGTTTGGAAATTTTGTTGTGTGCATGCTTTAAAAGCATGTAGAGAGTTTGGGTTTTTAACCTTTCCCCTCCTCACCCGCTTAGAGCATGTGATCAAGAGAGAGGAGAGCTGCGGTTCTCAACCTCCGGTGAGCATCAGTCACTTGCAGAGATTATTTTAAAGGCAAAACAGGCCCATCGTTCAAGATTCAAACATACTAAGGGTGGACTTCCCCTATGGAGGGATAGCTGGCAATATCTACCCAAAGTACAAAATGTACCTTTGACCCGGCAACTTCAGTTCTGGAATTCTCTCCTGCAGATACCCTGGCACATATGAAGTGTATCAATAATTTGATATACTTTTTAAAAAAAATTATTTATTTTTGGCTGCATTGGTTCTTCGTTGCTGCATGCGGGCTAGTTGCGGTGAGCGGGGGCTACTCTTCGTTGAAGTGCGCGGGCTTCTCATTGCGGTGGCTTCTCTTGTTGCGGAGCATGGGCTCTAGGCACGCAGGCTTCAGTAGTTGTGGCTCACGGGCTCAGTAGTTGTGGCTCACGGGCTCTAGAGTGCAGGCTCAGTAGTTGTGGCACACGGGCTTAGTTGCCCTGCGGCATGTGGGATCTTCCCAGACCAGGGCTCGAACCTGTGTCCCCTGCATTGGCAGGCAGATTCCTAACCACTGCGCCATCAGGGAAGCCCCGGTATACTTTCAAGTTATTCACGGCAGCATTGTTTGTAATAACGAAAAGTGGGAAACAACCCAAGTGTCCATGACTACTCAGGAGACAAGCTGAATAAATATTCTGTACAATGAGACACTTGCTCCCGACACGGCTTCCCCAAGAGTGAGTGATTCAAGAAGTGAGAGAGAGCTCCCAAGAGAGCAGCCACAGTGTCTCTGATAACGTAACTGGAGAAGTGACCTCCTTGTTATTTCCATATGCTATTGGTCACACAGAGCAACAATGAAGGAGGGACTACACGTGTGTGAATTCAGGAGATGGGGATTGCTGGGGGCCGCCCTGGAGGCTGCCCACCACCATTCCTGATGGGAAGTGGAGGTAGGGGATGGGTGGAAGGGTAAGAGTAGGAGCCAAACTTCTTAATGTACGTCTTTTCGTATTGTTCTGATTTTTAAACTATGTAAAAACCTTTTACCTACTCTAAAAATAGAATAAACTTTAAACAAAAAAACTTACAAAAGTATTCCTCTTGCTCACCTTTGACACACTACAGCATTATTTTTAAAGGCTGCACCATGATTCACTTAATCAGTTTCTTTTTTTTTTTTATAAATTTATTTATTTGGCTGTGTTGGGTCTTCGTTGGTGCGAGCGGGCTTTCTCTAGTTGCGGCGAGCGGGGGCTACTCTTCGTTGCGGTGCACGGGCTTCTCATTGCGGTGGCTTCTCTTGTTGCGAAGCACAGACTCTAGGTGCACGGGCTCAGTAGTTGTGCGCACGGGCTTAGCTGCTCCGCAGCATGTGGGATCTTCCCGGACCAGGCATCAAACCTGTGTCCCCTGCATTGGCAGGGGGATTCTTAACCCCTGCGCCACCAGGGAAGTCCCCTAACCAGTTTCTTATTGGAAGGGCGTTTAGGTGGTTCCTAGGCTTTGCTATTACAAACATTATTGCAATGGATATTCGTGTGCCTGTAGTTTTGCAGACAACGTGAAAGCACATCTGAAAGATAAACATCTAGAAGTGGAACTGCCTGCTTAAAGAGAATGAACATTTACAACTGGATACATATTTTCAAATTGTCCTCCAAGGAGGTTGCATCAATCACCGTAAGATAATCTCTATTTCTGGGGGTCCAGGGTGCCGCCTGGGCTTCTGGATGTTTTAAAAGCCCCACAGATGATTCCAGTAAACCACCAGGGGTGAGATGCTGGCACTGGACCCAGAACTTATGTTCAGAGACCTTCCCAAGTGTCCAGACGATTCTGCACCTCCACCATCATGAACCACACGCTATCGTCTTTCTCTCGGGCTATTATTACATCGTCCACTAACGGGGTCTCCACAAACCTACTTCCGGCCCCTCCAGCCCATCCTCCCCGACTCAGCCCAAGTCCTCTTTCCAAAATGTGAATCTGCTCACATCACTCCCTCCCTCTGCCTGAGATCCTTTAATGCGTCCAAGAGTCTGGATAAGACACAGAATCGTCGGTGAGGTTCGCGGGACCTGCCCTGCTGCGTCATCTCATCCACACTCCCCCAACTCTGAGTACTTTCCTTCAGAACCTCAGTACCAAGCCAGAAGCTCTCCCCGCACAGGGCTCTGCACAGCCGTTCCTCTGCCCCTCCTTCCTCCGCCGCCTCCTCCAGATGTCTTCCCAGACCCCCCCGCATAGGGCCCAAAGCACCAGGCATCTGCCCCCTCTGGTAACATCACAGCTGTCACTGAACAGTTAGTTATGCGGTTGCTCTGGATCTGTGCCCACCTCCTCACTGAACTATGCTCCCATGGGCTCTGACCTCCAGGGCACCACGGGCTGCATCTGCCCTCCTCTCTGTGGACCTAACTTAATGCTTGGCCCACAACAGGTCCTCAGCAAATGCCTGCTGAGTACAAGGAAACATTTCCTCAGTTTTCTACTCTGAAAACCGAGGGTAACTAGATCCACCGCCCAGGGGTTTTGTGCAGGTGTTTTAAATCAGAACCCATGCGGTGGGGATGCCGGCGATCAGCTGGGCTCCCCTTTCTCTCCTATGTACCAGCCTTGCAGAACTCAATTCATATTTGTTCAGCAAAATGTCCAGTTTCTGCACACCAGGGACATTCCGGTCACTCATAATTAGAGAACTACACGTGGTAACTCCCCAACCACAGGCTCTAGCTGCCCTCCAGTCACCAAGTCTGGAAACCAGCTTGGAGTCAGCTTCTCCCCAGAGCCAAAGGTACTCCCACTACGAAAGCACTTCAGTGGTTCCCTAACAGACAAAGAGAGCCACCATCCCTGACTCACGATCATGGGGTGCCTTCAGCCTGGGGAGAATGGTGGGCACCCCGACAAGAATTCATTCATTCAGCAAGTGTTAGCAGAGCACTTACTCTGCCAGGCTCTACCCTCATTCTCAGGCTGGAAGGGACCTTGGGGATGAACTGGTCCAACTCCTTCCTTTAGAGTCCAGGAAACTGATGGCCACAGAGAGGAAGGGACTTTCGCAAGGCCCCTTACCCTGCAGAGATGATTAGTGTCAGCTGTGCTGGGGGCAGAGGCGTGATTAGATCACAAGTCTATCACCTCCATGTTCCCTGGTCCAGCTGCACATCCAGTGGTCATCCTAGCCCAGCAGGGTCAGCAGAGTCTGCTCAGATAGGCTGGTAGATCCTCAGAAGACAAACTAAAATGGTTTTCTCAAGGGAGGCTGGGTCTCTATATAGTCTAATGTAACTCTAAATGTAACCCTAAAAGAGCCCACTTCTCCAGGCTCCAGGCTCCCTCTCACATCAGTACTTAGTACTCAGTACTCAATGTTTAGTACTCAGTACTGAGTACACTCAGCTTCCTTCAGTCCACTCTCGGGACCCTGGGCTTGCATGTGCTATTTCCTGTGCCTGGGAAGACTGCTCACCTCCGTTTTAGTCCTTTCAGGCTGCTATGACAAAATACCACAGACCGAGTGGCTCATAAACGATAGAAATGTATTGCTCACAGTTCTGGAAGCTGGAAGTCTGAGATCAGGGTACCTGCATGGTTGGGTGAGAGCCCTCCTCCGGGTCACAGACTTCCTGTATTCTCACATGGTGGAAGGGGCTGGAGAGCTCTGTGGGCACGAATCCCATTCATAAGGGCCCCACCCTCATGACCTAATCACATCCCAAAGGCCCCACCTCCTAACACCATCACCTTGGGGGTTAGACTCTCAACATATGAATTTGGGGAGGACACACTCAGTCCATAACACCCTCCATCTCTGGCTAGCTCCCTCCATCAATCTCTAGGTGTTGGATCAAACATCTCTTTCTCAGGAGACTTTCTCTAGACTAGGTGAGGGTCCCCCTGCCACACGCCCCTGTGACACCTCTTCTTCCCATATCATGACTCTCATCACACAGAACGGATGATCCATCTTTAATATCCTTCCTCCCTGAGAAACTTGAAACACTGTCAGGGCAGAAACTGAACCTGCATCAACCCCAGGGATGCCCAGTGCCCAGCACAATATGACCAGCACAAAAATGCAGGTCCATGGTAAATCCTTGTGGAGACTGAGAATCAATGACCCAAGAGCTTAAGGGAGTGCCTAGACTCAAATCCAGAGACGAGCGTGAGGACAGACTTGATTGGGAACCGTCACTTAAGTGAAATGGATGAGAGGACTCAGGAGAAATCTCAGGGTGCAGGAAGAAAACATTTTCCCTCCAAGGGAAGGATCCTCTGTTTTTCACAGGTAAGGAGGCAGGTCTACACGTTAATTAATCCCTCGTCGTGAATGGGGTCTGCGATTTGTGATCAAGGTGAGCAGGAGTTTCAGGACACAGCACAGGCTTTTAGGGCCCGTGTCTAGCAGCCCCACACACTGCTACAGCCTGCACTCCTCATATCTGGATTCCACATGCACGTGACTCATGGTGACTCACGCACGTCTGCGGTGCAGCAGTCATGGGGTGATGTGTTCTGAGGTCTCACACCTCTGTGGCGATGACAAACAGCAATCCTGTGTCTGGGGCTCCACGTAGGAGGTTATTAAAACCAACTCCAACCCCAGAGGGAGAAAGCCACAGTGGCCACCTGCCAAGAGGGTAACCAAGGCCGAGAGATAGAATTACACCATTTGCTGGCTTTTTAAAATAATAAAACTAGGAGCAGCCGTTCGTTTGCTAACTCTGTGTAGGCTCTTTCTCAGAGAGAACAGAAGCAGCTGAACTGAGATGTCCTTTTTTTTTTTTTTTTTTTTTTTTTTTGCTGTACACGGGCCTCTCACTGTGTGGCCTCTCCCGTTGCGGAGCACAGGCTCCGGACGCGCAGGCTCAGCGGCCGTGGCTCACCGGCCCAGCTGCTCCGCGGCATGTGGGATCTTCCCGGACTGGGGCACGAACCCGTGTCCCCTGCATCGGCAGGTGGACTCTCAACCACTGTGCCACCAGGGAAGCCCGAGATGTACTTTTAAAGGGTATCTCACATTGGGTAAGAGATCCTGAAGTCAGGAGACCCCAGTTCTAGTCCTGACTCTGTCACTGACCCCCAGGGCCAGCTTGAGGGCACCAGTTTTCTCCCTGTGCCTGTTTCCCACAAAAGAAAGGAAAGATCTTTAAGTTTCCTTCTGTTTCGTTAAACCTCTAATGTGAATACATGAGGGTAAAGGTGGTCTTTTGCCTTCACTCTCTGTGATGGACTGAATTGTGTTTCCCCCCAAATTAATATGTTGAAGCCCTAACTCCCAATGTGCTGGTGTTTGGAGGTGGGGCCTTTGGGAGATGATTAGGGTTAGTTGAGGTCATGAGGGTGGGGCCCCCATGATGGGATTAGTGCCCTTCTAAGAAGAGACACAAGACAGCTTATTCTCTCTCTCTCTGTCATGGGAGGACACAGCAAGAAGGCATCCATCTGCAAGCCAAGAGGAGGGTTCTCACCAGAACCTAACCATACTGGCACCTTGATCTTGGACTTCCAGTCTACAGAACTGTGAGACAATACATTTCTGCTGTTTAAGCCACCCAGCCTACAGTATTTCATGATGGCAGCCTAAGCAGACTAATACACTCCTCTTGCCCTGCTCAGGGTTGCTTCTGTCCTTCAAAGTCAAGCTGGGAGGCATCAGGTTGGAAAAGGCCTTTGCATTTCACACCCACCTCTGGTGGCCAGAGTAGGAGTATACCCAACGGAAATTCCCAGTGCCCTATGCTTGTGGCTCAGATCCCCATCAGCACCCTCCACTTGCTAGAAGAAGGTAGTCCCTGGGTTCCTGAGTCTGACTCCTCCCAGGGTGGTCCATCTCTGGAGCTCCACAAGGGGGGCAGGCCTGGCCCTGGGAGTGGGTCTCCAGGCAGCAAGGCAAGGATGCTACCTCACCCCTCTCCTCAGTGTGGGGCAGTCCAGCAGTGGGAAGCAAGACCATAACAAGAGTACCTTAGGGTTTATGGCAATTGACAAGCTTCCCAATGAATGTCTCTCCCTGTGCCACACAGAGGCCCTGAGAGAGAGGCAGAAATGATCATTCCCAGTTTACATATGAACAATCAGATCCAGAGAGGTCAATTCCCTTGCCCAGCATGGGAGCTATAGGATTTAAACCCAGTCTTTGGGCTCTCAAGTTCAGTGTTCTTTCTACTCTGCCACACTGGTTCTAGATCTGAGCACAGACAGCCACAGGGTGAGGTGGGGCCACGAGAGGTCCTAGTGGAGCCTGCCTTCAGTGGGTGGAGCAGAGCTGCTCCCAGCAGGTGAGAGGGGCATGAAGTTCCCCATGGAGGGGATGCTGGCCCTGGGCTGGGTTTCGGCCAGCAGGGTGGGATAGGGACGTTGTCCTAAGTGGAGAGGGGATGGGCTGGAGGTACAGGGCTTACTCAGAGGATAGGGGAGCTGCCCCCATAAGAACTGGAAGGAGCAGGGAAGACCTGGGTGGGGCTCAGGAGGGGAGGAAGGGGTTCTCCATCACTGCCAAATCAAGGCACTCGACTGGAAACTGAGGGAGACAGTGGAGAGCCACTGAAGGCTACTGGGCAGGGGTGGACCCTGTGCCAGGTGCCACAGGATGAAAAGACTGGTGGTCTCTGTCCATTCACTCTCTCATTCACTGAACTTTATAGAGCATCTCCTGTGGGCCAGGCCTGGAACTCAGGCTGCAAACAAGATCCAGTCTCTAACCTCCAGGAGCTCACAGGGCAGTGGGCTGTGTGTTCCATGCACATCTAGCCTATAGAGTCTTTCCTGGTGCTGGGATGCCCTTGTACTAGGTCTATCTCAGGGAAATTTCCAGGAGGTAGAGATGGGAGGAGTCCTCTCAGCTGCAGCTTGTAGAGGAGACTCCCCCATTCCTCTCCCCACCTTACCCCCCAGTCTGTGGAACAATACTCCAAGGCAAGGAAGGTTCCTACGGGCAATCACAGCTTGGGGGCCAGGGGACCTAGAGGAAGGGAGGATGGGCGTCACTCTAGAGGCCGGAGAGCCCAAGGTGCCTGCAGGGGTGTGGGCATAACTGTGTCTACTTCCTTCCCGGGCCCTGGGAAACTGGGCGTGCTCTCCATGCTTCAGAGAACCTTCCAAAAAGCGAGTGAAGTGTTCTTCAGGACACCTGCTATCAAGGCTCTAAGTGGAGGCTGCCTTTATGGAGGGTGAAGGACACCCTTAGCTCCTGAGCCAGGCCTGGCTGAACCCCAGCTGCCTCCCCATCCAGAGCCCAGCATGATTTACAAAACAGATGCGGTCACGGCATCAGGCTCTTTGTGATCTGGCGTAGAACTGGGAAACATACATCCCAACCCTAGTTAACTACGGCCACACCGAAAACACAGCCCATTATTTCAGGACAGGGCAGCTAGACAGAATCATCCTTGGGCAGACAGAGAGTCTTCAATTAGGGGACGAGCTCAACAGATATGTATGGGTAAAGTGCATCTCTTACATACCACCATTGCCTGAGGATAGGATAATTCTAACCCATCTGATCATCTCACATTTCATATGGACACACCATATATAAATAAATACTTATCAAAATTCACTTCTAATGGCATTGTTGAACATTTACTCATGTGGATGATATCACTGTATCATTAGTTACAAACACTATAAATGAGAAAATGGGCAACATTTAAAAGCGTCAGTGGCCATAACAGATGTGGATGTAGGGAGGGAGGGAGACGGGCACGCGATTGTAAAGGAGAGGAGTAGCATTTGTTTGGAAGGGCCATGAGGATTTCGTAGAAGTCCTGCAACTATCTTATAGTCAGCTCTTGGTCCTCACAGTAATGGGGAGGACCAAAGAAAGGCATGAATAATCTAAGATGATGAGAATTAAAACAAACCAGTTAAAAAGTGTGCTTCTGGCTTTGGCATGCACTCAAAGGTAGATACAATTCGACACACCCACCCTCTTTCTGCACCCCCATACCCAGCCCGTCCCTGTGCTGGCTGTGCTGGCCATGCTGGCCAGAGCAGCGGGCTGGGAGGCAGCTGGGCAGGCAGCCACAAGCAAGCCATAAGACTCAAGACTCTATCCCAAATGGGGGAAACATTTTCTCACAGGCTGCATAGTTAGAGAGGCACACCCAGCTGTGCAATCAGCTCACCTGCCCAAGAGAACAAACGATATAAAAAGGTGGACAAGTTGTGGCCACAATTGTATCAGGGGTCAGGGAATTTGGCCCCATAACCAGAAAGACCAGCAGGACAGACACGGTACATTACAATCCTTTCCCTCCACTTGTGAACCCTTCTCTCAAAATGACTATTTTTTAATCTTTATCTAGGCCAACTTGGAAACAGGATTGCAGGGCAGAAAACACAGCATTCTTGAGTGAAGAAGAGAAGAATACCTGGGAGTCGTTTTTTTTTTTTTTTTTTTTTTTTTTTAAAGTAATGGAGACAGGAATTGGGACCAGCTGCAGGGAAGTATGTACCCAGGAAACGTCACCATCTGCTGCCGGATTATCTGGATTGCGGGTGAGGTTCTCAGCAGCTTCCCCTTCTCCCAGAACTGACTTTGGAGTCACATAGCCCAGAGTTTGAACCCATCACTTAATAGCTGGTAACCTTAGGCTCTTTACTTAATCTGAGCTGCAGTTACCTCATCGGAAGATGGGGATTCCACGGGGCTGCGGCCGGACCAAGCATGTGCTCAGCCCAGAGCCCCGCCTGAAGTCCCCAGTCAGTAATGCGTCCGCATTATTATAACTCGTGCCAGCTCGAAAATGACCGCGAGGCAGACAGGAATAGGGAACAGCCGTCTCAGGGAGTGGGGAAAGGAGCTCGGGGCCGGGGAAGCAGCAGCCACCAGCGCTGAAATCTCCGGGAGAGGCCTTCACACACTTTCACCCACGAAACCGGGGTGCAGACACACCGGTGGTCCCTGTCCTCAGTGCCCCCCACTCACGATCGCTTGTGCCAAGTCCCGCTCGTCCGACCTCAGAATACTCACTGGCACAGGTCTTGCCATCACTGCGGAGCACGTGTTCCTCGGGACACTGGCAGGCGAAGGATCTGTCGGTGTTGACGCAGGAGTATTCGCAACCGTGGTCACTCAGCAAACAGTAATCCACTCCTGCAAAACCCAACAGCCCGGTGAGAGGTCCTCGAGGCTCCTGGGCTACTGAGGATAGGAATCAAGTGACAGTCGTGCTTATACCACGCCCCCACCTCCGCCCCAGGTTCTGCACCGGGGAGGCACGCAGTCCCCAGGAGACACTCCTACGATCTCCAGGGTGCCAAGAGCAGGGGACAGAGGGAGCCTGACGTCCTGTGCAGTCGTCACATTTTTCACGCCTGTTGCGAAAACTTTTGCCCTGTAAGAGAAGTGCGACGGGGACTCACGGGTGCAGGTCTTGAGGTCCTCGTTGATGACGAAGCCTTCCGAGCACTGGCACACGAAGGAGTCCCCGGTGTTCAGGCACAGCTGCGCACAGCCGTGGTCCTGCTCGGCGCAGTGATCCACACCTGAGGCAATCACATACGAAAACAGCGTAACCGGAATAAAGACGCAGACCTGCTAGAGATCGGACTTGAGGACACGGGGAGGGGGAAGGGGAAGCTGGGACGAAGTGAGAGAGAGGCATGGCATACCAAACGTAAAACAGATAGCTAGTGGGAAGCGGCCGCATAGCACAGGGAGATCAGCTCGGTGCTTTGTGACCACCTAGAGGGGTGGGATAGGGAGGGAGGGAGGGAGGGAGACTCAAGAGGGAAGAGATATGGGAACATATGTATATGTATAACTGATTGACTTTGTTGTAAAGCAGCAACTAACACACCATTGTAAAGCAATTATACGCCAATAAAGATGTTAAAAAAAAAAAAAAGTAACCAAGGGCGCTGCGCCCACCAGCGAGGGGGCATTAAAAAACAAAACCACCTCCCAGGGAGCCCCTGCTGGGCTATTTCACTTCAAAAAGAGTGATGTGGAAGGTTTCATTCTATGCTGTGCCACTGGCCTTGTTTGTTCTTCTTCACATTTCTTTGAGGAGTAACGTGCATACGACTCCTGTCATGGGTGGTCATGACAGCAGCCCTCTGTGCCAGGCCTGGGCACGCATCACCTTCAATCGCGGGGCAACGCTGAGAGCAGGCAGGTGCCTTCCCCACTGTCACAGAGAGGAGAGCCAGGCTCAGGAAAGTCGAGCTGCTGAGCCCACAGCCCGCAGCTGACAGAACAGTCCGTCAGAATGAGGGCTCCGCACCCAACTACTTGGGCTCAAACCCCACGTTCACCACTTCCCAGCCGCAGGATGCTGGGCCGTCATTTGGCCTCTCTGTCATCATCTCATGACTTGAGAAATGGGGTTGACGATTACTTTCTTAGAGGAACGTGGTGAGAGGAGTTGATTGACCTACAGCCCTCAGAACAGTAGCTGGCATACAGTAATTACTTCCTGAACGCTTATTATTACTAGTACATTGCTGGGGAGGAATTAACTGTATAGTTTCTTTACATCTGAAAATGAAAAAGCATTGTCACCCCCCATAACCAGGACACCCAGATTCAGAAAGCAAACCAAAGCCAAGGCCTGCATGCGTGGCCGATCCTGGCACCGGGACCCTGAACAGCCGGCCCCGCTAGGATAACAGACACACAACTGTGGTGAACGGCTCCCACAAGACAGCCCTGCAGGCCGCCTCCCAGATTTCCTTGACGGAGGAAACGCACACCCGGAGACTGGAGGGACACTGGAGGCCTTGTGCAGGGCCATTGGGTGAGCCTCTCTGACTCCCACAGGGCCTGGGACTGGTGCTTTCTGGAACATTCCACCAGTGGATCTGCCTCCTGCAAACACTTGCAGGATCTCAGGAGCCAGAGGCCTGTATTCACATCTCAGTTATACCATTTACCAGTCATATTGACCCCCGGGAAACTTAACTTTGTTGTGCCACAGTTTCCCCATCTTTAAATAGGGATAAGAGTGTCGATGCCTCATAAGGCTCCAGGGCAGGTAAAGTGAGCGAGTGCCTGGGAAGTGCTCACGGCCGTGGCTGCACAGAGCAGGTGCCTTGTAAGGGCTTCCGGTCATGACGGCCTGGGGGGCTCCCTGAGCCCCCATGGGGAAGAGGATACCATGCCTTTCTCTGGGGACCCCTGGGAAGAAATGGCTTGGTTTACAGTTTCTTGAAGCTGACTAGATGGTCCTTCTTACTAGATCCCAGAGAGGAAGGAGGCAGGTCATGGTCCCTGGGGCTCTAGGTGGGCTCATCGAGGCCATGCCAAGCCTGCCCTGGGATACCTGCCAGAGCCGTCAGATGGCAGACCCCGCACTCCTGGAAGAAGGCAGACCGTACACAGATCCATCTTCACCAGGGCATCTTCTTGAAGAGTGGAAGGACTCTTCCTCACCACTGGTTTCTCATAAGGACTCAGAGACTTCCAGAGGCAAATGCAGAGCAGTGCCAGCTTTCTGGTTCAAAAATTCTTTGACTTCCGAGATCGATCCTTAGAAAGCCTAATCGAGGCATTCTGTTCCCTCTGGAGACGGGACGGGGCACTAGCTTTCCTGAGGACGGCTGTCTATCTAACACTTCATCTGTGAAACCTCCCCTCCGGGCAGTTGAAGGTCCAAGTGCTGAACAGCTGCACTGTTCTCACAATCTATCTCTGTCCCCAGAGCTGGAGCAGATGTGCGGCTTGCCGGGTGGAAAGTGACACAAAGGGCCCCTTCTACGCTGGTCACATCACTGCACCCCTCTCCAGCGCACCAGGGTCACAGGCCTCCACCGCAGTGTCATGCGCCCCCCACCCCCACCCCCGCTGGCCTGGACCAGTGGAGACCGTGCCTCATAAAAACGACAGAGCCATCCAGCTGGCAAAGCCTGCACGTTTCCACGCATTGACATCACCAAATGGAGCTTTGCTGTGCCTCTTACAAAAGAAAATGAAGAAAAGTCTTCATAAAAAGTCCCATGTTTCTCAGCTCTGCCCTCAGATCAGCTCTGCGGTAGCCCAAGTGCTCTCTGAGGTCTGCCTCCTCCGTCCCATTGTCTCACCCCGGGGCCAGCACTGGTTACTCTGCCAGGCTCCATGACAATAATGAACTATTATCTTTAACTGTATGTTTTCCTTGGGCCAGGCACAGTGCTAAGAGATTGAAATGGTCCTGATTTTTCCCTTTAACAACTCTAGGAGACCAATACTATGATTATCTTCACTTTTTTAAACAGATGGGGAAGTCAAAGCTTGGAGAACTTGCCCGGGGTCACATGTCTAGTATGTGGTACTAAACAGTCCAATCTCTGAGGTAGGTAGCATGAGTAGTCCCATTTTACAGGTGATGAAACTGAGGCCAGGAACGTTAAGGCTGTCGGACCGTCAGGCTCACTGGAAACCCAGGGGCCTCAAAAGTGACTGGCTGCTAGCGAGCCTGGGGGCCTGCGTGTGAACCTGGCCTTCCCATCAGAGCCCCTGCCCCGGGCACACTCACGGCTGCAGGTCTTGCCGTTGGGGTCCAGGGTGTAGCCCCGGTGGCAGCGGCAGTAGTAGCCCTCCTCCGTGTTGATGCATTCATGCTCGCAGCCCGGCTTGTTCAGCGCACAGTAGTTGATCCCTGAGGGGAGAAAGGGCAGATCCTACTTCAGGCTCGGGGCTTCTCCAAGGGCTGAGGTCAGCCCCTCACAGTAAATATTCAGTAAGTAAGATGCTCTATAGCAGGGGTCCCTAACCCCCGGGCCACAGACCAGTACCGGTCCGTGGCCTGTTAGGAACCAGGCCGCACAGCAGGAGGTGAGCGCCGGGCCAGGGAGCGAAGCTTCATCTGTATTTACAGCCACTCCCCATCGCTCATGGTACAGCCTGAGCTCCGCCTCCTGTCAGCATTGTGGTGAGTTGTATAATTATTTCATTATATACTACAATGTGATAATAATAGAAATAAAGTGCACAATAAATGTAATGTGCTTGAATCACCCCCAAACCGTTTCCCCTCCACCCCACCACCCCCAAGTCCGTGGAAAAATTGTCTTCCACAAAACCGGTCCCTGGTGCCGAAAAAGGTTAGGGACCGCTGCTCTACAGGATGGAGACAACAGCTCCTGCTCTCCATGAGCTTGTTTGAAAGAGAACCTGGCACCTGCAGCGAGCCCCCGCGTTCTCCAGCATCGGTCTCTTCCCCATCCGATGGCCAGACAGTTGGTGCAATGGGTTGAGCGCCACAGTTCCCAGCACATCTCCCCCCAGGAAAGATGGAAAAGCTGGCAAAATTCAGTCTCTTCTTACAGTTAACCGGAGAACTAGGGCTCAAAACATGTAGGGAGCTGCTGTTGGCAGTGACATCTGGCAGTGACATGGGACAGCACAAGGCAGAATACACAACAGCTGATGTTACAAGATACCCAGCTATTTAGGAGAGGCAGGAACAGGCAGTTGCATTAAGAAGGATCCAATGCTCAAGCCGGCTCTGGGTGAGAGCATAACAGCAAAGGTATCAAGAAACTGGAGAAGACGCATCTCTGATGCTGGCCCAGGTAGCTGCAGCTCTGTCCTATGGTAACATTCACCCCCAACCTAGCTGTGTTTCTGCCAGCAGAGGGAAGCAGCATCACAACCAGCAGCCAATTAGCAGTTTCATTTTCTGGTAGAAAATGCTAAAACCACAAGATAGGCCACTCCCCACCCCCCGTGCCCCCCCCCCCCCCACAACTTACACACACCAGAAAAGGTAATGGGAGAGACGGAGAACTATAACGGGAAATAAAATAAGCTTGTGGAGGGCCTCTATGGGACTGGTGTTGTGAGAAATGGTCACCAGCAACCTCAGGGGCTGAGCTGGATGCATTTAACTGCATTGTTCTCTTTCCTAGGGATGTGGCAGACATTGTTGGTTGCCTTGCCAACAACTATTACCCTGTCTTCTTGAAACCAGAATCCTGACCCCCAAGGCATGAGTCACGAGTTGTCTAAGGCAACCTGGCAACCATGTTCTCCTTTGTCAGTGATTGGTCTAGAGCTGGGAATATGCCTAGTTCTCGCCAATGAGACATAGGAGGAATTTATTGGGGCCCCTAGGAAAGATTTCCCTTCCTGAAAAGACAAAGATGTATGAAAAAAAATGAAATGAAACCCACACCCGAGGGACCTCAGACTATCCCTTAAAGGGTCCATGATGTGCGCTCCCATGTGACAAGTGGGTGGAACTTTCCACGTGCACAGAGCACGAGTAGAAGTACCTGCAGACCGAGCACAGGGAGAGAACTCCCACGACATGCAGGGGCTGGCCTAAGAGAAGAGATCCCACCACGAGGGTCACGGACCCCTTGGCACTCTCTCTGTACCTCATCCCTTCTGCATGACAGAGGCAGAATATTGTTAGCTGTGCGCGATTTCTCAGTTCATCAACAGCCTTACCTGTGCAGAACAGACTGAATGCCAGGAAACAAGTCAAGAGCTTCAGTGAAGAAAAACAGACCCGGCGATAAAACTCCGGCCACAGACACACAGACAAACAAAAAGCCGAGCAAACAGACACAGAACACAAAGGGTCCCACAGTTTGGGGCCACACAGTGTAGGGCCTGCAAATCCTACACTTCATTACACCATCAGAGAAAATGAAATTATCCTCAGTAAACACTGTTTTTAAAAGCCAGCACTCAGCCACTATGGAAAACAGTATAGAGGTTCCTCAAAAAAATTAAACATAGAATTACATGTGATCCAGCAATTCCACTTCTGGGTTTATACCCAAAAGAACTGAAAGCAGGAACTTGAACAGTACTTGTATATCCATGTTCGTAGCAGTATTATTCACAATGGCCAAAAGATGGAAGCAACGCAGGTGCCTACTGACAGACGAATGGATAAACAAAATGTGGTATATACATAATATGGAATTTTTTTTTTGCAGAATTTTATTTAAAAAAAATTTTTAATAGATCTTTATTGGAGTATAATTGCGTCACAATACTGTGTTAGTTTCTGTTGCACAACAAAGCGAATCAGCCATAGGCATACACATGTCCCCATATCCCCTCCCTCTCGAGCCTCCCTCCCATCCTCCCTATCCCACCCCTCTAGGTCATCGCAAAGCACCGAGCTGATCTCCCTGTGCTCTGCTGCTGCTTCCCACTAGCTATCTATTTTACATTTGGTAGCGTATATATGTCGATGCTACTCTCACTTCGTCCCAGCTTCACCCTCCCACCCGATGTCCTCAAGTCCATTCTCTATGTCTACCTCTTTATTCCTGTCCTGCAACCAGGTTCATCAGTACCAATTTTCTTTTTTTTTTTTTTTAGATTCCATATATATGTGTTAGCATACAGTATTTGTTTTTCTCTTTCTGACTTCCTTCAATCTGTATGACAGTCTCTAGGTCCATCCACCTCACTACAAATAACTCAATTTCGTTTCTTTTTATGGCTGAGTAATATTCCATTGTATATATGTGCCACATCTTTTTTATCCATTCATCTGTTGATGGTCACATAGGTTGCTCCCATGTCCTGGCTATTGTAAATAGAGCTGCAATGAACATTGTGGTGCATGTCTCTTTTTGAATTATGGTTTTCTCAGGGTATATGCCCAGTAGTGGATATGGTAGTTTTATTTTTAGTTTTTTAACCACCATACTCTTTTCCACAGTGGTTGTATCAATTTACATTCCCACCAACAGTGCAGGAGGGTTCCCTTTTCACCACACCATTTCCAGCATTTATTGTTTCTAGCTTTTTTGATAATGGCCATTCCGACTGGAGTGAGTGATACCTCACTGTAGTTTTGATTTGCATTTCTCTAATAATTAGTGATGTTGAGCATCTTTTCATGTGCCTCTTGACCATCTGTATGTCTTCCTTGGTGAAATGTCTATTTAGGTCTTCCGCCCATTTTTTAACTGGATTGTTTTTTTGACATTGAGTTCCATGAGCTGTTTGTATATTTTGGAGATTAATCCTTTGTTGTTTCATTTGCAAATATTTTCTCCCATTCTGAGGGTTGTCTTTTTGTCTTGTTTACGGTTTCCTTTGCTGTGCAAAAGCTTTTAAGTTTAATTAAGTCCCATTTGTTTATTTTTGTCTTTATTTCTGTTATATAATGTGGAATGTTATTTAGCCTTAAAAAGGAAGGAAATTCTGACATATGCCACACGTGGATCAACCTTGAAGACATTACGGTACGTGAAACAAGCCAGTCACAGAAGGACAAATATTGTAAGATTCCACTTATATGAGGCTCCTAGAGTAGGCGAAGTCATAGAGATGGAAGATAGGATCGGGGGTTGTCAGGGGCTGGGGGGAGAGAGAATCGGTACAGAGTTTCAGTTCGGAGAGATGATAAAGTTCCGCAGCTGGATGGTGGTGATGGTTTGACAACAACATGAATGTACTTAATGCCACTGAACTGTACCTGTAACAATGGTTACAATGGTAAATTTTGTTATGTATATTTTAACACAATTTTTTAAAGGGCCAACATTGTCTTTAAGAAAGATTTACACACAATAATTAAATTAAAACACATGAAGATTCTCAAAGAGGTTATCACTCAGCTATCCGGCAAAAAGCAATTTAAAAATGCCTCTTCTCCAAATGGAACTTTACAGCAGAGGTTTAACTGTAGATCTTTGCTTTCTTTACATGCTTCGGTCACAATTCTTCACCTGTTACTTAGTCATTCACACATTTATGCATTCAATCTGTATTTATTGACTACCTACTCTGCCCCCCCACATCTGGTCCAGTCTCCTCCCTAACTGCGATGAGCTACACATGGGCCAGGCTTGGGTGTAGGTTTATCTGGCAAAGCCTGGAGTGTCCAATAACCCTGCGAGGTCAGATGGCAGGACTGTCAGATGACCAATGAAACAGCTCTTATGAGTGCCAACTCGCGAAGGAGCTGGAGACCTCACTGAGAAGATGAGAAATAAAAACATGAAAGATCAGTGACCCAGACAGTAAATTATAATGCCAACTGAGTGGCACAGAGAAGTAAGTTTTAGAAAAATTGGACAGGCTACAAAATGTTAAAGCAGAAAGTCGTGTTCCTTCAGTTTAGGGAATCGGGGTCCAGAGAAGCAAAGCAACCTGTCCAAGGTCACACGGCCAGCATGAGTGACACTGCCAAGACCGGCCTTGGCATCCCCTGGCTCAACCCGTGGCCCCCGCCCCAGGGGTTTAGAATGTGATGTCTCCAGGACTTCCCTAATGGTCCAGTGGCTAAGACTCCACACTCCCAATGCAGGGGGCACAGGTTCGATCCCTGGTTGGGGAACTAAGGTCTCGCATGCCGCACGGTGCGGCCAAAAAAAAAATGAATGTGATGTCTCAGCCATGGTGCCAGCGTGAGCAATCCTGGAGTCCAGCACGTGGGACCCACCCACCTCTGATTCCACCCTGGGGCCCCCGCCTAGACCGCCAGTCCTGGTCTCTGTGTCTCTGCCTTAATAATTTATGCTTTAAGTCGATGACAGCACTTTGCAGAAAAAGAAATTATGCCTGGATGAGGAGGAAGAACAAAACCTGGCCAAGAGTGTTTTCTTCAGTACGATTCTGCCTTGAACTTTCTTTTTTTTCCAGTTTAATTGGATGACATCAAATTCCTTTGAAAAATAGGTTTCTTATTAGAATTGAAAATAGCCCACATCCATCAACTGCCGATTAAACGTGAATGGCTGTACCCTGCGCTTGAGGTCTTTAATGCTCTCGAGATCCTCAGATTCCTAATAACAAACTCCAGATTTTAAGCCCCATTTCTCTGCTTCCCGATTCCATGTAACGCCCCAGAGAGAGGGTAAGCGCTCACTTTCCGTTCTGCCCTAACTGCCGGCGTGTGCGCATTAGGGCGAAGTGGCTTCCAGAGGGACCTCGGGAGTCGAGGGCTGGGTTTGTAGCAAAGACAATGGAAAAAGTAATGATGAGGCAGGATGCTGGGAGAAGGGCTGATGAGGACATTGGGTTTTAAAAACAAATTCCATTTTTCTTGGATGAAAAGTAGGGCACCTGGCTAAAGAGGAAATGGAGCTATCACTGAATACATATGAATGAGCGTTAGGGACTGGGGCTGGGCCGCAGCCTGAGACTGGCCGTCTGTGGGCGGTGGTTACAATACTCCCAAACGGTCCCTTGCTCTGCACTCGTCCTTCTCTTCTTGGCCTGCCTCCTCCCTTGATAACTGTGCAGTCCATGCCTTGGACTCTCCTCTTACTCCAAGTGTCTCTCCAGGCAGGATGTGGAGGGAGGGGCAGAGGGCGAGGGACTCCTAGATGATTGTAAGAGATGCAGAGCTTCAAGCCAAGTCCCCTCCACTGATGGCCACATGCCCAGCTCGCGTCCTTCTCCCTCCAAAAGCGACACACAGTGAAGCCTGCAACTCCAATGAGTGTCTGAGTTGAACCAGATCTAATTATCCCCCAGGTAAGAGATTTGGGTTCACAAAGGAGTCCAATGGTGAGTGCTTTTCTCTGGGTGAAGTCAGCCACTGATACTCTCACCCCTAGAAAGAGGTGTAAATAGCACAGAAAGGAGTGGCCAGGCTGACCTTTCCCACGTACTGCATGCATGTGTGGTCTAACGGAAAACTGTCCATCTGATTGTTTTCACATTCCGAACGCTCTCAGTTAAAATTCCCGTCCGATGCTTGAATGTTTCTGGGGTTTGCATCCAGGCAAGGTGGTGGGAATCATTTTTTATGAGAGAGGCTCAGTTTCAAAATATGGGCTCTGCCACCCTCTGCCACCGTACAAGGTTTAACGCGTATTAGAGTGAGTGTGTGAGTTACCATGTGCTGCAAGCAGACTGTAGCTTGTGGACTCAATTCTATAAACCACAAAGCTTTTCAGAAAAGATATATGGTAAAACTTTTGAAAATCCGGTCCTGTGATGCAGAACGCTGCTGTACTTATCACCAGGAAGAAGTGGATAAAGGGACACATAAGAGACTATGTCCCTTAATGGGAGTTCCAGAGAGTTCTGTGAATGACACTGTTGGGAGAACGTGTACAATTCAGTGTGCATAGGTGTGGACTAACTTCGGGAATGCTTTTTGAGAAAACACTTGCATGCCTTAAAAGGGCCATCTTTCTAACAAGATAGAATAATTCAGACGATAGTTGCCATTTCTCCAGGATGATAAATCTCAGAGATCCATTTGCTCATTCATTCACTAAATATCGTGTCACACCAGCATGCGCCAAACCCTGAGGTGACGAGGATTCACGAGTGAGAAGAAGAGAAGAACCTCTGTCCTTGTAGACCTTGCATTCTAGCAGCCTCTCAGGCACAGATCTCTTAAAGAGATCCCACTGGGGGTCCGGGCTCTAGGTCCCCGGTCAAGCCGTCTGAGGTGCTAGACGACAGTATCTGAGTCACTCAGCACATCCTTAATATCATCCTGCTGACACCATGTACCTCTTGAATGCTGCAGGGATGCCCCAGAGTCTTCTATTTTTCCTTCCTTCCTAACAAAGAGGAAAGAGCTGCAACTTCCCCTTTCTTAGCAGCCGTCAAGTGTCTCATCTTGTAGGACTGGAAGAAACCAGCTCCTTTTGCCTCCGACTCTGGACCCAGCCTTTTCTTTCTCAAAGTCCCAAATACTTGTTGCAGGTTGGGGGTGGGGGGTGGTCAAAAGAAGGGAGGATGTGCCCTCATTTCAAATAGGTGGGAGCTTCAGCCTGGGCCTCGATTTCACTAAATGAATCTGATGGACATACCCAGTCTACGCGGTCTCTAAAAATTCTCCCCATCACAGGATCAGGTGAGACAAAAGGTAAAATAAAAGGCAGAATGCTGTTAGCAAACACAAATACCGAGTACAAGTGCACCTGGTTGAGATTTGCAAGGCGAAGGAAAACCAACAGGGCCATCTGAGGAACAAGCCCTTCTTCAAGGCCCAGCGCAACTTACTTCTGCAGGTTTTCTGATCTGGATTCAGGGTAAAGCCTTTTAAACAGCGGCAGGAATAGGAATCATCTGTGTTAACACACTCGTGCTGGCATCCGTGGTCAGGTGAGGCACAGTAGTCTATCTCTGAAAAGAAAGAAAACTCAGAATGATGAACAAAGCTAGAAATCTAGCATAGAAAAGTCAAAGGATTTGCAGTCTTAACTTTTCCTAAACAGATACATTCCCGTGACCTCAAACACTCATGCCATAGAGGGATCTATCAGTGAAGGTATTTCCATGTTTAGGGATACGGCCCCCACAGGAAGAGAACTTTCTTGACATGTTACAAAATGTTTATGCTTTGTGAAGATGCTTTCCTTGTCTGGGCTCATGTCAGAGCCACTGGGTGTTGTTCGTTGTGTCACAGGCCGGGAAGAGAGAGCTTAGCTGAATATGTTACTGAACTTACGTAATTAAAATAATGAAATCTTCCCAAAGTCAAACTTTAAACCACTTAACTGAGTGAAACACTGCGCCAAATAGGATAAAAATGATATCCTGGGAAAAAGAAGGCCTGGGAGTGAAAGGCGTATTTTGAGGGCAAAACACCTCCCCTGTTAACGTCATTGGCCTCATCTACACTTAAATCATCTCAAGGCTTCACAGTCAGGGAATGTGATCTCTAGGTACGCATTAATTTAAACCAAAATATTCAGAAACAAAGGTCACATGGAATTTTTAATAGTGAAATTTTACTTGTGTAAGTATTTTTTAGATATGGATTAGGACTGTTGTACTGACAGGTCTGTACCAAGAATTTTGCTGTAGTGGAACTTGGTGCACTGTCTAAAATGGCTTGAAATAAGTGGCCACTGATGGGGTCTTAAAAGGTGTCTTTTTGTTTTAATGAGGATTTTTATCGTTTTAAGGAATAGATGAACTGCATATATCATTTTCCTAATGAAGCATTTGGTATAAATGAGTTTTCCCAGCCTGTACCAAAGGAAACGAAACGAGTAAGAGAAAGGCGTACAATATTCTCAAACGAAAAAATATTGAGAAAATGCCAATTCTTCCGAATTTAAAGTCATGGAAAATTTTAAACATATATAAACAAATGAACTGACTAGTATAATAAATCCACGTGCATATCACTCGGCTTCAAGAGACTCAATCTACAGCTGACCTTGTTTCCTGTACACTCCCATCCCCCGTGCTAAGATGCCATTACTTGAAAGCAAACCCCAGATGTTATATCATTTTGTCTATAAATATTTCATAATGTATCCTTAAAGCACTGGAACTCTTTAAAAAATATAACTGCAATACCACAATCACATATAAAGGTATTTAAAAAGACTTTTTATTTGGAAATGATTTTAAACTTACAAAAGTTGCAAACATAAAAATACAAGTAGATAGGTACAAGAAGCACATATATACACTCTACCCAGATTTATCTATTGTCAACATTTTATCCCATTTGCTTTATCATTTGCTTATCTCTCTGAATTATTTGAGGGTAAGTTACATATATCACCATCCTTTTTCCTTAAACACAGTGTGTGCTTCCTAAGAGGAGGGATATTCCCTTATATAACCACAGTGTAGCCATACTTCATAAATTTACATTTATACAAGACTTTTACTTAATCTACCATCCTTATTCTAGTCTTCTAAGTTGATCTAATAATGTTCTTTGTAGCATTTTTCATCCTCCAGTATAGAACTCAATAGAGGGTCAGAGGTTATAGTTAATATTCGTGTACGCTTAGCTTCCTTTAATCTGGAACCATGCCGTCTAATGTGGCCATTTAAATTAAAATGGAATGGAAACAACCTAAATGTCCATCAACAGATGAATGGATAAAGAAGGTGTGATGTGTGTGTGTGTGTGTGTGTGTATGTGTGTATATATATGTACACACACAGTATGAAATGTTATTCAGCCATAAAAAAGAATGAAATAATGGAATTTGCAGCAACGTGCATGAATCTAGAGATGATCATACTAAGCGAAGTAAGGCAGAAAGAGACAAATACCATATGATGTCACTTATATGTGGAATCTAACACATGACACAAATGAACATATCTATGAAACAGAAACAGACTCACAGACATAGAGAACAGACTTGTGGTTGCCAAGGGGGAGGGGAGGTGGGGAGGGAAGGAGTGGGAGTTTGGGATTAGCAGATGCAAAATAGTATATACAGGATGGAAAGCAACAATGTCCTATGTCATAGCACAGGGAACTATATTCAATATCCTGTGATAAACCACAATGGAAAAGAATATGAAAAAGAACATGTTATATGTATGTATAACTGAATCACTACAGCAGAAATTAAACACAACATTGTAAATCGACTATACGTCAATAAAATGTTTTTAAAAATTAAAATAGATTAAAATTAAATAAAATTTAAAATGCAGTTCGTCAGTTGCACTGGCCACACCTTAAGGCTCAGTAGCCACAGTAGCTCCTGGCTACTGTATTGAATGGTGCAGATACAGAGCATTTTCACTGTCACAGAGTGTTCTATCCAGTAGCAACAGTCTAGAAACACTTCCACAGCCTTTGTGTTTTATGACATTAACATTTTAAAATAAAAGCAGTCTCCCTGCTCACTTTTAGTTTTACTGATGTACAAATGACAAAAAACAAACCGCACGTATTTAAGATGGACATTTGATGTTCTGACATACATATGTGTCCATGAAACTATCCCCATAACCGAGGTAATGAACTTACGCATTTCCCTCAGATGTTTCCTCAAGACACTTTCTAATTCATTCTTTCCTACTACTCCCTCTGCCCCCAAATAATCGTCAATCTCCTGTCAAGATAAATTAGTTTGCATTTTCTAGAATTTCACATAAATGGAATCATACGGTTGTGTTCTTTTTGGTCTGGCTTCTTTCATTCCTCATAATTATTTTGAGATTCATCCACGTTCATGTGTATGTCAACAGTTTGTTCTTTTTTTACTGTAGAGTAGTATTTCATTATATGGATATACCACAATTTATTTGTCTATTCACCTGCTGGAGGGATTTGAGTTGTTTCCAGTTTGAGGCTATCACAAATAAAGCAGCTATGAACATTCATGAACAAGTCTTGGTGTAGACATATGCTTTCTTTCTTTTTTTTAAAAAAAAAATTTATTTATTTGGCTGCATCTGGTCTTAGTTGCGGCATGCAGGATCTTCGTTGCTGCGTGTGGGATCTTCGTTAGGGCATGTCGGATCTTTAGTTGCAGCATGCGAACTCTTACTTGCGGCATGTGGGATCTAGTTCCCTGACCAGGGATCGAACCCAGGACCCCCGCATTGGGAGCGTGGAGTCTTAGCCACTGGACCACCAGGGAAGTCCCATAGACATATGCTTTCATTTTGAGTAAACATTTAGGAGTAGAATGGCTGGGTTGTATGGTAGATGTATTAATTTCTTAAACGTTCCTACCAGCAGTTTCATCATGAGAGTTCCAGTTGCTCCACATCCTTACCAGCACTTGGTAATTTTAGCCCTTCTGGTAAGTACATAGTGGTTATTTCATTGTGGTTTTATTTTGCATTTCCCTCATGACTAATGCTGTTGGATATATTTTCATATGTTTATTTTCCATTTCTATATTTTCTTTAATGGAGTGTCTGGACAAATCTTTTGCCCATATTTATTAGGTTGTTTGTCTCCTCACTAAGTTTGAAGAGTTCTTTATATGTTCTAAATACAAACCCTTTGTTGGATATACATTTTGCAAATATTTTTTCCCAGTCTGTGGCTTGCTTCTTCATTTTAGTAATAGTACCTTTTTTTTTTTTTGCGGTACGCGGGCCTCTCACTGCTGTGGCCTCTCCCATTGCGGAGCACTGGCTCCGGACGTGCAGGCTCAGTGGCCATGGCTCATGGGCCCAGCCGCTCCGTGGCATGTGGGATCTTCCCCGACCGGGGCACGAACCTGTGTCCCCTGCATTGGCAGGCGGACTCTCAACCACTGCGCCACCAGGGAAGCCCCTAATAGTGCCTTTTGAAGAATAAAAGTTTTAATTTTGATGAAGTTCAATTTATTCATTTTTAATTTTTATAGTTTGTGCTTTCTGTGTCCTCTTTTAAGGCATCTTTGCCAAACGCAAGGTCACTAAGATCTTTTCCTATGTTTCCTTCTATAATTTTTATAGTTTTCAATCTTACATTTAAGTTTAAAACTGATTTCAAGTTAATTTTTGTATGTAGTGTGAGGTAAGGGTCAAGTTCCTTTTTTTTTTTTTTTTTTGCACATGGCAATCCAATTGTTCAGCACCATTAGTTGAAGATATTATCCTTTCCCCCATGAATTGCCTTAGTACCTTTGTTGAAAATACTTTCACCATATATGTGTGGGTCTATCTCTGGACTCTGTTCTGTTCCATTGATCTATACTCCATCTTTACACCAATACCACACTGTCTTGATTACTGTTGCTTTATAATTGGTATTAAAAATCAGGTGGTTTAAGTCCTTCGACATTGTGCATCTTTTTCAAAAAGGGCTATTTTAGTCCTTTTCATTTCTACATATGTTTTAGAATTAGCTTGTCAATTTCTACAAAAAAAGCATGCTAAGATTATGACAGATAATACTGTGATCTATATAGATTAATTTGGAAAGGACAGACATCTTAACAGTATTGAGTCTTCTGATCCATGAATATATCTATTTAGTTAAGTCTTCTTTAATTTCCCTTAGCAATGTTTTGTAGCTTTCATTGTAAAGGTTTTCACATCTTTTGTTAAATTTACCCCTAGGTGGTACATATTTTTGATGCTATTATAAATAGCATTTTAAAATGTAAATTTGTGATTTTCCATTGAAAGTATATAAAAAGGGACTTCCTTCATGGTGCAGTGGTTAAGAACCCGCCTGGCAATGTTATACAGCAGAAACTAACACAACAATGTAAAGCAATTATACTCCAATAAAGATGTTTAAAAAAAAAAAAAAGAATCCGCCTGCTAATGCAGGGGACATGGGTTCAATCCCTGGTCCGGGAAGATCCCACATGCTGTGGAACAACTAAGCCCGTGTGCCACAACTACTGAGCCTGCTCTCTAGAGCCCGCGAGCCACAACTACTGAGCCCGCGTGCCACACTACTGAAGCCCGCGTGCCTAGAGCCCATGCACTGCAACTAGTGAGCCAGCGTGCTGCAACTAGTGAAGCCCACACACCTAGAACCCGTGCTCCACAACAGGAGAAGCCACTGCAATGAGAAGTCCATGCACTGCAACAGATTAGCCCCCGCTCGCTGCCACTAGAGAAAGCCCGTGCATAGCAACGAAGACCCAAAGCAGCCAAAACAAAACATAAAACAAATGAATGGCAAAGAAAAAAAGAGGGAAGGAGGACATACAGAGTAAAAGAGACTCAGTTTAAAAAAAAAAAAAAGAAAGTAAATAAAAAATAATTGATTTTTGTATATTGACCTCGTACCCTGCATCCTTGGTAAACTCACTAATAGTTCTAGAGCTTTTCTGTAAATTCCGTTGGAGATGTTGTCTGTTAATAAAGACAGGTTTTGTTTGTTTGACTTAATCATTTTTTTTGTATAGAGTTTTCCTTTTTTTTTTTTTTTTTTTTTTTTTTGCGGTACGCGGGCCTCTCACTGTTGTGGCCTTTCCCGTTGCGGAGCACAGGCTCCGGACGCGCAGGCTCAGCGGCCATGGCTCACGGGCCCAGCTGCTCCGCGGCATGTGGGATCTTCCCGGACTGGGGCACGAACCCGTGTCCCCTGCATCGGCAGGCAGACTCTCAACCACTGCGCCACCAGGGAAGCCCCTTCCATTTTTAATATTTAACAAATTTTTAATTTTCCATTTTTAATATTTAACAAATTTTTCCATTTTTAATATTTAACAAAACATTTTTAATATTTAAACAAAAAAATATTTTATAAACAAACCCAGCACAGGGCCAACAAAAAGGAATAAAAGCAAGAAAAACAAAAAGCCTAGGGTTGCCCCTTACTGGGTATCAGGGTCAGGCCTGCTCCCTTTCTTTTTTTTTTTTGGTACGCGGGCCTCTCACTGCTGTGGCCTCTCCCGTTGCAGAGCACAGGCTCCGGACACGAAGGCTCAGCGGCCATGGCTCACAGGCCCAGCCGCTCTGCGGCATGTGGGATCTTCCCGGACCGGGGCACAAACCCGTGTCCCCTGCATCGGCAGGTGGACTCTCAACCACTGCGCCACCAGGGAAGCCCCTGCTCCCTTTCTTAAAGGAAGTGGGGCTTTTTGCCCTTGGACATCAGCATAGGTCCCTGTTCCTAAGCACCAGAATTGGATATGAACAGAGAAACCAGCCCTGAAATGTTTTACTTAATCATTTTGATTTTACATTTGTATTTGTTTTCTCTTATGCTGAAAGTATAGGTACAAAGTGACATTAACATTATATATATTTATTGTGTCATATATTTATATGTGTATATGTATAATTTCAAAATAAGAAAACAATTCTACTATTAATGCTAATACTACTGGAAACAGTTAAAGCTCTTTTGTTTTTCAGATATATGCCACTTAGAATGTAAAGTCAACATATTCCCTGCCTGTCACTTACAATAATTCTCTGGGTGATTATGCTAACAGCCTCATATACAGTTAGGCTCATTTGCTTCAATTTGTTCTGCAGACAATTCTCCAACACCAATTGGGAGCCCTGTAATTTAATTCAATTCTGACACTAACTACCCAGAGTTAACATCCAGTCTCACAAGGTAAAGTGTAAGGTCCCCAGTAAGACTGTCCTTACTTCAGATACCAGCCTCCAGTGGGCTCCCCAGGCCACCTTCACTTCTGCACAGCCACCTACAATTTTGGGGTCTCCCACAACTCACTCCTTTCAATAATTTATTAGAATCACTCACAGAACACAGGAGAGTGCTATATTTACAATGACCTTTTAATAAAGATGCTTTTAACTCGTCCTTTCCAATCTAGGTTTCATTTCTTACTTTCTTTTTTTCTTCCTTATTAGAATGGCTAGAACCTTACAGTCCATGCTAAATAGAAGTGGTGAGAGTGGGTATCCTGTTTTGTTCCTCATCTTATAAGGAAAGCATTCAATCTTTCATCATTAAGTATGATGTTAGCTGATAGTTTTTTCATTGATGCACTTTATCAGATTGAGGCAGTTCTCTTCATTCCTAGTCTGCTGAGAGACTTTTTTTTTTTAATAGTAAATGAATGTCAGGTCTTGTCCTGTGCTCTTTCTGTAACTATTGACTTGGATCATATAGTTTCTGCTTTTTAGTATGTTAATGTTTTAAATTTCATTTGCATGTTAAATCATCCTTGAATTCCTGGGATAAATCCCACTTGTTCATGAGGTATTATCCTTTTTATATATTGTGGAATTTTATTGCTAAAAATAATTAAAGATCTTTGGCATGTATTTCATGAGGGACATTTGTGTGGTTTTCTCTCTTTTTTTTGGCTGCACCATGCTGCATGCTGGATCTTAGTTCCCTGACCAGGGATCGAACCGGTGCCCCCTGCAATGGAAGCGCGGAGTCTTAACCACTGGACTGCCAGGGAAGTCCCTGGTTTTCTTTTCTTGTAATGCCTTTTTCTGGACTTGGTATTTGGATAATGCTGGCCTTATAGAATAAGTTGAAAAATGCTCCTTCCTCTACTGTTTTCTGGAAGAATTTGTATAAAATTGGTATTTGTTCTTCCTCAAATGGTAGAATTTGGTAGAATTTACCAGTTAAGCCAACTAGCCCTGGAGATGTCTTTGTGGGAAGGTTTACAAGTACAAGTTCAATTTCTTTTAATAGATAGAGGCCTATTCAGATTATCTATTTCTTCTTGAGTTAATTTTAGGAGTTTGTGAATCCAACAACACACAGAAAACATCATACACCATGACCAAGTTGGCTTCATCTCAGGATCACAAGGATGTTTCAACATATGCAAATCAATCAGTGTGATACACCACATCCACAAAAGAAGACAAAAACCACATGATATCTCAACAGATGCAGAAAAAGCATTTGATAAAATTCAATATCCATTCATGATAAAAACTCTTACCAAAGTGGATATAGAGGGAACATATCTCAACAGAATAAAAGCTATTTATGACTAACCCACAGTCAACATAATACTCAACCGTGACAAGCTGAAAGCCTTCCTGTTAAAATCTGGAACATGATAAGGATGCCCATTCTCATCACTTCTATTTAACATAGTACTGGAAGCCCTAGCCACAGCAATCATATAAGAAAAAGAAATAAAAGGTATCCAAATTGGAAGGGAAGAGGTAAAATTCTCATTATATGCAGATGACATGATACTATATACAGAAAACCCTAAAAATTCCACACAAAAGCTACTAAAACTGATAAACAAATTCAGCAAGGTAGTAGGATACAAGATTAACATACAGAAATCGGCTGCATTTCTTTACACTAACAATGACATATCAGAAAGTGAAAGTAAAGAACAATCCCTTGGGGACTTCCCTGGTGGTGCAGTGGATAAGACTCCATGCTCCCAATGCAGGGGGCCCGGGTTTGATCTCTGGTCAGGGAACTAGATCCAACATGCATGCCACAACTAAGGAGTCAGCGAGCCGCAACTAAAGAGCCCATATGCTGCAACTAAGGAGCTGGCAAGCCGCAACTAAGGAGCCCACGAGCCGCAACTAAGGAGCCCGCCTGGTGCAACCAAATAAATAAATAAATATTTAAAAAAAGAAAGAAACAATCCCTTTTAAAATTACATCAAAAAAGATAAAATACTTAGAATAAACCTGACCAAGGAGGTGAAAGATTTATAGGCTGAGAACTATAAAACATTGATAAAGGAAACTGAAGATGATTTAAAAAAATGGGGACTTCCCTGGTGGTCCAGTGGTTAAGACTTCGTGCTCCCAATGCAGGGGGCACGGGTTTGATACCTGGTCGGGGAACTAAGATCCCATATGCCACACAGTGTGGCAAATAAATAAATAAATAAATAAATAAATAAATGGAAAATATCCCATGCTCTTGGATTAGAAAAATTAGTATTGTTAAAATGGCCATACTTGCCAAAGCAATCTACATGTTTAATGTGATCCCTATCAAACTACCCGTGACATTTTTCACAGAACTAGAACAAATAATCCTAAAATTTATATACAACCGTAAAAGACCCAGAATTGCCACAGCAATCCCGAGGGAAAAGAACAAAGCAGGAGGCATAACCCTCCCAGACTTCAGGCAGTACTATAAAGCTAGAGTAATCAAAAGAGCATGCTATAAAAAGAAATGAAATTGAGTTATTTGTAGTGAGGTGGATGGACCTAGAGTCTGTCATACAGAGTGAAGTCAGAAAGAGAAAAACAAATACCGTATGCTAACACATATATATGGAATCCAAAAAAAAAAAAAAAAGTCATGAAGAACCTAGGGGCAGGACGGGAATAAAGATGCAGACCTACTAGAGAATGGACTTGAGGATATGGGGAGGGGGAAGGGTAAGCTGGGACAAAGCGAGAGAGTGGCATGGACATATATACACTACCAAATGTAAAACCGATAGCTAGTGGGAAGCAGCCGCATAGCACAGGGTACTTGGTGCTTTGTGACCCCCTAGAGGGGTGGGATAGGGAGGGTGGGAGGGAGGGAGATGCAAGAGGGAAGAGATATGGGGATATATGTATATGTATAGCTGATTCACTTTGTTATAAAGCAGAAACTAACACACCATTGTAAAGCAATCATACTCCAATAAAGGTGTTTAAAAAAAAAAAAGAGCATGCTATTGGCACAAAAACAGACATTTGGATCAATGAAATAGAATAGAGAGCCCAGAAATAAACCCCCACATCTATGGCCAATTAATCTTCAACAAAGGAGGCGAGAATATAGAATGGAGAAAAAGTCTCTTCAGCAAGTGGTGTTGGGAAAGCTGGACAGCTGCATGTAAATCAATGAAGTTAGAACACACCCTCACACCATACACAAACATAAACTCAAAATGGCTTAAAGACTTAAATATAAGACAAGACACCATAAAACTCCTAGAAGAGTACATAGACAAAACATTCTCTGACATAATCGTACCAATGGTCAGTCTCCCAAGGCAATAGAAATAAAAGCAAAAAGACCCAAATGGGACCTAATCAAACATAAGCTTTTGCACAGCAAAGGAAATCATAAAGAAAACAAAAAAACAACCTATGGACTGGGAGAAAATATTTGCAAACGATGTGACCAACAAGGGCTTCTAAAATATACAAACAGCTCATACAACTCAATAATAAGAAAACAAACAACCCAATCAGAAAGTGGGCAGAACACAGAAATAGACATTTCTCCAAAGAAGACATACAGATGGCCAACAGGCACATGAAAATATGGTCAACATCGCTAATTATTAGAGAAATGCAAACCAAATCACAGTGAGGTACCACCTCACACTGGTCAGAATGGCCACCATTAAAAAGTCTACGAATAAAATGCTGGAAAGGTTGAAAAGGAAACCCTCCTATACTGTTGGTAGGAACATAAATTGGTGCAGCCACTATGGAGAACAGTACGGAGGCTCCTCAGAAAACTAAAACTAGAGTTGCCATATGATCCAGCAACCCCACTCCTGAGCATATATACAGACAAAACTGTAATTCAAAGAGACACATGTACCCTTGTATTCATAGCAGCACTATTTACAATAGCCAAGACATGGAAAAAAGTGTCCATCGACAGATGAATGGATAAAGAAGACACGGTACTTATTTCCAATGGAATGTTACTTAGCCATAAAAAAGAATGAAATAATGCCATTTGAAATTACATGGATGGACCTAGAGATTACCATACTAAGTGAAGTAAGTCAGAAAGAGAAAGACAAATACCATATGGTATCACTTATATGTGGAATCTAAAATATGACACAAATGAACTTATCTATGAAATGGAAACAGACTCACAGACACAGAGAACAGACTTGTGGTTGCCAAGGGGGAGGGAGGCTTGGGGAAGGGTGGATTGGGAGTTTGGGATTAGCAGATGCAAACTATTATATATAGAATGGATAAACAACAAGGTCCTATTGTATAGCACAGGGAACTATATTCAGTACCCTGTAATAAACCATAATGGAAAAGAAAAAACAATTAGTAGTTTGGGTCTTTCAAGGAATTTGTCTATTTAATCTAAGTTGCTGAAGTTATTGGCATAAATTTGTTTATCATTTTCCCTTATTATCCTTCCAATGTTTATAGGATCTGCAGTGATGTCCACTCTCTCATTCCTGATATTGGTCATTTGTGTCTTCTCTGTTTTTTCCCCCCTGACCAGTGCGGCTAGAGATTCATAAATTTTACTAATTTCAAAAAACCACTTTTTGATTTTACCAGTTTTCTCTGTTGGTTTCCTATTATCTATTTCTTTAATTTCAGCTCAGATATATACTTCCTTTCTTTGAATGTCTATTAACTTTGTGAAAAAGTGTTAACCTCACTATTCACTAAATCATTCAATAAATATTCTCTGAACATCTACCATGGGCCAGGCAATGGAATCAGCAGCGGGCAAAAGTACAGTCCTTTCCTTCATGGAGCTTATAGGAGTCACTTATATGTAATCTCTTATAATGGAACAGATTAATCAAATAACACCAACAGACATACATTTATAAGTTGGACATACATAATTTTATGAAGAAATGGTAACTAAAGACATGATAATAAATAAAGCAATGAGAAAAAGTTTTCTCCTAGTAAATTAACAAAAAGTTTTAAAATCAGGCAATTTGGGCTTCCCGGGTGGCGCAGTGGTTAAGAATCCGCCTGCCAATGCAGGAGACACACGTTCGAGTCTTGGTCCGGGAAGATCCCACATGCCGCGGAGCAACTAAGCCCGTGCCTCACAACTACTGAGCGTGTGCTCGAGAGCCTTCGAGCCACAGCTACTGAAGCCCGCGTGCCTACAGCCCCGTGCTCTGCAACAAGAGAAGCCACTGCAATGAGAAGCCCGCACACTGCAACGAAGAGTAGCCCCCGCTCGCTGCAACTAGAGAAAGCCTGCACACAACAACGAAGACCCGACGCCACCAAAAATAAATAAATTTATTTTAAAAAATCAGGCAATTTTATGGTATAGTATAAAAAAATGGTACAAAGTTTTTGGAAAATAATTTTGTAATATACATCAAAAGCCTTAAAAATGTTAATAGCCTTTGACTCAATAAATTTCCTTTCATGTTTTGTTCCTAAGAAAATGATCAGAAATGCAAAGATTTATATGCAAGAACATTTATCACAACACAATTTAAACAGCCAAAAAAGTGCTGAACAAACTGTGATACATACATATGATAGGATATTATGCGGACATTAAAATGCTTTTGATAAAGTTTAAATGACATGTGAAAATGTTCATGATTTAATGTTATACTCTATGATCTCAACTCTATAAAAATATATACATAAGCATTAAAAAGAAAGACCGAGGGGCTTCCCTGGTGGCACAGTGGTTGAGAATCTGCCTGCCAATGCAGGAGACACGGGTTCGAGCCCTGGTCTGGGAAGATCCTACATGCCACGGAGCAACTAAGCCCGTGAGCCACAATTACTGAGCCTGCGCATCTGGAGCCTGTGCTCTGCAACAAGAGAGGCTGCGATAGTGAGAAGCCCACGCACCGCGATGAAGAGTGGCCCCCGCTTGCCACAACTAGAGAAAGCCCACGCAAAGAAACGAAGACCCCACACAGCCATAAATAAATAAATAAATAAAAATTTAAAAAAAAAAAAAAAAAAAAGAAAGACCGAGAGAAAGGTAGCAAATCAGTATTAACAATGGTTATTGCTGGGTGATAAGATTACAGATCATTTCATTTTATACAATTTCATTTCTATACTATCCAGTTTTCTACAATGAGTCTATATTACTTTTGCAATTAGAAAAGGTGTTAAAAATAAATATCCGCACACATAATTGTGAGACTAGTTGCCATGGAAACTGGCAGAAATAAAATAGAAAAAAGAACGGTGTGGGAGGTGCCCAGTAATTTGGAGAAGAAAATAATCAGGGAACATTGCTAGGAACAATATTTATAGCTTCTGATGTCTATACCTGACACACAAGATATAGGCAAACAAACAAAGCCTGTTTGGGAGCTCAGCATAGGGGAGTGACCATGAGCTCCTAGGGATCGCTGGAATTTGGGGAGATAGGAAGCGAATGTATGACTGTGGAGAGGGCAAGCTGTATGCACTATGGACCATAACACCTGCCTCACCATCTCTCACTCTAATCTAGTCATATGGACTTTCTTGCTGTCCCTCAACACTGCCGGGCATCACAGTTTCTGCCTCAGGGCCTTTGCACCAGTGCTGTTTCCTCTGCTTCAAAAGTTTCCTCCTTCCCTCACCTGCTTCAAGTTTTTGACCAAATGTCACTTTCTTGTTGAGACTTGTAATCCTCTGTTACCCTGCTCCAATAGAATGTACGCTCCGTAAGTACAAGAGGTTCTTGGTCTGTTTTATTTACCACTGCATTCCCAGTATCTACAAATGTATCTGGCACATAGTAGGCAATCGACAGGTATTTGTTGAATAAATAAATGGTTACTGGTATTACTCTTAATGGAGTGTTTTGTGAAAGTTTAGATGTGTAAACACTGCCCACTAAGAACCAACAAGGAGTCACTAAGAACAGAAGACAGCTCGTGAACCCTCCTTGATGCTTCTGGCCAGGCTGTTTAAACACTTCCCTCCAGGAGGATCTCAGCTCAGACATTCGGCCAGTTATGAACTCAACCAATGGCTCTTTCATCCAGCACACAATTCTCCATCCGGTCTGTGGGGCGTGGGGATGTCTTTAGCAAATCGATGGAATGTCTGTTAGAGTCTAGATAGTTGCTTCCACATTTTCCATGCCTGGCTAGTCTACTAAATGAAATAAAATTATTCGGATATGACTCATTCTTAGTGAACAGGAAAATGTGAGAAGCTTAATTTGTCCTGTTGGTCTCAAAGTGCAAGGAAGTAGTGATCAGGTCAGTGTAAGGAATCACTTTCTAAGAGTCAGAGCTGTACAAAGTGAAATGCACTGCAGGGGGTGTAGTAAGTGTCCTGTCAGTAGGGGTATTCAAGTGGAGGCTGGATGATGACACAGTGAGGATATTGTAGGATGGGTGGTTGGGCTAGAAGTAGGTTGAACTTGAGGTCTCTTTCAACTGAGAGTCTTCTTTTTAAAGAAAACACATTTATTTTCTTTTCCATTATCATTTATCACAGGATATTGAATATAGTTCCCTGTGCGATACAGTAGGTCCTTGTTGTTTACCCATTCTATATATAATACTTTGCATCTGCTAATCCCAAACTGTCAATCCACCCTTCCCCAACCCTCCCTCCCCCTTGGCAACCATAAGTCTGTTCTCTATGTCTGTGAGTCTGTTTCCATTTCGTAGGTAAATTCATTTGTGTCATATTTTAGATTCCACATATAAGTGATACCATATGGCATTTGTCTTTCTCTTTCTGACTTACTTCACTTAGTATGATAATCTCTAGGTCCTTCCATGTAACTGCAAATGACATTATTTCATTATTTTTTATGGCTAAGTAATACTCCATTGTATAAATGTACCACATCTTCTTTATCCATTCATCTGTCAGTGGACATTTAGGTTGATTCCGTGTCTTGCCTATTGTGAATAGTGCTGCTATGAACATACGGGTAACTTTTTTTTTTTTTTTTTTTTTGTGGTATGCGGGCCTCTCACTGTTGTGGCCTCTCCCGTTGTGGAGCACAGGCTCCGGACGCGCAGGCTCAGCGGCCACGGCTCACGGGCCCAGCCGCTCCACGGCACGTGGGATCTTCCCGGACCGGGGCACGAACCCGTGTCCCCTGCATCGACAGGCGGGCTCTCAACCACTGCGCCACCAGGGAAGCCCAGGGGTAACTTTTTAAATTATAGTTTTGTTTGGATATATGCCCAGGAGTGGGATTGCTGGGTCATTTGGCGACTCTATTTTTACCAACTGAGAGTCTTTGATTCATGCACACAGGTCTTACGAAAGCAAGTGGCATATTGCAGCCTGTAAGAAGATACTGGGGCTCAGCAGGTTAACAACAAGCTGGCCAGGAAACCCAGAGACTGATACATTCTAGTTCGTCTATTGCTGATGCAGTAAAAAATTATTTCCTATGTCTGTGTTTCATTTTTTTTTACATCTTTATTGGAGTATAATTGCTTTACAATGGTGTGTTAGTTTCTGCTTTATAACAAAGTGAATCAGTTATACATATGTTCCCATATCTCATCCCTCTTGCGTCTCCCTCCCTCCCACCCTCCCTACCCCACCCCTCCAGGCGGACTCTGTGTTTCATTTTTAATGCAAGTATTAATATTCATTTGGTACTTTGTGAAAGCACTCCTATTTGAAAAATAAGGATAGAAATGTCAACCAAGTTATCAATGGAGCCTGAAAAATAATGATCTCAAAGCCAGTAAGTAATAAACAGGAAGATGCAAAATACGACGTCAACAACTGCCCTTACTCAACATTACAGGTGTTAGATGATTAAGCATTAGACATGAAACCCACAGTCTCCTTGATACCAAAGACACAAATCCCTGTCTCCTGAAAAGACCCTGAGCATCTGAGAATGTTCTCGTGCCAGTTCAGGAGTAACGGTTTCTATGGACCTCTGAAAATCTTGTCCCCATAATATTCAGCAATTCCACTTCTAAGTATATGCCCAAGAGCTGAAAGCAGGGACTTGAACAGATACGTGTACACCCATGCTCATAGCAGCATTATTCATAATAACCAAGAGATGGAAGCAACACAAGAGGATGAATAAACAAAATGTGGTGTACACATACATGGAATATTATTCAGCCCTAAAGAGGAAGGAAATTGTGACACATGCTACATCATGGATGAAACTTGAGGACATTTTGCTAAGTGAAATAAGCCAATCACAGAGGGACAAATATTGTATGATCCCACTTGCATGAGGTACCTAGAGTAGCCAAATTCATAGAGACAGAAAGTAGAATGGTGGTTGCCAGGGGTGGTGGGGAAGAAAGGGGAGGGGGGAATTATTATTTAATGGGTACAGAGTTTCAGTTTAGGGAGATGAAAATGCTCTGCAGCTGGACGGTGGTGATAGTTGTACAACAGCATGAATGTACTTAATGCCACTGAACTGCACACTTAAAAATGGTTACAATGGAAAATCTTATATTATGTCTAGTTTACCACAGTAAAAAAAAAAGAAGTCTTGCCAATATTTTGCAAATTGATGGTACCTGCATATTTCTACCCTTCTCCCCTCTAGAAAATATTCAGATGGATTTGTATGGGATGCTTTAGGGTAAAGAACTGAACACTACTTACATATTTTAATTATATGATTTGTTCAGGAACATAAAGCTCTATTATGTACATTTCGGCTTAATCATAAATTAATCATGCTGGTATATTACATTCACAAGTCTATATTTTTTAGACAATAATTGCACACTTACTAGTTGGATTCGCTTTCAAATATACTTTTGGTTAAAAATAGAGATTCAGGGGCTTCCCTGGTGGTGCAGTGGTTAAGAATCCACCTGCCAATGGAGGGGACACGGGTTCAAGCCCTGGTATGGGAAGATCCCACATGCCACGGAGCAACGAAGCCCGTGCGCCACAACTACTGAGCCTGTGCTCTAGAGCCCGTGAGCCACAACTACTGAGCCCGCGTGCCTAGAGCCCGTGCTCTGCAACAAGCAAAGCCACCGCAATGAGAAGCCCGTGCACCGCAACGAAGAGTAGCCCCCACTCACGGCAACTAAAGAAAGCCTGCGCGCAGCAGTGAAGACCCAAGGAAGCATAAAGAAATAAATAAATTTATAAAAATAAAATAGAGACTCAAATTTAAGGAACTGAGTTTCTTTTACTTCATTTTCTGCAAGTTGATGAGGAACGGGAAAAACCTGTTTTAAATCTCTCACCATCACAGCAGCAGCCAGGCTCTGACTTGGCGGGAAGCTGATGTGATACCTCATTAATTAAAAACAGGATCCCTGCCTTGATTCTGAGCTTTCACCTCCACCCTGTGTTTCTGTCCTCTTAACTGGTCGCTATTTCTCAGTTTGTGTTCCTGTTTTTGTCAGAGATCTGGAGCATTCCCAAGTGTCTTGGTTCTTACAGCTGAACTGCCTTATTCCCTACTCTCACAGCCTTCCAAGTCCTCCGAGGGGGGGGGGTGGTTCTATTCTCTTGCCAGTCCCCTCCCCAGGTCTGGCTCCCTGCCGCGCCCCCAAGCATAGCAGGAAGGGGACCCTTCTAGGGGACTCATCTCCCGGAGGCTGATTGCCCAGCACTCTTCTCTGCCCACACATTGGTGGGGGGGCCCACTTCTGGGTCTTGACTCCAACAGGGCCCAGAGACAGCTGAACTGCCAGGCTCCGTGCCTAGCCGGTGAGACCTCACAGCTGGACCAGTCCCTCCCCTGACTTTCAGCTGGAACTCCTCTCCCAGGTCCCCTGCACAGCACCATCTACTTCTAGGGTCTCCCTGTTTGTACTGTCCTGGGGCTTGTCATTCTCCACATCCCGTGAGATTCGGGATAGGTGACATGTTGATGGTGAGGCTCTGGGAACAGGGGCTGGCGGTGAGGTCAGGTGACCTTCCCAGCCAGGGAAGGAGTGCTACAGAGGCAGGAAGGAGACTGGAGAGGATACATGTGTCCCTCCAGGCCTCGTCCCAGGGCGGCAGCCGCATCCCCACCTCTTCTCGTCCCGCTGACCTCCTCCTTCCCTTAACTCCTACCATGAGTCTTGTCTGTGTCACCCTGGGAGCCTTTGGTCATATAACACCTTGCAGGTGGCTGAGCTGCTCTGTGTGGCTTGTGTTCCCAAGCAGTCTCCAGCAGAAGTCTTGAAGTTTGAATTTTTTAGGCGCTATTAAACTTACCCCAGGCACGTGGTATATTCTCAGTAGATCCCAATTTAAAGTCTTTTTGAAGCCAGTGTCATCCCTTCAAGAATTTGCTTGGCACCAGGCCACGTGCTAAACGGTTTAGATGAATTCTCTCATTGAGCCTTCAAGACAACACCATGGAGTAGGTGGTATTATCTCCCCCATTACAGCTGAGGCAACTGAGGCATAACTTGCCCAAGATCAGCCAGCAAGGGCTTCCCTGGTGGCGCAGTGGTTGAGAGTCCGCCTGCCGATGCAGGGGACGCGGGTTCGTGCCCTGGTCCGGGAAGATCCCACATGCCGCGGAGCGGCTGGGCCCGTGAGCCATGGCCTCTGAGCCTGCGCATCCGGAGCCTGTGCTCCGCCACGGGAGAGGCCACAACAGTGCGAGGCCCGCGAACCACAAAAAAAGGATCATCCAGCAAAAATGCAGATGAACTGGGATTTGAACTGCCCTCGGCGGCATGTGGCCTCCCCTTTGATGGACAGAACTGACTCATCAGCCCAGCAGCCACAACTCCCCGAACGCTACCCCAGCCCAGGCCGCTGGCTCACAGCTCAGAATATTCAGAAAGGAAGGGAGGCTAGGAACAGAACAGTCCATTCACTCTTTCTCTTATTCGGTCAATAAGCAACCGTAGGCCAGTTGTAGAGATGGGTCTGCCTGGCTGATATGTTGCACATCTTCCCTCCTCCTGGCCACCTACATCTCACTCTTCTTTACCTGGTGAAGGATGGCTCTGCCTTCGACTCAGCCGAGATATCTCCTCCAGGAAGGACTTGGCCTTGTTCACTGCTATTGGCATGTGGCTTGGGGTCCAGAAATGTATGTTTTGACTTCCTGTGCCCCTTACAGTTTTATCCTAGACCCCTGCCTCTAGCTCTGGTGCTTATAAACTGTTGATATGCAGGGAGGGACTGAAAAGCAAGTTGATGTTTCAGGAGTTTTGGGGGGGACGCTTTTTAAAAACTATGCAGGCATATCCTGCTTTACATAATAGACGTAGTTAGAAAGGTTGTGGGTACATGAACTTTTTATGAATTGAAATCCTGTTTTCTCACTGACGGACGTTTCAGAGGTGACTTTATTCTAAATTGCTATTAAATGTCACTTTTTAAACGTGCTGGGCCCCAATACTTTAAAAACAAACTTTCTCAAGTGAACCTTTCTATAGGGTGATAATTACCCAAACACAATCCCTTACGTGCTCTGACATATCTTTACATTTAAAAGAACGTTTTTGGAATCCTTTTACAAAACGAACGACCACCGTCAGTTTATAAATTGTTATAGTCAGATTTGGGGAGCTCAAATTAATTCTGATGTGGATGCGTATAGTTAAAATAGAACTAAATAGCTCAAACAAACACTGAGCAGTTCTTTGCAAAATGCCCTCCACCAACTCCTCCCCCACCCAGGGGCAACCACAGTCTCTGAGCCTTTTGGCTCAGAGATTTCCCTTTACTTGTGTGGAGTCCGAGCTGCAGCCCACAAGCCACAAAGCTTCAGTGAAAGTATTTCTTAAGCCCTGTTAACACTGGTGGGCACAGGCAGGCTGAGCCAGCATGAAGTAAGATGGTCTGATCGTCAGCACGCTCTGTAGATGCTGGAGGAACACTCCGACATGTGGTCTCTGATCAAAGATACATACTGTTGTCAGATGCTGTGAAGGGTGACACTGAGATAGAGTGGGCTACGGTCTTAGGACAAGTTAAGAAAGGTCTGACAAAGGAGGAATAGGGCAGAAGGTAAAAGGCCCCCTAACCCCAGCACATAATCCTGTGCTTGGAAGATTTCCACAGCCACAGTAGCATCAAAAAATGTGTGTGTATGTGTGTAACTTACTTGTGCATGTCTTCTTATCCGGGTTAAGAGCAAATCCTTTAGGGCACCGGCAAAAGTAGGAGCTGTCGGTGTTTACACACTCATGTTCACATCCGTGGTTTTCTGAGGCACAGTAGTCCACAGCTGTAAAGATGAAAACACAGCGTTTCAGTAGAAACACAAACAGAGGTAAAGGGCATTGTAGAATGGAAACATACTTATAACAAATATAAGTAAGGATTCATATCTTTGCCCCCAGAAAAGGATGGATAAATAAATATGAATCTAAAACCTCCCTTCTGAAAAAAAAAATCAGGAGTCTGGATCAGACAATTCATATCAGAAGATACTAAAGAACTTACAGGACTTCCCTGGTGGCTCAGTGGTTAAGAATCCGCCTGCCAGAACTATTTACAATAGCCAGGACATGGAAGCAACCTAAGTGTCCATCGACAGATGAATGGATAAAGAGGATGTGGCTCATATATACAATGGAATATTACTCAGCCATAAAAAGAAACGAAATTGAGTTATTTGTAGCGAGGTGGATGGACCCAGAGTCTGTCATACAGAGTGAAGTATGTCAGAAAGAGGAAAACAAATGCCGTATGCTAACACATATATATGGAATCTAAAAAAAAAAAAAGGTTCTGAAGAACCTAGGGGCAGGACAGGAATAAAGACGCAGGTGTAGAGAATGGACTTGAGGACACGGGGAGGGAGAAGGGGAAGCTGGGATGAAGTGAGAGAGTGGCAATGACATATACACTACCAAATGTAAAACAGACAGCTAGTGGGAAGCAGCCGCATAGCACAGGGAGATCAGCTCAGTGCTTTGTGACCACCTAGAGGGGTGGGATAGGGAGGGTGGGCGGGAGACACAAGAGGGAGGGGATATGGGGATATATGTATACGTATAGTTGATTCACTTTGTTATACAGCAGAAACTAACACAACAATGTAAAGCAATTATACTCCAATAAAGATGTTAAAAAAAAAAAGAATCTGCCTGCCAATGCAGGGCACACGGGTCCAAACCCTGGTCCAGGAAGATCACACACGTTGTGAAGCAACTAAGCCCGTGTGCCACAAATATTGAGCCTGCACTTTAGAGCCCGCAAGCCACAACTATTGAGCCCGTGTGCCACAACTACTGAAGCCTGCGCACCTAGAGCCTGTGCTCCACAACAAGAGAAGCAACCACAATGAGAATCCCACGCACCGAAACGAAGAGTAGCCCCCGCTCGCTGCAACTAGAGAAATCCCGCGTGCAGCAATGAAGACCCAACGCAGCCAAAACTTAATTAATTATTTATTTATTTATTTAAAAAATCCAATGGTGGCAAGGGAGCATGGAAACAGAGTCCGATCATTAATAGTGGGTGGCATTATGAACTGATAAAAATTCTTCTGGAAGGACATTTGACAATGTTCACTCTGGAAATGTGGCCCCAAGAAATAGTTGAAAAAAAGGAGGAAATTAACTATACAGAATAAGCTATTTATAGCAGCATTATTTACAGTGACCAAAAAATTAGGAAAATAAGATGAACATTTAATAAGGATAAATGGTTTAGTAAGTTACGAGAAAATGTGCTGGCCTACTTCTCATAAATCCTACGAATATTCACTGAGCACCTACTCTGGGCCTGGCCCTATTTTAGGTGCTAAGGATGGAACAAATAACAAAACAGACAAAAACCCCAGTCCTAGAGAAGCTTCCATTTGGATGGTGGTGGTAGATAAGAAAGAAAACAAACAAGTAAAGAACACAGTCTCTTAGAAGGTGGAGAGTGTTCTGGAGAAAAATAAAATGGCACAAAGGAGCAGAGACTGTGGCAGGGTGGGTGAGAGTGAGGGTATGATGTAATAGCAGTGGTCAGGAAGGTGGCAGTTGGGCAGAGTCTTGAATGAGGTATGGGCCCTGTGGATATCTGGGAGAGAGCGTCTCGGGCAAAGGGAACAACAGCAGGTGCAAAGGCCCAGAGGTGGGAATATGCCTGGTGAGCTGGAGAATCAGCAAAGAGGCCAGAGTGGCTGGAGCAGAGAGGGGTGAGAGGTGAGAACAAGTGCAGATCAGGAGGGACCGTAGGGCCACTGCCAGGACTTTGGCTTTTACTCTGAGTGATTAGGGAGTCTCTGGAGGGTTCTGAACAAAGGAATCAAGAATAGACCATAGCAGGCAAATGTGACAGTAGAAGACCAGCTAGGAGGCTAGTACAATAATCAGTGAGGAACTGGAGGGGCGGGGGGAGGCAAACCAGAACAATGCAGGAAGGAGGTGGGGCGGAGAGAGAGGGGTGGTCCTCTGGGTTGAGGTGTGTCCCCCTAAAAAGACACCTGTGAATGTGAACTTATTTGGAAAAAGGGTCTTTGCAAATACAATCACGGTAAGATGAGGTCATTAGTCTGGGGCCTAATCCAATATGACTGGTGTCCTTATAGGAAGAGAAGAATGCCACGTGAAGACAGATGGGAGTGATGCAGCTGTAAGCTGAGGAGTGCCGGGGACCAACACCCACCGTCAGAAGCAAGGAAGGGTTCTCCCCTACAAGGTCCAGAGGGGGCATGGTCCTGCCAGCACTTTGATGTCAGACTTCCAGCCCCCAGAGCTAGGAGGCAATACATTTCTGTTGTTTTCAGTCACCTGGTTTGTGATTCTTTGTTGTGGCAGCCCTAGAGAACTGTCAATAACACACCAGGTTGAAAGTGGGGTCAGTAAGATTCCTGTCGGATTAGAGGTGAGGTGAGGGAAAAAGGGAGGGATTAAGGCGGACTCAGGGATGGGGAAGGTGCAGGTTTTGCAGGGAACGCTCAGGAGTTCCATTTGGGGCAGTAGGTAGTTATTAACATTATAATTCTAACATAACTATAAATAGGAAGACAATTATGAGTTGGTGAAAGAAGAAGATCTGAAAGTTGTATATTTACAGTGATTATATCCAGGTAAAATATGGCTCTAAGGCAGAACCTGAAAATTAGAAATAAAAATGTCTGCTGTGTAGGCAAGGTAGTAGGATTAAGGATGATATTTTTTTTTCCTTAAAAAATGTTTCCCTCTATATAATGATTTAGGATATCTGAATAGCAAAACCCTGTAAATAATAACAAGGAAATGGAACCTGCAAATCAATACACATGCACAACTTAAAAGAGCAAAACCACTCATTGCGAAGATATTACATACTTAACACAGTAATCAAAAGATGCGAGGGGAAAAGCTAAAGATTTTTAAAGGGTAATGACATGCGTTGTTTATTCTTTAGCTCCCAGGCTTCATTAAGTTTCTGTTAAGTTATTGATTTTTTGTAACTTCACTCCCTAAAGAGTTCTAACAGCACCTCATATTTGTGATTTTAATAGGCAAGCAATTCTGGTGGGAACAGTGCATTCATACAGTCTTAGGATCTGAATATCTTGGACCTTAGCCAGTTCCTGGAGTTGAGTCAAAATATAAATTTTGAGCTAGCACCAGATCCTTCTAAAAGTTAATGTCTCATCTTTCAAGAACCAATGTATCAGAACTTCCTTGGTGGTCCAGTGGTTAAGAGTCCACGCTCCCAGTGCAGGTGGCCTGGGTTCGATCCCTGGCCGGGGAGCTAGATCCCACATGCCGCAACTAAGAACCCACATGCCTCAACTAAAAGATCCCACATGGGGCAACGAAGATCCCGCACATGGCAACGAAGATCCCGCATGCTGCAACTCAGACCCAGCGCAGCCAAATAAATAAATATTAAAAAAAAAAGAATTACTGTATCATTAAACAAATAACTGGAGACACTGAGGGCACAGATAAAGGATACCAAGCCCTGGCACGTGCCCCAGGCCACACGTCACAGGAGTGGGCCTTGCTGTAGCCCACACTAACCTGTATTAGCAGGAGACACTCCCCATCTGCAACCTCCTTGTGCTGGGCCTGAGCTGCCATCTTGCAAATCTCCCAAACCCTGATATGGATGTCTGCTGTCAGTCAGCTGCGCCCACCTCAGGCCACCCACTCGTTAGTATCCCTTCCAAATGGAAGAGCTGCTAATCTACCTGACACAAACGTTCCACGCCCCTGACAGCACCACGATGATGACTGGGCAGGTCACTGTACCTAAAAGGTTGAAACTCAGACTCTGCCTCTCTCTCGAACTTCCTCTTACACACCATGGGGTATAATTTCTGTGCCCAGCCCTCAGAGAGACACTGGCCCCATATTAGACTGGGGAGAGACTAGAAACTTTGCTTAGACCTAAAGTCTAAGCCACATACTCCAATCTCTCCTTTTTTCCCAGAATGCTCTAGAGTACAGTATCCAATATTGGATGACGTGTGAATAAAGTTGCATAGAAGCAGCTCTTTTAATTGACCTCCACTCAACCAACTTCCGATCAATCACTGCTTTTCATGCCCTCTGAAAATATGGGACCTGATGCCCAGAATACGCTAAATGCTCAAGGTTATTGGAACCCCTGTGCTTTCGAATACCTGTGCACTTCTCTTGTTGGCTGGGCTGCATGCTTACTCTTTCTTTCTTTATTTATTTTTGGCTGCGTTGGGTCTTCATTGCTGCACGCAGGCTTTCTCTAGTTGTGGCGAGCAGGGGCTACTCTTTGTTGCGGTGCATGGGCTTCTCATTGTGGTGGCTTCTCTTGTTGTGGAGCACAGGCTCTAGGCATGCAGGCTTCAGTAGTTGTGGCACGTGGGCTCAGTAGGTGTGGCTCGCGGGCTCTAGAGTGCAGGCTCAGTAGTTGTGGTGCACGGGCTTAGTTGCTCCGTGGCATGTGGGATCTTCCTGGACCAGGGCTTGAACCCGTGCCCCCTGCACTGGCAGGCGGATTCTTAACCACTGTGCCACCAGGGAAGCCCAAAGTCTTCAAATTCTTGCTCCAATTTTTAAAAAATCAAAATTGAAAAACACAGACAACACATTATGGGTATGATTTATGCAAGAAAGATCTTTTTAAATCATATTTTAAAAATGAACTTAAAATTAGTAATTTTTGGAAGAGTAATCAAAAGCAACTTTTTGTTGTTGTTGTTGTTGCGGTACGCGGGCCCCTCACCGCTGCGGCCTCTCCCGCTGTGGAGCACAGGCTCCGGACGCGCAGGCCCAGCGGTCATGGCCCACGGGCCCAGCCGCTCTGCGGCACGTGGGATCCTCCCAGACCAGGGCACGAACTCGCGTCCCCTGCACCAGCAGGCGGACTCTCAACCACTGAGCCACCAGGGAAGCCCAAAAGCAATTTTTATTATAAGTACATTTATGTGTTTTAAAGAAAGTGTAAATGCTTAAGGTAGGTTTGGAGATGCATTTTCCATGATTCTGCTCTTTAAATGAAAATTTTCATCTATTAGCCAATCTCACAGGATAAGAAGTTTTCTCCTGGACTTTGATTCTCGTGTTGGTTTTGTTTCTAGTGTGCATGGCTCTCTGGGGAACTGAAGGGAAAAGGGGAGATTGGCAAGGCAGGATTCAAGTATTCCTGGGTCCCAAGACCCTGGCCTGTAAAACCTGAAGGTGTCAAACCCCACTTTGATTTGAGGGCCACCCACTGGCTCACTGCCAGACCTCTGGGGACAGCAGAGACGGGCATCGTGAGACACAGAAGAACCCACTTCTGGGCACGTGAACCTAAAAGCTTTCTAAGGGTGAGAGAGTTCCAGTCCGTTCAACTCTGACATCCTTCGCTGCATGTTTTGGGTTCTTTGCATAACTTCCTTGGTTGCCAAATTGTACTTATAAAAAGAGAGGCCTAGCTAGCGGGAAGCAGCCGCATAGTACAGGGAGATCAGCTCGGTGCTTTGTGACCGCCTAGAGGGGTGGGATAGGGAGGGTGGGAGGGAGGGAGATGCAAGAGGGAAGAGATATGGGAACATATGTATATGTTTAACTGATTCACTTTGTTATAAAGCAGAAACTAACACACCATTGTAAAGCAATTATACCCCAATAAAAATGTTAAAATAAAAATAAGGGAGGCCAAGTTTAAGGGGCGGATGTATGGAGGTGACTTATGTGTGTAACTCAGAGGACTGTTGTTCCAAGTCCTCTCCTACTTCAACGAAATCCTTTCTTGGTCATTTTGCCTGAAAATTCTACTCTCTACAACCAGAAAGATTAATTCCTTGGTTGTCGTCCTTCGGCCCTCCAGATCACAAAGTGCTAAAGTCTCAGGGTCGGAAGCCAGTCTCAGCCTAACATGTGAGAAGTCGCTCATCTGTCTCCTATTTGGCGCAAGGTAATAAAGCCTAAGATTGACAGTCTCTGATTTACAATCTGGTCAGATTCCAAGGTCTCCCAGCAGGGATCAGTCTGCAAAGAGGATGGCCTTAGAAGAAACAGGATATTTTACGGAGGAATGTTTGGGTTTTTAAGTGTGTTGATGACAGACTAAGAAAAACCAAATTTGTCATTTAGAGAAATGGTAGAACCAGTTTACTTGCTGAGTATATATAAGACACACTCACAGAGTCAGATTCACAAAACCTCTCTTACCCAGGGCATGACTGAATTCTTACATGTAGGAGTTCAAAACTCAGAGAAAGCTTCCTACTGACTTTGATAGCAATAAGGAAGTGTTCTGGGCTAAATTCTGTCTTCCCACCTTAAAATCATTTGTTGAAGTCCCAATCCCCAGTTGGTCAGATGGTGATTGCGTTTGGAGATAAGGACCTTTAAAGGGTGATTAGGTTAAAATGAGGCCATTAGGGCGCGTCCTAATCCAATCTGACTGGTATCCTTATGAGAAGTGGAGATTTGGACGCACACAGAGGTACCAGGCATGCATGGGCACAGAACAAAGACCACGTGCAGAAGCAGCAAGCCAAGGAGAGAAACCTCAGAAGAAATCAACCCTGCCGACACCCTGACTTTGGACTTCCAGCCTCCAGAACTGGGAGAAAATAGATTTCTATTGACACTCGCTCTGCGGTATTTTGTTATGGCAGCCCTAGCAAACTAAGACAGGGAGAAACCCTTGTACTGGGAGGAGATCATGCTTCCAGCATGAGGAGTAAGCTGAAAATCTGACCTTTCAATACAAAGATTGATCCTCCCATCCCTTGTGGCCAACTTAAATATCAACCATTCCCTTCTCACTGAAGGTGACTGATATAGGAGAATATAGGAGGAAAGCTTTGAGGGCAGCAATAACAGCATGCTAAATCCCCATGTTATGTACCACCATCATTCTGGGTATGGACCTCAATATGATATTTCAAATGTACCGTATGTTTGATGCATTATTAAATGCAAGCATTCATAAGAAGACAAAAATCCATAAAGGATATAGAAATTCAGATTCAACTCTTTCTCAGTTGACCATGTATAGCACTGTTCCAAGTGCTTCCAATATATTTTTTAAAAATTTTTTATTGGACTGCAGTTGATTTGCAATGTTGTGTTAGTTTCAGGTGTACGGCAAAGTGAATCAGTTATACATAGACATATATCCACTCTTTTTCAGATTCTTTTCCCATATAGGTCATTACAGAGTATTGAGGCTTCCCATACATTAACGCATTTCACCCTCACAACAACCCTTGGAGGTAGGTATTGTTTTCCTCAATTTACAGATGAAGCCACTGAAACAGAGAGGTCAAGAGACCTATAAAATGTGGATGACGATAGTACCTACCTCAAAGGACTGTTGCAATTATAAGTAAAAGGTTTCAAGCAGGTTCTAGGATTTAGTAACATTAAAGAACTGTAGATTATATTTTTATCACACTGCCTCCCTAATCAGATAAGGTTGAATTTGGGAGTAAAGAGATACCTTAATGCTACTCAGTTGTTCCACAACCGTTTACTGAGCAATTACTATGTGTCAGGCATTGCGCTAAATCCTGGATGGTAATGACAAGCAAATAGCATCTTAAGATGGTAAGTCATCTTTTTCTTTCTTGAATTTTATTTTGTTTATATTTTTATACAGAAGGTTCTTATTAGTCATCCATTTTATACACATCAGTGTATACATGTCAATCCCCATCGCCCAATTCATCACCACCACCACCACCACCACCACCCCGCCGCTTTCCCCTCTTGGTGTCCATACGTTTGTTCTCTATATCTGTGTCTCAATTTCTGTCCTGCACACCGATTAAGATGGTAAGACATCTTTGAAGACAGGCAGGAAGGAGAAGCCAGGCTTTTAGCTGTGATTACCTCCAGGAAGTGAAATTGAGGAGTAATGTCTTTCAGGTTTTGATTTTATACACATCTCTACTCTGACTTTTTTTTTAATAAGCAAAAGTTGATTCTGTAATTTAAAAACCAATGAAGTGGAAAAGTTTTTTTTAAAAAAAGAAACATGAATACTTGAGATGGTGATCCCTCAGTCTCAGTCAATGATTCAAGAAAAACATTTTGCAAGTCTCCTCTGTGAAAGATGAAAAGTATAGGAATTGGTGTCTTCCCCCCATGGGTTTACAATCTGCTTGGGCAGATAAGATGCAAACAGGACCAAAGCTACCCCAAAAGGCAAGGCAGTCAGTAAACATCAGGAGAGCAAGTTCAGCAAAAAATTTACCCTCAAAGATAGAGCTAAATGGTCTTTGAAAAAATGTACAGTTTTGGATGGAAATTAACACAGCTTTAGTGGAAGCCGATGGATTACAAACACCATGACTCAACTAAAGCAAAACGAGGACTTCTGTTAGTCAGTAATCCACTCGATCACCTGAATGTTGAAACAAATCCAGTTCTAACCAGAGTTAAAAGAGCAGTTAGGGAAATGGGACTCTAGCACTTGAAGTTAAAGTTCCACTAACTCAAAAGTGTGGAAATGTTGGCTAAAAGGTCCTCAGTCTGGCTAAGAATTGAATTTTCATGTGGTCACAGTCATAATTCTGGGATGAGTCAAAGCACTCCCGTGGGGTCCATTCACCAGTAGCTGGTCATGGTGAATTTCTACCAAACTTCTTTTAAATGAAGAGGTTAGACTTGCTGTCCCTACTTTCTCACCCCCTCCCCCCTCTCCCTAGAAATCTGTCCTTTTACCCCACCCCTCTCGATCATTATCAATGGCCTCCTGGTCATTTCTGTGTCCCTAAGGTCTAGCAGAGTGCCTGGTAGAGTCTGGAAATGTCTGCTGAGATGAATCAATGACTCAACTCAATGGCTTTTTCTCTAAGTTCCGTTCCATTTGGCCTCGCTGGGGCATGACACTAATATTGACCTGGCCTAGAAATTCTCTTTCCCATCATGTTCCATGACGTCTGGTTCTCTCGCCCACCTCTCCCCAACTCCTCCATCCCCACCTTAGGCGGTTCCTTCATGGCTATTCTTCCTGCCCCACGTCTCCCTCCTGCTTCCCGCATGTGGCTGTAGCCCAAGGCTCAGGCTTCACTGTCTCCTAAGGCCACACTCCATGGCATCCAGGAGATGATGATGATAATAATATGTGTTATAATAATAACAACAGTAATAACAACAATCGTCTAATGTGTATTGGGAACTTTACTCGTTATCTTATTGAATCCCACAGACTCTACGATGTAGGTATTTTTACTCTATGTTATAGATGAGAAAACCAAGGCTCAGAAATAAAATGACACATGACTAGCAAGTAGCAGAACTGGGATTTGAGCCCAGGTCTCGCTGTATTGAAGGTCCAAAACAAACACATAAGTGAACACTGGAAATGGAAATTAAAATTCAGAAGGAAATGGACCGTGCTGCTTCCTGCCTGCACCACTGGTTCTACCCTCTCCTTGCGGTGTTAGCACTGCCTCTGCTCCCTCTCGACGTGTCCTTGTAGGTGTCCCATCTCAGCTTCAAACCCACTGTGTCTAAAACTACTCATTATCTTTTCTAAAAATCCCATCACTTTTTCATCACTGTTGCCATCACTCTCAAGAGTCATGGAAGCTCAAACCCAGGATTCAACTGTGACTTTTCCTCTCCCTCTTTATTCATCGCACCTTCTCTCATTCCTCACCCCTTCCTTCTCGTTTCATTTCTACGCTCTTCAAATCCAGCTCTTGTCACCCCTCACCAGAGGGCTACCATAGTCTCCTAACTGGTCTTTGCAGCCCTCCCTATCTTCCCCCTGGAATCCATCCTGCCCTCTACCACGAGATTAAGTTTCCTAAAATGAGGCTTTGCCTTTATCAGTCCCACTTAAAAACCCTTTAGTGTCTCTTTTTCAGAGATAAAGTCCAGACCCTTTAGCCTGGTTTTCAAAGCCCTGTATACTCTGGTTCCACCTGATGTCTTCAACTTCATCTCCTACTTCTCACCTGCAGGAATTCTCTGCTTCAACAGAGTTAGTCTCCTCTCCTGCTGAAGTCAGGTTGGCCTTAACTGGGGTGATCCTATACTTTCGCGTTCAGACTGGAGCCCCCTTGAAAGCGAAAGGGAGTGTTCTTGAGAAGTGAGCCAACAGCCGTAACCTGGTGTATCTGTGGGGAGGAAGGTGATCTCCGCGTCTTACTCTTCTGCCATCTTCCTCCCAATCTCCAACAGCCATAAACTGGGACCCTCCTGGATTAACTGGGATTATGGTTCCCCACATTCATACCGTTCTCTGCCCATCTACATACAGGCCACTCAGACCAGGGGCTAATGGAATGCTTCCAGGGTCCCTAACAGCCTCTGTTTCTCCTCTAAATTTCCTGCTCTAAGTCTGATACCTGGAGTCTCCATCTTGACAAGTCCCTTCAGACTGATGTCTTCAGGTTAGGCTGCCGGTTTAGCTTTCAATTTGGTGGCTTCTCACTGGGACCATCTCTCCTGATCTACCAGCTCTCTACCTGGCCCTCCCAGCCCCGTCTCAGTCCGCACCTCTACAGCGTCACTGCCCTCATGTCTCCCCTTGCCTTAGACATCTGTCCCATTGCTACCCTTCCTTACATGATGAGTCTGTCCCTCTTCTCTGACCTCCTGTGGCCTCTATTACCTCTATCATTTGCTTTGCACTCAGCACAGCCCCATCGAGCAGCAGCTGACATTTTGGAAGTTTATTCAGTCTCCCTAACCGAAGCAACTGGCCACAAAGGTCCAGGGCCACTTAATCATCTGACTCCCAGCCTCTAACAGCTCAGGCATTTGGTGGAAGAGGATGAGAATAAGAACATGCATCAGGCCAGGGTCACACATAGTCTCTCCCAGTTTCCCATTCTTCAGCTTGAGCCCCTGCTCTAAGGAAGGCAGACATTCTTACACACTGACAGCGGCAGTAAGAGCAACACGCATCTCTAATAAACACAGCCCACGCCAGCTCCCCGGCAACCACAGCATTTCTTCTCATGCTTGTTGCTCTTCAGTAAATGTCAAACTCCAGAAGTTTCAGCAAAACCCTTAGAGACTCAAAGGCTGTCTACTACAGAGGACCGTTAGGCAATTATTTGGCAACACCCAGAGATCTGGGCTCCCCACTGCCTTCCAGTTTCCCGAGGGCCAAGGCTCGTCTCCTGCCCCAGCCATGGCCCCTAATGCCCCTGGCCCCGCCAACTCCCCGTCACTCACACAAGCTCTGGGCCCTCCCTGTTCCTTCTCTCACCCTAATTAACCAGACCCCCTCAACCTGTATCCTATAGCTCAGCTACTGGCCTTACTTCCAACTGATTTCCTTCTGACACAACAGCACACAAAGTTTCTCCCCATTTAACAACTGGTAAGGGAAAAATATATATGTAAAACAAAATAGAGAGTATGACCTCATTTTGGTAAACATTAACAAAATGTTTAGAAGTAGATACTTACGTGGGGGAAAGGTCTGGCAGAAAATACAACAAGCTATTAATAGTGCTTTTCTCGTCTGTTTTAAGTTCCTCAATGAAAATAGATTATTTGCATAATAAAAATTAATGAAGGAAAAAAAAAAGCGGGTGTTTCCGCATTGGCTTCTTTTTTGCCTGTGTTAATGGATGTGGTACCCTGCTACCTATCACGGTCACGACCCACAGAATAAGGGGGAAAAAACAACGCAGGCTTAGGAGACCAATTCCATTTGTGGACTTCTGATGAGGGCCGTTTGAATCTCCATCAGTGCGTAAAAACAAACAAACAAACCCATTTTATTCTCATCATCACCTGCAAAGAACAGGCCCCACCTGCACTTTTGTTTTGTTGCTTTTTCCTTTCCCGTCCTCAGCTAAGAGTCACAGTGTGCTGGAAAGCGTAAGTTCTATGTGCAAAAAAATCATCATTGACTGTTTGTGGGAAGCAAAACAGAACAGGTCCTCTGAAAACAACAGAATGTGGAACAGGACATGTAGCATCCAGGGTTAGAAAATGAAGGTTCCAGGTCTGATGTCAGTCAAGTCCTTTTCCTTCCTTTCCTTGTGGATTTTCTGCCTCATAAGTATCCAGCTCAGTTTACTGAACACCTACTATTTGCCGGGCACTGTTTGTTGGTGGAAAGATAAATGAGGCTGTGCAAGTTTAAAGGGCTTTGCAGACACACTGGGAGGTGCCACATGCATATTAGGGATTCAATGGTCTGCCCTGCAGGTGCCCATGAAAACCGTTATCCATCACCGAAGAAATTAGATGCCATCCCCCCACCTCTCACCGGCCCTCGCAATGTGGAGTTGCCGCTCAATGGGAAACCGCTCAGCTGATCGTGAGCCAGTGCCTGTAGTTCCGAGCACCGCCCTTGAGACTGCTTACCCAGGACCAGCGTTTGAGGCCGCTATTTGTTTTCTCTGACCGTGGTGTCTCACTGCACACAGCTGGCCTCTGACACCTGGCGGTCACTGGGGCCTGTCACTGAACTGCAGATCCGTACTTAGAAGGAAGGCTGCCTGCCTCTTCGAGGTGCCACTCAGCCACCTTACCCACCACCAACTGGACCTCGTGTATAACACGTGAGCTATACTGAAGTCAGGCCAGCCCAGACATACCTTCCAAACTGAATGAAAATCCGCCCAGTCCTTTCCGAGGAAATCAGTAACGGACAATTTTGTTTACATAGATTATCATAAATATGCCTTTTGCTGAGGACCCAGAATGAGAAAATGCTAACCTCAGCCACAAACGAAGTCTTTAAAGTTCAAATTCTGACTAACAACTAGACCAGAGGACTTGGACCACTTTGTTGAAACTCACAGGAGAGCAACTGGATATGTGGCACCCCTCTCCCTTCTTACTAGCTTCTCTTGTGTTTCCCCATCAAGCAAGGCTGGGTGGGATACTCACCCACACACCGTTTCCCGTCCTCGGCCAGGGTGTAGCCACTGTAGCACTGGCAGACAAAGGAGCCCAGCAGGTTCACGCAGAGCTGCTCGCAGCCGTGGTCCTCCGCTGCACACAGGTCCTGGACTGGGGCAAAGCCATACCATTAGAACGTGGCTCTCAAGGAGGTGACCCTCGGTGACGCTCGGCCATCAAAAAGCAACTCTACAGCACTTGTCAAAATAACCTTTAGGGCTTCCCTGGTGGCGCAGTGGTTAAGAATCCACCTGCCAGTGCAGGGCACACGGGTTCGAGCCCTGCCCCGGGAAGATCCCACACGCCGCGGAGCAACTAAGCCTGTGCGCCACAACTACTGAGCCTGCTCTCTAGAGCCCGTGAGCCACAACTACTGAAGCCCGCGTGCCTAGAGCCCGTCCTCCGCAACAAGAGAAGCCACTGCCATGAGAAGCCTGCGCACGGCAATGAAGAGGAGGCCCCGCTCATCACAACTAGAGAAAGCCCGCACAGTAACGAAGACCCAACGCAGCCAAAAATCAATAAGTATTAATTTTTAAAAAATGACCTTTAAAAACATTGAAAATGTTATAAGATCATAGTGGAAAATTTGGGAAACAGAAAAAAATAGAAAAGAAAATTCACCTGTAATCCCCCACCTGCAGTCCTACCATCCAGAGGCCACCGCTGTTAACACTCGGGTGTGTTTCTATGTATATAGAAAAACTCATTTTTCAAAGTTGGAATTATTCATCTCTATTAAATGCATTAAATAATTTAAAATTAACATCTATTTGTGGGACTTCCCTGGTGGTCCAGTGGTTAAGACTCGGTGCTCCCAACGCAGGGGACATGGGTTCGATCCCTGTTCAGGGAACTAGATTCCACATGCTGGAACTAAGAGAGCCCCATGCCATAACTAAAGATCCTGCACGAGGCAACGAAGATCCTGCGTGCCGCACCCAAGGCCCAGTGCAGCCAAATAAATAATTAATTAAAAAACCCCACGAATTTGTATTTTTCCCATCTCAATGAAAGTGTTCTGAAAACATCTGGATGGTTCTTGAGGACTGAAGTTATCACAAGCAGGTATTTGCGCTTGTCTGCATCAAGTACCATTCCTATTCTTTGAGAACTAAAAGGCTTTGTCATCAGAGTCTCACCAAGGTACACACCGATATACACAGTCTCACCAAGGTACACACTGAAATACACAGTCTCACCAAGGTACACACCGATATACACAGTCTCACCAAGGTAACCTGGTGTTGTCTTTGACATTTTTTTTTTTTAAATTTTATTTTTTTTTTCATTTTAACATCTTTATTGTAGTATAATTGCTTTACAATGGTATGTTAGTTTCAGCTTCACAACAAAATGAATCAGTTATATATATACATATGTTCCCATATCTCTTCCCGCTTGCGTCTCCCTCCCTCCCACCCTCCCTATCCCACCCCTCCAGGTGGTCACAAAGCACTGAGCTGATCTCCCCGTGCTATGCGGCTGCTTCCCACTAGCTATCTACCTTACGTTTGGTAGTGTATATATGTCCATGCCTCTCTCTCGCTTTGTCACAGTTTACCCTTCCCCCTCCCCATAGCCTCAAGTCCATTCTCTAGTAAGTCTGTGTCTTTATTCCTGTTTCACCCCTAGGTTTTTCATGAAATTTTTTTTCTTAAATTCCATATATATGTGTTAGCATACGGTATTTGTCTCTCTCTTTCTGACTTACTTCACTCTGTATGACAGACTCTAGGTCTATCCACCTCATTACAAATAGCTCAATTTTGTTTCTTTTTATGGCCGAGTAATATTCCACTGTATATATGTGCCACATCTTCTTTATCCATTCATCCGATGATGGACACTTAGGTTGTTTCCATCTCTGGGCTATTGTAAATAGAGCTGCAATGAACATTTTGCAGAAGCTGAGAGAGAGCACAGTGAAAAGACCTGCTACTCCACCAAAAGCATGGCAGGTCTAGAAGAGCCCCTTATTCCCAAGTCTGCCTTAGTCTCTTTGGACATAGTTTTCCTCATTCCATTTCTCTATCAGAAGGACCTTTCAAAATCCTCTTTGTGCTCTACTTATTCATCCCATAAATGAGGAAAATGGGAAGCCAAAGGAGGTTAGGTAGATGTAACAAAGATTACTAGGGAGAAATGAATGTATGGCTATTAACAATTCTATTTTGATCAAATATTTATTAGTGCTGGGTCCTGGCTATTTACTCAAATGCAATGTAAGAACACATTCACAGCAGTGCATTTACTGCCGTGGAACTAAGAATCTATCAGAGGATGAAACGGTTAAAGGCATTTTCACTCCATCACCGACTCAGTCTCTCCTTTGAAGAAACAGGCTGACATGATGGCATTATTCCTCAGCAAGGAGAACGGCTTGGTTTCGTAACTAGCTCTTTGAGTGACTTTACCATTAAAGTTGGAGAAAATCAAAGAGCATTAAAGGGATTGAATATATGAAAAATTGTTTTCCTCTGGTTAAAAGTTACCACTATGACAGCTATGGTAAAAACTTAATACATAGAAAGCTGGATTAATCCCTGAATCCAATGGCTACGCTTTAATGTAATCTCCTAGGTCTTTGAGTTTTATAGTTTATTATGCTTTTAGATAATTATAACATATCAAATTGATAAAAAAGATAAAAGCTGATATATTCATCACCTCTATCAAATGCGTTAAATTTTTTTTAAAAAATAAAAGCTACATCATAAGATGAAGAAACATTTAGGTCTAAGATTCCACAAATAAGGATTCTGGTTTTAAAATACTAAAAGAATTATTTTCATTCCCAAATCAATAAAGTAGATGAAAAAATTATCGATGCAAATTCCTCCCTTCCCAGTCTATTTCTATCTTATATTTCCAATTGGGAACTCCAACTGAGATTTCCCCTGGATCCAGATATAAGGAAAAGAGCAAGAATCAGAAAAAACTTCAGCTCATGCAAAAATCGTGGTGAATAATTAAAGAGCGACAAAATTTACAGTTAGTTACAAGCTTAAGCCAGAGACCTAAGAAAAATCTGAATCATCAGATACTTTGCATTTATTCAGTCAATGAAGCACCTAGTTTATCCCAGGCACTGGGGATATAGTGGTGAACCAAACAGATAAAGGGGTTCCTGCCGACACACAGCTGGTACTCTAAGGGTTAGTGATGTGAAGTTCTAGGAAGAGCATTTCTGATAGAAACTCAGAAGTGGAATTTATCCAAAGAAAAACAAAAACACTAATTCGAGAAGATATATGCACCCCTATGTTCACTGAAGCATTACTTACAACAGCCAAGATACAGCAGCAACCTAAGTGTCCATCAACGGATGAATGGATAAAGAAGATGTGCTACATACAATCAATGAAATGTTACTCAGCCATAAAAAAAGAATGAAATGTTGCCATTTGTGACAACATGGATGAACCTTGAGGGTATTATGCTAAGTGAAATAAGTCAGACAGAGAGAGACAGATACATACGATCTCACTTATACGTGGAATCTAAAACACAAAACAAGTGAACAAGCATAACAAGACAGAAACAGACTCATGGATACAGAGAACAAACTGGTGGTTGCCAGAGGGGACGGGTTAAGGATATGAATGAAATAGGTAAAGGGGATTAAGAGGTACAAACTTCCAGCTATAAAATACGTAAGTCACAGGGACGTAATGTACACATAGGGAATATAATCAATGATACTGTAATGACTTTGTACGGTGACAGATGGTAACTGGACTTATTGTGGTGATTATTTCAAAAAGTATATAATGAAAATGTAAAATACTGAATCACTACATTGTACACCTGAAACTAACACTGGATGTAAAGAGTGTTTCTGACTGAAAGAACAGTGAATGCAAAGGTCCTTAGGTAGGGCTTCCCTGGCGGCACAGTGGTTGAGAGTCCGCCTGCCGATGCAAGGGACACGGGTTCGCACCCGTGTCCGGGAAGATCCCACATGCCGCGGAGCGGCTGGGCCCGTGAGCCATGGCCGCCGAGCCTGCGCATCAGGAGCCTGTGCTCCACAATGGGAGAGTCCACAACAGTGAGAGGCCCGCGTACCGCAAAAAAAACAAAACAAAACAAAACAAAAAGGGCCTTAGGTAGAACAAACTAGCCCCATTTGAGGACTGGGAAGGCCAGAGTAGCTATCAGATGCATCCTAAATAACTAAAATACAAAATAGGACATGCTAGAAACCCAGAAGAGAGGTGCTGCCAATACAATGGGAGTTCAGAACGGGGATGGCTTACTGCCAGCCGAGGCTGGATCCCTCAGAAAAGTCTGGCAGGCAAGCGGCAGAGAAGGGAGAAAGGGAAATGGACCCAGGGCTGAGGGAACAGTAAATGTGCGAAACCGAGGGAAGCAGGACAGGCATGGTAGCTGACTTCCACTCTGGGAATTCCAAGGGAAGTAGCAGGAGGGAGCACTGGAAGGACGACTGACACCAGATGGCAGAGGGCCTGGAATCAGGCTGCGTGGTCTGAACTGTGCCCAGCAGGCAGTGGGGACCACTCAAGGTAAAAGCCTTCCAAAGGGACACGGGCCATTTTACCTGAGCTGTGCTTCGGAAGGATAATTCTGGTTGCATCACAGTTTCTTTTAGCTCTGGGAAATATAAAGGACTTCTAGAACAGATAAATGAAAATCACTGCTTTGGGAACAGCAGTAGTTTTCTGAATTCCAAGCCAAAGTAGCTTGCGTTTGCTTGCACGTTGATGGGAAAATCAACCTCTTGACAGGAGGACCTTCAATTGTTCTTCAGAGCTCTCGGCCCCGCCCATCGGCTGTCTGTGCATGTCAGTGCACCCCTGCACTTCTCCCTCCTGGCATGTGTCACAATGTTAATCACATAGGCATTTATGTAGTGATGTATTTACCGTGTCTCCCTTGCTAGGCTCCCTAACTGGGAGGAGAGCGTCCATGCACAAAGTCCTGATGGCTGGAAAATGACACCCCAGTACACTGGACCAACGTACCCCCAAATCCCAAGCCCATCTCTGAAGGTGGGGGGGTACGAGCTTCTCCACCTGGGTCCCCCTTCTCAGCTCCCACAGCTGCTATGCCTCCTCTCTGTGTCCAGCAGGAATCCTGCCTAGCAGTGGTTACGAAGAAGTGGTGGCAGTTTAAGTAATTTTTTTCTCTTATTTATAATGATCTGTTTTTGAATTTTCTAACAAGAGCTTGTACAAAGAGCTTTTATAATAATGAAAAAAAATCAACGTTACAAAAGAACCCCTTTGAAAGTAGCATCTTAAAAGCAGTGAGGACTTCCCTGATGGCACAGTGGTTAAGAATCTGCCTGCCAGTGCCGGGGACACAGGTTCGATCCCTGGTCCGGGAAGATCCCACATGCCGTGGAGCAACTAAGCCCGTGCGCCACAACTACTGAGCCTGAGCTCTAGAGCCCGCGAGCCACAGCTGAGCCCGCAAGCCACAACTACTGAAGCCTGCGTGCTACAACTACTGAAGCCCACGCGCCAAGAGAAGCCACCGCAGTGAGAAGCCCGTGCACCGCAACCAAGAGTAGCCCCTGCTCGCCGCAACTAGAGAAAGCCCACGCGTAGCAAGGAAGACCCAACACAGCCAAAAATAAAAATAAAAAAAATAAAAAATAAAATGTGTCTTTATAAAATAAAATAAAAGCAGTGAACCAGGATCTTGAAGCAATAAGCATTTTCCCCCCAAGACTTCCCCCCATAAGGTAGGTAGAGAGGCAATGAGATGCTTATGCCTTCCGGAACAGGACAGCCATGAATCACTACAGGGTCCCATCTACCAGGGCATGACCTCGCTGCTCATTAGAACCATCTGGGGACCTTTGAAAAATCCTGATGCCCAGCCCAACCCCTTAAATCAGGCAGCTGGGGCTGGGATGCAGGCAACACTGTTTGCTAAAGCTCCCAGATAACTCCAGTGTGCAGCCAGGTTGAGAGCCATTGAACCTACAGGATAAAAGTCCTCACAATCCTTCAAGGGGAAGGGGCCCAGATGCAAGAGTCAGCCTCCCCCTTTATCAACCGAGTCTGCAGGCTCAGATTCTTCTTTTAAGCAAATCTCAGATTTTTTTGCCGTCCTTGGACCCCTCTCCAAGTGGCTAAAAGACCCCGGACACTAAGTAAGGGTGCAAAGTGTGGTAGGAACAGGAGTTCCAGAAGAACGATCCCACAAACAGCAGGCCTGCCAGCTGGCCTCAGGCCTTTCATACTGTTTTTAGAACACTGGGGATTTATGGCCACTAGTGCTCTGTACTGTCTGTCCCAAAGGAGACCATGGAGGATTAATTTAATTAAACAAAGAGTAAGGAATAAATACAGGCTAGGTTCTCACAAAACAACTTTGTTGTTTTTCTGGCAGTGGTCACTTCCATTTGAAACAAATACAGATGTTTTTGGATGATTCCTTATTCTTTAGGAAAACAGCACTTCTTTTTCTCACAGCCTGGGAGGATTTCACTGAAGGGTGATAAAACTGGGCGTCGGAGAAGCAGTGGATTCAGAGTTCCCATTACCCTTCCAAGCCTTCTCTACTCCGTTACCCCCACTCATGGCTACTGACTTCAGCCCGATGTCACCTCCTCCAGGAAGCCTTCTTCAGCTTGGCTGAGCTTAGAGTCTCCTTCCTCTAGGCTCCTCTAGCCCTATACACACCACTCCACTAGAGCACGTATGCATTTAGCCCACAGTATTAGAAGGACCGGATCACAGGTCTGTCTGCCCCATGAGAATGATCTGGTCTGACTCAGTTTTGATTCCCCAGTGTTCTAGCGCATGTAGTCGGTGCCCCGTAAGTGTTCGTCTACTGAATGAACAGTGACAAAGTCCCATCCCCCTTGCCTCCCAACAGGGATGTTCCTAGAGTCCTAAAACAACTGCTCCATCAGAAATGGGGTCCTGGGAAGATGAGTGAGATGGGAATAAAATGTTTCCCGAGTCTCTGTACCTCTCCTCGTCCCCAGCAAGAGATATTCCTCTCCCAGAAGAGTACAATGACATCGGGGAGCCAGCCCCCAGCTGCAGACACCAGAATTCTCATGACAGCTAAGGAACCAGCTGCCTTGCTGTCTGCTGCATCCCTGGTACCTAGCACAGTGCCTGGCACATTGCAGGTGCTCCTTAAGTGCTTGTGATGAATGGATGAATGGACCCAACACCTGAAATACAGGGTTGTCAGTCATTCCTCACTCATCAGTCTTACCCAGGCTGTAAGCTCTGAAAGGCACAGGATAAGTCTTCGGTGGTCTTCAGGGTGCCTGTGACACCACACACTTCACGTAGCAGGTGCTTAGTGGACACGTGTGGATCTGACTTGACAGTCACCAGCCTGGAGTACTCAGGGATGGGGGGCTCTTATCTGACCACGCCCTTTTAGAGGTCAAGTTCCCCTTCAGGGGCTTCCCTTACCACAGTTATAACAACACTTAATTTGCAATTGTTAATTTCATGTCTACTTCCCCTGCCATCTGAAGGCAGTGATTGTCCTGTTCAGCCCTCCAGCTCAAATAACTAGCATGGTGTTTGGCATGTGGTCAATTTTTTAAAATATATTTGAATGACTGAATTCATTCATTCGTCAAATTGCTCAAACAGCTGAGAGGAAAACAGTGAATAAAATAGATTAAAAAAATCAATCAATCTCTGTCCCTATGTAGCAGATATTCAAGTGGGAAGCCAGCTCCTACTGACTCACATTGACAGACGGTGCCCACTTCTTCCCAACTCTGCGTTCAGCAAGGCCAAGTGGGTAGCTTGAAATCAGCCATGGTGGTAGTATTGACAACACAGGAATTGGTGAACATTGCAAATTGGAGCTTTTCCCCCTGGAGACCTGGTTGTTAAACATTTACTAGCATACCATGGACAGGGGCCAGACATAAACAACATAAACTGGTAAAAATATATATTACAGGGGCTTCCCTGGTGGCGCAGTGGTTGAGAGTCCGCCTGCCGATGCAGGGGACATGGGTTCGTGCCCCGGTCCGGGAGGATCCCACATGCCGCGGAGCGGCTGGGCCCGTGAGCCATGGCCGCTGAGCCTGCGCGTCCGGAGCCTGTGCTCCGCAACGGGAGAGGCCACAACAGTGAGAGGCCCATGTACCGGGAAAAAAAAAATATAAATATATATATATATATATATATATATATATGTATTACGTTAGATCTTAAAAGTGCTATAGAACAAAATTAAGCAGGAAAAGGGGGGTTGGGAGTATGGAGGAAAGGGAGCTTCTGCTTTAAATAGTGTGGTCAGAAGGTGGTCTCACAGAAAAGATTATTTTATACAAGGACCTGAAGGAGGTAATATGAAAAAGTAGGGATCAAGGGGATTGAATCTTGGAGGAGGAGATAAGGGGCAGTTATGTTTCTTTCCATAGGGCTTAAGGGAAGCAATCAGATAGAATGAAAAGAATATTGCCTTTGGAGCCAGACCTGGCTTCAGCGAGGTGACCTGCGTGACTTCATATAAGTGATTTCTGTGAGATTGAATTTTCATAGAGGTTAAATAATTAAGTGGAGAAAACATCTTATGGCAGGGTTAAATGAGATAATATAGATGATAAAGCATCTGAGAGATGGGAGGTACTCAACAAATGTTAGTCTCCTTTTTTCCTAGTTTAGGGTAAAGAAAGGTCTTGGTGGTGCAGGCCTAGTTAAGCATGGAGGAAAGGTGAACCCCAACCAAATTTTGCCTACATCACAATTCTAATATAATATCACTTTATTGGGTGCCTATGAAACCCCCCACTAGATTCAGATTTCTTTAAATGACATCAATGTATCTGTGACTAAGTTTTTAGTTCGTGAGTTCTATGCTGAATTGATCTGACACAGCAAAGTAGGCAATTTTGAATTTTATAACAAAAGATCTCAACAAACGCAAACAATGCCTTTCCAGAGGGCAAATGTTAGCATATATAGCTGACAGTCAGCAAAATCCACTTGCTTCTCTGGTTTCCTGGAGAATTTTAGGAGGGATGTTAACTGCATCTGCTCAGTCTTCCCAAGTGAAATAAATCAGTGAGGATTTGATAACTAAGAGCCCCAGGGCTATGCTCAAAGCCTTCCCTAGCGTTCCCCTGAGGCTCACAGCCGTTCTAGATTTCAGGGCCTTCCTCAGTGTGTGATCTTGAAACCCTAGCACAGCACCTCCGCCCAAGAACTTGGAAAACTTCCATCTGGTTACACTGGATGAGAAGCACGGGACAAGGACTGCAGTGGCTGTGCCTGACATCACCCTGGGCGAGATCAAAGGCTTTTTACTGACTTTGCAGAATTTTAGACAAGCCGCAGGGCGTGCTGTCGACACCGATGACAGTTTAATTTCTCCTCTGGACTTAGAGCAAAATGAACACCTTTAAAGACATGCTCCACTTTTTTTTTACGGCTCCTGCTGCTATTTAGCTTGAGATGTAGAAATCAGAAATTATGTATCACAGCGAGAGAGAAGAGAAATTTATTATCAGAGCTGTTATTTCACTCAGCTGGGAAACAACGCCATTTCTGCCTGCTCCAACCCCGAAAACTCACTTGGAGTTAGGGCTCTGCAAACATCTGCCAAACCTAAGCCTGCATTTTGGGGACCATCCCCCTTCTTCCAACATGTCTGAAAGCCCTAATCTTATTTTGACAGCTGCGGTTTGGAGTTAAAGACTTTCAGCAGTAAATGGGAGCCATCAGCCTTGTCTCTGCTGGAAGAAACACCACCAACCCAATGTCGCCCAGAAGAACAAACCTGTCCTTCCAGGCAAACTCCAGCTGTGCCTCGCATCCCTCCTCCCCCAACGGCTTCATTCGTTTTCAATCAGTTCTCCTATTCATGAACGAGATTTTCGTTTTCTTTTCAGAAGGGGAAAAGAGGAGGATCCCCAAAACAAAGCCTGAAAACATAAGTAAATCTGACTGAACGAGGTTGATCAAAATGATAAATAAGAGTGAACGCATAATGCCCTAGTCATGCAGAGCGCTTTGCAGTTTCCAAACGGCTGTCAGTCACATCATCACGTTCTCAATATGAACTCCCTGAGGAGTGGAATCTCCCAGGGAGAGATCTAGTTTGAAACAGCGGGGGCAGTCGTTTTCAAACTTGACCAGAATCCCCTGGAGGGCTTTAAAAGGATGTTAAAAGGACACCCTCCTAGGCTGCATCCCTGGAGTCCCTGATTCAGTAGGTCTGGGGTGAGTAGGGCCTAGGAATTTGCATTCCTAACAAGTTGACCCTCAAAGCCGCCCGTTCGTGTGCGCGCACGCAGTCTGCTCACTCTTGCACTTGCTCCGCGCTGTCTCAGCTTTGTGGGCAGCCCCGAAGCTGAGCCCTTGACCTCCCCTTTCCACGCTACCTTCCTCCCTCCAAGATTCCATCCATCTTCAGGGCCAATTACCACCACCAAGCGTATCCAGCCAGGCATTTTCTTTTTCATCTCCAGTTGCATCCAACCACTTGTGTGGGCTCTCGCCCGGACTCACTGCTTTCCCCGCAAAACCAGTTTTCCTCTCTTAAGTTATTTATCAGTTTAAATTCTAACAACCCTCACCCACCATTCCCCATCTTCGGTCATAAACTCCTCCCTGGGGTGGGGATTATTGCTATGATCTCCTAATTAACTCCATGGGCATAAGAAACACATGCACTGAATTGACCGAACTGATTTGAACTGTAAACTGATTGCATCGTCCATGTTCTGCTCTGCACGTGCAGAGCACAAGGGAAGCCAAGATCTGAGTGTTCTTGGAGGGTCTTGGGTCTCAAACATATAAGAGGAAACACTTTTCTCCCACACACCACAAGGGCATCTGGCTCATAGAGGGGAATCAGTAAGTACTGAATGAATAAATGAATGAATGAGCGGATGGATGGATGGTATTTCGGCACCTATTATCTAATCCTAATTCTAATCCTCTGTATATATGACTGCCACGGTCAATTTACTAAAATGTGGTTTTCCCCTTGACACCCTGTGCTCAGCCCCTCTATCCACCAAAGACAGCAGCTGGAACTCAGCTTGGGAATCAAATCACTCCATAATTTGTTCCAGCTTAAATTCCCTTCCTCATCCCCCACTAATGTCCCAAACAAACTATTCCAAATAGGCAGTCTGTACAGTTAGCATCCCCTAAAGACAACAAGCTCTACATTTCTCTTCTCTTCTTTGATTTGCTAGAAAAACCCCTATTCCCCAAAGCGTTCCCTGATTGTTCCATGACTCTTTCTCCAATCTCTTCTCTTGCAGCCTTCTGTCTCAGCACCAGTTACCCACCCAAACCACCCTGTTCTGAAAATACATATATATACATACATATATATTATTGAATTTAAATGACGTACAATAAACTACACATATTCAACATAGACAAGCTGGTAAACTTGACATATCAACATATCATCACCATAATCAAGATAACATATCCATCACCTCCAAATCCCCAAAGTTTCCTAGTGCCCCTCTGTAATCCCTCCACCTGTCCCTTCTCTCCCCTTGGCCCCAGGCAACCACTAATCTGCTGATCATAGATTAGTTACCATTTTCTAAAATTTCATATAAATGGAATCCTACAATATGTACTCTTTTTTTTGGTCTCATTTCTTTGATTCAACACGGTTATCTTGACATTTATCCAGCTTGCTGCATGGGTCAATAGCTCATTCTTTTCATTGCCTAGTAGTATTACATTGTATGCATATATCACAATTTGTTATGAATTCACCTGTTGATGATTTGGGCTGTTTCCAGTTTTAGGTTAGTACAAGTAAAGCTGCTATAAACATTTGTTTGGATATAAACTTTAATTTCTTTTAAGTAAATACCTAAAAGTGGAATTATGGTAGGTACATACGTAACTTTGTAAGAAACTGCTAAACTGTTTTCCAAAGTGGTTGAACCATTTTACATTCCTACCAGGAACAATGATAATTCTGTTCCCAACTTTGCTAATACTTGGCATGGTCAATATTTTAAAATGTATCCAATCTAGTAGAAGTATAGTGGTATCTCATTGTGGCTTTAATTTGTATTTCCTTAGTATCTAATAAGTTTGAGCATCTCTTCTTTATACATCTTCTTTGGTTTAGTGTCTATTCAAATCTTTTGCCCTTTTTTTTTTTTCCTTTTTTTTTTTTTCCGTACACGGGCCTCTCACTGTTGTGGCCTCTCCCATTGCGGAACACAGGCTCCGGACGCATAGGCTCAGCGGCCGTGGCTCACGGGCCCAGCCACTCCGCGGCATGTGGGATCTTCCCGGACCGGGGCACGAACCCGTGTCCCCTGCATCGGCAGGCGGACTCCCAACCACTGCGCCACCAGGGAAGCCCTCTTTTGCCCATTTTGACTGGGCTGTTTATTTTTCTATTATTGAGTTGTAAGAATTCTTTATAAATTCTAAGGTCCTTTGTTGGATATATATTTGCAAATATTTAATTCCAGTCTGTGACTTGACCTTTTCCCTTTAGTAGCAGTGTATCTGGAAGAGCAAATGTTTTAATCTTGATGATGTTCAATTTACTGAGTTTTTCTTTTATGTTTTGTGTCCTATTTAAAAAAATCCTTGCCAAACCCAGGGTTATCAAAATTTTTTCTTTCATTTTCATCCAGACATTTAAATGTTTCTACTCTATATTAACATTTTAAATCAATTTTGAATAAATTTTTGTATATGGTGTGATGCAAGGGTCAATGTGCGTTTTTTGGCACATGGCAATCCAGTTGTTGTAACACCACCTGTTGATGACATTATTTTTTCCCCATGAATTGCCTTGACACCTTTGTCAAAAAACACTTCACCATATACATGTGGGTCTATTTCTGGACTATATTCTGCTCAGGTGTTGTCCATCGTTACACAAATACTGCACTGTTTTGATTACTGCTGCTTTACAGTCAGTCCTCAAGTAAGATAATTTGATCCCCACAACTTTATTTCAAAGTTTTAGTTGATCCTCATTATTTGCAGATTCTGTATTTGCGAATTCACCTACTTGATAAAATTTTTCTTGGAACCCAAAATCAATACTTGTAGCATTTTCAGGGCCATTCATGGATCTGTACAGAGTGGTGAAAAAATTGAGTCACCTGGGGCTTCCCTGGTGGCGCAGTGGTTGAGAGTCCGCCTGCCGATGCAGGGGACACGGGTTCATGCCCCGGTCTGGGGAAGATCCCACATGCCGCGGAGCGGCTGGGCCCGTGAGCCATGGCCGCTGAGCCTGCGCGTCTGGAGCCTGTGCTCCGCAACGGGAGAGGCCACAACAATGAGAGGCCCGCGTACAGCAAAAAAAAAAAAAAAAAAAATTGAGCCACCTAACGCACTTTCCCAGTGAAGGTCAAACAAGCAATGCTCTGACTTCTTGTTTTAGCTCTCATACTGTAAATAAGCATTTTTTTGGTGTTCTATTTAGGGCCATATTTAAAAAAATTTTTGTGCTTTCTATTGGTGACCTCACTGTGTAAAATGGCTCCTAACAATAGTGTTGAAGTGCGGTCTAGTGTTCCTAAGGCAAGAAGGCCGTGATGTGCCTTTTGGAGGAAAGATGTGTGTTACATGAGCTTCATTCAGTCATGAGTAATAGTGCTGTTGGCTGTGAGTTCAATGTTAATGAATCAACAATATACAATTCTGTCTTTAAACAGAAACACCCATAAAACAAGGTTCTGTATCGATTGGCGAAATGTTGTGGCCAGAAGCTCTCAGGAAACGAACCCTGTACTTCCCCTAGGAACGATGATCCAGTAATCACTATTTCAATGTTAACAGAGACTTATAAACCATAACTATCGTGAATAATAAGAATCAATCATATTTGACTATTCAATTGTTTTCATTTTCATTTATATATTAGAATCAGATTATCAGTTTCTACCCAAAAAATTCTGCTAGGATTTTGACAGAGATTGCTTTGAATCTATAGGTCATTTTGGAAAGAACTGACATCTTAGCAATAGTAAGTCTTCTATTCGATGATTTGACATATCTCTCCATTTATTTAGGTCTTCTTTAATTTATTGCAGACATCTTTTATCTTTGTCAATGTACATCTTTTGTCAAATTGATCCCTAATTTCTATATTTCTGATACTAGTGTAAAATGGTACTTTTTAAATGTCTATTTCAGATTTTTGTTGCCAGTATATAAAAATACAATCAAATAATTTTGTATATTGAGTTTTTATCTTGCAACCTTGCTGAATTCATTAATTAATTTTAGTAGCTTTTTTGAAGATTCTATTAGCTTTTCTACATATGCAATCACATAGTCTGTAAATAAAGACAGTTTTACCTTTTCCTTTCCAATCTGTATGACTTTCTAATTTCTTTTTATTTCATTATTATATCAGTTAAAGCATCCAGTCCAATGTTGAATGGAAGTGTGGCAGTGGACGTACTTTCTTGTTCCTTATCTTAAAAGGAAAACACTTAGTCTTTTACTCTTGAGTATGATGTTAACTGTAGGTTCTTTCATAGGTGCTCTTTATCAGGTTGAGGAATCTCCCTTTTATTTCTAGTTTATTGAGAGTTTTTATCATGAACAAATGTTGGGTATTGTCCAATGCTCTTCTGGCATCTATTGAAATGATCCTATATTTTTTCATTTTTTTAATCTGTTAATATGGTGAATTGAATTATATTGATTTTTATTGAAGTATAGTTGATGCTGTATAAGTTACAGGTGTACAGTACAGTGATTCACAATTTTTAAAGGTTTTACTCTATAATTATTATAAAATATTGGCTATATTCCCTGTGCTGTGCAATATATCCTTGTAGTTTTGTGTGTGTGTGTGTGTGTGTGTGTGTGTGTGTGTTTGTGGCTGCACTGGGTCTTCACTGTTGCACAGGGGCTTTCTCTAGTTGCAGCAAGCTGGGGCTACTCTCTTTTTTTTTTTTTTTTTTTGCTGTACGCGGGCCTCTCACTGTTGTGGCCTCTCCCGTTGTGGAGCACAGGCTCCGGACGCGCAGGCTCAGCGGCCATGGCTCACGGGCCTAGCCGCTCCGCGGCATGTGGGATCTTCCCGGACCGGGGCACGAACCCGCGTCCCCTGCATCGGCAGGCGGACTCTCAACCACTGCGCTACCAGGGAAGCCCTGGGGCTACTCTTTGTTGCAGTGTGCAGGCTTCTCATTGGGGTGGCTTCTCTTGTTGCAGAGCATGGGCTCTAGATGCGCAGGCTTCAGTAGTTGTGGCTTGCAGCCTCAGTAGTTGTGGCGCACGGGCTTAGTTGCTCTGCAGCATGTGGGATCTTCCCAGACCAGGGATTGAACCCGTGTCCCCTGCATTGACAGGCGGATTCTTAACCACTGTACCACCAGGCAAGTCCATTGTAGTTTATTTTATACATAATAGTTTGTAGCTCTTAATCTCCTACCCTTACTTACTCCTTCCCCTTCCCTCTCCCCACTGGTAACCACTAATTTGTTCTTTATACCTGTGAGTCTGTTTCTTTTTATTATATTCACTAGTTTGTTGTATTTTTTTAGATTCCACATATCAGTGATAACTTCCAGTATTTACCTTTCTCTGTCTGACTTATTTCACTTAGCAAAATAATACCCTCCAAGTCCATTCATGTTGTTGCAAATGGCAAAATTTAATTCTTTGTTATGGCTGAGTAGTATTCCATTGTATACATATATCACATCTTCTTTATGCATTCATCTGTTGATGGACACTTAGGTTACTTCCATATCTTGGCAATTGTAAATAATGCTGCTATGAACATTGGGGTGCATGTATCGCGTTTTTGTTTCTTTCGAATATATACCCAGGAGTGGAATTGCTGGATCATACGGTAGTTCTTTTTTTAGTTTTTTGAGAAACCTCTATACTGTTTTCCACAGTGGCTTCACCAACAGTGTATGAGGGTTCCCTTTTCACCACATCCTCGCCAACATTTGTTATTTGTGTTCTTTTTGATGATAGCCATTCTGACGGGGGTGAGGTGATAGCTCATTGTGAATTTGATTTGCACTTCCCTGATGGTTAGCGATGTTGAGCTTCTTTTCATGTACCTGTTGGGCATCTGCATGTTCTCTTTGGAAAAATGTCTGTTCAGGTCTTCTGCCTGTTTTTCAATTGGGTTGTTTGTCTGTTTTGATGTTGAGTTGTATGAGCTGTTTATATCTTTTGGATATTAACCCCTTATCGATCATATCATTTGCAAATACTCTCATTCAGTAGGTTGGTTTTTCGTTTTGTCAATGGTTTTCTTTGCTGTGCAAAAGCTTTTAAGTTTAATTAGGTCCCATATGCTTGGTTTTGCTTTTATTTCCTTTGTTTTAAGAGACAGATCCAAAAACATATTACTATGATATATGTCAAAGAGTGTTCTGCCTGTGTTTTCCTCTAGGAGTTTTGTGGTTTCTGATCTAACATTTAGGTCTTTAATACATTTTGAGTTTATTTTTGTATACGGTGTTAGAAAATGTTCTAATTTCATTCTTTTATATGTAGGTGTCCAGTTTTCCTAGCACCACTTATTGAAGAGACTGTCTTTTCTCCATTGTATATTCTTACCTCCTCTGTAATATATTAATTGACCATAAGTGTGTGGGTTTATTTCTGGGCTCTCTATTCTGTTCCATTGATCTATGTGTCTGTTTCTGTGTCAGTACATACTGTTTGGATTACTGTAGCTTGGTAGCACAGTCTAAAGTCAGGGAGTGTGATTCTTCTACCTCTGTTCTTCTTTCTCAAGATTGTGTTGGCTATTTAGGGTCTTTTGTGTTTCATATAAATTTCAAAATTATTTGCTCTAGTTCTTTGAAAAATGCCATTGGTATTTTGATAGGGATTGCACTGAATCTATAGATTGCCTTGGGTAGTATGGTCATTTTAACAATATTAATTCTTCCAATCCAAGAACACAGTATACCTTTCCATCTATTTGTGTCGTCTTCCATTTCTTTCATCAGTGCTTTATAGTTTTCCAAGTACAGGTCTTTTACCTTCTTAAGTAGGTTTATTCCTAGGTATTTTATTCTTTTTGATGCAATGGTAAATGGGATTGTTTCCTTAATTTCTCTTTCTGATATTTCAGTGTTAGTGTATAGAAATGCAACAGATTTCTGTGTATTAATTTTGTATCCTGCAGGGCTTCCCTGGTGGCACAGTGCTTAGGAATCCGCCTGCCAATGCGGGGGACACGGGTTCAAGCCCTGGTCTGGGAAGATCCCACATGCCATGGAACAACTAAGCCTGTGTGCCACAACTACTGAGCCTGTGTGCCACAACTGCGGAAGTCCACGTGCCGAGAGCCCATGCTCCGCAACAAGAGAAGCCACCGCGATGAGAAGCCTGTGCACTGCAACAGAAGAATAGCAACCACTCGCCACAACTAGAGAAAGCCTGCGCACAGCAACAAAAACCCAACACAGCCAAAAATAAATTAAAAAATTTTGTATCCTGCAACTTTACCGAATTCATTAATGAGCTCTAGTAGTTCTCTGGTAGCATCTTTAGGATTTTCTGTGTATAGTATCATGCCATATATTGACTGATTTTTGAACGTTAAACCAACCTTGCATTCTTTTGATAAATCCCATTTGGTCTTGATTATATTATATATATGGATTCTATTTGATACGTTTTTAAGAATTTTTGCATTCACATTCATGAGGAATGTTGGGTATAGCTTTCTTTTCCCTTTTTAATAATGTGACTGTTTTTCTGTCACATCAAAGGGGTCATGCCCTTTGATTAAACTCGAATATAAAAGCTATTGGACTTCCCTGGCGGTCCAGTTGTTAAGACTCCATGTTTCCACTGCAGGAGGCGCAGGTTCGATCACCGGTCAGGGAAGATCCCATATGCCACACAGTGTGGCCACCCAAAAATAATAAGTAAAATAAAAGCTATTAAATCTCTTATGTAGCTTGGGAAAATAATATCAGGAACATATCTGAACCATGAAAGCTGTAAAATGCATTTGGTGTGTTTCTCGAGAAAGAAAAAAATGAGAAAGCTGCACAAGAAAGTTTACATTTTCTTGCCAAGTGAAGTTTTCTAAATGTTGCATTTTCATTATTCTTCCAGATAGATTAAATATTCCAGAAGGGATGCAAGAAAGGGAGAATTCCTTGTTTTTTAAAAAAGAAAGAAAACAAGATAAAGTTCCTTCTTGTTAGTGGGAAAAGAATTCAAGGGGAGGGAAATGGTAGAGGGAAACAGACATGTGAAGAGAGGCACACTTCATGAGGATTGCCTCCCCCCACGTTTTTAAATGGAGAAAGGGAAGTACATAAACTTCTATTGAGCCCTATGCGCTATGCACTATGGTAGTGCTTTTGCATATATCTTATATAATGGTTTTGGATGGGGAAGCCTTTTTGGAGGACAGAAGAATCCATAATGTTGCCTCCAGTACATTCCAAATTGCTCATGTGGGCAAAACTTTGAACATAAGATTATTTAATGTGCTTGATCTGGTCTTTAAATGAAAGGGCACATTTTGAGACACTGACTAACTGGTGTCCAGAAGAGGGTTTCTGGACAGTGAAAAGACCCAAATCCGAGTCATCTTAAGATGTATTCATGCCTCCCCTGAAAAAGAGAAAATCAGTGGGGAGTGGGGGATTACACTCTTCAATAATCAAAGGGCTTTCTCTTTTTAGTTGGAAAAGGAAATAAACTTTTTGGTATATAGCTTCAGATGGCAGAAATAGGATCAAAGGTGGGAATTACAGAGAGTAGGACTTCAGCTCGACCACTGATCCAGGCTATCTGGAGGTGGGATACAGGTGCTCTGTAATGACCTGGTGCTCCAGATGGGTGACGATGGTTGGACATGCACCATCACTGTGGGACACCGGGAAGAGACAGAATTCCTGGGTTAAGTGGGAAAGAGAGCTAACAGTCTGATAGACAAGGTCTGTTTCCACTCGAAGAACCTATGAATCAGCTGTGCCTGCCTACTCTCTCCACACAGGCAGGGTTGGAATCGAAAATGGTGGGTATAGTGTGTGTGTGTGTGTGTGTGTGTGTGTGTGTGTGTGTGTGTGTGTGTGTGTGTGTGTGTGTGTGTGTGTTGAAGGCCATTGCCTAAGAGTCCCTCTCACAATCATCCTGTACAATGACAATATCTCAGGATTTGGTAGTTAACTTGGGGGAGCAACAATCATTTGAATGTTAGTCCTGGTGAATTAGTTCTGAGTCTCCCCTGGAAACAGTGAGCCTTTGAACATGCCTGTCCTCGTGGGCTTGGAGGCAGGGTTGCCTTACACCTCAAGGATCATGGGACAGTATCAAATGGTGAGTAAAAGCTAGGCCCGTGCAGTCACACATAATAGGATTTAGGTTCTGGTTTGGTCTCATTATTAGCCACAGAACCTTGAGTAAATGGTCTAACCTTTTCTGGTGCCTTATTTTCCTTGCCTGTAAAATGAGAATGCTAAACCTACCTGAAGAGCTCAGTGTCAGAGTTAATGAGATGATGAGTAAGAAGCACTCAGGAGAGCTCCTGGCGCATGGCAAACACTTAATGAGTGGCTGTAGTTGGGCCGGACGTCCTGTGCGGCACACTGATCCGGGCAGGGGCTGCAATCACTTTGGACCGTCACTACCTTGGCTGTTTATTCAATTTACTTCCATGCAAGAATGTAGCTCCAAGAGAGCAGAAACATGGCTGTTTTATTCACTCTTTGATTTCTAGTAATTTGTACGGGGCCTGGAACACCTTAAAGGTTCAAAACTGGAACTAGCTGTGTCTCATTCCCCTCCGGGCCCGGTGAGTCTCTCTCCACGTCGGCAGGGACAGGCCCCCACGAGCGGCTCAGAACAGCCTCCCCTTGGCACAGTTTTGCACTGTTCACCAGACCAAGATCATGGCTCAGTAGCTGTGGCGCATAGGCTCAGTAGCTGTGGCGCACGGTCTTAGTTGCTCCGTGGCATGTGGGATCTTCCCAGACCGGGGATCGAACCCATGTCCCCTGCATTGGCAGGCGGATTCTTAACCACTGCACCACCAGGGAAGTCCCCTGGGTGACTCTTAATTACTGAAGCTTGAGAACCACTGCCTGGGTTAAGGCCCCTCTGACCCGGGCCTCCTTGCTCCTCCACCCAAATCAGTCTGTCTGAACCCAGGCAGTTTCTGCATCACACTCTTTGCACCCACAGCCCTAGAACAGGAGGGAGCCAAGGCCAGATTGACACTTGGGAGAGCCTGGGGCCTCAGGACTTGAGGTGGGACCAGGCGGGGACTGGCAAACTTGCTGTGTGGGGAAGGCCCAGCTCATGACATCAAACTTTTTATTTTTTAGTTGCTGGTCTCGAAATTCCTCTGGATTGACTAAGCCAGACCATGGAAAGTGGACATCGGCAGATGCCCGGATCCCAGCGGATCACCAGGGCAGGCCGCAAGGAGAACTTTTTGCGCTCCGGAGAAGGGAAGGGCAGGATGGGAGTTAGCAAGGTAGAGGCAGGCTGAGTGCTCTGCAGAGAAACGCTGAGTGGGAGGCTCCTGGAGAGGATGGGGCACGTCTAAGAAGATGTTTAGGTTGTTTGCTGAGCGGTATGTGAGGCAACCTTGCCTGGGCTCCCCCAGTCCTCCAGTAAATCCTATTAAACCCATGAGCATATGGTACGAGTGATTTTCGTTGTGGAAACTGAAGAAGGGTCAGAGGTTCAAGCGGAAGGCCAGGAGGATTCAGGCTCCAACAAACAATCTGGCATCCTGGAGGAGCCCAGAGAACACAGGGTCCCCCAGGACTTACATAGCCTGAGGGCTTTGGGCTTCTACAGGCCACAGAACCGGAGAAGTCAAGCAGATGTTCCCTAATCTTGGGGGTCAGGGGGCCCCTAGCCAACCACTCTCAACCCAAAGTGAGAAGACAAAAGGAAAATGTGGTTTGGCTCTATAAACGGGATACTAATTACAGCCATTTGTGCAAACTGTTTTCCATTAGTGCTTAATTGCTTACCACGTGGTATAATAACAATTACGCATTGCACGACCTACATGTCAGACTAGCTGAGTTTTATTTGTCTCCGTGTGGGCCAGTCTTCCTCATGTCTTGAGGAAGTCCGGTTGTCTGTGGGCTAACACAGTGGCTTTATTTATAACTTGAAAAAATATTATAGGCACAACACTCAGTGTATGGGTAATTCTCTCCTCTAAGAGGCGGATTACCTCATGTGCTTCAAATGTCAGTATGTTGTCTAGTTTGGGGGCTTGGCCGAAAAAAGAGAATGTGCGTTCTATTACACTTTGTATCTGTTTGTCCTTTTCTATTTAGGAGATCTATAAAGCATCCCTCACCAAAGCAATGAGGTCCCCACACACCTCTAAAACAGAACTCGAATCATCATTCCCAGCCAATGTTAGCAGCTCATCCTAAATCCACGCTTCAGGGAAGAGAATAAAATACAGAAACAATTCCTCAGGGCACAGTCAATAGAGACAGCGGATGAAAAGGCTCTTCCGCGGTTCCCCCTTAAGAACAGCTTAGAAGTAAAGGACAGCAGCTCACAAATTCAAGGAGGCTATTTCTGAGAATGAGCCTCCAACGATCTTCCAAACTCTTCCTGATGGCCTACTGTGTGCCTGGCTCTGGCCTCGGCGCCGTGAAGGCAGAGTGGGGGCCAGGGGTCAACACAAAATACACGAGTTACAAAACCTCGTTTCTGTCCTTAGGGAAATGATGACTTGGTTGGGGGAGGGGCCACAGATGAATTAAATGGGCCCAGATAAAAGAGGAGAAAGTGGGAGAGCAGAGGAGGACAGAACAAATATAACAGCAAAGCAACCTTACTTCTGCAAGTCGTCTGATCCGAGTTGAGGATGTAGCCTTGTTTGCACCTGCAGACATACGAGCCAGGAGTATTGATGCAGAAGTGGGCACAGTTATGCTCCAGGATGCTGCACATGTGGACCGCTGAAAGGGAAGACATGGCAAGTTAAGGCAACGATGATGCCTTCTCTAACTCCATCCCCCTCGCAAACATTCGTCCAGAATCTACGCTGTGAAGGAACAAGCTGCAGTCCCTACCTTCAAGGGGTAGCCTCTGGTAGGACCAGACAGTTCTACATAAATGCCAGCAGCAACATATACATAGAGGGCCGCAGAGGGTCAAAGGGAAATGATGTTAGGCTGAGCCATATGAAATTGCTGATATCCAACTAAAAATAGGTCAAAAACGACCTACAAAAACAGAAATTTCACAGTGCAATTAATAATATCCAGTTGGTGGGCAGAAGGATCAGAAAGTTTGCTGATACCAGGGGTGGCTCTGACTAGCATGTGGACTTGGTAGGCAGCAGCAGGTTTGGAGGAAAAGTTATTAGTTAAATGAGGATGTGGTAAAGAATCAACAGTTTCTCAGGATCATAAATCCCAAGAGTGATGTAATTTTTTAATAGGCAAAAGTATTATAAAAATTTTTGGAGTTAAAAAATGCACTCATATGTTTCCATAATCTTTATGTCTCTATTTAAAATATTTCTGGGGCTTCCCTGGTGGCACAGCGGTTGAGAGTCCGCCTGCCGATGCAGGGGACATGGGTTTGTGACCCGGTCCGGGAGCATCCCGCATGCCGCGGAGCGGCTGGGCCCGTGAGCCGTGGCCGCTGAGCCGGCGCGTCCGGAGCCTGTGCTCCGCAACGGGAGAGGCCACAACAGTGAGAGGCCCGCGTACCGCAAAAAGAAAAATAATAATAATAATAAATAAATAAATAAAATAAAATATTTCTGGACGGACCTAGAGTCTGTCATACAGGGTGAAGTAAGTCAGAAAGAGAAAAACAAATACCGTATGCTAACACATATATATATGGAATCTAAAAAAAAAAAAAAAAGGTTCTGAAGAACATAGGGGCAGGACAGGAATAAAGACACAGATATAGAGAATGGACTTGAGGATATGGGGAGGGGGAAGGATAAGCTGGGACGAAGTGAGAGAGTGGCATGGACATATATACACTACCAAATGTAAAACAGATAGCTAGTGGGAAGCAGCCACATAGCACAGGGAGATCAGCTCGGTGCTTTGTGACCACCTAGAGGGGTGGGATAGGGGTGGGAGGGAGACGCAAGGGGGGGGGATATGGGGATATATGTATATGTATAGCTGATTCACTTTTTCATACAGCAGAAACTAACACAACATTGTAAAGCAATTATACGCCAATAAAGATGTTAAAAAAAAATTTCTGGGACTTCCCTGTTGGTCCAGTGTTAAAGAATCCACCTTACAATGCAGAGGACGCGGGTTCGATCCCTGGTCAGGGAACTAAGATCCCACATGCCGCGGGACAACTAGAGCCCACGTGCCGCAAACTACAAAGCCCACGCACCCTGGAACCTGCGCACCACAACTAGAGAGAAATCTGCTCACCACAACGAAAGATCCTGCATGCCTCAACGAAAATCCCGAGTGCTGCAACTAAGACCCGACGCAGCCAAAAATAAGTTAAATTTTAAAAATAATAATAATGGGGACTTCCCTGGTGGCACAGTGGTTAAGAATCCACCTGCCAATGCAGGGGACATGGGTTCGAGCCCTGGTCCGGGAAGATCCCACATGCCACGGAGCAACTAAGCCTGTGCACCACCACTACTGAGCCCGCCTGCCACAACTACCGAAGCCCGTGCGCCTAGAGCCCGTGCTCTGCAACAAGAGAAGCCACCGCAATGAGAAGCCCAGGTACTGCAACGAAGAGTAGCCCCCACTCGCCACAACTAGAGAAAGCCCGTGCGCAGCAACGAAGACCCAACACAGCCAAAAAATAATAATTAATTAATTAAAAATAATAAATAAAATATTTCTGTGTTTAGTTTCTGAAGTACCTCGGCTTTCAGATACACTGATTCTTGCATAGGTCTGTTGGAGCTCATGGAAATTCTTACTGTTTTTTACATCTTAATTTATGACTTTACTCCATATAATTCAACCTGAACATATTTAAAATTAACAAGCATCAGCATAAGCAGAGTACAATTTATGCAAGTGTTGTCATAGACAAAAAGGATGTCCATATGTAGAAATGTATTTTTATAAAGCTGAAACAGAAGAGACTTTCAATAGCTAAGGACAATCCCCTCACTCCAGTGCTTAGGAAAACTCAGCTACTGAGGAAATCGATGGCATATCTTAAGTACATGTCCCTTTACTTCAAAGTAAGAAACACGGCGGGCAGCAAGTGAAAGTAAGACCTCTTTATTTCATAACACAATTTCGAATGAGTGTTCTGAGTTTACGATTGACTGTGTTTTCATTCCTGTTAGGATACAAATAATGTTAGGAAAGTTCATAGAGTAAATCCAATCAGTCATTTTTACTTCAGAGTGAAAGAAATTTCTGGTTTTGTGACCATGGGCTTAACTTCTTTATATTAAATGGGAGTAAAAATGGTACCAACCTCATAAGGGCCTTGTAAGGGTTAAAATAATTAAGATGGTAAAGTGCTTAAAACATAGCGCAGGGGAATGCTTGACATACGTTAACTGTATGGTACAAAGGAGAAGCACGGCGGACTTTTGTTTTATTTTACATACCTGGGTTCATCCTATAGATATTCATCTTCACCTTGGTTTTTCACTCAGCATTAATAACAGATTCTATCTCTATTGATATATACTATCTTTCATGGAATCTAAGATGCACCCGATTTCAGAGATGTTAAAGTGTGAGGACACATACATTGATCCTCTTTATTCAGATTCCATATTTGAGAATTTGCCTACGTGCAAACGTTTATTTGTAACCCTAAAATCAATACTCAGAGTGCTTTCGTCATCATTTGTGGACACACTCAGAGCGATGAAAAATTTAGGTCGCCAGCTGAGGTTGAACAAGACGATGCTCTGCATTCTTGTTTCTGCTCTCAGACTGTGAATGAGTATCCTTTTCAAGTGCATTTTTGTGCTTTTTGTTGATGATTTTGCTGTTTAAGATGGCCCCAAGTGTGGTGCTGAAGTGTTGGTGTTTGCTGAAGTGAAGTGTGTCTGGTGCTCCTAAGTGCAAGGAGGCTATGATGTGCCTTATGGAGAAAATGTGTGTTTGATAAATTTCATTCGGGCAAGAGTGATAGTGCTGTTGGCTGTGAATTCAATGTTCAGGAATCAACAGTATATAAAGAAGGTGTCTTTACACAGAAACACACATAAAACAAGATTATGTATTGATCAGTTGACAACAGTGTTGGACCAGAGGCTCTGAGGAACCTAACTCTGTATTCCCCCTAGGAGCTGTGGTTCAGTACTTGCTACTTCAGTCAGTGTTCACCATGACGTTATAGGACATAATTACCAAGAACAATGAGAATCAACTGTACGCCTTAGCTTTGATCAAATACATTTGATCTAGTTCATTCCTTTTAATTGCTTTATCCATTGGTCATATGACTAGTCCTCATAATATTTAGCCATTTCCCCACCAGTCCACAGTTTCGCTTTCCCAATGCTGTGATGCATCTTCTTAAATACATCTCCTTGAGCACATGTGCAGTTGTTTCTCTAGGACCGGGTCCTACTTTTTTCTTTTTTGGCTGCGTTGGGTCTTCATTGCTGTGCACGGGCTTTCTCTAGTTATGGCGAGCTGGGTCTACTCTGCGTTGCAATGCACGGGCTTCTCATTGTGGTGGTTCCTCTTGTTGCGGAGCACAGGCTCTAGGCACGCAGGCTTCAGTAGTTGCAGCATGCGGGCTCAGTGGTTGTGGTGCACGGGCTTAGTTGCCCTGCGGCATGTGGGATGTTCCCAGACCAGGGCTCGAACCCATGTCCCCTGCATTGGCAGGCAGATTCTTAACCACTGCGCCACAGGGAAGTTCCTGGGTCCTACTTCAAATAGATATCACCTCACTGTCTTGCAAGGTAGTTTATACCAGCAATGCAGGAGAGTAATGATTCCCACCTCCTCAAAACTTCAGCACTCAGGATTATCAAACGTTAAGTTTTTGACCGTGTTAAGAGGGAAAAATCATTATCCTGTTTCTAATTTGCATTTGCTTTGCACCCTGGAAGGCTCTCTTCTTTTCCTAGGCTGCTGGAGTCAAATTACCCACAGGCACAGAGGCGTTCTTATGCAACTCTCAGCATGTCACTATTTTCCTCCATAATGAAGAAAATCTGAAGTCTAGACAACCAGCAGCACAGTGGTTATACACTGGTATGAGGCCCAAGTGATGAGTCTGCTGCCCGACTTCTCACCGAGACCCTGACAGATAATTATTTTGACAGGAGATGTGAGGCAGAGAACATACCTGCTGGGCAGCAGACAGCACAGTGGTGATGAGAAAGGCTTCTGGAAATAAGACTACAGCTGAGCTTCACCATGACCTTGTATGAATTACTTAATTTCTCTGAACTCCATTTTCCTCACCTGTCAAATAGGGAAATTAAAAGAACCATTGCATAGGGTTTTGGAGAGACAGCTTGTTACTAAGACTTGTCTTGGCCCTTCCGCCTCGAACAAGTGAGGGAAGTTCATGTACGTTGCGTAGCTCTTTTTGGCTTATTTCTTTACCTGTAGAATAAAGGCATGTATGATGTCCAGGGACCTTCAGTACAGACACTTAATTATTTTCTAGAAGCTGCCTTCCTTCTCATTCCAAATGCGTGCTGACTGGGGGAGCGGCTGTGTTGGTGTGAGGCAGCCCCTCTCCTGGCCACTGCTGGGTGTTCAGGGTCTGACAGTCAGAGGCTTTTCTTGGCATTTAGCCACTAGAATTGAGGAAAAGGGGGTTTATGCCGAGCGCAAGCATATCTGGGGGCTGACAGGGTGCATGCTCTCTGCCCCTGGACCAGAGAAGTCCAAGGAGAAGCAGAGTGGGGATGGAGAGAAAGCAAAGCTGTCATTCACTATGCGTCTCCTTATTTCCATGAGTAATATAACACAATCCGCCCTTCTAAAGCTAGTTCAAGTTGAATTTCTATTACTTTCAACCAAAAGAATCCCAAACATTTTTACTAAGGTAGTATAAAAATTTTCCACCTGTAAAATTCTATAGATGAGGAATCGGTGATACTAAGAGCATCTGGCCCTAATGCCTTGCCCTCCCGTGGGGCAGGCCTTTGTGATGTGACTGAAGGGGGCACAAGAGTCCTGCCTCCTACGGTGGCCTGCAGGTGGTCTCACACCTCAGAAGGCCTTGTAGATGGATGCTGGGTCAAGGCTTTGCATTGGGCGGAAGAAATCACTAATCAGCAGACTAAGTCTTTGGCAGGATTGGATTTTTAACCAGGCGATCTGAATGTTAATAAATGTTTATTAATGAATGTGTGATTGACTAAATGAATGATCAAAAGAGTGGTGGGCTGACTGGGGGTCTTGAAAGGAACAATTACTGGGTATGGAAAGTCAAGGCCTATGGAAGTCCATCTGGCCTCACACTTAGCAACAGGGCCTTGAAGGGCTGCAGTAAGTGTGGACTTTACCCGGGCTGGTTGATGGGAGGTGTGTCTTAGGAACACTGTTAGGGCCTTCTATTGTGCCTGGCCTGGGCGGGGTGAGGCTCTTAGGGTAGGAACAACCAGCCTCCAGGCTTTAAATACCAGGCTAAGTTGACAAAGCAGATACCAAGAGGTTAAGTAAAAGCCCTGGGAATTCCCTGGCAGTCCAGTGGTTAGGACTCTGTGCTTTCACTGCCGAGGGCGAGGGTTCAATCCCTGGTGGGGGAACTAGGATCTCGCAAGTTGCTTGGTGCGGCCAAAAAGAAAAAAAAAAAAGGCAGCCCTGCCCAGGTTGCAAGTCATCAGAAGGCTCAGGACAGACATGCATTTTTCAGCCCCTAGATTCAAGTGTCCTCTCTCACTGGGTGGCAAAAATGGTGGGCCCCAGGATGGGTAGGTTTTGGTCATCTTGTAGACAGGGCCTCATTCACAGGAGGCCTCTAAGATTCTCTTGGAGGTCTCGGAGTGGCCTGAGAGTGCAAACTCCGGAGCCCTCCTGCCCCCAGCTGTGGCTGGTGTGGGAATTCACTGCCTGTGGGTACAAAGCCACTGCTGTGCCTGAGTTCACGTCCACACAGCCAGTGAGCACAAGAGCCTAATCTCTTCCTAATTGCACGATAAAGGTTCCTGTCTTGATCACTCCTGGAGATACCCCGTCCCCACCAATCCACAGATCCAGCAGCATTTTTCGGTTCTGCCCAAAAGCACACGAGCCTCAGCTCAGCTCCCCTCTGAAATCCCTTCTCTAGGTGCACTCTGACCTCCACGTCCCTGCCTAGCCTCTCATCAGCATTTCTCAAGCTGTGGGTTATGTCTCCTTAGCAGGTCACGAAATTAACAGAGACTCTGGACTCATTTTTTTGTTTTTGTTTTTAAATGAAATAGAAAAAACTATTAAAAATATCATTCTTTTCCTGGCTTACTGCAATCGTCCTCCCTACACATCTCTAGCCGGTAAACTCCTACTCTCTTTTTTTTTTTTTTTTAAGATTTATTTTTTATATATTTATTTTATTTATTTTTGGCTGCGTCGGGTCTTAGGTGAAGCATGAGGGATCTTTTCGTTGCGGCGTGCGGGCTTCTCTCTAGTTGTGGCGTGCGGGTTTTCTCTTGCCTAGTTGTGGCGCGCAGGCTCCAGAGCACGTGGGCTCTGTACTTTGCGGCACGCAGGTTCTCTAGTTGAGGCACGCGAGCTCAGTAGTTGCGGCACACAGGCTTACCTGCTCGGCGGCATGTGGGATCTTAGTTCCCTGACCAGGGATCGAACCCGCATCCCCTGCATTGTAAGGAGGCTTCTTTACCACTGGGCCACCAGAGAAGTCCCCCCTACTCCTCTTTCAAGTCTGTGTAGCACATAGTAGTTAAGATGTAGGTTCTGAGCCAGAATGCCTGGGTTCACACCTCAACTCTGCCACTTAGTGCTATGTGACCTTGGACAAGTTACTGAACTTCTCTGGGTCTCTATTTCCTCTTCTGTAAAATGGGAATTATAGGAGCACCTACTTCACAGGTTTGTTGTGAGAATAAAATGAGTTAACATACGCTAATAGCGCAAAACAGCACATGCACATACTAATAACAATAAGTGTTAGTTATAATCATTATTATCTCTTTAAAGCTCTCCTGGACTCCCTAGGCAGACCCTGGCATTCTTTGATCAGAGGGCCCCCAGTGCCAGGTGACTTCCCAAGGCCTCTGAAGTGCATACTTCATATAGCCAACATCCCATTTCTCTATGATGAGAGCATCTTCCCACCAGCCTGAAACCCTCAGACCTGGCAGGTGGAGGGTAAGAGTTCTGAAGCGAGAGAGACTCCAACTCTGCCGCCTGAAGCCGCTTAGCCTTTCTAAGCCCCAGTTTCTACTTCTGTAAAATGGGATAATAATAGTACCTGCTTCACAGGGCTGTTGTAGTATTCAATGAAATAACATATTGGAAAGTACCTAGCCCAGGACAAAACTGGCTGTTAGCCTCAGAGTGTAGCTCAATAAATGTTTAAGGAACAAATGAGACTTCCAGAACGCCAGAGAACTGCCATCTGCAACATGGTAGACACTGTTGTCTGAGGATTGGAGGGCAGGTCAAAGCTGAGGCCGTCTGCCTACCCTGCTGGTGCTCCGTGTGTCTGACCGTAATCACATACAACATGGTGCACACTGAATGGGGCTCTACAGTTTATAACGCCTGTTCACGCATCTACTCTCCGCAGGTAAAATCCCCAGTTTACAGATGTGCTCAGCATCTGTACAGCTGGCAGGTGGGGTCATTGAAACCTCAGTCTGCCCCTCCCCATCGCAAAGGCTTCCCATCAAACTCCGAGGTGAATGTCAACCTCAGAGCCGGTGTGCCTAGCCTGGCTGGACTGCGGAGGCTGCCTGCAGAAAACCGTTTACCTTAAAAGAGGGATTTCTATCTCCCAATGCGGAGAGGAATGAAATAAGCAAGAGGTTTGGAAGTAGAACCCACCATCTCCTGGCTGCTTGGGAATTCACTTAACAAGTTTACAGTCCTGTAGAAGGGAGGGATGGCATCGTGCTGCCTCCCCAGATTTTCGTGAGGATAAAGTGCGAAAACACAAGAGAAAGTGCTTTGTAAATGTTAGTTATTGTGATCCTTACTGCAGAGGCCCCGGGGCCTCCTTCACCTTTCAAGACAGTTGACAAGTCTGCTCAGCAGAGCCCTGTGATGAGGAGAGACAGGAGCTGGTCTTCTGTGGAGGAGGAAGAGGGACTCAGTTCCCGGGCCCTAACAAAGGAATGAATGAATGGCACAATACTGATGTTTTCTTAGAGCTTCAAGATTACAAAAACGGGAGTAGCCAAACTTTTAATTTTGCTGCCAGGCCATAAAGCACAGAGAAGGTTCTTCTATGAACAAGTCCATATCCTCAGCCTCATTATATTACCTTTCCCTTTGGTGAGCCATTCAGAGAGCTTATAAAAGAACTCATCCATTAACATTTTTCCAAGACAACTGAATAAACACGTCAAAACTGTTACAGAACCAATTTCTTTTTTAAAATATTTCCAGGAAAGAGGGAATACAAATTCTGCAGAAGTCATTTGAAGTCATAAACCTTGAAAATGTTTGCAGTGCATTCTACTGGCTGAAGTTTTCCAGGTGACTCAGGCCACGGCACGCCACAGAGACCCAGCCCCTCTGCGGCGCCAGGGAAATAGCACTTCTGAATGTTTTCCAAGCGACATTGCAGAGCAAAAGTTTCTTTTTCCTTCATGGCGTTGATTTTTTAAGTAAAACTTTTGATTTTGGAGTCAAGAATTAATGGCGTCTCTGCTTTTTGAAGTTAGTTTTCAGCAGAGAATTTTTTTAAAAAGACGTCAAAAGCACACCGTACTTCCTTCCTGAGGCTTTGACAGGGTCGGGGGGAGGTTGGTGGCGGGGGTGGGGGGTGTGTTTCTAGGCTTTGTCACATTCTGAGAACTGGTCTAAAGGTTCCTGCTCCCGGTGAGTTGGAGATGAGTCTGGTCCTTAAGGTCATTCGCCATGCAGACTCCAGGGAAATACTGGTCATTTCAGAATAGATACTTGCTTTTGTTTTCCCATCAAAGAAGCATGGCAGTTGGAGGGGACAGGGACCAATGGGGGTGGGCAAAGCTGGACTGGACACTGTTTACCAGGTCAGGAGGCTTGTTTCCCATTTCCAGGGACCAGTGTGGAGCCTGGGTTGGCAGGCTGGCACCCTGTCCTTCTGGAGGAGAAAAGGACGAGAAGACAGTGGCAGGAGCAGGAAACTGGGGAGAGGGTGAGTTGACCTGCTGGGAAAGCTGAGGCAGGAGCTCGGCTTGGAGGTAAGTGTGGGAGGAGTGTGGCAAGAAAGTGTGAAAGAAGCCTTGTGGAGTGCAGGGTTAGAAAGCAAGATGGGGAAGAAGACCCTTAAAGCGGAAGAATGCAGCTCAAGGACTTGGGGAAGCATGTCCTTGCAGAAGGAGTCGGGAGGCACCTGCCATCCTATCAGGTGGGAAGGTACCAGGAGCACGTGTTGGTCTTCCCCGTACACTGGGCCTCTTTCTGGGTTGAGAAAACATCCACTGCTAGCACCACCATGGGTGGTGGGGCAAAAATGCTCAGTATTCCACACCATCCAAGGAGAAGTTATGTTATTATTTTTGCCCTCCCATTCCCATGCTTACTACACCTCATGAATTCCAACCTAGGCAATGCCAGGGCAAGCCAATATGCTGGAGAAAAACTTCCCCTACCTACTGTTACTCGTTCTGCAGTTTGAGTGTAAACGTCCCTTCCTCAGGGAAATCTCCCTGAGCCCCCTGGCCTAGGTCAGGTCCTGTCCTGAATTCTTCCTCTGTTACACTGTTACAACTGCAGTTACTTACGTATTTGTATAACTGCATCCTTAATATGTCTCCTTGGCCAGAGCGTGAGCCCAAGAGAACACTGTGTCTACCTTGGCCTTTGCTAAACACCCCTTGCCAGCCCGGTACCTGGGACCAGGTTAGCACAGAATGAACACTGGAAGATGAATGAACTCATCCTAACGATCCCCTGAGAAAAGCCACAGAGAAACAGGACTTACTGCACAACTTGTTCTGGAACACTGAGGTCAGTGACTCCATCTGGCTGAAGTTGGCCACCAGGAAGACGTGGTCCTCGTGGGGCTCGCTGCCGATGGCCTTCAGCGTGTTGAAGTCCACTTGGCCCACGCCGATGGCAAAGATCAGGATGCCTGTGTCCCGGGCCTTTGCGGCTACCTCAGCCACCGAGTCCTGGGGCCTCCCGTCGGTCACAATCATTATGACCCGCGGCACGTTCTCCCTCAGTGGCCGGGCACCTTCTGCTTCTGAGAATGCGATGTTCAGGGCGTACTGGATGGCCAGCCCCGTCATGGTGCCCGTGGACAGATGCCGCATCCTCTTGACGGCGTGCTCCACCTCGGACTTCCTCTTGAAGGTCTTGAGGGAGAACTCGTTCTTCACGGTGCTGCCATATTGGAGCAGGCCCACACGGGTGACGTCAGGGCCAATGTCCAAGAACTGCAAGATGTCCACGATGAACTCCTTGACCTTTGCATAGTCGTGGGTGTTGACGCTGCGGGAACTGTCAATGATGAAGACCACGTCTGCCCGCTTGTTCTCACAGGAGCTCTCTGGGGAAAGAGGGGAGGGCAAACGCATCAGAAGAGTGTTAAGCATAAACACACCACTATATATAAAATAGGTAACCAACAAGAGCCCACTGTATAGCACAGGGAACTCTCCTCAGTATTTTGTAATAACGTATAAGGGAAGAGAATCTGAAGAAGTTATATATACATATATATGTACAACTGAATCACTGTGCTGTATACCTGAAACGAACACGATATTGTAAATCAAATATATTTCAATTAAAAATAAAGAAAAGAAAAGGAAAGGAAAGAAAAGAAGGGTGTTAAGGACCCAGTGCAGGTTGGAAATCCTAGGGCCAGGGATCACCTTTCAAACCTCCCGTCTTCATCGTTTTTCTTCCCCCCTTGGGAAGGTTGTAAGGGTGTATATGTGCATGACTGGGTGATCATGGGTATTGGCAACAAAGATACTATTTCTTTTTACAAGATAAATGAACTTCAGTTTCTAGAAAGTCATCAATGCAGTTTTCAGGTTGGCAAACACCTGAGCAGGGTCAAAATTACTTTATCATTTACTGCACAGCACATAGGCTCGGCTGGATACTGCAGGGAGTATAGAAGACACTTAGCGGGGGCTTCCCTGGTGGTGCAGTGGTTAAGAATCCGCCTGCCAATGCAGGGGACACGGGTTCGAGCCCTGGGCTGGGAAGATCCCACATGCCGCAGAGCAACTAAACCCGTGCGCCACAACTACTGAGCCTGAGCTCTAGAGCCCACGAGCCACAACTACTGAGCCTGCAAGCCACAACTACTGAAGTCTGCGAGCCTAGAGCCCATGCTCCACAACAAGAGAAGCCACCGCAATGAGAAGCCCGTGCGCCCCAACGAAGAGTAGCCCCCACTCACTGCAACTAGAGAAAGCCCGCACGCAGCAACGAAGACCCAACACAGCCAAAAATAAAATAAATAAATAAATAATTTTTTTTTTTTTAAAAAAAGAAGACACTTAGGGGGGACGACCCAAATCAAGGAGCTTACAGTCTACCTGGGGAGACTTAATTACTGGAACAAGGAAAGAATAACTAGTATGAAACTATGTGGTGCTGACACTAGATGTTCAGAGAACAGGGATATCAGTGGGCTGGAGTCAAGGAGATGCGACACAAGCTGGCTTTACAGATGCATAGTGTTTGGACTGAGAAGGAACACATGGAGACGGACACATGAACAAAAGCCCAAGATGGCATGAATAGAGTGGATAAAAGAACGAGTGGTAAAGGCCCTGCTAGGAGTTATGGACAGGAATTAAGTTGGAGGGGTAGCATGAAGCCAGTTACAAAATGACTTTAAATTCAGACTGAAATTTGTACATGATGCCACAGGTGATGGGCATAATATGCTTAGCATTATGTAACGTCTCTTCTGTAGGGAAGTTACATAATAAAAAGTCAACTGAGTGGGGCAGAAGTTTGTGGAGAGGATATGGACAGAAGGGAACCCTCCTACACTGTGGGTGGGAATGTACATTGGTGCAGCCACTGTGGAAAACAATATGAAGGTTCCTCAAAAAACTAAAAATAGAGCTACCATATGACCGAGCAATTCTACTCCTGGGAATATATCTGATAAAAAGAGAAATACTAATTCAAAAAGATATATGCACCCCAATGTTCATTGCAGCTCTATTTACAATTGCCAAGATACGGAAGCAACCTAAGTGTCCATCAACAGATGAATGAATAAGGAAGATATGGCGTGTGTGTATGTGTGTGTGTGTGTGTGTGTGTACACACACACACACACACACACACACTGCAATACTACTCAGCCACAGAGAGAATGAAATTCTGCCATTTGCAACAACGTGCATGGACTTGGAGGGCATTACACTAAGTGAAATAAGTCAGACAGAGAAAGGCAAATACTGTATGATATCACTTATATGTGAAATCTAAAAAAATAAAACTAGTGAATAAAGCAAAAAAGAAACAGACTCACATATGTAGAGAACAAACTAGTGGTTACCAGTGGGGAGAGGGAAGGGGGAGGGGCGATATAGGGGGAGGGGATAAAGAGGTACAAACTACTATGTATACAATGAATAAGTTACAAGGATATATTGTACAGCACAGGGAATATAGCCAATATTTTATGACTATAAATGGAGTATAACCTTTAAAAACTGTGATATCACTATGTTGCACACCTGTGACTTATAAAATATTGTACATCAACTATACCTCAGTTTTTTAAAAAAAAAACAAAAAACCCCACAAAAAACAGTTGAGTCAGGCAGGGGTTTGCAGGGTGGATGATCCAGACCATTTCTGTACAAATCTGGTTGAGAGAGAAAGTTAATCTCAACCAGGGGTGGGTGGTCGGGGGAGGGAGGTGGGGGCAGTAGTGGAAATGGAGAAGGTACCTGGCCAAGAAACATGTCAACAAAGGGCACAGTTAAATTGGAAGAAGGTTAATGTCGAAGTCTCTCCCTCACCACCACAATCGCCATACTCATTCATCAAGCGCGCAAGCAAGAAGGCATTCTGGGAAGCGGGTGAGATTGGATGAGATGAGAGGCCTCTGGCCTCACAGGGTGGAGGCTGGGCGTTCCTGCTGGGATTTCTCAGATGTTCTGAGCTATGGCCTCCAGCCCCTCCCTCCCCCTCTCTTTCCCAGACCTCCCACTGCTAAATCCGGATTTGATAGGGATTAGAAAAGGGATCTCAAATGCTTGCCCTAAATCCCGATCACTGCAGCTGCAAGAAAGAGGGAGAAAACCAGAAATGAAGCAGTGAACCCAGTCATTGACATGAGAAGTGGGAAAGGCGGGTGAGGTCATCCCATCCACGCGGGCCTGCCAGGTCGCGACTCGCCCCTGAGCACCTGCACACACACCTCATCCGTTGCAGTCTCACAAGTCTAACAATTTTAGGGGAGGAAGCACGCCCGCATGCCAGCATCATGGCAGAAAGCCAACCTTCTGTGGCACCCACATATAACACTGGAGGCTGGGTGAACTTAAGGTGAGTTTCTCAAACCAGAGCTCCCAGAAACTGCCTTTGAGGGCACAGGGGTAAGATCAATATCAACCCTGACATTTGCAGGGTGTTTTAACGTCTTTACTCCAGAGAGCTTTCATCATCACTACGGTCTCATTTGATTTCTAGAATAAGCTCTTAAGAAAAGAGCTAGGAGTACCGTACCCATTGGACAGATGAGAACATGAAGGCACTGAGAGTTTGAAAATCTCTTACAATTTAGAAAAAGAAAACCTATATTGAGACAACACCAACACCCACCTCACTGGGTGGTTGTGAGGATCTGAGGAAATGCTGTGGGTAAAGAGCTTAGCCTTGGGCCCAGCATGTGGAAAGCCCCAATGTGTGGGAGCTGCATATGCAGGCTCTGCTCGGCCCACATCGGCCCCACAGTCCACACCTTCCTAGGCCCAGGCTGGGGAGGGGCAGGGCTGCTGCTGCTGTGTAGTTCGTGCTGCACACAGGCGCCTGCCCAGGGAAGCAAGGGGCCTGAAATCCAGGCTAGCCCTGAGCCCCAGGGGCTGCGTCCACCCTGAGAGGCACCTGGAGGGAGTGCCTTTCTCTAATTTTCACAGAGGTGTCTATAGTCCAGCACACGGTCCTGGGCCAGAGCACAGCATGACAGACCTGCGGGTCCCAGGAAAGAGGACAAGGGCCAGGACTGAGGCCACTCCAGGAGCCACACCTGCCCCCCATTTCAGCCAGAACTTCATGCAGGGAGAATGTGACCCAATCATCTCCACCTGCTCAGGAGGACCGGAACCAGCCCAGACCCTGCCATGGAGGAGGATATTAATGAAAGACTCCTTGGAAGGGAGAGAGGGATAGAGTCTGCAGACTGGCTCCCTAAGAACTCTCCTCCTCTGGAAATCTTTGGAAGCAGGGGGTCCTCTGGGACTGGGATTTTTACTGTGGGTCTCAGTCATGGTGTCAGCATCCCAGGAAGCATCGCAATCAATTTAGAGGGAAGCCTGGAAGTTCCACGGGGAATTATGTGCTCAACTGGATTAGTTCCCATCAAAACAAATGGGGAGTTTCCACAATGCCTGGCATTCACAAAAACACCACAAAGGTTCGAAATAGAGTTGGAGGGAACCTCCAGAGAGCAGTGATTGTGAGTTGAAAACGACGAGTCCTGGCAGCCCAAGTGACCGAGTTTCTTCAGGATATCTCCTCAGGTCCCTCGAGAGCTCAGAACCACAGCACTGCAGCTTGTCCCTGAAAGGGCCAGTTCAGTGGTTCTCAAGCTCGAGGTGCCTCCCAGTTCCCAGGAAGACTTGTTAAAAACTAAGGTCAGGGCTTCCCTGGTGGCGCAGTGGTTGAGAGTCCACCTGCCGATGCAGGGGATGTGGGTTCGTGCCCCGGTCCAGGAAGATCCCACATGCCGCGGAGCGGCTGGGCCCGTGAGCCACGGCCGCTGAGCCTGCGCGTCCGGAGCCTGTGCTCCGCAACGGGAGAGGCCACAACAGTGAGAGGCCCGCGTACCGCAAAAAAAAAAAAAAAAAAAAAAAAAAAAAAACTAAGGTCACTGGGCCTCACTTCCAGAATTTCTGATTCTGTAGGTCTAGGCTGGCACTTGAAAATGTGCATTTCTAGCAAGTTCCTGGGTGAAGTTGATGCCACTGGTCCAAGGACCACACTCTGAGAAACCACTAGTTTAGGAACTAGAGAGATTTCCGGAGAAACGAAGTTCTGGCAAGTCTTGACCTCATATCTCACTGTGAACTCCCCAACGTGGGAAACTAATCATCTCTATAGCCATGCGGTGGGAATACAGTCAGTCTTCAGTCAACATTTGTGGAGTTAAATGGAATTCTGGGTGGTGGAGCCAAGGTTTCAGGTGGAAGGGACTGAGTCAGAGCAGGCAATTCAAGGAGGTGGATTAAAACCACAAAGTCAAAAAGTGCTAGAGCAGGTCTCTGGGTCCTGCTAACAGAGTCACAGATTCTAGGACCCAAATCTTTGCCATTTTATGAGGGAGCATAGCCACTTTTGAACTTCTGGTCCATGGACTCACAGACTAATAAGATCTTAGTGCTGGAGGGTCTAAATAGAGTCCAAGTTACTCACTTTACAGAAGGGGAAACTGAGGCCCAGGGAGGTGACTCTATCTCCATGAGGCCTCATGGCTCATTAGGGTCAGACCTGGGACCATCCTGGTGCCTTTTCCCCATGTCATGGTGGGCATCCGGGAAAACTCTCAATACCGCTGGCATTACCATACGCGCTCTGTAAATACTTGGGGACATTCTGAAATATTTGCCTCACAGTTTCTCCACACGGGGACAGCTGAGAGATGTTTCCAGAAAATGGACTCTCCTCTGTGCGTGTTCCTTTCACATACTGGTTCTGATAAACAGCCTCCCTCCCTGTCTCAGCCTGTGAGAAGAACACACACGATCTTCCTCCTTGCCCCTCACAACAGACTTTCCACAGCAGTTGGAAGAGGGTTTCTGGGCACATCATAAAAACGTCATCCCTTGAACCAAAAGAGTAACGGTCTGAGCTTGTGAACAGGACTTCCAGTTCTGTCAGCTTGACTCTGCAGCCTACTCAATGGGCAAACAAGTGTCTCTTCCCCCTGCAGAGAAGGTGAACCTGAGCCCGAACAATTTTAAGCAACATTCCCACCCCAGCAGGATTACAACGTGCAGCCTTGGAACTATTTCCTTCCTCTCAGGATTGTAGATTTGTGGCTAATCGGTCTCCCTTGCTGCAGCTCGATTTAATTACGGCCGTGTAATTGTACAGTAAATATTTGGTACCATCTGCCTGGAGAGGTCAGGGCATGTTTGGAGAAGGAAGATATGTGAATCTCGATGACAAGGGTAAAATCATTTCATCCAGAGACTGAAAGGGGCTCTGAAATGCTCAGTGAAACAGCAGCAGAGTCCTATGACCTCAGGGCAAGCCCAGCCAATACCACTTTCTGTCCATGTGGTCTTAAACCTCTCCTTCACCTCTTTGACCCTCAGTCTCTTCTTCTGCGAAATGAGAATAACAATACCTCACAGGGCTATCGGGATACTCAAAAGAGAATATAATAATAATTTATAGGTACTGTTTATTGAGCACTTAATAAGTACCTGGCCTTGTTCAGAGTACTTTTACACGGGATGGCTTATTTATTCTTCACACCCAACTTAGCAAGTAGGTACTATTCCCATTTTACAGATGAGAACAATGCGTCTAGAAAGCTTAGATATCTAGCTCAGGGCCTCATACTTAGGAGGAGCCCGGCTCTGAACTCATCTTGTCTGGCTCCGTAGTCCATACTCTTAACCACCAAGCAATGCTCAGAAAGGATTCTGTCCTTTTAGACCTGCCTTTCCCAGATGCACCAGAACTGCACTGGCTCTCTGGGGTCAATTCTTTCCTTCCCTGGAATCAGGGCCTGAAAGCTATGGCTCAAAATTGCCTGTCTCCTGCCAACTGCATCTCCCCTGCTAAATGCCTATTTGTGTTTCTTTAAGATTTAATAAAATGATGAAAACAGATGCTTGCCTCTCTGAATAGCAGCGGCTCAGCACATGGGGCTGCTAGTGGTTCACATTCTCATGCACTTAACTTGCCTACTGTGAGAGCTGTAGGAGCAGGGCCCTGGGGGAGGCGGAAGAATGGGACAGGTATGACAGAAAGTCGATCACCGATCGTTGACGGAACAGGAGAGACATGATCTGGACAACAGGCAAATGCCCAGGGTGGGGTGGAGAATGGAAATGGATTTCAGAAAATGCGATGCTTCCTAACAATTCCCAGCAAAGTTCCCACAAGTAGATGGTTTGTGGGCACTTTAAAAAAAGAACTGTGGGGGCTTCCCTGGTGGCTCAGTGGTTGAGAGTCTGCCTGCTAGTGCAGGGGACACGGGTTTGAGCCCTGGTCTGGGAGGATCCCACATGCCGCAGAGCGGCTGGGCCCGTGTGCCACAACTGCTGAGCCTGAGCGTCTGGAGGCTGTGCTCCGCAACAAGGGAGGCCGCGATAGTGGGAGGCCCGCGCACCGCGATGAAGAGTGGCCCCCGCTTGCCACAACTGGAGAGGGCCCTAGCACAGAGGCGAAGACCCGGCGCAGCAGAAATAAATTAATTAATTAATAAACTCCTACCCCCAACATCTTCTAAAAAAAGTAATAGTCTCCTCAGCCGTAAACCAGGGACAATAGCGCCTACCTCATAAAGTCACTGCACTCAATAAAAAATATCAGCCTTCTACTGGCGTTTGAAAAAGCACACCCTCATTTAAAAAAAAAAAAAAAAAAGAACTGTAAAAAATATAATGATACAAGGGGAAAAAATGGAATATTTTCTAGGACAGTGCAAGAGTGGATGGACGAGGGGACTGAAGTATGATTTCCAGGTGACATTAAAGGCCAACTTGAGGGTGGTGAGCACGAAACTGAAGGGACACTGATAGCATGTGGTGGGTCTTGCTCTGGCTACGCCCAGCTGCACAGGAACAGGGGAAGAGCAGGCAGAAGTTGATATAACCAGGGTTGTCATTTAGCCAAGCGAGAGTGATGAATCAGGAGAGCGACAAAGGTAGGCAACAGAACGACTATAAAGATTTCCTCTGAAATTAAACTGGGGGAACAGGAAGTAGAAGACAGGAAGGGGTGAAGGGCAGAGAAAAAGCAGCAGGGCCAGTGGATTGAAAGTCCAGATGAGGTCACAGCATTGTTGAATCCTAGAAGGGGTGAGCTGGGGAAATAGGAGGTTTAAATTGAGATGATGAAGGGACTGCAGTTATTATAATCACAGGGTCAGGAGTATGGTAAGAGAGGTGAATGGCTGAGATACAGTGGAGGACACGAATACTCCAATAATGATCCCACAAAGGAGGGATGACCAGAGTAACGTTGCAGAAAGTGGCAAGGAGCCGAGAGCTAAAACTGGTTTTGCAACTAGGACTAACCAGAGGGGTTTCTTTAATTCCCTAAGAGTGACCAGAAACACTTTGGAACGTGATTCAAAGGTCATAAAGGGCCAGTGAAAAAACTAGCTCACCAAGAGTTTCAAAGGGAGAAAAGCAGTTTTATGATTACAGAAAGCGGGGGTGGCGGTAGGGAGAACTTGATGATTTTGAGCCAGCAGGAGACTGAGAAGGGAAAAAAAGCACGCACAATTCATGTTTTTACTCCTAGTTAGGATAGATCAGGAGAATCAGAGGAAATCTATAGTTTGGATCTCAGCAAGACAAATAATTGACTCCAGTGAGGAAGAAATGCAGATTCCACATATTTAGACCTGTTAGGTAGAGCAGTTAAATAAAGCCAATCTTTGAACAAATATTCAGTGAGAACCTATTGTGTGTCAGGCTCTGGGAATATGACGAAGGAAGACTCCCAGCTGTTAACAGCAGGCGTACAGACACATAATAACAGGATACAACAAAATAGGCAGACTAAAAAGATAAGTAGGATGCTCAGAGAGAAAGGGAGAGCATAGCTGACTACCTCTGGGTGTGGGTACCCAGGCTCCAGGGCAGGATGAGCAATGTCCCCTTTTTTTTCTTTACCTTGTCCCTGGCAGACATTACGAATCAATTCCCATCCTCTCCCACTCAGCCTGGACTCAGCCTCAGGATCCTTTCAACACTGCCCTGCAAGTACCTACAGACGATGAAATGGAATTATTTTGCCAATCTGGTTTTAGAGTCTGGGGCTCTACAACAAAGGTTGAAGTACTCAATTTTATCTACTTCTAAGAAACTGAATAAAGGTAAGTTAGCTAATCATACTTTTGAGACATTATCTGATAATTAGTGCTAACTTACTACAATTCAATGAGAAATAATAAGGGTGGCCATGTCGACGGCCTGCCCATGAACTTTTAGATAAAGTCACATTTATGATGGAAGGCTGCTGGTGGGCATGGGGTCAGAGCACAGGAAATAGAAATTCTCTAAGAAATAGTCTCCTCGGGCTTCCCTGGTGGCGCAGTGGGTTAAGAATCCGCCTGCCAATTCAGGGGACACGGGTTCGAGCCCTGGTCCGGGAAGATCCCACATGCCGCGGAGCAACTAAGCCCGTGTGCCACAGCTACTAAGTCTGCGCTCTAGAGCCTTCGAGCCACAGCTACTGAAGCCCGTGAGCCACAACTACTGAAGCCCACGCCCCTAGAGCCCGTGCTCTGCAACAAGAGAAGCCACCACAGTGAGAAGCCCACGCACCGCAACAAAGAGTAGCCCCTGCTCGCCGCAACTAGAGAAAGCCCGCGCGCAGCAACAAAGACCCAACACAGCCAAAAATAAAACAAATTAAAGAAATAAATTTATAAATAAAGGAAAGAAATAGTCTCCTCAAATTGTACAAGTGGTATGTATCCTCCACTATAAGAATATAAAATAGCACATCAGAATTCAAGGAAATTGCATCCCTTAAGCAATTGGTTTATGTGTTTTGAACTATATGGGCTTAACAAAGACAGACAGACAGACTGAGAGAAAAGACGTGATGGCGTAACACCCACCATCACGCTCAATGAGCTTGAGCCCACAGACACCTGAGATGTGGCCCCTGTGGCCACCTCATGTGTTCCATCCCCATGTGCCTCTAGACTATGACCAGCCCTGTGATCTACAGGTGATCTCGTGGATATTTCAGAGGCAATTTGGAGCACCTTTGATTTTTGCCTCCAGTGCGACTTAACCTGCAATTCCCCTGTATTTAGGGCTCTTGACTAGGGTGCCATGGTCCTTGGGCAGGGCTGAAAGGACCACATTTCAATTCTTCCCCCTCTAATTCCCTTCTTCGTCAGGTGCCAGCTACTGCATTGCCTCACGCCAGCCGTTTTACAACGCAGATGATGAGCTATGGCTTCCTCTGAATCAATCATGCTCCACTCACATCTTCCTAAAGAACCCCTGGGGAGTGGCCTGAAAAGCTGATCATATTATATTATGGATACACCCTGGACTTCTTAATGGGATCTAAGACATATCGTAGACACATTAGAAAATCAGTTCCCACTTGGTAACATTTTCCAAACAGTTTTCCAAATTCTGGAGGCATTTGCGGTTCTCACTACACCACTACACACTATGCTGGAAGGAATCGCTTAAAAAGCTGAATAGCAGAGTCAGGACCAGAAAGGATTTCTGAGGGCTGGAATAATGAGTCAAAATTAACAAGAGGAGGGAAGGGTGAGCTGGGACGAAGTGAGAGTGTGGCATGGACATATATACAGTACCAAATGTGAAATGGATAGCTAGTGGGAAGCAGCCACGTACTATACAGGGAGATCAGCTCGGTGCTTTGTGACCACCTAGAGGGGTAGGATAGAGAGGGTGGGAGGGAGACGCAAGAGGGAGGGGATATGGGGATGTATGTATACATTTGGCTGATTCACTTTGTTATAAAGCAGAAACTAAGATACCATTGTAGACCAATTATACTCCAATAAAGATGTTAAAAAAAAAAAAACAAGAGGAAATCTAAGTGGTATATATGTCAAGCCCTGAACATAAGGTTCAAAAAATCAACTGTATAAACCACAGAAAGGAGACATCTGGACTGACAGCTAGTCACGAGATAAAATCTCCAGCCAGGACAGCAAATCCCAAGCCTTGCGCGCCGGCCCCGCGACCCCCAACTCCAGCACCTGTGAGACACCAACCCCCCCCAGCCCCGCCCCCCGCTAATCAATCCCAGCCTCAGAATCAAAGCTCAGCCACAGGGGTCCTCTGGGCACAGCGTCCCCCGTCCCCTTCCCACCCCCTAGTGCCTGGAGGGGGCTTGAGAAACAAAACCGATTTGCCAGCCAGACATTCTCTCCACTCGCTCCCATTAGAGCGCTCCAGGCCTTAATGCCCCATCATCTCACCGTTGGTTTTCCTGGCCTGGGAGAGTACAGAGACTCTCTCCACAAATGCACCTTACTCTTCCCCTCTTTATAGCAGAACTTTCCGACAATGAAATATTTTGGTGAGTTTCGTCAGAGTCACAGTAGCTCAACCCGGCAGCTGTGAGTTCTCAGGATCAATGAGCCCAGGATGCTGTCTCAACAAAGCAATTTCTTCAAAAGCCACCATCCTAAGGGTCACTGACAGCAAGGTCATGGGAGAAGGAACTAATGAACTCTTTAGCCTCCTGGACCCACCCACCACTCCCTGCCCTATATCTACACCTCAGTGATATCTAGGTTTGTAGGTCCCTACGCGTCATCCTCTCTCGGTTGCCTCCTCAGCGTAAGCCTTGGCCCTGTGGTCACCTAGGTCTGAGCATTCTCCTACCAGCATCTCATGTATGGAGCTACCGGCCACATGTAGTGTCTTCTATGAATCCCTAGTACCCAGCAGAGTGCAATGCACGTAGATGCTCAGTAGGGTCTTGGCTTCTTTCCTTCGGGATGCATATGTGATGGGTGGGGTAGGAGGGCAAAGAAAGGAGAAGTTGCACGTACCCCTCCACGAGCCAGAGTGGGCTGGGGGAGCTAGTCAGTGGAGGTACAATAAAAACAGCCCACAGTGGGGATCATCAGTGTCCTGATGACATCAGAAACACCTGGGGGTACTTATTTAAAATGATGAATCCTGGGCAGCAGCCTAGACCCAGTGAATTAGAATCTTTGAGGCTAGAGCCCACGAACCTGCACTTAGACAGTTGTTCCGGATGATTCATAGGTGTGACAGACCTGAAGACTCCATCCCCAGGGGCATGGGAGCCTGGGAGACCATCAAAGAGGCCACACAGCAAGAGTCCAGAAGAGACCCCTTCCTGTGTCTCCGCACCCTCCTCCGCAAGACCGGGAGAGACCTTGTAAATATGGAAACCTCACGTCCTGGATTCTCTCATGGGTTCTGATCCACGTCTGGTCCATTGTCAGATCATGTGTAGGTCAGCTGTGTCCTGGCTTTTGATTAGGTTCAGAAAATGAACAAGGTAGGCACCATTATTACTTGCAACTTACAGACGAGGGCCCTGAGGCTTAGAGAGGCTAAATGACAAGTCCACTGGCATGGGGAGAATGAGTGGTACGAGACAGGGATTTCACATCCAAGCCAGTCTGATTGTAGTACCTGCATTTTTAGCCTCCGTTTCCCAGCAGGCGACCTAGCATGAAGTGTCTCCTCTGAACAGAGAAACGTCCCAGAGGAGAGGCTTATGAACTTACTCTCCCAGTCACCAGTTAACACATTAAACCCCAGTTAATATCTGGGAGGGCCAACGGCAGAGACTTGAATGAGACTCAGGACTTAGAGCTCAACTCAAGACACACTCCCCCAAGTGCAAAGTCCTCTTCACCCTCTGTCCTGGGCCAGTGCCTTTGGCCCCAGAGCTTCACCTTCATTTTATTAAGTTCTTTCTGATACCTACGAGCACACCCGCTGCACCTACTCGAGTCCACAAGTGCCTCTTGCACCCCCAGGCAGTGATGACAGTAGCACAACTAGTAACAATGTGCAGTGACGTCATCCCACAAATTCCGTATTTGCTGGCCTGCAAGCCCCCCCAAACCATAAGGCAAACCTCTGAGGTCACGAGTGGGCCTCGTTCATCCTCATTTCATGGATGCCTGACTCAGGGCTGCACAGAGAAGGCAGAGAACTGAAGGCACAATGGGCAAAACACAGGCACATCTCAGAGGAACTGCAGGTTCGGTCCCAGACTACCGCAATAGAGCAAATATCGCCATACCGCGTGTCACACGAGCTTTCTGGTTTCCCAGCACATATAAAAGTTATGTTTACACTATACTGTAGCCTATTAAGCGTGCGATAGCATTATGTCTAAAAAATTGTACCTTGATTTACCTTAATTTAAAAATACTTTATCGCTAAAAAATGCCAGCCATCATCTGAGCCTTCAGCAAGTTGTAATCTTTTCGCAATAGAATATCAAAGATCAACGATCACAGATCACCGTAACAGATAGAATAACAATGAAAAAGCCTGAAATACTGCAAGAATTACCAAAACGTGACACAGAGACACAAAGTGAGCAAATGCGTTGGAAAAATGGCGCCAATGGTCTTGTCTGACGCAGGGCTGCCACAGACCCTCAATTTGTGAAAAACACAGTATCTGCGAAGCACAACAAAAGCAAAACCCAATAAAACAAGGTCTGTCTGTACAGTGCTGGTGCTGTGGGGCTGTTGCCACCCAGAGGATGCCGGGCCTGGCCTTAGGCGGCTTACAGCCCAGGCAGGCAGTGACACGAGCGTGCAGATGGCGGCAGAACGAGGCAGGGAAAATGAATTACTATTCAGGAAGCATAACATATGCTTATAGCCAGAACAGCTGAACCCTCAGTCACAAAGGTCAGTAGAGACTGTGCTGATGAACAGGGAGGCATGAATCCAGCAGAGGTACAGAGCAAACACATCTCTACCTCTTGGCCGATTACTGAGGACAAAAGCAACGATGTACATCCAGATGGAGGTGATTTCTGTGATCTCCTCCCCCCACACACCTGCTCTGAATGCCAGTTGATACCATTTATGTGCTCCCCTCATGAACGCCCGAGATATGGTCTGAATGTCAACTTTCATTCTATTAACTCCTTTCCAACACCTACAAGCAGAACCAAAGTTCACAGGCAAGCACTGAAACTTACTGTCAGATTTGACCTGTGTACACGTTAACCAAAACCAAGCGGAACCCCTGCAGGGCAGAAAGAGATGGCTGTGGTGGGAGAGAGACTTGCAGGATGGATTCTGTCTGCTCATGGAGACCCACACTGGGAAGTTTTTATGCAAAATATACTTGCCAATGTCACAATGAGTTTGTTTGGGCTTTTGTTTTTATTTAAAAGAAAGTTCTGGTGAATGAGCCTGCATCTTTGGTTAGCAATCGTGCTCCATAAACCAGAGACAAGGGCCAGTGGCGCCCTGAGGGATCCTGGGTTGACACCAGCTCAAATTTCCTTTGTCCCTGCTGACCCTCACAAATTCCTTTAGGAACGCAGCTCTCTAAGGCCCTCAGGGAGTACGCACCAACCAGCCAGCAAACTGGAAAAGAAAAGGAGAAGAAAGAAAAAACATGCCACATCACACCAGTCTCCTCTCATAACTCTTACATGAGCTAAAAGAAAAGAGACGTCGTATGAAGTTCGACAGCTGTGGTTTCCAGAACCCTGGACAATTTTCTTTGCGAGGGAGCCAAAGAGAAAGCTGCCGCAGTTTAGCCCTGGAGAAAAAAGTTTCCAATGAATTGGATTTCCTTGCAAGGTAAAGCAGTTTGCTAAAGCTTCGCTTACAAAAAAATGCCCCTCACATCTACTCTCAGTGTGTCTACAAACAGGCTTTCTCTTAATTGAGAAAAGAAGGATAAAGAAGCCCTGAAATGGTCGATGGTTTTAAAATTCACTGAGCTGACTGAATAGATACAGAATCAGTTTGGTATTCTCTATCAAAACCCTTCTCATCAGCTTTCTTCCTTCCTCCAATTGAGAAATGACTCATATCTTAAAAATTGTAATCTACACACACACACACACACACACACACACACACACACACACCCCATCCCCCAATACAAGACAGTACAGAAAGTACTGGGAAACAGGTGATCTCTCCTTTCTGCAAAGTGAAAAAGAGTGTAGGTGGCTTTTAAAAAGCAAACTGGCATTTCACCCACACGAGCATTTTAACTTAATACATTGAACAATTGCCTCCTCTGCTTTCTGAGTGTCCAGATGGAAGTCAGGCGCAGAGCAGAGACCTGTGAATACCAATAGGGTCGGGCTGGGGAGGGGTGAGGGCCACGAGGAAGAGGCCTTGCTAGATGCAGTCTTGTAGCTCTTCCCTGGAAGGGGAGGGGTGCAGGCACACACAGAGGCAGGGGCGGAAGCTTCCACAGACCTGTACCAGCCAAGGAAAAGTGTCTCTCATCATTTCGGTTTGGTTGAGTTACGCAAACACTGTGGAACCCTCCTCTCTATGCCAGGTGCTGGGGATACAGCACAAGAACCAATCTCAGCCTGGGAGACGCTGACAACCTTGTAGAGAAGACAGCTTCATAAGATTCATAAAAATCATGTGCAACTAGAGCCTGGAGGAGAGCACGATCCTGGGATGATGGGTGGGAAGATTCCTAAAGAAGCTGAAGGGTACCACATTCTATTGTCTTCAAATATTATTCCATTATTAAAGGATGAGCAGGTATTGGCCAGGCAGAGTTGGGTTGGGCATTTTAGGCAAAGGGTCGGCATGAACAAAGGCCTAGAGGCCAGAACAGAGGAGGGCGCCATGTGCATGGGTAATGCAGATAGGGTGCTGTGGCTGGATCTTAAAGGACAGGATGGGAATGACAGGGAGGGCTGCACGTACCTCCTACTGAGAAGCTTGGACTCCATTAAGGAGCCCATGGGGAGCCACTGAAGTGTTATAAATGTGCCCGTCCTCTTTTAGGGCACATTCTAAGCGCTCCTGCTTCAGCCCAGACTTCACTCTTCTCCATCCCTGGCCCAACCCAAAGCCCCTCCCACTGGAGCTCCCAGCGTGGTCTCAGGTATAAATGAATGTCCCCTATGTATATACTACAGAGAACGTACCAGGGGGAAGTTATTATTTCCTTTTTTTTTTTTACATCTTTATTGGAGTATAATTGCTTTACAATGGTGTGTTAGTTTCTGCTTTATAACAAAGTGAATCAGTTATACATATACATATGTTCCCATATCTCTTCCCTCTTGCGTCTCCCTCCCTCCCACCCTCCCAATCCCACCCCTCTAGGTGGTCACAAAGCACCGACCAGGGAGAATTTAAAGACAACTCCTTTGTCTTTAGGAGTTGAGTTTCTGCCCCTTTGTTATCTAACCCTGGAGTGAGTCTACCTGAAGGACTTTCAGCTGGTAGGACAGAAAGCTTAGGTCAGCAGTTGGCCCCTTCCAACTCATCCCTCTTGGGTGTCTAACTCCTCTACTGCTATTTCTCTCCCTAGTTAATCGAACATTCAGAGGAAATAACTATTGATTGAATGTCAGTTGGCACTCAGCATGAACTCCCACCTCTTTTTATGAGCCTTCCAGTACTGCAGACGTTAAAAAGACAAGAAGCACATTTCAATGACTCCCTTGCAGCTAGGGTCCTGGGTGAGAATTAGGTAACACCAAGTACATACACTCACAAAGGAGGAAGTGGGGTGAAGCCTGTTTCTGCTGGCAAGTAAGGTGGTAGAAACACAGACTCGGTGTTCTAGTGTCTGCTCACCAGCTTCACAGATGTAGTTATGGCAGCGACGGCATCCTGATCCCAGCAATGGGTTCTTAGGTGATGGCCCTGAACTTCCACTCCTTCACCCTTTCCATTAATTATGTAAGCACCTAATTCCCTGTATGAAATCCCTTTCTGCCTAAAATACCTAGAGAGGTGGACTTCCCTGGTGGTGCAGTGGTTAAGAATCCACCTGCCTATGCAGGGGACACGGGTTTGAACCCTGGTCCAGGAAGATCCCACATGCCGCAGAGCAACTAAGCCCGTGTGCCACAACTACTGAGCCTGCACCCTAGAGCCCGTGAGCCACAACTACTGAAGCCCGTGAACCTAGAGCCCATGCTCTGCAACAAGAGAAGCCACCACAATGAGAAGCCCGTGCACCACAACAAAGAGCAACCCCCGTTCGCTGCAACTAGAGAAAGCCTGCACGCAGCAAAGACCCAACGCAGCCAAAAAATAAATTAATTAATTTTCAAAAAAAAGTAATGTGCATGTTTAAAAAAAAAAAATCTAGAGAGGGACTTCCCTGGTGATGCAGTGGTTAAGAATCCACCTGCTAATGCGGGGGACATGGGTTTGATCATAGTCTGGGAAGATCCCACATTCCACAGAGCAACTAAGCCCGTGCGCCGCAACTACTAAGCCTGCACTCTACAGCCTGTGAGTCACAACTACTGAGCCCTCGTGCTGCAACTACTGAAGCTCCTGCACCTAGAGCCTGTGCTCTGTAACAAGAGAAGCCACCGCAATGAGAAGCCCGCACACCGCAACGAAGAGTAGCCCCCACTCAACACAACTAGAAAAAGCCCACGCGCAGACAAAAATAAATAAATAAATAAATTTATAAAAAGATAAAATCAAGTACCTAGAGAGCTTTGTTTTCTGCACTGGCCCTGGTGGTCCCCTCAACTCCTCAATACATCTGCCTTCTTGATGCCTCCCTCATCTACAGTAAGGTCTCGATGAAAACTCCAAATACATTGGAACAAAAAACTACAAGGCGTACTCAGTCCTCTTCACAAAGCTCACCTGAAGACCTAGTCCCTCCAAGCTTTGTGAAAGCGGGGCCAACTTTCCTCCCCTCCCCTGAAGCCTCTGTTTGCCTATCCCCTCATCTTCTCTACAGTGACTGCTTCAGGAACCTAGATTGTTCTCATCACCATGTCCTTTGGAAACTTGTCCTCTCTCTCCCCACTCTGATACAATGCTTCATTTCCTCCATCCTTACTTAAATTGGCGTAGGTTTCCACCCCCTAAGTACACTGAGACAGTATATTACACAAAAGGAAATCTACCCAGCCAGCGATTCGTTTCCTCATCACTCTCGGTGCTCGAGCGAACACTGGGCTCCAGCTGCTGCCGCTGACTCAATTAAGCTTAATGCCCAATGCCAGGGTTGCTACGGAAACCAGAAATAACATTGCAGGAATCCCTCACAGCCTGGGTGACTTTGGTTTCTAGGCTGTTCTACAAATAGTCTTTCTTGTAGCTGATCATTAAGATGAAGAGCAGTTAATAAGACAGCAAGTTTCATGATGATGAAATGATCAGACCTGATCGTCACAAAGCACTTAGGATATGCAAATTTTAACGCTGAAAAGGAACTTTAAAGGCTGGATTCAATTTCTGTATTCTGCAAATGGAGAAGGTCATGCAGGGTAAAGGTGGGGCAGCCTCCTGACTCTCGGGCCGCCCATGTTCCCTGACACCACACACATTCCCCATCCTGGGCAAGTTACTTACTCTCTCTAACCTTCAGTTTCCTCTTTTACAAGAGGGAGACAGTGACTGTACCTGCCTCAGAGGGGTGCTATGAAGATTAAGTAAGTGAATATGAGTAAAGTACTTAGAATGGTGCCTGGCACAAAGTAAGAGTCAAATAATTATTTTTGTTATTATTATTATTTCCACCTGGTATTGTGTTGAGGGCTGTATGGAAGCAACATGGCCATAGCGAAGAAAGCACTGCTATGGACTGGGAGTCCAGAGACCCATGTTCTGGTCCCCATTCTTCCACCCACAAGGTGACAGTGACCACATAACCTTCTTTTTTTGGAGGGGGGAGGGTGGCTATGTTACTTTGATCTCTAGGGTTGGACTAAATAATTTCTCAGTTCCTTTCCAGCTCTCGTATGCTATGGTTTTAAGTAAAATGAATTAAATAGGGATGTTCCCTGACCTTTACAAGTGGTTATATCCATATCTATAATGATAGCTAATATTGATTGAGCAACGATTATGTATCAATATAATGCTACATGCACTAACTCCTTACCGTTCACAACAACCTATTATCCCCATTTAACAGGTGGGAAAACTGAGTCTCAGAGAGTTTACAGTAATTTGCCCAAGGTCACACAGTTAGTAAGTAGTAGAATCAAGATTCAAATGCAGGAATCTAGAATTCATACTCTTGATGATTAATCTACAGGAAACAACAAATGTACACATGCAGCTACAGAAGGGTACAACCTGCATGACTTTATATCACATTAATGTTCCCTCACTGTAACTGTAGGTACTCTGCAGGCTTTACATAAATTCCCAGCAGCTGGTACTATTCAAGAAGGTTTTGGGAAACTTGCCACAAATAAAATAATTCTTAGTTCTTCATTACACTCCAGGGATGATCACCTCCACCAACATCCCTCACTGGGATGATGTTGTTAGCCTCCTAAACGGCCTTTGCCTCGTTCCTCTACAGACTGTTCTCAATCCAGCAGCCATAGCAGTCCTTTAAACACAAGTGAGAGCACGTCACTCCTTTGCTTAAAACCCTCCGACGGTTCCCATCTCTCTCAGAGAAAAGCCAAAGTCCTAACAACGACTCACCAAGGTCCCCATGTTACTTCCCTGAGCCACACTGCACTGGCATCGCTGCTCTAAACACTTCAGGCGAGCCTGGAACATTCTTCCCCTGGATTCAGCGACTGTCCCCTCACCACCTTCAAGAAAATGGCTTAACATAGTAGACGGGATGACACTAGTGTTGCCTACTTAAACTTCATTTCTCTACGAATCCCCTTCCTGCTTCCTTGCTAAGATCCCAAGCAGCGAGAAAGTGACCATGATCTCTGCGAGGACAGGTCCCATCCCCACCAGGAACAACTCCTTCCTGGAAGAAGACAGTCTTGGTTATCCCAGTCTCCAGACGAGGTAGCTGGAGTAGGCATGCAATCCAGTTTTGGCCTATGGGGAGTAAGGGAAAGTCTACTGAAGATTTTGGTCTCTGCTAAACGGAGTGAGTGAAGGGACAAAAAAGTCCTCTTTCCTCCACTCTTATTCTCTTCCTGCCTTGACCATAACCATGGAAGGATGTGATGTCTGGAGCTGCAGCAGCCATTCTGTGATCATTAAGGCAGAAGTCTAAGAAAGGAAAGCCAATCTCCTGGGCTGAGGCCGCTTCAGCTGGAAATAACCCTGGCCTCAAAGATAGAGCTGAGCCACTGCCACGAACTGGGAATCACTGATCTCCAGACTTCTTGTAAGATATTCAAATATCTTTTAAGAAAAACACTGTTAGCTTATTCCAATTGCACCCTACTTAATACCCAGAGATTTCACTACTGACGCCAAGCCTGCTATAGAGTAGCTGCTCAACAAAAATGCGTTTGTTCTACGTATGAAGGAATGGATCTGATGGTACAACTTCTGACACTTTAAAAATAAAATGTATTAAACTGTTTTGCTAATTACACGTATTTTCTGAAATGCTCACGTAATCGATGTTTTAGACGTCCTTCTCTAAGATCAATATCTGATTTAAGGGTGAAAGAGAAAAAAACTGCTACTATATATTTAAATCAGTAGGTGCTCAAAGAGATCAATAAAAATTAACAATACTAATAATATTAATAAATGTCATCTCTCATTCATTTATTCAGTACACAATTATTGTGAGGCTGCTACACCAGATGCTTTATACCCAGAGACGAAAAGACCTAGTTCCTAGTTTTAAAGATCTCACAGTAGAGTGGGAGCACAGAAGAGTTAACACCGCTTTGCAATGTACAAATTGTGTTTTAAAAATAAACTTTAAAATCGACAATAACAGCAACAAGCATTTATTGAAAGCTAAGTCCATGCCAAGCTCTGGGCCAAGCCCTTTATCTGCATGATCTCATCCCATCTTCATTCCCGCTCTGAGGGAGGGGCCGTTATCACCCCCATTTCACAAATGAGACAACTGGGGTTAGGGTCGTTCTGCTACTTACTCATGGTCACACAGTGGAAAGCCAGAGCTCACACCTGTTCAAAGTTAGCTATGGTTATTTGTAAAACCAACCTGACAAGTGTGGTGGCAGGTGTGGAAAGGTTCAGGAGCCACGGTTGATCGGAAGGTCAGTAAGAAAATGGGGCCATGAGACTGTCAGGGCAAAGGAAGCCATCTTAGGCTGCCTCTGCAGAACCAGAGGCTCCTGATCGAGAAACGACAGTTCAGGACACCATTCTGTATTTAAAGGAAACATAGGCAGGGTTATTTCTCCCTCCTGAACTTCAACATGTAAACCAAACTATCAGTTTAGCTTCTCCAAGGGATGTCGCTTTGGGTGCCCCCCAGACACTCCAACTGAACATGGTGTTTGAACTCACACAAGGCACTCCATGTTTGTTGAACAAATAAAAATATAGCTACTGTGGTTGTGTGTGGCAGTTTTACACTGCAGCGGTTTGCAGACACGGATTATGTCCGTCTCGTCTGTGTTTGGGGCTGGCCTTAGCTTCAGTGGCTGGTTGGATGGCTTTGTTCCAGCCCTGACTCAGTCTGACCACTGGCTGAGGCAAACGTCTGCATGAGAGCAGCCCATGTGGTAGGAGGGGAAAGGGCTCCCCTGAGCACTAGAAGACTTGGTATTAAGCCCTGCTGCTGGTCAATTACTTCACCTTGAGCAAAAAGGAATATTTCTGGACTCTGGTTCCCTCACCCTTAACCCTTATTTGTACCAGGGACTTCCATGGCAGTCTGGTGAAGCCCAGCTCTGTGAACCCTTCTCAGAATACAGTTGTTAGATGTCCAGAATAAAATGCAACACACACTAGGATGGGAATTAGAAAAAAAATGGAGAATAACAAGTGTTGGTGAGGATGTAAAGAAATTGGAACTCTTGTGCGTTATTGGTGGGAATGCAAAATGGTGCAGCTGCTATGGAATACAGTTTGGCAGTTCTTTGGAAAAGTTAAACATAGAATTACCATGTTTCCCAGCAATTCCATCCACGGTACATATCCAAAAAAACTGAAAGCAGACACTCAAACAGATACTTGTACGCCAGTGTTCATAGCAACGTTATTTAAGCAGCCAGAAGGTGGAAACAACCCAAGTGTCCATCAACAGATGAATGGATAAACAACGTGGTATATACATATGATGGAATATTAGCCATAAAAAGAATGAAGTCCTGGGCTTCCCTGGTGGCGCAGTGGTCGAGAGTCCGCCTGCCGATGCAGGGGACGCGGGTTCGTGCCCCGGTCCGGGAAGATCCCACATGCCGCGGAGTGGCTGGGCCCGTGAGCCATGGCCGCTGAGCCTGCGCGTCTGGAGCCTGTGCTCCGCAACGGGAGAGGCCACAACAGTGAGAGGCCCCCGTACCGCAAAAATAAATAAATAAATAAATAAATAAAAGAATGAAGTTCTGATACATGCTACGACATGCCTGAACCTTAATCAGACACAAAAGAACAAATATGGTATCATTCCACTTACGTGAGGTATCTAGAATAGGCAACATAGAGACAGAAAGTAGAAAGGAAATTCCTGGGGGATGGAGGGGGAGGGATGGGGAGTTATTTCGTAATGCGTAGAAAGTTTCTACTTGGGATGATGAAAATGTTCAAAACGTCCTGGAAATAGACAGTGATGATGGTTGCACAACGGTGTAAATGTACTTAATGCCACTGAATTGTACACCTTTTTTGGGGGCGGGAGGTGAAGTAGAGAAGAATAGCTTTATTACTTTGTCAGGCAAAGGGGGACACAGTGGGCTCCTGTCCTCTAAAAACTACGTGTCCCCTGTATACTTTAACATGGTTCAAATGGTTAATTTTATTTTATGTATATATTAATACAATAAACAAATAAATAAATCCAAAGGATGAGAAAGGAGGCCAATTATTTGAACTACAGTGCATCAAGATATTAAAAAGAAAAAGAACTGTGGATACAGTAACATACTGACTTTAAAAAATTACACTAAATAACAAGATCAAAAGACGGGTTACTAACTAGTGTAATTCTGAAGTAGTGGTGAGTGAAAGCACTATTCTGAGTTCTCTCTCACGACGATAATGTGCCATGAACAGATCTGTGGTCTCTACTGCTGAGACGGCACTGCTACTACTTTGTGGTTTGTGGTTTACAATTATAATAGAAGGAAATGCTAAGTTGCAGTCAGAGGTTAGTGAAAAAGGATGTTATTTTTTTCTCATCCAAATTACGGACCCACTGAAGTCTATCCAAGGGATCTTTGGAGGTCCATGGACCCCAGGTTAAAAACCTCTCAACGAGATGATCTCTGAACTCTCTTCTAATTAAAACAGTGCGATCTAGCGGTGATTTCTGGCTCATCTGAATATTATGGATAAATTAACATCTCTGGTAAGTTTTTTTTTCTTATCTGTAGCTGGGGATTATTATAAAATCGGCCTCTCAAGGGCTTTGTGAGGGAAAGGGAGGTAAGGAAAGCATCAGGAGCTGTAAAGCTCTGTTGTAAATGCGAGGTAGTATCAGGGAAACCTAAGAGTCCGTGAAGATGTCTGCCCCATCCCCTGCACACCCGTCCCCCAGGGCTCAGGGTTCCTTCAGAATTTTTGCTCAGATCTTTGTGAACTATGGGAACAAAACACTGGGCCCCCTTTGTTAAAGAATACCATGCCCCGTGCAAAAACATAGTTTTTTTTTTTTTTTTTTTTTTGCGGTACGCGGGCCTCTCACTGTTGTGGCCTCTCCCGCTGCGGAGCACAGGCTCCGGACGCGCAGGCCCAGCGGCCATGGCTCACGGGCCCAGCTGCTCCGCGGCACGTGGGATCCTCCCGGACCGGGGCACGAACCCGCGCCCCCTGCATCGGCAGGCGGACTCTCAACCACTGCGCCACCAGGGAAGCCCAAAAACATAGTTTTATGAACTATAATGTATGCCAGCAGATTCGAAAATACAGACAAATCAGATCATCTTAAGGAAAATACCAATTATTAAATAGACTCAAGAAGAAACAGAAAACCTAAACCCACTAATGACTCTTAAAGAAATTGAATGAGTTGTCAAATATATCCTCTCTACAGAAGGCATCCAGCCTAGATGGTTTTAGGTGTAAGTTTTACTAGCTCTTGAGGACGTCTTCTCTCACTGATCCTATACAAATTTCCCCCCAGAAGACCCATGCTGCCTGAAACTGTGGAATGTGTACCAAACCCTAAAGACACGTGTTCCTTTAATGAATGAATAAATGATAAAACGGAGGCAAATTATGAAACGAAACATAATGTATTAGAACTAAACTATTTTGGTAGAGAAAAACAGCTAGGTAAAATGCGTGGTCTACCTATTCCTTTTCATTCTGGAGACAAATTCAAGTTTGACTGGAAGAGGGGAGTCAAGGAGCCTGCTACCCTCAGCGGCTGGGACAATCACACCCAGGACAGCCACAAGACACTGGCACCAGTGCATACGGGTGAATGGTACCGTGGGAGGAGGGGATGCTTCCCAAAGATATAAGAATCCTTCATCTTGCACCAGGCTTAGCACAGCGCCTGGAACATGGGGACTCTCTTAACATATTTATTCAATGAATGGATGGAGTAGACTGGAAGAAGGCCCAGTGTCAGGCCTGGGGAATTAAGAGCTGGAGATGGAAAGCAGCCTCTCACAGGCTTGGCCAGACCTGAGCCCCTTGGACAGGATTCCTCTGCAGTTTACTTCATGGTCCAACTTGACTGTAAAAGCCTCAGGGGCTCATCCTCCCAGGGTTTCTCATGGCCAAATGCCCCTCACTGCACCTACTCCATCGTGCCTTTCCAAAGGCCCCTCCTGGCTCTGAGCCCAAGCGGTCAGATGTTTACGTTCCTCCTGTTTCTCCCCCAGCCCCTTCCCCTGCACCAGCTCTTTGTACATCTGGCCGTCCAGCTTCCTCTTTGATGTTCTCACTCACTGACTGCCTGCGGGCTTACGATAACTTCTCCCTCCTCCTCCTTTCTCAGCCCCACCATCCTGTGAACCGCCAAAATACACACACTGCCCTCCTTTCTCCTTTCATCTTTCCCTATAAATCAGCCTCCTCTGGATATACTGAAAGGAAGCTTGTCTGAGCTAGTGGTTTTAATTCCTGGCTTTTGAAAGATCTTACCCGGACTTGGTTTCACATCCTGGCTAGACTGCACTGGTTTCCCATCTGCAGCCCAAGGACATTGGCTGCCCAACCCCCTGGGCTTGTCCAATCTGCTTTAAAGACTCAGAAATGTGGTAAATTAATAAGTACCACACCACTGAAGTCTTTGAACATGCTTCCCTGGAGTACGTCAGTAACAGTTATACCACCCTGAAAGGGAAGATAAAGGGAACAGAAAGGAAAAAGAGGCTACTTAGGAACATGTCAGAGAAGACATACTGTGCTCCACAAACTGGGAAAGCAGGAAGCAAAGCAGCTTGTTACGGGCTGAACTGTGTCCCCAAAATTCATAAGTTGAAGTCTACTACCTCAGAACGTGACTGTATTTGGAGATAAGGTCTTTAAAGAGGTGATAAAGATTAAAAGAGATCATTAGGGTGGGCTCTAATCCAATATGACTGGCGTCCTTATAAGAAGAGGAAATGTGGACGCAGACAGATACAGAGGGAAGCCCATGTGAGGACACAGGATGCGGGTGGCCATCTGCAAGCCCAGATGAGAGGCCTCACTGTAACTGAGCAGGACCCTATGGGGCCTTCCTGGGACAGACCCCTCCCCATATCCTCTGCTCTAGCTCCTCTCTGAAGTACCCAGATAATAGTATCTCATGCATATTTCCTGAGCTTTTCAGATACTAAAAACCACCACCCAAACAGAAAAACTTAACTACTTGATAATCATGAGCAAGTAGCCCCCAGACCTTCTGGCACCTAAGGATTGATAATGTTGACCACCCTGCTACCTCACCATCAACAAATAAGGGAAGTGTGAATGAGCTGATCACATGCTCTGGGACGCCCCTCCTCACCTGCTCACCTGGCCTTTAAAAATGCTTTGCTGAAACCCTTCAGGGAGTTCAGGGATTTTTCTGGGCATGAGCTACCCGTTCTCCTTGCTCGGCTCTGCAATAAACCTTCCTCTGCTCCAGACTACGATGTTTTGGTGTTTGGCCTCACTGTGTCTCTGGCACACACACTTGCGTTCGTTCGGCAACATCACCAAGAATCCAGTCAGCTGGCACCTTGACCTGGGACTTCTGGCCTCCAGAATCATGGGAAAATAAATTTCTGTTGTTTAAGCCACCCAGTCTGTGTCACTTTGTTATGGCAGCCCTAATAAACTAATATACAACTCAAGTCTCCATAATATTTCCTCTCAAGAATACATGAAATGTTTATGGATTGATTATTCAGGCAACGTTTGAACTAACTCTCCTTGTATTGATAGTTTCAGTATCTAATAGACATTAAATATTTAGACATGAATTTTTAAAGTAAAGATGATTATTCTTTATAATCATTTCAAAAGAATATAAAATATCTTTTAATATTTTCAGTGGGGACTTGGAGAAAGATACAGAAAACATTTCATCAAATTTGCAAATGATTCAAACTTGCTAAGTTAAGGAGGAAAAATAAATGAGTTGAGAATGATGAACCTAAATGAAGAAGATAAAATTTAATACAAAGAATTTTAAGTATTCCACTTAAGTTTAAAAAAAATAGTTTGGTATATCAGGGGTCCCCAAACCCTGGTACCAGTCCACGGCCTGTTAGGAACTGGGCCACACAGCAGGAGGTGAGCAGCCAGTGGGCGAGCGAGCGAAGCTTCATCTGCCACTCCCCGTTGCCCCCACTGCTCCCCACCGCTCCCCATCACTCACATTACCCCTGAACCATCCCCCACCCCCATCAATGGAAAAATTGTCTTCCACAAAACTGGTCCCCGGTGCCAAAAGGGTTGGGGACCGCTGTGCTATATGATACTAAGCCACCTGTAATAAAAGTTTAGTGACTTTTGTTGACTGCAAGCTCTACGTAAATTAACCAAAAAAGCTAAGGCAATATACCTGTAATCATTCTTTCACTCATTCGGTGAACATTGCCAGAAGTGAAACCCAGGTATTCAACAAATTATATGTTGCCATCACTAAAAATTTCGCAGTTTCTCCCTTGTTTAAAAAATGTTATTTCAAAGGCTCCTAAGGCAGATTTTTCTTGGAAACCAAATATTTAGCTTTTTTTTTTTTTAATAGAGGAGAAAGTCCTTATCTTTGAGTTCATTTCCTAATTCTCCAAGCGCCTCCCCAGAATCCTGGAATGTGATGGTTTGCAGATGAGAGCCTTACTTAACCCCCTGCACACAAGGCCTTCCATATCCCTGAAGCCTGAGGAGCCAGTTCATTTCCGGGGCTAATCCAGGGGCTACAAAGTTTCATATGGAAGAAACATCTGTCTCCTTAAAAGCACAGGTATTGGGACTTCCCTCGTGGCTCAGTGGCTAAGAATCTGCCTGCCAATGCAGGGGACACGGGTTCGAGCCCCGGTCCGGGAAGATCCCACATGCCACAGAGCAACCAAGCCTGTATGTCACAACTACTGAGACTGCGCTCTAGAGCCCATGAGCCACAACTACTGAAGCTTGCGTGCCTAGAGCCCGTGCTCCACAACAGGAGAAGCCACAGCAATGAGAAGCCTGCGCACCACAACGAAGAGGAGCCCCCGCTCACTGCAACTAGAAAAAGCCTGTGCGCAGCAACGAAGACCCAAAACAGCCAAAAATAAATAAATAAATTTATTTATTAAAAAAAAGCACAGGTATTTGGGTCCGCGTCTCCTCTTTAAGGTCTTAACAAGTCAAACTCTGCCATAACACAGCCTTCAGAGAGCCCTTCATCTTCACTTTTTTTTTTCAAACTAAACATCCTCAGGTCTTTCAACTCTTTTCTGCATGCCCTGGCTTTAGAGACTTTTCCTCTTTGCCCATTTGTTGGTTCATTTTCTCCTTCTCTAGGAATTTACTGAGTGTCTGTCGTGTACCTGGCATGTTACTAGCATCACCAATACAACACAGACATCAACGCCAGCAATCAATCACTACCAAGGCTGACAAGTACTGGGCTGGGACAGACAGGCATGCTGCGGGGATGTGATGTGGGGTACCCCAACCTAGAAGATTAGGGCTGCTTCCACATAGACCCGAAAGATGAGTCCAATTCGCTTGGATGAAACAGAGGAGGTAGGATTGCCAGAAAGGGTTTGAGCAGAGGAAATGTTATGTTGGCTTCTCCAACCCCGCCTCTGCTGCTCAGTGGTTGCACGACCTTGTGCAAAACATTTAACCTCTCTAAGCCTCAGTTTCTTCATCTGTAAAATGGGGATAATAATATCATGAAGGGAAGGGTGAACTGCCTAGCACAGTGCCTGGCACATAGTAGATGTTTCCCCAAAACGGGCAGCCATCGTTACCACTGTTGTCATTATTAAAATCAGGTGGGGAAACCTGGGACACAATTGGCTCCAGAGGGGTAAGGCTGTATGCCTCGCCCCCCAAGAACAGCAGTCATCAAAGAGGAGAAAAGAACGGTGGCTATGTCACCCACCGAGGGGACGTCCTCCACCCCATCCCCCCACGTATACACACTGCAGGTGCCAAACACATGAGCAAGCTGAGGATCAAACATCCTGGAACTGAAGGAGGGAGTGAATGGAGAGGAAGCGATAATGGAAAGTTATGGAAAAGGCAGGGGATAAAGAGTTTACTAGAGAAGAGAAGGTGAGAGAGAGAATCTGTAAAAGAAAAAAGAATCAAGTTATACATTCATTGGGTAGGAAAGCTTTTAACTCTGTGGCTTGTTAGAAGTCAGATACTAATGCTTTTTGGAGTTTTCCCAGTATTAATCACAAGACTGGAATGAAGAATTCACTTCCTACAGTTTCTAAAAATTGAATGATAACAGAGACGTTAGTTTATACCTAAAACAGAGAGCACATGCAGGGAGGGATGAGATGAGATGTACTTTCTGCATCTGGGCTGAGCAGCAGCCATGACAGTCCCTCCATCAGGTCCGTAATTCCATCCCGACCGTATTACAGAGGATGCATAGAGGGGGACTGATAAAAGGGAGGGGGGTGATTTTACTTCAAAGGGTTTATTTTATTTATTTATTGTTTTGCGGTACGCGGGCCTCTCACTGCTGCGGCCCCTCCCGTTGCGGAGCACAGGCTCCGGACGCGCAGGCTCAGCGGCCATGGCTCACGGGCCCAGCCGCTCCGCGGCATGTGGGATCCTCCCGGACCGGGGCACGAATCCGTGTCCCCTGAATCGGCAGGCGGACCCTCAACCACTGTGCTACCAGGGAAGCCCAAAAGGGGTTATTTTTTAAAAAGCCTTTGCTACAGGACTTCCCTAGTGGCACAGTGGTTAAGAATCTGCCTGTCACTGCAGGGGACACGGGTTCGATCCCTGGCCTGGGAAGATCCCACATGACGCAGAGCAACTAAACCCGTGAGCTACAACTACTGAAGCCCGCGCGCCGTGCTCCGCAACAAGAGAAGCCACCGCAATGAGAAGCCCGCGCACCGCAACGAAGAGTAGCCCCAGCTCCTCACAACTAGAAAAAGCCCGTGTGCAGCAACGAAGACACAATGCAGCCAAACATAAATAAATATAAAAATCCTTTGCTATAGTTAAGACAATTCAATAAGCTCTACGCATCAACCTTCATTTTTATAAACAGTCATAATGATAAAGACACACGCCAGCCACTGGATTCTTTAGATATGTGTTAATCACTGCGCTGTAAGAGGCTTGAGTCCCCCCCCCCCCTTTGCTAACTCCCCTTAGGTAGAAAAATGTTAACAGCTTATTTTTAAAGCCCCAGAAAGGGTTGATTGACCTGGCTTACAGTTTGCTTATACCCTCCAGCTGCAATTTTCTAAGCAAATGTTTTTCATCCTGCATCTGGCTCGTGCCCCACAGCACCTCTTCCTAAGACCTTTTCCTCCTGCCCATCCCCACCCCACCTCCCAGATTTCTCTTCTGCGAAGGTTCTCAAACTGAGGTCTCCAGAAATGCAATTTCTCAGGCCCCAACCCAGACTTACTGAATCAAACACTCCAGGCATGGGAACCAGTGGTCTGAGTGCAGCGAGCCCTTCAGGAGCTTCTGACACACAGTGAAATTTGGGAACCACTGTTCAGTTTCCTGATCCTTACCCCCACCCCACCCCGCCCCCCGCCGCCGCCTCCTGCCTGATTCTGTTGCCCCACTCTCTCTGTCTCAAAGCTTCTCCCTCTCACCTGCAGAGAGGGAAAGAAAGCCAAAGATTGCATGGGGGGCGGGGGGGAGGGTTCACTACGGGAACCAGAGAAGGGACAACTGGAAGGCGGGAATCGGTGATGTCACCACGTCCCAGACGAGACCTGAAGGATCCCTGACTTCAGCCACCTCAGAAGAAAAGCGGCTTGCCCCGGGTCGCTTGCTAAGAGGCTGAAACCATGCACAAGAGGATGAAATCAGCCACCTGTACGCCTCATCCTCTCAGGGGTCCAACACACGCGCGGAGCTTTCGCCGTGGGCGGGGCCAAAGCAGGGGCTCGAGGTCGGCGACCCCGGTGTTTCCCTTAGGAGCAGCCGCAGCTCCAAATACTGATGGGTATTTCCTCTTCTTCTCAAAACTCCTGGTCGGGGAGCCAGCTCGAGTGTGAGGTGCCTTTTTCTTTGCTCAAACACACATCTCCTGAGTCACGCATCCTCTCCTGGGGCGAGGGGCGGGGGCAGGGGCGGAAGGTCACCTTTTCATTCTAGGTTTTCAGAAGCCTTAACAAGTTTGCCAGATCGCTTTACTTCTCTTTGCCTTGGCTTCCTCGTCTGAAAATGAGATAAACCAATAACCACCTTGCAGTGGTTTTTTTTTTACAGATCAAGTGAGCTAGCTTGTCCCTGCTCACAACAGGGGCTCAGTACCTCCAGAGGTGTCATGAGACATGAAAAACAGTCCCTTTCTTCAAGGGTGTACAATCCGGTACTAAAAACAAGGCAAGTACAAAAATAACCAGAATAGGAATCCTCGGGTATGTGCCGTTATTACCCCTCAGAATAAGGCAAAGAGGGTTGACAGCTTGGTAGAGGACCTGCAGTGCATGTGGCCCATCCCGGGATGGGAGGGTCCTGCCTGGCTGGCAGCAGGAGAAGGTGGCATTTGGCCTGGCCCTGGCTGATAACAAGCCTTGGCCAAGGAAAGATACTCCAGGTAGAAGGAAGAGGGTGAACAAAGCCCTGGAAAGCTCAGGGAAGGAGACAAAAGTTGCATCCATGACCAAGTGGCTTCAGGGCATGTAAGACCGGTGGCCTCAATGGGTCTGTCCTTCCAGAAACCAGAAGCTCAGAGAGCTTCCGGCATCTGCTTTTCCTCCTTCACGGAGGGTGCCAACAAATGTCAATTAGGGGGATTGTTTCAGGATGTGGAAATTCATTTGCTGTCAGCCAATGCTTGAAAATGTTAATAATTATCAACCTAGGCGAAAACCTCCACTGGCAATCCAGAGCAGGACATTCTTAACGCTCATGCCAGCCAACTCCTTCAGCCACACTGCTAACCTAGGCGGTTTCAGCTCCTCATACAAAACACATTTTTGCATTTTTACCCATGTTTTGATGTCAGGTTTCACTAGAGATGTATGCAGAACTGAAAATAAATGCCTCCTAATGTACTGTGGTTTCCAAGGAACAGAATTTGGGGCTGTATACAGTGAGTTCTTAGATTAGCTTTATTAGCTTTATTTTTAAGTAGTAAATTAACTGCTATGCAGAAATTTCACTAAATCCTGTGACCTCCGCCCTCGCACACCTCTGGAATTTTTCCTAGCAGAGTGGGTGGGGGGAGGGAGTGTCAGCTCCCACCATCCCTTGAACACACTATGGGGTCACCCTCCTTTCAAATTTAATTTTTTTAATATTAAAAAAAAAAACATGAATTCTTCGTGAGTGCTATTGATCCAAAAGGGGAATCTATTATAGGGAGAGGAAGTAGAAATAAAATGAGATAGGCTGGTAAATTTAGAAAAGAAAGCACATGTCAACAAGACTTGGTAAAAGACAGATGAAACAGGGGAGCCAGTGGGCTGAAGCGCAGACAGTTTGAGTGTGTGCTCTCATTCCAGGAGTGAGGGGAGTCACCAGTACAGTGGGAGTTTGGGCAAGGAGGGTGAAGGTTTCCAAAAAGGCTGATCTGCCCCCACTGGTTGCCCTGGCGACAGGTCCACCCCCATATGACTGTGATATAGTAAAGAGAAAAATGTGCACAAGCAAAGCAGGCAGCAGTTAAGGATGGGAAGCAACAGGACTTCCAGTTAGCACCACCTTGAGGGGACCTTAGGGAAGAGTCTGGGAGGGGACGGGTGCCACTGATGCAGGATGGGTGCAGAGGGAAGAACCTGAAGGTTTCCATGAGCTTAGGCTCTGCGTACAGCACACCCTGCGGCTCCAACTCCACCAGCCGGCATAGTTGCCTTGAAGGGACTTTGAGTTGGAGAATGTGCTCACTGGTTTTCCTGGTGGCCTGGGACTGCAGGCTCTCCCTGCCCTTTGCCCCAGCCCTGGAAGGCTAAGGCAGTCCAGATGGCACAGTAGGGGGTAGAAAAGGAGTCAGCAGTGATCGCCACTGTTGTCAGCTGAGAGTCCTCCAGGGGCTCCCACCCCTGCAGCATGAAGCCCAGACTTTTCGTCGGAGCCCCTGAGGTCCTAAGTGAGCTGGTTCCCAACTCCTCTGGGCTTGTCCCCAGCTCAGACTACCTGCCTGACAGACAGGGTACCCTGATGGCTTCACCAGGTCCCGCCTCCGTGCTCCATCCTCACCCCTCTCCTGCCAGCTCATCTCCCAGCTCCACGTGGCCTCAACTTTCCCTAGGAACGTTTCCCGAAGCCAGCCATTTACAAAGTGTGGTTTGGGGACCCCCTTCACAGGGTCCATGAGATCAAAACTATTTTTGTAACAGTACTAATGTTTGCCTTTTATACTCTCTCTTATGTGTGAACATCGTTCGAAATGTTTATTGATGTGGTTTTAGATTCCACATTGCAGTTAACCTTTAAGGAACTACCTTTTGTCAAGTTTTGGTGTCCTATCGGAGAATATCCATAATCACAAGAAAAGGCTATTAAAAAACGTCTTCTTTTTCTGACTACATGTCTGTGTGAGGCCATAGTTTCTTCATGTAACCCAACCAAAACAATATTTCATGAAAGGCTGAATGGATGAGAAATGAGAATCCAGCTGTCTTTAATTAAGCCAGACACTGAACAGATTTGCAAAAATGTAAAATCCTGCCATTCTTCTCACAATTTTTTTAATTTAGAAAATATTATTATACAAATATTTTTACTTACATTATGGTTAGGTTATGGGTTTATTATTGTTATTTTAAAATTAATTAATTTATAGGGGTTTTTTTGGTTTTTTTTTTTTTTTGGGGGTACGCGGGCCTCTCACCGTTGTGGACTCTCCCGTTGCGGAGCACAGGCTCTGGACCCGCAGGCTCAGCGGCCATGGCTCACGGGCCTAGCCGCTCCGCGGCATGTGGGATCTTCCCAGACTGGGGCACGAACCCGTGTCCCCTGCATCGGCAGGCGGACTCTCAACCACTGCGCCACCAGGGAAGCCCCTAATTAATAGTTTTTAAAGTTCTCCATTTCAGTTTCTGATCCAGTAAACCTCAGTAGACTTAACCCACAAAAATAAAAGCTCTTTGGTATCCTCAATAAGTTTTGAGTGTACAAGGGTCCTGAGACCACCTTCTTATACTGAGCCTACAGCAGGCAGAGTAGAGCTGTTAACTTAGCTATGCCTCTACCATTGCACACCGACTCCACCAAATTAATGACCTTTTTACATGTCTGTTTCCCCCACTGCACAAGTGCTTCCTGATGGTGGTTGTTCTTTAACCCCCTCATGTCTGGCACAAAGCAGAAAGTCCAGATGAATGAATGAAGTAGAAGGGAAGCCCACACATCACAGGCTACCGCCCGAGCAACGTGCAAACATTCACAGGAGGGCAGATAAATATCTGCATTATTTTTTTTTTAACTGGCTCAAGTTGTTACTGGGCCTCTGACTTGAATTTAGACATAAATATAAATATTTTTTTAAAAATCAGAAAATTCAAATGAAAAATTAACCTAAGAAACAATTCTGCTTCTACTCTGTTAAACTTTCAGAGACACCCCATGTAAGCAAGTAACTGGGGAGATACACCATGCAGTGGATAGCACAAATACAGCCAAAATGATCTGCCACAAAAACAGTGACCAGGGCAAGGACCACAACAAGCATAGCTTCTCCATCTCTGTTCGCTGTCAAAGGTAGACCAAAAGCAGATGGCACTAGAGGATCCAGGCCAGAGTTGCGGTGTTGGCCTTTGGTTTCACGATTCTCACTCACTCACCCTGTTCCCAAGTCAAGCAGCCCTCCAGCATGTCAGAGAGCGGCCACGCCATCCCCTGGCGGGCAGAGATGTGCCACATCCCATCCCCCTCTTTGTCCCTGACACATTCTCCTACAAAATGAGAAAAGGGGAGGGGGGGATACTGGACGTGGGATGGATGCCCTTAGCAAAACAGGATCTTTTATCTCCGAAGACAAGGGGTTTCTACTTCAGAGCATGAGCTCAGGGTGAAGGAGAGGGCAGTGAATGCTGACAACTAGGGGATGCCCCGTGGCGGGGGGAGGGGGTATGAGAGTGTGTGAGTGTGTGTGTTTGTGTGCATGTGTGTGTACAAGTATGTGTCAGAGGTGGGGAGAGAAGAGAGAGAGAGAGAGGCAAGGGGTGGGGACGGCATGGGGGCAGAGATATTTGACACCAAGAGGAGTATGCTTTTCTGGCTAAGAGTGTAGAGGCTCATTCCGAAAGCATCCCCATCAGAAACCCAACTGTGTAATCGCTGCTGCTGATCTAGGAATCAGGCGTTTCCAGCTCTCTCTCTCTCTCTCTCTCTCTCTCTCTCTCTCCCCCACACACACGCCTACATATCTCCACCACCTCTGTCTTTCTAGATAGATAGATAGATAGATAGATAAGATAGATAGATAGATGATAGATAGATGATAGATAGATACATAGATAGATAGATGATAGATACATAATAGATAGATGATAGATAGATATGTTTATCATATGATGGTATATGTTTATCATCTTGAAATTTGTTTTTAAAAAAACCCTTTAGGGCTTCCCTGGTGGCATAGTGGTTGAGAGTCCGCCTGCCGATGCAGGGGACACGGGTTCGTGCCCCGGTCCAGGAAGTTCCCACATGCCGTGGAGTGGCTGGGCCCGTGAACCACGGCCGCTGAGCCTGCGCGTCCGGAGCCTGTGCTCCGCAACGGGAGAGGCCGCAACAGCGAGAGGCCCGCGTACCGCAAAAAAAAAAAAAAAAAACCCTTTAATCAGCGTACTAAATATCCCCCAGTCCTTTCCACATTTGCAGAAGTCCTATGTTTATGTCACTATGGAAACAGATTCTCAAGAGACTAAAGACATGGAGGGCCCAGCATCATGGAGTCATTGTTTAGGTTAACACCGTAAAGATTCTGACCTCTCAAAACAGAGCTTTTGGTTCCTCTGGTCTCTGTCATTTCGGATGCTGAGGCGACCAGGCACTGGGCAGTTTTCTCAGTGGCCTTCACAGGGGGTGAGATTTTAGGGGGTACAAATATAAAACACAGTTTTGGAGAACAACTTCCTGGAATGATGGTTGTGGTAAAGCTTTCATTCACTGCATGACTATAATTTACATATATTAATTATCTGGCTTTCTCCTCACAAAAATATTCCAAGATCAGCATTAACATTCCCATTTTACGGATAAGGAGACTGAACCTCGGAGAGGTCACGTTGCCTGAGTGTACACACTTGGTCAGTACCAGAGCCAGGTCTATGAACTCAGGTCTATGCCAAAACCCACCATCCTTTCACTGACCAGCCTTCCTGTTAACCCCCCACATCCTAGGCTTTCCAGAGCCCATGTTTAGAACCAGGCCCATACATCTATATTCTGTGTGTTTTCAGGACCTTTCCTTCCTCTTGGAGAAAGAAAAGGATTCACCTGAAGAAAACACGTTCACTGGGTGAGCCTAACAGACCTCTAACATTTTCCATTTCTAATATCTTTTTTTTTTTTTTTTTCGGTACGCGGGCCTCTCACTGTTGTGGCCTCTCCCGTTGCGGAGCACAGGTTCCAGACGCGCAGGCTCAGTGGCCATGGCTCACAGGCCCAGCCGCTCCACGGCATGTGGGATCCTCCCGGACCGGGGCACGAACCCATGTCCCCTGCATCGGCAGGCGGACTCTCTACCGCTGCGCCACCAGGGAAGTCCCCATTTCTAATATCTTGATTCCACCTCTCTCTTGTGCCGGCTCCCACCTTCCCCAAACCCGCCTGCTCTACTTCTCATTCTGCCAGGCAGGGAAGCATTATTAACACAGATTAGCCAGACAAATCCAATAAAAAATTCTCAGAACACCCTTGTCCAGGTAAGTCCAACCAGGGCTTTTTCAGATAAAAACTCAGTGCCGTTGCTTATTGGAGACAAGTCATGAGCTTCAGATTAACTGAAAAGCTTTGCAATAGAAGAGGTTTAATTTCATTTGAAAACCCGTGTACAACCACATTCTCAACTCAGGATGCACTCATTGCCAATGAGATGCCCTCTCCCCCAGCACGCCCAACACGGGACCCAGGGCTGGGAGAGCTGCCCCGACGGACACCCATCCCCTGGTCTGGAGGTCCACCCTCGACCACCTCTTCCTACTTCTGTAGGTGGAGCCCCGTCACTCACCCAGGAGGGCCGTCTGAGGGTGGGTCCGAGCATGTCTCCCTCTGGAGATGGACCTGGAAGGAGGCCACTCCCTGGCCTCAGCGGGTAGGAGGAGGATCTGTCCGAGGATCAGCAGAAAGCAGCCCACCAGCATCTTTTCCATCTTCAAGAAGAGAAAGAGGGGCAAGGCTGTGACAAACACAATGGGAGAAGAGGGCGGGGCGAGGTTTCTGGGTCTCCCTGAATGCTAGGTGCTGCAGACTCACACCCCGCCTTTCCCCAGATCAGACAGGCCACTTGTACTGAAAATTCCATTTGTGTGTATGACCCTCAGACCCACTGGTAGGTTCTTGGATACTCTGAGCAGGGCGTACGTAGTTGAATTTTTTGTCACTGTAAGACTGAACGGAAAACTTGGGGGAAAAAACTCTACCCTGAAGTTTCTTTTCAATCAAGTTCATTATCAATTATTCATAGTCACATTCTATATCTTGGATTTGAAAAAGGAAAAACTACATCTGAGGATTCCAAGTAACAATATTTTCTTAGTCTAATAATAGTGGATGGTACAAATTAACATATATGTTTCCCAAGGAATACATATACAGTTGCATAAGATAGCATGACTTAGCCTCCTAGCCTCCCTGCCTTCCACACACATCTATTAAGAGGGAACGTAAAAAAAAAAAAAAATAAATAAATAAATAAATAAAAAATAAAAAAATAAAAAAAATTTAAAAAAAAAAAGAGGGAACGTGGTGCAGTGTTTTTAAGGGCTTGGACCCTGGCACCAGACCGCCTGGCTTTGAAGTGTCCTGGCTCTGACACTTGCTAACTGTGTGTGACCTTGGGCAATCTGCTTAACCTCCTCATGCCATGTGGGAATATGGTTAATTGGGTGACTTAATCCACATAACGAAAGCATTCAGGGTAGTGTCTGGCACACATGGGGAGGCGAGGACAAGGAAACAAGCAACAGCGTTAGGGGACCAGAGAAGAATAGGATCAAACGCAACGTTGACCACAAAGCTCTCGGATGCAGAAAGAATTTTGACTCTTGAGTTGAGCTTCAGATATCCACAGGGGTGAGGGAGTTTCAACCAGAGAAGCACACTCTTGACCAGACTTTACCCGTTTTCTGTACTGGTCCTGGAGAGTAGCTGGTGTGAAGGCTCTGGAGGAAAGATTCTGAGCAGGGAAGCGACATGGTCAGATCCAGGGTTTCCTAGGATGGCCAATCTCAGTGCTTCACATGGGATGAGAAAGGTACTTTCCACATGGTGAATGATGTTGCCTATTCTGCCTGGCAAACCCTCGTGGAGAAGGCAATATCCTGGGACTAGGTTTAAACGTATTTTTCTTCTAGTTTCTATCATTATAGTGGGTGTCATAGCAATTTATTAATTTATACAGATTAGTGAGGAGGAGGGAATATTTAAGGAGGAACAACATTTAAGGAAGATCATCTGCTGTAAAGTCTTTACTAAATCCTCATCCTGTGCTTGGGAATTTCACCCAGTTGATTTCATTCAATCTTCAGACGTATCTCGCATAAATCAGAATTATTATTTCTGCTTTTTATTTTATTTATTTTATTTATTTTTTTGCGGTACGCGGGCCTCTCACTGTTGCGGCCTCTCCCGTTGCGGAGCACAGGCTCCGGACGTGCAGGCTCAGCAGCCATGGCTCACGGGCCCAGCCGCTCCGCCGCATGTGGGATCTTCCCGGACCGGGGCATGAACCCGTGTCCCCTGCATCGGCAGGTGGACTCTCAACCACTGCGCCACCAGGGAAGCCCTATTTCTGCTTTTTAGAGATGGGGAAACTGAGGCCCAGAGAAGTTTAGTAACTTGACCTAGGTCACCCAGCTAAAGTAAGTAGCAAAGTTAGGATTCAAACCCAGGGTAAGAGGCTAATTTGCCAATTCACCGATGAGAGAAAACTTGATTAGCTGCAAGTCAAGTCCCCGTAAGGCAATTCATGAAAGGCCATAGCTGTTTCACCACCAGAGGTGGAAACAGGGCAGGGCAGGGGCAGGGACCACTTCCTAAAACATGAAAAAGTAAATAATAATTCAGTGAACTGTTTGCTCAGCAAACTGCTTTCAGGAATTGACCTGTAGATGAACCCAGGTCTGTCGACCTTCAAAGTCCACAGTTTTTCACACTTGCTGTGTTGAGCTAGCTCACTTTTCACTATGCATTAAAATTCTATTAAAAATAGCAGATGTTTATTCAGCACTTACTATGTGCCAGGCACTGGGCCAAGTGCTTTAAATTTATTAAGTCATTTAATTCTTACAATAACTAGAGAAGTTCAATAATTTGCCCAAGGGTATGCAGCTGATAAAGGGGTGAAGCTCCAGAGCATTGCTAGTTCATTACAGATAACTACTGCCCACCCCTTATGAACAAATTAACTCTTTACTAATTGGACTGTTCCCTATTCATAGCTTAATCTGTGAGATTCCTTTCTAGAAAAGGAAAAAAAAGGTTTTGCCTCTTTCTCTGATCTTAAACCTACTGTTTACTGTCAAGTTCCCTTGGTATTTATCACGTTTTATGTGACATTCTAAGTGTGTTATGTCATTTATATGTGATTTATTATCTTAATGATGTTCTCCTTCCTCCCATCTGAGCAAATACAAAGTCCGCGTTTATTTCTTTTAAAATGTATACAACATGCTCTGAAGGCGCACGTCCATCCTGACACATCTGCAATTAAATCCAAACATTCAGAGCACGATGTGGTGGATAATTATCATTTTCAAAAAACAAATACCACTTCATGTGGCTTGGGTTTACTGTGGATTTCAAGAAGTGTTTGCATTTTCAAGTTACCATGGCCAACTAAAAGGCCCTGAAGATAGATGAGGGATAGGGAGTTAAAAAATAAACAGAAATAAACACTTCTAGCTGTCTAACCCTGAGAAGGTTACTTTCCCTCTCTCTGCCTCAGTTTCCTCATCTTTAAACTGGGGATAATGAAGAAACCTGAACGTTGCATGAATTATATCAGCTCATATATATGTAAAGCACATAGAACACTGCCTGGCACATAGTAAGTGCTCAAGAAGCAATAGTTACTTATTATTATTATCATCATTATGCAAGCAAACCAATTAATATAAAGTACACACTGCTAATTTTTGTCATACTGAGCCATTTAATGTACCTTATATTAACTTTGATGCTTACTTATGACTACTCTACTAAAACAATGACACACAAATCCATAATCTGAAAATACATGTTAGTATCTAAAAGTATTTAAAACTCTCTTTTTCAGAATGAAATAATGCCACTTGCAGCAACATGGATGGACCTAGAGATTATCATACTAAGTGAAGTAAGTCAGAAAGAGAAAGACAAATACCATATGATACCACTTACATGTGGAATTTAAGATATGACACAAATGAACTTATCTACAAAACAGAAACAGACTCACAGACATAGAGAATAGACTTGTGGTTACCGAGGGAGAGGAGGGATGGATTGGGAGTTTGGAATTAGCAGATGTAAACTATTCTATATAGAATGAATAAACAACAAGGTCCTACCATAGCACGGGAACTATATACAAAATCCTGTGATAAACCATAATGGAAAAGAATATGAAAAAGAATGTATGTATAGGTATAACTGAATCACTTTGTGTACAGTATAAATTAACACAACATTGTAAATCAACTGTACGTCAATAAAATATTTTTCTTAAATGTTCTTTTTTTTTCTTTTTTTTTTCTTTTTTTAATTTTTTTTATGTTTGCGGTATGCGGGCCTCTCACTGTTGTGGCCTCTCCCATTGCGCAGCCTCAGTGGCCATGGCTCACGGGCCCTGCCGCTCCACGGCATGTGGGATCTTCCCAGACTGGGGCACGAACCCGTGTCCCCTGCATCGGCAGGCGGACTCTCAATCACTGCGCCACCAGGGAAGCCCAAATGTTCTTTTTTCAAAATGCAATGGCACAGCAAGTCACAGTCTGGTAGAAAAGATTTACAAAACATTATCTGATATATCATTTATCTCCAGACATAAGCTCTTATAACTCAACACAAAGACAAACAACCTACTTGAAAATGTGCAAAATATTTGAACACTCATATTGCCAAAGAAGACATTCAGATAACAAATAAACGTATGCGAAGATGTTCAACATTCTTAGTCATTAGAAAAATGCAAATTAAAAATCACAATGGGGCTTCCCTGGTGGCGCAGTGGTTGAGAGTCCGCCTGCCGATGCAGGGGACACGGGTTCGTGCCCCAGTCCGGGAAGATCCCACATGCCGTGGAGCGGCAGGGCCCATGAGCCATGGCCGCTGAGCCTGCGCGTCCAGAGCCTGTGCTCCGCAACGGGAGAGGCCACAACAGTGAGAGGCCAGCGTACCACACACACACACAAAAAAAATCACAATGACATTCCATGACAAATCCACTAGAATAACAAAAATTAAAAAGACTGATATAACCAAGTGTTGGCGAAGATGTGGAAAACTGGAATCCTAATACATTGCTGGTAAGAATGCAAAATGGTGTAGCCACTTAGGGAAACAATTTAGCAGTTTCTCATTCAGTTAAACATACACTTCCCAAATGAGACAGCACAGGGTGACCAACTGGTCTGGTTTGCCTAGAATTGCCTGTGTTTTTGCACTGAAAGTTCTTCATCCCAGAAAACTCAGTCCTGGGCAAACTGGGCAAACCAGCAACCTAGATATTTACCCAGAAGATATAAAAACACACCCACACAAAGCCTTATACTCAGATGCTCATAGAAGCTTTCTTTGTAAAAGCTGAAAACTGGGAACAATGCAAATGTCCATATATTAACGGACAGATAAATAAATTGTGGTACATCCATACAATGGACTACTACTCAGCAGTTAAAGGAATGATGTAATGGGTGAATCTCAAAATAATTAGGCTGAGTGAAAGCTGCCAGACACAAAAAGAATACATACTGAACAATTCTATTTATATGACATTCAACAAAGGGCAAAACTCTGTGACAGAAAGATCAATGGTTCCAGGGGGTGGGATGGGAAAAGAGGGTCAGCTACCAAGGGGCAGGAGGGAAATTTCAGGGGTGGCAGAAATGTTCACATCATGATTATGGTGGAGGTTACATGGCTCTATACATTTGTCAGAACCCATCAAATTATACACTTCAAAGTGATGAATTTGATTGTTTTAAGTTGGACTTCTAAAAAGCTGTTTAATAGAAACTAAAAGAATGGGGAAAAGGATACTGTATACAAGTCAACATAAAACCAGCATGGCAATATTCATATCAGACAAGACAGGCTTTTTTAAAAAAAACGCAATGGCAGTGAAACAAGAAAAAATAAGTCAGTACACGTAGCCCACATTAATCACTGTTTCTCAGGGAGGCATTTACAGCTGCTAGCATTTGAAGAACAGGAGCCAGATCCAGTTCCAACTGGAAAACAAAATGATGTTTGAGAAACAGTTCCTTTCACATATGGGCATATGAGAAGCATTGTTGTGCTGAGAAATAGAGGTTAATTCAATCAGAACAGATTCCATGAAGCATTTGGGGGCATGGAAAGAATATTTTTTAAAACAATTAAACAGCTTTGACTTTTGTTCTAGCGATTTTTCTCCTCTCCATGAGACAATGAGTCTTTTCATTTAGCTTCACCAAGAGGGTGGGGCAGAGAGAGAGAGAAGGAAATTGTTCTAAGCATCGCTGTTTCAAGTAAATCGACAGATGGCGTAGCATCCCATCAGAGCCAGCACTACGTGCCGTGGGCCTTGAGAGGAGAGGCCTGGCTCTGTCACAACACGCTGCGACCTCGGTTAGGTGATTTAACTCTCTGGGCTTTAACGAGTCAGCCATGAAATGAGAGGCGTGGTCTGGAAGCAGCGTTCCTCAGCCTAAACCAGACCACAGGCCCAGGAGAGGGGCCCAGGACAGGACAACGCTGCTCCCCTGAGGAAGATGGGCATGACACCCTCTTCCTGCCCCTGCACAAGAAGACAAAGGAGCTAAAGCACTAATATTTTCTAAGTGCCTACTATGGGCCAGGCAGTGAGCTGGGCGCTTGTATATTGTTATCTCATTTGGCCCTACAGTCATTCTGTGAGGTGGACGAGGTCCCAATTTCATGGGAGGAACACCGGCGGCCACAGATAGAAAGACACTCTCCAAGGTCTCAGGGCTAGTTAAGTGACAAAGCCAAGAGTCTACCCCCGCCACCTCTCAGGCAGCCAGCCTACTTGCTAAAAAAGAGATTTTGAGTCCCCTCTCCAATTCTGAAAGTTCTTAGACATCATATTTAAGAGTTTTGTCCCTCAAAGGCCACTCCATTGGCACACCAAGTGTGCATACTAACTACTCTGTGTTCAATGAGAACCAGTCACACAGGGCTGGGGCCGCAGCAGCCCCAGAGGCCCTCCTTCCTGTCTCCCACCTCAGACCAGAATCCCCAGCACCCACAGGGCCGGCAAATGGAGCCCAACCTCCATTTAGATGTTGACATTTAGATGTTGACCTGACATTGGCTTTCTGTGACTTTCACCCAGTGGTCAAGGCCTGCTTGCCAGCCCAGCCTTTCCAGGTACAGACTCAAGTCCTTTCATGGTCAAGGTAACTCCATCTGCTCCGGTACCCGGACTGGAAACCTCGGCCTCAGCTTCCATGTGTCCCTTGCGTCACCATCACATTCATGGGTGGACAAGCCCTGGCTTTCCCGCCCCTGCTCCAGCCCTCCTGACGGTTCCCGCCACTGCAGCAATGCTCCAGTCTCTCTATTTCTCACCCAGACTTCTCCAGAAGCTTTGGAACTGCTCTTCCTGCCTTGGGTCCTGCCCCTTCCGTGCTCAGAACCCACCTAAGGCCTTACTAGGTAACATTCATGTTCAAGGCCCTCCACGACAGACCACTGCCCGCCCTACAACCATGGCAGTCCCACGTGCACCCCAGCCCCTCTACCAGTGCTGAAAGAATTCAGATTCTTGTCCTAGCTGGGTGCCTTCATCCACGCTGGTCCCTTGGCCTGGTCTACCTTCTGTATTATTCAAAAACGCATTCATTCCTAAAGGCTCAAGTCACATGTCACCCACCCCCTAAAATGTTCTCCGATTTTCCCAGCAAGGATTGACTTTTCTACGCACCCCTGACAACGGGTTTGTTGTCTGCTCTAGCCCTGGGTTTTTGTTTGTTTGTTTTTGTTTTTTGGCCGCGCTGTGCAGCTTGTGGGATTTTAGTTCCCTGACCAGGGATCGAACCCACGCCACCGCAGTGAAAGCACGGAGTCCTAGCCACTGGACTACCAGGGAATTCCCTAGCACTGTGTTTCTTTTTCTTGTTTCCATATCTGTCTCCCTGCCTAGACTCTGAACTGTTCCTTGAAACCACACCCATGTGCTAGATGCTGAATTTCATAACTAAAGTTTTAGAAAATAGGTAAGTGTTGAATAAACACATTTATTGATCAACAAAAGATCAATAAATGTTGAATCAAACTGGCCCTAGTTCTGCACCTGACAACTGCCAAGGCCGAGCCCAGGTCTTCGTCTACATACTCTGTTTGCCTTAACGCAGGCAACCCCAATGGCTCTCTCCTATGATGGAAGGAGCCTCTGCCCCAGATTCCTTGGCCCTGAATACATAATTTTTAAATGATATAGATGAAATATCAAATATCTAGTTATAATAATTAAAGTATCCATTTACTCATACATGCATATTCAAAACATCTGAAATTACAAAATATATATTCACTTAGAAATAATGCTTTATTCATTAAAAATGTTTCAGAAAACAGTGTTTTCTCTCATGTCATAAAACAGTTTTCAAATGCTTGCCTCTCTAACATCAGTATTTCATCAACGCTAAAGATTTTTTTGTTTTCTGACATCTTTACTTCTAGGTTGTCTGAGAGACAGCACTTTCTGAATCTATACATGATGCTGTCACTGGAAATTTTATCTCAGACCACCAGTTCCCACTTATGTAACATGAAGACAGTTGTTGGGTTTTTTAATATGTCCTGGAGGCATAAATTCACCATCTCTGCAACTTACTCATTCACTGTGCTGCTCTTACAGTATCGTATCCAGTGTCATCCAGCCCTTGCAATTGTGAAACTGTGCCCAGAGGAATAATGACTAAATTTGAGCTGATTTTTCTTTTACTGTTTTGGTCATTGACTTCTACATGTATTCAAAATTAGCACACTGATTAAGGACATTTCAAGCTAACGTGTCTTCCCCCAGTAGTACTTTGTTCAACATATTTGACAACATATTCAAACTGACATATTTGTCCTCAGTTTGATTGAGGACATTTCAAGCTAACGTGTCTTCCCCCAATAGTACTTTGTTCAACATATTTCAAAGAGTTCCACATACTCTGAGAGACTTTGCAAGGACTCACATATACAGCAATTTCCTCTTTTCCAAGGAATCATTTTCTGAGGAAAAAAAAAACCCTCACTTCATATTTTGGAATATATGGTCATTCCTACCTTATCTTTCCTCCCTTCCATTCAATCAAGCACCATGTTCTACCACGTGAGGTCTCGCATGCCTTCTCCCTTTTCCATCCATACCAAGGTCACAGCCCTAGGCTTGCCCCTTATTCATACCGGAGAGACTACAAAGGTCCTGGCAGACACTGCTGTTGCCCCCCAATATCCTCCCCTCCTTCTTCAGTAATAGAACCCTCACTTTTTAACTGGACACATAATGGGGCTGGAAAAAGACCAAGATGCCCAGTCTTCCCTTCTTCCGTATCAGGTGACTGCATGGGGGTTGGGGGGATGGAAGTGGATGCGGCGAGTACAACTTCAGAGAAGTGTCCTTAAAGGAGGGGTGGGGGAATGACCGCCTTGCTTTTTCCTTCCTGCTGGCTGGAATGAGCACATCCTGGCTGGAAACCCACCAGTCATTTTGAACCACGAGGCACCATGAAAATGGAAGTCATGCTGCATGGTAAAAGTGACAGGGCACAAAACTGTGGGTCCCCGACCCCATGCTCACTTTGGACACGCTGCCTCCAGGCTTCTAGACAGAAATAAACTTCCTTCTTCAGGTCACTGTCATTTCTGTTTTTTGTATAACTTGGAGTTGATCATAATCCTAATTAACTGACTGTTTCTAAGTCTCTCCTATTGACGCCATCTGGCACTAGCTGAATTCAATCTTCCCAACATAATATCATGCTTATCATGCGCCTGCTCAAAAACTATCAGTGACTTCTACATACCAAGCCGATAAAATCCAGATTCCTGGGCTTCCCTGGTGGCGCAGTGGTTGAGAGTCCGCCTGCCGATGCAGGGAACACGGGTTCGTGCCGCAGTCCGGGAAGGGCCCACATGCCGCGGAGCGGCTGGGCCCGTGAGCCATGGCCGCTGAGCCTGCACGTCCGGAGCCTGTGCTCCGCAACGGGAGAGGCCGCAACAGCGAGAGGCCCGCGTACCGCAAAAAAAAAAAAAAAAAAAAAATCCAGATTCCTTAGCTTAGCACTCAAAGTCCCATAATCTGGCCCTGTCTTAACAATGCTAACCTCAGAAACACCCCCATCCATTCCACCAACACACACACACACACACACACACATTAACCCTCCATTCCAGCCCGTTAGCTCCATACAACGTCTCTTACTCACCGCTGGTTGGATTGAGTTTAGGACAACGGAGATACAGGGAGGGAATCACTCCCTTTCAAATTGAACTGTGAATGGAAACAACCTTAACAAGAGAACAGATACACTGTGGTGGAGGCATATATTGGGCTATTATACAACCATAGAAATGAGTGAATTACCGCTTGGCGCAATATCATCATAAACTTACAAACATAATATTGAACAAAATTAAATTCAAAAATGGACAAAATGAATCTACAATCTTAGGAATCGGGATAGTGGTGACACTTGAGGTGTCGGTGCACAGAAGGAGGCGTGAGGGGGGGATTGTGGGGTACTGGGAATGTTCTGCTGATTACTCAGTATGCTGACTGCAGGTTCATGAAAAATAATCCAGCTACACGCCAGATTTGCGCACCTTTCTATATGTATGCTTCAGTAAAAAGTTGACTTAAAAAACAGGCAAACGAAGTTAGAAGAGCAGTTACCTTCAGGGGGAGGTGATAATTAATTGGGTAATTGTGGGCACAAAGTGGGGCTTCTGGGGTGCCGATCTGGGAGATGGTCACATAAGAGTGTTCATTTTGCAAAAGAGCCATTGTACTGTTCCCTTATGGTTTGTGCATCTTTTTATATGTTCTTTTGATTAAAATTTTACTTAACAAGTGAAGTGTGCAGTACTACTCCTGCCACCCTTGCTCTCTGATCATGCCATGGACAAAGGGATTCAGGGAGAGATGTGAGCTGCAGCAGAGATTTTAGAGAGAGGCTAATGGGTGTTCTCTCTTGAGAGGGCTATTGTGCACATTCTGGAAGAGGTGTTAATAAGAATGAGGGTGCACAGCTGGTCCTGACCTGGAACTCCTTCTCAAGCCCTGGGGTGGGCAAAATAATGTCCCTCCAAAGATGTCCATGTCCTAATCCCCAGAATCTGTGGATATGTTACGTTACACAGCAAAGGGGAATTACAGTTGCTAATCAGCTGACTTTAAAAATAGGGAGATGGGCTTCCCTGGTGGCGCAGTGGTTGAGAGTCCGCCTGCCAATGCAGGGGACACGGGTTCGTGCCCCGGTCTGGGAAGATCCCACATGCCGCAGAGCGGCTGGGCACGTGAGCCATGGCCGCTGAGCCTGCGCGTCCGGAGCCTGTGCTCCGCAACGGGAGAGGCCGCAACAGTGAGAGGCCCAAGTAACGCAAAAAAAAAAAAAAAAAAAAAATAGGGAGATACCCTACATCAACTATACTTCAATTAAAAAATAGCAAAAAATAGTGAGAGCATCCTGAATTACCCAGGTGAGCCCAACGCAATCACCAGGGTCCTTAAAAACAGAAGAGTGAGGCAGCATGAGAAGGACTCAGCCTGACATTGCTGGCTTTGAAGATGGAAGGAGGCGACAAGCCAAGCAATGAGGGAAGATTCTAGAAGCTGAAAAAGACAAGGAAATGGATTCTCCCCTAAAGCCTCCAGAAGGAACAATTCACCCAGTAAGAACCATTTCAGACTTTTGACTTCCAGAAACATAAGATAATAAACTTTTTAAAAACTGAAGTATAGTTTACAATGTTGTGTTAGTTTCAAGTGCATAGCAAAGTGATTCAGTTATACATATATATATTATATATAATATATATACTTTCTTTCAGATTCTTTTCCATTATAGGTTATTATGAAATATCGAGTATAGTTCCCTGTGCTACACAGTAGGTCCTTGTTGTCTACCTATTTTATATTTAGTAGTGTGTATATGTTAACCCCAAACTCCTAATTTATCTCTCCCCCCTCACCCACTATCCCCTTTGGCAACCATAAGTTTATTTTCTGTCTGTGAGTCTATTTCTGTTTTGTAAATCAGTTCATTTGTATCATTTTTTGAGATTCCACATGTAAGTGATATTATACGATATTTGTCTTTCTCTGTCTGACTTAATATGATAATGTCTAGGTCTATCCATGATGCTGAAAATGGCATTATGTCATTCTTTTTTATAGCTAGGTAATATTCCATTGTACATATATACCACATCTTCTTTATCCATTCCTCTGTGGATAGATGTATAGGTTGCTTCCAATAAACTTGTTTTATGTCACTAAGTTTGTGGTAACTTATTACAGCAGCAGTGGGAAACTAATACACACACTGTCTGGAAATTTCAGAGAGGTGGTAATTTTATTAGAGGAGATCTTGGGGATGGGGGCATTCTTTGTATTTCAATGGAAATGGAGAAGGAGAAGGAGCTAGAAAAAATCAGCAAACACTGTTGATGGGGAAAAGGAGACCATTCTGAGGGGCTAGTGTTAAAAGCTGAGGGTTTGTCAAAGAAAGGGAGAAATTGTGAAAGTAGCAACTTCAGAACTGAGTTTGAAGCAACGCAGGGCTCACAAAAGATTTGACCTATAGCCTTGACCTCTGTGGTCTTGAGCTTCTCATCTTTAAGACAAGTGAAAACAAACTCACCTAACTGGGAAGGTGCAAGGATAAGCCCTCAACAGAAGTGAGATAAAATCCTTTGATTGGGATTTCCCTGGTGGTCCAGTGGTAAAGAATCCGCCTTCCAATGCAAGAGGACGCAGGTTCGATCCCTGGTCAGGGAACTAAGATCCCACATGCCGCGGGGCAACTAAGCCCGCGTGCCACAACTACTGAGCTCACATGCCACAACTACAGAGCCCACTTGCCTCAACTACAGAGCCCACGCACCGTGGAGCCTGCGTGCCACCACTAGAGAGAGAAAACCCACATGCCACAACTAGAGAGAAGCCTGCACCCACAAGGAAAGATCCCGCATGCCTCAACGAAGATCCCACGTGCCGCAACTAAGACCCGACGCAGCCAAAAATAAAGAAATAAATAATAAATAAATCTTTAAAAAAAATCCTTTGCTTTACATCATTTTCTCTAATAATAACTGTTTATTAGGCAGCATAATGCCCCCAAAGATGTCTATGACATAATCATCCCGGAATCTGTGAATATGTTACCTTTGTGGAAAAAGGGACTTTGCAGATGTGATTAAGCTAAGGATATTGAGAAGGAGAAATTAGCCTGGATCATTCAAGTGGGCCCAACGTAATCACAAGGGTCTTTATAAAAGAGAGAGGAAGGGGGGAGAAGGGGGAAGGGAGAGAAGAACTGGAAGCTGCTATGCTTTGAAGATGGAAAATACCAGGAGACAAGAAACATAGGCACCTTTCAGAAGCCAGAAAAGGCGAGGGAACAGCTTTCCCCCTAGAGCCTCCAGAAGGAACATAGCTTGTCGACACCTTGATGTTAGCCCGGTGAGACCTATTTCAGACTTCTGACCTCCAGAACTGAGGGACAATAAGTTTGTGTTGCTTTAAGCACTAAGTTTGCAGTCATTTGTTACAGCAGCAATAAGAAACTAGTACAATAACCTAAAATAGCAGTGGGGTATTCCAATGGGGATGGAGCCACGGTCTCCAACAGTAAAGTTTTCCCTGACAATAAATACTCTAAAAAGAACTTTGGAAAGATGTTAGCTAGCCCACCTGCTCAGCCACTGACTTTACATACAGACAGTTCGGTAAAAATCTTATTTTCAATCAACTCACTCCAAGCACTGGCAGATTAATTCACATTAATTATCTCATTTAACCCTTATAACAACACTATGACATAGATCGTATCATCCCCATTTGATGGATGATATAACTGAGGCTCAGATAATAATAAGTATAGGTAATAAATATTGAGCACTTACTCTGAGCTAGGCATTATACTAAGCACTTCATGTGTGTTAACTAATTTAATTCTCCCAACAATTCTATTTCCATTTACAGATGAGAAAACTGAGGCAGGGAGTCTAAGTAACGTTCCAAAATCCTTGCAGGTAATGAGTGGCAGGGCTGAGACTGGAACCCAGGTCCCTCAGGTGCCAAGATCAGGGTCGTACTCCCACAACCTCTCATCACTGTCAGCATCATTACCACCAATTACTGATAACAGCCGAGGCCTCTGGGATAGAGCCCAGCCCTGCCTTTCTCTCTGAGTCCCTTTCAGGGTCCTACCAGGTAAGGCAGTGGTGGCTGTCTAACGAGCCACCTGGCAGGGTTCAAAGACGACCTCACGGCTAGAGCTCCAAGTGGCAACTGGTCCCTTGGAAGGGCCTCCCTGGCACTGTTTATTAGCAGCAGCAATGACAGCCTCCACTCTCTCCTTGGCACTTCGGCCTCCCTCTTCCTCTGACCCTCCTGACTTATCCCCACATGTACATTACACAGGGGTGCCCTCCTGAGCCTCCCTAAAGACAGGGAGTCCCAGGAAAGGGCTCTCTTAAACACACATGCTAAAAACCAGAGGGGAGCCAGTCCCGTCCCAGGGATAGCATTCGAGGCTCTGGCTCACTTGGCTGGCCTTAAACGCAGCTGCTCACCCCTGAGTCCCAGCATGTCCCTTCTCACCTCCCACCCAGCCTCACACCCAACACCCTGCAGGCCAGCGTTTACACTGGCACTCCCTCTTCGCCCCAGGCAGAGCTGATTCTAGGAAAACTGTGGGATTTCTCTGCAGAACCTTCAGTGATCCTCTTATTCCTCATCTACCTTTCAAGGAGCAATCTTCTATTTCCTTTGCTTTAAATCTTGGGCCTCATTTCAACTGCCTCTTGCTAAACAGAGATATATGGTGATGCCGGTAAGAGCTTAGAGCATGACAGCCATCTGAGGGTGTCTGAGAAGTGGACTCTGGTACGGCACCTCCAGCCAGTGAGCTCAGGCCTCAGTGCCTCCAGCTTGCCAGGGCCTGGACTCCTGAGCCCGGAATTTGTAGGAAAGAGAAGCCTGGCAACACAGAGGTCTGACTGAATTCTACTGGCAGGACTAAAAGTTTGGGCAGATAGGAAAACAGAAGGTGAAGACCCAACAGATATCTACCTCTATTCTCAACAGGGGGTTCTAAGGGACCAAGCTTCAGGGGCTGAGAGGAAACTTTCCAGACCATAAACCCATCTTGGAACAGCAATATGGTTTTCTGAGGCTGGGAGAAACAGGCAGGGAGAACCGTGTAGGATGCACTCCTGAATGGAAAACTCCAGTTAAATACATGTAGATCACCTGCCACCCTCACGTACCCACAGAGGGCCCACCTTCCTGATTTGGAGAGGAAGTGACTGCTTGTAGGAACGCCTTGCTTTTCTGGAGAGACAGGTGATGGAACTAATCACCAATCTTAAAATGCCTGGAACTGTTCTAACGACTTGAATTCAATCCTCACAACCCTGTAGGTATTATCAACCCCATTGGACAGATGAAGAAAGTGAGGCATAGAGCAGTTGGGTAACCCCGAAGTTGCCAACCTGTAAGCTTCACTCACAGCCGGGGTCTGAACCTAAGCAAGCGAACCCCAGAGTCTCTGGTCTTGACCATACCCCTCCCCCACCCCCGCAGCGGGAAACCAATTAAATGCACTTGGTGCAGATGCAGCCCATTTATGACGATTTGGGACTTGGTCAACTGGGTTTGTTCCGGGCGGGAGTATGTGTTCCCGAGGAGCTACCTTCCTGTGCACCTTCCTGTGCGTCCAGTCCAGGAGACGTTAACGAGAGAGGGTCCCCATTTTTCTGTCCTCTCTCCAAACTGCCCTCGGGGTTTCTAGCAACTACCACAAAACGCCCTCCCCTTTCCTTCCTTTCCCCGCAATGTAGGGAAGCTGGAGCTTTAGCTGTCCTAGAGAACCAAGAACCAAATGCAGATGACACGGGCATTAAAATAACAGCCGACAGAGGCGGGGAGTCGGAATCGATCCGCTGGCCAGCTGGACAGCAATCACGCCGCATCCCCGCTCAACAAGTCTCCCTTTCCTGGGGTCGGTGGAGGCCAGGTCTGGGCGGCCCCGCGGCGGGGCACAGCGCCCCCACGGGGCGCTGCGGGGTGGCTGCCACGCGCTGCGCCGGGCTCAGGGAGCTCGCGGAGCTCGCCCGGCCAGGGCGGCCCAACTGGCCCCGGCCGGGGGGTCCCGCAGCGCCGCCCTCCCTCTCCCCCTCTACCCCGAGGGGTCGGGAGCCAGGGGCCCAGGGCGGGAGGGGGCGTCCGACGGGAGGGGCCGCACGGGCCGGGGCGCGGGCCTTTGGGCGCGCCCGCGTGCGTGGGTGCCCAAGCTCTGTCTGTCCGTCTGTCTGTCTGCGCCTCGGGGCTGCGGGGCCAGGCAGGGCCCCGGGGAGAGCGCGCCCCGCTCACCTGCAGCCACCGCCGGCGCCTGGGAAGCGAGACAGGGGCGCAGACTCCCGGGTCTTCGTCGCTGGCCTCCTCGCCGCTCCGAGAGCCACGGCTCTCCTCGGGAATCGCTCGTGGGAGCCGAGGAAGAAGCCCGAGGTGCTGCCGCTGTCTCCTCTTTCGCCGCTTCCTCCGAGTCCCATCCCAGAGCGCTCCGCTCGCTCGCTGGCTGCCTGGGCGGCTCTGGGCCAGCGCCGGCAGGCGGCGGGGGAGGCGGCGCCGCGGAGGGTGGGGAGAGGGCCGGCGGGAGGAGGGGTGTACTGTTTGGGGATGGGGCAGGAGCGGAGAGGGATAGGCCGCGAGGACCGCCCCACCCTGCAGGCAGCCCCGGGAGCTGGGCACCCTGGCCGCACGCCCTGCCTGCTGCCACCTCGCTCTGCGCGGTCCGTCCCCAAGCCCAGGCGGGGATCGGACCCCGGGGGTCTGGAGCCGCACGCAGGCTCAGAAAAACAAGGAGCTTTGGGCTCTTGGCGGAGGGGAGTGGGGTGGGGAGCGGAGGAGAGCATCTCCTGGAGGGAGAAAGGCATGACGGGGGTCCTGTTTCCTGAACTGGGGGTCATGATCTACAGGAGGAGACCATCGATGACGGTGATGAAGAAGAAAGTGTTGAGAATTGGGCTAACTGGTGACAAGTGCCAGGAACTGTCTTGGCAGTACCCAGAACACCGGTGCCAGTTCATATTAACAGAGCGCCCACTGGCCAGAAACCAGGCCCCTGGGTGGGGACGGGACTAAGGATGCCAGGACGGAAAGGAAACAAGGTTCCTACCCTGAAGGAGCAGAGAAAGTCTAGTCCAGGCAAGACTTTTGAAATTATGGGCAAAGATGTTTGCAATTTTGTGAAGCGGGGGGACGTGCCCTGAGAGGTCCCCAAGGGAACTTTGGAGGGATGCGAAAGCCAGGATTGGTCAGTGGCAGGGAAAGGGCTGGGGAATGCCACTCTACCAGCTCTCCCTGCTCCTGGGCAGCTGGGGGTGAGTGGGGTCGTTACAACAGGCTAGGACATCTCCTAATAATTGCTCCAGAATTCTAACCCCAAACCATTAACCCAACCACTCAGTTCAGGTTTTAACAAGCTGTGGGGTAGAGGCCGCAGAATTAGCAAGTTTCAAAACGTCTGGTGCCAAAATCTGATCATTTAAGTCCTCTTGGCTGCCTTTACTCTGAACCGTCGTCACTCCTATTTGATGATAGAGTTGGTTTCTGGAATATGAGTAAAAACCTTGTACAAAATCAATTTTTCAGGAAAGCTCCAGGTGGGTAATTAAAATCCTAGCCATAAGGCAAGGGGTCAACATACTCAAGCCATCGGGCAACTCAGTGGTATCCTAATGCCGAGAAAGAATCTTGGATTCATGTTCCCTCACGCTGCACCTTAGGCCCACTGGGCACTCTTGGCCGCCTGCACTGATCAGAAATAGTTTCTTTGTATGTCTTTGGGAGGAGGTAGGTGGAAGTCAGAAAGTAGAGGAAAGTCTTCAGGAAATGTTTGGTCTCTGAAGTCCTGGATCCCACCAATGAAAATCCTTCCTGAGTCTGGGCCAGTGAAAATCCCCTAGGAGCTGGGGAAGTGAAGTTACAGTTTATGGAAACTTACAGTTTAAATGTGTTGCCTTATTTCAAGACACCAGTATGATCCGGTAATTTAACCAGGAAAACAATAGTAATTCCGAAATCCTTACAAATTTTAGTGAATTGTAATGTAGCAGTAACAGATTTCAGTGATTCTGGTGTATGCCGAGTAAGATGGATGTTTCTCCCCAGGGAGTTCTATCAGAAGTCTTCAGAAGAGGAAATTTCTGTACAAAGCATGCCTGCAGCCACGTCAAATAGGTCAGTGAGTTGTTCACCTCGTGGAATGACCTTCAGGTCTGCTGGAAAAAAAAAAAAAAAAAAAAAGCAGCAGCAAAAGCGATTTCAGGATCCAGAAATATCAAGTAAGGAAAAACAATGGCTTAGTTTCCCAGTTACCTTTAGGGTGAATGCAAGTTGATAATAATAAAGGCTGCTGGGGAAAGCCCAAATTTGCCTTTTCTGCCAGAGGCCCTGCTACTGGCTTAATGTAGAGAACCTTATTCAGAAAAAGTATGATTTCTTGTTCTCAGGTGGGCACTCATACAAGCAGACAAGAACAAGGGTGTGTAGTATCTCAGAACTCATGAGTTAGAATCCATAACTGTTTAAATTACTTACACCTTGGTAGCTATACTGGGTTCAGCTCACTTCTCTGTCTCTGCAGGGGGTCTACTGTGGAACAGAAGGAGGCTGCGGCGGGGGTGGGGGGTGGGCGGGGGGGGGGCAGTCATTTGACCCAGGCCTCACATTCATGAATAGCCTCAAATATAGACTTTGGCCCTAAGCATTCATTTGTTCCTTGTAAATATTAGAACTTTTTGTTTTGCTTTGTGTTGCACATTAGAATCCTTCCTAGAGGGCAGATTAAAATGAGACTCTATCAAAGAGAAGAGGACCACAATATAAGGAAAACAAAGAGCGGACAGGTTGGCTCACAGAACTCATAGCCTAAAATAACTTTTTTTGGTTTTGTTTTTTTTGCGGTACACGGGCCTCTCACTGTTGTGGCCTCTCCCGTTGCGGAGGGCAGGCTCAGCGGCCATGGCTCACGGGCCCAGCCACTCCACGGCATGTGGGATCTTCCCGGACCGGGGCACGAACCCGTGTCTCCTGCATTGGCAGGCGGACTCTCAACCACTGCGCCACCAGGGAAGCCCTAGAAACACCAATTTTATTGACAAGATAGGGCCACAACGGGCAGCTCCACGGAACACAAATGAGGAAGAAGCTAAAATTGCAATGTCACCTCACTCGCACTGTGTTTCTCTAGGTGACTGATGATGTTTGAGTCACATGTAAACTCTGGGAGCCCGTCCCTGTCCCACTCAAGCAGAAGGGCAGGATGTCTCACCTGGGAGAGGAGCTGTCATTCCTTTGGGGCACCTGCCAGTTGGTCAGAACAGGAGATAAGGTAGAGAGGGGGGCCTCCAGCCTTGCGTAAGGAACCCTCTGACATGGGGCAGTGCCTTCTTCCAGATGCCCCATCAATGTGGACAGCTAGTTCCGTGTCAGAGGTCCCCCTGAGGACAGGCTAGCTGACGGCACCATCATCCCAAGTGAAATGATTTCTAAATGAACCTATGACCCCACCTTGGAAAGAGGATTCAAATGTTTTTATGTTACCTTAACTTGTTTACACATCTTCCTTATGCCGTGCTGGGGAAGAGACTGAGCTGCTGTGGCCTTAAACCTGGAGGTTAGAGTGGTTTTTGTGGAATCAGGCGGATGAGGCTACTTATCAAGTATGAGATGATAGGCTGGAGTGGGGAGCCTTAAAACCTGGGCAAGATTGAATGGAATCTGACTCGTTTTCTTGGATATTGACAAGGCTGAAACACTGCCCGTCTCCCTGGAGACTAGTTTCCACTTTGGAAGTGGAGGATGGACCTGCTATGTGTGGAAGCATCACTCAGCAAGGCAGACTGCTGCTTCTTGCCTCCTGAAGCCCAGGAATTGGCAAAGAGCCATCTGCTATTAGAAGCCAGTAGCCTCATTCCTGTGACACTCAGCTAACTGCCTTCTCGCCACGCCATTACTGAGTCTCTGTCTGCATCGGTGGCCTGGTGTTAAATCAGACTGCAAGATACTTGGGCAATGAGTATGTGTATCTGTCCTATAAAATCTTCCAGCATTCTGGCAAAGCTCAATAAACTCAAGAATAACAAAAATATCAGAAGAAAGAACGTGGCTTTTCCACGTTCTCTCTTGCTGAAGAAAATAACTGGAACATGGTTATTACCGGGATCCAACAGAAGGGGAAATGCTACAGATGGTCCAGTGGAAAGAATAAGGAATAAGGCAGTGAACTGCTGAGAGCCACAATAAATCATAAGATGGAGAAAAGTAAGATGTAATGCAATGAAGTGAACAATGTTTTGTTGGTAGAGCACTCTCTGAAAAGAAGCAATGGAAATGTCTTGACTCATTTAAAACAAGAATTGACAAAGCAATTCCCAAGTATAGAAAGTGCCAGAACATTACTGGCTATATGTACACTAGCTCTGAACAAAAACATGTAGAAAAGAAGATGCAATAACCGAAGTGTGAAAGAGCTGAGAGTTTCTTTTAGCTAGAGCAAGTTTTAAGACAGCTCAGCATCCCTGGCCAGGCCTAATGAGAGGGTGCAGACCCTCAGTGCTTCACCGTTAGCTCCAGACTACCATGGAGCTGAGAAGTCTAGGGGGAGAAGGGGGAGTGACTATTTATGGGTGTGGAGTTTCTTTGGGGGTTAATGGAAATGTTCTAAAACTGATAGTGGTGATGGTTGCATGACAGCGAATAATATTAAGAACCGTTAAATCATACAATTCTATGGCATGTGGATTACATCTTAATACGTTTTGGTTTATGAGAAGAGGGCGGGTTTTAGTTCCGAGTCCTCACGCAAACACGTTTAGTCTCTTTTTGAATCAGGCTGCTTCTCTTCCATGTTTGCACACCGTGCTTGAAACACTCTCCTTCCTGGAACCAGGTCTCTCACACATGGGCGGGGGGGGGGGGGCTTCTTGCCACACTCCTCAGCACCTTTTCTGGAGTTCACACTCCTCCTCTGATAATTACTTTCCACTGCAGGACTTACCTGCTGGTGGGGACTTCTGGACTAGTGTCTGTGGTTCCCACCACAGAGAAATGCGCAAGGCTTTACTGTTGCTTGAGATACTCTTGTAAAGGCTGCAAGACAAACATGCTTTATCACATACAGCCTTTCAGGGGTTCTATTTAAATCTGAAGTGCCCAGGAAGTTGAAGAACACATCAGCTGTACTGGCTCATGGGCTTAGTCGCTCTGTGGCATGTGGGATCTTCCCGGACCAGGGATCGAACCCACGTCCCCTGCCTTGGCAGGCGGATTCCTAACCACTGCGCCACCAGTGAAGTCCTGGTCACTGATTGTTTTAACAATACATTGATCTACTAGGAAAGGGAAAAGAGAAAGTTCAAGGGAGAGGCACATCTAGCAATTTAATTTTTCATTCAGAGCCCTACTGAATTAGGCTCACATAAAAGGCACTTGATCACAAGAATAGAGCTAAGAATGTCATTTCCTTTTGATTGCAAATTGTGGCAGAGCATCAGCTAGCCCCTCGTCTTAGCTGTCCTTTAATTTTCCTTCAGAGATCAATCCTTCTATTACCGTGTTGCTGAGTTTTGCCTATCACCTTTACAACTTCTGGAAGTCAAGGCGCCCCCGCCCCACAGTAGACACGCTCGTAGGGTCTATGGAGGAGAGACCTCCCTTTGTTCCCTTGCACAGTCTACAGGAAAGAGATTTTTGTTTTTCTCCAGTGGTCTCTTCTGGGAGAAGGGGTCTCTGTGGAGCTTGAGCCCCACTGTTAAGAATTAGTCACAATAACCGTGGGTGGGGTTACAGGTGGTTTTAATTCCTCTCATGCTTATTTTATTCCTATTCTAGTAACTATTTTTGAGTTCGTTCTATGTGCCAAACAAGTGCCAGGTGCTGGGGAAGGAACAGACACAGCTTCTGTCTGAGTTTCTTATCTATTGGGAGATTACAGAAGAGAGAAGCCACAGGAACCAGAGTGTAAAATGAGCCTTGATTGGTATGCTATGGTATGCTCTGCTATGGGACAACATAAAATGAATCTCTTCCAAACTAGTGGGTCATAGAAGGCTTCCAGAAGGAAGTGACTTTCAAGATGAGACCCAAAGGATGTTACTGGCTTTATTTTCTATTTTTTCTTGCAATACATTACTTATGTCCTTTTTTATTTTTATCTTTTAAATTTATTTATTTATTTATTTTTTGCGGTACGCGGGCCTCTCACTGCTGTGGCCTCTCCCGTTGCGGAGCACAGGCTCCGGACGCGCAGGCTCAGCGGCCATGGCTCACGGGCCCAGCCGCTCCGCGGCACGTGGGATCTTCCCGGACCAGGGCACGAACCCGTGTCCCCTGCATCGGCAGGCGGACTCCCAACCACTGTGCCACCAGGGAAGCCCTAAATTTATTATTTTTTTTGGCTGCGCCACGCAGCTTGCAGGATCTTAGTTCCCCGACCAAGGATTGAACCTGGGCCACTGCAGTGAAAGTGCTGAGTACTAACCACTGGAATTCCTGGGAATTCCCTCATGTAATTTTTTAAAAACCCACAAATTTATAATGTTTCCTGATGCCCGAGTCAGACCTGGATTCACTACTAAGACGTTTAAGGAAGTTGGCTCTCAGGGACACAGATGATTTAGTGCCTTAACCTCACAGGGTGGGAGAAAGCCTACAGCCGCATGGGAGAGGGCTGCTCTAGTCTGCCTCTACTTGAGAGGCGTGAAAACAGACACCGTGAGATAGGCCTTCTGGGGCGGGGACAATGAAGGGAGTTGGGTCTCATGGCCCCAGCTATTCCTCCAAGGTAATGCAGACACATTACATCACTGTTCTACTCCCTTATGATGCTTGAAAACTTACTGTACATATTCTTAAAGATAAAGCAGTGCAGTTTAAAATGGTGCCTAATTTCCTCAGAAGAAAACTGCTCACTTAAAACAATTAACCACTCTAAGAGGCCCACCTCAGTTGATTTTTCTTCCTACCTGAATAAATTCTTTTTTAAAAAAATTTTTATTGGAGTGTATTGTGTTAGTTTCTACTGTACAGCAAAGTGAATCAGCAATACGTATACATATATCCCCTCTTTTTTGGATTTCCTTCCCATTTAGGTCACCACAGCTGAATAAATTCTTTATGATAAGAATTAAAAGCTGATATTCACAGAACACGATTCAGCCTAATTAAACAGAAAATTGACAGCTCTACTTGTGATACAAACCTCAAGTAAAAAAAATCCACCCTAGGGGCTTCCCTGGTGGTGCAGTGGTTGAGAGTCCGCCTGCCTATGCAGGGAACACGAGTTCGTGCCCCGGTCCGGGAAGATCGTACATGCCGCGGAGCGGCTGGGCCCGTGAGCCATGGCCGCTGAGCCTGCGCGTCCAGAGCCTGTGCTCCGCAACGGGAGAGGCCACAACAGTGAGAGGCCCGCGTACCGCAAAAAAAAAAAAAAGACCTAACGTTGAAAGAACTGAAGGAAGATCTTGCAAAACTACAATAGTGAAATAAAGATACACTTGTTTAGCTAAAATGAATACTGGGGGAAAAGTGACATCACACAAAGGCCACCACACAAGACAGTGTCCTTTGTGCTGTGTGCATTGCACAGAGAGCAGACCCAATGTTCCTTCATTTCCCCAGAGCTGGAGTTTCCTTAGGTGGAGAGGCCACAGATGGGAGCCTCATCAGCTCTTCAAAAGGTCTAGGTTGGATGCCCCAAATTCAGGGTCCCAGGAATCCAGGAGCTGTTGTTGCATATGGCTTTTCATAGGGGGAGCTGATAGGCCACAGCACTGAGCTGTGACTAGCAGAAAATCTGAGGGCACATTCCCTCCTAGGCTTTCCTGAGAAACTGGCTCAGTCCCTTGATGCTGGCTAATTACGCCCAATCTACCCGGGTCACACAGTTCCTCTCCAAACTCTTTTTATTGCAACAATATACCCTGGACATCTTGACACACACCAAGGAATATATATATTTGCTGAGTTGAAGAGGTTCCCATCTTAACAAGTTTACTTAAAACTTGTTTTGTTTGTACTGCCAATGGCTTTTTAAAAAGTATGTGTAAAGTTTTAGATGGGATAAAATAAATAAAACCTTAGTCCATTGTGCCGTTTTGAGCCAAACTCTTCATTCTGAAGCAGCAGCTGTTTTGCCAACTAGGGTCATATTGATGGGTGTAGAGAGCTGAGAGTTTTGCTTTGAGGTAACTTCTGGGTTGGCCAGGTGACAGTTTCTCTCTTCTGCTGTCTCCACACACCAGTCAGCGGTAGGAATGCGTGGGCTTCTGGGCAGAAGGTCGCAGATGTGGCTGGCTTCCATACACCAGAGTCATCTGGCAGAAAACCTGGCCAGCGTGCAAAAACACTTTAAGTGAATTCCATGGGTGTGGAGACATCCTTGCAATGCCTCCTTTTTCCTTCCCTTTTAGGACATACATGCGAGCTGGCCAAAACTCATTCTACACAGCAGCAGGCACTACTTCTGGTATTGAAATGGCTCAATTTAGCAGGCAGTCCTTTGGCATGAGTTACATCTGCCCTCTCCCCTCCAGAACATAGGAGTCTGCCTATGTGACCAGAAGCAGTGTTACTTAGTAACATTTAGGTCCATTTCCAGACCGGCTGCAAAAGCTGACGTATCTTTTCTTTTTAAATGGAAACAGTGTTTTTATAGTCTCATCGGTTTTCCTCTATCACAAAAGCTCCATTTGCACAGCAGGATTTTTTCTCCAATGGTGACCATTTCAAATACAATATATCCCCTCTATGGAGAAAACTTTAATGGTTACAGTCTCTAAAGGTGGTCTATTGAGAACATTACTGAGAAGTACTGTTGCTTAACAAACTGAGGGTGGAAAGACAAATGCAGTGAGGTGTGGTTCAGTTTAGCAGTCAAACTAAACAAACGTTTGTTTGGGGCCAGAAGAGAGTTAAAAAACAAAAATGGGGGGAGAAAGGGAGGGGAAAGTGTCAGGCAACCGGTGGGACAGGGACAAGGACAGACGCAGGGGAGATGCGGCACATGTGTTTATGTAGGAAGAAGGTGCAGGAAGGGGAGTGACTAGTCTGTTGGCCTGAAAACTTCCATGTGTTGTGCCATTCTGGAAACCTGACTGGCCTGTGCAACGGAAGCTTGGTTTCTAGGGTGGCCAGACCCCATTAAGCCGAAAGATGTGTTTTCCTCTTCTCTCTGTCCAGCAAACAGACTTCAAACCCTCCCACGGGGCTGCTTATCAGTGGGCCCACTTGCACACCTGGTGGTGCTGGACTGAATGTCCATGACCTTAAAATAGGGTTCTGGGGGGTCAAGATGAAAACCCTGAGGAACCCTCAGTCAAGTGACCAGAAAGTATACAGGCACGAGAGCAATTGAGGTAATTGACTGTTTTGTTTCTCTGTAGACAACAAAATAGAAGAAAGGAGCAGGATATTAAAGTGGGCTTTAAAACACATTTAAAAGAGAGGTATGTATCTGGATTGGCGATGACAAGGACACAGCGAATTGCTGAGTGTGCTCTGGGGGGTCATTTTAATCCAAGCATCACAACCTCTCCATAGTGCAGACAGGAAGACAATTGCTTACCGTGTAGAGGTAAGTACGGGGGCAGCTTTGGAGCTCCGCCTGGGTTGGTATGTCAGGAAAGCCCAGCAGCATCGTGACATCCTGGTGTACGTGGTGCTACTGAGTGTCACGTGAACAAGAGCCTCGCCGAGGACCCTACGCAGAGTCTCCAAACCAGCACTCTTCTCCACCTGACCATGTGCCATTTTTCATATTGTAAAAAAAGTATTAGGCAAAGCACTGGAAAATCATGGGGAGTAACATGCAAATAACTGTGATTTCCTAGGTGCCTTCCACAGGGATCAGTGAAACTACCTGACAGGCTTTCCCCAAACCTAACAACCCTTCATGTGTTAATCTTCTGGGTATAAAACTTCAAGGAACAGAATTTCCGAGGTCGAGTTTACAAAGACTACTAATGAGATACACCAAAAGAAATGACGGAGGCTGATTCTCAGGGATAAACGTCATCCCCCTTGCCTCTTATTTTATTCTACATTTCCAAATTATCTGAAATACCCGTTCAGGAACAAGCCAAAGCCACTCTTATTTTAATCTCCCTTGGAACACAGTACAATCTGAACAGCGTATTAAAGCTGCACTGTGGACAGAAAGCAATCCTATTCGAAGCAGCCGAGCTGGCAGAGCTTCGGCAGAGGCGGGGTCAGGAATGCTGGAAGCCCGTGTCTGCTCCTCTCCATTTCTCTTGGCCTAAGATGCTCTGATTTTACCAGCACTGAAATATTAAAAAAAAAAAAAAAACATATGTGTGAGACAAGCCATAAAACCTCCTCCTTAGGCCTCTTGCCCCACTTGGGCAAGAAGGGTTCCCAGGCACAATCACCAGAATCAAAAGGTGGTTTTCTTGGATGTGGGCAAATCTCATTTTAATTGCAAATGGCTTCATTTACAGCACATTCAATAATGAACAAACAGGAGAGCTGTGACTTTCGAACATGTGAATATATAAAAGTCTCTTGAAATTCAGGTAGTCAAGATAAGGGCATTTCACAAGGAAGCACCCCTGCCACCTCCCGCCGAAGACCGTTTTATACTTATTTTAAAAGATGACAAGGCGTATTCAGAAGTTCAAAGTAGTAGGATGTGCCTTGCAGGGAGAGAAGAAAACCTTTTTTCAGATTGTTGGGTAAATACTATCAGCAATTCCACTTGACAAAGGCTGATGGAGGTCCTCCCTGAGTCAGGCTAGGACAGAACACTAAGTGAAAGGGGGCTCTGAGCGGGGCTGGGAAGGAAACTGCGAGAAAGGGAGAACCTGATACCACACAGTACCAACCAGTTCCCCTCTAAGACTCCACGCCGTGACCCCAGAGGTGGGTGCACAAGAGCAGCCTCCAGGGTGGTGACTGACTGTCCTCGCTGCCGGGAATTGACAAAGGGTCTCAATTTAGCCCGTCGACAAAATCCTTGACCGGCGAACCCAAACTGTCACTGAATTTAAATCATAAAGGATCTAAGGAAATTCTTGTTTTATTTATGTGTATATTTGGACTCCTTACACGATTCCTCTTCTCCTAAGGGCTTGTTCTATACACTGCAATGGCCTAAGAGAAGCACTGTATAATTCTGATTTTATTTTACGCTTTCAAAAGAGAAAGGAGGGAACGGAGAGAACAGTGTCACAAATTCTTCAACTCTGGGGCTCAGCACGTACAACAGACTCCTCGGACAGAAGGTTCATCCGGATTGTTGGCTAGTTTCAATGCCGAGGAAAGCCTAGGGGAGCCCACCGCACTCGCACAGAAAGAATTCTACAGTTACTCTATCACAGTGCTCTAGCTAAGCATATGTTTCAAACTACAGAGAGTCTCAACTTAACATCTAAAATTTTAAATTGTAGCATTTCAGCAACAGATAAGCTCAGAGAGCTCGTCTCAGAAGTAAAATTGAAGAACTATTGCTCTGATGTATGGAAGTCAAGCTGTCACTCTCAGCTACGCCCCACTTCCAGGCTTAGGCAGACACGTAAGGTGGCGGCGGCTCCTTGGCGGCGCCATTCACAGTGGCATCATCGTACGGGGGTAAGAGCACCTGGGAAGAAGAAAAGACAGGGTTAGTGTTTAAAGGTACACACACATTCCCCTGAGCTTTAATTTTTTTTTTTTTTCTTTGCGGTACACGGGCCTATCACTGTTGTGGCCTCTCCCGTTGCGGAGCACAGGCTCCGGACGCGCAGGCTCAGCGGCCATGGCTCACGGGCCCAGCCGCTCCGCGGCATGTGGGATCCTCCCGGACCGGGGCACGAACCCGTGTCCCCTGCATCGGCAGGCGGACTCTCAACCACTGCGCCACCAGGGAAGTCCCCTGAGCTTTAATTTTAATTGTACTTTTCCCATAACCTGTACCAATATCAATTTTCCAGCAAGTGGCTAGACTTTGATGAGAGACTTTTTGAATCCTTAAAGAAGCAGAGGGAAGAGACTTTTGGACCTTTCTGAGTTTTCCAAACTGTGTCCACTTGTACCTGGATGTCACAGTGCCTGGCGGGTCCAAAGGGCTGTGCCTCTAGGACAAGGAAGGAGGCGGTGGTGGCTCTGAAGAGGAAAAAAGGCTGCAGGGTGATGTGTATGTGTGTACACTCAAATAGGGCAGGCGCCTGATTGACCAAGGGGCCCCTCATGGTGATGCCTGAGCACTGGACTGGGAAACACAAGGGCTTTGGTACCAACCTGGACTCAAAGCAGGGCTCAGCCACATCTGATCAGCAACACCATGGGTAGGTTGTTAGCTAACCTCAATATCTATGCCTGCACAATTGGGATAGCTGAGAATTAGAGGTCTATAATACCTAACATACTGTGTGATACACACCTGACATGGCAAATGTTATCTGTAAACGGCTAGAGAGGAACGAATAAGTATCAGCATTAAGTAGATTAATAACGTTTCTGTTCACATTTCAAGTATAAAAACAATTGCATGTAATTGTTTATGAACCGTCAACCTAAAAAAACGTTGGCTGACTTTGGCTTCCTTCCTCCAAAACAGAGAGAATATCAACTTGATATGATTAGCCTTTATTCAGTCAACTAACATTTATTATACACCTACTATGTGACAATTCCTGCCCTTAGGAAATCAGAGATGAGATGAGTTAAAACCTTACTCAGCTCGGGCTTCCCTGGTGGCGCAGTGGTTAAGAATTCACCTGCCAGTGCAAGGGACACGGGTTTGAGCCCTGGTCCGGGAAGATCCCACATGCCGTGGAGCAGCTAAGCCTGCGAGCCACAACTACTGAGCCTGTGCTCTAGAGCCCGCATGCCTAGAGCCTGTGCTCCACAACAAGAGAAGCCACTGCAATGAGAAGCCTGCGCACCACAACGAAGAGTAGCCCCCGATCACCGCAATTAGAGAAAGCCCACGCACAGCAATGAAGACCCAACGCAGCCAAAAATAAAATAAATTAAATAAATAAATTAAAAAACAAAACAAAACCAAAAAAACACCCAGCTCAAGGGCTTTGTGGAAGGAGAAAGAATATTAACAAATGTAATAGAAAACAAAACCACATTTTGTTACTTTTTCTATTATGGACATTACTTAAAGTGGTAAATGGTTATCAATTTCATGACTTTTCATTTACTTATCCCTTTTGGGAGGACACTAAAATTCTCTTTTCAAGTTTCTGTTTTAAGTTTTTGTCCTACACTACTCCCCCCATACACACACACACACACACACCCTCTCTAACTCAACACAGTTCACTACTTAGTTTTCTCTTCTTCCAGTCTTACAGCTCCTGTCGGGCTGAAGCCCTGTCTTACTTAACCCCAGGATCGGGCCCAGGGCCTATTTACTAGCTGGAACTCAGAAGATGTCAGTCACATAAATGAGTGAGGTATCATTTAGGCTGGCCCTTGGAGACTGGACGGTTGGTGCTGGGGCAGGGGTGGAGCCCGGCATTCTAGGCAGGGGGCATCTGCATGGTTAGGGTCCAATCAGGAGACAGAAACCACCCAGTGGTTTGAACAGAGAAAGTTTAAAAAAGAATTATTAACAGGGGATTGGAGGTATGGAGAACTAACTAAGGGGGAAAAAAGAGATATCAGTGCTGAGCGAGGGTACTCAAGAAAGGAACAAACATGGAAAGGGTTCGCCTCCCTAAGGCTGGGAATCAGACACTGTTGGCTCAACCCACTGGATGGTAGAAACGTTTCAGCCCAAGCTAGTGAACCACCTGCTGAGACACGGCTGCAGAGGTGCTGTTCACGGGGAGAGGGAGGTACCACTTGCCCTGGCAACTGCCTGAGATGGAGGTGCGCTGGGAAGGCCGTCAGGAAGAGGGAGTGCCGGTGCCGCTGCCCTGGGGGCCGCGGCCAGCAAGATCCGGATGCTGTACTGCACACACAGACCGGGGAAGAAAACACTGTCCTCCTCTAGAGCACTCTGCCCACAAGGCCAGGTGGAGAGGTGGCTGGCAAAGGGGAGACTGTCACAAGGCCAGCTCCCAGTAGGCCGACCTGCGAACGTGGGACCTGCACAGCAGGAAGCGGGTAACTGGCTCAGCAAGACACGAGGACGCCAACGGGCCTGAGAATAGCTCCCCAAAGTGGCAGTGATGCTGCCCCCGTGTCCCGAGTCCTTCTTATCAGGCGTTACCCAATCAGAGTCAGGGCCAATGTTCGGCTGCTGGTGGTGCTAGAATGGAAGGAGCATCCAGGGCACGTTCAGTACAGGACGCCAGTCCAAGACCACGTTCTGTGCGTGCTCCCCACAGAACGAAACCATATGCTCTGCACCCAACAGGTCAGCACCTACCGAGGACGCAGAGGGCGCTGGGTCGTGCCCACACACACCGGAACACACCTCGCTGTCTGCTGAGGAACTCACACCCTGGAGAGGGCAGAGATGGGCGCAATGGTTAAGACTGAGCGTGATCAACTTGTGGGGGTAGATAAGATGTGAAAGCACAGACAGGGACAACTGATTTAGGCCGGAGGGCAGGGACGGTCCTCAGGAGGACACATTGAATCAGGCAGAGAGGAAAGAGGACAGCACTGCAGGTGGGGAGGCAGGAGCACAGGCAAAAGGAGGGAAGCTGGAGGGAGAGCTCCTTCTGGGAACCGAGGGGTTGTGATGTGAATGCTTCGGGGAGAACGTGGTGTAGAAGAGGCGGGAAAGACAGGCAAAGGCCAGGACATGGAGAGGGCCTTGAGTCCACCTTAAGGCGCTTTTCCAGTCTTTGGCAGCAGTGTCTCCACTAGGAAGCCTACAAGTCCCAGCTCGAGCTGAGGAACAAAGCCACAGCCCTGGCCTCTGCGTCTGCATATCTGACTCAAGGACTGAGCCTCCAGCACCCATGTGTGCGCACGTTAGATGCGGTAACTCATAACCAGCAGAAAGAGCTGTGATCAGCAAGAGAAACATTCGATTGTGCATGACTGAGTGTCAGCATTATGCTCCCCAACCTCCCTGAACAATTAGCTGATTCCTATCTGTCATTATCCTTGGAGAAGTGACCCTAAAGCACAGTGGAGCTACTTAAAAGGGAGGGAAATCAGCCATCACATCCAATTTATTTTTTTCCCTGAGCAAAACGTAACACTCAAATTCTCCAAAATGTTCACAGATGATTAAACACAAAATTTTCTTTAAAAAGAAGAAAAAAGTCCTGCACATTTGCCTTTTGCTCGTTAAAAACTTATTTTCACGGTAGGCTTGGCTATTTATTTTCAAACTTGTTTTAAAGTTTCATTTCGAATCATTAACATCCTAATGGCTTTTTCTCTCAAACATTCTATTGCCTTGGGCCCTTTAACCAAAGTCAAGATGCCTGGTGAAGACATTCTCCTTTCACTAAGATTCTGACACCCTCAGGCCTGTCTTCACCTCCCCATTACCACATACTAAATGCTGACCATAAAAATACTCTTCACAGAGCACTTCATGCTCCTTGAACTACTTTTATTATTTTTTAATTTAATTAATTTATTTATTTATTTTTGGCTGCGTTGGGTCTTCGTTGCTGCACATGGGCTTTCTCTAGTTGCGGCGAGCGGGGGCTACTCTTCGCTGTGGTACGCGGGCTTCTCATTGCGGTGGCTTCTCTTGTTGCAGAGCACGGGCTCTAGGTGCGTAGGTTTCAGTAGTTGTGGCATACGGGCTCAGCAGTTGTGGCTCATGGGCTCTAGAGTGCAGGCTCAGTAGTTCTGGTGCACGGGCTTAGCTGCTCCACAGCATATGGGATCTTCCCGGACCAGGACTCAAACCTGTGTCCCCTGCGTTGGCAGGCGGATTCTTAACCACTACACAACCAGGGAAGTTCTCTGAACTACTTTCAATGAAAAGTTCTCCAAACAGAATTGGTTTTAAATTCTGAAGTGACGGTGTCATCTTTTTTTATTATCTAAATGATGTTAATTTTTTTTTTTTTTTTTTTTTTTTTGCGGTACGCGAGCCCCTCACTGCTGTGGCCTCCCCCATTGCGGAGCACAGGCTCCGGACGCGCAGGCTCAGCGGCCATGGCTCACAAGCCCAGCCGCTCCGCGGCATGTGGGATCCTCCCGGAACGGGGCACGAACCCGTGTCCCCTGCATCGGCAGGCGGAGTCTCAACCACTGCGCCACCAGGGAAGCCCTAAATGATGTTAATTTTTAATGATGATTTCAAGGAAGGGTTGGTGAAGTCAGGATTGCCATACTGTTTGTATTACAGTCTGTTAATACTGACTAAAAACACTTGCTACTCTGTCCTTTTCTTCTAATATCAATGAAGTACTTGGAAATCGGAGAAAATAACTATAGGGTCAATTAAGATAGAAGATGCCAATTAAGATGCCATACAAAACTGATTAAAACACAATGATTTTAGTCTTCCCTGGTGGTGCAGTGGTTGAGAGTCCTCCTGCCGATGCGGGGGACACGGGTTCGTGCCCCCGTCCGAGGGGATCCCACATGCTGCGGAGTGGCTGGGCCCGTGAGCCATGGCCGCTGAGCCTGCGCGTCCGGAGCTTGTACTCCACAACGGGAGAGGCCACAACAGTGAGAGGCCTGAGTACCGAAAAAAATAAAAATAAAAAAAATAAAGTAAAACACAATGATTTTGACATTTTTAGAAGCTGGCATTTAGTTAAGCCCAGTTTTTTATTTTAAGAACTTTAATCATTCACAGTGAATGACCAGGACCTTCCCTGGTGGCACAGTGGTTAAGAAATCACCTGCCAATGCAGAGGACACGGTTTTGATCCCTGGTTCTGGAAGATCCCACATGCCACGAAGCAACTAAGCCTGTGTGCCACAGCTACTGAGTCTGCGCTCTAGAGCCCACGAGCCACAACTACTGAGCCCAAGCACCTAGAGCCCGTGCTCTGCAACAAAAGAAGCCACCGCAATGAGAAGCCCGTGCACCGCAACGAAGAGTAGCCCCTACTCGCCACAACTAGAGAAAGCCTGAGCACAGCAACGAAGACCCAACACAGCCAAAAAAATAAATAAATAAAATAAAACAATGAATGACCAAAAAATAATCTCTGAGGACTAAAATTATAGGTCATGTTCTCCTTCGCTGTCTGGTAAACAGCAGCTACTCAATGAGTCGATAAACACAAATGCGTTATATATCTCAGCCACGCACCACTTTACTTCAAGCAATATTCAGTACAACCAAAACTCTAATCGAAGTACAGACCCTTGGAGTTTGTCTTAATAGGATCTCAACCACAGAGCGACTGATGGTGGAACTCTCTTCCACACAGATGGAAAATCCCTCTTGTCAATGACCCCAGAAGGGCATCTGTTCGTTAGGAAGATTAGCATCCATCTATATATAGTATCTCTTAGGAGCTCTTATGCTAAGTGACATGTGCTGGTGGGAGAGCAGCTCAGCATTCATTTCAATTCAATTCAACAAATATTCGAGGGAAACTTCATTCCCAGATATATCAACATACAGAACAGTTGGAGGGACAAATAAATTAACATCAAAGGCTGCAAAATGTAATACCCTGGAATAGAAGTGATTCCAACTGGCCACAAATCTGCAAGCCATTAAAATTTGGAAAACTAATTCCATCAAATAGTAGGAAATAATAAAACGCTCAAGAGGAAAGAACTACTTATTGGGAAAACTAAGAAATGTTTGGATACTATGGTTAGAGTTTTACTGTAATATCAGAGTTAAGGCACTAAAGGCTTATTTGGAATTGTACAGTTTGCTAGGACTACATTACATATAAGGCACACAAATGTCTTCAGACATTCACAAAATTACGTGCCAGATTTTACGGGTGTGCATTTATTTTCCAGGGGAGGGTGTTCAGAGCTCTCATTAGATTCTCAAAGAGCCATCCAGAGATTCTGGGGTCCAGGACTGGGGGGTGGGGGGGAGGGCAGTACAGGGCACAAGGTAAATTGCACCAGAAGTCTGTCCGCTGGCCCCGCATCCTAATAAGGGTGAGGTAAGTTAAAATGAAATCAAGGCCCAGGATGACAGCTGTGTGGCACCTCATCCACCTTGGAGCAGGAGAAGCTCCAGCAAACGAGGACTGACCGGTTATCTCACAGAGTCAAACATTTGGAAAACATTGATAGGTAATTGACAGACCTGGGAGATCAGGGTGAGGTAAAAGGTCAAACACTTGGCAGCTGAAAAAACAAGGCAAATGTCTGCTCGAGGAAAACAAAAATGGTACAAGAAAGGGAATGTACATGACAGAGCTGTGCACGGAACAACAGTCACATAATCAAGGTAAACATTAACTGGTGATGTAAACAAAAAATCTGATGTGACTGTATTAGGTGGATGAAGGCAGCGGAGAATATGGGGAGGAGAGTAAAAGTTCAATTCTATTCAACACCGGGAAGTCAAAAGGTATCTCAAATTGATCATCGAAAAATTAGTAACACAGACATATTATTTTAAAATATGTAGGTAGGGCTTCCCTGGTGGCGCAGTGGTTGAGAGTCCGCCTGCCGATGCAGGGGACACGGGTTCGTGCCCCAGTCCGGGAAGATCCCACATGCCGCGGAGCGGCTGGGCCCGTGAGCCATGGCCACTGGGCCTGTGCGTCCGGAGCCTGTGCTCCACGGCAGGAGAGGCCACAACAGTGAGAGGCCCCCGTACCGCAAAAAAAAGAAAAAATAAATAAAATAAAATATGTAGGTAATGGAGGTAAATACAAGAAACAAGTAAGAGTTGACAGTGTTTACAGCTGGGGTGAAAAGTGGAGGATAGTCACGAGAATGGCAGAGGACCACTGAGAAATAAATCTTGGGAATTCCCTGGCAGTTCAGCGGTTAGGACTCAGCGCTTGCACTGCTGAGGGCCCGGGTTCAATCCCTGGTCAGAGAACTAAGATCCTGCAAGGTGCGACGAAAAAAAAGAGGGAGAAAAATAAATCTTTCACTGGCATGATTTTTAGCTATGTACATGTAATGCTGTGTTAAAAATAAAAGTGATATTTTAAAAATAAAAGAATAATCATGGCAGTCTTGAAGGAAAGAAGTCAGTCATCAAGGGGCAACTTTCAACCTGAGGGCGGTGGGCAGGCTCATAGCTACCTCATTCCTCTTGCTTCTTGGCTGGTGGGTGACATGTGTGTTCGCTGTGAGCCCCTGCAGGGGTCTGGAAAATGCTCCTAACTTGCCCAAGATGCCCCTCTCTACGCCGGGAGGGGTGGTGGGGGCTGGACTCGTGCAGTTGAGACGCTAACAAAGCAGCCAGGGAGCGCCTCGCAGATGGAGGTCCCTGCCTAGGAGGTGAAACGTGTTTTCACGGAGCAGCTGGTCAGGACCTGGCCCCTTGCCTGCTTGAGACTCTCCTCCAGACCTGTGAGACCCCACCCGATCTAGGGTGCCCCAAATACCAATGGAAACTAGAGAACTACGATGCCACGAGGGGCCCCCAGGATACCTGCTCTTCACGCCACTCATGCCCAGGCCAACAGCAGCCCAGTGTCTGGCTCTCTCCTGTCTCATTTATTTCCATGACTCCCTAGCACGGCAAGTTCATTACCAATCTGACTCCTTTTGCCTATGATTTTTCCCTCCTCAAATGTTCTTCTTTCTTTGTTTGTCACTCGGTACAAAGCCCAAACACCCCAAGCTCATGTTAAAATCACTTCCAACATGGAGATCTGAAATAGTCTAGCCTCGATTACTCTCTTCTCCTCTGAGTTATGCTGTGCAATTGCAGTATGACAAATTAATTTTTTTAATAAAAACACCAGTTAGATATTTCCATATTCTTTATAGATAACATGAAGTCGTAACACTAGAAATGGCAGTAACTACAGTACAGCACTCTGAACTCAGACACAAAACCACTCTCTTAAAGCACTTACATAACTGGCTTATCAATTAAATTATATGCTATCTTGTACTATTATTAACGGTCTTGTAAACATTTACCTTTCTCCTCTCCAAAAAGTTTCTAAAAGGCAAGACTCTTACACTTCCATAGTCCTTTCTTAGCACTGGTTTTTAGACAGAGGTGTGTCCAAATTTGAGTCCTATCATTTCAGCTCTATGGCCACGGTCAAATTCTAGAGGCAATATGGGGTGGGGGGAGTCAAACTGAAATGAGACACGGGTTCAAATTCCAGCTGGGACGTAGCAACCCTGGGGTCCTGAGAAAGTTAGTAAATCTACCTGAACGTCAGCTTCCACACTTATAAAATGGAGACCACGACGGATACTCCTCAAAAGACTGTTAAGGATGTAAGGGAGGCGGCTTACCTAATGCACTAAGTACAGGCTGAGCACTTGAGCGCTCAGTAAATGGCAGCAATTCTCCAACTGCAGCGAGATAACCAACGCGGTATGACTGTCCAACTAGTTCAACTACACACCTTCCTTAAGGAAGCGACACCAGTAAACACTACTCACAAATTGATTCCTGTGGGTCAGAAAAGGAGTTCCTCTTGCCTCTCAGGTGGCTGCAGGAAGTGTAAGAGGCTAACCACTTAAGCTGCTCTGAGCCTAACTCTTCCTTAACAAAAGTAACTGAATGATGAGAAAGGAGACAAAGTGGACACCATTTCTACCGCAGGCTGCAGGTCTGCGGAGCTGTGGGCACCTCTCACATAGTTATAGTTCTAAAAGCCAAAGTGAGTGTGGTTGAAACACCATGTCCGTCCATTCACTCCTCACCCCAGGACACCCGAGCAGCCCCCAGAGGGCAGCTGTTGTGCCAGCTGCTGGGGAGGTGGAGATGGAAGGCTGGAGGATGCCCATCCCAGGAGTGGCGGAGAGCGCACGTGAACTATCCCAAGAGACCGAGAAACACCTGCAAAGGTGTAGGTAGTTTGCTTTAGTTAGAGACCTGGGTGCGTGAGTCGGGATTACAAGGGATGAGCCTGGAACAACAGGCGAGATCCCAGCCAGGCTTGCAAGCAATACCAGGAAGTGAAAACTTCTTCTTTAACAACCAGCCGTCCTCCCCAGCGTGAGGGGGATGGGAGCTTTGGTGATGTTCATGTGTCAGAGCCTCCTGTGGGCATACACAGGTGTGTTTTTACAAAACCAGTTGCCCTTCTCTCCCCCTAAAGCATGGACAAATAAAATACCACTATAGGGCTTCCCTGGTGGCACAGTGGTTAAGAATCTGCCTGCCAATGCAAGGGACACAGGTTCGAGCCCTGGTCCGGGAACATCCCACATGCTGCGGAGCAACTAAGCCCGTGCGCCACAACTACTGAGCCTGCGCTCTACAGCCCGCAAGCTACAACTACTGAGCCCACGTGCCACAACTACTGAAGCCCGTGCGCCTAGAGCCTGTGCTCCACAACGAGAAGCCACGACAGTGAGAAGCCTGCGCACTGCAACGAAGAGCAGCCCCTGCCCACCGCAACTAGAGAAAGCCCACGCACGGCAACAAAGACCTAACACAGCCAAAAATAAATAAATAAGTTTATTTTAAAAAAAAATACCACTATAAATGGAAACGTCTTTTTCCTTTTTTTTTTTGGCTCCTTTGTGGGGCAGTGGGTAGGAAGCAAGGGGCACAGTATTCATGACAGCACAATAGCTCACGAGACCCACGACTGTTGATAACACAATCAGTAACAGTCCCTCAAAGCTGCTTCACAATTAAGATGAACTTGGCAGGATGAAGTTATCACTCCACTCCCTTCTCTGGCCTCAAGAAAATATCAGAACGCAAGACTGCATAGCTGAGACTGATGTTGTTACAGGGATAATCCTAAAGCTGTCCTTATTTATTCAAAGGACAAAAAAAAAAGCAAACCATTGGTAAACTGAGATTTTAAATACTACCCCGCAAGTCACAAATGACTGTCATAGAGCAAAGTGGAGTGACATCACAGTTGAGAAATGCTAAAGTTATAAACAGCAGAGCCCCTGAAGACTTTTAAATCCAGGGATGACAAAACCAGATTTATGTTTTAGATCCATCTGACAGCAACAGAGAGAAAAAACTGAAGAGAAAGTACAGTTCAAGGCTAGAGGCTAAAAGCCTAACTCTAACAAGTTTAAAGATGACCCCTCAGTTACAGGCTTGAGTGATTAAGCGGACATTGCTACCATTCACTGGAATCTAAGAAAAGAAGCAGATACGGAAGAAACGGAGTGAGCTCTGCAGTGGGATCCTCTCTGGAGATGACCACAGGATGACTGGGGACATGGGCACCGAGCTGATCTGGGTCACAAAATCTAAGCTACTTCCTTCAAGTCAGTAAAAAAAAAAAAAAAGAGCAAGACAAATGATTTGTTAAATACTGTTCATTCATTTCATCAACAAAATGCTGGTCGTACTATGTACCAGGCACTGAGGATACCACACCACTGACACTTGTAAGGTCCGAGCCAGCAGACAGCTTATGTGCTAGGGGAGGAGTCTGATAAACAGAGTTTATCTTCCATGGTGAAGTGCAGAGCTTCTCAACCGGTGTCCATTCACAACAGTGTGCCATATAAATGCTGCAATTTTCTGTTTGCCACCATGTTGAGAAGACTGGGGTGCCCTGGGGTAGCAGCCATGGACTGTGGAGTCAACCGTGTGGGCCGACAAAATTCCCAACTTGGAGGCCTTGGGGCAGTCACTTCTTTAAGCCTCAGCTTCCTCATCTGTAAATGGGGACGAGACCAGTCTGTCTCACAAGGTTAATGAAATGAATAAGCCCAAGTTATGTGCTTATTATTAGCACAGTACATGGCAGGCACTAAGGCTCAACAAATCTGAATTTTATTCCATACATTTGTGAAAGGATGAGATGGCTTGCTGTATTGATCAGGATACAAAATAAGACAAATGAATGTTAAAATGACCCAGAAACAAGGCAAAATAGAGATTTTGGGGGTTATCAAGTTTTTATTTCTATATATGGATGGATGGATACGTATATACATATTTTGACAAATAAGTATAGAGAGAGAGAGGGAAAGAGGTAAGTAAGGGGGGTGTGTGTGTGTGTTACTTTTTTTCTGGCAGTAAACTAAAACAGGACTTTATAGAATGGATCTTTGTATAAAAGATAGTTTCTTATCTTTGCATAAGAGCTTTAGCTGCGGTTTTTCAACACGTTAGCAACTATTTTGCAAGTGAATTATTCTCTTATTGATTTCCACTATAGTTTGTTAAATATAAGCTGGATTTAGAACTACTGGCAAAATAATAAATACGGGAGAATGAAAACTTTCTCAGGAAAAAAAATATCCTTATTAAAAGGACCAAAAGATTAGGTGCTGCTCTTTGCCATTCCACTTGCAGGAGGGGAAAGCTCTATGCAGGCCCTAAGTAGGGTTATTAAATCCCTTGGGATGGTTCAAATAGTCGTCCTACAAACACCTAGAAAACTCAGCTTAAATTGCCACGAAGGCTGGGGTCTGTGAACGATATGGGCCAAACCTGGCCCGCTGCCTGTTTTTTTGTATGGCCTGAGGGCTCAGAACGGTTTTTACATTTTTTAAAAGAAAAACGTTTCGTGATGTGTGAAAATTATATAAAACTCAAACTTCAGTGCAACACAGCCACACTTGCTTGTGTATGTATTTTCTACAACTGCTTTCACACTACAACAGCAGGGGTGAATAGCTATGACAGAGACCATATGGCCCGCAAAGCCTAAAGTATTTAGTATTTACTATCTGGCTTTTACGGAAAACAGTTTGCCTCCACCTGAACGAAGGAAAAGCATTACCCTGAATTCTGACCTTGGAAGATGTGATAATATCAGATGTGAAAGTACAAAGCCCCAAAACAATCGTGTCATTTAGGGGCACTTGAATCTTCCCATGGTCCATTTAAATTAATCCCAAGTAGCCAAAATATTTTTTTCCTTTACCATTTGTTACACCCCTAACAGTCTACAATGTACCTCGTTTAAAACAGGCAGCATTTACATTGACACCACATTTGCCTACTTAGATGTGAGCTTCCTTTACTCGGGCCAAACAGAAAAGGGGAGATAGGTGAACCATGAATCTCCAAGATTAACTGAAACAGCCATCTGGGCATTTGCGATAGGATCATCGCAAACAGGAAGTTTGGGCTTAACTTTTTTTTTTTTGCTGTACGCGGGCCTCTCACTGTTGTGGCCTCTCCCGTTGCGGAGCACAGGTTCCGGTCACGCAGGCCCAGCGGCCATGGCTCACGGGCCCAGCCGCTCCGCGGCACGTGGGATCCTCCCGGACCGGGGCATGAACCCATGTCCCCTGCATCGGCAGGCGGACTCTCAACCACTGCGCCACCAGGGAAGCCTGCCTGGGCTTATCTTTAAGGCATTTAGAATAACTGTTTCCAAACTTTTAAAATAACTCCACCTATAATATACACCAGTAAACACACACATACACATAACCATTTATTTCTGATTCTAATGTACACATTTTTGCACATTTTAACGTCTGAATTTAGGCTGTGCCTTGTAACTAACAGCACCTAACAATAAGAAGCACCTAAGATAATGGTGCAATTTACAACCAATGGTATCTTGTACTCAATTCAACACACCAGGGGTCGGGAAGAACAAAAACAAATTTGGAAGATCCTAGTGAAACCTTCCCTCACCTACAGAAGGAATAATTTCCAAAGACAAATAAGGTGGAAAGTAATTGTATCCTCAATTCACTGAAGAACCAGTATAAACTGTCCTCACCTGATTTTATAGGAGGAAGTCATTATTTCCCTTAATTCTCAGCAGAGAAGCTACTCAAATTCTCTCACAGATTATACTTACAATATAGAATTCTTATTTCAAATCTTCCGTATTGGGTCAAAAATCCTCACTGGTGAGATATTTGGGCAGGAAACACCAAAACAATACCGTGGCCCAAATTGAAAGCTAAGATGCACTAAAATATCTAATGTTCAAATAAATATATCTGAAGTAACTATATTTAAAACTATATAACTTTATCAAAATCAGTATCTTAAGAGCTACATTTTTATCTAAAATAAAAATATATAACTATTGAGGAAGTAGAGGGAATGCCCTATCACAGGCATCTCAGCTGCTTCCTGTCCCCTAGGCCTGAATGTGCTGCGCCACCTACTGTGCACATCTCTTTGGGGATGGGGTTCTACCCTGTGTGTTTCACGGGCTGCCAACCAGGCCGTGCTCAGCTGACTGTGCTCAATGGCTGCCAGGGTACTTTGGCTGGAAGGACTGCTCAGAACCTCAGACTCCCATTTTACCTGTTCTCCCTCCCCACACACTTCCCTCCCTCGAATTAATGGAAAGGGAGAAATATCTTCTGCTTTGTTTTCTAGTATTCAAGAAACCAATCGCCTAATTTCCTATTACCATCTAATCTGTTGTCTACAAGCTTTGCTTTCTCATAGCTGTAACTGTAACACAAACTTCTATGTTCTTTTAAAGCATCATAAGCCTTTCTTCTGCTGTTACACTGCTCATAATTTTTATGGCAGTAAGGAGATTTTATCAAGTGGGCATACCCCTATTTAATCAAACTGGTTCCCAACTACTAGACAGTGAAATTGGATACTTTTGCTGTTAAAAAACAATGCCGCATGAATATCTTATACACGTTTTTTTTTTTTACTAATTCCTTAAGATACATTCCCAGAAACTTTCTTAGAATGTTGAAAAATACAATTCAATGTCTCCTTTGTCCCTAGAGTAAAATCAACACGGATTCTATTTTGGACATGTGGGATAAAATAAGTCAAGTGCCGAGTGTGTTTTAAAGTAAAACACAATGAAAATAGAGGATGATTTTATAATTGATTCCCTGCAAAGCTACTCTAAATTTTTCTTACTTGCTATTATAGGAAGATTACCATTGAGCGATTGATTAATATCCTTTATTCATGTTCACAGTGAAAACTGGGTCTATTTGAACCGTTCTTCCAGAACTTTTAGGTGTCAATTATCTATGTGTTGGTTTGACCGCTCCAGTTGTTCTCTGGATGAAATAACTGGAAACTTATACGGGTCAGAGATAATTTCCATCAGATTAGTATATTTTTTTCAAAAGCTGTATTTTACTGAAGGAGGGAAAGAAACACGAGCTGAGTTAACATCGCACACTGTCAGCTTGCAGCATGGAATACGTTAAAGCAGGGGAAACGCTTTCCAGAGGAAATCTCAGCAGGCATCCAGTCCAATCTTATCCACGATGCTTTTCTATCAGAACCAACAGCCAAGTCTGTCTGAAGCCATGTGCCCATATGAAGCTATTAGGAAAATGCGTGGGGCTGAGTTACAGAAGGGAGGGCTATCTAACACAACAAGGGAACTACAAGGACCTACTGTATTGCTCAATATTATGTAGCAACATAAATAGGAAAAGAACTTGAAAAAAAATAGATATATGTATATGTATGTATGAATGAATAAATAAATAAATAAGGCAGCTGCCTTGGTGTCACCAAGTTTACTTCTAACTTTTCTTCCACCTCTTTCTTTAATCCACCCTCCCATTCCTTCCCCTGAGCTAGAGAGCAAAAATAAGCAAACAAAACGAAAAGTCTCACTGCTTTGGAAGTTTGTGACTTGACTTGAGAAGAATCATCAAAATGAATTACTTTCCTGCTTTACTGCTGCTTGTCCTGGTCAATGCCCCGCCAGCAGCAACAGGGAAGAACACCCAGCCCTGGCGGCAGTCTGCACACATGACAGTCTAGGAGGAGGGTGGCGGGTAAAGAAAGACCGGAGCCAGGCTGCGAAGGTTGTGATCCCCCCTCCGCTCCCCGGGCACGCACGAGCTGTGTGACCGTGGGAAGGTACCCACTTGGTAATTTCCTCTTTTGTACCCAGGGATCTACTTCAAGGACTCTTGTGAGACTGAGTTCATATATAGAAAGCCCGCACCGCAGAGCCTGGCAGATGGCAACCACTACCTAAGTGTCTGGGGAGAAACTCCCAGTACAAAAAGCTACAGAGCGGGAGATAGGACAGATGCAGAGAAGAGCGGAACCTCACCGGAGTTCTTCAGCGCTCGGCTGGATGACACCTGTGGGAACACCGCTAAGGAGATGAGAGAGGGTCAGTTAACTTTCAAGGTCTGGTCCTACCATTCGGGTGAGTGATTTAACGTTTCAAGTCACAGTCACAGACCAGACACATCCTGGGGCTTCATGCTCACTCCGTGGCCCCTCACTATCAACTATCGCTGCTACGTCTGACAGCCCTCTTCAAATCCTCCCCCTCTTCCTCAGGCCCTCTGCATCAGAACTGCATGGTCTTCATCACTGTAGTGATCTGGACAACGGAAATGGTCTCCTGGCTGCTCTCTCTGCTTATCTGGGATGTTACCCAGTCTATTATCAAAACCTCTCACATTTTTTAAATTAAAAAAAAAAAAAAGCAAAAGCAAAAGCTTAGATCATACAAACTACTAAATTACAAGTGAAAAGAGATATCTAAAATTGAGGTATTATGAATAAGATGTGTCTCTTGTATTCCAGTACTTACTAGGCCAGAAGCTTCAGAGCCAATAACTCACAGGCTGGAGTTTCAAATCCTCTACAAGTCCTGTAACTGGAGAGCCTTCTTCGCCCCCTCCCCACCGCCTCCTGGACCCCCTGGTTCATACAGGCAGGTGACAGTGGTGAAAGGTGTATTTTGTGAGGTATGTTTAACGTACATAAATCTGAAATGCCCAGGACTGAAGGAGATCTTCAGAGCCAGCCTCATTACCGCCTTTAAACGAAGGCTTCCTCACACAGTTTCTGAAAATCAGTTATGACTTTTCTGAAGAATCTGCAAGATGATGACTATACATTCATCTTGGTAACAGTCTAGTTTCTCAGATATGAAGGAACTTCTGAAGTCTAAAAAATCTCTCCTGCTATCAATTTAGTTCATTCCCTCCCCTTCTGTCTCTGGGGGTGGGATGTGGGAAAAGAATAAACACAACTCATGTCACCTGGTCAAGAACTTGTTTCTAATCACATGTAATCTATGCCTAGGAAGTAATGAACAAACTCGTTTTTAAAAGCAGCAGGAGGGAAAAAAAAAACAATGGAATTTTTTATGCACAATTTTTGAAAGTCATTGAGAGGACTACTAAATAAATCCACCCCACCTCCAACCCTTGGCAGTCAACTGAGAGTGTTTTGTGGCTTTCTGACAGCCCAAGGTCAGCCTTAGTTAATCTCATCCTCTCAGGGATATCTACAGGGAAATGACTGCTGGGGAGATAATCTGGCCTTCACCAGGTCACTGACTTTTTTCTTAACTGTGTTTTTCAAGCAGTCAGGATCAAAAGGCAGCCCCACACAACAAAACACTTTTTTTTTTGCCATGTCACATGGCTTGTGGGATCTCAGTTTCCCCAGAGGCTGAACCTGGTCTCAGGCAGTTAAAGTCCTACCCACTGGACTGCCAGGGAATTCCCGGCAAAACACTTTTTGAAGTCAGAACAATAAACCTGTATATAGTGTTTACCAAGATTAGCACCTGCAATATGATATGGCATAACGGACTCCATGAACTTTAAAATTTTCCTATTTATTCCTAAATAGCCATTTTCCTACATTGCCCAAGACTATGACCCTTTTATCTGAAATCAGAATTTCGGATACTACTTTGGATAAACATTCATCTCACTGCTTTTAAAGTGCCCCAATTGATTCCCTCCTCATGGATTTAACGCAACACTGGGTACTGCCACGACTCAAGTCTGCACTGGTATTAGCAGATTAAAAGGATTTTTCAAATCTCGATTTGTATAAATTTTAAGGTGAAAGAAATCTGTTTCTACTATTTAGTATTTTAATACATTTTTCCTCTTAAGGCCAGATTTTGATGAAGGTAGGGAAGAAAATGTGGTATTATGTAATATATATCCAGAATGTGATTTCTATTGAATACAGTGTTCTAAAGGGAAGGTTGCATCTCTCCAGGGTACCTAACCGTGTATGGCAGTGACTCAAAGGGACACCATGGGATATTTTAAATTTCCAAGGAAAACACTACAAAGCCTGTTAGGTACTACACTAACTACTACTCTGAAGTTGTCTGGACCTGACTACTTAATGAAGTAAACAGCTAGGTATATCTTCTGGCCTAAGGGCATCATGAAAAAAATACCAAGACCCTAAGAAGCATTATGAACTAACAGAGTTTGTGACCTCTCTGTCTTAAGGCATTTCTTTCAAAGGTTTTTGCTTTGGTTTAGTTAGGAAACTGGAGCAATTAATCCACAGAATGATCTCCAATATATAATAACGCTATCTATTCTCCCTGAGTAGTATTTGGAAAAGTAGATACCTGGCTAATAATATGTGTGCTGTTTTAGAGAAGAAAAAAGCAGCACATTTATTTTCTACCAACAAGAGCCCCAGTATCTTTCCACAGAAGTCACCCTGAGACTCTTCAGCCTGGGAGAAAAGCCATCTGGCTTAATACTTGATAGGAAGTGAAAGACACAATGTGTCTGTGTGGATTCCCCATAAAGACATGGACAAAAGAGAAACAAAATAGACACACTATGAGGATCTTAATACAGCTATGGAGACCAGGGAAAATGACAGAACTAGATCATTCCAGGCCCCACTTAGGATCTCAGAGTGAGGCTCCAGTATTTTTTTTTTTTTAATTAGAACTCCTTTGGTTCTTGAACTCCTTTAGTACTAGTCAAAACAACCTTTAAATATGCAGAGCCCCTCTTTAAAAAAAAAAATCTATTCTCCAACCCTAGAAATACAGAATATGGTCTCTACTGAAAGGAAGCAGGGGTCCTTGGAGAAATAGCTCCAGGTGTGGAACAGGATATGAACAAGATGAGCCCAGAACGGCAAGGAAGCGATCACACTACCAGAGTTGTGTAAAAAGACTCAGATGCCAACTTGAAGACGCTCCAACTGGGCAAAGACGGCATAATTAGGACACTCAAAAGGATGTTAGCTATGGTGTAGCTGTTCAGAGGAAGATTTTGGGTTTCCCCTTAGAAAGTCTTAAAATAGGTATGGAACAGTAGGTAAATTTTCTTTAGGGTTACTGATAAAATTAATCAAAATAGCTGTACTTTTCAACGGAACATCCCCAGCTCTTCTAATAACAGGCCTCTTTTCATTAGTTCATTTATTACATAAAAAAAAAAAAAACCCTCACTGGCCATCACTAGAGAATGATGGACCAACTTGTCATTTTGAAAACTGATAAAGAGAACAAAAGCACATATATTTATCATTGTCCCAAGTACCACTGGGTAACTAAATACTACTCGAGGGAAAGTGTCTCTTTATAGAAATACTCCAGCTAATAAATGAAAAATGATAGCATGTCATCATATTGCAATTCCTAATGAATTGATGATATCAATGGTTGCTGACATCCCAGAAAGACAGAATCAACCAGACATCACCTGCATCCTGATGGAAGAAAAATTATCAACTATAAAGCAATCTTACAAAAAGAGGAAAATGGGAATATAAATACAGGAAGCGTTTAGATCCAACTACTAATTTACTGGAAATACAGAGATCTATATTATAGGTATGCAATCAGTAAAATCTAGTTTGTGGGCCAGTTGTTTCTTTAAAAAAATTACTAAGTCTTAAAATGCATACTGACCCACAGATCCTGTTTCAAATAAATTGCTAGGAAAATTAACAGGAGTCGATTGAAAATCTAAACACTCACTGGATATATTTTATATTAAGGAATTATTATTTTAGATATAATAAGTACTCTTTAGAAAAATATCCACAATACCATTATTTTTTAAATATTTATTTATTTATTTTTGGCCGTGTTGGGTCTTCGGTGCTGCACGCGGGCTTTCTCTAGGAAAGCAGAAACAAATCATCAGTTTCCTTATCTTAAAAATGGCAAGTTGGGGCTTCCCTGGTGGCGCAGTGGTTAAGAGTCCGCCTGCCGATGCAGGGGACACGGGTTTCTGCCCCGGTCCGGGAAGATCCCACATGCCGCGGAGCGGCTGGGCCCGTGAGCCATGGCTGCTGAGCCTGCGTGTCCGGAGCCTGTGCTCCGCAACGGGAGAGGCCACAACAGTGAGAGGCCCGCGTAACGCAAAAAAACAAAAACAAAAACAAAAAAGGCAAGTTGATACAGAATGACTGAGAAGATAATGACTAATAATAATTATCATCAAGCAATTCCCCAGGACCTTCTGTCAACACACAAGGAAACAATCACAGCTGGCACTAGTCCATGGTCCCAAACCCTAGTTACTACAAACTACTGCCAAGCTGGAAGCCTTTCTGAAGAAAGGTCTATTATTAGAGGAGCTAGGATGTCTAGCTGGAAAGTACAACTATTTTTGAGTGTATGTTAGCCTAAATACAGCTTACCTGCTATCCATACCTAACTTTGAATCTTTCAAAGGGTGGAAAATAAAACTTCCTCTAAAAAGCTAGTTGGATGCATTTTAGGGACACACTCATGATTCTTAAATTCTCTAAGCACCCCAATTTCTACAATTTCAGAATATCCTTTGATTTCAGGTGTATTTATACAACGTGTACCGAGCCCTTCCACCTTGCTTCTATTAAAAATACACATAACCCTTCAGAAAGCAATGAAAAAACCACCACCAGAAGTATACCAAACAAACATGCGATATGGGCATTATCTTTGCTGAGATACTTTTCAAAGATAGTAGTTTTGTAAGTCCCACACATTCATAATATTTAGGATGGGGCTCTAACATACCTTGCTTGTTTAGCAGCTCAAACTTTTAGACTTTTCATTAGTTCAGCAGGGCAATAAAAGTACTCTGAGATATCTTTTTAAAGAAAAAACAGAAAGATACTGATAGATAACTAACACTCAGAAACTCAGAGAGAAGGAAAAAATTCTTTACACCAGTAATTTTATCAAAATTATAGTAACTGTGAACAGTTATTTCTTTAAAGAGATGTACTGACCCAAGAGGGATTCTCTAAAGGGTTAGTAGGCAGGATGTGTCTACTGTGATCAGTGCAAAGGATTCTGCACGGCCCCCAAAGGGCCCCCCAGCACCTGGGCACGCTGGGTTTGTACATCTGATCGCGGCAGAGCCTCCTCTTAAACCACTGCTCATGCACTTCTGATTCAAACCAACCATTCCTTGCTGAGGACTTAAGAAAACTATTCACACATAACACGCTTTCTCTCAGAAATCCCACAGAGAACTCAGTGGTATCAGCTTGCACCTGTGTATTTAGTATAAAGTCTGAAGTTGTTTTATCCCCATTTTATTTATTTATTTATCTATTTTTGCGGTACGTGGGCCTCTCACCGTTGTGGCCTCTCCCGTTGCGGAGCACAGGCTCCGGACACTCAGGCTCAGCAGCCATGGCTCACGGGCCCAGCCGCTCCGCGGCATGTGGGATCTTCCCAGACTGGGGCACGAACCCGTGTCCCCTGCATCGGCAGGCGGACTCTTAACCACTGCGCCACCAGGGAAGCCCTATCCCCATTTTATACACATGGAAGTCAAGTCAGGGACAGACTAAATTACTTCAGTAAGGCCACAGAGTAAGCAAGTCACCACAATTTAAAAAACAAAACCAGGGCTTCAACCAGCCACAACTACTGAGCCTGTGCGCCACAACTACCGAGCCCACGTGCCTACAGCCCATGCTCCACAACGAGAGAAGCCACTGCAATGAGAAGCCCGCGCACCGCAACGAAGAGTAGCCCCGATCGCCGCAACTACAGAAAGCCTGTGCACAGCAACGAAGACCCAATGCAGCCAAAAATAAATAAATAAAATAATTTTTTTAAAAAATAAAATAATAAAAACTACAAAACCAAATATAAAACTCCATTCTAGTTTAAATATAAACACCATTTATATTTATCCTTTCATCTGTCCTGTCCATTCTGTCCCCTCCAAACCTATCCACCTGGACCCATCCCACAGGCTCATGTCACCCATCCTTTCCATTAACCACTCCTCGAGCATTTACTTGTACTGAGCATCACACGTGGTGATGGAGACACAAAGAGATTAGTATCTAGAGGACTTGTACTTTTACCACGAGCCAGGCAAGATAATTACATAAAGGACAAATGATTTTGAGGACTCTTCCAGTGAAGGCATGTTTCTCAAAATCATATTTGATAGGTTTAAAAAAGTTAAGTATGAACAACTAGTGGCAGAACACAGATCATCTAAATTCTTTTGCTAAGGTTTTCATATGCAGGGAAAGTTGGTTTTTTTTTGCAGTGCGCGGGCCTCTCACTGTTGTGGCCTCTCCCGTTGCAGAGCACAGGCTCCGGATGCACAGGCTCAGCGGCCATGGCTCACGGGCCCAGCCGCTCCGCGGCATGTGGGATCTTCCCGGACTGGGGCACGAACCCATGTCCCCTGCATCGACAGGCGGACTCTCAACCACTGCGCCACCAGGGAAGCCCGATGTGTGGGGCAAGTTTTAAAGATACAGTAATCTCTGCCATTCTTATCTCTCTACCTATAAAATGACATTTTTAAGTTTAATTTCACATGTCAAGTGAGATAGTATAGTCAAACTATGCAGAATTGATACCTAGAATTACCTACCATTTTTTTTTTTTTTAAATAAATTTATTTATTTACTTTTGGCTGCATTGGGTCTTTGTCGCTGAGCGCGGGCTTTCTCTAGTTGTGGTAAGCAAGGGCTACTCTTCTGTGTAGTACGCGGTCTTCTCATTGAGGTGGCTTCTCTTGTTGCGGAGCACAGGCTCTAGGCACGCGGGCTTCCGTAGTTGTGGCTCACGGGCTCTAGAGCACAGGCTCAGTAGTTGTGGCGCATGGGCTTAGTTGCTCCGCGGCATGTGGGATCTTCCCGGACCAGGGCTCGAACCCATGTCCCCTGCATTGGCAGGCCGATTCTTAACCACTGTGCCACCAGGTAGGCCCTACCATGGTTTTTTAATAATGCAGGTTTAGGATACGTAAATGTTGGGACTTCCGTGGTGGTCCAGTGGTTAAGACTCCGCACTTCCAATGCAGGGGGCATGGGTTCAATCCCTGGTCAGGGAAGTAAGATCCCACATGCCACTCAGCCAAAAAAAAGAAAGATACATAAATGTGGAGAGGCACATATATTATCTACTTGTAATATTTTTTTAAATGAACCAGAGTTGAGCCAACTAGATTTTAATGTCTTGTAAGGAAAACAAAACACATTTCATTCAACTATGAATCCTTTGATGACTAAGCAGCTCATGAACATGTTTCAACAACAGTAAAAAAAGCAGCAAACACTAGAAATATTTATAAGCCATCGTATAGTGGATGTGTGGAGATCTCCACGTGAAGTGACATCACACCTACCGTAGTGTCATTGCTGGTAACATAAACCAGGACGTCAGAGGAGTTCCTGCCATTGATGTATCGGTAGCAGTTCCAAACACAGCTAATCAAGTAACCCTGTAAGTAAGTAGTGATTGTTAGAGATTTAATTTTCAAAGTTCAGACAATTTACAATATCATCATGGATAAAGCCATATTGCAAAATGTTCATTTATATAAATTTTAAACACACATTAACTCTACTAAACCGAGAAGGCTTTAAAATTACAAATGTTGGATAGAGTAGCTTTCTGGCCAAGGGTGATACTGTAGCCTTACTACACAGAAGGTGATGGGGAAGGGTGGGGCTGAAAAGAGAAAGAGAATTTCCAAGAAAAGGAAGTTGAAAGGAGCAATCGCCGCAAACATTTACTGCCCCCAAAGAACAATCAATTCATTAGCCGACTCTCATCACACTGTAACTCTGGGTCTTTCGGATCGTTATTCTATATCATTATATATGATTTTATAATACAAGTCAACTTAAAAAAAAAAAACGTTCATAGCACATTAATTCGCTCTGTGATCAGTACAATTCACTAAAACATTTCCATTTTCACAATGAAATATCCACAGAAGATAATTAAAATTAAGGTCCAGAATAAAGACATGCTGGAAATAGAAAGCATGAGCTCATGGGAGATGTTTAAAATACGAAGTCTTTGTACTTTCATTCCAATCATGTGCAATCAGATTAAAACAAAATGATTTCAAAGCCCCTTTCTAGCTGTGAAATTCTTTGATTAAAAGGTTAAAGATGTGGAAAAAACGGAGCCCTCCTACATTGCTGGTGGGAATGTAAAATGGTGTTGCTTTAGAAAACAGTCTGGAAGTCCCTCAAAAGGTTAAACAGTTAAATGTGGGGACTTCCCTGGTGGTGCCGTGGCTAAGAATCCGCCTGCCAATGCAGGGGACATGGGTTCGAGCCCTGGTCCGGGAAGATCCCACATGCCGCGGAGCAACTAAGTCCGTGCACCACAACTACTGAGCCTGCGCTCTAGAGCCCACGCGCCACAACTACTGAAGCCCACGCGCCTAGAGCCCACGCTCCACAAGAGAAGCCACGCAATGAGAAGCCCACGCACCACAAACAAAGACCCAACGCAGCCATAAATAAATAAATAAATAAACAAACAGTTAAATGTGACCCGGTGGCTCCATTCCAAGGTATATACCCAAGAGAAATGAAAACATATGTCCACACAAAAACTTGTGCACAAATGTTCACAGCAACATTATTTGTAATAGCAAAAGAGTAAAAACAATCCAAATGTCTGTCAACTTAGGACTGGATAGACAAACAAAATATTCCATTGTATGGTATATTCATACAATGGAATATAATTCAGCAATAAAAAGGAAGTTCTGATAACATGCTACAGCACGGATGAACCTTGGAAATGTCAAAGAAGCCAGTCACAAAGGACCACATATTATATGATTCCATTTATATGAAATGTCCAGAAGAGGCAAAGCCATAGTGACAGAAAATAGATTAGTGGTTACCAAGGGATGGGGGTAAGGGCAAACGTCATATGGTAAAAGTGTTCTAAAATTACATTGTTTAACCACAGAGCTGTGTTTATACAACTCCGTGAATATATTAAAAACCACTAAATTGTACACTTAAATGGGAGAACCTTATGATATGCGAATTATATCTCAAGAAAGTTGTTTTATAAAAAAAGAAGACATTTAACAACAAAAGGAGTGCTCGTCAACACTTTTCAGAAGTGAGGTAAATGTTCTGTTGTGAACTCACAATGCTGTCTTAAGCTGCATTCATACTTTTGTTTTTTTTTAAATTTATTTTTGGCTGTGTTGGGTCTTCATTTCTGTGCGAGGGCTTTCTCTAGTTGCGGCAAGCGGGGGCCACTCTTCATCGCGGTGCGCGGGCCTCTCACTATCACGGCCTCTCTTGTTGCAGAGCACAGGCTCCAGACACGCAGGCTCAGTAGTTGTGGCTCACGGGCCTAGTTGCTCCACGGCATGTGGGATCTTCCCAGACCAGGGCTCGAACCCGTGTCCCCTGCATTAGCAGGCAGATTCTCAACCACTGCGCCACCAGGGAAGCCTGCTGCATTCATACTTGGTGGTGATTATTTCCTACAGTGAGACTTTCTGTGATAATGTTAATATGAAAATGCATAATGCTATTTTAGTAAAGTGTTTTCTGAATGGCAATAATCTGAAACCAGAGATCAACAATGAGAAAGAGATGGGAAGGGCATTTTTCTTGAACAATATGTTGAATTTACTCAAATCTTCAGTTTACTCAACAACGCTCTTGCTTCTCTATTAAAACAAACAAACAAACAAAACCCTGGACTCATTGAGAATTTTAATACAAATAAAAAAGGAATGCTTGGACATATTCTGTTGTGTACTATGTAAGAAGTCATCCATTATTTTAGCAGTGAACAGAAGGTTCTTTTAAGACAAGAACTCTTTCTGATGTGAGGCCTCCAAAATGACAAATCTATAACTGAAGGTTAAACTGCGGAGGGGAAATACCCAGTGTCTGGGGTCCCATACACCCAGTCAGCATTCTTGAATGCCCCCTGCAACACCAGGGGCGTTCACCCACTAAACACTCTGATGGGAGAAAAACCTGGCCTATTGTCTCTAAACTCATTTCAATGACCAATAATTTATTTCAATGACCTTATTTCCTATTTGACATTTCTGTAATCTTGAATAAATTAAATATTTGGTATATTTCCCAAACAGACTTGCACTGACAAGAGTACATCCATCAGCTACTTGCAGAGCTAGGTGGTAAGCGTTGTTCCCTTTACCAACTAAGGACAGAGAAAAACTGATACATGTTGTGATTTGGGTTCCCAGGGAATCACTAGTGATAAAACTTATTAAAGAGTAACAGTGAATTTAGGTTGTGAGAGCTACTAATCAGGTAAACTGTTATGTGAAACTGCAACACATATATGTGTTCATATTTGTTTAAACTAATAATTACTGAGTCTCCACAAGGGATAGAATAATGAAGGCAGGGTCTACGTTCTCAAGGAAATGCAGTCTGGTTAGTAGAGATAGATACATATATAATGAAATATTAACACATTACACACAGGTTGGAGACAGTGCTGTGAACCATCTATAAGATGCCTTTTATTAGGTCATTATGATAAATAATATTGTTTGCAGTTGATAAAAGCACCACAGACAGGGCAGGGATTTTTCTTATTCACCACCAAACCCTAGCAGCTAAAACACAGCCCGGCACACAGGAGACCCTCAGCAAATATTTACTGAATAAATAAATGAATGATGCATCTTCCCATCCATTAGCTCAATTAACCTCACAGTTACCCTTCACAATGTTTTCTTAGCTATTACTGCTACTTAGTAAATGAAGAAACCAAGGCTCTGGTCACATAGCTATATGGCAGTGACACAAGGTAAATCTAGGTCCTCTGACTCAAATCTCAAGTAAGCATTTCCAATAAAGATGTAAATGCCTACACAGTTAAAATGCCTTTTTTGAGCGCAGTGGGAGGTGCCGGCTTCTGGGTAATGGCACAGGGTAGCTTGGTCAGACTAACCTTCTTCCAGGTAAAAATGATAAAGTCTGGAATAAACACACACAGACACACAGACTCTATTTGAAGGCAGGGCTGAAGGGCCCAAAACAGGCAGAAGCTAAAGGGGAGTCTACCCTTGAGTGGCAAACTGCAGTGAGTGGGATTTGAGGGTCTGAAGCCTTTTGCCAGTGGCTCTGCCCACTCTCCACACAGCTGGTGGTCTGACTAAGAAGCCAGGAAGTTGGGGTGTTGAGGTAGGAGCTGCAGGGGCAGGAAGCCTCAACATCCGTGTATAAAATTCACCCAAATCCTTGACCACTAAGCCACACATGCAGTAACAAGCCATGCAGAGCATGTTGTATGGAGGGCGATGCAGACCTCACTGACTTTCAATGAATCACTTTCTTCCTACTCCTCTTCAACACATTACCATTTAAAATGACTTTTCTCCCTAAATGCAGCTTCTTCAAAACTCACCAAGCTTGGTTTTTAAAGAATTCGGCAATTTTATGCCAAAATAAAGACAATGAAAGATGTTAAGAATTAAAAGTTCAAGGTCTAACTTAAGAATTTTCTACTTATTACTAGCACACAAGCACAAATTATAATGATGTTTTTATTATCAGGTTTACAAAGATGAAAAATAGCACTCGACGGATGAGGGTGAGGGAAACGTGGCAGATGAGAGTGTTAAGGCATTCAACTTTAGGGGAGATCAATTTGACAAACTATCAAAAACCTTCAAATTATGCATACCCTCAAATTTCAGGAAATAGATCTTGAGAAAATAAATGTATAAGTATACAAAAGATGTAATTAATTTAATATATTCACTGCCATACTATTTATAAGTGAAAAAGTAGGAACTATCTCAATGTCCAACAATAACTAATTTATAAAAATGATAAATTCATAATAGACTGTTACAGAATAATGTTCAAAATCGATTACAGTTTTAAAAACAAATTACAGGGACTTCCCTGGTGGAGCAGTGGTTAAGACTCCACGCTCCCAATGCAGGGGGCCCACGTTTGATCCCTGGTCAGGACACTAGATCCCACATGCATGCCGCAACTAAGGAGCCTGCGTGCTGCAACTAAGGAGCCAGGCGAGCCGCAACTAAGGAGCCCACCTGTTGCAACCAAATATAGTAAATAAATAAATAAATATTTAGGGAAAAAACCCACAAATTACAAAAGAATGTATTCAGAGACTTGTAATGGATGCTATGGTACTTAATACACACCACATAAATGTACAACATTATATTATTTACATCCAAATAGATTTTAGAAGAACCCTGGGTTGGCCTGTGGAAGTCTGGTTAGTGTTTATCTCTCTCATATAGATAAGAGAAGGAACAGAATTGTGAGGAATTCAAAAAGCAGTTCAGAAATCTAAAACAAGATAAACTAACAGCAAGTTTTCTTACTTCTTTAGCATTCATGAATACATTTAGTAATATTTAGACCGTAAGTAAAATCTTCATGCTTACCTTAAAAGTCAAGATAATGCTGATGAACAGAAGAATAATAAGGACCAAACAGGTAGGATTCACTGACATGATATCATCTTTGTAAGGAAAATCAGGAGGCTACAAAAGAAAAGTACCTCATTAGCAAATCTCATTAACGATCCAGGATTCTATTCCATAAGCATTAACCAGATGTGCTTATCAGAAAGCAATTAATTAAAGCAGATAGTTATTATTTAAGGACAATACAACATTTCTAGTCTACCTCTACTAATGAAAAAGCTATAAACAGTGTGATGGGGAGAGGCTAGTCTGTTCTTAATTCAGGCAGTAACTCTCAAAAAGAAAATTCAGGGCTTCCCTGGTGGCGCAGTGGTTGAGTCTGCCTGCCGATGCACGGGACGCGGGTTCGTGCCCCGGCCCAGGAGGATTCCACATGCCGCGGAGTGGCTGGGCCCGTGAGCCATGGCCGCTGAGCCTGTGCTCTGCAATGGGAGAGGCCACAACAGTGAAAGACCCACATAACGCCAAAAAAAAAAAAAAAAAAAGAAAGAAAGAAAGAAAAAAAATTCAGTGGAAGATTCATGAGACGTAAAGACCTAATTCTGCCCTCCAACCATATAGAAAGTTAGAAGTCAATGGTCTTTACAACTCCTCAAAATTTGGATTTTCTGCAAATTCTGGACCATTCTAATGGGCTGTGTAGGGCAAGGGTTGCAGAACCCTATTAAAATAGTGTCTTCTTAATATAGAGCATTTTTGCTGATGCTACTTCTCCTCAAAGAGCAGAACCTTTATATTAGTAGGTTTTTACAGCATTTTAAAAAAATCAAAACTATTATATAGAATGGATAAACAAGGTCCTACTGTATAGCACAGGGAACTATATTCAGTATCCTGTGATAATAATCGAAAAAGAATATGTATATACATGTATAACAATCACTTTGCTGTCCAGCAGAAATGAACACAACATTGTAAATCAACTGTACTTGAATTAAAAAAAAAAACGAAAAACAAAAAAACACAAGTCCTACCATCTGACCATAATGATTAACTACCAGGTCAAAAGAAACCCTTTTAGCAGGACTGAAATCTGCTACTGTGGTTCACGGGAATGACAGGATGTCACCGTGAATCTCGTGCTCAGCACTGATCGAAGCTCTCATTGCAAACGGATCGAAGCTCTCATTGCAAACGGATCGAAGCTCTCATTGCAAACGGCTTACACAGTGTGCACAGAAGGCAGCCCCGTGTGCGGTCACCCTTCATCTCCCCTCATCACCCACTACTATGTGTCTGGATCCCACGTGAGCAGTATTCCCAGACATAACAAAGGAGAAAACTCGTGACTCATGCCTGGCTCCTCCTCCCCAGGATGAGCCTCGCCTAGTGGTTTTCAGAGTCTCCTTTCACTCTGGCAAAATACCTAAGTAATAAAATCTAAGTCACTTTTTGTGATCAGCTCATCAAACTGGCCCCTGCCCTTGGAGCCTAAAAAGGCTGTCTGTAGTACTGACCTCAAAGGGCAAAAATAAAACAAACTGGGGCTTCCCTGGTGGCGCAGTGGTTGAGAGTCCGCCTGCCGATGCAAGGGACACGGGTTCGCACCCCTGTCCGTGAAGATCCCACATGCTGCGGAGCGGCTGGGCCCGTGAGCCATGGCCGCTGAGCCTGCGCATCCGGAGCCTGTGCTCCGCAACAGGAGAGGCCACAACAGTGAGAGGCCCGCGTACCGCAAAAAAAAAAAAAACAAACAAAAAAAAACTGATGTTATCTACAAGACCAACACAAAATCATATTGTTTCCAGGAATGTGGGAAAAAAAAAACAACCGCTATTACAGTGGAAATATATGAGCCTTTCCACAAAGATCTTTACACTCTTTCCCCCAGAAAAGTGAACGTGGTCTCTACATCCACTTAAGACCAATCAAAACACACACATAACTTACTTTAACTGTGTTTTACAAGACTCCACATAAAAAGAACGGGCGCTAGGATTAAGTGGTGCTCTCTAGCAGCCTTCTCAGACAAGCCTCCCCAGATTCACTGTATATCTCAACTTGTCAACAGGAGGGGCAACAGCAGTGGAAATTTAATGTCCCCTTTCAGTGCCGTCTCTTAGGCACTGTGATAACCTGCAGGTCTCGCTCTTCCAGCCCAGACTGATCTTCAAGTCGAACATGCAGAAGATGCCTACTTGTATTATTTGCTTTATAATTATAAATAAAAGTAGATAGTGAGTTTTTAAACTCCTATGAGGATTATTGTGAGCACCACCAATATTATGACTTTACAACTGGGTACGGAGTGACTGGACAATGCAGGTGGAACAGGAAGTAGTGACTGAACAATGCAGGTGGAACAGGAAGTCTTGGTAGTATCCTGAGTGTTCTAAACGCTGGCCTGCACATTAGCCTTTCTCCTCCTTATAAATCTCCAAATACATGGGATGGAGCACGCAATAGACTCAAGTAGTCAGAACTGGCATGTGACTTGCCTTGGTGTCCCCTTACTCCAACCCACCCTCTCCCGGCCCCCTCACGTGATGGGCTCTGTGGAGACTATGTTTCCTCCACAATTCCAGGACGATTTTAGGAGCTCAGTGCCAGATCATTATTACAGAGTAGAATTCAAGTCCTGAAAGACAGAGGTAATTCTACAACCTGTTCATCACATATAACACTTAGCTGTTATCACAAGAGATGACACATAAAATTAGCACATGGGAAATAACACCACAATTTTCTTGACACTACACTCTACGAAAACATAGATCTATTTCTAAGAAACAACAAGAAGCTATCTCTTACAACAATGACAACCTAACGCTTTTAAGGAGCAACACACTGGAGGCTTTTCATACTAGGTCTGTTGAGTACTAGTCACGTGCTCTGGGCCAACTGCCAAAAGATCACAAACTCCTGTGGCCACACTTCCTACCTGGCTCCCTCCCCTCCATCCCTCTTTTCCACTGAACTTCTTGACCTCCATTTTCACATCAACCCCCCAGTCTGTATCTCCATCCCAGAAAAACCCCGTTCCTTCCCCCATGCTCAGAAACTACTATTTTTTTTAAAAGGAAATATTTTATTTATTTCTTTATTAATTTTTGGCTGCATTGGGTCTTCGTTGCTGTGCGGGGGCTTTTTCTCTAGTTGTGGTGAGCGGGGGCTACTCTTTGTTGCGGTATGTGGGCTTCTAATTGCAGTGGCTTCATTTGTTGTGGAGCACGGGCTCTAGGTGCAGCGGCTTCAGTAGTTGTGGCGCACGGGCTTAGGTGCTCCGCGGCATGTGGAATCTTCCCGGACCAGGGCTCGAACCCGTGTCTCCTGCATTGGCAGGCGGATTCTTAACCACTACATCACCAGGGAAGTCCTCAGAAACTACTATGAAAACTAAAGACTGAACATTCTATTCTCTCCATTTAAAGCATTCTAAGATTTTGAAGAAATTAAATTTTAAGGTACATAATTTAAAACACGAAGATTAAAAAATGTGAAGGCACAGAAGTACTCTAATCTCACACCCTCCACGAGCTTCTTAATAGCCAGCCACCAATATTCACTATGGTCACAAAGGACATTTAATATTGTAGAAAACCAGCCCCAGAAAGATGTTTGGGGCTTCCCTGGTGGCACAGTGGTTAAGAATCCGCCTGCTAATGCAGGGGACACGGGTTCGAGCCCTGGTCCAAGAAGATCCCACATGCCGCGGAGCAACTAAGCCCGTACACCACAACTACTGAGCCTGCGCTCTAGAGCCCATGAGCCACAACTACTGAAGCCCGCATGCTTAGAGCCCGTGCTCTGCAACAAGAGAAGCCACTGCAATGAGAAGCCCGCGCACCGCAACGAAGAGTAGCCCCTGCTCGCCGCAACTAGAGAACGCCTGCGCGCAGCAACAGACCCACCTCAGCCAAAAATAAATAAATTAATTAATTTTTTAAAAAAAGAAGTTTGAAGAAGAAAGGGGTTCTATGGTCAAATAAGTTCAGGAAACAGTACATGGTAGAGTTTCACTTTTCCCATACACAGCAGACGCAAAAGGCTATCATCCTCTGCTGATAACTGAGCAAACTGCATTTTACAAAACTAAGACAATTAGTAAGTAGCTTGTAAATTAGGCAGGCACCTCTAATACCATCATCACCAACTTATCTACCTCAGGGGGTTATGTTTTCCCAAAAAGCATTCTAAGAGATAAGAAAATCTTATCTTTATTCAAAAATCTCTAATCAGTACTCAGATGCAAGTGAGCCACAAATTAATATGTATATGTATATTTATCTCTACGTCTTTTGTATTTCTAGCTTAACCAGGTCTCCCTCACGAAGAGACACAGTAATTATAAAGGTCACATACCAGCTGTCGTATGTATTCCTGGATGGAGTTTGGATAAACAAGCACGGTGACTGCAACCAAGGTGTTCAGGGCAAAATCAAAGATCTGGTAACAGAAGAAGGGGATGATCCAGGCCGCGTGTTGCTAAACGTAAGACAGGACAGGATGTTAACATTTAATATGTTCAATATTACAAAACAATATTTTTTTGAATTCAGAGAAATCTTTTCTTAATCTGAAGGGAAACGGAGGAGTAGAAATTCATTAAAGCAGGTCATGATGGCAACTTGCTAAACCAAACAAAAGCAGCAAACCAACAAGCCTCAATGAACACACTTCTGAGACTGTAACATTGGTTTTCCACGTAACATTAGCAAGAGATGTAAACTTTTAAAGATTCTTACAGGAAACTGAGAACGATCATTCCTCACTTCTTACAGATAGCTGCACAGATTACATGTGTAAGGGACCAAGGAAAAGGCCCAGGACCTTATTTCTAAGCTGCTTACCTTGTATGCTCCGTAAGTAGCCATTGCACAGATCAGGATCATGAGAAGAGAAATTGCGATAGCAATGCACATGTCTGCAAAAAAGTTTTTTTAAAAAAAGAAAGTCAGTAGTAGCTCCACTGTTTTAACATTTTTTAAAGCCACTCCTCAAAGGCATTTTGTTTATAAACCAATTATAGACAAGAACTTTATACTAAGTTAAACACCAGAGTTCCTTTGGAATCTGAGACGACCATTGTTAAGGGAAGCAAAGTGCCTAAAAGATTTTCTCCCTAAATCACACATAGGTCTATATTAAATATATCTATAAATATATCTATGTATATATATATTTCAAAGTTTGGTCTTCTGGTCCACTGAATTATATATATAACAAATAAGGTATTCTTTTTCTTATCAGGACCTTTATGTCTCTGTTTAGTCTAGAGCCCGCCAACCTCTCCAATCTCCTCTCATCCCATCCCACACTTTCCTGCTCACTGTAATCCAGCCATACCATTTAGTTCACTAAACACAGCCAAATCATCCCATGCCAGGGCCTCACATTTGCAGTTCCCACTGAACAGAAGTAATGTCGCTCATATTTTCACATGATTGGCTCCGCCTTTTTAATCATTCAGCTCAACACCTCCAAGATCTTCCCTGGCCATCCTAGCTAATGTGACCCTCCCAGTCATGCCCACGTGGCTGCTGCATTTTCTTTACGGCATGTTTCACTACTATCTAGCTCATTCGTGTACTGTCTGTCTCTGCTAGAGGAACCTTCCTGAGGAAAAGGAGCTGCTGCTGTGTCTCGTTCACTACCGCAAACTCAACACCGAGAAGGTGACAGATGCCGCATGTGCGCGCTGAGCACTTGTACTGTGGTCAATCTGCATTGAGATGTGCCGTAAGATTGAAATGTACTCCTCATTTCAAGGACTTAGTATCAAAAACAAAAAAATCCCATTAATGATTTTTATACTGATTACAAGCTGAAATAATATTTGGGATATACTGAGTTAAATACATTATTAACGTTAATCACCTGTTTGTTGTTACCTTTTTAAATGAGGCTACTAGGAAATTTAAAATTACTTGTGTGCTTGTATCATATCTTTGTTGAATAGAGCAGCTCTAGTACAAAGCCTGTTTCACAGTAGGTACAAACTGAAGACTTATTCTGATTAGAAGTACAGTATATCTGGGTTTCTGAAGGTAACGTGTAGAGTTATAATCAGGCTAAGACAGTACAAAAACCCTTGCAGTAAAGTATCTGTATAGTGCTGACAGTTTCCAAGGTATTTTCACAGATACCTCATTGAGTCTTCATTACTCTGAGGTAGATGTTACTGTGCCCAGTGAATGGATTATGAAACCAGGGCTCAGAGGTTATGTAACTTGCTGAGATAGCATTTGCATCAAAAGGCTAAACTATGACTAATCCAGCTCTTATGATTCAAAGTTTCGGCTCTCTCTGCTATACGATGCTGCTTCTACTTAAGCTTTTAAATACTGACCAAATGAACCAACCTAGGCTGTCGCTTAGCTACAGGTATTTCTCCAAAGGAAAGCATTCCAGTTCTAGAGCCACCCACACTATATCCTCAGCTTCGGAGATGAGAGGATATTTTAAGCAGGTTTACAAACAGAATCATAAGGTCAAAGTACTTTCTGTGTCAGATGTATATATATCAACAAAGACCATTTGGCACCTTAAAAAAAATGAAGCTTCCTTAAAATGGTCTCTAGATTTAATGCAGTACATTTATAATAAAGTTGATGACTTTTACTAAAGGAGTAAAAATTTGACTCTCAGAAAAAAAGAAGGTTATAAGAGAAGGTTATAAGAGATAATTAATACTAGTCAGTACTTAAAAGAGCATGATTTCTCTCAGGATACATATATATTTTATAGTTTACTTTATAATTTTAATGCTAAATGAACTCACCTTCCCTTATTATGAGGGAAGAGGTACCAACAAGGACATTTCATGTATGCCTCATAGTATTTTTGCCGGGCAAGTAACCTGCCCAAGGTTGCCCAGCTGGCAAGTGGTGGATGAGCTATTCTACCCCAGAAGTTTAACTCCAGAGGCAATGCTCTTAGCCACCATGCTACCCAGCTGCGAAGGAGGTAAAGCAAATGCAGTAGTGGAGGTCAAAGTCCTGGGAAACCAGAGAGCCTCCCTAAAAGGAGTGGACATTCTTTGTTATGTGCAAAGCCTATCAGAACTTGTAGTAATCTCTAAAACTTGATTGAACTCAGGCAGAAATTTATTATTTTCTTTGTCTTACTTTGACGGTTTCCAAATTCTGTACAAGCCTATTTTATAATGAGAAAAAATGAGTTTTATAAAAGGTAGCCCATTAGAGGATACTCTTTGACTCCCTCATAGATCTTAAGAGAAATAGAGAGACAGAGAGAGAAACAAGCAAACAAAAAAATCTAAGGCTTTATTTAAAAATAAAAATATAGGGCTTCCCTGGTGGCACAGTGGTTGAGAGTCTGCCTGCCGATGCAGGGGACACGGGTTCGAGCCCTGGTCTGGGAGGATCCCACATGCCGCGGAGCAACTGGGCCCGTGAGCCACAATTACTAAGCCTGCGCATCTGGAGCCTGTGCTCCACAACAAGAGAGGCCGTGACAGTGAGAGGCCCGCGCACTGCGATAAAGAGTGGTCCCCACTTGCCGCAACTAGAGAAAGCCCTCACACGGAAACGAAGACCCAACGCAGCAAAAATAAATAAATAAATATTTTTAAAAAGAAAAAAATATATAAATATAATGGTTACATTAATATTTATGTTATAATAAAATTTATATAAATTATCTTTTATATTAATATTAGGCATATCAATAAAACCTTTATTAATATAAAATATTAATACAGAATAAAACACTAAAATCTTGAATAATTTTATGTCCTATTCTGGAAAAAAAAAGAAAACCACTCCAGAACAAAATCTCACATAATCATTAAAATTTTTAAAATTTCCATCTTTTTCAAAGAATATAAATCTCAGGAGAAATTTAAAAGGTACAAATAAAATGAAAGTCATAAAGTATCCTATCACCACTCACAGTGAGATACCACAGAAAAAATGTTAATTTGAGATGAGGAAATTTTCAAAATTCTAGTCCTATAAATGACTACACCAACCACACTGAACAGACTGAATATATCACAAGCATGTCAAATAGTTTAGGTAGGATCAAAGCGTAAATCAAATAAAAACACAGAGCAGAGAAGATAAAACAGGTTAATGAACCTTGTATCTCCTAGCAACCTAGAGCACAAGTCAGCTCCTCTGAAGTAGTGTGCGGCGTACCATGGTGAACATGAGAGTTACTCTGAGGAATGAAAATTCATTTCTTTCATAATTATGTCAACAGGCGAATGAGTAACTGGTCCTACTAACAATACAGGAACGTTTACAATCGGTAAAGTACTGGTCAGTGACAGGAATATCCTTTACTTATTCTTTGCACAGCAGCTCCACCAACCAAAGTCAGAGCACACTGTGGGCAAGTTGTTTCCTAAATTAAATTCCTGGCTTAATGACTCAGTTCTAATTTGAAAAGGTTCCAAAGAAAAGCTACACCACAGGCCACAAAGGCATAATTAGAAAGCATTTCCTGATACTTAGTCAATTAATCACTGAAATAGAATAGGCATATAAAGGAGTTCCCTGAAATGCCTTTGTTAAAATAATCTATTTCTAATTCTACTTTTCCTTAACACTTCCTTGGGTTTGTGTCCTTCCCATAAAACTGGTAGCTAGATAGATAACTAGCACCTGATTTATGCTCTCACATCATACTTGCCTAGTCATGAGTCATTCTTATGGCTCAATTTTCGGCCATGTTTTTGGCTCATGAAAACAAACAGTATTTGGGGTATAGTTTCACCATTAAGTCTAGAGGAGAACTATTTTCAGGTGAACTCACAGCAACACTATGAGCTACTGAGAGCAAAATACAAAAGCCCTCAACCCCTGCGGGGGTAAACACAAAACCCAGGTAAGTCCCTTCTATGGGGCCTCACGTTCTGAAGTTGAAAGCTTGGGGAAGAATAAGCATAAGGCACTAATTTTATTCCCCTAAAACAGAAGCAAAGCTCTAATATACTGTTTGTTATTTGTGAGGCAACTGCTTATAACTTTTTATTGAAGTAAATTCAGATAGAAGAGGGGTTTCTTGTAACTTGCTAATTTACAACTTTATTCTTAAACCCCAAATTTATTTCATGAATACTAAATAGGTGTGTAACATGGGATAAAAATGCGAGGCTGCAGAGATTAAGAGGACATAATCTTTGCTCTCAGATGCTTAGCATCTACTAGGAAGGGATGGAAGAATTCAATAGCAGATAACAGATGACAAGCTAGGGGAGTTCAGAGGGGACAATATTTTCAGCCAAGAGAAACAAAAAAGAATTTATGGGAGGATGTGGTTATTTGGGCTGGGTCTTTTTTTCCCCTCATAAATTTTCTGTATTAAGATATAATTCACATTCTATAAAATGCACCCTTTGAAAAAGCATATATATAATTCAGTGGGTTTTTTAGTCACAAAGTTGCACAGCCATCACCACTAATTCCAGAATATTTTCTCCCAAAAAAAAACCCCTCTATACCCTTAGAAGTCACCCCCCATTCCCCCCCACACTCCAGCCCCTGGCAACCATTAAGGTACTTTCTATCTCTTTAGATCTGCCTATACTGTACATGTCATATAAATGGAATCATACAATATGCAGCCTTCTGTGTCTGGCTTATCTCATTTAGAATAATATTCTCAAGGTTCATACATGTTGTCAGGTGTTAAGATTTAAACTGTAAGTTACAAAGGATTAGTTAGTTAAGTAATATACGGAAAATGTCAAGTTCAGAGAATCTCTGTTAACTCCTCACTTTCTAAGATAAGGAAATTAGCTCCTGCCAGCTACTCTCATATTGAGAAATTTATACTGACATAATTAAGTCTCATAAAGGTTGCTTATATAAAAACAGAAAAACCTGGACCTCCCTGTTGGCGCAGTGGTTAAGAATCCGCCTGCCAATGCAGGGGACACGTGTTCAAGCCCTGGTCCGGGAAGATCCCACATGCCGTGGAGCAACTAAGCCCGTGCGCCACAACTACTAAGCCTGTGCTCTAGAACCTGCGAACCACAACTACTGAGCCCGCGTGCCACATCTACTGAAGCCCGCTCACCACAACAACTGAAGCCCACGCACCTAGAGCCCGTGCTCTGCAACAAGAGAAGACACTGCAATGAGAAGCCCGCGCACCTCAAGGAAGAGTAGCCCCCGCTCGCTGCAACAAGAGAAAGCCCACGTACAGCAACGAAGACCCAACGCAGCCAAACATACATACATACATACATAAATAAATAAATTTAAAAACAGAAACAGAAAAACCAATAAGGCGTATTTACATTTTTTGTAATTATGGTCACTGGAGAACCAAGATGTGTGACTAGACCTTAAGAGAAGGAAATAAAATAAATTTAATAAAAAATATTCATGATCTATTTGGAACAATTCTGGAAACATTACTGCTGGACACTTAAGAAGACTTGCACAATTGGAAAGGCGTAAGTTTTAATTAGACTTTTTAAAGATTTCACATCTCTATAAACTTACTAAAAATCATGAAGTTGTACATTTTAAATAGGTAGGTTTTACAGCATACAAAGTATAGCGCAATAAAGTCGTTTTTCAAAAAAAAAAGATGTCCAAAATACGACACGTAAAGATGTTGCTTCTCCCTCAGCTAATCAACAAATTTAACAGTCAGAGATATACGGCAGTATTTCCTGACAACTGGACATGTGGTGCTCAAGCAGATTTCTGAAGCAGAAGGTAGGTTAGCCCTACCATATACTACACATATTTGCAGGAGAGGTGGTGAACTGGCACCAAGCTCTCATTCCCACCTTTTGAAGTGCCTTCCTATTCTGCAGAGGCTAGAAAGCTAAAATCTACGTTTCCCAGATTCCCTTACAACTGGGTGCTGGAAGCAGACAGGTTTTCCCAATTAGACGCAGACACATAACAAAGATTCCCTCTTCTGACCAAACACCTTAGGCTCTACCCTTGGCCCACTTAGTCAAGTTTTGGCAAGAATCCTACGGAGTTAGTATACCTCACTCTTGGTATCCAATGACTCTGATATCTGGTCAAATTCCTTATTTTTCACCCTCAATAGCCTATCACCCTGGTCTGCCTTTAGCAAGAATCCTGTTGAGTTATCTAGCAAGAATCCCCCAGCCTTGATGTTTCCTCTTAGTGATTTTCCATTCGCTGACCTCCACCCTGCTCCTTGGCTATAAACCCCACCTGTCCTTTTTGGAGGGGGAATTGAGCTCGATTTTTCTCCCCTACTGCAAGGCCCCCACTACAGTAGCCCATCTTGAATAAAGTCTTCCTTATCGTCTTTATCAAGCATCTGAATAATTTTTTCATTAACACAGTAAAGTTGAAAAAGCAAGTCTCAGAAGGTGTACTGTGTGAATCCACAATATAAAGTTCAACCACCTGAAACTTAAACAATAGATCACTGAGTGATACAAATATACGTGTTAAGTTTATACAGAAAAGCAAAAGAAGGATAAACAGTTCAGAAGAGTGGCAGCTATCTCCAAGATCAGAGGGGCTCTTTCGAAAGTTAAGGTAAAATTCAATTCCTCAAATCAAGTTGTGGGTGCACAAGTACTTACAATTACTCAGCTTATTTTATAAACATTGTTTTACACTTAATCAATATTTAATAAGAGGTAATCCTATAAAGAATGAGGAACTCCAAATTATTGTTAATGAAAACAGCAAGATAGGTGTTCACTGTATAGCAAACTTTTCTGAAAGGTTTGAATTTTTTCAAAATAAAGATTTGAAGTAAAAAAAAAAATGATCCTGGGCTTCCCTAGTGGCGCAGTGGTTGAGAGTCCGCCTGCCAATGCAGGGGACGCGGGTTCGTGCCCCGGTCCGGGAAGATCCCACATGCCGTGGAGCGGCTGGGCCCGTGAGCCATGGCCGCTGGGCCTGCGCGTCCGGAGCCTGTGCTCCGCAACGGGAGAGGCCACAACAGTGAAAGGCCTGCGTACCGCAAAAAAAAAAAAAAAAAAAAAAAGATACTAATACTAAATCTATGTTAAATTGTAAATCACATCCTAATTTCAAAACCACTGAAATGCAAACAACAACAAAATGCATCATCAGAGAAGCAGCACTGGACACCTGTGCTAGTTTAGTTCCTGCTCAGTCACTGGCAAACTCAAACAAATAAGGAATTCTACAGGCTTAATGTATCTAATTTTTAAAAAGTCACTTAGTAAAGTGTTTTTTTTTTAAATGGTTTTCTTGTAGGCAAAGTGGGGAAATGTCCACCAAGTTTGGTTAAGTGGAACACTGGATAAGGAGGTGAATGATTCTACCAGATGTCTTCCATTTGTCTTTCCAAACCCACCCTCACCATCCAGTTATCTGCCCTAGCAGGCACACAGGTATGGGCCATCAACAGGGCTCCCTTACCCTATGGCGTTAGCTGAGTTCACTCAATGAGGAGTCCAGACAAGGGATCAGAGAGAGGAAGAGGCTGGCTCCTGCTGTGAGGCTGCCTCGGTTGGCCCCGGACCAAAAAGGTAGCATTGCTCCTTATAAGGAGTTCAACTCTGTATGACGCTCATTCCCAGCTCTAGTAGCCACTGCCTCCCATCTCTCTTTCAGATCTAGGGATGGTAACAGCTGGTCTTGATTAAGCAAATTACTTCACCGTCCCTAGTGGTCTTCTTACACCTCCATCTTTGTAAAAAGATCTTGAAAATAAATATTCATTGAATTATCCTTGTAAAAAAATAAGATGTTGTCAAAGTGTAGAATATGTAACCTTTTGAGCCATGTGACTTAAAAGATAAAGAGATGGGACTTTCCTGGTGGTCCAGTGATTAAGACTCTGTGCTCCCAATGCAGGGGGCCCGGGTTCGATCCCTGGTCAGGGAACTAGGTCCCGCCTGCCGCACCTAAAAGAGCCCACATGCCACGACCAAGACCTGGTGCAACCAAATAAATAAATATTTTTTAAAAAAGAAAAAAGCTGAAGAGATGACAGGATGGAAGGATGGGAGGGTAGAAGGATGAAAATAAAGGGCCAGGATGGTCCTGTGGCTCCGCTCTCCCGGCTGTCGCATGTCTATTTCCTCAAGACATTGGCATGTCACGCACAAGTGGACAAGCTCTGCAGACCAAGTGCCCCGCTGGTTTGAGGGTATGTGAACAGACAGCAGGTAGGCAGCCTGGGCCTTTCCCAATGTGGTGCCAAGAGCCATATGGAATGCCTCAGCCGATCTTCTTTTCCCTTCTGTTTCTTAGTCTGTATTACCAAAGCTTTCAAACATACACAGAAGTATAATGAATCGCCAGCACCCATTCTGTTTGGATTGTTTCATCTCTTCGCTTCTGTCCATTCTACCACTGGTGGAAAGCTGGACTGTTTCCAGTTTTTGGCTATTACAAATAAAGCGACCGTGGCCATTTTCATACATGGCTAATGATGGACACAAGCATTCACTTACTGGAGGGTACATACCTAGGAGTGAAACTGCTGGGCCATAGGGTGGATGTATATCTATATAGCTTTGGTTTTCCCAAAGTGGTTGAACGATTTACACTCCCACCTGTAGCTTGAGAAATCCGATGGTTCCAAAGCCGTATCAACAGGTGGCACTGTCAGTTCTGTTCATGTTGCCATTTTGAAGGGGTGGAGTGATTCACTACTGTGCTTGTAATTTGCATTTCTTTTACAACTAATAATGTGGAGAATATTTTCATGTGCTTATTGGTCATATGGATACCTTCTCTGATGAAGTTATCTGTTTTCCTCTTCTTGATTTCACCCAGAACCACTGACTATAAAGACCATCATTTCTCCAATAAATGCAGTAGTGTTTTTATCCTAAACCAGGTTCCTATATACAGTAAACAAATTCTTCATTATTTTTATGGCCATTTCCTCCCCAGGGCAGGTGAATAAAGTAAGTTTGGCTTGAATGACAATTTTTTTTTAACTTTTTTTTTTTTTCCAAATATATTTATTTATGGCTGTGTTGGGTCTTCGTTTCTGTGCGAGGGCTTTCTCTAGTTGTGGCAAGCGAGGGCCACCCTTCATCGCAGTGCACAGGCCTCTCACTAGCGCGGCCTCTCTTGTTGCGGAGCACAGGCTCCAGACGCACAAGCTCAGTAATTGTGGCTCACGGGCCCAGTTGCTCCACGGCACGTGGGATCTTCCCAGACCAGGGCTCGAACCCGTGTCTCCTGCATTGGCAGGCGGATTCTCAACCACTGCGCCACCAGGGAAGCCCCTGAATGACAATTTTGCTACAAAATGAATCAGAAATTAATTTGGATGATCTGTTTGGCATTATGTTTGGCTCTGACACTTCCTGTTACAGTTCCTTGCCAGTCCCATTAGAATTTCACAAATAAAATTTCATGAAGTCTACTTATTTGAATTTTACCTGTTTCTCTTTGCCCCCTCACGTCCTTTTTCCGTTCCAGAATCTAATCTAGGGTCTTGTACTGCATGTAGTTAGTTGTATCTCCTTTGTTTCCTCCCATCTATGACAGTTCCCAGTCTTTCCTAGCATAGTCAATTTCTGATTACATAAATATGTTTATTTGTAAATTATAAATATATATTACAATTTTTTGTATATAAATTACGTAAAAATACAAATGTTGAAGAGATAGGTGTTTTTAAAAAGAGAACTCTTTATATTTTTTTCTTTATCCCAGTGGATTCTCCTATATGCCCCATTTTAATATAAATCATAGGGATCTGACTTTCTTCTACCAGATTATTTTAGGAAAAGATCACATGGAAAAGTGAGATACACTCCTGCTCTGTCCTTCTGGATAAAACCTTGAGATGACTACCACCATTCCAAAAAGATATCAACTTAAAATTTCTATACACCAGGAATTCCCTGGATGTCCAGTGGTTAGGGCTCCGCGCTTTCACTGCCGAGGGCACGGGTTCTATCCCTGGTCAGGGAACTAAAATCCCGCAAGCCGCAAAAAACAAAACAAAACAAAAAAATTGTTATATACCATAACTTTCAAGCACAATTCAAAGCAATTGATTGTACCCATTTCAAGGACTATTTAGTTGTATCCTCGTGTATGTTAAATATAGAAAGGTTTGTCAGCCATGATGATGTTTGACCTACAAAGTTCTTTTTAAAAAGAGATCAAAGGGCTTCCCTGGTGGTGCAGTGGTTGAGAGTCCGCCTGCCGATGCAGGGGACACGGGTTCATGCCCCGGTCTGGGAGGATCCCACATGCCATGGAGCGGCTGGGCCCGTGAGCCATGGCCGCTGAGCCTGCGCGTCCGGAGCCTGTGCTCCGCAACGGGAGAGGCCACAACAGTGAGAGGCCCGTGTACCGCCAAAAAAAAAAGAGAGGGAGAGAGATCAAAACATATGAAAGGAAAATGTAAGAAGAAAGTTAAAAAAAGATTCACTCACATGAATGAATATTCATCCTTCTGTATCTTTTTAACCATGCAATTTAAATGATCAATAGGTAGTCCTAAAAGTAATTACAAACTATTCATTCACTTCTTTCAAATATATGAAATATCAGAGAAACTGCAAATGCACTGGAATTAATATCCAGGTCATTACAAAAACAATTACTATTGTAAGATCTTGAGTACCAGTAAGCCTCCGAGGTCAGGTAAATTAAGCCTATACTGTCAGACAGTTCACCACCCAGCTTAATCTCTGGCAATTAGAAAAAGGCAGGCAGTGTGACTATTTGATTCAGACACAACTGTATCTGAATCATTTAAAACTTCTTTGCTAACCTCAATTACTTAAAAGGGAATCCTGCTACTGGAAACAGTGAAAGGTAACTTATTTTTAAACGTCAATCAAACATTGTATTTAGAGGTTATATAGTCTTTTAACTCAGGGGAAGGAAGGCAGAGAGATATTAATTTAATATTAATGGAATTCATTATCTTTCTGGAGGAATTCATCAGGGTAACAGGGTTATTGAGAACAGAGAGAATGAGCAATGTTACAGCAGAAGTCATGTCTCAGTCTGACAAGGTCCCGAACCCCAGGATGATACAATGCCTTGGTATCTACTAGAAGCAATGGTGGTAGGAGATGATGGACAGAAAGCATCTCCCGGCTTTGCATTTACTTCGCTTCTAGCTCTTCTCAGGCTCCTCCTCCTGGCCTCTCATGTCAGGGCTCCTTCAGGAAAAGTCTCTTTACTATCTCCCTAACGTAAATACCATTTTGAAGCTTATGTCCTCAAATTTACCTCCGCCCAGATGTCTGGTTCACATATCAAACTACCTTTTTAATCTCTCCACTTTAATAGATCTAAGAACAGTGAGTAAAACAGTGAAATACATTGAGCCCTTATTATGGGCCACACCCCATTCGAAGCATTTTTCGTACACGAACATATTTAATCACAATCCCACGAGGTAGATAACTACGATCACCCCTGTATTCAGAGGCGGAAACTAAGCCACACAAACGTCCGTAACTAGCCCAATGTTATCACATTTCACACATGGCAGGGTCAGGTTTCAAACTACGGTCTCCGGCCTCAGAGCCACACTCCTAGCAACTATGCTAAGCCACTTAAATCAATCGAGGGGCTTCTCTGGTGGCGCAGTGGTTGAGAATCTGCCTGCCAATGCAGGGGACACGGGTTCGAGCCCCGGTCTGGGAAGATCCCACATGCCGCGGAGCAACTAGGCCCGTGAGCCACAACTACTGAGCCTGCGTGTCTGGAGCCTGTGCTCCGCAACAAGAGAGGCCGCGATAGTGAGAGGCCCGCGCACCGCCATGAAGAGTGGCCCCCGCTTGCCACAACTAGAGAAAGCCCTCGCACAGAAACGCAGACCCAACACAGCCAAAAATAAATATAAAAATAAGTAAATTAATTAAAAAAAAAAAATCAGTCGAGTCTTCTCCAAGGTGTGTTCCCATCTCCTGACCCTAGACTCTCTCACCCCAGTAAGGATGCAGACCATATATACTCAAGTTGAAAAGTAGGAGTCATCTTTGATTCCTCCCTTTCCCTCACTGCCCATACCAGGAAGTTCTGTCAATCCCACCTCCAAACCCACCCTCTTCCCCATCCCCAGTGTAGCCTGGATCGCAGAGAAACACCCCCCAAACCAGTCTCCAGGCCTCTGTACTCACACACCCAGTCCCCTAAATGTATCCTCTACTCAGCAACAAAAGGGATCTTCTGAAAACACATATCAGTTCATAACCGCAGAATTACTAAAAACCACTGAATGGTTTTCTCACTCCGAGAATAAACTTTACAAGTCTCACCCTGTCTGTTGAATGCTCCTAGTCATTCCCTAAAACTGCATCTTCAGCCCCTCTCCACGTTACTCACTTTGCTCCAGACACTTTTTTTTTTTTAATGCACTGAAAGTTCTGCAAAGCCAATGAAAAATAAATTTGCATGACCTTTTGTTTGGGATTGTGCACAGCTCTGCCCCTTTCAGTTAGCATGGACACAGCTTGACTTTAGTTGTATGATGTTTAGGTTTCCATGATCTTAGAGCTGGGGGCCTAGCCTCCTTTCTGCACACCCCACATCCACATCCCTGTGCACATTTCTATTTATCTGGAAAAAGCAACAAAATAATCATCAAAAGGATTTCTAGAATGGAGAATGATCACCTCCTGGAAGAATGGTAAATACTGAAACGTAATAGAAGACACAATAAGATACGTAATATCATTTGACCCTTCCTTCCTGCCATTGACTCCCTCTCCTAGCCAAAAGGCCCAGCGTAAAAAGATTATGACAAAGAAACAATTTTTAAAAATGGCTGTGTTAACATTAAGATGAAAAAAAGAAAGACAAAAGAGATTTTAATGAGACTCTTACACTTAGAACAGAGACAGAATACACGTAGCACGTAAATATTTGTTGTTCTGACTTGTAATGATGGGAAGAGCGTTAAGTATCAGTTCAAATTGGCCCATGAGTCAATATTTGTAATTTAATAGGAAGAACTGGCAGCTGGATTCCCTGCCCTTGAAAATACCAAAATATCTACAATAGTCGTCTGATGTACTTACTGGCATCGTCCATGAACTCAAAGTCACCCCCGAGTTCAGAACTTGAAAAGTGATACTGATCTGGATCGGCCAGGGCACTCAACAGAATCAGCAGTACCACGGCGTTGATGATCTGCAAGAAAGAAAAAAATGTAAGTAACCCCAGTATATGGTCCTTAAAATAGAACATTACATTGACCACATGGAGTTTAACTTCAACAGCTGGTGGCCTTTCAACACGAAGCCCCACCCACTGAGGGAGCAGGCAAACATTTCCTTTTTAAAAAAAAAAAAAATTATTATTTATTTTTGGCTGCTTTGGGTCTTTGTTGCTGCACGCAGGCTTTCTCTAGCTGCGGCAAGCGGGGGCTACTCTTCGTTGCGGTGCGTGGGCTTCTCATTGCGGTGGCTTCTCTTGTGGAGCATAAGCTCTAGGAGTGTGGGCTTTAGTAGTTGTGCCTCACGGGCTCAGTAGTTGTGGCTCGTGGGCTCAGTGGTTGTGGCTTGTGGGGTCTAGAGCGCAGGCTCAGTAGTTGTGGCACGCGGACTCAGTAGTTGTGGCACGCAGGCTCTAGAGCGCAGGCTCAGTAGTTGTGGCGCCCGGGCTTAGTTGCTCCGCAGCATGTGGGATCTTCCCAGACCAGGGCTCGAACCCATGTCCCCTACATTGGCAGGTGGATTCTTAACCACTGTGCCACCAGGGAAGTGCCAGGCAAACGTTTCTGAGGCAGAGACACTGCCAGCCCATTCATGCAGCCAAGGGCACACGGCTTGGTGTGCAGTTGGCTTTCACCTCACTGTCCCCTGGGCCGGGCACCCTAGAGCAGTGAACAAACATGCAGCAGCGCTGACGCCAGTGGTTGGAAAAACTCTCCAGCTAGCCACGCACATGCTAACGAGCTTGTTCAGGCGACCAAACATTTTTCACAGGTTCAAACAATAAGAACTTTGAGCCCATCCAGGAAGCAGTGTCACAGAATGAGTGCAAAGCTACTTAGTGGCAGACCCTTACTTCTGCAGGAGCACAGGCAAGCCGCTTTCTATCCCAGGCCCCCATTTCTGTCTCCTAGAAACTGCTGAATATATTTCTCTCGGGAACTTCAAACTCACCCCATCAAAGTGGAAACCATCTTCCTTAACACCTCCCACCTCTGCTCCTACTTTCCTGTTCTCTATCTTACAAAACAGCATCACCATTAATAATTAAAAGTGGAAAACACTCAGGCACTGCACTAAGTGCTTTATGTGGAATTTCTCTCTTAAGCCCTCCAATAACCTAATGAAGTAGGTGCAAAATTATCCCTGTTTTGTAAATGAGAAAACTGAGGCTCAGGGTTAAGAACGCTGCCCAAGATCAGGCAAGTAACAAACTGCAGAAACGGGATTAGGATCCAGGAATACCAGTTCCAAAACCTAATCTCTTCAATCTCCTGTTGTTCCCCAAAACCTGATTATCTTCCGGCTTCCCATCTTCCTCTTCCCTTACATCCAACCAAGTGTGAGATTCTGACAATTCCACTGCTGCATTTCTATTTCCTTTACTCTTCCTAACTGCCCGGGCTGCTTATACACATATGGACCAACTGTGACAGGGCTAGAGGTGTGGGGGGCAGGTTTTCTAGAGTTTGGTGAGGCTCGGCTGACACTGGGTTGTTATTTCTCCTTTGTTCTAAGCTGAGAAACTTGTGATAGAGCTCTACGTTTCACTCTTGTCAAAACTGAGAGAAAGATGAATAACCTTCATCTTTTATATAGAGAAAATTCTTTTGCTAACAACAGTAACTAAAGGCATTTCCTACTATAAAAATCATATTCGGAAATACCTACTTACAGAAGAGGTTCAAATGGGGAGTCAGGTTATTCCTTTTACAAAATACCCACTCTAGGGGCTTCCCTGGTGGCGCAGTGGTTGGGAGTCCACCTGCCGATGCAGGGGACACGGGTTCATGCCCTGGTCCAGGAAGATCCCACATGCCGCGGAGCGGCAGGGCCCGTGAGCCACGGCCGCTGAGCCTGCGCATCCGGAGCCTGTGCCCCGCAACGGGAGAGGCCACAACAGTGAGAGGCCCGCGTACCGCAAAAAAAAAAACAAAAAACCCACTCTAGAATCCATTTTGAAGTGGCAATCCCAAGTGGTTGTTTTTTTGATTGTGGTAGAATCTGAAATGACCTTTTTTTCTTCCTCTGTTTTCCAAACTGTCTAATATGGTCTGATTGCTTTTTGAAGTTATAATGATGAGAATGGCAATTTTCCAGAGCATACACATATATGACTAATTTAAATAGATACCACAAGCTTGTGGTTAAAACTTTTTTTACGTTCCCAAAGGTATACAGTGAAAACTGAGTCTCCCTCCTATTCCTATCTGACGGTCACCCTCCCCACAGTGGCTACTAGAACTGCCAGTTTCTTGTTTCTCTCCAAAGAGCCAAGCAACTTCACAGCACATTTTAAAGCGAGTATGATTAGCAAAACTGTAGTTGAAGAAAAGCTTTCAGAACATATCTGAAGCTTAAAGGAAAGTATGAGTTAGTTCCACAACAGGCAGACAATTTAGCAAAGAAGTTCTCTGACAAATCATCAGGTTTTCTTGGCATTCTATTCCCTCTATAGTCTTATCTTTGGAAAAGGCAGACCAAAGATCATGTACTGAAATGAGATAAAATAAACTAAGAATGTGTTTTGAAAAGTTAAGCACCAGACAAAGGCAATGTGTTTACTGCTGTTATCATAATGGGGTTGTTTTTTAAGGTTTGGAGAAAAAAAAACCCAAAAAAACCAACACATAAATTTGGGATTCATGGGTGAAGCTTTAATGAAGGAAGGGGTGGGGTACAGAGGGTAAGAGAGAAAAATGGCTAGGTGAGGCAGGGCAGTGAACCCAGTTAGGAAATACAAGCCAGATTCAGGGATCCTTTAGGGCTAGTTACAGAGTTTGGGTTTTATTCTAAGTGCAACAAGAAGCCAATGGAGAATATTAAGGAAGGAAAGAATGTGATCTGTTTGGGGTTCAAATGAGTAAGTTATGTAAAACACCTAGAAGGGTAGCTGGCATGTAACAGTGACTCAAATTAGTTGCCTTACCTCTTCAAACCTCAACAAGAACCATATAAAAGCTCTCGGCTGGCATCAGAAAGTTACCTGGTCCCAGATCTCCCGAGACAGTGCTACGCAGCTGCTTTCCTGTCCTTCCAGTTCCAGTGGGCCTGTCAAGTCTTGGTCAACTTGTTATTACCCCCTTGCCTGCTTTACTTATCGTAACACTTCCCCTAGCTGCCTCCTAGAGTAGGTACTTTGTTAAGTGCTTAGGAAAGAGCCTCCCAGGATTCACAATAGGTTAAATAAATCATGCACCCAAGTAACACAAAGCATGAAGCCATAAACACAGCGAGACTTCACAGAAAGAATAATGGAGAGTCAGAGAGAGATACTACTGAAGCCTGAGGCTGAGACCAGAGTTCGCAGGGAGGTGCAGTGGACCTGGGAGCACTTGGACAGGGACTGGGACAGATGAGAAGGTTTGGGAACCCAAGAGGTGTAGAAAAGAACAATTTCGGGATTCCCTGGCGGTCCAGTGGTTAGGACTTGGCGCTTTCACTGCTGGGGCCTGGGTTCAATCCCCGGTTGGGAAACTAAGATCCTGCAAGCCACAGGGCGTGCCCCCCGCCCCCAAAACAAACAAACAAATAAGAGAGAAGAACAATTTCAAGTATGAGTAAAGCCACTGGGACAGGGGCCTGCGCTGAAAACAGCAAGCAGTTCGATTTGGTTAAAGCACAGTAGACAAAAGGAAAGTGCTCGGGGATGAGACCAGAAATGCAGGCTAGGGCCAGATGGCAGCGAGTCCTCAAAACCAGGCGAGGAATTTGAGCCTTTATCCAAAACGTTAATGAAGGTTTTTGAGGAAGGATACAAAGTGATCAGAGCTCTCGTTAGGAAGATCAAGCTAGAAAAGGCTGGGAGGCTAAAACGGAGGCAGGAAAGCATTCTAGAAAGTACTGCAATAGTCTGGCTGAGCAGTAATGAGGGTCTGATCCACTTCATCTCTAAATCTCATGACAACCCTGTCAGATTGTCATCTTAGGCATTAGTTTGAGAGGTTACTTAGGTCCTACGTGTGGAAGAGTCAAGGTGTGAATCTCAAGGCCTTTCCACGTAGAGGTGGAATTATCAGACACACAGGAAGTGACGAGCTGCAAGGATAAAAAAAGAAGCAAAGGAGACTGAAATTTCGAGCCTGGGTGACAAAATCTTGTCATTATCAGCAATAAGGACTATGACAAGGTTGATTTTAGGTAGGAAAAGTACTCGCAGGCTGTCCGAATAATCATGTGTTGGCTTGTCCGTCTGGCCTCTCAGCCTCCTTTTTTTATTCAGCCTTTGGTGCTCAGGCCTGCCCTCCATGTGTGTTTGCCTATCCCAGTAGGCAGATTTTTAAAATGTATTATAAAGATTCCCCCCCCCGCCCCAAATTCAATGAGGTCCTTCTGATTCACCTTGCAGGCCACAGTGCCATCCTTCTGGCATGTCTCCCTCATGGGTGATAGATTAAATCAAGAAACCACCACCACTACACGTTCTGTCTCATATTACTGAAGACGTTCTGCCTGCCCTATGTGGTGCGATTATTGTTACGCCGCTCTACAGACGAGGACTCTCAGACTTTGGGGAAACCCACACAAGGTCATGACATTTTCAGCTGACACTCAGTCATGGGTCCTTTGATTACAAATGCCACACATGCTCCTTCCAGTAACCCAGGTTCCGCCCCAAAAGCCACCGCACCCGGTTCACAAGCCCTGGCTCACAAGCCCTGGCGACTCTGCTCACCAGTCCCCTGGCAGCAGGCTCTGAATTCTTTCCAAGGGAGTGTTCCAGACAGCCCAGCCACTCTCAAGGCGACAGGAAGCTGGCAAGCAGAGTGAAACCGACTTGCGACCCCAGCAGAAGCATCCTCAATTTCCCTGAATGGACTTGGTCAGGTTCTGATCTTCACTCTCTGAGACACCACTGTATGTATTCTCTCAGAATGATGAGAAAGATGTCTGGACAGTGAACAGAAGGCAAAGGATGGTCCTCTAGCACAGGCCAGAAAGAAGGCTGTTCAAAGAGCCACTAGGAGACTTGGTGGGGGGGGGAGGGGTGGACAGGGAGAACAACTGTGTTCCCTTTTATGCCCTAAAGAACATTCTGCATCTCTGAATATGAAGAGACAGGCCTAGCCCAGAGCCTAATTTAGAATGGGCTATGGGGACCTAATCTCTGTGCATAAGGAAGGATCAAGCACTAGGGGGTTAGAAGGCCAGCGTCCACAAAAGAGGAGAAAATATAAACTGCAAAATGGCTAAATTAATTTTTTAGGGCAACAAACATGATGCTCTTTGTGTTCTGATATGCTCTATTCATTAGGTCTATTAGTCCCTATTTGTAACCATCCTACTCCAACAACTTGGATAATCATTAAAAATATGCTTTGGAAGACTGTTTAAAACGTTCCCTGTTTAGCTTCAATACATAAAAGAATACTTTATTCCTACAGCTATTCACCAAAGACAAAATTGAAACTCATAAAACAGAATGTCTTTTCTAATGAAAGTGAAGAGGCCGTAACAGACTTAACCATTAGAATATAAATTTTGCATTCTACTCAGGAACAGTGTTGCTATATTGTACTTTAGAGTTAATTTTTTCTTACGAAATAGCAATACATTTAATACACCCCAACACAACAACTTTTGAAATTAAGACAAAAAACATACACTTTTAGTTTGCACACATGGCTTGCAGTTTAGAATAAAAAGCAGCTAAAGTATAACTTGATAGCTAAGTTTTTAAAAAATCTTGTCAAAGTAAAATAAAATGCAATGATATAATCTAAGTACTCTTAGACGAATGTTTTGTAATCATAATGCTGAATTGTTAATGATTTCTCCTTTCCACACATAAAGTGTATGCCATAAATATTCATTACTATGAATCTAGGTAATGGAACATTCTTGAAGGTGACATTAATGTCTGATATTGTTACTTTTAGCTAAAAGAAAACAGTATTAGATTACTTCAAAAGTAAACAGCCTCTGAAGATCATTGTTCTTAAGCTATTCTCAAAGTAAACTAATGAAAAGATTTATCTAGTGAATTAACTGTCGCTAATGTAAATACAAAAATATCTTTAAGATTCTATTCCTGTTTGCATACTTTCTTTAGAACAAATATTAAAATTACCTGAGAGGGACTTCCCTGATGGCACAGTGGTTAAGAATCTGCCTGCCAATGCAGGGGACACGGGTTCGAGCCCGCGTCCAGGAAGATCCCACATGCTGTGGAGCAACTAAGCCCGTGCGTCACAACCACTGAGCCTGCGCTCTAGAGCCTGCGAGTTGCAACTACTGAGCCTGTGTGCTACAAATACTGAAGCCCACACACCTAGAGCCAGTGCTCCACAACAAGAGAAGCCACCACAATGAGAAGCCTGTGCACCGCAATGAAGAGTAGCCCCCACTCGCTGCAACTAGAGAAAGCCCACATGCAGCAACGAAGACCCAACACAGCCAAAAGTAGATAAATAAATATTAAAAAAAAAATAAAAGATTATCTGAGAAACTTTCATTTAGTTTCTAAACAGCTGGTAGGGGGAAAAAAACTAGGCAAAGAAATATTCTCAGGTAAATAACGAAAGAATCAAAGAAAGCACCTTTTGAAATTTTACTAAATTTTTTAAACATTTTCACAAAAGCTCTCTGGTGTTTCTGTTATTAATTTAAAGTTTGTTCCTCAAGACAAGGATGTTCACTCTTGCCACTTTTATCCAACATAGTTTTGTAAGTCCTAGCTACGGCAATCAGAGAAGAAAAAGAACTAAAAGGATTCCAAATTGGAAAAGAAGTTAAACTGTCACTGTTGGCAGATGATATAATACTATACATAGAAAACCCTAAAGATGCTACCAGAAAACTACTAGAGCTCATCAATGAATTTGGTAAAGTTGCAGGTTACAAAATTAATACACAGAAATCTGCTGCATTTCTACACACTAACAACGAAAGATCATACAGAGAAATTCAAGAAACAATCCCATTTACCACTGCATCAAAAAGAAAATACCTAGGAATAAACCTACCTAAGAAGACAAAAGACCTGTACTCTGAAAACTATAAGATGCTGTTTAAAGAAACTGAAGACAACACAATCAGATGGGAAGATATACCATGCTCCTGAACTGGAAGAATCTATACTGTCAAAATGACTATACTACCCAAGGCAATCTACAGATCTGTAGATTCAATGCAATCCCTATCAAATTACCAATGGCATTTTTCACAGAACTACAATAAAAAATCTTAAAATTTGTATGGAGACACAAAAGACCCCAAATAGCCAAAGTAATCTACAGAAAGAAAAATGGAGCTGGAGGAATCAGGCTGCCTGACTTCAGACTATACTACAAAGCTATAGTCATCAAAACAGTATGGTACTGGCACAAAAACAGAAATAGATCAATGGAACAGGATAGAATGCCCAGATATAAACACACACCTACGGTCAATTAATCTACAACAAAGGAGGCAAGACTGTACAATGGGGGAAAGACAGTCTCTTCAATAAATGGTCCTGGGAAAACTGGACAACTACATGTAAAAAAATAAAATTAGAACATTCTTTAACACCATACACAAAAATAAGCTCAAACTGTATTAAAGACCTAAATGTGAGACCGGACACTATAAAATTCTTACAGGAAAATATAGGCAGAACACTCTCTGACAAAAATCACAGCAATTATCTTTTTCAATCCGTCTCCCAGAGTAATGGAAATAAAAACAAACAAATGGGACCTAATTAAACTCAAAAGCTTTTGCACAGCAAAGGAAACCATAAACAAAACAAAAAGACAACCCACAGATTGAGAGAAAATATTTGCAAATGATGTGACCAACAAGGGATTAGTCTCCAAAATTTCCAAACAGCTCAAGTGGCTTAATATCATCAAAACAAACAACCTAATCAAAACATGGGCAGAAGATCTAAACAGACATTTCTCCAAAGAAGACATACAGATGGCCAAAAAGCACATGAAAAGATGTTCAACATCACTAATTATTAGAGAAATGCAAATCAAAACTACAAGATATCACCTCACACCAGTCAAAATGGCTATCATAAAAATATCCATAAACAGGGACTTCCCTGGTGGCACAGCGGTTAAGAATCCACCTGCCAATGCAGGTGACATGGGTTCGATCCCTGGTCCAGGTAGATCCCACATGCCACGGAGCAACTAAGCCTGTGCACTACAACTACTTAGCCCGTGAGCCACAATTACTGAGGCTGCATGCCACAACTACTGAGGCCTGTGCGCCTAGAGCCCGTGCTCCACAACAAGAGAAGCCACCACAATGAGAAGCCCATGCACCACAGGGAAGAGTAGCCCCTGCTTGCAGCAACCAGAAAAAGCCCGCAGGCAGCAATTAAGACCCAAAGCAGCCAAAAATAAATAAATTTTAAAAAATAAAATAAAATTTTAAATTAAAAAAAAATCCATAAACAATAAATGCTGGAGCGGCTGTGGAGAAAAGGCACAGCTCCTACCCCTCCTCCACTGTTGGTGGGAATGTAAATTGGTACAGCCACTACGGAGAACAGTATGGAGGTTCCTTAAAAAACTAAAAATAGAGCTACCATATGATCCTGCAAGCCCACTCCTGGGCATATATCCAGATAAAAACATGGTCCAAAAGGATACATGCACCCCAATGTTCACTGCAGCACTGTTTACAATAGCCAAGACATGGAAGCAACCTAAATGTCCATCAACAGAGGAATGGATAAAGAAGATATGGTACATATATACAATGGAATATTACCCAGCCATTAAAAAGAATGAAATAATGCCATTTGCAGCATCATTCATGAACCTAGAGATTGTCATACTGAGTGAAGTAAGTCAGACAGAGAAAGAGAAGTATATCACTTGTATGTGGAACCTAAAAAGAAATGATACATATGAACTTATTTACAAAACAGAAACAGACTCACAGACTTAGAGAACGAACTTATGGTTACCAGGGGGAAGGGTGAGGGGAAGGGATATTTACGGAGTTTGGGATTGACATGTATACATTGCTATATTTAAAATGGATAACCAACAAGGACTTACTGTATAGCACAGGGAACTCTGCTCAGTATTATATGTAACAACCTAAATGGGAAAAGAATTTGAAAAAGAATAGATACATGTATATGTATAACTGAATCACACTGCTGTACACCTGAGACTATCACAACATTGTTAATCAACTGTACTCCAAGGTAAAATAAGAAAAAATTTTTTTAATTGTTTGTTCCTTGTAACTATACTTTGACTTATCACCAAGCCTTCAGTTACTTGTTTTGTTCAATACCTTTTGAAGGAATAAAAATAGCCAGTGTTTTAACTACATAGGCAAGATTCTAGGAAAAGGAAATTAGCATCCGAAATGTGTGAGTCCACAAACCACTGCTACCAAAAGTGTGGTAGACCTGCAGCTTCAGCATCATCCCCAGTGTGTTACTAATGCAGACCCACAAGACCAACTTCAGACCTAATGAATCAAAAGTAAATGTTGGGCTTCCCTGGTGGCGCAGTGGTTGAGACTCCGCCTGCCGATGCAGGAGACACGGGTTCGTGCCCCGGTCTGGGAAGATCCCACATGCCGCGGAGCGGCTGGGCCCGTGAGCCATGCTGAGCCTGCGCGTCCAGAGCCTGTGCTCCGCAACGGGAGAGGCCACAACAGTGAGAGGCCGCGTAACGCAAAAAAAAAAAAAAAAAAGTAAATGTCAGCAAGACTGACAACTGACCTCTCAGCAGCAAAGCAGAAGTCAAGAGACGTGGAAGGAGCTTCAATGTGTTGAGACAATAACTCTCAACCAAGGATTGAAATATCTTTCAAAAACTCGAGTCAAATAAAGATATTTTCAGGACTTCCCTGGTGGCACAGTGGTTAAGAATCCGCCTGCCAATGCAGGGGATGTGGGTTCGAGCCCTGGTCCAGGATGATCCCACATGCCGCGGAACAACTAAGCCCATGCGCCACAACTACTGAACCTGCACTCTAGAGCCCGGGAGCCACAACTACTGAAGCCCTCGAGCCACAACTACAGAAGCCCGCACGCCTAGAGCCCGTGCTCTGCGACAAGAGAAGCCACCGCAATGAGAAGCCCACGCACCGCAACGAAGAGTAGCCCCCGCTCGCCGCAACTAGAGCAAAGCCCGCGTGCAGCAATGAAGACCCAACGTAGCCAAAAATAAATAAATAAAATCTATGTTTTTAAAAAATAAATAAAAATAAAGATATTTTCAAAGAACAACTGTCAGAGTTTGCCACCAACAGATTTCACTAAAGGAAAATGTTTAATATGTACGTCCGACAGAAGGACAGTGATCCTAGACAGCAGGTCTGAGGTGCAAAAGAAAATGATGGATCACGTACTTTCCACATTTGGGGTATTAAAATATCCATTTTTAAAATAAAAATTAGAGTGACTGCAAATAAAGAGAGAAGATGATGGACAGAGGTGTAAATATGTGGGTAACTCTAAGCAAACATTGATTGTACAGATCAGTGTCTTGGGTGAGTTTTTAAAAAAAGACACTAACATACAAGAAATGACCAGAGTTAAAGGACTTGTTCAAAAGAAAGGCAAAGATATTATTAAGTCTAGACTCTGATAAGTACATATGTTAAAATTTCTTGAGCGAACCACTGAAATAATAGAAATAAAAAATAGCAGATAGGCAAAAAAAATGGGTAAGAAAAAATTCAGGTAATATGAAAGATGGCAACAACAGACAGAAAAACAGAAACAAGGAGTAATGTAAGTCCTAATATATTAACCACTGTTAACGTAAATGGGCTAATTTCTCCACTTAAAGACAAAGATTGCAAGGCTCCCCAACACGGCCACTCATCCCCAAACTCTCTCACATGTCTTACATTCTCCTTCACAGCACCTATCACAATTACGTTCCAATATTTATTTGTGATTACTAATTAATATATATTAATTACTGGTAATTTCTTCTTACTAGACCATAGATTCCACGTTGGCAAGGACTGAGTCTATTTTGAATCACCATTGCATTGCCAGCACCTCACACATTTCCTAACACCCAGGAAGTTCTCAAATCTGTTGAAGGAGGAGGAAAGAAGGAAGGAGGGAAGAAGGAAACTGGATACACAATGCCATTCCTTCTAGGCATAAATATTCTACAATGATTTTCCTTTCAGACGGGAAGTCCTTATCCATAAGCACAGTTACAGTTTTCTGATCCATAAGCTAGCTGCATTTGATTTCTTACATAGATGACTATGTGTTTTCATACTGAAAATGCTATCCATGTACCCTCATTTTATCTTTAAAATAATTTTTAACAATCAATTAAAAACTCCATTAAGCAGCACACCTTGGGAGAAATGCATTTGTGTTTGAATACTACTTAGTTTTATCCATATTTGCAACTATTTTATGACTTGCTTAAATTGTTTTGTGATACTTTTTAATATTTGCAATTGTTTATTGTTAGAATTTTTAACTCCAATTTAGAGAGGAAAACTGAAGTACTGAGAGCCAACAAGTACTGTTTTGTAGACTGGAATTAAAGCCTCCTATAATTACTACTGGGTGCCCACTGGGCAAACAGGATCTCAGCAATAAGGCTGCCGTTAGGTGTCATGTCAGATTAGTAGATGCCCCTGGAATCCCTGGAATCCGTTCTCCCCTTCTTTCACAGTAATAGGCTTATCTGGATATATCAATGCCCAGCTAAAGATAATATCTCCTAGCTTCCCTTGCAGCTAGGTCGTATGTCTTGTTTCTGGCTACTGGGATATGAGTGACAGCAATGCATACAATTTCCACGTCACATCCTTAAAAAAAATGAAGCTGCTTGTCCTCCAGGTGACTGTTCTCCTTTCTAGCAGGCCAGAACACAAACATGGTGCTGATGAGATGTCTCCAACCAGGCAGACAAGGATAACGGAAGCAGCCTCCTACATCCAGAGGAGTCAGCACATTTAGGATGGCACAACTGCCCCACCAGTCTGGGTCGTCTCTGGATGGCCTCACGGAACAAAGCTTGCCAATCCTCCCTAACTGTTAACACAAGCGAGAAGTAAACTGCATTTCTGCACCTCTGTTCACAACACTTTATCTATACCATAGCAAATACAGAGGTTAAATATTAACACAAGAGAAAAGACCAGATTATCAGAGAATCCAATGCCACCTTAAAAGGGGGGGAAGTGGGGGGCTTCCCTGGTGGCGCAGCGGTTGAGAGTCCGCCTGCCGATGCAGGGGACACGGGTTCGTGCCCCACCAGTCCAGGAAGATCCCACATGCCGCAGAGTGGCTGGGTCCGTGAGCCACGGCCGCTGAGCCTGCGCATCTGGAGCCTGTGCTCCACAACGGGAGAGGCCACAACAGTGAGAGGCCCACGTACCGCAAAAAAAAAAAAAAAGGGGGGGGGAAGGGGGACACTTATGGCTAGATCAAAATTCAGACAACAAAAAGTACTATCAAAGAAGCAAACCCCTCTTGCAGCACAGCTGGAAGAAGACACTGTCGCGGCCTGGAGACTTGCTCCTTTTAGTACTGAATGCTCTCTCTTTTCTGAAGCTGGCCTCACCAGGCTGTCTTTAAGAAAAGCTATTAAGTACTCAAATCACTGACAATCATAATTTAGTGTCCTCTACAGGAAAAGAATACATAGGCCTCAGGATAGGAGTATTCATTTCCATGAGGATTATATTTCCCCATCAAACATTAATAAATTGGCATTCTGGTTTCATGTGTCAGTCTACTATAAGTTTAGTCAGTGTGAATCAGCCATTCAACTTTGGGGCATTGACAAGATCCAATCTCTGGTCCAGCAAGGTTGAGGAAAGGCCAAACTCTGATGCGTCCCATCTGGCCTTACCCAGGTAACCCCCCACTAAGTGACTCTTTTCTTTCAACCAATAACACCTCCACGTCGGCAGCCCCAAGCCCTCTACTGTTAGTCAACAAAGATGTCAGCACCTACCTGTACCAAGCGTTACTGCTTCACCATGGCACCAACTAGCTATGCAATTTTAGCAGCTCAAAGGTTAATAAAAACACTCAAGCTTATTTTTAATAATAATTTGAAATTATATTTCCTCAAGCAATTTTTGGCCCCTACATATGTCCCTGAGAAATAATTTTCCCTTGGAAGCTGCAGCTGCAAAAAGGCAACTCTAAACCTTTAAAAGTTTGTTAGACTGGGAATTCCCTAGTGGTCCAACGGTTAGGACTCTGCACTTCCACTGCAGGGGGCACAGGTTCAAATCCCTGGTGGTGGGGGGCGGTGGGGGGGGGAGTTTGTTAGGACCAAATGAAGAAGTGTGATCTCTGCTTAATTTTTATTTTGCTTCAGGTAAAAAACCAGTTTACAGCTGTTTAAGAACTCTCATCAAGGCTCCAGAAAGCTCTATTAAAAGAGCCAAGGGAGCCGGGAGGAAGTGGAGAAAGCACCCATTGTTTTCACTAGCATCCCTTTATGAACAACAGTGTATCTGCCACAACGGGGGTGCAGTGGGAAGGGAAAAATGAGTCCTCTTCCTTCATGACAAAGATTCAACAGAAGTTGACAAAACAAATAGATCACACCTTTAGTTAATATACACATCACGGTGCAAAACTCACGTTAACCACTTTAACACTTGATGCTTTGTTAGTTCATTAGACGTATCTAAAGTGGGACCCAGAGAGATTGATGTTAATAAACACTATGATGGCAATCTTTATTTCTTGGTCTTTAAAATGTTCTGATGAGGGAATTCCCTGGCAGTCCAGTGGTTAGGCCTCGGCACCCTCACTGCCGAGGGCCTGGGTTCGATGTCTGGTCGAGTAACTAAGATCTCCCAAGCCACGCGGCATGGCCAAAAAAAAAAGTAAACGGTTCGGATGAATATCTGTTAACACGAGATAAAAGTTTAAAAAGGCGTTAAATACCACTGAAATCTTCACCAGACAATATTTCATAGAACTTCCCTTGATCCTTTACATTTGGGGGTAGGGAGGCCTATACTTTTAAAAAGGGGTTCATGAGACATCTCTCAAAAATCCAGCATCCCTCTCTGTCCAGATCTGTTCGATTCCTGAATTCAGACGTAGAAAATCTGGATGGCAACGGTATCACTGACTAACTGATCAAAGTTCCCATCCATGTTATTTGCATCATTAGCAAATGAAAGATCTATGCTGGGAAGAACTGACATTGCTCCATCTCCTATCTGGAAGGCTGTACCACACCCTGCCTGGTTTCCCAGCCATCTATACAAGAGCCTGCCCTTTCAATCCTCCTTAAAAACTGCTTTCACCCTATCACACCTGTTCATAATTCTTCAGTGCCTCCCCACTGCCTACAGAATAAAATTCATACTCTTTAGCTTATAATTTCAGTCTTTTACAATCTAATACAGTAGGGAAAACATTAGGTAGTAAGGATTACAGAAATATTATGAATTAGCCCCTATTTTGCCCTGGACTTACAGACCAAGTTCAAGAATCTGACAGCTGGAAAGAAACTATTAATCTTAAAGGAGCATATCACCACCTATCGTGCCTGACCCCAGGGTTGCTTTGAGGTCTCAATAAGAACAAATATGAAGCCCACTGAAAACTATCAATCACTCTACAAATGCAAGATGTCGGTTTTACTCTCCAGTATTACTATACAGACAAAAATCAATAGTTATTGCACCAGGACTTACAAAAAGAACCCACCAGGCTTGGGTACACAAGCAAGCTGTGACTTTCAAAGTGAACTAGTTGATTATTTGACAGGCCAGGTCATAAAGCCAATGAGACCAGCTACCCTGAGCTCTTTCATCCTTTATAATCTGATATATGGCCAACTCCCCTATGAATAATGCCTGGCACAAAGAAGCATTCAGTATGTACTTGCTGAATAACTAACCTCCTAAAACACACCTGGATTATAATAAAAAGGATGATATGCACAAAGGGGGACCTATCCCAGGTGTCAATGACAGATTCTTCCAACTACCAGGACCATTTTTTTTTTTTTTTTTTTTGCTGTACGCGGGCCTCTCACTGTTGTGGCCTCTCCCGTTGCGGAGCACGGGCTCCGGACGCGCAGGCTCAGCGGCCATGGCTCACGGGCCCAGCTGCTCCGCTGCATGTGGGATCTTCCCGGACCGGGGCACGAACCCATGTCCCCTGAATTGGCAGGCGGACTCTCAACCACTGCGCCACCAGGGAAGCCCCAGGACCACTTTTAAAAACACAATAAGAAAATTACCTGATAAAACGATGAAAGAAACTACAAAGCAAAAAGTATGCTTGAGTGTATAGGAAGAAACTCAGGTCCTGATGGCAAAACACATTCCACAAGAAATGCGGGCTTTAGCATAAAGAGTATAGCAGGGATTTTTTATTGTATTATTCTCCAAACATTCTTTCCTCCTCCTCCCAGTAACAGTCTCTGATGCCTCATCCCTCCACTCTCAAGCTGGTGTTTTAAATTAATCCCACCTCTGGCTCACATCTCTCCTAGTCAATAAATAGTTCAAGGGAAGCATATCCCAGACCTAATTTCATCAGTATAACTCTAGTCACATAACCCTGGCCTATGTGGCTCAGGGGTGGACAGATAACTTACACTTATCAAATCTGAATGAATCTCAGGACCCAGGGCTTAAGTACTGGCTGGCCATTTGTATCCTAAAGGAAGATAACCTGAAAGGGGAAGGGATGGGAGAAAGGGGGAAAGGGGTGTGGTGGAAACCACTGCACTTGTTAATTGTGTAAGCCAATTTAAGTTGACTTGAAACACACAGGTCATGAAATACACACATCTCCCTGATATAAGCCAACATTTTTTACGAGTAAGATAACAAGCTCATATTTGTGCTTGAGAAAAATACCTCTGGAAATTGCATTTGTAATGGACTGAAAAAAAATGGATTATTGATGGCAAGGCTAGAAGCAGGGAGACCAGTTATGATTCTATTATAATAGCCAAGTGAGTGCTAATGAGAGCCGAAACGAGGGAAATGGTAGCAAGAATAAGAACAGGACAGAATAAGGTAATCAGAGGTTGAGCAAAAATCAATAGGACATGGAGACGGAATAAAGGAAGAGATTCAGATGGCAAGGGGAACAGAGGCAGCTAAACTGGGAAATGTAGATAGAAGGTGAAAGAGATGTGGTGCTCTAAGGACAATGGTGCTCCAAGGACAAAGGACGACCCTGTCTGAAAATGTTTCAGCATTACACCCACTACCGGACTCTTAATCTCCCTCACCACGTTGCCATGGTTATGAAATTCCTGAGCCCACCTGGGCAACTTGGGACCAGTCTCAAATAAGGACCCACGTGGGCAATGGGACCTGTCCCAAATAAGGAAAGGTGTATGCCCTGTCCCACTCCCACCCTATAGAAGGAAGGTATATGTGCCTTGACCAATCAGGAAACAAAATTTTCACCTCGGACCATTCCTTTGCTTGCTGGCTATAAAAACTGATCAACAGCACATGTTCGGGCTTGACTCTCCCGGACTATTAGGAAGTCGGCCTGCTCTTCTGGCAGCGACCCTTCCCTCTAACAAATTCTATGTTCTTTACATTCTGCCTTGTGTCTGGAAATTCTTTTCCGACCCGCGTTTGGACCACGACAAGAGAGACTCGAGTATGTGCAAATTCGGGGAGAAAGTTAATGGATTCAGGCTTAGAATATTAAGTTTTGTTGAAGAAGGAGAGGAAACCTCAGAAGCCTGCATAGCAATCATTCTACTTTAAGTATTTCTTTCATAACACGATCCCTCTGGAAACCGGGACAAGTCAGTCCTCATTCTCTGTGAAGATGGATAGGCACCTTACTTGTCTTTCTAAAAACATTTGTAGCTATTAAAGGTTATGTGATAAATCAACTTTTTTTTAGGTTTAATGATTAAACTGCCTTTTAAAATAAACACAAACCTCTACCTCACATCGTTAACACAAAACTTAGAGATAGACCACACGATGTAAATATAAAAGCTAAAGCCATAAGGCTTCTGAAGAAAATATAAGAATATCTTTACAACTTCAGGGTAGGCAAAGATTCTTAGAACACAGAAAGTACTGACCATAAAAGAAAGCAATGACAAGTTGAACTTAATTGAAATTAAAAACTCAAAGTTCATCAAAATATACCATTAAGAAAATGAGTGGGCAAGCCACACACTGAAAGAAAATATTCACAAGGTATATGTTTAACAAAGGACTGGTATCCAAAATATAGAGAGTTCTTACAAATCAGTAGGAAAAAAAAGACAAAACCCAATTTAAAAAATTGGCAATCAATAGCACTTCACAAAGGAAGATATATAATTAGCCAAGAAGCAAAGATAAACTGTTCCACCTCATTAGTCATAAGGGAAACTCAAACTAAAGCCACCAGGAGCTACCACTACACGCCCACTGAACTTCATACACTGATGCCTGGAGTGTAAAATGGCAACTTGGAAAACACCTTGGCAGTTTCTTATAGAGTTAAAACACACAAAGGGGCTTCCCTGGTGGCGCAGTGGTTGAGGGTCCGCCTGCCGATGCAGGGGGCACGGGTTCGTGCCCCGGTCCGGGAAGATCCCACATGCCGCGGAGCAGCTAGGCCCGTGAGCCGTGGCTGCTGGGCCTGCGCGTCCGGAACCTGTGCTCCGCAACGGGAGAGGCCGCAACAGTGAGAGGCCCGCATACTGCAATAAAAAAAACAAAACAAACAAAAAAAAAACCACACAACAACCAGGAATTCCACTGCTAGGTATGTATTCAAGAGAAATAAAAACAAATGTCCACAAAGTCTTTTTTGCAAGAATGTTCAGAGCAGATTTATCCATAATAGCCCCAAAATGGAAATAACCCAAATGTCCATCATCGGGCAAATGAATAAACAGACTGTGGTATATTCATACAATACTCAGCAATAAAAAGGTACAATCTATTGATACACTCCAAAACCATGAATGAATCTAAGACATTATGCTAAGTTAGAGAAACCCAATACAAAAGAATACATACAGTAGTATAATTCCATTTATATGAATAGGCAAAACTCACCTATGGGGTCGGGGTGTCTGTGGAGGGGTATACTGGAAGAGGCACAAGGGAACTTTCTGGGGCTTTGGAAATGTTCTCTAAGGGTGTGGGTTACAAAGGTGCATGCATTGGTCATGTCAATGAACTGTACACCTAATATCTGTGATTTTCACCATATGTAAATTATGCCTCAATTTAAAAAAGGAAAACTTAAAAGAAAGCAAAACAAACAGATCTCTAATACAAATACCTGAAATCAATATGCTTTTTTTATTTACTGGACTGAAGGAAACCTTTATAATTCCAAGGCAAAAACAAAACACACACTCAACTTTTAAAAGGTTAAACTGTGGAAACAGCACAGACCGAAACATCACTCAAACCACAAGCCAATCTTAAGTAAATCACCTAAGGTCTCTTAGCCTCAGTTTTCATCTATGAAACGGGAATAAAAAAAACTACCTCACCCAGACATAAAAATTAAGCTTATGCAAAGCACTGCAGAGAGGGGACTTCCTGGCAGTCCAAAGGTTAAGACTCTGTCTGCACTTCCACTGCAGGGGGCGTGGGTTTGATCCCTGGTCGGGGACCCAAGATCCCACATGCGGTGCCACGCGGCCAAAAATTTTAAAAAGTTTTTAAAAATAAAATTTTAAAAAAAGCATTGTAGAGAAAAATGTTGCCTACTATTCCAGTTCTCCAAGGATCAAGCCATTAGCCACTGTAGTCACCCACTGACTGTGGGCCTGAGGGGAATTCAGGATGGAGACAAACAGGAAGCAGTCTGTGCTTCCGATGCCTGCCCCAAGATAGTGAAGATACATATCTAAGGAAAAATTTCAGTGACCCCAGATTCTTGCATCTTCCCATACATAGAAAAGCACTAAAATCATCAACTTGAGACGCCTGTTCTTTGTGATTAATAGTCACCTTTTGATTTCGACTACAGGTTTTTTCACAGCAAAAAATTCATATATCCTGGCTCCTCTCCTCCCTTACCTCTTCAGAACGGTTTCTCAGAGCTGAGAGGCTGTCTTCTGGGTTACCTTACACAGTAAGACACTGAATAAACTCAACTCACAGTTCTTACGTTGTTCGTTTTGGCTTTTTTCAAGTCAAGATATCTAGGGAATTCCCTGGCGGTCCAGTGGTTAGGACTCTGTGCTTTCACTGCCGAGGCTGCAGGTTTGACCCCTGGCCGGGGAACTAAGATCCCACAAGCCGTGGGATGCGGCCAAAAAAAAAAAGATATCTAGTATAGTCCCTGGAACACAGGACCTTAGTAAATGATCATGGTAGGAAACAATTAGAAAATGTGTAAAAAAAGATCCACTTTACCTATCCTTTCTAGTGGACTCTTTTTTGAATACCTATCTATACTCCTACCCTTCTGTTTTCCTGAAAACCCTCCCCCTTTCTGATAAGTAACCCCATCTCAGCCAGATGGCTGGTGGGGTGAGGGGGTAAGGTAAGGAGGAAGAGATGCCTTATTCTTTGGCTCCTTCATCTTAAAAACTGTCATGTTAATCAATGTTTTGGATAACCAAATTATATTCAAAGGTATGAGGGAAACGCACTATTTTTTTTTAAAAAAGTTTAAATTGTTTTGTGAAATGCAAAAGACTTATAAAGATGACCGGCAGGTTTCCCGGATATGAGGTTTACCTAAAGCGGCATTCTTACTCACATTTGCTGGAAAGCTTTCTAATTACCTTTCAAAAGGCCATATATTTCCAAATGCTAAAACGTGCATACCAATAACTACTTTCCCCCAGAAAGCATGCTCAAGCCATAGGCAGAGTACGTGAGTGCTCTCCTTTTATCACACCAATACTGGTTAGTTGGATTACAGCCAACAGCAGGGCTCAAAGTAGATTTATCTTTCCTGTAGATCATGTAGTCCACTGGCCTAATGCAGCGCCCTAGATTTTACAAATTACATTCACTGATGTACTTGCAAGTCTGCAGATTTAAACATTTTCAAGGAGGACACAAGACATGTGTATAAAATTAGCTGTCTTGATCATCAATAAAAGCACTATTTCGAGGCCACCCACTAACCTTCCACTGTCATTTTAAATTTCTGTAAAGATTTCTTTGCTTTTAGCAAAATCAGGGTTGAGCCAATACGCAGATGTTCTATCTGCATTCACACCGCACAGTAAGAACCCACACACACCAAAGATCTGTTTGAAAGCTTTTAAGGCCAAATATTTCTATTGTGTGGCCTGTGATAGGCACAGACTAAAGGAAACTTGAAACTATAAATAGCACAGAGAACACCATGTGGGGCGGGGGGACGTTCTGCTTAAAATGGCACAACAAACGAGTTCACGATTCGGCAAAATGTCCATATATATCAAAAAACTGAATTATGAACTGACCAAAAAACTATGATGACTAAGAAGAATTTATTCCCACCGAAAAGTTCTATATGCCATCTTATTACCACTTTTAAGGTGTTTCCTCATCATGCAGAGATATTCACTGCAAAAAGGCTCGGGTCTAACTCTCCATCATGATGTGACCAAACCCGAAATGCAGTGGAATCCGACTCAGTGCAGTCTTCGGGGGGCCAACAACCAAGCGGGAGCTGGCACAGGGCAAGATTCCCTCACTGCCCCTGATAATCACTGCTCCCCATACAAATAAGATCTTAAAAGCTCCAACCTAAAGACAAACCAGATTTGCCTCCTCCGGTGTCGGCTAAGAAGGTACAGGGATCATCTGTAAAGGGGCAGGAAAGCCAGTGGGTGTAAAATGGCTGCCCCGGGCAGATTGAAACGCAATAAATCACAGGCAAATCCCTTCCTAGAGTAAGGGCTTTACAACAAACGTGTGGGTAAAGAGCCCCCAACCATTTCCACTCGGGATGTGAAGGTGCGCAGGAGACTGGACAGCAAACCCGAGGCCAGATGCGGGCTGGGAGAATAGGCACGCGGGCCCGCAACCCGGGCCGACAACTGGGGGTAGCACGAGGTGCCGGTCACCGCCTCGACGTTTGTCGGGACCCGTCGAAACACAAAGCCCAGCGGGTGCTGCTAAGAAGAAAGGAAAGGAAAGCACGTGCTCCGCAGACCGGATCGGAGTTCTCTGACCACCGAGTGCACTTTCACCGGAAACCGCGGACCTCCCCACGGCCGAGCCGGCTCCCAGCTGAGAGCTTTCCGGCGCTCCCTGCCCTGGGCGCTCCCTGCCCTGGGCGCCCCCTGCCTTCCCGCACCCCCGAAACGCCCCGAACTCCCGGCCCTGATTGCACCCCTCGCCACAGGTTGGCTGAGCCCGGGGCATCGCTGACCCGCTCGCCCGGAGAATTAAGTTTCTAATAATATAACTTTAGGCGGATTAGTGCTGGCATCACCCAACCCCGAAGCCGCACCGGGAACCAGCTAGACGTCGTGAAAAGCGAGGCGGGGGCGCGGGCCAGGGTCCCTGCGAGGTGCGGGGCGCCCGCCCTCCTCCCTGGCAGGTGCGCCCCGGGGCTCGCCAAGACCCGCCGCGCTCACCAGGTACCAGACGCCGAGCAGGATGGTGCCGGTGCGGACATGGCAGCACAGGCAGCAGCTGTTGGAGTAGAACCGCGTCCAGGGGGCCACCATCTTCATCGCTCGGGCCGCCGGCGCAGTGGCGCGAGCGCGCGCCCAACTTTGCAGGAGCTTCAGCCGCGTTGGTCCGGGCCCGCCGCGCGTCTACTGCCGGCTCCTCGGCCGCTCCCGCTCGCGCTCCCAGCCCCGCTCGCCGCCCGCCGGCCCTTGCTCCGCGCCTCCCCCGATAGCTCGGAGCGGCTGCCTCGGCCGGACCCAGCGCTCGGAAGGCTGCGGGAGAAGGAGGAGGAGCAGGAGGGGGCGGAGCGGCTCGCGGACCACGTGACGGGCGCCCGGGCCCCGTGATGTCACCGCGGGCTCCGGCCAGCTGCTGGCGCCGCCGGCCCATTGTAAATAGATAAATCATCTTGCACTCTCGGCCGGTCGCGTAGTCGGCCCCCAGTGGAGTTCCTCTTTCATTTGGTCGTTTGTGTAACTCTGTCATGGATTCGAGATTCTTTTACAGTCTCGTTGGTTGTGGGGTTGTTTTCTCCTTCCACTTGTATCTTGCAGATAATCTGTAGGTGCCATCACTGTTATCTTGTAGACTGGATGGAGGGGGGAGAAACGATAGGGGTGATTCCAGCCAACTGCAGTGCTTTGAAACACTGCTGAAGCTGCCGAGAGCAATTTGTCTCCGCTTCCCAGCTCAATTACTGTGGTAGTAATCTTTTCCCAGAAAACAGGCTGCGTGTCAAGGACATCCTTGCTGTGCTTCAGGTAGCATTTTAAATCATAACTGCAGCTCTAAACAATCATCAAGCCTATTACTGCCACACGGTCTCTGTGTAAGTGAATAAGGTAAGGAGTCCCGGGAAAAAGAGAACGAGGCGTGGCTTTCTTGACATAAGAGAAGCCATTTTTGGCCTAAGACATTTTGTGATCTAAGACTGACCACAGTGCTTGTCCTTGAACAGGCCTCAGCAATAATGATCTTAAGGGAACACAAGAACAAACTGTTATCAGGCAAGAGAAGTAACAATAGCAAAGATAAATCAGTTGTAGGACTTCCCCGGTGGCACAGTGGTTAAGAATCTGCCTGCCAATGCAGGGGACACGGGTTTGGGAAGATCCCACACGCCGTGGAGCAACTAAGCCTGTGTGCCACAACTACTGAGCCTGCGCTCTAGAGCCCGTGAGCCACAACTACTGAACCCACGTGCCGCAACTACTGAAGCCCAGGCGCCTGGAGCCCGTGCTCGACAAGAGAAGCCACCACACTGAGAAGCCTGCACACCGCAACGAAGACTAGCCCCCGCTCGCCGCAACTAGAGAAAGCCTGCGCGCAGCAACAAAGACCCAACACAGCCAAAAATAAATAAATAAACAAATAAATAATAAAAATAAATTTCTAAAAAAAAGAAGATAAATCAGTTGTAAAGACTCCCAGTTCTGTTTCAATGGTAAAGATTAACCTGAAACACTTTCTTAAGCTGTTTCGCAGAATTTAAAACCCCCCTCGAGCGCTCAACCACCCTCTAAGGGATGATGATGTCGACCTTTTCTGACCCTCAGGACTTCAATCAACTAAAGCTTGGACTCTGTGGCCGCCAAGCCGCTTCATGACTATGCATGTACCCTTAGCTTAAAATTTCCCCAATTTTGCTATTGAGAAGACACTGCTTTGGGGAAGATTCCCCAGTGCTCTCCTTACTTGCTGCAAGTAATACATCCTTCCTTTTCCTGATCTTTGTTTTGGTTGTCTTTCAGCTCCACACCCACCAAGAGGCGAACCCAGTTTTGGGGGGTAACATCTGCAAGACCCAGCACAGAGTGTTAAGAGATAGTGAGAGATAGGACTCCAGTTTGGAGTTATTTCCTCCCATTTAGTGTTTGGTCTGGAAGAGCCCTTGTCCTAGGTTAGCCTCTAGTAATCACTGTGTAAGCCAAGCATCTCAGTTAAGCACTCAAGATTTTTTTTTAAATAAATTATTTTATTTATTTGGGCTGCCTTGGGTCTTTGTTGCTGTGCACGGGCTTTTCTCTGGTTGGCAAACGGGGGCTACTCTTTGTTGCAGTATGAGGGCTTCTCATTGCAGTGGCTTCTCTTGTTGCAGAGCACGGGCTCTAGGCACACGGGCTTCAGTAGTTGTGGCACATGGGCTCAGTAGTTGTGGCACGTGGGCTCAGTAGTTGTGTCTCGTAAGCTCTAGAGCACAGGCTCAGTAGTTGCGGCACACAGGCTTAGTTGCTCCACGGCATGTGGGATCTTCCCAGACCAGGGCTCGAACCTGTATCCCCTGCATTGGCGTGTGGATTCTTAACCACTGTGCCACCAGGGAAGCCCCCCGTAAGCTCTCTGAAATACAAGATTCCCTTGAACCAATGAGTCATTTGCCTAATGAATCTGGAATTCTGGTGGGGAAGGCAAAGTGGGAGCTAACTATGGGAACTTGCTGGGAGTTGGCACTTGGAATGTAGTACTCCCCATCCAGATTCTCTATTTCCATTCCTTCTCAAGCACTAATGCTTGTTCTTAGAGCTGGTTCGAAGTGGCTATGAGCATGATTAAATATTAAATGGAAGATCCCAAACAGAAAATTATCTCTAATGTGGAAGAAAACAGAACGTTGTAGTGAGAAAACAAAACAAAACAAAGAAAACCCTGAGGTTTTCTTGTTTGGTATTTCTGATTAACTCCCACAATGATGTTGTTGCTGGACTGAACTTTGGGTCAGCTTACCCACGGCACAGCAAAGCCAATGTACCAACACCGGATGGTGGTGAAGGAAAGTACAGCATTTATGGGAGGCACCAAGCAAAGAGTATAGGCAGCTCATGTTCAAAAGTCCCAAACTCCCCAATGGCTTTCAGGGAAGGGTTTTTAAAGGCACCTTTTGGGATGAGGGGTGGAGGAAGCATGACCTTCTTCTGATTGGTTGGCGGTGAGGTAAGAGGGTGATGTTTCAGGAATATTAATCATCTGGGGTCTACTTAATCACTATCCTCCACCTGTGGTGGGGAGGTGCGTCTTAGTTTCTGCATAACAACTCAAAGATTTATGTCAGATTGTTATGGATGTCCCTTGGGGGGAACTGGGATTCTGCTTTATCACTGAACTATTATTACTTTTCTTGCTGAACTACTTTTCCCTTGTTTCTGCATTCCCTCACTTCCCTAATTGGTTAGTGCCTGTGCCTGCTCTTTGGAACTCAGGGAAGGCCTAGGAGACTAAAACCTTCTTCTACAAACAAGAAACGGGGGACATGGAGGGGTTTTTGTACACGGGAGGGCCTCACAGGGTCCTACTCAGTTTCGGTGTTCATTATTATTTCTGATTAAGGGCCCATGTCTGACATCTCTGGGGATGACTCTGGGGTCCCTTGAGATCCATGTTTAAGCTACACAATAAGAATGTGACAGCTTTACAGTCTTGTAAAGCTAACCGCTCTTGCACTTAAACAGCCTTATCTCACATTCCTCTTCCTTCCTATATAACCTGTCTTTAAGAAATTTAGATCCAACCAGTTTTTCTCTTGCTCCAAATCTGAAATGAAACTTTGACAATTACTCTATAATAGTCTTAACTTGAGGGCTTCTCAAATCTCTTCTTTTCTAGGACAAATTGTATTTCAATCCATCTGTTAGGAATCCAAATCACCCAATGTTACTTTGAGTGGTGAGTGTTGGTAAGACATACAGACATAAAGGCTACAAACGTTAGAACATTCTGCTCCCAGCGCTATCGTCTAGCTTAGTCCACACGTCACTGTGATGTTAGAAGCTTGCCAAGTATCCTTACAGGTACAAACAAAATGCAATGGGAAAACGGAGGGATTGATTACATTAAAACTGTGGGGAGTTAGTGTTTTGGTTGGGCCTTGCAAAGGGTGAATAGAACGTAGACTAGGAAGGTTGAAGGAAGAGACACTTTAAAAAAAGATTATTTTATTGAAGTAGAGTTGATTTACAATGTTGTGTTAATGTCTGCTGTACAGCAAAGTGAGTCAGTGATACTTATATATACATTCTTTTTCATATTCTTTTCCATTGTGGTTCATCACAGGATATTGAATATAGTTCCCTGTGCTATACAGTAGGGCCTTGTTGTTTATCCATATCCATGTTTATCCATTCATATGATAGTTTGCAAGAGACACTTGATCTGGAAGTCGTATAGAGCCAGACAGTCCTTTGGGGGAGGGAAGGTCTCACTTGAACTACCTCCATGACCTCAGCAAGCAGCTGTCTCAGGAGAGACCTCAGTACTCCTCTTAAAGCGGAGAAATTCAAAGAGCTACTATTTAACTCTCCTGGAAAGGAAAAAGGGGGCTCGACACGTTCCCTCAACGCGTTGGAAGGGGAATCCACGTGCCTATGCCAGAGGGAGCTGTGGAATGTCTTCTTCAATAATGAAAGTACTGCTCTCCTAGGTGAGACCAAAGAAAACCTCATAGGTCTCCTCATGCACTGTCCACATAAACCAGGGACCCATTCATTCATTCATTCACTCATTTCATGGGAGGGAACTTATTTTGTACCTTCTTGGAGCTAGGCGTGACTGTCACCTCAGAAAATGAAATAGTCTCTGTCTATAAGGAGCTCACAGTTTAATGAGGGAGACAGAAAAACAAATAGAAAAACATAATAGCAAGATAAGTGCTAAGATATTCGTAGCACGGAACGCTATGAGAACCCCAGATCACAGCTTTGGGAAGGTCAGGGAGGACTTCCCAGAGGTAGTGACAGCTAAATTCAGAATTATAAGGTAAGTTGGAGTTAGCCAGGGAGAGAGACAGAGGACCACCCTGGGCAGGATGGGAGCAGGATATGCAAGGGCCTAGTGGCTGGTGAGCTCTCAAGTTTAGAAGCAACAAGTAGTGCAATAGCTGGGGCTTAACATTTGGAGGGAAAGGAGGAGGAAGAGAGATGGGGCTGAGGAAGTTTTAGGGGCGTCAATTTAGGTAGGGGAGGTAACAGAAGATGAAAAGCTTTTCGTGCCATGTTCCACTGAGGTTTGGAGTATATTTCCTTAGGGAACTTCTGAACCACTGAGGGTTTCATAAATATTAAACCCATATGACTTGAAAAATTGATGTCACGAGCTTAAGGTACATACAAATGAGATAGGCAGGACCCTCTACCTAACTTGTGGGTCCAGTGCAAACTGAAAATGTGGTGCCTCTTGTTTAAAGGGTATTAAGAATCTCAAGATGGCAACAGTGGAACCTTAAACCAAGTGTGGGCCCTTTAAAGTGTGGGACCCTGTGCTACTGCCCGGGTCACACACCCATGAAGCTGGGCCTAGAGATAGGTCCCATATTTCTCTCAGAAATTAAAAACCAAACTAAACAACAGCAAAAAAAAAAAAAAAAAAAAAAAAAAAAAGCGGTGAGAGCTGTCTCTTGTTTCTGTCAAATGACAAAGAAGTGCTTCATGGAGGCTGTGATCGATGTCAGTTTTATAGGAGTGTATGGAAGCAGATGTGGATGCCAGACGATTCATTAAGGAATCTGGATCTTGTCCCAGTCAGGGGTCAGGACTGTGAAGGTCAGAATGTGAAGCTGGCTTCAGCCCTGAATTGTAGCCAAGGTGGAAGTCGAACATCGTGATTGACATGCTCTGAGATCCATGTAATGAATTATACACTTATTAAAGCACACATTTGGGGTTTGGTCAGCTTCTGGACTGGGGGTTGGGAGAAAGAGAGACGAAGACACAATCCTTGCCTCCAAGAAACTCATCAAGTAATGAAAGAGACAAGGTGGACAGAGGGCTACATTAGTGGTGGGTAGTACGGCTGACAACAGAGCACAGTATTCTGATCAATAGTGATATTAACATGGTATGTTATACAGTTTATCAATGTTTAAGGATTTGGAGTGCAATCGAATGCATCTGTACCCATCAGAGCTCAGTCAGGAAAACAGAAGCCATTCTAGACCCTTTACACAGAGGGAAAGTAGTCAGGGAATTGGTTGCCGTAATAATATATTTCACAAGGGCCATCTTGACTCAGTTTTGAAGACGTGGCTGAAAACTCTCCATTCATCTTCTCTCAATTGCTAAGCCCCCACCCAAACTACTTGCCTTATCAGGCTCTAACACGCATGTGTTACAATACGCACTTACCCAAGGCCAGAGGCCCCACATACCTAACACCCAGGGTGGTGCTTTCTTTCTTAGGTTCACAGAGTTATTCAAAATACCCAATCCCCAGGAAGCCCTTGAAACCTTGAACCCCACCCTGCCTGCCATACATAAGCCACCTCCTACAGTTCAGCTTGCTGTTACCCTGTCCCCAGGTGGTCCTGCCTGGATGTCTTCTCTCCTCTGGAGCTTTACGTAACAGAATTCTGCCTGTCATCTCTCTGAGTGTCATTGTGTTATGTCCCACCAGTGAAAGAAACCTCACATCTTATATCACAGTTGCACCCAGATGAGAAGGCAGACAAAAGACAGTGAGGCAGCACAGATATCGGCAAAAATAAGAAGGAAACTGCCGTCACCTCTTGGCTAGAGCTGTGACCATGGTGGGAGGGGTGGAGCGACACAGGTGGCACAGATGCCTTTAGCCAGGCTGCCGCTGGTGGAAATGCCTCCCAAAGCAGAGAGAGAAGGGGACTGCCTTGGCATCTCCCCTCCTGCCATCCTCCAGGCTTCTGCCAGAGCTTTCCACTGGCTGAACTCCCGGAAACCAGCTGACAAGGAGTCTGGGAGACATACTTTCCTGCTTATGAAAACAGCAGGGGGTACTCCATGTTCACAGCAACAATATTCACAAAAGGAGGAAGCAACCCAAGTGGCGTCCACTGAGATGAATGGATAAACAGAATGGGAGATATATATATACACACATATATATATATTCCATTACATATGTATAATGGATATTATTCAGCCTTAAAATGAAGGAAGGGACTCCCCTGGTGGTCCAGAGGTAAAGAATCCGCTTTACAATGCAGGGGGCCCGGGGTCCATCCCTGGTCAGGGAACTAGATCCCGCATGCCGAGGGGCAGCTAACCCTGCATGCCACAACTACTGAGCTCGCGCACCTCAACTAGAGAGCCTGCCTGCCGCAAACTACAGAGCCCACGCGCCCTGGAGCTGGCGTGCCACAACTAGAGAGAAGCCTGCGTGCCACAACGAAGAGACTGTGCTGCAACCAAGACCCGATGCAGCCAAAAATAAATAATAAATAAATCTTTAAAAAAAAAAAGGAAGGAAATCATGTCATGTGCTACAACACAGGTGAAACTTGAAGACCTTATACTAAGCAAAATAGGCCAGTCACAAAAAAAGCAAACACGTGTCAAACTCATAGAAACAGACGTAGAATGGTGGCTGGGGGGAGAAGGAAATGGGAAGATGTTTTTCATGAGTAGAGAATTTCAGATTTGCAAGATGAAAAAGTTCGGGAGATCCGTTTCACAATAATGTGAATAGACGTAACACTGCTGTACTATACGCTTAACCATGGTTAAGATAGTAGATTTTGTGTTATGTGCTTTTGCCCATAATAAAAACCATGTTTTCAAGGAATGAAGTTCTGATAGCTGCTACAGCATGGATGAACCTGGAAAATGTTAGGCTAAGTGAAATAAGCCTGTCTTAAAAGGACAAATATTGTATGATTCCACTTAAGTGAGGTATCAAGAGAAGGCAAATTCTTAGAGATGGAGAGTAGAATAGAGGTTACCAGAGGTTACAGGGAGATGGGCAGCTAGTGTTTAATGGGTACAGACTTTCTGTTTGGGATGATGAAAAAGTTCTGCAAACAGTCATAACAGTTACACAACACTGTGAATGTATTTAATTCCACTGAATTGTACACTAAAAAGGGTTAAAAGGGGAATGTACACTAAAAAGGGTTAAAAGGGGAATGGAATGAATTGAGAGCAATGCGACATCTAACCCTGAAATGTTTTCAAGTATAATTTATCCTCTTTCACGATCTAGAAAGGCAGAATCTTGCAATGCCTTAGGTCTTGAAGTAGGAAGACCGGTTAATCTCCTCTTTTTTAGTTTGTAGAATTTCGTAATCAAAGGGCATGAGTTCAAGACATAATTTGCCAATGGCTGTGTCTTTGGGAGAGTCACTTAATCTCTGTGATTTTTACAAAATGTGAACGATAATCCTACTTTTATGGTTGTAAGGAGGTTGTTACAGAATAAAACATGTTACATGCCTGGCACACGGTAAGCGTAGCAAACGGTAGATTAAGCAAAATTTACATTATGTAGCACCTGCTAGTGTTTCACATGTATTAGGTAAAGCTCACAACAAACCATGAGCTAAGTATTAAAATCCCCTTTTTTCAGTTGAGAAAACTGAGGGCCCAAGGCTTTAAGTCACTTGCCCGGTGTCTTGCTGCCAGGCGGTGTCGGCACCAGGATTTGGATCCAGGATGGTCTCACTGCAGAACTTGAGTGCACTATGCTCTCCGTGGTGTCCCTTAGATACTATCCTCAGGGATTTACAATCTGAGGAGAAAGAGCACATGTGCAAAGCACTAAATAAAAACATCAGCCAACACAGGGAGCCCCTACATAAGACGTTCCTAAAAATATACACAGGAAACTACAATGTCCAAAAGTTGATGCAATAGTTTCTGTTCCCGGAGAGTTAAAAACCTTTTGAATCACAGCTTTTAAACACAAGTTTTGTTGATATTGCTCTAGCTCTTTACAAGTTTATTAATGTGTTTCCTTCACAGATGAGCAGAGTCAATTAGCTTAGATTGTCCGGTGAACCTCTGATTGAGACGTTCACAGCTCTGGCATACCTGAGGATCCTCTCCAGTGTTTTAAATTATGAGACCTGTGTTCCTTATGACTCATATCGGCACTTTAATTTTCCATTTTCCGTCCATGGTTATAAATTAATAAGGGCTAAAATGCAATAAAATATTTAAATGCTTGTACCAAGGGTTCCTTAAGAGGGCAGCACTGCAGAAACTGGCTGCATCAGCAGGTGAGATCACAGAAAGCTTGTTTGTCAGCTGAGAGTTGAAAGTTCAAATTCAGCAGAAGAAATGTTTCCTAAGGGAATGGTAGATTGTGTTACTGTCCTGTTCACCCAACAGACTGGTTGCCTCTCCGTGGTGCCCCTCCCAACAGGAAGATTAGCCATCCTTGCCCTCTTGAACTCAGGAGTCCCCACGTGACTTGCTTTGGCCAATAAAATACAGTTAGAAGCCAGGTGGGTGGAAATTTTCAGAGTTAGATGATGGTTACCAGGTTATTCCTCTTCTACGTGGAAACAGGCAATGTGACAGGTTAAGACTGCTGCATCAGCAGTCCCAGAGTGAAGATGACATGGATCAGACCCACAGTCAATCCACCGTGGGCATGTTGTGTGGGCAAGAAATGACTTGTGGGGTTGTTAGCACAGTGACCTTGCCCATCCTGATAATACAGGGTATCAGTGTACCACAGATGAAAATGTGGGTTGTTGCACAAGCAGAGTATTAAAAAGTAGTGGATTAAGTGCCCAGAAGTGGCACCTTACAACAAAGGCACCAGGCAATGGGCTGAAAGTTTCCATAGGAGACTGAGGCAAACTGAAAGGCTTTGTAGAGGAAGTGGGACCTAATGTGAGCTGTAAAGGGAAAGGAGAACTTAGACAAGGGGGTGCTTCACCTCTTCTCTGTCCTATTTTAATTGACTAGCTATGCATTTTCAAATAGCAGATAATCAAAAGGCCAACAAAAGGAAAAAGAAGGATATGAGAAGTTTTTATTCTTAAGAAAATGATTCGAGTGATTCGAGAAAAGTGAGAAATATTCACAGTCATGTAACAATGTTTGTATCTGTCACTCAGATTTCATCACTTTCTAAGATGTTGCCATCTGTGCTTCTTGTTTTTTCTAAAGAAGTAAAATATTACAGCACAGAGAACTCTATTCAGTGCTCTGTAATGACCTATATGTCAATGGAGTCTAGAAGAGAGTGGATATATGTATATTTATGGCTGATTCACTTTGCTGTACAGCAGAAACTAACACAACATTGTAAATCAACTATACTCCAATAAAAAAAATTAATAAAAAAATTTTTTTAATAAAATAAAGTATTACAGACTCAAGCTTCCTGCATACACCTCCCTGATCCTATTCTTCTCCTTTAAAAAGCCTACAACTTGGGACTTCCCTGGTGCTGCAGTGGTTAAGAATCCACCTGCCAATGCAGGGGACATGGGTTCAAGCCCAGCAACGAAGGCCCAAAGCAGCCAAAAATAAATAAATTAAATAAATTAAAAATGTCCTGTCTGAAAGAGTTGAAGGTAAAAGATTTCAATTGTGTGGACCACTTCTGTCTGAAACTAAGATGTCTCCTCCTAACAAGCTGAAAATGGTTTCAATAAAAAGCTTTAAAAAAAAAAAAAGCCTACAACTCGGTAAATTAGTCATCTTAAAAAGCTAGAAACCATCAAAATAAAAATCCCACTTAGGGGCTTCCCTGGTGGCACAGTGGTTGAGAGTCCGCCTGCCGATGCAGGGGACACGGGTTCGTGCCCCGGTCCGGGAAGATCCCACATGCCGCGGAGCGGCTAGGCCTGTGAGCCATGGCAGCTGAGCCTGCGCGTCCGGAGCCTGTGCTCCGCAACGGGAGTGGCCACAACAGTGAGAGGCCCGCATACCGCAAAAAAAAAAAAAAAAAAAAAAAAAAAAAATCCCACTTAGAAAAAAATACACTTAAAAATTTATTTATTTATTTTTGGTTGCGTTGGGTCTTTGTCGCTGTGCGCGGGCTTTCTCTAGTTGCAGCGAGCAGGGGTTACTCTTTGTTGCGGTGTGCAGGCTTCTCATTGCGGTAGCTTCTCTTGTTGCAGAGCACGGGCTCTAGGCTCGCAGGCTTCAGTAGTTGTGGCACTTGGGCTCAGTAGTTGTGGCTCACGGGCTCTAGAGTGCAGGCTCAGTAGTTGTGGTGCACAGGCTTACTTGCTCTGCAGCATGTTGGATCTTCCAGGACCAGGGCTCAAACCCATGTCCCCTGTATTGGCAGGCGGATTCTTAACCACTGCGCCACAAGGGAAGTCCCAAATACACCTTTTTGATGGCAAAATTGAGAAGCATACATCTAAAAACAATGAAACACAATTTATTATATCTGGGTATAAATACCAGATAATCATTAAAAATGCCCTGGCCAGAAGAGGGAACTGAGGGAAAGATAAGACAATATTTAATGACTACATCGCTATTTATCTAGTTGTCCACACAACTGGGAAACAGTATTATCCTGGTCTTTAAGGATTTAACAAGATCATGACATTTCAGAGTGAAAGCGTTTGGAGCTGACTTGAAACCAGTGTCTTCATGTTACACTTGAGAAATTGGCCCAGAGAGGTGAAGCAACTTGCCCAGGGTCACACAGATAATCTGTGTCAGAGCTAGAACTTTGTCTCTGCATAGCATTACCTTCCAAAACTGGTGAGGAAGGGAGACTGGGAGGGGAGGGCCAGCTCTCAGTCGGTGCAGGGTCCATGGGGGCTTTAGGAGGTGTGAGAAGAGCAATCCTGAGGTTCTAGAGGCAGCGCAGTGAAAAGGGAGGGAGGAGCCGCCATGTGGAAAGAGCCGGTCTTCCGGGGGCCCAGAGACCATTGGAAGTCAGGAGAGGCCCAGTGAGTGTGTCCCAGACCCATGGCCTGTGGTGGTTGTCTGAAGGCAGTGTTGCCTGCTGGCGTCACCCTGACAACCAGGAGCTTCACCGGAAGGCTGAGTGGTCTTAGGACTCGGAAAGACTTACAGTGAAAGTGAGTTCTTAGGGCCTCGGGATTCTGAGGGCCCCAGGAAAGCTGTGGGACAGGGAGGTCGCTGCTTCTGCTCCCTGTCTCTCTGACCAAATCATCCCTGGGCATTGTTGGTGGTGGTATTTAATTTAATTTAATTAATTTATTTATTTAGGAATTTTAGTACATACTTTCATCTTCATAGGTGTGTTTTAGTTTTGCTTTTATAGTCTGAGGGAGATTTTCTGTCTTTTTTTAACATTGATTTGTTTATATTTTGTTGTGATTTAAATAATACTTAGAAACAAAGAATGCATTTAAATTTCATTTCCTTGAAATGAGGGATTTAGATTAAGCAAATACTAGGGAAGTTTTCACAAGGGTGTTTTCATTTAGTGAGTCAACCATTTTGATCACATCAAGCAATCCCTCCTCATCTATGCCGAGTCCCTTGCTACCCAGAGGATTTAACACATTCCCGAGATGTGCTTGAGAAAAGGCTGAGGGCACTTTGTTTATGGAAATGTGTGCCAGCTTCTCCTGCTTTCCCCATGGGGAAAAAATCTGCACTTTAAAAAATGAACTGCGCTAATATCCATGAGTCCACACTGATGTAAATAAATGATTGAATAAATAAATAAATGAGGGAGAAGAGATAAATCCCCTGGTGCAGAAAATTCCAAATAATTGATGTGGATGTTTCGCCCACAGGGACATGGAGCATAGCTCTCACTCCGTTAAGTGTGGGCTGTGCAGAGTGACAGCATAGAAAAGAGCGCAGCATAGAAAGTGGGGGAAGCGTGTGACCTGGAGAAACATGACAAACACTACCCCAGCCAGGTGGTCAAGGGCAACGTCAACAGTGATAAGTCTTATTGATGGCCTGTACCTACCCTTGAATGATGTAATGAGAAGGGCACTTTACCTCTGTGCTCGTCATCCGCCAAACCCCTGACCCCAGTCTCATTATGAGAAAAGCGTCAACAAATCCCAGATGAGATTCATTCTATGAAATATCTAACCAGTACTCCTCACAACTGTCAAAGTCATCAAAAACAAGGAAAATGAGAAACTGTCACAGCTAAGAGGAGCCTAAGGAGATTAAAGTAAATATAATGCGGTACCTGGATGGGATCTTGGAACAGCAAAAGGACATTAGGGAAAAACCAAGAATATCTGAATAAAGTGTGTACTTTAGTTAACAATAGCGTACCAGTATGGGTTCTCTAATTGTGACAAACGTACCAGACTACTGTAAGGTGTTACTAATAGGGGACACTGAGTGTGGGGTGTGTAGGAGCCCTCTGTATTATATTCATAATCCTTCTGTACATCTAAACTGTTCTAAAAAATAAAGTTCATTAAAAACAAAAATAAAAAAGTGAACTGTGCTGTAGTGAGAGAGGAAATTATTTTAAAACAATATCAGAGAAATTTTTTGAAATACTCAGGTAATCATTAAAACAAAACATTTGAAGAACTCAATTTACTTTAGCATCACCTATGCCAAGTAATTTAGCATCATCGTCTTTACAGAGAGAAAAGGATGTTTTGTGAGTGGATGAAAAGATGATAAATATACATTTTAATAAATTAAATGAATCCATGATACTCCTCAAAGTGTCTCTTGCTTATCATGCTGCAAATGCTCCCTTTAAATCCCTGGTAAATTTATATAAATAGTTTTTTATTGGCTAAAGGACTTAAAGCAAAGAAATATGCCATTTTCAACTTCAAACATCTTTCTCATTTAACTCAGCTCTTTGCTGCCTTTTCATTAAGCCTTTATTATTCCAATGCAGACTTCCCTGGTGGCGCAGTGGTTAAGACTCTGAGCTCCCAATGCAGGGGGCCTGGATTCGATCCCTGCTCAGGGAACTAGATCCCACACGCATGCCACAACTAAGGAGCGGGCGAGCCGCAACTAAGGAGCCCACCTGCCGCAACTTACACCTGGTGCAACCAAATAAATAAATATTTTTTTAAAAAACCTTTTATTATTCTAATAAAAATGCTCATTGTGTGACAGTTTTCATTTTACAGTTCACTTACCTTTACAGTTTTCTAGGAATTGTCTTTTGGTAACAGTTCCCTTGCCACGCCCCTCTTTTTAAAAAAATGTAACATCAATACATTCTTCATTGTGATCTCTCAAGATTTGACACTTCATGTGCAAGATTGGAGGTTATCATGAAATATTTCAGAAACTGAGAATTCAGTAAATATTTGTTTTGTAGTGTTTGAGAAGAAAAACATCCACTTTTAAGCAGTCAGTGGCAGTCACATTGCTATTTGGATAAGCAGTTGAGACCATTCCTCGTTTCTTTCAGGTTTAGGGACAGTGGTGAGCAGACCAGGAGGAGAGCTCCCTAATACTCTGCAAGAGATCAGGAGATGGCCTCACTGAAACATGGGACAAAACCCTCAACTCTAACGTTAAAAACTCCAGTATGGTGCTCGGGTTGGGCTGAGATTGGGCCAGTAGGACTTCCTCGTGTGAATGGCGAGGGGGCCCTTTGGATCAGCCGGTGGAGGTCTTTCAGTCCATTTCCACAGCATTTATTGGTAACTACTTTGCACCACATCCCTGGGACCCAAGTTGATTAAGACACAGGTGGGGCTTCCCTGGTGGCGCAGTGGTTGAGAGTCCGCCGATGCAGGGGACACGGTTCGTGCCCCGGTCCGGGAAGATCCCACATGCCGCGGAGCGGCTGGGCCCGTGAGCCATGGCCGCTGAACCTGCGCATCCGGAGCCTGTGCTCCGCAACGGGAGAGGCCCCAACAGTGAGAGGCCCGTGTACCGCAAAAAGAAAGAAAAAAAAAAAAAGACACAGGTGCTCCCCCTTCCCTGAGTGTGGGAACCAGTCAGGGAAAGTCATATCCAAGGCTGCTCTCACTGTGAGACCCAAAGTCACCAGGCCCTGAGTCACATCGGTAGCCCTAGTCCGAAGCTTCTGCCCTTGCTTCTGTGGGGACCTCCTCCCTCTTTCAAGTCCCCACCCATCAACCTGAAGGAAAGAGGAGCCTCTCCTTGCTGAAAACCAGCCTGTCAGCTTCAGGCTTCTCACATCGCTCCCATCCCCACACCCTTCCTCTTGCTCCGATGATGCTCGCTGGTTACAAAGCAGCCCAGAGGAGCCTCACTTACATGTAGTCCCAGGGCGGTGCTGCCGTTGCTTCCAAACCCCATTTGTCTGGCGGGGACAGAGCAAGACTGGACTCTGCCCAGAGCTGGGGGGCTGTTCCCTCTTAACTGGGCTGCCCTGTGGTCTTGGGCCCCAGCAGGAGAGTTTCCTTGGCTAGTGGATCGCTAGTATCTCAGAAGAACAACTCCCTCATCCTCTAGAGACAACTGCTCCACGAAAAACCCAGAGATCTCCAGAAGCACAGGCATCGGTGTGTCAGTGTGGCGTCTTCTCTCAGGTGGGACTGAGGGGTCCCCTGCGATGGCCTGTCGGGTCTCTGTGGGTGGCCAGTCTGCTCAGTAGCCCACGTGGATGGTGGACTTGATCCATAGGGGGTGGCACTGGGCCAGAGAGGCTGTGGAAGAACAGAGGCTCAGTGGAGTGCTTCCGTCATCAGCCTGAAGGAAGAATCACCCAGGAGGATGACTGAGAGGCTGAAGGAAGATGGAAGGTCCGAGGGTCTGCGTGCGGGTGCAGGTGGGGAGACGGGTGAGAGATTGCTCGTGCAGAAGCAGCGTTGAGCGCGGGCACAGAGGCGTGGGGCGGAAGGTCCCAAGGGGAGCCAAGAGGCTGAGAGGCAGGGACTCGGATGGGTTGTCCACATGGATGGGTGGTCATCTCCGATGACGGCAAACGGGCTAAAGGGGGAAACTGAGCCAGGGGCTGGAGCCTTCAATTCCATGTGGAGAGACACCTGGAACTTGGTAGATGCAGGATGCCCTGTACCTGGGTGGGTGTGCTCTGCCCACCTAGGCAACCTGGAGCTGAAACCCAGCCCACACTCCACTGGAAGGGCCAGGCGCCCTGGCATGGGGCTGTGTTTAGCCAGAGGGAAGGCACCCTAGTGCAGCCCTGGGTGGCTGACCACGATGAGGCAGGGTCAGAGGCATAGTGGGGTGGCGTGGACCTCAAAGAATGGGGGGCTTTTCACGAGAAGGCAGAGGAGAAATAGTGTGGAGTAGCATAAAGAAGGGAGGAGAATGCCCCTGCCTCTGGCCCTGTGACACTAGATTCTTCTGGTTAATAATAATAAAATAATAATAATAATAATGGCCAACATGTCCACAGCTTACTGTATTCCAGGCACTGTGCTAAACTACCTTATACAGAAGCTCAGTTCATCTTCACAACAACCATCTGAGGTAGCTACAATTATTAGTTCAATTTCACATTGGGGAAACCAAGGCACAGAGATTGGGTTACTTGCTCCAGCTCAAGTAGGTAGGAATCAACCCCCAACTGTCTTGACTCCAGAGTTTGCCCCCCTACCCATGATACTAACACATAAGGTCTGCTTTCCTCCAGAAACAGCTCACAAAACTTGTTTTCTATCCTCCAGATTGACAAAGGTTGATCCCAGTTTAAATCAACTCTAGTTTAAACATGCAAATGGGAATCCAAAACTAAACTTTATTTCTTTCAAGACAGAGAAGGCCTCAGTTGACTGTGTTTCTCTCATCCTCTAGCTTTGCTCACTTGGCCCTTTGCCTCCTTTCCCACCTTACGTTCCCCTCTCCTCCTTACGCAGCCTCTCTGCAGGGCTCAGGTTGCAGCCTGCTCTACCTTCTGCATCTTGCCTTCATTACAGGATTAGCACTAACTCTATAGCCTGTAGTGTCGTCTACTTGGTTTTGCTGAGGTAAAAGTTTGCCATTGAGCTCCTTCCTCTAATTGTTTAAACACTTGGGTGGTATATGTGCAGGTTGATGGGGCAGCCGGCAGCGTGGCCTGCGGGGAGGAAACGGAAATTCCAGCTGTAGCACTTGGCTCTGAAACCTCAGACCAAACACACATTCAACAGTTACTGAGTGTGTAGCACATGCCAGGTGCTCTCCTGGACGTAGACGAATAGGAATTCACCAAACCCAGTCCTTCCCCTCTGCACACATGTGTAGACCATATTTCCCAGGTTTCCTTGCTGTTGAGTGAGGCCTTATGCTTGAGTTTGGGCCATGAAATATGGGTGGAAGTGATGTATGCTTCTTTCAGGCCCCGTCCTTAAACAGCCCTCATATAAGCCTCCACTTTCTCTCTTCTCCGAACCACCACCCCGCCAAATTTTAAGTTAGAAATTCCTGCTAGTGGAGCATATTAGATTTTTTTTTGATTGGAGTAAAATTGCTTTACAATGTAGCGTTAGTTTCTGCTGTACAACAAGTGAATCAGCTCTATGTATAACTATATCCCCTCCCTCTTGGACCTCCCTCCCACACACCCCCCCCCACCCATCTAGGTCATCACAGAGCACTCAGCTGAGCTCCCTGTGCTACACAGCACGTTCCCACTAGCTAGCTATTTTCCACATAAATAGCAGATTTTAGACAAATACTTGGTGTTCATGCACTTAACTCTGTGATTTCCAATGCTAGCCCTTGGAAGAGATCTGTTGGTTAGGTGTTGCTGAGACAATTAAAACTGAATTAGCACTTTTTATACTGAATTCCCTCCAAACACATTTTGAGAGTTTGTTTGGCTAACTGAATGATGATTGAAATAAAATACCGTTTTGCCGAAATCCTGCTTTAGCTTTTAAGGTGCCTTGGATTCTCTGGCAAAATAAGCACTTGTCTCACACGAAGAAACAGCCTGAATGAATTCTTTAATGAAAGGTGATTTTACTGAATTCTAATATATACTCATTAGAAGGAAAGGAATAAGATTATTAGGGAAACATAACAGGGTATACATCACCGAATTGGGCCAACACTTACTTCCAGATCCAAGCGGCAGCTGGGAAGTCCCAAGGGACAGCAATCTGGAGCCCCAGTTGGGAAGGGTCCCGGGCAGTGCGTCCACCCCACGGGTAAGACTTCAGTTTACAGTTCTGGGGGCTTTCGCTTCAGGCCGCAAACTGATATCATCAGTTTGCGTGCAAAAATGCAGCTCTGGATTCACTTTAACAATGCTGTTGCTTTCACCATGTGAGTCCCAAGATTTTCTAGACCGCGGGGGACTGGCCAGCCAGGTCCCCAGGGCTCAAGAAATTCCAAGACCCATTCCCCTTTTCACCGTAAGCGCCATTTGAGTTGCTGGCAGCGACTGTTAGGTGTGCAAGGAGGTGTGCAGTCCAGGCAGGGTCACAGGTCGGACAGAGGCCTGCTTCTGCCTCTGAAGCTTGAACAACACTACTTTATTCATTTTCCCAACAAATACCTAAATATCATCTGTCTCCTATTAAGTCAACTACTCCTTCCATTATTTATTCCATTTTTATAAACACAATTCCAAAACAGTTTATACTGAAGTCTTAGTCCAATCTTATTTCAAACATTTCTTCCGTGTTATGAGTAATATACTTGGTTACTGGACAGTAAAGCACTGTTATCCCCATAAAACTTTTTTTTTTTTTTTTTTGCGGTACGTGGGCCTCTCACTGTTGTGGCCTCTCCCGTTGCGGAGCACAGGCTCCGGACGCACAGGCTCAGCGGCCATGGCCCACGGGCCCAGCCGCTCCGCGGCACGTGGGATCTTCCTGGACCGGGACACGAACCCGTGTCCCCTGCATCGGCAGGCGGACTGTCAACCACTGCGCCACCAGGGAAGACCCCCATAAAACATTTTGCTACATAGGAAAACCTTCTAGATTCTGTGACCTTATACCATTTTTTCCCTGATGCTGTAATTCTCAGATCACTTATTGCAGTTACTTTTCTTTTGGATTTCAGGGAATGTATAAAGCTTGTAATAAAAAGAATACACACTGTTCATCTTGATACAGCTTTCTTCAAGAAGTCCGGACATTTCAAGGGAAGGGTTATAAAAGATGAGATGAGAGCTGGACAGACAGCAGCTGAAGTCAGACGGAACTCCTAAGTGTTTGGAAGCCTGTGTATCCACATCGATCTTATTTAAAAGATGGTCCATTATTGTGGCGTTAGGACAGAAGGTCAGAACTCCTCTGTGCTTCACTCAGCTCTCAGTGTCCTGGCCGTGAACAGGTCGAATGATGTCAACCATCAAATGAAGATAATTGTAACAAGAAGGCAAGATTAAGAGACGTGGAATAAGATTGTTTGCACCCAGAGCAAAATGTTATTTTTTGGTCTTTTTTGTCAATCAAAAGGAATTGCTTTAGGGCTTCCCTGGTGGCGCGGTGGTTGAGAGTCTGCCTGCCGATGCAGGGGACACGGGTTCGTGCCCCGGTCCAGGAAGATCCCACGTGCCGCGGAGCGGCTGGGCCCGTGGGCCATGGCCGCTGAGCCTGTGCGTCCGGAGCCTGTGCTCCGCAACGGGAGAAGATACAACAGTGAGAGGCCCGCATACCGCAAGAAACAAAAACAAAAACAAATAAAAGGAATTGCTTTAGACCTTGACCATCATGTTTTATCCTCCCCCTGGAGTTTGGTGGCCTTGTAGTTCTGGCCTACCCAGACTTCTGCTCACAAAGCGCTCCCTAGTGTGATTTCTTTCTTTCTTTCTTTCTTTTTTTAATTGAAGTATAGTGGGTTTACCATGTTGTATTAGTTTCAGGTACACAGCAAGGTGATTCATTTATACATATATCTATTCTTTTTCAGATTCTTTTCCATTATAGTTTATTACAAGATATTGACTATAGTTCCCTGGCTATACAGTAGGACCTTGTTGTTTATCCATTTTATATACACTTGTATGTATCTGTTAATCCTAAACTGATTTATCTCCCCCCTTCCCCCTTAGTAACCATAGGTTTGTTTTCTATGTCTGTGAGTCTGTTTCTGTTTTGTAAATAAGTTCATTTGTGTCATTTTTTAGATTCCACATGTAAGTGACATCATACGGTATTTGTCTTTCTCTGTGCTACTTACTTCACTTAGTATAATCATCTCTAAATCCATCCAGGTTGCCGCAAATGGCATTATTTCGTGCTTTTCTATGTCTGAAATACGATGCGATTTTTGAGTGCGGGAGCTCTGTCTGAGCCAAGATCATTTAGGTGGCGTTCGTTTCACTGCGCGGTAACCTGGAACCTTCCCTGCATCCTCATCCCTACAGCCATAGTTCTCACCTGGGGTCACGCAGCAGCCTTAGGGTGACCAGCTGTCCCTGTTGGCCCGGGATAGCGGGTGGAGAGAGAGGTTCCTGGAATGCAGAGCTCCCAATGCTAAAATTGGGAAAGTCCTTGGCAAACCAGGATGGGTGCCTTCCCCTGAGCAGCCTCCTACCTACCTCTCCTCGCATTCAGCTACTTCCCCTCTCTGATCTGTTTTCCACAGAATAGCCAGAAAGATCAGCAAATCTGGTCATGTCACTCCCGTGCTGGAAAGCCTTTGAGTGGCCTCCTAGCATCATTAAAGCTAAGCCCTTTAACCCGGCATCCGAGGTCTTCTGTAGGATTCTGCCCTGCTGTCTCGCTGGCTGCCTCGCTCATCACTGCTAGCATCCCCGCCCTGCCCTCCGGGCTCCAGCGAGCTGCACTGTCAGATCAGCCACACCCACTTCCATAGCCCCTGCGTGAGGTACACGTTTCCTCCCCAGACCTTCTTCACTCACGCTGGTCCCCCTAACCAACACTCTTCCCCACCTCTTTGATTTGCCTGCCAGCGTCTTGCCTTTGATGTTACCTCCTCAGGGAAGTCTTCTCTGATTTACCCGATTTGAGTTAGACGCCTTTATCCTTAGGATGATTTTTGGCTACTCATCACAGAGGCCTGACTACTGTGGCTTAACAGGGTAGAAGTTCGATTTCTCTCTCATGTGACATGAATGTGGAGATAGACGGTCCAGGGCGGTTTGGCGGCTTTGCAGTCACCGGGGACACAGGCTCCTTTCTGTTCCCCCTGTGCCAGCACGGATCACCTCATGGTCCGGGCTGACCGCTCCAGGCATCGTGTCCACATTGCAGGTGAAGCATTTTAGATTTTGTATTTGTCTAATTGACCTCCATTAATCATAAGACAAAACTAACGGCCGAGGTTGTTTGCATCTCCCCTGTGATCCACTCTGACCCATTTCCTTTATCTCACTCTCACACACCAAGCCAACATTTCCCCTGCCCTAATCAACCCGGGGCCAGGTGCCAGACAACTAAGGACAGCCCTTAAGCCCCAAAGCCCACTGGAATTATTCAAGGAGCCAACATTAAGCTTGCCTTTCCCTCGGAAAACACAATAACGGCTGCGGCCTGTGCTTTCCCCTTGCTCCTGCTTCTGCGTCCTGACTGAACCTGCTACTTCTCCACATGGCCCTGGCGGCATGTTGTGCCCCCGCCTCGTGGGAGGTGTGAGTAGTAAGTTCTTCTTCCAACGGCATTAGCCTCTCCACGTCATCACTCAGTATCCTTTATAAACTAAGACCCAGACACAAATCACAAAGTAAGTCAGATCCCTTCAAGCAGCCTTCCCTGGCCTGCATACCACTGCAGGGTACTAACTAGTCTGCTCCCCGCAACTAGCTCCAGAGGAGGCTGGGAGGGTGCAGTGCTGTCCCAAATACATCAGGCTCTGTCACGGGGACGTGTGCTCTCCTGGCCTGAGCGCACGTTTATCTTCTTCTCCCACCATTACCTGCTTCCTTCTGTGATGTCTCTTTAAGGGCAAGTTGGTAAGATGAGGGATTGATTTGTGATGGTACCTTGTTGACTGCTGTATCCCTGCACCTAACACAGTGCCTTGAACATTGGAGGTGCTCAGCACTGCAAAAGGAAAGTAGAGCTGTTGACTGTTAAGTTGGGAACAGAGGCGACACAGGTCTGCATCGTTAGCTTAAGCATACCTTCTTGATAACATGGGCAACACATGTGACGTGGATCCCTTTATATATGTAGTCACTGAAAAAAAAAATTTTGAGCACCTGAATCAGGCTGATTACTAGTTCTAGGTGCCAGAGATACAGCACTGAGCTAAACAGACACGGCTGTCTATTCAGTACTATATTTAGAATAAATTCCTGGCAGCAGATCTGAGCCTTGCTGGGCTCACCTTCCTCTTTCCTTCAGAGTTTAATGCTATGCCTTTTACAGTAAGTATTCAATAAATCTCAATCGAGCCGCTGGTTGAAACAAGAAGGATAAAGTGGGAGATTTTAAACGTCCTCACTATCATCCCAATTTCCTCTTTAAAATGTTACTTGGTCATTCTTCCCTTTGAAGTTTTACAGCCCTAAAGAAATGAACAATTGGATAATAAGGGCTGGATATAAATTCTTTTTTTTTTAATTAATTTATTTTGGGCTACATTAGGTCTTCACTGCTGCACTCAGGCTTTCTCTAGTTGCGGCGAGCGGGGGCTACTCTTCGTTGAAGTGTGTGGGTGTCTCATTGCAGTGGCTTCTCTTTGTTGCGGAGCACGGGCTTCAGTAGTTGTGGCTCTTGAGCTCTAGAGCGCAGGATCAGTAGTTGTGGTGCTCGGGCTTCGCTGCTCCACGACATGTGGGACCTTCCTGGACCAGGGCTTGACCCCTTGTCTCCTGCATTGGCAGGTGGATTCTTAACCACTGCGCCACCAGGGAAGTCCCGAGCTGGATATAAATTCTAATTCTCTTTCCTGGAATGTATCTTTGTAACACTCTGTACTGTTTTCCTTTGAACTTTGGATATTGTAGAAATTTATGCAGAAGAGGTTTTTAGAGTGAGTTGAGCCATACAGCATCACACAGTATTTTCTCTCCTGGTCCCACGGCCTCAGGTTGAAGGTCTGGCATGGCATGAAAGCCCCCAGCCACCATCACCTCTCTGTATAAATTCTTTAAAGACATTTTTCCTAAGCCTGATATCTGAGAAAATAAGTACACCTCCAACTAGTGATTGGAATAAAAGTAATATTTTTCTATTTTTAGTCATTTATATACATTTTTCAAAAATGTTTTTCTCTGCTCACCTGCCTTTCTTATGGTAATGGTGACAGAAGTGAATGAAAGCAGTATGTCCTAACTTGGGGGTCTCTCAGACAATATATTACCAGTTTAATGGTGTCAATGCAAATGGAGTATAAACGTGAAATTGAAGAAATTCCCTGGCGGTCCAGTGGTTAGGGCTCCGAGCTTCCACCGAAGGGGTCATGGGTTCGATCCCTGGTTGGGAAACTAAGTTTCCCGTGTGCCACACTGTGCGACCAAGAAACAAACAACAAAAAACATGAAATTGAGTCTCTCAAACAAGATACCGCCATTTTTATGCATGAGTGTCAGAGCAGTGGGATCTAAACACAGAATGGTTTCTTTTGCTCCATCCATGACTTCCTTCATCCATTTCCTGTTGAATCTTCCTTTCCTGTCCTTTAGAGACATCCCTGGAAGATCCATCCTTTCACAGTCACTTTCAGAAATAAAAGTCCAGTCTCATTTATAGCTCCTGTTTAAACTTTACTTGGGAATTCCCTGGCGGTCCAGTGGTTAGGACTCCACCCTTTCACTGAGGAGGACCTGGGTTCAATCCCTGGTCAGGGAACTAAGATCCCGCATGCCTCGAGGTATGGCAATAATAATGATGAAGAAGATGATGATGATGATACACTTTATCCCTTGTTCCCTCCACTTCCTCTCCCCACCCCCAAGCACTCACCAGGCTTATGGCTTGCGGGTGTGGAGGTAGGAGGAGCTTGCTCTGTGCTTTCACTTCTTTCCTCTCCCACCTGGAGTGGAGGGGGGTGGGGGCTTGCGATCTACCTTGGGGATTCCCCGCCCTTCCTTCTGCAATTTCCACAATGTGTGAGGGTAGCCACCTGGGAGAGAGACAGGTTCTGAGTCTTTTTCTAACTGGCTACTGATTCTCTCTTGGGGGTTGTGATGGTTAATTTTATGTGTCACCTCGGCTAGGCTATGGGGCCAGTCATTTGGTCAAACACAAGTCTAGATGTTGCCGGGAAGGCAACTTTTAGTTGTGATTAACATTTAAGTCAGTGCACTTGGAGTAAAGCAGATTACCCTCCGTAATGTGGATGGACTTCATCCAATCATTTGAAGGTCTTAAGAGCAAAGACTGAGGTCCCCTCAAGAGGAAGGATTCTGCTTCCCAACTGCCTTTGGACGCAAGACTGCAAACTGACTTCTGCAGGATTTCCAGACTGCCAGCAGGCACTGCCAGTTTCAGACTTGCCACCTCCCACAACTGCATGAGCCAACTCCTTAAAATAAATTTCTCTCTCTCTCAGAAATGAGCTATCAAGCCATGAAGAGATACAGAGGGACTTAAATGTATATTATTAATTGAAAGAAATCAATCAGAAAAGGCTACCTACTCTATGATTCTAACTCTATGATATCTGGAAAAGGCAAAACTATGGGGACAGTAAAAAGATGAGTAGTTGCCAGGGTTTGGGGGTGGGGGATGACTAGGCAGAGCACAGAGGATTTTTAGGGCAGTGAGAATACTCTGTATGATGCTGTAATGGTGGAGAAATGTCATACGTGTCTCCAAACCCGTATAATGTATAACACCAGAGTGAACCCAAAGGGAAACTGTGGACTTTGGGTGATAATTAAGTATCCCTTGTCCTCCCCCTGAGTAAATGTGCCACTCTGGTGGGAGATGTTGATAATGGGGGAGTCTGTATGTGGGGGACAGGGAGTATATGGGAAATCTCTGTACTTTCTGCTCGATTGTGCTGTAAACTTAAAATGTCTCTAAAAAATGAAGTCTTTTTACAAAAATATTTATTTATTTATGTATTATTTATTTTGGCTGGGCCAGGTCTTAGTTACAGCACATGGGCTCTCTTAGTTGCAGCATGCATGGGGGATCTAGTTGCCCAACCAGGGATGGAACCGGGGCCCCCTGCATTGGGAGCTCGGAGTCTTACCCACTGGACCACTAGGGAAGTCCCTAAGAAATGAAGTCCTAATTTAAAAAATTATTTTAGAAAGCTCATATATATATTTCCCCTAAAGGCCGTCAACTGATTGGATGAGGCCCTCCCACACAATTACACACACACACTCTGCTGGTTCTGTTTCTCTAGAGAACACTGAGAAGGGTTTTTCTCTGCTTTCTCTGCCATCACTGACTTGTTTGTGTCAAGGGCCTCCTGGTGCACTACAGGGACCCATATCTTCAGAAGAGTTTCTCTGGGAGCCCCTCTTTGTTTTGGCTGGGGTGGTGGTGAAGGACCTCCACCATCCACCTCACAAAGAGGGCAGGGGAAGCCTGCTCTGAGCCAACAGCCTTCTACTCTTGTGACTCTTCCCAACTCCCCTCCCCGGTCTTCTTGGGTGGGCTTCAGGGATCGACTTGATGGGAGGGCAGAGACCAGAACAGTGCCCTGGTGATGGCCATTCTCTTTAGAACGCGTGGTACTTAATGCCCCTTGGTTCTCAGCTGGAGGCCTCAGTAGTCGATTCCTCAGTAGAAGTCAACTCAACAGCAATTACAGTAAGTTTCCAGGATGTGACCAGGAATTCCTTGAAAAAAAAAAAAAAAAGAGTTTCAAGTCCAAACATATTTGGGGACAACTAAGTGAAACAGAGTTAAACACTTTTTTTAGATGCAACGTTTCTCTGAAACTCTAATATGCTGATATGAATGGCAGACTACAAAGGGAGGATACAGTATACTGGAATTCCTAAACTTTGACTCTGGAACACAATTTTGAGACTCAGGTAATAACTCCCCTACAGTGGTCACACAACACTGGCTTGAAAAATAATGAGTTAGCAAGATGTCTGAGATGCTGGTTCGAGTCCTTCAGCCCTCACAGCTGCACAGACTCTCTGGGATTTGAGACTATTACTTAAAGTTCCTTAAGTTAGCTTTTGTGAGCATCTGAGATAGCAAACATAAAGCCCCTGCTATGAAATAGATGTTACATACATGACAGCTATGACTGGGGATAAGATCTGAGATTTGTGGACTTGGAATCAACTCATACTCCATCCTACCATCAGTAAGTATATTTTACTGATTGTGCTTTTGTTGTAAGAACAATCAAATGTGTGATGTGCTATTAAGTCCAAATTCTAAACTGTGTTTTAAAAACCTTTCTGCTATAATCATTCTTTACTGGGACTTCCCTGGTGGTGCAGTGGTTAAGACTCCGTGCTCCCAAGGCAGGGGGCCCGGGTTCAATCCCTGGTCAGGAAACTAGATCCCACATGCGTGCCGCAACTAAGGGTTCACGTGCCACAACTAAGGAGCCAGCGAGCCGCAACTAAGGAGCCCACATGCTGTAAGTAAGACCCGGCACAACCAAATAAATAAATACATAATAAAATTATAATCACTCTTTTTCTTTCCAAGCTTCAAAATTGGTACGTGGATGAAATCTGGCGCAATTTTCCTAACTCCAAGAAGATCTGAATAGCTTTTCTACTGGTCAAGTCGACTTTAAAGAGATTGGTGAAGGCAGGACTTCCCTGTTGGCACAGTGGTTAAGAGTTCGCCTGCCAATGCAGGGGATATGGGTTCGGGCCCTGGTCCGGGAGGATCCCACGTGCCATGGAGCAGCTGAGCTCATGTGCCACAACTACTGAGCCCGCATGCCACAACTGCTGAAGCCTGTGTGCCTAGAGCCCGTGCTTTGCTAGGAGAGAGGCCACTGCAGTGAGAGGTCCGTGCACCGGGGTGAAGAGTGACCCCCCACTCTCCGCAGCTGGAGAGGGCCCACATGCAGCAACGAAGACCCAACGCAGCCAAAAATAGCTAACTAAATTAATTAATTTAAAAAAAAGAGAGATTGGTGAAGGCACAGAGAGTGAGTTAAATAGTAGAAAACTCAATTTCCTATTACAAACGTGCAATGAGTAAATACAATTTCCTAGAACAAACAAACAAGGAAAGCCCAGACCTGACAAGCCCTGAGATAAGAGGGACTGAAATCTAGTTAGATTGCTTCCCTCCTCTGTCTAGGCCCCATTCTCACTTGGCAAGAGGGGGTAGTGAAGGCGAATTGTTTCCTTCTTCTGGGGGAGGTTGAAAAGGAACTGCCTTGTGATGATCAACACGTACTCAGACCAGGGTTTGGCCAGATGTGATAAAATCCCTTTATCTTTACTTTTATGCCTTATGAGACAGTATAGATTGGCTGAAAAAAATAGTGTTTTTCGTTTTTTTGCAAAAACACCTTAGATTTATGTGATTTACGTGATGAAATATTTTGGGCTCCATCCCTACATTATGGCCAGATGTTTACTGCCTTACACAGCATTGACGAAAGCTATACAATACTTATTCATCAGAGTTGAAATTCTCAGAAAGAAAGCTTCTGGCAAATAAACTATTTAAATTTACGATGATAATAGACAGAGTGTGTATACACTTTCCAAGAAGGTCTTTTACCTGGAACTGACCACTGTTTATATTGTTGATGACTTCAAGCTCTCTGACTTGTAACATTCTCCAGCGCTTTGTCCTTACGTGAATAATAGAAGGGTAGGGTGTCAGTGCTTTCTCTTCACACACCTAACATCAGGCCTCAGAGATTCTCAGTCTCTCAAGGATGTTGCTGTTAGAAGTACGTGTTCTTGAATTTTTTTTTTTTTTTTTTTTTTTTTTTTGCGTTATGCGGGCCTCTCACTGTTGTGGCCTTTCCCGCTGCGGAGCACAGGCTCCGGACTCGCAGTCTCAGCGGCCATGGCTCACGGGCCCAGCCGCTTCGCGGCACGTGGGATCTTCCCGGGCCGGGGCACGAACCCGTGTCCCCTGCATCGGCAGGCGGACTCTCAACCATTGCGCCACCAGGGAAGCCCTGTTCTTGATTTTTTATAAGTCACCCACCCCCGCACCATGCGGCATGCGGAGCTTCCCCAATCAGAGATGGAACCCGTGCCCCCTGCAGTGAAAGCTCGGTGTCTTAACCACTGGACTGCCAGGGAAGTCCTTGTGTTCTTGATTTTCAAGGCTCTGTCAAAGAAAGAGCTTTATTATTTATTTACTTATTAATTTCTGTGATAAGAACACAACATGAGGACTTCCCTGGCCGTCCAGTGGTTGAGACTCCGTGCTTCCACTGCAGGGGGCAGGGGTTCTGTCCCTGATGGGGGAACTAAAATCCCACATGCCATGTTGTGTGCCCCCCGCAAAAAATAACACAACATGAAATCTACCCTCTACTTTTGTTTTAAATTGATTAATTTATTATTTGTGTTTTGGCTGTGTTGGGTCTTCGTTGCTGCACGCGGGCTTTCTCTAGTTGTGGCGAGCGGGGGCTACCTTTTGCGGTGCACGGGCTTCTCATTGCGGTGGCTTCTCTTGTTGCGGAGCACAGGCTCTAGGAACACCAGCTTCAGTAGTTGTGGCGCACGGGCTCTAGAGGGCAGTAGTTGTGGCGCACGGGCTGGTGCTCCGCAGCATGTGGGATCTTCCCCGGCCAAGGCTCGAACCCGTGTCCCCTGCATTGGCAGGTGGATTCTTAACCACTGCACCACCAGGGAAGTCCTGACATTTACCCTCTTAACAAAATTTTAAGTGCACAATACAGTTTTGCTGACCGTAAGCACAGTGTTGTACAGCACATCTCTGGAACTTACTCGTCTTGCATAACTGAAACTTTATACCCATTGAGCAGCAACTCGCCATCTCCCCCTCTCTCAGCCCCTGGCACCCACCATTCTGCTCTCTGTTTCTCTGAGTTTGACTGGTTTAGGTTTCTCATGTGAGTGGAATCATGCAGTATTTGTCCTTCTGTGACAAGTTTATAAAATTTTTTTTTTGACTGAACTGTGCTTAACATTTCACCAGGAAAAATTATCTTGTTACTTTTTCTAATATCCCTAATGACCACTCTCAACCCAGAACTCACCAGCCTCACCACATTTTTTATCAGCTATCCATAGGGTGCAGAGGAGATGACTATTCAGAACTTTACGTTCACTTCAGTTATTTCTAACATGATCAAGCTCTAGGTGATAACAAACCAAATCAACCGTCCCCAAGTGGATTTTCTGGTCTAGTATGCAGCAGCAGGATCTAATGGGGAGACCAGAGCTTACCTGGGTTAAAGCAAATTTTTTTTTTAAATAACTGTGCTTAGGGTTTATTTTTATTTCATTTATTTTATTTTACTCTTATTCACTCTTTTTAAAAAAATAAATTTATTTATTTTATGTATTTATTTTTGGCTGCATTGGGTCTTCTTTGCTGTGCGCCGGCTTTCTCTAGTTGCGGCGAGCGGCGGCTACTCTTCGATGCGGTGCGCGGGCTTCTCACTGCGGTGGCTTCTCTTGTTGGGGAGCACAGGCTCTAGGCACGCGGGCTTCAGTAGTTGTGGCACATGGGCTCAGTAGTTGTGGCTCGCGGGCTCTAGAGCGCAGGCTCAGTAGTTGTGGCGCACGGGCTCAGTCGCTCCGCGGCATGTGGGATCTTCCCGGACCAGGGCTTGAACCCGTGTCCCCTGCATTGGCAGGCAGATTCTTAACTACTGTGCCACAAGGGCGGTCCCAAAATAAAGCATTTTGAAAGTTTTAAAAATTGTATACAGTTAAATATGTCTATCTTCTCTTTTACAGCTTCAGGCTTTCCTATTCTTGGTTAAGAACATCTTCCCATATAAAGTGATATGTCAATTATTTCTCAATGAAACTGAAAAAAAATTTTCCTTTATAAAAACAAAGAAGAAAAGAATATCTCCTCCACTCCTGGGTTGTACATGTAGTTTCCTGTACTGTCTTTTAAGATTAAACAAATTTTTTTTTCAGTCTTTAATCCAACTGGGATTTATTTTCATATAAGGTATGATGGAGCCCAGCTTTATTTTCTTCCAGCCAGATAAGTTGTGCCAGTACCACCTATTAAAGAAATCAACCTTTTGCCACGAAACTAAAACACCACCTAAATTGTATACAGAATTCCCATGAATATAGGAATGTATCTCTGGATTCCCCATCCTGTTCTTCCAACTTATTTGACTATCTTTTTGTTGACAACTTATTAAACTGCACTGGTGTAATGCTCAATAAATTTTGAATATCCTTTATGCTTGGAGTTGCTCACACAGCCAAAATTCATTGTCTGGTATCCCTTGCTGCTTGACACACATGGATATGACCTTGCCCCTGCCCAACACTAAGAAAGGAGGGAGGAAACAGGAGGCCTGGGCAGAACCCAGTTGTGGAGGCATGGCCTGCAGCAGCAGCTGAGTCAGGAGTTGCGGTCTGAGCATCCTCACGGGAGCTGGTGGGCGGGTTGTTTCTGCTCCAGCAGACTATGAGGCCAGGTGTTACTCCTGGTAGGTTAAGGGAATCTGGATGTCTTGTGCTTCCTTTTCAGCATAAACTAGCCAGAGGGGATTCTGGGTTTTACAACTAAGAACCCTGATGGATACAAGTCATTTAAAATTTTATTCTTGTAACTGGTATTCATGAGGCGGGTCCCCCTGCCCTCTCTTGCAGCTGCTCGCTACTTTTTCTTACATCAGTTTTTTCAAATTATTTGTTTCCATAGTCTTTGAGGTACTTGAAAAATCTGTTTCCGTCTAACTGGAATTGAACTGAATTTATATATTTGGGAAATATTGATATTTTTGTTTTCCAAATAAAGAATGATGGTTTTTCATTTGTTAGATCATTATTCTGTCCTTCAAAAAGACTACAGTTTTCATTTGGTCTTGTATCTTTCTTGAAACATTTCTTTCTAGATATGGTAGTTATGGAAATTCCCTGGTCATCCCGTGGTCAGGGCTCGGCACTTTCACTGCTGGAGCCCTGGGTTTGATCCCTGGTCAGGGAACTAAGATCCCACAAGCCATGAGGCGTGGGCAAAAAAAAAAAAAAAAAAAAAAAAACCATAGCTCTTCCCTGGTGGCGCAGTGGTTGAGAGTCCGCCTGCCGATGCAGGGGACGCGGGTTCGTGCCCCGGTCCGCGAAGATCCCACATGCCGCGGAGCGGCTGGGCCCGTGAGCCATGGCCGCTGAGCCTGCGCGTCCGGAGCCTGTACTCTGCAACGGGAGAGGCCGCAACAGTGAGAGGCCCGTGTACCGCAAAAAAAAAAAAAAAAATCAGTTTTCGTTGTGATGTAATTGGATTATTTTTTCCATTTCCTCTTCTAGGTGCTTATTCTAGTACATAAAATTCTATTGGTTTTGTGGATCTGCCACTTTAGTGTATTCTTTTCTTAGTGCTCATAAGCTTTTTATTAGAATCTCTTGGGTTTTCTAGGTATGCAAACAGGGAAAAATGATCTCTCTTCTTTGATGTTGTATCAATTTAAATATTTAAAAAAATAGATGGTTTCTATGTTTTTTTAAAAATATTTATTTATTTGGCTGCGCCGGGTCTTGGTTGAGGCACGCAGGATCTTTTGTTGCGGCCTGCAGGATCTAGTTCTCTGACCAGGGATGGAACCCGTGGCCCCTGCATTGGGAGCACGGAGTCTTAACCACTGGACCACCAGGGAAGTCCCAATGTAAGCATTTTTTTAACTGTTCATACCTAAGACAATGTTGACTAGCAAGAAACCCTGCCTTGCTCTGACTCTAATGGATTTGACTTTAGTATTTCACCTACTTCAAGTTTTTAAAATCTAAATTTGGAATAGCTGTTGGATTATCATACTTCTTCAGCTTAGTGTCATGATCATGTACTTTTTCTGCTTTAATCTTGCGATTAAATGAAATGTTAGATTTCCTGATATTATACCTGTTTTATTCTTCCGATAAATTTCTGGATTTTGATTGCTAATAATACAAATGTCCCCCGGTTTCTGGCATTTGGATGCCCCTTTCCTAGTTCCAGTGCTAAGGTAGGTTTTCTTCCATTGTTCATTAATGTGGTCATTTCAGTTTTGATGAGAAATGGAAATAGCTCCAAATTTTCCCGGCAATGTATTTTTTAAATTATTGAAGACAGTTTAGAAGAGAAAGAAATCATTCATAATTCCAGGGTCTTAAGTAGCTAACAGCTCTGGTTGTCCTGCCAATAAACACCCTTGTGGTGTTTTTCAGAATGTCTGCAGCCCCTTCAGCAAACTTCGCAAGGAACCCTTGCCCTAAGGACACACGCTGCTCTTCTGAACCCTGGGGGAAGCTCCTGTCTAGAAAAGAGCCTGGCTATCCTCTTTCCCTGTGGAAAGGCTGCCATGTAAACCGTGCACTACTTAACTCCGAGGGCACTATTCACGTTCAGATTCACTGTGCGTATGCATATTTACTACAATTTCCCACCAGATGTCAGTGGAGTGACTCGAGGAAGCAGCAGCAGCGAGGCTGTCATGACAGCCTTCCAAGACCAGGTTATGTGTTACCTGGGACCCCTACTCAGTTGTGGCCCCGAAAAGCTGTGCCCAGCTGGGCGCCTGAAAGTAGCTATTTTCATCCATGCCTCCACAGCCCGCCCCTACACCCCGCCTCAGTCCTGTTACCTGACAACAAACAGCAAGCTCACCCCCAAGATCCCCTACGGGTAATGTTCTATTTCTTAAGCAGAATGGTGGTTTCAGAGGTGTTCATTTTATTATGCTTTATAATTTATGTACATGTTACATATATTCATTTTGAATGCTTTGATACAATAAATAAAAAAGGAAAGCACACATACAAAAAAGAATGCCATTATCAGGGGGATGACCTTGAATCTGCTTAAAATTTTCTTCAGATTAGCCTATTCATGAACCTCAGTATTGTTAATTAGGTAGGTAGCAAACATCTTACAATGCACCTCATATACCTTTCTTGATGCTAGGATTAGAAATCATTCTGTTAAAGTATTTAGAATAGTTAAAAGTGCCTTTTAATTTTTTAAAGATTACGTTACGCACCAGGGTAACTTCTACTGAAAACTGTTATAGTCTATACTTGCAGTGTAGGTGTGAGAGCAGGCTGCTCAGTTTTTTGAAGCCTCTGGGTCTCTAGGATTTCAAGCAGTCACTGAGTGGCAGAAATTTCTTCCACAATCTACTACATATAAGTTGAAACATTACTAGCTGCAACTCTGAGTAGCATTCGAGATTTAAAATTTTCCGCTCAATCGGAAAAGCTAAAACCTAACCTCAGAAGTGACGCTTGGCTGCAGGATATACACAACGTAGTCAACCCTGTGACAGACCACTAGCTGTTCCTGATATCCACTTCTCTACTGCTTCCTCAGTAATGAATCCTGAAATGTTACTTTGGCCCATGACAGCCCAAGAGAAACACTATGACTTCCCATCCTCCTCTGTAGCTAGTAGGATCAACTGACTTGAGTTTGGGTGGATAAGCCTGTGTGGTGTGAGTAACTTGAAGAAGTGTTCTTAAAGGAAGGGAGCAGAAATGCTGAGAGGAGGTTTCTAGCTAGTGCAGCTGCCTGCAACCGTGACAGGAAAGCCACGTGTTGAGAATGTGGAAGGGCAACACAGAAGGACCTTGGATGCCTGGCCCTGCAGACTGTCAGAGTAGCCCTGGCCTGCTTTCTTGGGCCTGCTTTCTCTCTTTTTTTTTTCTACATGCAAGAGAAATAAACTTCTATATTAAGTCACTATTGTTTAGGACACAGCCATACTAATACGTAATGCCAAATTTGAGTTTAATTTCCTTAATTTAAAAGGTTGATACAAGTGATACACTACACCTGGTGGCAGTTACATCTACTGCTAAGATGATATAAGATGGAAGCTGTTTCCCACAGAGAACACTGTGTCACGAACAGGGACATTTCAAGAGATGTTTCACTCCAAATACTTGACTTGCCAGTGGTAAAGCCTGTAAGTACAACTATGGTTTCAGAGCATCAAGAACATTTGAAACATTTAGAACCTATAGTTTAGAAACATCAAGAACATCAAAAAGTCATTGCCTTTAGACTAGCTTAGGATGCGAAGTGCCCTCCCGTAAGAGAACTGTAAAGAGCAACTTAAATCAAAAATGGTTTGTTTTATTTACAATACTCAATGCATTTTACAAATAACATATTTGCATTCCCTAAGTCTTTTGGAAAGTAATTCCAGTTTGTGCAATGAGCTTATAGGAACGTCTTAAGACATCTGTTAGACATCCTAAATTCTAAATTTTGAAAGATATTTCACACTCTATTAATAGAGGACTGTTTGTAATTAAGAAAAACTAAACTCTGTAGTTAAATATTGCCCTTCAATATCTTTAACCCAAGTACAAACTGGATTAGCCTATGAAATAATACCATTAGATTCAGATGAGTCATTCCCACTGCCCGCCCAATAAAATGCATGCACAAAGTAAACACGGTCAATTACATTAATGACATTTTATTTCAATACTTGTTTTTTGGACTCTCTCAACTATTGTTTTGCTCAATTCAGGATACAGAGAGGTAGGATTCCAATCTGGGGAATTCCTAACCCACTACTCCCTGCTCCAGAACAGGGAAGGATTTTCATTCAGTTAAGTACGGGCAGACAGGTCAGGATGAGAGAGAGTTTTAGTAGTTTCTCTAGGAGGCTTTGTTTGCTAATCAGAACAAGGGTCCCCTCCAGCCCTGACAAAGCCTGAAGGGATCACTTATCTCCCTACTAGTGGTTTGGGGAGCATCTAATCCAAGCCTCCAAAGGACAACAGGCTCCCCTCTCTCCCCTGAATCATTACCTTGATTTTATTGCCTTCTGAGTTTATGTTGGAAAACAGTTCCTCTGTTCAGACGCCAGAAACTGCTTTCATGTCACATAAACAACTTTATGGAACAAGTGAAGAGTGATGAACAATGATACTTTGTGCAAGAGTTTGCATCTCACTCATGTGTAAGAGAATGAACTTACTAATTTTATCACTCATAGCTGCCATCTCTTAAAAGATAAAAATCCATGCCCTAGTTCTTGAGCCAGAGAGAAGGGACAGGTATCTCCATCCTGGATCCACCCCAATTTAGCAGTGCACTTCTCCGTCTCAACGCCGAATCTGCCCTCAAAAGATGGTGTTTCTAACACTGGTGTTGGTGGTTGAATGAGAGATACTAAGCTGGAGAAATAAAGTCCGACATTCGACATAGCCAACACAATTCTAAAATAAAGAAATGGTGAGGTAGAGTTGAGAGAGTTCAATTCAATTTGTTGAGCATAGATCTTTTGGCACATTCTAAAATTACACAGACTCCCTATTCAATTCTCCTTTGTGATACCTTTACAAAGTGCTGCAATGTAGGAATCCTTGGATCTCTTTAGGAAGCATCTATATAAAGCGAACAGAGCACAGTCATTTGAAGAAATCCACTCCTGGCACTTTAGCTTATTTACCCCGATATTGAAGCAAATAAAAACAATGCTATCCATTTGCTGAATTTATTTAAACAAATCAATTTAGAAATATAGAATTAAACAAAACTTCTGACATGTAAACATACTGCCATGTTCCTGAAACAGATGTTAACACCTGATAAAAGTTAATAATCACTTGTTAGGAAAGCTGTCCATTAATAAGGCCAGTCTTCAGCAAAACTAAAAGCATTTTGTTTCTTTAGCTTTCCTAGTGTGACAATGCAATACTATCAAACCACAGTCAAATATAATAAAGACAAGATTGGATGGACAGATCAGTACCATTGGTTACAGCTGTTAAACAGTTTCATTCTTGGCGCCACAGGAAAACAATTAAGCCAATCACATCGAATAAATCATGGCTTTTCTTCTTTATCACAATTCACTAAGTGATGTTAATTATGGTCCTTGTCAAACACGTTTGGTAAAGGCTATTTACAGTGTACATGGCTGAGCATGCACTATTTATAGTTACAAAGATACCTGCCAGTTTATTACAATAGAATTACACAGTGCCTGAAAATGGTGAAACATCTCACACATCATTTAAATCAATACAGTTTCAAGCAGGAAACGTTCCTTATTTGATCACGATTGCAATAATTACATGAAAATTCTTATAAAAACACGAATCCCCTTCAAGAAATTGATGCATATTCTACGCACTACAGGTTAAGGCAGTAAAAAAATGTATTCCTGATAACTGGAGGTCTTGACAATGTCAATTAAAGCTGTCTGACTTTAGTTTTTCATTCTCCATCATATAATCAAAGTTCTGTCTGCATAACTAGTTTGTGAAAGATTTCATTTTTAAAGTCAAAAAAGTATTAGTAATGATGAAGAGTTGGTGCTGGAAAAAAAAGTAATTGCTAGGGAAAGGAAAAAATGTAAGGTGGATTTTGCCTGAAAGTTTTCAAATCATCAACAAGAGCATTATTTGTGAGTCTGAACCTTAAAAGTATAAAACAAATATATAGTTTACCTTTCTTAACTTAAAATATACTGTACTTTGAACAATTCAAGTAAAGTAAGACTATCAAAAATAACTTCATAAGCCATACAAGTGTCAACTGCATTTTGAATGTTTTAAGAACTTTTTAAAAATTGTAAACTAAACCATGACAGTTTAGTTAAACAAACGATAAATGACTTTTTATTTGCACTTGTGATTTCTTTAATACAAATTGCTACCAACAAATATGTAAAGATATGGCAGATTATGCATTTGATCAAAGCACTTTGATTTAAGCATAAAACAGATTCAAATGGTTTAAGTTCCGTGCATAAGATCCAAGAAGCTGCCTACGAATATGTAGGCAACCCTCTCTCTAATCAGAATCCTTTATTCCTCAGCTGCAGATGAGACAGGGCACAATCTGTTGTAAACAGGGCACTGTTGTAAAACCAGGATAATATTCTTAAATTAAGATCGTTCTTGTTAGATTGAAAAGACTTTCCCCAAGTGTCTTCCAATTCTGCTGACCTCTTAATTTCATAAATTAACTTTCCTTTGATTCCATTTTTACGGTGGTTGTGTTCACAGTTTTGTTTTAAAAATTGGTTTAAATTTATATAAAACTCTGTACATGTTCACAAATTATTGCATAAACAGCATAATCTTCAAGACAGTGTTTGCAAACACATGTCCAATTCAGGAAAAAAAACATTCACGTTTCCCGTCTGGCTTTTTTCTTCTTTTTTATTTGTTTGGGAGATTCCCAACTAGTTTCAGACTTGGCTAAAAGGGGGGGGAAAAAAAGAGAGAGAGAGTTAGGAGGACAGTAAATATTGTTCTGTTTCAAAAATATGAAAGTAGTATCAATAAAAACATGCTTTGAGATCCACTAACGATGCCTCACATTTTATGTTTACATTTTCAAGTTCTAGTTACATGTTTTTCAGGATATTTTCTGGCTGCCTTCCTCTTTTCCTTTCTTCTGTATTATTTGGTTTAACGATATGGATATTATTTCACCAGTTTTGACCTAGAAAAACCATTGTTTAAAAGACTCAATCTAAGTAATAAAAGTGAAAGTGGGTAAAATGGACACTAAAGGTAGCTAAAGGGAGAAAAAGAGGTGGAAAAAAAAGGGCACAGAACAATTTGCAGTCTCAAGAACATGTGCACAGAAAAAGGGAGGGACTGGGCAAGTAAGGGCAGGCATAGCCCTCCTCTGTGTATGTCCTTGGCCACCTATTCTTGCCTGAAGTGATTTCAGCTCCCTGGTCCTCCCAACTGAGGTCCACAAGGGTCCAAGGAATCTTCACAAAGGAGGAAAGGGATGCTCTAATAAGTAATCCATTAGACTTTTAAGATAGTAACACTTATAGACAGTACAGAGAACACCAAAAGAACCAAAAATGAGAATTACTTACTCTGTGAAGGAGGCACACTATTTTGCTTAGTATTCGACTTGGATTTATCTGTTTCTTGTAGCATCGGTGGCACTTGGGAAGAGCTCTTGTCAGAATCACTTTTTGATGAAATAACAGATGGCTCGGTAGAAACAGCAGGTGGAAGAGTCTTGATAGGCTATTTTGAAATGAAATTATCTTAGATTTTCATTAAAAATTTCAAATAAAAATAAATATCATAGTAATACAAGAGGCTGTATAGCAGTAATATGAACATGGTTGCCAAATAATTTATCAGCAGAAGCGCTACAACTCATGCCTGCCCTCTAGTGACACATAACCAAATAAGTCTTTATTTACAATATCCACAAATACAGGTTGGGATAAAAATGGATAAATGTGTAAAATCACAAGATGTTTACTGAATTTCACATGAGTGAATAATTCCATTTTCATTAACTTTTACATTTTTCTTTTTCATTACAAGTAACAGGATTTTTTTATGTTTTGGTATTCAATGCTTCTGCCCACTTCCCACTAACTCTCACCTCCTCAAAACCTTTTCATGTGAAGGCAAAAAGAAAATAGCAAATTTCTGAACTACCAGTAGGTGATATTCCCTTTTGTTCTTCTCAAGAGTTAGAGATATCTCAAACTGCAGCAGCAATAGGTTCAGTTTCCTCCCCAAGGAAAAAGATGGCCTCAGATACAGCAGACTATGGCTACTAGAGTCTTATCTATTAAAGCAACTAGTAAAACTCAGGTCCAAATCGTCAGTTTTATTGAGTCTGGTAGTGAAGTCATAATGCGTAGGGCCTGAACTCTTGAATCTTCCTTCTCCTCTGCAACCTCTGAGCAGAGAGGTAAACTAACTGTTTTGCCTGAATGAGGCCTGACTGTTAATGAATGTTCAGGACAGGTAACAACAGAAACTCCAACACCTACAGTGCCTTGAGGCTGTAACAGATGAGTAAGAGATCATCTCACCCTTTAGCTCTACCTGTGATGATTATTTTGAATACAGAAACAAGGGTAAGTCATGCTTCTCTTGCCCCTTGTTCTTCCAGGCTCCATGGGTTCAAGAAAGCACAACGGGAAAGGAAACAAGAGGCAGGTGTGCACCCAGGTAACTACTAGAATTCCTTCTTCCTATCTCAGGTATCTGAAGCTGCATTTATGTTGCTTGGTTCAACTTTAATAATGTTTCCTGTATTTATTTCATACCCAAAAGTTCAGTACTCATTTTAAATCTCTTTCCCCCCCATTCTCTCACTTACCTATATTAAATCACAGAAGGACTCAAATATCCTTTACAAGATGGCTTCTGAAAATGACTTATTAAGTAAAACATCAAAATGTCATGTGACCCTTTGCAGTCTTACTATTAAATTTATGTATGTATTTTTAAAAAAATTAGTTTATTTATATATTTTTGGCCGCGCTGGGTCTTCGTTGCTGCACGTGGGCTTTCTCTAGTTGCGGTGAGCGGGGGCTACTCTTCATTGTGGTGCGCGGGCTTCTCATTGCAGTGGCTTCTCTTGTTGTGGAGCACGGGCTCTAGGTACGGGAGCTCTAGAGCGTAGGCTCAGTAGTTGTGGCTCACGGGCTTAGCTGCTCTGCGGCATGTGGGATCTTCCCGGACTAGGGCTCGAACCCGTGTCCCCTGCATTGGCAGGCGGATTCTTAACCACTGCGCTATGAGGGAAGTCCTATGTATGTATTGAGACTGCATTCTTTTATGTCAAAATACTCTCAGGAAATTAAAAGCATCAAGTCCAAATAGGAAGTATGGTTAAGATTTTTAGTACCAGACTGTTACAAATTCTTTCTCTTAACAGTAATTCAGGTTCTTGTGTAAAGCTGTCTCATTAAATATGTAGCCTCCATAGAGGCAGAGATTTTTTTGTCTGCTTTGTTCTTTGATGTGTCCCCAGAACCTTAACTAGTGTGTGGCACTGTGGTAGGTTCTCAATACATTTTTTGAATGAGTATATAAACGAACCATGCAGAATTTCATGGTCATTCATATTTCTTATATTTCTATATGATATAACTTACCAAATTAGAAATCAGACTTTTAAAGAGCTATGGTCTTTGTGTCACTGGTCTAGACCTTTTGTAAAATGGTCCCTTCTGACATATCAAAATTTTCCACAGAGGCACACAGTTCAAGATACTGTCAGCAAATTTTAAACAAATGCTACATTCTGAGAGGTCAGACCATAGTCGTTTTATATTATGTGCATGCTTTTGGGAAAGTGGAACCAGTCACATTTTCTGTAAGCCATCTATCCCTTGTATGCCTAGATATTTAAGAAAAAAATACAGTCTAGTGGTTCTCTCTAGTTTTGCATCTGATAGTTATGGGACTTGGGCCAACTTATTCAACTTCTCTAAACTCATTTATATAATGGGTTGTACCTTTCTTGTGGGGTTGTTGTAAGGGCAATTTGGTGTATTTAAAATGTTTAGCATGGGCCTCCATAAAATATTACTATTACTACAATTCTCAAGTCATCAAAATTTTATTCCTTACATATCAGAAAGTTACCTGGCTATTTTTTTTTTTTTTTTTTTTTACGGTACGCGGGCCTCTCACTGTTGTGGTCTCTCCCGTTGTGGAGCACAGGCTCCGGACGCGCAGGCTCAGCGGCCATGGCTCGCGGGCCCAGCCGCTCCGCGGCATGTGGGATCTTCCCGGATCAGGGCACGAACCCACGTCCCCTGCATCGGCAGGCGGACTCTCAACCACTGCGCCACCAGAGAAGCCCTACCTGGCTATTTTTGATGAGCGCTTCAGCTGGATCACTAGTGCTTATGGTCTTCAAAGAAAAAGCTTTTTCCTGTTTTGCACGGACCTTAGAGGTATTCACTGGGAGCTCTTCTCTAATCTCTTTTTCTAATTCTTCTGTGTCCTACAGAGAAAAGTAGTGCATTAGATGATACAAATCACTCATTTTTTTACTAATTAAAATCTATTTGGTTTATAGTACTACTGTCCAGAAGATATTCCAAGAAGATAATTTTATTTCAGAAACTGCCCAAATGGCTTAAAAGAGCATAAAAAAAATAATTATTCAAAGACTTTTAACCATAGGTACATATGGAATATACGTTCATCATCCCTGCTTTCCTCAGGGATTTAAATCAACTGTGAATTAAAAAACAACACACTCATGTCCCCAAATGGGAACCATTTAATTTACTAAACCAAACAAGTATTTTTTTCCTTTTATAAAAAGTACACGGGGAATTAGGTGCTACTTTAAGACTTTAGAAATAGCATTTCACTTAATGATTTCTTCAAGGAATGAAATATTTATACATAAGTGCATTTTCTAGATAAATTAAGCTTACATAGTAGAAAGGACACAGATAGGAATTTCAGTTTTGGCCATGCCACAACCTAGCTAAGTCAAGGACAAATGCTTACGTCAAGGACAAATCTTTGATTTCCCCAAACTGCAGTTTCCTCAACTGTAAAATAAAATTTGTGTAGATAATTTTTATGGTCTTTTCCAAGTTTGAACATTTCCATTCTTAGGTCTTCAAACTTTTTAAAAGACATTACATGCTTAGGTATGTGAGGTAAGTATGAATTAGAATATATTAAATAGGACTATCATTGTGAATGGTAAGGAAAAAAAAAATTCCAAAACGTAATCATTTATGCATAGGCTACTCTGTGCTATGTACTTTACACAGAACTTCACGGATATCTCATTTAATTCTCAAAACAATCTATGCAGTTAAGGAACTTGTGCAAAATACAACAAACAAACAAAAAACAACTCAGTAAATGGCAGAACTAAAATGTGAATACAGATCTGACTCTAAAACCTGTATACTTATTCACTATATTTAAAAAACAGATCAAACAATTTTTAAAAAGGAATATCAGAATACCAAAGGAACTTTCACAATTTAATGACCTTTGCCAATTAATCTGAAATTTAAGGAATACATCTACCCCACAAAATTTCTTTTAAAAGGAACTCACCTAATCTACAAGTCAGAAAAGCAGTATTAGTAAAGTCCATAGTATGAATCACAGAAATCCAGAAAAAGTTTGGCTAAATGGATTTCAGACAGTATTACTAAACAAAGTATGCCTATCAATAACACTTCTCATCAGCTAGTTCAGCTAACAAGAAAAGCACACCTACTGTATAGTTTTTGTTTTTATGCCCATTGATCTTAGTTATGTTAACCTTAATGCCCATCTATTATTACTGAGAAAAAACTAATACTGATAATGGAATGGTATCATTTATGAAGGGTTGTGCTCCCCACAACAAAAAAGAACTGAACACATACTTCTTTAAAAAGTCACGCTGAAACTTTTTCCAAATAGAATAAGTAGGAAAATTACTATGTAGCCTATCCTCTAGAAATTCTGGTTATCTCCTACATTTAAAGGAATGAAAACAATTAGCCACATGGTTGTAAGTAAGAAATAAGATTTTCATAAGTTGTAATGTAATAGTGATAATGCTTTCAAAAACAAATCCATGCATATTTCCAGTAATCTAGTACATTTGAAATTAAAATCTTTGTTTTCATCTATATAATGATCTAAAAATACTTTCCCAGATAGGAAAAACCAAAGAAAAGAAAAGGAAAATGTAGGAGTGATATAAATAGAAAGTTTCTGTTAGAAGCCAAAAAATCAGGAAAGGATACCAAGTCGAACAGCCAGCAAACTCAAAGTCAAGGGAAAGACTCCAATTGTTATGCACATGGTTCTTCTAAATGTGCTAAAATTCTAATTTGCTGAATTCCATTACTCAAAGAATTTCTGTATGTGTGAAATACTGTACCCCCTGTTCCATTTCATCATAATATAAACTAAAATGCATCTAATTTAGAATTTTAGTTATTTGCTTTTGGTTTATACCTTTGATATTTTCTTTAGAGCAATAACATTTTTATTACAGTATGACACATAAAATGTTTAAAACATTCTATGACTTTTCAAATGCTTCTCAAGTAAATTTGATGTCTCACATGGTGTCTTTATATCTCTACATTTTCTCAGCATCTGCAAATTATCTTTTCACAAGTCAGCAGTAGGTGCTTAATGAATGATGTCTGTTGTTTCATACTTTACCTGTGCAGGAGAGTTATCTTCACCTTGCTTCTTCTTTTTCTTTTTCTTCTTTTTAGATTTCCCTGTTGGAAGAGCTCCCTCTCCCTTTTCTTTATCTTCATCTGAAACCTGATTTTAAAAGCAAAAATACTGAAGTGAACCAACTGGTTAAGTTTTCATTATTCAGAAAATTATTATGAAATAATTCATTAGGTGCAGTCTTTTTCTCCCAAATTCTAAATAAGAATTAGTAACAATAAAACTGATCTGAAATCACATACTCAAAAAATAACAAAAGTGCATGGAACTTCACTCTTCTATTACGATAAACCTCTTTTTCTTACATCTTTCATCACTCACTACATGATCAATTAGACAGCTGTGTAAACCTTGGTTTTTAAAAACTCGTTTCTTAGGTAATTCATTTTATTTAAACACAGAACTATTTGCATTAAAACTGAACTTGACCCTGTTAAGAGAATGGCAAGCTACAGAGTAGGAGAAAATATTTGTAAACCACATATCCAACAAAGGACTTGTATCTAGATTATATAAAAAAACACTCAAAATTCAACAATAAACAAATAAACAATCCAATCAGAAAGTGTGCAAAAGATACAACAGATATTTCACAAAAGACATTAGAAATGTTCCGTATCTTGACCATGTCAATGCCAATGTCCTGGTTTTGACACTGTACTACACTTTTGCAAGATGTTACCATTGGGGGACACTGGGTAAAGGGTACAAGGGATTTTTCTGCATTATTTCTTACAAGTACATGTGACTCTGGGACTTCCCTGCTGGTCCAGTGGGTAAGACTCCGTGCTCCCAATGCAGGGGCCCTGAGTTCGATCCCTGGTCGGGGAACTAAATCCCACATGCAGGCCACAACTAAGAGGTAGCATGCCGCAACCAAGAAGGCTGCATGCGGCAACTCTGAGCCCACATGCCTCAATGAAGACCCAGCGCAGCCAAAATAAATAAATAAATAAATAAAATATTTTAAAAAGTACATGTGACTCTATAATTACCTCAAAAGAAAAGGCTTAATTAAAAAAATTGAATTTGAGAAGGAATGTCATTGAAAATAATATTCTGCATGACAAGAATAGCAAATTAGAATTGTTAAATTAGTATGAATGATATTTCTTCACACATACCATATAGCTGAGTTTTCTATGGAAAAGTGCTTTTAGATTATTCTGTACAGATGACAGCCAAGATTCTTAGACTCTACTTAACGGGAGAGATGATATAGCTAACTTGCTATTTCTCTGCTCAGCACCATAGTCATTAGGATAATTTTGGAGGTCTCATGAACCATCAAATAGTTTACAGAAATTACTAGCAGATGGAAAAACAAAACCAAACCAAATCCTGCACAAATCCTGCTAAACTTAGCTAAGAGACTTTCAGTCCAAGTTGGCTGCTAGTTGTGGAGAAACTTCCACAGAAGTTTTTACCATAGGCTCACAATGATTAAAATGTCATATGAAAAGATGCATCCTCTGAAGGATATTCAGGTCACAAGAACTCTGGTCAGTCTGCTTCTCAGCCAATTTATAATCCATCCATACTGTCTATGGCTGCTTTTGCACTAATGCATGGCCCTTTAAATAAAAGTTTGCTGACCCCTGCACTAAAATCTCTCCTATCATTAAAATACAAACGACCCCAACAAAACCCTTCATCTTACTACAGTTTGCTATTATCCACTACTTCTCCTCCATCCATACCCAAACTTGCTTAAGAAAAAAAATCTTAAAAAAAATTTTTATTTATTTATTTGGCTGCACCAGGTTTTAGTTGCAGCATGAGGGATCTAGTTCCCTAAGCAGAGATTGAACCCGGGCCCCCTGCATAGGGAGCACGGAGGCTTACCCACTGGACCACCAGGGAAGTCCCAAGAAAAAAATACCTTATTATTTTTTAACCATCATTTTACTCAACTTACTCCGACTGGCTAGTAGTCCAAGGTTTCTAATCAAACTGCTCTAAATTACCAGAGAACAAATGTCTCAGCCTCTGTGTCCCAGAACTCTCCTCCCTCAGTTTCTTTCATGGGTTAAAAGTTGGGAGTTCCCCAGATTTCTATGCTCATTACATTGCTCTTTTCAACTCTATAAAATTTTCTACACATTTCACTCACCCTCAAAGTTTTAACAACCATATACTAATTACTTCCAAATACAAATCTTTTCCCAAAGCTTTAACCTGTTGCAACCAACTTTTCTTAGGCATATCTACAAAATACCTTACATCTAACACATCCCAAACTGAACCAACCATCTGCCCCCAATTAACTAGCTTTTGCTTTCTCTGTTGGAAGCACCACTTTCACCATCCCAGTTACCTAAGCTACAATTCTGGGAGTCATTTTTTTTTGTTTTTTTTTAAGAACAATTTTTTTAAAAAAAATTAATTAATTATTTATTTTTTGGCTGCACTGGGTCTTCATTGCTGTGCATGGCTTTCTCTAGTTGCGGTGAGCAGGGGCTACTCTTCATTGTGGTGCGCGGTCTTCTCTTTGTGGTGGCTTCTCTTGTTGTGGAGCATGGACTCTAGGCGCACGGGCTCAGTGGTTGCAGTATGTGGGCTCTAGAGCGCGGGCTCTAGAGCACAGGCTCAGTAGTTGTGGCAGATGGGCTTAGTTGCTCTGCGGCATGTGGGATCTTCCTGGACCAGGGCTCGAACCCATGTCTCCTGCATTGGCAGGCGGGAAATCCAAGGTTTTAAACATGACATTCAAGGGCTTGTAGAACCTGGTTTCTGCTTCCCTTTCCAGTCTCATTTCTGATCACTCTTTGCTACACATTCTGCTTTAACCTCTGGGATGCCTTTGCTAAAACGCCGAAGTGCTTCCATAATACCTAACACATTATAACATTACTTTTATCTTCCAATGTGCCTGTCTCCCTCCTCTCCTCCCTAACTAGACTGTAGGCTCCTCGAAGGCAGTAATTGTGTCTTGTTTCTCTACTAGCACAATATCTGACCCATGGCAGATGCAATTAATGTCTGTTGAATAATAATGGCCCTAGTATCTTCAGAGCCTCTTTGACTTTTCACCCTTCTTTCTATAACCAACCAGTAGAAAAGTTCTATCAGTAGCTTAATGACTCTTGTAAATAACCACTTCCATTTATTTTTCAAAGCTATCAACTTAGTTCATTATCTCCTCCTGATTCATGAAATCAAAATAGTATAAAATAGCCTCCCAAACCAGTCTTCTCATTTTTGCTATATCCAGCCTAATTTTTCTTTTTCAAAAAATTTATTTATTTAGGCTGTGCCAGGTCTTAGTTGTGGCACACAGGATCTTCGTTGCAGCACGCAGGATCTTTTTTAGTTGCGGCATGAGTGATCTTTTTATTTTTATTTATTTATTTGTTTGTTTGTTTGGCTGGCTGTGTTGGGTCTTAGTTGCGGCATGCGGGATCTTTGTTGCTGTGTGCAGGATCTTCGTTGTGGCACATGGGATCTTTTTTTAGTTGTGGCATGCGGGATCTTTAGTTGTGGCATTTGAACTCTTAGTTGCGGCATGTGGGATCTAGTTCCCTGACTAGGGATTGAACCTGGGCCCCTTGCATTGGGAGTGTGGAGTCTTAGCTACTGGACCACCAGGGAAGTCGCGGCATGCGGGATCTTTTAGTTGCAGCATGAGGGCTCTTAGCTGCAGCAAGCAAGCAGGATTCTAGTTCCCCAACCAGGGATCAAACCCCGGCCTCCGGCACTGGGAGCTTGGAGTCGTACCCACTGGACCACCAGGGAAGCTCCCAGCCTAATTTTTCTAACCCTAGCAATGATTAGGTTATCCCTAGTTTAAAAGCTGTCAGTAGGTTCTCATTACTTCTAGAATTCCATAAAAATGTGGCAAGGTATATATACCACTCATTTCATCTATTTATTCATTTACTGAATGTGAATCATGTTTTGTAGCTCTAGTTTATAGAGTTACAAAATTAAAACTTCACGGTCCCTTTCTTTAAGGAATGAAGCCTAGAAAGGGAGACTGACGTACAAACAATTGATCCTACCACCAATTGATTCCACACGTGTATTATACCTCTTCACCAAACATGTTACTTTCCTGCCTTGGTCCCTTTTTCATAAGGTTCTCAGTCTTATCTTGCTATGAAGCTTTCCTTAATTTTTCATTGAGAACCAATCTACTCTTCTCTAAACACACTAAAAGTTGGTAGGCTGTTATAATAATTCTGATGAGGACAGGAATTGTGCGTCTTTTTTCTTATCAGTATATAATAGTGCTTTCCACATAGTAGAATCCTCAATAATTTGTGGAAAGAAGAAACAGTAATGGAGAGAAGGCATGTGGACATAAGATGACTGAAGCAAATATGATTAGAATGTCTCTCTGAAGCAACTCTACCCCTGGATATATTTGTAATACAGAATGTAACCCTTAATAATTCCAATACAGTTGGTTGCTTAGAGAAATAAACACCCACTAATCCCTTTACTCACTTTTTGATCATCAGGAATTGGTTCCTGGGACTTTTGAAGTGAAGCTCTTTCTTCATCTACCCAATTTCCCCACTCTTCTGCTGGCGCATTCCAATCAGAGCTGGGATCAGCAGAAGACATACCATCTAAAATTTAACAGTGTCAATTAGGTATCTGTCACTTCTGCCAAAAACTAAATGCAAAACCCCAAATTCCTTATGTTGAACTAAGCTGTAATTTTAAACTACTGCTCTTCTTCCTCCCAAGTACATTTTAAGGGCTAGGAAAAATACCCAATAACATGACGGTAAAAACCTTTACCCAACTTCTGCTGGGCACATTATATGACTAGATGGAATGTCTAAGAAACTCCAGAAAACTTATGAATTAACCATTTATTCCACTCTCGCTACTTCCTTTATTATCAAAGGAAGTTTATCCCCTGAATTTGCTTTCTTTTCACTGTTTATGTGTAACTTCATCTAGGACTTGGTCATTTTTTCTGATTTGTCCCCTCAGGGTGTAAAATGAGTCACTCTCTAACAGCAGTGCCGAAATCACGCTCTTCCCTCCTTGTGAACTGTTTAACATTAGGTTCTTCTTCAAATTCACCAAGTCATGCACAATAGTCAACCTCTTCTTTTTCTCCTCTTTTTAAAAAAATACTTTACCTTCTTATATTTTTTCAGATTATTCAATGCTACTTTTATCTTTCCAAAATATATGAGTCACTTTCAGGGCTTCTATCACCCTCTTCTCAAGAAAAAAAAATTTTTTTTTTTTGAAGAATAAATTTCTAATCTAGACTTCCAAATTCTTTCACGCTAGGAAGCACTGAATTTTTACCTCCTTTGGGAAGCTATCACTGGCTTATTCTAAAAGAGAAAAACAATCTTTGGCTTTACCCTGGTTAGATAAGTAGCTCTCAAAATTAATTCTTCCCTCCTCTCCCTGGACATCATACACATCCATATATACACCTATAATAACTACTTAATGTTAACATAACAGAACTTAGACTTTATTTCTAAATGGTTAACAAGTCATTCTAACATTGCTCTTTATTGAAAAAAAATCCAACCTTTCCCCAATTAATGCCAAATGCTACTTTTATGAAATATTAAATTCTTAAATATACACTTCAGTCCATTTCTGGAATTTCTGTTCCATTCATCTATTCCTGTCATACAAAATATAACTTGTAATATATTTTATTATCTAGAACAACAAATCTGCCTGCATTACTCTTATCTTCTTCACTATTCTTATTTTTCCACATGAATTCTATTATTTTTGTTTAGAGGGGAGGTATTTTTATATGACCTCATGAAGACTTAAAAAAAAATCTGTGTTTTGGATAAATATATTGTGATCTGGGAAAATGCTCATAGAATAAAAATCATAGACAAAACTGCCTGTGCAACATGATCCCAAATTTATAAGAAGAAGAGACAAAAGAAAAGAATACATTAATAATAGATACATCTTAACAACGGAGTTACAGGAATTTCATCTTATTAAGTACTTACTAAATACTAGAACTTGAGCTAGACAGATAACAGAGGTACAAAAATGAGTATGAAATAATCCCTCCCCACATGGAGCTCGCAGTCTGTCTACTCAGGGATGAAGATAAGTAAGTACAACAATTAAGTACAGAGTGACAGATTCTGTCATGGGAAGTGCGAAAAGGGAGAAGAGGGGCTAAACCAGTAGAGGATGGGGAGAGACTGAAAACATCATAAGCAAGAATTTATGGTCCAGCAGAGGAAAAACATGGAGTGATTACAAGTGTGAAATGTGTTACAAAAAAGGAAGTTCCTTCATATATTTCTAAATTTACTACCATGAGCAGGTATCCAGAGCCAGTATTACACAGTAACAGCATAGAGGTTAAGAGCATGGACCTTAGAATCAAACAGACCTATATCTGAATATTGCTCTACCATTTAATAACTATGTGATTTTGGTCAAATGTCTCAATCTTAATTGGCTATGTACCAACTTCATAGGATTGTTGAAAGGATTATATTAGATACATGTAAAGCAGTTCATAGCAATGCAGTAAATGCTCAATAAATGGTACCTACTGCTTTTAATATATCACTGATGACATTAACGATAGAAAGACAGTTTCTAAGCTATCAGGCATACACAATTAAGAATTTATTTCTCCCAATCCTGATAAATCTCTCAATAAGATACACTTGGTTATGTTTTAATGCAGAAGTCATTTTTATAAGTAAATATGTATGTAGTATGTGACCTCCCGGACTAGTAGTATAGGACTTCCCTGGTGGTCCAGTGGGTAAGACTGTGCTCCCAATGCAGGGAGCCCAGGTTCGATCCTTGGTCGGGGAACTAGATCCCGCATGCATGCCGCAACTAAGAGTTCACATGCCACAACTAAGAAGTCCACATCCTGCAATTAAAGATCCCGCATGCCGCAAGGAAGATCCCGAGTGCTGCAACTAAGACCCAGCACAGACCAAAAAAAAAAAAAAAAAAAGTATCTAGTAGATGTCTGGAACCAATTGCTCATCTTACACCAAGCATTCATTAAAAATATTATTAGGAGATTTGAATGCCAAAGCTGTCAACTGTTTTGCTTAAACCTCACAAATAAGAAACCCAGATTTGGAAAATTGCTGTCCATAAGCCAGGTCACTTAGGGATTCCTGTCGGAAAAAAAACTTTATTTTGTCAAAAAAAAAAAAAGTTTAAGTGAATGGGCACTATTTAACATATAAACTCTTTTCTTAATAAATACGGTGGTGGTGGGGGGTGAGGGATAAAAATCTAGTAAAGTACTCGGTAAAATCATCTTTTTTTGTAAAAGGCTTAGACAGCCATAAAGTTTGAGGAGTAACTGTAGTCTATGTTTCAACTTCTATCAGAACATTAATAGAAGCATAAATCTCTACAGGCTTTATAAAGCTTTATTGTGATTTTTCCATGTTTACTGATTTCAGGTTGGTTTTTATATAATTTTTAAATTAACTGGGATCAAATAAAACTACTCCCCCCAACCCTCCCACCGCCCCTCACCCCCGACCTGTGGGATTTTAGTTCCCCAACCAGGGATCTAACTGGGGCCCTTGGCAGTGAAAGTGCAGAGTCCTAACCAGGGAATTCCCCAAATAAAACTACTTTAAAACAACAGATCAATCAACTAAGCCTAAAAATTGTCACCAGGAGACAACGCATAATTCTTAAGGTTCATGGGCCTAATGAACCTTAGTTTATTAGCACCAAGTATACATATACTTGGTGCTAATAATCTTAGTTTCCTTGAAACTATGTAGTACAGTTTCATTCATAGCATAGTTCCCTCCATTTATAGAGTAATTTCTCATTTCTTAAAATTCTCCCATTAGTTTGCCAAAGTCTTTCCAAAGAGTTTTATATTAGCTGTCTTTTCAAAATGGTAAGGAATTTGTCTCTCTATTGAATTTGCTTGTGAAATAATGTTTTAGGTTTAAGCATCCCGTAGCTATTTTCCTTTTTATCTCAGTAAGAAAATGGTTGTCAGCTGTTTCTGGTCAGAACTTAATTCAGCATTAACTTTAATAAAATAAAACAAATATGTTAGAAAGAATTTCTCTAGTGTTTAAACAGACAATTTACAAATTAACCCCACTGAGTAGACTAATTATGCTCCTAGAAGAATATCATCAATAGCATCACAGCACTTACTGAATATTTACAATGTATCAGGCAGTGTTCTAAGGGCTTTATAAGTATTATGTCACTTAATCCTCTCAACAAGTCTGTGAGGGAAGAAATATTATATTTACAGATGATGAAACTGAAGCACAGAAAAACAATGAAGCTAAGATTCGAACCCAGGTAGTCTGTCCTCAAAGCCCATGCTCTCAACCCATTCACTATGCTGCCGTTAATTCTTTCACTCTGGTGTGCCAACAAAAACAAAATTCTATTCAACATCTGACTTTTTACAGGGGTTATGACGATATTGTTCCTTTATGATCAAGATAATTGAATGATTAACATCTGTCTTTAAAAAACATTACCTTCTGTACTTTAGCATCTTTAACTTTATTAAACAATTTTTTTTGGTCTCAATGCGTGGCATTCGGGATCTTAGTTCCCCAACCAGGGATCAAACCTGTGCCCCCTCCAGTGGGAGCGCAGAGTCTTACCCACTGGACTGCCAGGGAAGTTCCAGCATCTTAACTTTATATTCAAGTGCTTGGGTAAATTCAATGCCTTTCTGCTAGATAATGATGTTTATGCCTCAAACCAGAGGGTCAATATATTAATCGTATCACATTGTTAAATGTAAAGATAGTATATATATACTTTGTGGATTAGTAATCTCAAATACTTCATGCATTCTATAAATTTAGAAGGAATAACTAAATTCACTGAGTACCAAAATTAGCGACATTAAAGAAGATAACACAAAAAATAAAATTCACAGAGAAAATGAGGTTAAAGAGTAACTTTGGACTGAAAAGACTGCCAATACAGCATAACAAACAAAAAAGGCGGTCTGATACTTATTACTTAAGTACAGAGTCCCATGGATATGTTTATTTCAGTCTCTTATTTATCAGCCAATTGTGTTTTTCATTATCACAAGAATAAAAAGATAAAAGTAGAGCTATTCTTTCCAAGCAGGGAAGCCTAGAGCCCTGTTTGCTCCATTTTCCTCAGCTTCAACCCACAGCTGCCCAAGACAACTCAGTGCTATTTTCTTACAATCACTCCTCAATTCTATTTTGCATATAGCAGATCATTCTTCCCGAAGTACAGACTGTTTCCTCCCCCGCCCCCCACAAAACAGTGCTTCACATCCTTGTAATACTTTGTATTTATCTGATACTTTATAATTGTCAAAGAGCTTTCATGTTCACTCCCTCATTAAAACCTCATAACACTCTATGGAAGTAGATATGAAAGATTATTTGCTCTGTTTCACAGGTCAATTAATCTAGATTCCAAGATAAGTGACAAAGTCCAAGACATATGAGGTACTATGTTTTAAAGTCAGGACTAGAACTAGGATCTACCTTCTAAACTAGTACTCTGACCCTTGGCTCCCTAATACTTAGCCAGCAATTCAAGGCTTTTCACAATATGGTCCTTCCTAATATACCTTTCCAACCTCACCTCCCTCAACTGTGCTTCAACGAATCTAACAGAGACTAGTCTAAGACTAATCTTTGGATTGTGTTGCAAGCATACCTTCATGATTACAATCATCATCGAGGTTGTACCATGCAGTGGTTAAGAACATGAACTCTGGGGGCCAGACTACCAAAGTTTGATACTAGCTCTTCCACTTAACTGTGTGGCTGGGGAAAATTAGATAACTTTTCTTTACCTCAGTTTCTTCAACTGGAAAGTGTGGGAAAAAAAAATACCTACCTCACAGAATTGTACTAAACAAGCTAATAATATGCATAAGACTTAAACCATCTAGATCACTGCCTGGCACAGTCAGGTGTTTGATTTTATTATCATTAGTACTATTGAACACCTGTGTATAAAAAACTGCACTAGGTACTGAGGATAAGGAAAGTCCTGTTTCCAGAGGGTTTTAAATTCTAACATTTAAGGTTGTGGGGAAAAAGAAAAATTTTTTTTTTTTTTTAAATGAAGATGGTATGAACTTTCTGAACATAAAAACCATATTCTTCCTTTTCCCTTCCTCTTTTTTTGTGACTCTTGCCTTTAACTTTCCTATGCTTCTACTGGAAATGAGACTAAGAAAATGGTTTTCTACCAATATAAAAACGTGCATACCTCATGAATTCAAAGCCATTCCTGTATATTCTATTTACTCTATTATATTAAAACTAGGAAAAGAAATAGAACATTCATTTAAAACAATTTAAAAACTAGACAAACTACAGAGCAATTGTAAGAAAACTTCATGTTTAAATATTGCCTCAATCATGAAAAGTGAATTTAGTTTTAATTCTACAGGTATTCAATAGTCAGTTTACAAGTAGTATACATTTGGTATTAAACTATATTACTATGACCTAAAAGGTGAAAAATTAGGATTAAAATTAAAACATAAAGCATGAATTAGGGTGTTAGAAAGAAAATTCTGAAAACAAAAACAAAAATAAACTGATAATTTTTAAAAGGACATACTTAACCCAGACCATTCATCATCGATATATGGTTGATTACGGCTAACATCCCACTGATAATCAGAAGTGGTAGACTGAGAAACTGGCTCAGCAGTAGACCCTTAAATGAAAACGAATGCAATAAAATTAAAAATGGAATTTTCTAATGATGTTTCATAACAATAGTTCTATACTTTGCACACGAAGACTTAATTATTTTTTATTTCTCCTAAAAGGAAAACTGCAGACATCAGAAAAAGAGTTAAGATAAAGAAAAGCAGAATTGAGGGTAACTTTAGATTAAGCACGATAATCACTGGATTGAATTCACTGATCAGAAATATATTTTTTCCCTAGTACCAATCCCTTAGATTTTGTCCTTTATAATATATACTTCAAACTAGGTATCTACAAATTTCAAGAAGTCAAAGAAAAGTTGTTTTATTTTTCTTCTTCATGAAAAATAATAAAGCATAAAAGAAATACTGGAAATTTCAGGGTATGCCTCTATCCTTAGAACCCTGAAGGACACAACTAGAAAATGTCTGAGCTTGCTAGAACCTTCTGCCTAAGAAAAAATAAAAGAAATAGATGACTATCTAGAGAGGTAAGGCAGAAAGAAGCCAAAGAGAATAAGACAGTTGTGCTGGTGGTTTAGAGACCAAGGTAAGTTCAAGTGCACTTAAAAGCAAGAGAATATTATCTTCTAAATTTTTTCTGTTTTTACTTTTTTAGGAGGTGGGGAATAGGTGGGGTGAGTGGGGTCACACAGTCCTTTAGCAATATGATGAAAGCTGTGGTTGGACTACTGTCCAGGACTTACACAAAGTTTTGCATATAAATTAAAGGATGCCAGGTCAAAAATCCTTGGCTCTATAGCCATAAATTCGTTTTAGAATAGAAATGTAAAGCAGTGGTTTTCCATCAGGGATTTATATACCCCAGACCTTCTGAATCAGAATTTGCACATGTTTTGGAGTCCTTCTTAGGTGACTGTGATATTCACTTTGCATTCAGAGCCACTGATAAAGGGTTAAGAAGAATACCTGTTAGTATAAAAGACACTTCCCCTCACAAAAGTCCTTACTCACTTATAAATTTTCACTTGGTTATAGATGATCTTACTAGCCTTCCACTGATATGCTTGAAATATACTCAAAACAGTTATATATTTTAAATATAAATTTTGACAAATGGAGTAACCCTATAAAATTCATATATAAATAGCACATTAGCTGCTTAGAAAGACTACAGTAACTTTGTTGCTATTTCTTTAGCAGCTTTCTCTGAATATATGAATAGAATAGCATTTGTGTTGTACAAAGTCACCAAATGAAGGAAGAAATTAACTTGTACCTCTGGAACTAAAATGTAGCCTATGAGACCAAAGGTTGGCAAACTACAACTCATAGGCCAGATCTAACCATCCCTTTTTTGTATGGCCCATGAACCAAGAACAGTTTTTATATTTTTAAATGGTTGAAAAAAAAATCAAAAGAACAATATTTCAGAACCAGACACACTCATTTGGTTTATGTATTGCCTCTAGCTGCTTTACTGCTACAATGGCAGAATTAAGTAGTTGCAACAGAAGACGGTATGGCCCACAAAGCCTAAAATATTTGCTATTGGGCCCTTTACAGAAGAAGTTTGCTGACCTCTATTCTAGACTAGGTGACTCCAGACACTGTGGAACTACAAGATTAGTACTGGGTCCATGAATTCTAACGTGAACTAAACATTACAAAACTAAATGTGTCCCATGTTTATGTAGTATTTGTTAAGTATATATAGCATCTATATTATTAATAAAAGGCATATCCATGTAAGTAATGCTGAATTATAGTAGTTTAGTAGTAATAATGAATTTTCTAACTCAACAGATACTCAGAGGGTCCACATAACCCGAAAGCTATAAACTCATGATGAATAAGGGCAGATAGAAATAAAATGCCAAACTGCAAGTAGAATTATGGTAGGGGTAAACTAGTAACAGAAGAGTGTCATGACCTTGAAGGGAAGGCCTTCTATTTGCATTCGTCTGTGTGCCAACACACTTTCAGTTAAGTTAGGCCACAAAATCTTCTGATCTCCACCACAGAAAGGAACTAAGCCACCTGCAGGTAAGAATTTAGGTCTTTCTTTATTAAGGCCTCTGCTACTTTATACTGTATATCTATAATTTATGTGGATAGCAGTACTTGACTCTGATTATTTTTTTCAAATAGCAAGTGCTAAAATTAAACAGAAAATTTTTTTGTTAACTAAATGAAAGACTGTTTTCACATACCAGAAACAGCAGAGTTAAGTGTGAGAGATGCAAAAGAAGCAGAATTCTGTTCAGAGGTATTCATTCCCCTATCCACACTAGACCAAGCAGCTGTTAAAATAAAGAACGTCACTTGGAACCTTCAATTTGCAATGAAACTTGAAAGATACGTACAGATTTATAACTATGATAATAATATTTAAAGATACCCTTAGAAATCAGAACCACCTAATATGGCAATAGCTACCATTTATTGAATGTCTATTATGTACTGGGCTCTTTACACCAACTACTTCTAATCCTTAGGGCAGCCCTGCTAGGCAAAGTTTCAGAGCAGTTAAGTGACCTGCTGACAGAAAACACCCGAGCCATGACTGGAACTTAAACCTACTTTCCAAGCCCATGTTCTTTCTCTGCTACAGCAAGCTACACGATCATCTACCACAATTAAGCTACTAGTTTGGATGAGGCACTGAAACTTGGTACTTCACACTCATTATAGCCAATCCTTACAACTACTTGAATATGGGATTCACACAGGTTAAATAACTAGCCTAATATCCATAAAAGCTTGTATGTGGAAAAATAGGGATTCATCCCAAATAGGTCTGTCTGAACTAGGAACAAGCTCATTCCACTACACCATGATATCTTCTCAACATTTTAAAGCAATTGCCTACTTACGTATGAGTATTTTAAGGAACATATATACATCCATGAGACAAGTCACATCTGTCTCTTCTCAGCAACTCACTGCAAACCTCATTTAATATAGTTCCCTTTCAATTTCAATAAAGGTCCTAGTCCATCTAAGCAGGAACTCTAATCTGCTGCTTAAGTTTGTCTACAGCAACATTAAGCAAGTACTACCAACTAATTTATGTACTAATTATGAAAATGCTACATAGGTTTTGTAAGTAAATTGCAAATATCTCAAAAGGTCATTGTTCTTAAGATTACTTGATAAAATTTGACCATTTCTTTTATTAAGTGTGAAAGGATGCTTTATTAGCATAGAAATTTATGCTTTTATTACTGCTGAAAACGAGGCTAGGAATTTAGGGATTGTCTCTTCTTCCAAACAAATCTTGATATTTCTACACAATTTCTGGACATTGCAGGGGAAGAGGGGAGGACAAGCTGAAGAACAATATTAGCAAATGATATAGAGTCTGCTTCTTAGGGATGTTAGTCAACATGAGTTTTTCTAAGCTTACAAGTGATGGGAAAAGCAAGTAACATGCAAAGAAACAGCTCTTTCTACTTAAACACTAAAAACTCTGTAATGTCTATTGCTCCCCCAAACTAAAATAAACCAAGCAAAACATATCTGCAACAAGCACAACAGAAAGGATTATATGTTTAATGCACAAGGAATTACAACTTAAAGCACAAAAAACAGAGGCCATTACACAAATGGGCAAAGAACATGAACAGACAATTTACAAAAGAAACAGAAATGATCAACAAAGTTGTGAAAAACACTCAACCTCATTAGTGATTTTAAAAAGTTAACCAAAACAATTTATGTATTTTTTCCTTATCAAATTAGAAAAGATTAAAAAAATAAGAATACTCAACCTTGGTAAGCATATGATAAATGGCACTCATACTGATGCTGACAGGATAAATTAGAATTCTCCTAGAAAATACTTTGACAACATGTCGTAGAGTAAACATTCATATTTCCTTTAATCCAATAATATCACTTCCAAGAATCTATCCTAAAGAAATAACCCCCAAACAAATATATTCAATGCAACGTCATTTACATTTCTTTAAAAAAAGAAGTTATTTCTCCGATAATACGGGAATAGTGAAATAGTTTATGCTATGTTTACACAATGTATCACATGGTCATTAAATAAAATACAGAAAGTAAAGAAAATGTTTGAGGCACAATATTAAGTGAGGGAGGAGGAACACAAAAATGCATGTATGATTTGGATTGTGTAAAAAAACCAAAATGAAACCCACAGAATTGTACACAAGAAAAAAAAAAAAAGGACCATAAGGAAATATATGGTTGTCACTGGGTAATGTATAACAGTGGGTTTTTCCTTCTCTTTTTGCAGTTTTCCATATTAAATATGGATTTCTTTTCTATAACACATGCACACACAAACACACCTGAAATTAAGTTGCTTTTAACTCGATGGCTCTCAACAGAAATAAGCTTCTCACTACTAGTCTTTATCTTTAGAATCCAGGGGAAAAATTAATTACAAATAGGCATTTTGTAGACTGTAAAATAGTATATAAATTGACGCTATAAACTGTATCTCCATTTACTACTTTTATTTAAACTCAATAGTAGAACTGTTGAAATCAGTCAAAAAGTCTGCTTACACATTACTCTTATTACATCACTAAAAATACACAATTATATCAGTTAGCTAAACTGATAATCAAATGTGATAAAAGCAAGTGAAATAATTAAATAAAGAGTAAATAATAAATGCTATTATTCACTTATTTAGTTCCCATTTTGCTCCATGTGAAGGATGTGAGATGAGTTAATCTATATTCTTTCTGTATAGCATGACTAATTTTTCTACTAATGGATCTGTTTTTCATTCTTGGAAAATTTTAAATGTACCAGATAGGCATTTTAAACAAACTTAAAATTTTCTAACAGTTCTTACCAATGCCAGAAAATATTGATCGGTCACTCCAACTCCTTCCCCAGTCTTTTCCATTTGCATTAGCATCTCCACCGTCTTGACCCCAAGCAGATGGTTCAGTTTTCCTCTTGCCTGCAGAAGGAGGTGAAACAGAGTTCCACTTCTCCTCACCTGCACTGATCTGTGAGGAGAGTTTTACAGACTTTTCATTCCAGCCTCCTCCATTTACAGTGAGGTTTTCATTCAATCCTGAAGAAACTTAAAGAAAAGAAAATAAAGATTAAAAATGGATACATGACTCCCTGTTAAAACTGGGATATTTTCAAGTTTCTATAATTGCTTGATTTATATTTATATTTTTATTTATCCTCTAAATAGCTCAAGCTTTAAAGATAAAATGAACAATTTAAAAAGTGACATGACCACCATGGATGACTGCTAATTTAAAAACTACGAGTATGTTTGAACTTAATATATATACTAATTATGTTTTCAAAAGCAGACTGACTTGCTCAAAAGAAGTAAAACAGAGCAAAGAAGAAAACACATATTCTGGTATACTCAGAATACTCACCCACTAAGAACATAAAGACTTCTTCTTAGTTACATGCGCTTTCCTTAAAAATATATATATATATATATATATATACACATACACATACATATATATAGTATAAGGCAGTGATTCTAAAACCTGGCTGCACATTAAAATCAAATGAAAAATTTCTTGGGCTTCCCTGGTGGTGCAGTGGTTGAGAGTCTGCCTGCTGATGTAGGGGACACGGGTTCGTGCCCTGGTCCGGGAAGATCCCACATGCCGCTGAGCGGCTAGGCCCGTGAAAAAAAAAAAAAAAAAAAGCCTTGAAAGAAATGAAAAATTTCTTAAAAGTAGACACTGGAGCCTCAGCCCAAACCAATCAAAATCAGAATCTCTAGGGATAGAGTCCAGACATCATTATGTTTGTGTGTATACATTTATATGCAGGTATATGTACACATGTGTATGTATTATCTGTGTGGTGTATATATATACACACACACACAAATACACACAGGTGTGTGTATGTAAGTACATGTTTCTTTTTATATACGTGTGTGGTTCTCTAAGCTTCCTAGATGGCTGTAATGTGTAGCCAGGATTGAGAACCATGAGAATGAAGGAAGCTGACAGTGTTAAGAACAAGCCTGAAACGAGAAGGTGCTTCTTCATTTGTGAATTTACGTTTTACTACACTTTAGTTTTTAGGAAAGGTGTATCATTCTCTACTTAATTCAATCTTTATCATAAACTAGTAAATAAAATATATTTTCTATTTGTGAAGTACTGCATAACTCTATACTATAGTCCATTTATTATGAAATATGTGATACTGTTCAGGAAGCAGTTTAGAAGATTATAGGTATTAAGGCTTCTTATATAATTTCAGGGGTAAAGTCTTTTATCCCATATATGCCTATATCAAACCCAAGTCCGGAAAAAAAAAAATCTTTTTCTCTATTAGCTTAAACAATGCAAGCAAGAATCAAAATTGCATATAAACTATTAACTATTAATTGCATAACTATTAAAGAATGTTTTTACATATAGGGGAGAGGGAGAAACAACTAGAATATACCAAAGACTGTTAGAAGTGGGAGTGATTTTTCTGTTTATCTATTTTCTAAAACCTCTGAACTGTGATTATGTTACTTTAGTAATTAAAATCATTTCTAAGCCTTTTTTTTTCTTTCTGTGTCATTCATGTGAGGAAAGAGACATACATATAAGTTTCTATCTTGATGGGCCTTCAATTTAAGTTACATGTAATTTCTCTCACCCTGAAGTGTAGAATCTCCTTTTCCAGACTTAAAGTTGCTAACTTGAACATTTAGATGAGAATCACCTGGTTGAAATAGAAATAAAATTTATTTAATACTAAATAGGCCACTATGCACATTAAGTTAGGAGTAACATACAAATTAATTTTTACTAATTATTTATCATAAATTGCTCCTTTAAGTACTAAAGTCTTACACTAGAAAAGAGCCACTTTTTACTCACAGCATATTTCACATGTCCTTAAGGATTTGAGCTCTCTAGTTATCATATTCTTAGTCAACTAAAATGCCAAAAAAGGACCTGGAAAATTGCCCAAGTATATATAGAGTCTCCTGTTCTATAATGGTTATCAAGATTCTTTAAAGTAGGAATTGAAGAACTGGGCTCTGTAATTGGATTCAACTTTGCCACCTCTCAGCAATACCAGCTAGGTGCCTTTTCAACAATCCTGGAAGCAAACACATCAACTTAGAAGAATTTTGCCAATATTTGGAGCAGGACTTAGGAAATATGGCAAGCGGTAAGACTACATGTTATAACAAAGATACTATTTCTCTGACACTGAAAAGCATAATGATCACAAGGTATCAAAAACCCAGCATGACATAGGATTGTGCTAGCAAGGAAGGCATGCACAAGACAGTGAAAAGGAGTCACCAACAGAAACACTACAGCATGGCTAATATGTGACAGTGAAAATGGATAAGCAGAAGTCACTGCTGTACCACAGCAATAAATTCCACCAAATCATCAAGCAAAAAAGTAAAAGACACCAAGGCTAAGACAGAGGTTTGGAGACAAGTGGGAGGTGCTGGCAATTAATGAAAAGGTGAAGGAAGAAAAGTCAATGCCTGAAGCAAGATGAACAGCATCACTCTGTAGACTGATGTCTCCAGGGTAAAAGTGATGGCAATGTAAGAACTATCAAGAAGCCATCAGTATTGGATAGTTTGAACATGTGAAATACTTGGGAAGAACATTAGCTCAATAATGTTTGCAGTTCCAGTCTAGCTTTATCAAACACCTACAGCATTCTCAAAAAGTTGGGGTGCTAAGAAATCCAGATAGAACCTGTATTATCCAGAACATGCTTGTTTCATCTTGGAATGAAAAGAATGGTGACAAGTCATTTCATTTAATGAATGTCCACTATAAGAAATGGAGATGTTAGGGAGTTGGGGCAAAGCAATACACGTGAGAAAAAAGCAGCAATCATTCTCTCATGTGACAAGGCAGAAAGGCAATTTTAATTTAACAGGCCATTCATTAGGCAGTATGTGACAAGTAACACTGCTGGTATCACGTAAACCAATACGTGGTCCACAGTACTCTCACGAAGAAGGGTATATCAGCACAATGATGTAAGCAGTTTAAAATAGCCAGATTTTGACGTAATGATATTTTGTACATCTGATTAAAAGGAGTTGGATTTGATGTATCACTCTTATGTTCCACTAATATACCTTTATTCTTCTTGGAACCAACAGGAAATGATGCAGTTGTAACTTGCTCGGTGGTAACTGTGATGGTATTTTCTATCCCAGGGATAGTTGAATCCAATGAACCAGAATCAGACTGCACCTTATCACGTTTACGCTGCTGTCGTTTCTCTCTGTGACTAATTTTAGTTTCCCAGGCTCCTGACATAGCCCCAGAAAAAAAAACGTTATTCAGTAAGGGGAAGACAAAAAAGTTGTAGTTTTGGGGGGAAAACATGGTGGGGCATCTGAAGTATCATGATAAATTTAGATATTAAACTAAAAACCAAGAGTGCTGATTATACTAATTTATCCTATGAATTTATTCTAATCTCGCTGTTCTAGGCAGCTAACTGCCATTATTTATTCTGGTAATTTTTATCAGATCTGTCATCTATGGTTTAGAAAAAATTGATGTAAGTTATCGTGCATATTTTTTATCTTGCTGGATAGTACTAGTAGGGGACTGTTATATATACGTACTAATAAATGGGTTTATTAGGTGAGGACAATAAATGGCTTACTTAAGAATTTCGCACTCAGCCTTCTAGGGATGGTATATTTAAGAACAATGGGAAAAAAACCAAACCACGTTTCTAGGAAACAAAGACAAAATGAACGGCTTTTAAATTGCTCAAGATATTGGGCTAGACCTTAAATTTCAAGGCAGTTCCCTTCAAGGAAAGCATTGTTAGATACTTAAATAATTTAGGGGAAAAATGTGTCTCCTAACAATGTCACAGATGTGTACATTAAAATCTATAGTTATTAAAAAGAAGAGCCAGATAAAAGATTAAGCGAAACAAATGCAGCTTTTATGTAATGCACCTTGGTAAAAAAGGATTAAAAATTTTTCTACAGTCCTTTCACTTGCTCAAGTACCTTCATCAACTTCCTTTCCATCATGGCGTGAACTGTTTTGCACTGCTTTAGCATCTGACTTTGATTTCTTCTTATTTTTCTTTGACTGAAAGTAAAATAGAATGTTACTTAATATTTCATTATGTTTTTGAAAAGGTAGGAGTCAGTAAAATACATAATAAAATGTATGATGCTGACAACCAAAAAAATTTAATGTTTGATTAAAAAACTTAACATATTAAATGGCAATAATAGTATGAGGTTACCATTTATTCAGTGGTTACTATATAAGTACGTTACATTCAATTCTTTATTCCTTAAAAAAAGCTCACTAGAAAGGTATTATTCCCATTTTAGAGATTAGGAAACAAAGACTTAGAGATGTTAAATATTAAATAGGCTGTCTGGGTTGCATTAAGTTAATAAATTAGGAAATAGGTCTATCTGGCTCCAAAGTCTGTGCCCTTAGACATCATGCTATCCTAACTTACATCATAAATAAGGTACTATAACATGATGTTTTCAGAGCAATAAAACGAAAACCTATTGCTAGTGGTCAGAAGGAAAATGATGTACTTGATTATTGGTTTCTTGATTTCGTAAAGCAGATTGTTGGCATACTCTTCGTATAACAAATTAATGAGTCAACTGTACAAAATAGGTAATATTTTGTCAGTTTCCAAGCAGTGTGAAAATACCTAAGATTTGTATATGGTAGATGTGTAGTAATTCATTAAAGAAAAAACACCTACACATACACAAGATATGGACATTTTTGGAATGGCTTTCCAATTCCCTTTGCTAATATTTTCTCCTCTCAAAAGGTTACTAAAAACTTCATGAAGCCATGATTTCTATATTTAGATAAGTGTTTCCAGAAGAGAACTAATATTTAAAAATATAGATTTTATTTATACTTCGTATTCACTCATTTAACTATTTACCGAGATTGGCTATGTATGTATTATTGTGACTATTTACCGAGACTGGCTATGTATGTATTATTGTGCATTATCTTAAAGTTAAGTTTACAACTAAAAAGAAATAGGGTAAGCAGTAACTGACAGTTTGAGTAAGCAATAAATGATAGCTAATTGCTTCTTATCAAGAAACTACTTGCAAATATTCTCAAGTGGCATGGGAATACATAAAAACTATTAAAATGTTTTCTTACGTTCCCCATAGTTGATATGCATCTGTTTCTTTGCATGTTCTCATTATCATTAACATGTATCATGTTTAAGGTACTGGTTTATTACTTCTACCAAACCAGGCTCATATCCACTTAAAAAAAATTGAGATATCTTTTTCAGTGTAGTTCAGCGGTTTTCAGTATCTTCGAAGTTGCACAACTATCACTGGTATCTAATTCCAGAACATTTTCATCATCCCTAAAAAGAAACCTGGGACCCATTAGCAGTCACTCCCTACTACCTTTTCCCCACTGGCACCCACCACTAATCTACTTTCTGTATCTCATATCCACTCTTAAGTAAAGATGTAACACACTGAGCATCTATCAGTTACAATCTAGAGCAAGGGTCAGCAACCTTTTTCTTTTTCTTTCTTTTTTTTTGGCCATGTGGCTTGTGGGAATCTCAGTTCCCCAACCAGGGATTGAACCCACATCCTTGGCAGGGAAAGCGCAGAGTCCTAACTACTGAACCGCCAGGGAATTCCCAGCAAACTTTTTCTATAAAGGATAAAACAGTAAATATTTTAGGCTTTGCAGGCCGTATGGTTCTATATGTAGCAACCAAATAATTCTGCTGCTGTAACATTAAAGTAGTCATATACCATATATAATTAAATGGGTGTGACTGTGTTCCAGTAAAACTGCATTTCTAAAAATAGGAATCTGGCTGAATTTGGGGGTCAGAGTTTGCCAACCCCTGGTCTAGAGTAGTACTGTCCAACAGAAATATAACCCAAGCCACGTATGTAATTAAAATTTTTCTAGCAGATATTAAAAAGTTAAAATATGTAACATTAATTTTTATATTTCACCCAACGCATCCAAAATACTATCATTTCAAAATGTAATCAATATTAAAACTATTAATAAGACAGTACGAAAAAGAATGCTAAATAGCCACACGTGGCAAACAGCTACTATATTGGACAGTCACACCTATAGAAACTAAAGTAAGTACCCCCCGCCTTACAGATAAGGAAACCTGAGGCCATAAAGAGATTATATAACTTGCCTAAGACATAGGGTTAAGTGTTGAAACCAAGACTAAAATCCAGTTCTGACTCCAGAGCCTTGCCTCACAAATACTTTCCTTTCTGACTCTCTACATATAATGCCAAATATAAATTCAATCATGTATTAGCTATGTGATTTAGGGTTGAATCACTCTAAATCCTTTTCCCCAACTGTCATATGGGACAAAAACTCCTACTAACTTCACATAAGGTTCTTTTAAGGATTAAATAAGATGTGAAAGCAGACTGCTGACTACAAAGCCACATGCATAAATCAGCTTTTTTTTTTTTAAAAGAGGGAAGCTATGGAAAAAGGACAGGAATTACATTCACACTGAAATATACTGTGATTTGTCATTAAACTAAAATCTGCAGAAAAGTAAGGGAAATTATCTTGATTTAGGCTTCCATCTTGTTTGATTTTATACTATTACTTTTAAAAGTAACCTCACTTTAAAAGTAACCTCTCACTCAGATGAGACTTCGTAACATAATATACTATTAAAAGCTTTAAAGTGGGCTTCCCTGGTGGTTTAGTGGTTGAGAGTCTGCCTGCCGATGCAGGGGATGTGGGTTCGTGCCCCAGTCCGGGAAGATCCCACATGCCGCGGAGCGGCTGGGCCCGTGAGCCATGGCCGCTGAGCCTGCGCGTCCGGAGCCTGTGCTCCGCAACGGGAGAGTCCACAACAGTGAGGGGCCTGTGTACCGCAAAAAAAAAAAAAAAAAAAAAAAAAAAAAAAGCTATAAAGTAAATATGTATACACACTACTAATTGACCCAGCCATCCTACTGAGGTGAATGTCTTACTTCTGATCAGCTCCATTACAGCTAACAGTTGAAGGAAAACTGAGAACGTAAGTTCTGCCTTCCTGTTACCCATAGTCCTTCCCCCCATTGTTGTCAGGCTTCACTATGGAGCTGGGTGGATTATTAAACTAGCCTCTCCTGAATGGTCTTCATACAATCAAGATTTATTAAATACCTACTATGTGTCAGACATTGTTTTAGGAACTCAGTATACAGAACTAAATAAAACTTTCTACTTATGGAAAGTGTACTATACTAATCTAATAGGAGAAACAGACATGTAAATGAGACATTAGGAGAAATTCTTATCTTCAAGGGCTTCCCTCCCATTGCTCATCTCCCAACATATCTATACCAGTCCAATTAATTTACATTCCCATTTAAAAACTCCCTACCATTTTCTACCATCTATAAAGTCTAATAACTTCCTCATATGATACAGGTCTTCCACAAATTAATCTCAACTGTATATTCTTTTATTCACATATACAATCATTTGGTTCCAACACGACTGTCATCTCTAAATATTCTTGTCTTTGCCCAAACGTTACTGACCATGAATTTTCTCTCAAAATAAAGTACGGTAGCCTGGGTGCTTAGGGTGACTTTCCTTGTACCCTTTACCGTGTACCCCCTCCCTCCCTCTACTGATGTCCAATGCCTAAAATGATGTGCATTATTTTTTCTTAACCCAGCTCAAGTTCCACCCCATTTGCTTTATCTCTGTCATCTTCCTCTCCCCAATTAATTAATTAATACCTTTTAACATCCTAAATAAGAATGCCAATGACTATATATAAAACATGAGTAAAGCTTAATATTTTGATAAAAAATAGTATAAACAGAAAGCCTAATATTTTCTTCCTTCATCCCAATGGATCTTCTTATGTATTCCAATTTGGAGAGTACAGTCTTTAAAGCACATGCTAAAGTAGTTCTAAGACTATGAGTAATTTGCTCTCAAATTCACAGAACTTAAATATAAAAAAAAATGAACTGGTTATCAAAGAAAACACACAAAAATAACTTCCATAATCAAGCTCATCTTTTAATCTTAACATAAACGAACACTCCGTAATATTAGACAGTACCCAAATAAGTGTTATCATGTATTAGAGTGGCAAAAGGTATACCTTGACAACAAAAGCAGATCTATTCAAATGGCTAACTGCTCTCTTAACAGATACTGCTATTTTAAAGAACTGCAAAGTATAAAGAAAGGCAGAACAGTGCCCAATTAATGCTGAAAAGATTAACTTAGGGAGTATAATCTAATATTTGCATTGCAACAAAACTATCAGAAGAGGAATACTGTACAAATTTTTAGTTAAATGATACTTTATTTTGCAATTAGCCATTTACACACAAGGTAAATTGCCAGGTTCTGAATGTAATCCTTATTCAATTTATTAATGCTCTAATCTGGAAAGTACTAGTCCTTAAAATTTGGGGGAACTGACCTCTCTAATACTTACAGCTCTGTAATCATCTCAAGTCTCTGCTGGTAATGTCAGGAGTGATAAAGTAAACAGAGCATGAAAAAGAGGAATGCTGAGTATTTTCTAAAGGTTAGAAATGGATACTAGAGTGCTCTGGTCTGCTGACTAGTGGCTGGTGTATAGGTTTTTCATTAACTCACAGCAAAATTTTTTTTCCGAGATTTTTGTTCTTCTTCCATTGTGTCAAAATTCCTTTCTTTTTGTAATGGTGACAGTGGTTTTAAAAATGTACTTGTATAATATCACTTATATGTGGAATCTAGAAAAATGGTACAGATGAACTTATTGGTAAAGCAGAGTCACAGATGTGGAGAACAAACTTACAGTTACCAAGGGGGGTGGGGGTGGGACAAACTGGGAGACTGGGATTCACATATACACACTACTATTGTATAAAATAGATAACTAATGAGAACCTACTGTTTAGCACAGGGAACCCTACTCAGTGATCTGTGGTGACCTAAATGGGAAGAAAATCTAAAAAAGAATGGATGCGTACATGTATACGTACACATACACATATACATATACATGTACGTATAACTGATTCACTTCGTTGTACAGCAGAAACTAACACAACATTGTAAAGCAACCATACTCCAATAAAAATTAATTTTAAAAACATCAGCAAAAAAAATTAACAAATTAAAAAAAAATGTACTTGATGGGATTTCCCTGGCAGTCCAGTGGTTAAGACTCCGCGCTTCCACTGCAGGGGGTGTGAGTTCGATCTCTGGTCAGGGAACTAAGATCCCACATGCCAGGAGGTGCAGCCAAGAAAATAAACAAAAATAAAAGTGTACTTGACAAAATTAAAAGTTGTCAGTGAAATTTATTTTGAAAAGTTTTAGCAATTGCCACTTGAAAAAGTCTGAAAACCATTGCTTTAGGATCAATTTCATCCACTTCCTGCCTAAATGTGGCAAGTCCCTAATTTTATACTGCTCCACATTTTGGCACTATTTATTTTTCTCACTTGTCTCAAACATACAGATGAGTTGGGCATGGTTAAATGGCAAAGGATGAATGGTCTAAGAGGCATACGAATTCCATTTCTCTACTCTGTCTGAACTAGCAGTTTACTTAATCTTAGTACCTTGGTGACACAATATCAGGATGAGATTAATTATGAAAAGTATTACAAACCTTTTAAAAAGTAGACAGGCTTGCAACTGATTTCCCCCATTTTGGGGAGGAGGTATGATTTAAACTAGACTCAGCATCTCTCCACTCACTACTACTCTGATACATTTTTTTTGAATGGAAGTAAGGAGTAGAGATGCAGGTGCAAGGAAGTGCCCACAATGAGCACTTTACCTCTTTCTCCTCACCCTGGTTAGTTATTTTCTTTCACAGCGTTTAACACCACCTGACTTTAGAGACTATACTTGCTTGTTTTTAGTTGTTTTCCCCACTAAACTTCATAAGAATAGTGACTCTTTTATCAATCATTTTATCCTGTTTTATCAACCATTATATTCCTTGTGCTTAGAATAGTATATCCTGCATATAGAAGGTATTCCATTAATATTTTGTTAATCAATGAAAGAACCTAAAATTAGACTGCATTACATATAGCCCTGTCTTCCCAACTCTCACTGTCCCCCCAAATAAAATCTTTGAGCTATTACATTTGTATACTTGATTCATCATCCAAGCCATTAAATTATTTAAATATGTTTGGTGTGAGCTCATAAGTTATGGAACACTGCATAAACAGCATGGTTATCAACTCATAATCTTAAAAAATTTACAAGAAACCTTTCTTAAGAACTTCTTTTATCTAGCCCTGAACTCTTTCCCAGATTTGGTTCTCACATTTCCAATAGCCTAAACTAATTCCACTTGGAGATTCCACTTCCATTCTCACTTCAATCATAGCATTATAAAATACAAATTCACCATATTTCACTTTTGATCCCCTCTTGCCACTATACAAGCAGGTATCATGGAAAAATGATGCGTTAAGGCAGAAGTCCTAGTCCTGGTCTCAGTTCCACTATTCATTAGGTGTTTAGACAGAAAAGTCTATGGGCAGAAATGAGGCTTCTCTGGTAAGATATTCCCACTTTTATTTAAAAAACCACTTGGTTTACCTTAAAGAAGTTCTTGAAAACTAATTCCTTGGGTGAAACCCAAGAAATCACAAAGCTATAGACTGCGGCACAAGGGAGCCTGGAAGGTCAAGAGTCCAAGACCTAGAGAATCAGATGATATTAAAGCACTCCAGATAATGAAACATTTTAATGAACCCAAAAGACTGTATCAGGAGTTTAAAACAGGGGTTCAGCAAAAAAAGGGACCAGATAGTAAATATTTTAGGCTTTGTAAACTATAAGGCCTCTGAACTTTGCTGTTGTATTGCAAAAGCAGCCACAGACAATAAACAAATGAATAAGTGTGTCTGTGTTCCAATAAAACTTTCAACAATAGGCAGAGAACCTGATCATGGCTTGCCAATCCCTGGTTTGAAACTACAGTTTCTAAGATGTATTATGGAACATAAAACAAATGTATGTAAGCTCCCTGAGCATGCAGGTTTTTCTCTATTTTGCTAACTGCTAGAGTTTATGCCTGTATAAAATCTATGCTGCCTCAGAATAATTTTGTCTTTGGTCTTCTAAATACTAATCACTCAAACTTCTTGGTCATAGGATACTCTTTTCTACTCTTAAAAGGTATTGAGGGGACTTCCCTGGCGGTCCAGCGGTTAAGAATCTGCCTTCCAATGCAGAGGATGCAGGTTCGATCCCTGGTCGGGGAACTAAGATCCCACATGCCGCGAAACAACTAAGCCTGTGCACCATAACTACTCAGCCTGCAAGCCACAACTACTGAGCCCATGTGCCACAACTACTGAGCCCATGTGCCACAACTACTGAAGCCTGCATGCCTAGAGCCTGTGCTCTGCAAGAGAAGCCACCGCAATGAGAAGCCCGCACGCCACAACTAGAGAAAACCTGCAGGAAAAGACCCAACACAGCCAAAAATAATAAAATAAATAAACTAAATTTCAAAAAAAAAGGAAAAGAAAGAAAACCAAAGTGTCTGGAGCTTAGAGAAGGTAAGCGGTAAGAAAAGAGACTTGAGCCACAGTGCCATTGGATTATGTTCAAGATTGTCGAGTAATAACAACGGGAAATCATGAAGGATTTTAGGTAGAGGAAGGAAAAAATATTACATTAAAACTTGTCAAGTGGTAGTTTCTTAAAAATTGTTGCAAATGTGGAATCTGAAACTACATCAATGAGCTTTCTATACTTTACTACATTAAAATCCATTGGTCTACCTTGCACCTTAAATGAATCTTTTATACTTGTCTACTTTTGTAACATGTAAGCATTGAGCATTTGGAAAATACTGATTCACTGAGTTACATACATCTTCCAAAAGGTTAAAAAACATTCTGGGGGGCTTCCCTGATGGCACAGTGGTTAAGAATCTGCCTGCCAATGCAGGAGACACGGGTTCGAGCCCTGGTCCGGGAAGATCCCACATGCCGGGGAGCAACTAAGCCCGTGCACCACAACTACTGAGCCTGCGCTCTAGAGCCCATGAGCCACAACTACTGAGCCTGCCGCGTCACAACTACTGAAGCCTGCGCGCCTAGAGCGTGTGCTCCGCAACAAAAGAAGCCACCTCAATGAGAAGCCTGCGCACCACAAGGAAGAGTAGCCCCTGCTTGCCACAACTAGAGAAAGCCCGCACGCAACAAGGAAGATCCAACGTGGCCAATGCATACATATATACATAAATAAATAAAATTTATTAAAAAAACCCCCAAAACAAAAAACATTCTGGGGACTTCCCTGGTGGTCTCCCAGTGGTTAAGACTGTGCGCTCCCAATGCAGGGGGCCTGGGTTCGATCCCTGGTCAGGGAACTAGATCCCACATGCATGCCCCAACTAAGATTTCTCATGCCACAACTAAGGAGCCGGCGAGCTGCCACTAAGGAGCCCTTGAGCTGCAACTAAGGAGCCCGCCTGCTGCAACTAAGACCTGGTGCAACCAAACAGATAAAAACAAACAAAGAAACAAAAAACCCCGATCCATTATATACAATATTAAAAAAACCCAACACATTTGTTAACATCACTGCTGATCTCATCAGAAATTCATTAAGTTCTGGGATGTTGTCAAGCTCATGGTGGTAGACACAAATTTTCCAAATTTCTAATTTTCACTTGGCAACAAATCATTTTATCATTTGCAACAGTACTATCAGTTGTTTTCCTTGAACTGTCTTGATTATTTTTGAGAAAATGTCTACAAATACCCAACTCTAAATAACCATGGTCTATCAGTTGTTCTCTCAAGCAAAAATGGAGTAACAAGAAATAAGTGGCTAGTCCAGCTTGCAACTCAACTGCACAGGTGTTTTTCCTCAAGGCAACCACTGTTTTTCAGTATAGAGCATACTTTATGCATAGTTCCTATTTCATCATACAGAATAATTAAACGGCATGTATTCAGAAGTCAAGATTTAATAAAATGAATAATGATCATTTTTTCAGATTCATCAAGGATACTCTTAAGTGGAATTAGCTTTTTTATTTTTTTTTCCTTTTTTTTCCCCAAGTAAGTGGATTGCAGTAAAGAATTCAACTACAAGTAGCTTGGTGTCACTGCCTTTATTTGTACTAAGGCGTCAGTAGTTTTACTCACTACTGCTTTTGCACCATTAATGCAAATATTAACACAGTGGAAAAGACAAACAATGTCTTAATTATTCTGAAAACAGTTTTGTCTTCTGGGACCCAACAAAAAGGTCCCTGGAACGCCTTCACAGGGGTCCACGGACCATACTTTGGGAACTGCTACCTCAAAGAAATTGAGAGAGCATTACTTACTAGCTATGTGATCCTGGGCAATTCATTAAACTCTTTTCAATGAGCTGTATAAAAAAAATGATACTACCCTCCTCCCTGTGCATTAGGATTAAGAGATGTGAGAACATTTTGTACTCTGTGTAGCATCACGAAAATGTAAGAACTTGTTAATATTTATAATGAATATTTCAGTAGGACACCACTGACTTTGTCTAAAACAACCTGATGGTGACCAAATTTTATACGTTTTTGCTTTTGCTATTTTTCTTACTAATCATCTTTACACTTCTATCTTAATTCAGACCTTTACAATCACAGATGCAATGCTGATTTGTTAATCACAAATGTTGCTGCCAGCTGAGCATATCTAAGTTTTTATCATACCCCACCCCATCCTGACCAGTCAAACCTGTCTAGGGCTTTCCCTTGAGTCTGAATATGTTGTTTTATTTCAGCTGAACAATGACTGACTGTATTCATTTGTTTCTCTCCCCTGCCAAAATTGGCCTCCCCACTTCTACTACTCACTGAAATACCATCCCCATCCTCAAGAGTCCAATTAAGTCAATCTTTTCTGGCTACCCAAATAGGATAATCTTACTTCTCTGAATACCTGGCAGTCAAGGCCGCATGTTACCTGGTGTCTTATCTTATGCTTGCCTTTCATTAACTAGACTGTAATCTCTCTGAGGGTAAGTACATCTTACATTTCTCCTTATTCTCTTCATCATCAAATAGCACAATGCATTCAGCCTGGCTAATGATCCAATGTATACTCTACTAGACACTAGCGTCAATGAAGCATTAACCTTCATATCCAAATGGACCTGGTAGCTTAACTTGCTTTACAGACCCAATATCTATAGCTCTTGTCATATACGGTTTTCAGACAGTTTTATCTATAAGGCTTACTCAAGTGACAGGACAAGGTATTCAATATCACTGCATATGGGCTTCCCTGGTGGCACAGTGGTTGAGAGTCTGCCTGCCGATGCAGGGGACACGAGTTCATGCCCCGGTCCGGGAGGATCCCACATGCCACGGAGCGGCTGGGCCCATGAGCCATGGCTGCTGAGCCTGCGCGTCCGGAGCCTGTGCTCCGCAACGGGAGAGGCCACAACAGTGGGAGGCCTGCGTACCGCCAAAAAAAAAAAAAAAAAAAATCACTGCATAGAGTGCAACTGCTTTACGGGCAAACCGTATTTCTTAAAGTGCCTAATGTGGCTCTGAGAGGAAAACAAATACATGATAATATATATTTAGGTGCATAAGTAGACGTAAGATGTTTATTTACGAAAAAAGACAGTAAGAAGTCTTAAAAAAAACCACCACATATTTAAAACACACAAAAGCATACAGCACAATAGCATAAAAAGTTAACTGAAATGAGAGTCACCTGGACTGAACCAAGTTAAAAAGCATAAATTCAAGATGTAGGATTGCGAAAAGAAACATTAAGCGTGAGTGGTAGCATTTATTATTATGCAAAAAGTCAAATCAAATAGGCGACAAACCAAAGGTAGAAGCCTTGCACTAAAAAAGCAACGCAACTGAAAGGAGGTGGTTCTGTCAAGTGATTAAACAGCGCATGGGCTTTGGCATCAGAATGACCTGGGTTCAAATCCCAGTTCAGAAACTACGTATGAACTTAGAGAAATCACACAATCCCTCTATGCTTCAGAGCCCTTATCTGTAAATGGGACTAATGCTATTTGCCTGGAAGAGTTTTTGAAAGGACCAAAAATAATACAGAGCAGTAAAAAAGCACAGACTTTGGAGTCAGGTTTGGAATCAGGTTAGTCTAGGTTAGAACTCACTGTACTTTTAAAAGCTTAGGTAACTTAAGCCTCACATTTCTTATTTGTAAGATATGATACCAACTCCTCAGCATTCTTGCAAGGATAATTAAAGTAACATGTATAAATATTCTATAAAGTCTTAAAAGTACACCCAGTAAGTGCTCAATAAGTTGTCCCTACTATAAGTAAATATATTTACTTATAATTAAATAATTATGTACGAAGTAAATATGTACGATATATACACAGACCTTACCTTGCACAGTGCCTGCCATGTTTTAGATACTTAACAAATGTCAACCATTATAATTACTTCCTAGCATAAGAGATTTCAGAATGATTTAAAACTTTAAACTATGGTTTTACATCCTGATACATACAATCTATATATAATTAATCAATCAGAGATGAATGGTAGTTGATTAATTATTCCAACTACAGATTTTTCAGGATAATTCAGGGAGTGGAAGCAGGAGTTAAGTATAAAATGCTCACTAGTAGAGAGAAAGCCCAGGAACAAGGAAACACTAGATGGGAGAAGTATACATCTACATTAAGCATATAAACTATTCACAGTGTAAATTCACAATCCCTAAATTGTATGCTTATTTGTTAATAAAAGTAATTTACTATTTATTTTTCTGCCAAAGGCAAAGTCAGACATATATTTAATTCTTTCCCACAACCATCCTTCATTTTAAGCCATCCTACCTGCAGCTGTCTTGGCCCTAGACCAATTTCACCGGGTTACAGGGCAGAATTGATCTCACCAGTTCTTCAGTGGTATTTTGAAATTATGAGCATTAAGAAACTGTACCAACCACTTCACACCACTACTCTACAGGGCTGGAGTTGTGGCACCTTGGTTCCTAGAAACCACTTACCTACCTGTGGTTTTTTGTTCGTTTTCCCTGAAAAGGAGCTATGCATGCAAGGGTTAAAAAAAAGGGGGGGGGGAGGTTGCAACTTTTAATGTACCAAAAAGAATTAAATAAAAAGTCTCTCGCCCACAGCAGGAGGTACCACTGTTAACAGAGTCTTGTACATTTTGCCTACTTACAAACTAAATTAAGTCAAATAAAAACGGGATGGTTCTAACACTGGCAACTGGAAAATGAATAAAACCCCAGGAATGTACCATTAACATGGTATAATAGATTGTCTTATTTGAAAACTTAAGAGTGTACATCCAAACCTTTTAATAATGACCTGAGTACAGAATATTTTCCTTTGTTAAACAAATTCAGATTGTATCTAATAAGTAGATGACTATGTCGCTGTCACAATAGAAATCTACATTAACACTTAATACCATAGAACAATTTTGCCAAGGTTTCCATGCCAAAAGTGTACTATTAACAAAGGTATCACAATTTTGTTTTCCAATAAGAGGTATGTTACATATCTGGAACCTTACTCATATAAAAGATGTTCAAGTCATGAATAAATTGTTCCTGGCAAAATGAAAACTTAATAATGTCACAGCAATGTTTAAAATACTTGGTGATACATCCCTCCTTAACAAACAAACAAACAAAACCAACTTACTTAAACCTCCACCACCCATCCATCGCTATGATAAATTCAGATTTTTAGCTTTCCTTAAATGGGGGTGTACATGTAACATTTTATATGTCACTCTCTTTATTAAGAGCCTTGCATATAATTTCACATGCTCCCAACTGACCTTTTCATTTTTCTTGTGTGTCTCTAATGGCTGCTTAGCTGCTGCACTCCGAGGAGTTCGGACGACCTCTTCCTCAGCCACTTCGATGGTCCGTCCGTTTGGCTGCACAGCAACAATAATGGATTCTGTTATCAAACTGCTTGGCAGAGCAAATCAAAGATTTGTACTCAGGACACAGAATATACAACAATCAAATTCTACCCCCGACCCAAATTAAAAAGATTTTTGTACAGCTGTGTTATCTAAGACTATTGTCCCTAGGAACTACATCTTGTAATATAATAAAGAATGAACTTATAAGCAAAACTGTACCACAAATTTATTTTCTGATTTCACCCAGGCATCAGTACCTCCAACAAAAAATAGTGGAATGGAAGCAGGAAAAAGAACTAAATTGTCTTTGCACTCTGACCACCAATTGGCTGTGTAATCTCAGAGTATTTCACTCGTTATCTTTGAGTTTTTTTCTACATCTATAAAAGTGATAGGTCTGATCTATTCAAAAGTCCACAAACTTTTTTTGGTAAAGGGCCAGACAGAAAATATTTTAGGCTTTGTGAGCTATGGAGTCTCTGTTGCAACTACAAAACTCTGCTACTGTAGCACAAAAGCAGCCATAGATGATATATAAAGGAATGAGTACCTCTGTGTTACAAAAAACTTTACAAACACAGGTGGAGGGCCAGATTTGGTCCATGGACCACAATTTGTTGGTCTCTGTATTAGATAATCGCTAATGTCCCCTGTAATCTTACAATCTAATAGCTCTACTATTCTAGGATTAAGAAGCTTTACTAACCCACTGCCACATAAAAAGGCTACCTCAGTTTTCCTAACAACCCCAAAATAAAATGACAGCACTTAGAGGTGTTCATGAGTAGAATTAAGTCTCTGAACACCAATTCTGGCTTTTAATCAGAATCACCAGTTTGGGTTTTTTTTTTTTTAAATGACGCATTTCTGAGCCCCATCACCAGAAATATACTTAGATTCAGAACTTTGAAGAAAAGGGCCCAGGTATCTCCCAGGTATCTGTATTTCTAACCTCTTCTTTCTGGATCTTACTACTACTTTTCACTTGCCCATTCTTCTCATATTCAACACAGTAAGTTAGTAAATCAATATACTAGTTTAAATTGCTTTATTTCTACTTCTTGCAGAACAGATTTCCACCAGATTACTTATCACAGCGGAGTTATAGTAACAAAAACAGTATGAATGTTCAAAGTTTTTCTAATGTGACATTACCTGCATTTGTGCAAAATTATCAGGGATATGCAGTTGGAAAGAGAAACCATTAATATTCCAAAACCCAATCTGCAGGCTTCCCAAAGATTTATGGCAGAAAAATCCAAACAAAAGCTGTCTTTTAGCTGATTAAATTCCTAATTAACTCAAATTTAATATGCTGAGTCTTAAGCAACTTGGTAAAGTCAGACAGCTAATGTTGAAACCAAGTGTCCTCACTCTCGGTTTGGTTTTCTTTCCTCTGGGCTGTTTTGCCACTTTAATGCTGTCTCTTCTCATTTCTCTGTGTTTATGTATATGGGGGGGCAGGGAGGGGTGGAGGAGACAATGCATTGAGAAAGGTCAGAAACCCCAGAAAGGAATTTGGGCTTAGAGCCATATCCACACCAGGAACATAAAACTTTATTTAATTCTACTTTCCCGTATCACCATCTTACTTGTCAGTTCTCGTATGCCATTTCTTATTTCAGACTAGTCAAACTTACTTTTTCTGATTTTCTGGGGTCATCCTCACCTTTCCATGTAAGCTTTACTCCAACTGACCAATCTTACAGCTCTAAGTCCACAGTTTCCCTCTCTTCACGTGGCAGCTCACAAGCCTCACATCTATGAAACTTCATTTAACTAATCCCTTCAGCAAACTATCATAGTCACTTATATGATACCTCCATTTTACTCATGTAAATGACTAAATTGAGTCATTTTAATTTATACAGTAACTGTAAAAAGGTGAAATTAAGTGGTTAAAAACTATCTTAAAAACCGCTAAAAAGTTCAATGCAATTCCTTTGAGACAACTGCAAACAATGCTGATAGAGCCTCCCAAATGAAAGATGAAAAAATCTTTCCTTCTGGACAAATACAAAGTCTGAAGTCCTCAATCAGTGACCAGCAGAGGAACACTCAGTCTCCATTTCATAGGCTCTGCAATGATCAGCAAGCCAAAGGTGGTCCCACATTCCAACCTGTGCCAATTTTACTTCCTTCTTTGCAACAACTTATGTAGCGGCTAGAACTGCAGCTCTGGCCTATGCAGATTTCCCAATTTTCCACTAACTTTTGGGCTTTATATAGGTCTCATAACTATTGGGGTTCCGTAAGTCACCAACAGCTCCCCACAAATGCCTGACACCATGAAATAATAAGCCCCCTATCCCAAGGGAAAAGTCAACAGCATTCTTAGGTAGCAGGAAAAGAGGATACACTTTGATGGTTGTGCCTCTCCTACCTATCAACAGCACTAATCTGATCTCTACTAGCTGGTCAAGGAAGCCTTGTCCTGGTAAAGCATTAACCACATTTAAATTAGCAAATCCCTAAATGGAAGCATATTATGTAGATCTGCTCACGTGAAAAGAACTAATCGCAAACTAACACTTCAAATCCAATATGACTTCCATGCTGGGTTTTACATGAAAGTATCTTCTCTGATCAGAGACTTTATAATATATATGGTGCTGTTTCTACAGGTTAGAATTACATGGGCCTCTTGCTGTACCCCGGTTTAAAATTCTCTGGAAAATTCTGAGGTGTTCCCCTCCAGGGCCAACCAAAGTTAATTTTATATACAGCATGCAATCTATATTTTAAATTAGACCACCCCAAAATGTCCTTCAAATTTGGTGAAAATCAACCAGTAACAGAAAAATGATATAATCATTCCTTACATGGATAAACTTGTAGATAATGCCATGTCAGCCTTGTTATTAAACATTCCCTCAACTCCCATCCCAGATCCTTTTAAAAAATACATTCACAAAAGAACGTGTGTGTGTGTTGGGAGGGTGATAAGGCAGAATGAAGACACCTAGCTGACAATCAGGAAAATAAAATGGAGGAGGGGGCCACACAGCAGGGGAACAGGGTCTTATTTGATAACTACTCAATAAAATTCTTCACATTAGTCAATCTCCAATTTACTAATTTCATAAACATTTATTAAGTAATTAAGTACAAGGCATCACATAGGGACCTCAGGGTCAAGGACATATGAAAGGAATCTGCCCTCTGAGAGTTTTAAGGTTCAGAATAAGAAGATATGCTTAATAATAGACTTCTACTCCATTTGAGTGGCCTTTATATATCTGTTAAACTGATTCTAAATTGCAGAAGAATCTATAGCTAAGGTAAGCATATACAAGGTTTAACATTTGACACTTCTAAAATGAAAGCATTTAGAATCCTATTTCCACTTAGTTATATAAATTTTATTTTTAGCTACGAAATGTAAAAACCATGACTTCAAATTACTTGGAAACTTCTTAAGTTTATTTATTTTTTAATTTTTAAAAAAAATTTATTTTAGGGGCTTCCCTGGTGGCGCAGTGGTTGAGAGTCCACCTGCTGATGCAGGGGACACGGGTTCGTGTCCCGGTCCGGGAGGATCCCACATGCCGCGGAGCGGCTGGGCCCGTGAGCCATGGCCACTGAGCCTGCGCGTCCGGAGCCTGTGCTCCGCAATGGTAGAGGCCACAGCGGTGAGGGGCCTGCGTACCGCAAAAAAAAAAAAAAAAATTATTTTATTTAGTTTTGGCTGTATTGGGTCTTCATTGCTGCGTGTGGGCTTTCTCTAGTTGCAGCAAGTGGGGGCTACTCTTTGTTGCAGTGTGTGGGCTTCTCACTGCAGTGGCTTCTCTTGTTGCGGAGCATGGGCTCTAGGCGCCTGGGCTTCAGCAGTTGTGGCTTGCGGGCTCAGCAGTTGTGGCTCGTGGGCTCAACAGTTGTGGCCTGTGAGCTCTAGAGCGCAGGCTCAGTAGTTGTGGCACATGAGCTTAGTTGCTCTGCGAAATGTGGGATCTTCCCGAACCCATGTTCCCTGCACTGGCAGGTGGATTCTTAACCACCGCACCACCAGGGAAGTCCACTTCTTAAGTTTAGAAACTAGAAGGGCAGTCTACTAACTACCAAAAAAAAAAAGTGAAATATGAAAAGACTACGGGCTTTGGAATGGACAACCTGGGATTAAGGCCCAACTTCCATATTTAATCACTGTGACTTTAAGCATTTTCCTTGACTTAGCCCTCAACTTCATCATCTGTAAATATGAAGAAAATATGTAACTTGTCTTATGTAACTTGTTAAAGTGACAGTAAATGAGAAAACATGTGAAAGCATACTTTACTTGCTCAAGAAACAGTTTCTCTCCTTCAATATCCTTTCCTCTCCAAAGCTATGATGACCCATAACCTCATCCCATGTTCCAGCACTCAAGTCATTTTTCATACTAGCAAGCTCAAAATAAACGTTAAGTCCTGGTGGTCAAGACAGCTAACAAACTGTACATGTATCCAATGGGCCCAATGCTCCAGACACAAATTCTTTTGGGAAGTTAACAGAATACAAATGATGAGTAAATGTATCCTCTCAGAGGCTAAAAATAGTCCAGGCTTGCTCTAGAGACATGTCATACTATCTTTCTTTTTTAAAAAGCTGCTTACAGTTTCACTGTTTTCTAAAAAAATTACACAATAATCATTCATGTTCATTCACTCAATATCCAGTAAGTGAACTCAGTAGAGTAATATGCAGAACCCTTAAAAACTTGAAACAAAGACAAGTGAGGCACGATTCCTGCCCTTGAGAAGCTTCGACCAAAGCAAAGGAAGAACACAGGTATACAATAGCGCACACTAAAATAACAGACAGGGCTTCCCTGGTGGCACAGTGGTTGACAGTCCGCCTGCCGATGCAAGGGACACGGGTTCGTGCCCCAGTCCGGGAGGATCCCACATGCCGCGGAGCGGCTGGGCCCGTGAGTCATGGCCGCTGAGCCTGCGCGTCCGGAGCCTGTGCTCCGCAACGGGAGAGGCCACAACAGTGAGGGGCCCACGTATGGCAAAAAAAAAAAAAAAAAAAAAGTCCACATAAAATAACAGACAAAAGATGTACTCTGCCTCCCCCCGCCCCGCCCTCCACCCGGCCCCATTCCCCAGCCTCTTTAAGGAGAAGAGTATGAGTTTTGAAGGCAAGCTGAGACCACGGTTGAATCCCAAATGTCTATCACCCTGGACAAGTTACTTCACCGGAGTCTTAATTTTCTTAGCTGGAAATTATACTGAGCATACAGGAAGCATAAGACTACATATTATGTCCATGATAAAAAAAAATAAAGGCAAGACATCATGGAAATTCAAGAGATATCATCTTTAGCTGATAGATCTAATAATTTCCAAGTATTTGCCATGTGCCAAGCACATGCATTATCTCATTTAACGGACAAGACTAAGTCTTTGTCAGTTTCTTAGTTTTAGTTGTGAAGAATGCTGATACATATTCAAGATAGAATAATTTCTTGTCATTTATGTGAAAACACAAATTGTGTGTTTTTTCCTGCCAAATGTTGTGCACATATCAATTACGTAAACTAAACATACACATAAACTACAGCTTCAGTCACAGTAATTTACCAACTTATTTTTAAATTCACCCCCAATTTTAAACTCCTAAAAACTAAGAGGATAATCTTACAAATATGGCCTATAAATCAAATTTGCAAAATCTTGCTATATATCCTGAGTTATTTCCTTTAGGGTAAAGATCCTTGTGCCTTCTCAACAGCTAGCCAAAACTAAATCCTCTTCAGGGATTTCAAAACATCTCTTTGTTGACTGCATCTGGGATGCTCAGGGCTACTTTTATAGGTTAGAGAGATGACATTCAATACCTATCACATGGCCAAATTATTCTAAAGATGATTTCTGAAACGGTAAATACAGCTTTGGTTTTCAAGGCTTTATGTCAGATGGGTACTGAGATAAGGATTACAGGTGATACAGCAGACACATATCCATGTAATTCTTTCTCAGATCCTGATGGATGCGTTCTGGAATACTGGCATTCTGTGGAACAGTTTGAAAACCACTAGCATAGCTGGAAAGAAAACAGAGTAAATTTAAAAACTGGAGAGGAATTCCCAGGTGATCCAGTGGTTAGGACTCGGCGCTTTCACTGCCAAGGGCCGGGTTCAATCCCTGGTCGGGGAACTAGGATCCCACAAGCCGTGCGGCGCGGCCAAATAAAACTGGTCAGATAACACCAACTCCTCACAGAGATCCTATGATTTTGTTTGAATAGTAATAATAGTAACAATCATTTAAAAATGTTTTCAAGGCTCTCACAACCTTGAGAAGTAGTACATTCCTCAATAAAGCCAAAGTGCAACAAAAACAAGTGTTCGGAGGGTTTATTGCTGCTCTTGGTATTTAAGATGAGCATGACTATTTAAGGTCTTTTCTGTCAGAACTATTGAAGGTCTTTTCTGCAAGGCTTCTGGCAGAAGAAAATGACAGGATGAAAAAGTCCTGTCATGTAACCAAACAAATAGAGGCAAAATTCTGGAGATTCTGTAAAGGTCATTATAATTTTCAGCAGAAACTTCTGATTCTAAAAGTAAAATTTAAAAGCAATAAAGTAATTCACTGAGAAAATTAGATTTGTTCTCTGAATGCAATATAATATCCTGGAACATGCTATCAAAATGGGAGGTTAAAAAAAAATCAGAGAGGTATAATGGAAATAACAGTGAGTTCTTAGACTAGAAATCAGGATATTGTTTTGCCTTTGAAATGCCTTTGCTCTATGACCTTGAATAAGTCACTTAATCTCTCTGAAACTCAAGATTCCTTTTGGTAAAATCAGGAATGTTTGTTTTACCTATCACTCAAGATTTTTAAATCAAATGAGTATTCTTCTAAGAGTTAAAACTAAGGGGACTAGTGACTTAAAGGGAAAAAGAAAACCCTGTAGATGACACGTAACTTTAGTAATACCTGGGATGACATGGCAAAACTACCACCTATGAATAAAAGACATAATTCTATTGAGAATATCTTAAAAGACAAATTTATTTAGCCCCGTAACAGTTTAGATTATTCAAATAAACAGTGAGATGTCATTTTAGATACTTCATTCAGCATTTAGTTTAACAAATAATTATCAAAGGCTGTTATATGCCAGTCACTGCTTGCTATCCCATATCAACGCTTATAATCTAGTGGAGAGAAAAGACCCTGAGCAAAAGTAAATGAATAAGTTACTAGACAATTTACAAACTACAATAAAGGAAACACATATAAGAGGTTAAGACAGAAAATAAAAGGGGATGCCTATTTCAAATAGGGTGATCAGGAAAGCATTTTCTGGGAAGGTGAGTTTTAAAAGTGAGATCTAAAGGCTGATTAGAACAGTGGGGTCAAGATGGTTCCAGAAGTGTTAATAACAGCTCATGTAAAGGTACTGGGTTGTGAGAGTTTGAAGAACTGAAAAAGATTACTATAGGTGAAGGTAGCAAATGAGAGGAAACCAACTCAAAACTGCTTAGGAAAAAGAGCAGGTGTTGGGCCATATAGGAAAGAAGTTTAGATTTTAAATGCAAAAGCTACTGAAATGTTCGTTTTAGACAAGATTGTGGGTTTTTTTTTTAGCGGTACACGGGCCTCTCACTGTTGTGGCCTCTCCCGTTGCGGAGCACAGGCTCCGGACGCGCAGGCTCAGAGGCCATGGCTCACGGGCCCAGCCGCTCCACAGCATGTGGGCTCTTCCCGGACCAGGGCACGAACCCGTGTCCCCTGCATCGGCAGGCGGACTCTCAACCACTGCGCCACCAGGGAAGCCCCTGTGACTTGTTTCTAAAAAGACTCCTTACTAGGGTGTCGAGGAAGCACTGGGGGCAGCCAACAGAAGCTACTGCTGTACAAGTGAGTTAAGGTGATAATAGCTGGACTAAATATATGTTTTGGAGATAAAACTGATGGTACTTGCTGAAGGATTAGGATATGAGGTGAAGATGAGGAGGTAAGGAAAAGAGAAGAACCAAGAACGATTCTTAGATTTTTGGCTTGTATGACTGAAGGAATGGCAGAGTCATTTACCATTTATAGAAATGGGGAAGACTGGGAGGGGGCAGGGAATTATAAGCCCTGTTCTGGCGATGTTAAAGTTTTTGAGACAAACATCAGGTTTCTAATTGAAGAAATTCAGTGTACATCTAGACATGAGGTTTTGGAGATGAGAGGAATAGTCCAGTTACAGACACAGGCAAATAAACAGTTGATCACCACTATCTGAAGATTCCATATTGGAAATTTGCTTACTCACTAAAATTTATTTCTAACCCCAAAATCAATACTTGTCATTCTTGGGCATGCACATAGCTGTGAAAAGATCTGAGTCATCCTACAAGCACATTCCCAGGCAATGCTCTGCCTTCTTGTTTCAGCTCTCATAAAAAATATAAAATAAACATAAAAAAAGAGAGACTAACTCTAGCTGGAGAGCTAGAGAAGGCTTTATAGTAAAGGCAGCAATGTAGCTGGGCCTTGAAGGATAGGTAGAAATTGGTAGAGATACAGAAAAAACAGGCCTTTTAGAAAAAAATAATATGAATAGAAAAAGATAATATGAATAAAGAGACACTGACGTCTAGCTAATGGTAATGTCTTAGGGGTAATGGTATGAGATAAATCTAAGATGGGGTTAGATCATGAAAAGGCTTGAGTGCCATGTCACTGGATCTTATTCAGCAGGTGCTGAGGAACTACGGAAAAGATGTGAACTTGAAAGTCACATGATCAGAACTGGGCTTTAAAAGATTTAGCTGGCATGAGTGCGTAGAAAGGATTGGCAACAAAGGGACTGGAAACAGGAAAACCAGTTAGGATGCTTAGGACAGCCTAAGCAAAAGGTAATAAAGTCCAAAAGCAGGGCAGTGGCAGTGAAACTGGAAAAGAAGTAATGACTACAAAAGACACAGCATACTATTAGAATGATTTATTGGCTGTAGAAAGATGGACCTTACAAAATTTTAGCCAGATGAGGCAAACACAGCCATTTTCCACTGTAAAAATAAAAAGGTGGCTCACATGGAATTTACTAGGCATGAAAAATAGGAGTATGTTGCATAAATACTTTGGTGGGACATCTTACTATATTATGCATTCAATAATTACTTATTGACTGCCAGCACCGTGCAAGGTTATACAGTAGCAAACAAGACAAAACACTACTCTTTTATTTACTGAGCTTATAGATATTAACAATCGCACTATGGCAAATCTTTATGAAAATTCCTAAACTAATATGAAAAAAACTTGTCCACTAAAATGAGTTTTCTTTGACGATGATCTTGGTTACCTGCTTCCAGTTGAAATTCAAAGCAACAATTGTTAAAGATCAGTTATCTGAGATCTTACATCCATCCATATCACTGCACAGATTAAGTCAAGCAAAAAATATTTACTGAGTGCCTATTTAACACTCACAATGAACTAGGTGTCATGAAAAATACATGTATGAGAACAATGATTTCCAAAAATGCCAAGAGCTAAGCCCAGTGAAAAGTGCTGCCCCCTTCATCACTCCCTTCACTTTTAACAGGGGAACAAACTGCAATTCATGCCCCCCAAAACTTATGGCAAGAAATTAGGGGATAAAAAGCAAACTGATATAAGAATTAAAAAAAAATGCTTATGAATAGATTTTAAAAAGCTAAACAACATCTATTCTACAAATAAAAGAAGGCAACTAGAAACAAATTTTGAAAATTCGAGTTGTAAAATTTGGAATGATTTAAGAGAAAACTAAAAAGGATGGACTGAAAGGACGAAAATAAAATATTTAAACAAATATGGAATGTCCTTTTAAAAAACTGCAGTAGTTGACATCACTGATTCCACTTGAATCAGAATTAAGTATATCTTAAAATGTTTATCAGAATGATGTAGTAATAAAAGATGGATCATAAGATTAAACATGACTCCATTTAGAAATCTCTCTTATACTATGGATCTTACGGCCCTATTGCAGGGAATGATTTTCAAACTCATAGGCAAGGGAGCTTGTTAAAAATGCAGATTCCCTGAACCCAGTTCCACAGATTCTGAATTTACAAGATATGTAGTAGGACTCAGGAATCTACACCATTTAACAAGCATTCGAAGTAACTCTATTGCAGGGACTTCCCTAGTGCTCCAGTGGTTAAGCCTCCATGCTTCGAATGCAGGGGACGCTGGTTGGATCCCTGGTCAGGGAACTAGGATCCCACAGGCCGTGTGGCACGACCAAAAAAACCCCCAAAGTAAGTCTATTGCAAGTAGTTAGGGTTAACACGCTGAGGAATCCTGCAGTGTTTTAACTCAACTAAGATCTTCAATTTATAAACAAGATAAGCTAATCGGAGCATGGTTAAATGCCTTACTCAAATTTAGAGGTCCTAATTCCTGCCAGGCTGACAGAGTTAAGTCTTCCTCCCCTGAGCCATTGCTGTTTCTTCAGTCTCTCCCACTATCCTGCTCCTCCCCACTTTCAAAGTCAAATTCTGTGATAAGGTTTTTCCTGGCCACCTGGGCCCACACTAGGGTTTTCTGATATCTTTTTCCACAACTGGAATAAGCAGCTCCCTGGGGAAAAACTAAGCTTTTACTTTTGTATTTCCTTCACTGTGAGACATATGAATATTGTTTTCCTTTTTACTGCCTTCAATTTGCAAGCAGTATCCTGCTTTTCCCCAAGTAAATATTTAGCACCGTGCAAACCATATGAGTACTAACTAAATAAATGGAAGCTTATATTTCTTAACCCTATAAAGCAGTGTTTTTCTAACTGTGGGTCACGCTTCATAATCAAATATGAAACCAATTTAGTGGGTCACAAATATCATTAAAGAAAAACAAATAGAATAGTTTGATATATGTGTGGGGGGTATTGCAATGTAAAATGTTTTCACTGTAGGTTGCAAAAACATTTGAAAGCCAGTTTTGTGCTGATGAACTTCTCCAACACAACTTTACCATTAGGTAGGCAAATACGTTTTCTCACGTGATTAACATTCAACCACTCCGTTAGTCTTCCCATTCTCCACTCCCCAAAGATAATACTGGATTTATTTATTCATTCCCCTTTCCTTAACTCAAATGAAAAGGAGAAGGAATAAGTACTAAGTTTGATAAGCATATTTCACAGCTCAAGTTCCAAAGGAGCCTGTCTGTGTTCCTTCTTCAGATGGGTCATCCAAGTGTTGTGATGCACTTCATGTGGGCTCTTGGAGCACCTGTCTCTTGACCCAAGTCTATCTGAAATTCCAGACGTCCCAAACAGGGCTTTGAAATTTTCACACCCTGCTTCATCCACACTGGTCCTAGGCTTATTTATGTATGTGTTTTTTTCAAGATCACCTTCTTTCCTGTCTTGGAGCCAGGTTCTTTATTTCCACCATAACATTACTTTCTGGTAATCCTTGATACTCTCTACAAGTTTAAATATAATTACCTATGTTCCAAGTCACTTGTATTTTCTCTTTTCCTAACCTAAGGTGGTATTCACACTGACAAAGTTGTATCCTTTTCCAGGTCTTGCATGTATCTTGCATCCTCTTAATCAGCAAGTCTAATCTAGACCTAATAATGCAGTAACTGTGACCTGTCACATCTCTACTACAACCTTATCCTTTGTACTGTTACCAACCATACTCTCATTACTTTAGCTTCAACTCAGATCTCACTTCCTCCAATAACTTGCCTAAACGCCTCCAATGCAAATAGTCTCCCACTCTCCAACCCTCATTTATACTGCTCACACCTCTACAGCACCTGTCAGTCTACAAAATTTTAGAATTATTTTTGAATCTGTCTCCTGTATTAGTTTCCATGCCTGACTTTAACTCTCACGTGTATACTTCTCAGTATCCAGCAAAAATCAGAGCGCAGGTCACACAGTATTGTACTTTATCGTACTGAAAAGGGGAAGAGCTAAATCCAGTGGCTATAAAAATAGGTTAGGAGCTGCTTCTCATTTTGCACACCCTCCATACCCTGTTCAACTACACGGTACTTTCTTTCTTAAATGAATAAAACCATGAACGTTCCAATGGGAGAACCGCGGGGAAATGGCCATAAAGGCCGCAGAAATGAAACGCGAAGGCATGCTAAAACAGCTGTGATGCTCTCTGCATTTCCACACGTGGCCCGGTAAATCGGTGCCGGAACGCCTCGCGCAGCCTGCGCCTTTCTGCTCTGTCATCCCTTTACTCTATTTCAAAACGCCCACACCGCTCCGCCGAACCTGCCTGAGCGCTCTCTCGGGGGGCCCCGGAGCCCCGAGTACCCGAGAAAACAGACCCCCCTCTTGCCTTGCTCCAGGTCCGGCCTCCACTTGCCACAGGCACTGGAATGAGAGGGGGCCACCGTCTCCCTTCAACAGTCCCAACTAAAATGGAAGCGCGTCCAGACCTGGGTACCTTTAAGCCTGGAGTCAGCCCCGGAGTCTGCAGGCCGCCGTATCTCCCCATCTCAGTGTGACCTGAGCCAGGCTCTGCCTCCCCGGCGCAGTCTTGCCACAACTTCCCCACCGTCAGGTCCCATCAGCCTCCGCACACACATGCAGCCGACCCAGCAGGCCTCGGGGACGTTGGCATGTCGTTCCGGCGGTCAAGGTTCCCGAAAATGACCTGACCGCCGGGCGCTTCTATTTAAACATACCCCACACTGTCTAACTTCCTTCCTCTACACTCATCTTCCCCACCGGTCCCGTGCTTCCTGAGTTTCCACCGTTCTCCAAGAAACGTGTCCACCGATCACCTCCTCCGCCTGGGGAGACTGCGTCCCGGCTCTCGACTAACCTCACTCTTTTCCTTTTCCATTCCCGGCTGGGGCGGCTCGCGTTTGGCCTCCCGCAAGCTCGAGGAGCTCCACGCTGGCCCCTCGCCCCTACTCTCCCGCCACTCCTCTCCTACTCACTTTGGGCTTCTCCGGCAATTTCTTCCGGTTCTTCTTCTTCTGCTCCTCGCTCCTGAGATTCTTCAGCACGCCTAGGTCGTCAGCGGCCGGGCCCGGCGCGGCCGCCGCCTCCTCCCGCTTGCGAGGCGGGCTCCTCCGCTTCTTGCGGGCGCCGGCGCAAGCCGCGGCCCAGCCGTAGCCGAGCAGGAAGAGCAGCAGGAGCCCGAGCGCGCCCATGCCCACCAGGATCACCCAGCCCGGGTACCGTTTCGGCTCCAGCCCCAGGTCGAGGCCCAACTCGGTGCGCAGAAAGCCTAGGCCGACCGAGAGCATTTCCTGCAGCCGGGCTGAGCCCTCCTCGGCCTGCTGGGCCAGCTCGTCCAGCCAGCTCCGTGTAGCCATCTTCCCTCCCGTCAGCGGCACTCGCAGAATGACGCCGGGGCGCAGAGACGCCGTGGAACAGTCAAGGGAAGCAAGGTAAGGCCAGGCCGGACCAACTCAGGCCGAGCGCATTGCGGCCGCCCCTCGCGCCGGAGCCGGGGATCGGCCGCTGCCGCCGCCAGGAGGACAGGGGGCTCCCAGTGCCCCCGTCAGCCTCACTCCGCCGCCGCCAGGAGGAGGGGGGCGGCGGGAGGGAGTGTCTCCAGCGGCGGCCGCTAAGCGGCGTCTCCGCGCCAGGGCCAGGCCCCGCTGTCCTCCCTCGGCGGAACAATGGCGGCTCCGGCCGCGATCCACGCAGCGAGCGTAGACTAGGAGCAGGGCAGCGGGTCACGTGGACGCCGATGGGCGGGGCGTGGGGTGTCACGTGGGCGCGGGCGAGGCCGGGCGGGGCTGGAGCCGTTAGAGCTAGCGCGCGGCGGCTGCAGTTGGCGGTGACCCTTTCGGGCCTGGTGGCGGCGCCGAGCCTTGGGGATCGGTGACTCTGGGCGGGTGGCTGGGAGGGGTTAACCGGAGGAAGTCTTTGCGGGATGGCTGGTGGCCCGGAGCTAGGAGACGTGGCGCTTTGAATGAGTCCAGGGGAGGGGCTCTCGGCGAAGCCTGGGGGTTGTGGGGTGTGGAAGAGGGCGAAGAGTGAGGAACCGGGTCACGGGGTCTGGGTCAAAATTGCCCTAGTAGCTCTCTTTTCTCCATTCTTTTTCTGGTAGTGGTGTCGGGGTGGAAGCGGCTTTTTCTCCCTGGGTCACCGGAAACTAGATGCTTCCAGGTGGGCTCAGCCGAGTCTGAAACCGGTCACTCTTCTTTGAGCGCGTAGGTTTAGTTCACAAATTGGGTTTGTCTCTTCACGGCCAACTTACCCACCTTGCGTGTCTACCATTTGCCTGCCTGGGTAGGGCGCTTTTACGTGGTTTCTCTCCTTCGCTCTTGCTCTCGCTGGTATTAGTCGCCAGAATTCAAAAGTTGGAAAGCCCATGGGCAGTATTCTTTTCCTACTCGTTTGTAGCTTTAATAAGAAATAAGAGGCATACTGGATTGTGTTTTACATGTAGAGGTAGATTCCTTGTTGCGTTTTATTTTAAGCTTTTGGGCAAGATCACAAAAGGAGTTTGCAAAATTCTGGGGTTTTTTTTTGCTGTGTTGACCATATCTGGGTAGCGTTAGTAAGAAATGAATTTTCAGATCTCAGTTACAAAGATGGTATTCGGGGCTGCCGTAGGGTTTTCAAGTTACATTTCCCTGTAAGGAAACTGGTGTTTTATCATTAAATGATAATTAGCATGTAAGCAAGTGTCTTAAGTGAACTAAAAACAGGCTTTCTCAAAGAATAGAAAGTAAATAATTGGTAATTATTTAATTGGTAAATAATAAAAATAAACTGCTACTCTTGCGAAGCTTTATACAGACTTATAATTAAAGGTTGTGTAAATTACAAGGCCAAAACTTAAAAGATGTCATTGGAACTACTTCATCTCTAAAAGGTTCCAAATTCCACTTGTTTATGAAAGTAGATTTATCATTCTACATTTATGTTTTGGTTCCACAGACATGAAGGATGATGACTTTCCTAAGAAGTTCCACTGCCCATTCTAGGTTAGCACCTGTGGATTTATGAATTAAGCTATTATACAATAATAGTAGCTGGGTTTGCCTGTTCTTTTGGCAGCCTAGCAAGTATTGATTATGTAAAATCCTGTCATCTTTCTTTTTCCGTGACTCTCCTTTGATCTTAAAAATAAAATGTTTATTTTGGTAATACAGGTATAATCATTTTTCATATATAACTTTGTAGTCATCTTTTTAAGTTTTTATTTTAAGAACAAAAATGGAGTCATACACTGTTTACTGTTTTGCATTTGATGTGGTCATGAACATTCATGTCACTTGATAAAGCCCACCTGATGAAGCTCACCAGAAACATACCAGTAGCCCCACAAAGTTAGGTTTATTAACTTGCAGCAGAATGAAGTTTAGGTAAAATTTAAAGGAAGGAATGCTTTGAAAGACAAAGCAAGCTGTGTCTAAAAGAGTTACTATCAGGCCTGGCCTAAGTAAACTCAGAATCCTAATTCCTTGGACATGGCAAAGTTAAGAGAAATATAAAACGTCATTTCTGAAACCTCTTTCCTGGAGGCAACTGGGTTGGGAATGAAAACTGCTTATTCTGAGAGTCAGAGTGACCCATACAATGGAATACCACTCAGACATAAATACATGCAGCAACATAGGTGAATCTCAACATAATTACGCTGAGTGAAAGAAGGTGAAAGAAGCCAGGCAAAAAAAGAGTATGTACTGTATGACTCCATTTGTATAAAACTAGAAAGTGCAAACTAATCTATAGTGACAGCAAATCAGTGGTGACTTGGGGAGGGGAGTGGGACCAAGAAGCAGTGGGAGGGAGGGGTTTAAAAGGGGCACAAGGAAACTTTGGGGAGTGATGGCTATGTTCTCTTTATTATTATGGTTTTATGGGTCTGTGGGTTTTATGGGTTTATGTATGTCAAAACTTACCAAATTGTATACTTTAGATATTGTAGTTTATGTCAAATATACCTCAATAAAACAGTTCACAGAAGTTTTTTGAAAAATGACCCATGTGGAACAGCTGTGTATAGGGGTGGCATGCTCCATGCTCGCAGATAGGATTTTTTTTTAATGATATTTATTTATTTATTATTTGGTCGCACCTCGCGACTTGTGGGATCTTAGTTCCCTGAAACCAGGGATCGAACCCTCGCCCTCGGCAATGAAAGTACGGAGTCTTAACCACTGGACTGCCGGGGAATTCCCACTGATAGGATTTTTAACAAAGTTTTTACCAATCTATGATTTTAAGGTTTCTCAGCACTATATCCATTTATTTATTTATTTATTTTTGGCTGCATTGGGTCTTCCTTGCTGTGTGCGGGCTTTCTCTACTTGCGGCGAGCGGGGGCTACTCTTTGTTGTGGTGCGCGGGCTTCTCATTACGGTGGCTTCTCTTGTTGTGGAGCATAGGCTCTAGGCACATGGGCTTCAGTAGTTGTGGCTCGCGGGCTCTAGAACACAGGCTCAGTATTTGTGGCACACGGGTTTAATTGCTCTGCAGCATGTGGGATCTTCCTGGACCAGGGCTTGAACCTGTGTCCCCTGCATTGTCAGTCGGATTCTTAACCACTGCACCACCAGGGAAGTCCTCAGCACTATATCCTTGATGTTAATTATCAAAAAAATTTTCTTTTTTACAGGTTTGCATAATAAATATTCACTTATTCTATGATCTGGTTCTACTGTAATTTATTTAACATAATTTATTGTTGGATAGTTAGGTTATTTACAAGTTTTTTTTGTTTTTTTGCCATTAAGTGCAATTCTGTCATGAATATGCTTGTAACTAAATAGCTTTGCGAATATCCATAGTAACTTTTTAAAATCAGTTTTATTTTATTTTTTAAAGAATTAAATAATTAATTAATTAATTTGGCTGTGCGGGTCTTAGTTGCAGCATATGGGATCTTTCCTTGCAGTGCATGGGCTTCTCTCTAGTTGTGGCGCTCAGACCCCAGAGCACATCGGTTCAGTAGTTGCCCCACGGCATGGAGGATCTTAGTTCCCCAGCCAGGGATCGAACCTGTGTTCCGTGCATTGGAAGCCGGGTTCTTAACCACCAGACAGCCAGGGAATTCCTCATGATAAGTTCTTGAGGGTAAAATCCTGGCACTGTCATTGCCTGAGGCATAGCCCACGGTATGTGATTTAATGCTTAGTTTGGAAGTTTTAAGAGACCTGAAGAAGTTCTACCTAAGGCCTCTCACTTCATAGAAGAGAAAAAGGAAGCTTCAAAGGGTTAGGGCTCGTACCACAGTGTCAGGGTGGCTGAGCTCATAGTAGAACCCAGTCTTCCCTGTTCGTGACCCCTTGGTTGCTCCTCTTCTTCATATACTCTGTGATCAATTCTTGGGATTAGTGTGTGTTTGTTTTCTCCGACTGCTGTAACAACATTCCATAGACTAGGTAGCTTAAACAACTGAAATTTAGTTTGTCACAGTTCTAGAGGCTGGAAGTTCAAGATTGGGGGCCAGCATGGTTGGGTTGTGGTAAGGGCTCTCTTCCTGGCTTGCAGATGGCCACTATCTTGCTGTGTCCTCACATGGTGGCGAGAGAGCCAGTGAGCTCTCTAGTGTCTCTTATAAAGATGCTAATCCTCTCAGATCAGGGCCTCACCCTTACGACTTCATTGAACCTTAATTGCTTCCTTAAAGACCCTATCTGCAAATATAATCATGTTGGGGTTAGGGCTTCAACATATGAATTTGGGGGGAGGGGGACACAAACTTTCAGTCCATAACAATGCAGGAAGCTTCCATTCAAGTAGCTTAACTTTCAGGGCTGATGAAAGAAAAATGCTGATTTGGGTCTTTAAAATGGAGGCTATTGACATTATGAACTCCTGGGTCACAGGATTATATACCTAGGAGGAGGATTTTTTTTAAAAAAAATTATTTTATTTTTGGCTGTGTTGGGTCTTTCTTGCTGCGCGCAGGCTTTCTCTAGTTGCGGCGAGCCGGGGCTACTCTTCATTGCAGCGCACGGGCTCTAGGCACATAGGCTTCAGTAGCTGTGGTGCGCAGGTTCAGTACTTGTGGCACATGGGCTTAGTTGCTCCGCAGCATGTGGGATCTTCCCAGACCAGGGCTTGAACCCGTGTCCCCTGCATTGGCAGGTGGCTTCTTAACAACTGCGCCACCAGGGAGGTCCTAGGAGGAGGATTTTACAGTAAAGCAGGGAATACAGTTGAGTGTGCCAAGAATTTGGAGATATGGTCAGGAAAGGGTTACCCTCAGAATAAATTTTGTAAGAATTAGTAAATAATAAAGTTCTCTGCAGATGTATGCTAAGCTGAAAGATAGTTTATGAGTGTGTTGCTGAAAGGGCCAGGATACTTCCAAGCCTCTTTAAAAGATTGGAGAATTTGCTAAGAACCTGGGTGGAACTAAAAACTGGTTGGGGCATGAGGGCAGGGGCCAGGGGAAGCAGAAAAGACGGTGAATATGGTAACAAATATGAAAGTTGTGGTGTATCCATTCAGTGGAATGCTGTGCAACAATGAACATGTCCAAGGACACTCATTGCGATACCATGTATGTAAAGTTTAAAAAATAGGTTTATAGGGCTTCCTTGGTGGCGCAGTGGTTGAGGGTCCGCCTGCTGATGCAGGGGACGTGGGTTCGTGCCCCAGTCCGGGAAGATCCCACATGCCACGGAGTGGCTGGGCCCGTGAGCTGTGGCCGCTGGGCCTGCGCGTCTGGAGCCTGTACTCCGCAGCGGGAGAGGCCACGGCAGTGAGAGGCCCGCGTACCGCAACAACAAAAAAAATAGGTTTATAGATAAAGATGTAATACCATGCATGGGAATAATGAACACCAAGTCAGAATAGTACTCATTTGTAGGGAGAGAGAGAGAGAGAAATGGGATTGGGGTGGAGTATACACGGGGCTACAAATGAATCTATAGTGTTTTTATCTCTTAAATTAAGTTATGGGTAAAAGAGTGCTCCTTATCTCTACTTTTTGTATGCCTGAGATACTTTGTAATTTAAGTGACAAAAATTAAATGAGAGCTTCCCTGGTGGCGCAGTGGTTGAGAGTCCTCCTGCTGATGCAGGGCACACGGGTTCGTGCCCCGGTCCGGGAAGATCCCACATGTCGCGGAGCGGCTAGGCCCATGAGCCATGGCTGCTGAGCCTGCGCGTCCGGAGCCTGTGCTCCTCAACAGGAGAGGCCACAGCAGTGAGAGGCCCAGTACCGTACAAAAAAAAAAAAAAAAGAAATAATGGCATTCTTTATTAAAACAGTCAGGAATATTGATGATTAGTAGTAACATGGTTAGAGGTTTAAAACAGAAAAGAAGATGTGTGTCTTTGGAGAATTTTGCTTCCCTGGAGCTGAGGGCTAGTATTAGAGAATAGTGCCTGTCTGGTGAGAATAAGAGTAATAGGATTTCTTAGTCAGCTTGGGCTGCTATGTAACAGAAGACCACAGACTGGATGGCTTAATCAACAGAAATTTATTTTCTCATAGATCTTGTGACTGGAAGTCTAAGATCAAGGTGCCCTCAGGGTTGGTTTCTCCTGTCTGCTTGTCTGGTAGACAGCTTCCTTCTCACTGTGTGTTCACATGGCCTTTCATCTGTGTGTGTGCAGGGGGAGAGAGAAATCTTTGGTGTCTCTTCCTCTTCTTATAAGGACACTAGTCCTATTGGATTAGGGCTCCACCCTTATGACCTCACTTAACCCCAATTACCTCCTTAAAGGCAGTATCTCCAAATGCAGTCACATTGGGGGTTAGGGCTTCAATGTAGGAGGTTTAGAGGGGACACAATTCGGTCTATAACACAGGATAAGACCTGGGATTGTTCTATAGAGCAGGGGTCCCCAACCCCTGGGCCATGGGCTGGTACCGGTCCACAGCCTGTTAGGAACTGGACCACACAGCAGGAGGTGAGCAGCGGGCAAGTGAGCAAAGCTTCATCTGCTGCTCCCCATTGCTCACGTTACCGCCTGAACCATCATCCCTCCCCTCCCTCCACCACCCCCGTGGAAAAATTGTCTTCCATGAAACCGGTCCCTAGTGCCAAAAAGGTTGGGCACCACTGGGGTAGAGTCTTTAAGGGCAAGAATACCATAAAATTGATTTGCTGGTATCCCTGGCTAGAACATAAGCTCCATGGGGGCAGGAAGGGCATCTTACTTGTGTACTGTGGTACCCCTAACACTTACTGCACTGCCTGTTAATATTAATATTTGATCAACTGATGAATTAACAGATGTGGTGATTGGAGAGTGGGGTGGAATGGAGGTTGTTGCAGTGGTCTGGGATGTGAGGGACCAAGTGCCTAAACCCAGTGGAAATGAAGTGAAAGTGTGACAGTGAGTGACAGTAAGAAGGTGAGATAAAGGGGAGGGAAGAATCATGGATGACTGGCATTCTGTTTTTGCGCAACATGATGATCACTGTTCCATTAGTGGAAAAAAGAGAAGTTGAGAGAAGTTAATTTATTAGCATGAATCCTCATTTTGCAATGAGATACCTCTTAAGACTTATTCATAGTTTGTAAAACTGAAAGTCCTCGTAGTTTCTTCCAGATATTCCTTACGGCTTCTTTGAACTCTATGTGATTTCTTTCTCATCCATCAACATTTAGGGCTTCTATTTTCTGACTTACCTCTCTCACCCAATTTTGGTAGCCCAAAAAAGAATTAGAAAGAGTAGAAACACACATTTCTTCTCCTCTTCTAATAATACTGCTTCTATCTTCGCTGTCTTTTATTTGTGGTAGCCATAGTAGAAACAGAAATTATGGTCTTATTGGGCATCACAGTGAAATAAAACTTCTAGCATTAGTGCTCTTTAATTCAAAATTATTTCTCTTTTTCTGACTGCTTCCTTATCTTTATAATTCTCAAAACTTTCTCACTTAGTTCTCTAACTGAATTATTTATGAGTGCAAATTTGTGCCTCATAGCAATCTACTTTCTGAAATTGCTTGTAGTTACAACGATCTCAGTTTATATCAGAAACTTTTTGAACATGTCCATTATCTCTTCTGAGCAAACTATTCTTAGCTAACTTTAAAACCGAAACTGAAAAGGTTGTTAAATATAGATTGAGAGTAATTTGTTTGTATCTCCTAAGAGGATTCAGCAACAGGAAATCATTTATCTTGAATGACTGGAATGCTTTCTTCTAGTTTGTGCTTTAGTTGTTCCAACAAGAATGAAGTTCAATATTTAGGTGCACTTTCCCTAACAGACTATGTTAATGGTTCTTTGCGAGTAGACAGCACTGTGCATAATCTTGAGAATAGGGTTTGTTCCCTGAATTTGGAATTTATAATTGGCTGATAAAATGACCATTTTGAACTATCATATGATGTTAACATCTACCAATTTTAGCAAAGTTACCATCCCTCTTTGTACAGAAATATGTATATTTCTTTGAATGTTTTGTTGCTCCTTGATTGAAATACTCTGCAACAGCTAGAGAAAATGAAAGTGCAATTAGTAACCAAAAGCATAAATTCTAAATGTAATACAAGTGGAATTGTAAAGTGTTTCAATTAGGATACACGATGAGCTGCTTTAACAAAGACTTACAGGGGTTTAAACAGTATAGAACAATATAGAATTTAAGTCTGATTAATTTCTCACATAATATTGATATGTTGGCTCCTTCCATCCTGCAGTTCCACCAATGGCCCTAAAATATTAACCTCATCTGCTTGGTCCTAGATGGCTTGTCAACACATCTAACTTTTAGGCACTAAGATGGGAGAAGAAGGAGTAGGATGAAAAGACACATCTTCCATTTAAGGGGCGCAACCAGAAATTGTATATGTCACTTCTGCTCGTATTCTGTTGGCCAGAACTTAGTCATATGGCCAAACATAGCTACAAGTTTTACAAGCTAAAACTCAGGGTTTTACTTCTTAAGGGAACGTGAGAAGATGGATACGGCATGCCAAAGGTTGTGACACTTCGGTCAGATGAGCACTCATTGGACTAAGCTGGTTGACTGTGGATTCAACTGTGAAGGAAAAAAGAAAAACAAAATTATATATCATAAGCAAAATGTAGACAATATGTCAAAAACCGAGTCTAGAAGATGAAGTTTAATTAGCTATTTTATATATCTTGTGGGTCTCAGCAATGGAAATGCTCCTTCTAACTTGCAAGTCTATTGTTTGACTTTCAAATCTTTGGACTTTGAATTTATTTAGAGTAACACACTTTGTATGAAAACAATGAACAACCTATGTGTATGGAAATTTCTGGCTCTCCTTTGTTCTGAAATATTATGGTTGAATCAGTGTTACTGAGTAAGCCAAATGCTTTGAGTAGCCAAGTTTCAGTTAAGAGTATAGTGTGGTGGGTTTCACTAGCTGGAACTTCTCTGTTGAACCTTAGAAAATGCCTTGACTTTGTGCACAGGGAAGACTGTCATCAGGCGTCGTCAGCGTCCACCTTAACCACAGCTGCTCTGGAGGAAAGTAGCATTCTCTGGTCTCCTGGCCAGTGCTCTGCTGTGGTTCTGTGAGCCTGTCCGGGAAGAGGGAGAAGAGAGCAGCCTGAGAGCAAGTGAAGTGCCCGGAAAGCATGGGGCTACTTCCCAAGTAGACCAGAGAAAAAGATGATTAGAAAGGTCAGGGGTCCCACCTCAGTAGGGAGAACAGTCACATGATGCTTCCCTGCTCTGGTTCCATTTGAGAGCATCAGAAGCTCAGCAGGTGGTGAGGGAATGACCAGTGTTGGCCACCTCCTGAAACACCAGAGTCACAATGGCTTGAGAGGTTTGATACCAGACCAGGACTAAGTAGCCATATGCTTGGGCTTCTTTGAGGATTCCTCCAAGTCTTACCTGGACGTATTTCACTTAGTTGTCTATGATAGCCCTTGGGGACCTCTGAAAGTTTGAGATGCCATAACTTCCTTCTGGCTCCCGTGGCATGAGTTTTCTACCACTGAAGGCATTCCTTTAGGTTAAGCCATAGAGGTGAAGATGTGGTCTGTGAAAGCCACAGTCTCTTACGTCTTCTGGGAGGGCAAGGAAGTGGGATGTTGTACCTCTGGTCTTCTTTAGCTCATAACCAGTTATAACTGACCTGTTTATCTCATTAACTGGTTGCACACTGGGAGTAAGAGAAGTTTGAGTAAGTACGTCAGCAACAATACAGTCTGATGACCATGGGCTGTTTTGAGGGCATTAAGCTAAGGAGGGCAGGGCCTGGGTGCTGCGTTGTATAAAGGTGAGTACCTGGTGGCTGTGCATCAGAAAAGTAGGAACGGCACACAAGTTTCATCCAGTGAAACATATTCTCCAAGGCTGCTCCTGCTCTGGCTTCTAGGCTTAGAATGTCTGGGCTGGAAATAACATACATTATTATGGTAGCCTGAGTCATGGTGGTTTAATATATTAAATATTTTCCCTCTAAGGATTCATAATTTCTTTTAACTAGTTATATCACTGCATTTTTGGTACCATAATCTTTAAAAAGATATATTGTGATAATTATGAATTTGGGTAAGACTTTTATAGTGTGGGTATGGCCAAGAGCAAGCCTTTGATGAGCTTAGTGTATCTCTATGAGAGACCTATGAACAGTATAGAGCTTCAATGGTATGTCCCTATCCAAACTAAACAAGTTAAAAAAAACTCTACATTTATTTATGTATAAATACTTTTATAAACCTTCATGGGATTAGAGATGGTTCCTTTAATAATGTAAGCGAAGCTGTCAGTCAATGGAAAGTTCACTGGACCTAGATTCCGAGTTCCTAGGTTGTTGTCACAGGTGTTGCTGAAATGATTTTGTTGTGTTTTTAATGGATTGTTTACGTGGTTAATAATTTACAATGAGAAATACACCTTCAGAGCATTCATATCTATTGACCAAGAGCCTAATCAGGGTATTTGGGAATAGGTATAATATTATTTCTGATGTAGTTTCTCGTGATCTTAACTCATTTTTTTGTAATATTAGGGGTTTGGATAAACCTTTAAGGCTCCTTTCAATTCTAAAAATTCCTATTGTATGTTCTGCATTATAGAAAGGAGAAGCCCCACGTAGAACTTAGAAAGTAGGTGGTTCAGTGTCAGGCACTGTGATAAGCGCTTAATGTGCATTGTTTCATTTAATCCTTGCAATTTATGAAGTAGGTATTATTATCATCCCTTTTTACAGATAAAGAAACTGAAACCTTACAGGCTTTACATAACTTGTTCAGTGTCCCACAGCTAGTGAGTGGTAGAGTCGAGATTTTGAACACAGGCCTGTGGGACTCCAGAACCCGGGGACTGCAGTGTACACCTCTTAACTATCATACAGTAGCAGGTATTAAGGAATGTTTAACTACCCAAGAGCAATAAATAGTCTGACCAAGAATTTTTACTTTTTAACAAATTATGCATCAGCAATATTTCTCTAGATATTTTCTGTTCATAACATTATTATAAGTTTCTAAGATTTGAAAATAGGGTAAATTGACCTCTGAATACAATGGCAAGATAAATCCAGGTTAAACACCCTTCCTCCAAATCTAATGAAATGAACAGAAATAGTGAAAGAAAAAAAAAGGCAACAATTTATGAATGGCATCCAACAAAGGAGAATAATTTTACATCATAAGCTTCAAAAAGTGATGGCTAAGGAGCATGTGAGAGGTTTGGGGGTAGCTCTTTTCTTCACACCCACTCCACAGGAGTGGTATTGAGAAGTCTGATAATTTTTATTAATGCCTATCAAATGGACGTAAGCAGTCTGAGGGAGTGAGTAGGGAACCCTGGGAAAGGTAAAGGAAAACGCTTCAAGTGTAGCCAACCCTACTTACACCTTTGGGGCCTTGACAGGGGCAGGAAAGGCCTCCATGGCATCTGAACTTCCAGGTCCCTGTGGGGAGCTGGATGAATGAGAGAAATATACCCACAGCTGGGTGGGGTGGGCACTGGTACAGGATGTTTAACTGGACTTCACAGGAGAAATCAGAGGCTCCTCCTGACCCAGTGTGGGTCACCCCTCACATATTACCCACCATGACCTCAGGCTAGAGATAAATGGATTGAGAGCAGCTCCAGTACATTAAGTTATCTCCAAATGGGGCAGACTGACTGATCCTAATTAGGACAGAGCTATCTAATGAAAAATGAAAAGAAATGGAATGGCAAGTAAGCAAACTCATTAGAGCAGGAAAAAGAAGGAAGAAAAGAATGAAAAGCAAAAGAACAGAACATGGTATTAAAAAGACAGGCGTTTTAAGGGGGAGAATGGCTTTTTAAATAGAAAAATATACCCTCTCCAAACAAACAAAAAAGATTTCTTGGGAGTGCTTTAAGGTATAGAATAACTTTATAATACTATTTTATCATTTTTTAATTTATTTTTGACTGTGTTGGGTCTTCGTTGCTGCCCACGGGCTTTCTCTAGTTGCAGCGAGCAGGGGCTACTCTTCCTTGCGGTGTGCAGGCTTCTCATTGCAGTGGCTTCTCTTGCTGTGGAGCACGGGCTCTAGGTGTGCAGGCTTCAGTAGTTGTGGCACACAGCCTCAGTAGTTGTGGCTTGCGGGCTCTAGAGCACAGGCTTAGTAGTTGTGGTGCACGGGCTTAGTTGCTCCGCGGCATGTGGGATCTTCCCGGACCAGGGCTTGAACCCGTGTACCCTGCATTGGCAGGCGGATTCTTAACCACTGTGCCACCAGGAAAGTCCTGAGAATAACTTTATAATACTATTATTTTATAGAACTAAGTCCCCCAAATGAGGTAATAAAAAAACAGAATGAAATGAACATGGAAATTTCTGTGCTAAGGAAACTGAGACCTTACAGAGCACCATAATACAGTTAATATATAATTTAGGAAGAGCAAGGAAGAGGATGGACAGTGGATGAAAATAAAATTAGTGACGGGGAGGAAATGCTTGCAATATTCAGTGAATGCAGAGAAAAAAGACAAAGATTAAAATATGTAAAAGACAATATGGAGGACAGAGACCCTCCAATATAGACAACAAATGGAATAGGAAAAGTAGCTGGATACTTAAGAAATAAACTTTCTCTGAAATTAACAAACTGACTCCTTAGATATGAGGGCACATTGTATGCTAGAAAAGATTGGTACAGCATCATAAACATCAAGACATACTTTGGTTAAGTTATTGACATTCAAGGATAAGAAAAGAAATTTTTGGCTGTTCAGGAAGACAAAGTAAGTCACGTATAATGAAAATTAGGCTTGCCTTAGACTTCTTAGCCATATTCAAGGGCAGAATGCAATGGCACAATATTTATAAACTTCTGAGGAAGAGAAAGTGTGACCCAGCCAAACAACTGGATATAAAATCAGCAAGTAGGTTTTCTCAAACATGAAAAAGCACAGGGAAAATAGTGTTTAGAATCTAGTGTGTAAGAGATATAAAACCTGCGAATCCTCAAACGAATGAAAAAACCACTTGACATTGAAATTCAGCCAAGGAAATGAATGAAGAACAAAAATTTTAAATTGGGGGATCTTCCCTGGTGGTCCAGTGGTTAAGAATCCACCTTCCAATGAAGGGGGACATGGGTTCGATCCCTGGTCAGGGAACTAAGATCCCACATGCTGCGGGGCAACTAAGCCTGTGTGCTCTAGAGAACATGCACCACAAATAGAGAGCCCACGTGCCGCAACTACAGAGCCTGCGTGCTCTGGAGCCCCTGCACCACAACTAGAGAAAAGCCCTTGAACCGCAAGTAAGAGCCCGCGCGCCGCAACTAAGACCCGACGCAGCCAAATAAATAAATATTTTTTAAAAAAGAATTTAAAATTGGTACAAGAACTAGAAATGAGCACTGGATCCATTTTTAAAAAGAACAAAGACTGAATAACTAGGAGTACCACTGTTACAGAACACAATGTTAAACCTGGCAGAGTAAAATGTCTCATAAGCATTGAAAAATGGAAAGAGGGAAAGTGTAGGTAGGAGAAAAAACAGGAGTGTATCGTCTCATCTTTCACAGCAGAGAGTCATGCTATCTAAAATTTAACCTCGTAGTTAAAAAAGCGTTTCCAAACCTTTGATGACTTTTATAATCTCTTTGCTTAACCTGAGAGCCAGCAAGACAAGCCGGCATGTGTGTTCCAGAATTGCCCGCAGCTGTATTTTGGTTTTGTAAAGGGTGGTTCAGTGTTTTTAAATATTTTAAGATTTGAATATCTTTAGGTGGGGGCAAACTTACCAGTCAACCCTTATTTTCCACCTTCTTATTTCACACATTTAGGGGGCTGCATGGCCCTGCTGTTGGAGGAGTCTTTAGGAGCTAAAATTTCCTGTAGTGAAGAATCATTTATCTGAAGTTCAGTAATTCCTAGAGTAAGATAAAATAATAATCGACCAATAGATACATTCTTCTCCCTTGTTTTGTAAAACATCTTTTTCTCTGGCATAACAAATGGTATTTTCCCTACTCTATAATGACAGAAATCTGTCTCCTGGCAAACGGAAACACTACTGCCCCACTTTTTTCTTATCTGGACTGCAACCAAGCCTTTGACTCCAGTGCAATCGTGAGTGATACACAGGGAGTGATCACTGTGTAGGAACACTCCAAGGAAACTTCTTATGTGGTGTCTCACTCTATTTAAAGCCACGTGGGCTTAGCTGCTGTCACCTCCTAGCTATTTCTTTGGCTCGGTTTTAACTTTCAGCCCTTTAAATAGTGTACAGATTGAGACAGAAACAGCCAGAAGAAACAGCTGATTGGCTGTGAAGGCCCCCTTGGGAGCTTCTGGAGCTGGCCTTAGAGGCTGAGTTGGTCATTCTAAGAAAAACTGTGTGGACAGCCCTAGGGTCTACTCTGATGGCTTTAGGAGGGGTATCTGATGGACGTTGGAAGGACTGGTACTCCAGCAGGAGACCATAGATTAGGCACTGAAAAAGAACTGCAGAATTTGTAAGTTAGAATTTCCATATACAGGTACTGTAGTAGTTCTTCAGCAATCTGCTGAAGACAAAAGACATTACCTTCGAAAAGCAAAACTAACCTTTTATTTAAATTAAATCCTGCAGTAATCAGGAGAGAGATGCCTGCCTCTCATAGAGTTTTGAACTTCTAAATATTTCCATATTTTGAAGATATTTCATGGGAAAGAGGGAAGGCTGGACTGAATAATAGTGGCAGTGAGAATTGGCGTTGGGGGGTAGGGAGTGGGGCAGGAGGGGGTAGGTATGAACCCCACTCCATTCTCACTGCCATTATCATACAGTCATAACATGTGAAAAGAAGAACCAAAGGCTCATACCATGTGAAAGGCTCCATTCTATATCAAAGGAAGAACCAAAGTTTGGTTCCTGATTGGATATGGGAACAGAGAAGGAATCAAGCTTGATCACTTGAAATGCGGGTAACATTAACCATGAGCAAGTTGAGGGTTTTAAACACAATGTGTTCTCACTTGCCCAATTACTGCTTTTGCAGGTAATACCATTATAGAGCATTTCCTCTGATGAGATGAATTTCCTCTGTCTCAGCAGTGCTTACAATGACAGGTCTCGTAGGATAAAAGCACCATCTCTGAAAGCACCATGACAAATTACCCAGTGCAGATGGGCTTCTTGTGCTCAACAATTTTGTTATGGAAAAAAAAGTACATGAATTTGTGTAAAGCTGACCACACTTCACCTATTGATTAACTTAAAAGTTCAGCTTTTAAAAGTTCAGCTTTTTTAAATTGCTTACAATGCTTCAAGCATATATATGGAATGATATATTTTTCAACTGTTTGGATACTGAGAAGAAATCTCAACAGAAATTATCCCCTCATTCTGTGTGCCATCTATGACATCCTTTCAGTTTATACCTGAGTGCTATCATGCATGGAAAGTACTATCCACATTTGCTTGTATTTAAATAATGTCCAATTTATTATAAATTGGGAAAATGCATTTTTCTTAAGCTTCTAAATCCTATTTGTTATTTTGTTAATAAATCTTGTGAATTTTTGTAAAAGTTAGGAAAAGTCGCTTTTGCTTGCTTTTTAAATCGATGTTCCACTAAATTACAAATTCAACAGATTAAATTCCCCTAAATAAAACTAGTGTATTAGCTTCCTGAGACATTTCAAATTACTATTAGAAGTTTAATACCATCAAATCTATGATGCCATCAATTGTGAGATGCACCATTATTTCATGTAGTATCATGAAAGGAAAAGTACTGCCAATGCTATCTTACCACACTGATTGTAAGTCACACTCAGGTTGCAGATTTGTTAAAATGAGAAAAAAAGTGCATCTTGGAATTGATAAACTATTGTATATCTGAATATCGCAAATAGTACAAATGCAGGGCATTTCACTTGTTAGGTTTGAAACAAACAAAATCTTTTTTTAAGGATTTAAGCAACTCTCGTAAATCTTGTAAGCACATTAAATTAATATACATGCTATGGCCTGAATATTTGTTGCCCCCTTCTCCCCACAATATTCATATGTTGAAATCCTAACCCCCAAGGTGATGGTATTAGGAAGTGGGCTTTTAGGAGGTGATTAGGACATGAAGGCAGAGCCCTCATGAATGGGATTAGTGCCCTTGTAAAGGGGGCCCAAGAGTCCCCTTACCCCTTCCATCTGTGAGAACTCAGCAAAAAGTTGGCCATTTACAAACCAGGAAGTAGTCTCTCACCAGACACCTAATTCGCTGGCACCTTGATCTTGGACTTCCTGACCTCCAGAACTGTGAGAAATAAATGTCTGTTGTTTATAAGCTACCCAGTCTGTGGTATTTTTGTTATAGCTTGAACAGACTAAGCACAGATTTCTAAATGTAGTATATCGTAAGTGTTTAAATACTGTTTATAAATGTAAACAAATTCTGTTATGCTTTCTAAAATAAGTATAAAAAGACAGATGGAGGGACTTGCTTGGTGGCCCAGTGGTAAAGAATCTGCCTTACAGCCGAGGGGATGCGGGTTCGATCCCTGGTCAGGGAACTAAGATCCCACATGTCCCAGGGCAGCGAAGCCTGTGTGCCACAACTACTGAGCTCGTTGCATGCCTCAACTAGAGCCCGTGTGCCCTGGAGCCTGCGCGCCACAACTAAAGAGAAAACCCTGCATGCTACAGCTAGATAGAAGCCCCCACACCACGACGAAGATCCTGCATGCTGCAACTAAGACCTGATGTAGCCAAAAATAAATAAAATAAATAGGTAAATAATAAATAAATCTTTAAAAAAAAGATGGAAAATTTCAGTAACTCATAAGGCTAATATGTCAGTTTCTGTAATATGTCGGATTCTCTTAAACATTTCAAACACCTTAAATGGCAAATACACCAAGATTTTCTTGATGTTTAAAAACTGATTCCTAAACTTAACACAAAAGAATTAATAATGGTTTGGTTACTTCACATCATTCTTCTTATTTCAGTCCCTTCATAGTATTATCAAATCACTTATCCAGTGAGCATACTTACCATGTCATTTGCATGAGTTACTGGTTCTCAAAACACCCCAACTGGATTATAAATTAGATCCAGTGGTTCTCAAACTTTTTGGTGTCAGGACCTTTTTATACTCTTTAAATTTATTGAGAACCCCAAAGAGATTTTGTTTATGTGGTTATAACTATCAGTATTCACTATCATAGAAATTAAATGTGAGAAAAAATTTTAAATGTTACTGATTCACTTAAAAATAACAGTAATAATCCCATTACATGTTAATGTAAATAATACATTTTTATGGGGAAAACTATTTTTTCAAAGCATAAAAAATCTTTAAAAAATTAGAAAGATGGCATTGTTTTACATTTTTATAAATATTTTAAATGTCTGCCTTAAGTAAAGAAAATTGGATTCTCATATCTGCTTCTGCAGTGATATCACAGGTCACGTAGCCTCTGGAATACTTTACTGTATACTAGTAAGAGAATGAGAGAGACAAAGGCAAGAACATATTAGTTTTATTATAAAGACAGTTTTGACCTTAAATCCCCCTGAAAGTGTCTCAGACACCCCTGGACCACACTTTGAGAACCACTGAGTTAGATAATAATGAGTTAAATAATCAGGCCAGGACTTGGGTGCTACATACGAGGATAATTCTGCCGAAGCCACAGGTTAACAGGCTGAGCTTCCTCTCACAGTAGATTTGTCTGCTGTGCCAATGGGGGTAAGTCTGTGTCTTTCATCATGTGTCCCCTGGGGATCTTTCAGTTTTCATCCTTCCTTAATTTTTTTCAACTTTTCATCAGCTGATTTAGGAAGTTGGAAATCTTTTTGCTGCATGATTAGAACTCACCGACCCCTGAACTCTCTCATCTAGATTGTAATACTCTCCTTTGCTGTCTAGTTGGACTGTTGACCATAATTCTGTAGTCAATTTATTGCTAGGGCCTAAAGTGCTATTCTCTTGCAGCTAATATCAAGCATCCAAACACCACTACGTTGTGTGAATTCAGCAGAAGCTGGATGACCATGTGTTAGAGAAGCTGTAGAAGTAACTCCTTCATTAGGCAGGAAATTGGGCTAGACCAATGATCTCAAAGATTCTGTGCTACTGTTCCTTCTCCTATCAACCCTGAAAAACTGCAGGCTGCTCTGAGGACCACTAGAGATCAAGCTGTCTGTTCTCTTCCCTGGTATTCAGTCTCTCCTTTTCCCTTTGTAACAGAAATTCAGTTGTGTTAGATTCTTACCATGTCCAGTTAAAAAGAAAAAATTCCCTGGATCCTTTGCAACTAGGGGTGGCTTCACGACCTAATTGTGTCCAATGAGATGTAAGCAGAAGTGCATGGGTGAGGGCTCTGGGAAAGTGAGTATTTCCGTTATAAAAAAAGAACACACTTAGAAAATTTGTGTCTTTTTACTTCTTCCTTTCCAAAAGGTAGATGTAATACCTGGGGATGGGGTAGCCCTTGTATGACCATGAGGAAGAAAGCCACATGCCAAAGACTGAGCAGGAAGCTAAAGGAGACGGAAGCCTTGATGATTTCCTTGAGTCAATGCATGAGGCCTGGTCTACATCCTTTTGGACTTCTTTAAGAAGAAGAGTCCTTCTTTAAGACACTGTAATTGAGTTTCTGTTACATGCAGGCTAAATGTGCTCTTATTTGTCTAATCCATCTGCTACTCACTAGTTGTGGCAGCTGGTGCTTTAGCCTGTCATCTCACTACTTGAGTGTTCTCGAAGAGGTTAATACCACGGTCCAGGGCAAAGAGTAGCTTCGGCACCCACCAGTAGAATCCTGGCTCTGTATCAGTGGCCGTGTGACCTCGGGCAAGTTACCTAATCCCTCTGAGTCTAAGTCTTCTTATCCATTGAAATGAGACTGAGATTTAATATCTCCTGGTTTTTGTGAGGATTAAATGAGGGAACAAACAAAGTCCCCAGCACAGTGCCTTATGGGCCAAGGTAGGTACTCAAAACGCACAGGCTCCAACTCTGTCTTCCTGCTACGGTAGTAAATCAGTTCCATTCATAATATTCCAGACCTATCTCCTACTAGTTTGAAGTTGAATAACAAAAATAGAGCAGGATTTTGATATACTAATACTTAGGCAAATATTTGTACAGTAAGTCAGATAGGGGGGACCTGCCTGTGACAACTGGCAGGGTATGCAGATGGCAAAGGTGGTGTCCTGATGATCTGTGACAACACTGAATGGTGACCCTTCAAGGGTAGGAGATTAATAAAGATGATGATAGTAGCTGATATTTCTTAAGCACCTAAGTGCTAGTCACTGTGGTAAGTGTTTTACATGCATTATCTCGTTTTTAACACTCAAGAACTATAAAGTAGCTGCTGTTATTATCTCCAGTTTATGGATAAAGAATTGGAAGCTTAGAGAGGTTAAATAATGTGTCCAAAGTCACCCAGTGGTAGAGTTGGGTCTAGACTTCAGCTCTGTCCAACTCCAAGGTCATACTGTTATCCACAGCCAACTGATGCGATGTAAATCAGTGGTGAGCTGAAGTTGGTAGTGAGAGCATATCATGCACATCTCTTCTCAAATCTGTGTTCAGTGAAGTCACATTGGTAGCTTGAAATCAGCCACAGTGAGTGTACTTATACCACAGAAATTGGTAAATGCTACAAATCAGGTTTTTCCTCAACTTCCCTGCCCTAAGAGCTGGTTGTTATGCATTTACCAGCACATGACTGGATGGAATATAGCTGTTTTTAAAAATCTGTGATTGGGAAACAGTGAAACTGGTGAATAGCAGACATCACAGCATCAAATAATTGAGGGCAGGGAAGCCTCTTGTACATTTGTCCTGAGTTGTCTGCCAGGTGAGATAGATTCCTGTGAACAGGGGAATGGGAGAATGAATGATCCTTGGAGGTACAGAGAGAAAGGAGTCAAGTTGGAGTGAGGGTCTGAGGATCTCAAACAAAAGTATGCAATGTACATTTCCCCACTTATTCCTTGATCCTCTTTTTGAGTGCTGGTACTTCTTACGTGTCACATATAGGAACATAAATAAAATAGAATCCCTTTTCTTGTGAAGCAAACAGGTACACAAATAATTACAATGTAATGTGAGAAAAAGTAATAAAAAGCTGTGCACATCAGTTTTTAGTGAGGTGGGAATTTATTTGTCAAAACTACTGCAAGTAACGTTTTTAGTGCTTCACGGATCTTCTGAGGCTCCTTTATTATGATGGATTATGTTAAAAAAAATAAAGCCCCAGGTTATACAGACGTTGTTGTGTTCTCAAGCCATGAGGTTAACGTGAACAGCAGTAGAGACCAAGGTACCCCATTAACATATGTTTGTCCAAGTAAGTTGGTGAAGACGGCCAATTTTAGCTTTCTGAGAGTAACTTTCTTCTCCCTTTCAGTAGCCTTCATGTTGTCTTCAGGTTGTCAACTGGGAAATTATCTCGTATGTCGTTCTTAATGTTTATTGACAGACTGCTTGCCTATCCCTACTGTGTACCATTTCTGTCACTGTGTTGTTTAAACACACTTTTAGTCTTTTAACTTCAACTTTTGAATAAAAGGATTTTTCTGCTGCTAAAGGGACTTCAGCAAACTGTAATAAGCCATAATGGAAAAGAATATATATTTCAAGAGTTTTGTGAGATAATTGTTAAACACAGCTATTATTAAAAACTTAATTATACTCATGTATAATTAAATTATATTAAAACAAAGATAATAAATATTCAAAGTTCCTTGCTCCCTAGGTTTTTTTTTTAAATCTTCTGAAAATATTGAAAATATAGCTACCTGAAGGCCTGTTCTGCAAGTTTGTCCCAGAGCACAGAGTGCCTCATTCCTTTATTTATTTATTTATTTGATGTGGACCATTTTTTTTTTTCCACACACACACACACTGTATTTTATTTTTACAAGAGATAAATAAACTGACACCAAGCATTGTAAATGGATGACCACAACAAAAGCAACAATGATTGCAATTACCAAACACGAAACACACCCATACTATGTCATAATATTGACATTCAGGCCAGTAATCCTCCACTGTAACAGCTCCTTTAGTTTGCAGTGAAAATTGATTTGTATATGTTTTGCCTCTGAGTCCTTGTGGGATTTTTTTTTTTTGGAACAGAAAGTCACAATAATTATAATCATCCTCATCAGTTCACTCAGTCCCATGTAATTAATTTTTTTTCATCTTGGTCTTTTGTTAGCACTTTTATGAATTCATCAGTTTTCCATTAGAGTTCTGAAAATGCTTATTCATTCAGTTCAGCAGTATAGTCCGTTACCAGAAAGCTGTACTTTTCAGAGGATGTGGACCATTTTTTTAAGTCTTTATTGAATTTATTACAATATTGCTTCTGATTTAAGTTTTGGTTTTTTAGCCCGGAGGCATGTGTGATTTTAGTTCCCCGACCAGGGATCCAATCCGCACCCCCTGCATTGGACGGCGAAGTTTTAACCACTGGAGTGCCAGGGAAGTCCTGCTCCCTAGTTATTTTACTACATTATACTATTATTTATGCTCCTGAGCTTATTTATGTCTCTATGGTGAAGAATTAGATTAACAGTGTGCTACTACTGCACGTCTTTCTCCAACTCAACTCTGTTCTCTGTGTACCAGGATGTCACACTGGTAGCTTGAAATTGGACGTGGCGCTCTCATGGAAATTTAGACCACAAATCTGCAAGTGCTACAAATCAGGGCCTGATTTATTGTTTTGTTGATTGTTTTTTAAGCATAATTTCTGTGAGGATATGGCCGAGGAAGAATAGGCATGTTGTAGTAATGAGTGAACCTCAAAATCTCAGTGGCTTAGCACAATGAAGTTAATCTCTTGCTCACAGAAACCTTGATGAAATTGGTGACTTTCCAGGGTACTGTCCTCCTTGTCGTGATCTTCCACTCCAGGCTGCTCCTGTCTTGTGGAACTTCATCTCAACACATGACCCCCATGACCATCATGGCAGGGGAGGAAAGAGCTGGAAGGCGGCGCTGTCTCTAATATGCTTCCTCCTAGAAGTGACACATTTCTCCTCTCAGCCCATTGGCCAGAACCAATCACATGATCCTGTCTAATTGAAAGGTCGGGTGGAAAATTTGGGAGACAACATGGATATTCTAGCAATACTAAATATCTCAGTGAGTTTTCTGGTAAAATAAATACCCAAATTTAGCTTCCACTTTTATATTCTCTCATAGCACCCTATACTTTCCTTTTTAGGAGTTATCAGAATTGTCATTACATTAGTTCCTAATATCATATTATGGTCTAATTGTCTGTTTAGTAACTTGTCTCTCCCAAAGCTTCATGTAGGTGGGGGTCATCTGTCTTATTCATAGTTGTCTTCCCAGTGCCTAGCACAGTGCTTGCCATATAATATTTTGGTTTGTCAAGTTTACTGCTATATTTTTTAGGTGAATGAATAAATATATAATCTACATTGCTATAGAAAATGTACATAATCTACATTTCCTATAGTAGGGAAGAAAGTTATGTAAGTGAGTGATACATAAGTGCTTTTAAAAATTTAAAATAAGGATGACAGCACTTACATTATCAGTAATCCCACAGAGTGATGGTGGAGTTGATTTGCTGTTATAGTTCTTTTAACAATTCAATGTGTATTATTCCTCTGATTGCGTACAAAATATTGACACATTCTCTTTAGTGGAAAACACTGATAAAATAGAAGATCTACTACAGCAATTTAAGATGTTCTAATTTACCTACATTTATGCTACTGTATGTTTTCTCAGTTTTCATTAAAAAAATTTTTTAACCCCTTTGGGTACTATTGGAGCATCTATATGGGGTGTTTTCCTTCTAAGTTTTTTATTTTATTATTTTTTATTTTTTGGAACTAAAATCCCATAAGCGCCATGCAGTGGAAAAATTGATAAATAGAAAATCTATTTTCTATTTAAAATAAAACCATAATAACATTATTAATATTGGTTAAAATTAATTAAATTTATAAAATTTTAATAAATTCCATTAAATTAATAAAATTAATACAAAATTTAATGTCATCAGCCATCAATCCACTGTTCAAGTTATTAATTTGAACTCATAATTTAAAAAATATCAGTTTATTTGTTTGTATCTGGATCCAATTAAGGTCTACACATTGTTATTGTTGATACTGCTCCTAAGTCTTTTTAATCCATGGTTTTCTTATCCTCTCTTTGCTTTTCCCCTTGCAGTTTAACTGTTGAAGAAACTGGTCATCTGAATTTTGCTAATTGCTAACGCCTAGTGTGTAGCATGTTCCTTTGCCTCTTATGATTCTTGTGAACTGGTTGTTAAACCTTTTTTTCTTTTTTCTTTTTTTTGAATTGAAATATAGTTGATGTACCCTATTATTTAGTTCCAGGTGCACTACATAGTGATTTGACATTGGCATACATTATGAAATGATCACCACGATACGTCTAGTAACCATCTGTCCCCACACAATGTTATTACAATATTATTGGCCATATTCCTTATGCTGTATATTATATCCCCATGGCTTATTTATTGTATAACTGGGAGCTTGTGCCTTGTAATCCCCTTTACCTATTTCACCCCACCCCTACCTCCTCCCCTCTGGCAACCACCTGTTTGTCCTCTGTATCTATTTTCTTTGTTTTTTTAATATTTGTTTATTTATTTAATTTTATTTTTTTGGCTGCATCTGGTCTTAGGTGCGGCATGCGGGATCTTCCATTGTGGTGCGCAGGCTCCTCGTTGCTCTGGTAGGCTTCTCTCTATTTGTGGCCTGCAGGCTCCAGAGCATGCAGGCTCCAGAGCACGTGGGCTCTGTAGCTGTGGCATGGGGGGGTCTCTAGTTGTGGCCCACGTGCTCAGTAGTTACGGTGCGTGGGCTTAGTTGCCTTGCAGCATGTGGTATCCTAGTTCCCTGACCAGGGATCGAACCCACATCCCCTGCATCGGAAGGAGGATTCTTAAACACTGGACCACCAGGGAAGTCCCAATTTTCTTTGTTTTTAATTTAATTTTATCTTTTGTAAAATAACGGTTTTTAAATAAAAAATTCTTATTGAAATATAGTTGATTTACAATGTTGTGTTAGTTTCTGGTGTACGGCAAAGTGATTCAGTTTTATATGTATGTATATATATATATATACACACACACATACATACATATGAATATATATATTCATATTCTTTTCCATTATTGTTTATTGCAGGATATCGAATATAGTTCCCTGGGCTATACAGTGGGACCTTGTTGTTTATCTATTTTATATATAGTAGTTTGTATCTGCTAATCTGAAACTCCTATTTATCCCTCCCCCCTTTCCCCTTTGGTAACCATAAGTTTGTTTTCTATGTCTATGAGTCTGTTTCTGCCTTGTAAATAAGATCATTCATATTATATTTTAGATTTCTTACATAAGTGATATCATGATATTTGTCTTTCTCTTTCTGACTTACTTTGCTTAGTATGATAATCTCTAGGTCCTTCCATGTTGCTGCAAATCTTTGTTTTTTAGATTCCACATATAAGTGAGATCATATGGTATTTGTCATTCTCTGTCTGACTTATTTCACTTAGCATAATACCCACTAGATCCATCCATCTTGTCACAAATGGCAAGATTTCATTTTTTAATGACTGAGTAATAATATTGCATTGTGTATATATACCATATCTTCTTTATCTGTTCATCTATTAATGGATACTTTGTTTGCTTCCATATCTTGGCTATTATAAAAAATATTGTAATAAACATTTGAGTGCATAAATCTTTTGGAATGTGTTTTGGGTTTTTTTGAGTAAATACCCAGAAGTAAATTTGCTGGATCACATGGCAGTTTTATTTTTAATTTTTGAGGAAACTCCATACCGGTTTCCGTAATAACTGCACTAATTTACAATCCCAACAACAGTGCACAAACGTTCCATTGTCTCCACATCCTCGGCAACACTTGTTATTTGTTGTCTTTTTGATAATAGCTGTTCTGACAGGTGTGAGGTGATATTTCATTGTGGTTTTGATTTGCATTTTCCTGATGATGAGTGATGCTGAGCGTCTTTTCATGTGCCCGTTGGCCATGAAAAAATGTCTTTGGAAAAGTGTCTTTGGAAAAATGTCTATTCAGGTGTTCTGCCCATTTTTAAATCAGGTTGTTTGTTTATTTGATGTTGAGTTGTATGAGTTCTTTGTATATGTTGGGTAATAACCCCTTATTGGATATATCATATGCAAATATCTTCTCCAGCTGCATTTTAAAAAATGTATTTATTTATTTATTTGGCTGCGCCAGGTCTTAGTTGTGGCGTGTGGGGTCTTCGTTGCGGCATGTGGGATTTAGTTCCCTGACCAGGAATTGAACCTGGGACCCCTGCATTGGGAGCATGGAGTCTTAGCCACTGGACCACCAGGGAAGTCCCTGCATTTTTTTTTTTTTATTTATTTTTGGCTGTGTTGGGTCTTCATTTCTGCGCACAGGCTTTCTCTAGTTGCGGTGAGAGGGGGCTACTCTTTGTTGTAGTGCACAGGCTTCTCATTGTGGTGGCTTCTCTTGTTGCAGAGCATGGGCTCTAGGCATACGGGCTTCAGTAGTTGTGGCGTGCAGGCTCAGTAGTTGTGGCTCGCGAGCTCTAGAGCGCAGGCTTAGTAGTTTTGGTACAACGGCTTAGTTGCTCCATGACATATGGGATCTTCCTTGGCCAGGGATTGAACCCATGTTATCTGCATTGGCAGGTGGATTCTTAACCACTTCGCCACCAGGGAAGTCACTCCAGCTGCATTTTTGCTTTGTTGATAGTTTCCTTCACTGTGAAAAAGCTAAAAAGTTTGATGTAGTGTCATTTGTTTATTTTACTTTTTGTTGTTTCCCTTGCCCAGGAAGACATAGCCAAAAAAATATTGCTAAGACTGATGTTGAAGAATGCACTGCCTATGTTGTCTTCTAGGAGTTTTATGGTTTGGGTCTTACACTTAAGTCCCTAATCCATTTTGAGTTTATTTTTGTAGATGGTTTGAAAAAGTAGTCCAGTTTGATTCTTTTGCATGTAGCTGTCCAGTTTTTCCAAGATGATTTATTGAAGGGGCTGTCTTTTCCCTGTTGTATATTCTTTCCTCTTTTGTCATAGATTAATTGACCAGATAAGTGTGGGTTTATTTTTGGGCTCTCTATTCTGATCCATTGACCTATGTGTCTGTTTTTCTGCCAGCACCACACTGTTTTGATGACTGTAGCTTTGTAGTTTAGTTTGAAATTGGGGCACATGATACCTCCAGCTTTGTTCTTCTTTCTCAAGATTGCTTTGGCTATTTGGGGTTTTTCATGTTTTAGTACAAATTTTAGAATTTTTGTTTTCTGTGAAAAATAGCTTTGGTAGTTTCATAAGGATTACATTGGATCTGTAGATTGACTTGGGTAGTATGGTCATTTTATTTTTCTTATTTTTTAAATATTTATTTATTTAATTAATTTATTTGGCTGCACCAGGTCTTAGTTGCGGTATGCGGGATCTTCACTGCCACATGTGAGATCTTCATTGTGGCATGTGGGATCATTTTTTTTTTTTTTAGCCATGGCATGCATGCTCTTAGTTGTGGCATGTGGGATCTAGTTCCCTGACCAGATGTCGAACCCAGGCCTCTTGCATTGGGAGCATGGAGTCTTAACCACTGGACCACCAGGGAAGTCCTCTCATTTTAAAAATATTAATTCTTCCAGTCTATGAGCATGGTAGCTCTTTCCATTTGTTTGTCTCATCTTCAATTTCTTTCACCAGTGTCTTATAGTTTTTTAAAAATTTAATTTAATTTAATTTTTAAATTTTTTGGCCATATCACACAGCTTGTGGGATTGAACCCAGGTCCCCTGCAGTGGAAGTGCAGAGTCCTAACCACTGGACTTCCAAGGACTTCCTCTGTCTTATAGTTTTCAGAGTACAAGTCTTTTTCTTTTTTGGATAGATTTATTCGTAGGTATTTTATTCTTTTTGATGAAATTGTAAATGGGATTGTTTTCTTAACTTCTCTTTCTGATAGTTCACTGTTAGTGTATAGAAATGCAACAGATTTCTGTATATTAATTTTGTAACCTGCAACTTTATGGAATTCATTAATTAGTTTTAATAGTTTTTTGGTGGGGTTGTTAGGATTTTCTATATATAGTATCATGTAATCTGCAAACAGTGACAGCTTTACTTCTTCCTTTCCAATTTGAACTCCTTTTATTTCTTTTTCTTGTCTGATGTCTGTGGCTAGAACTTCTGATACTATGTTGAATAGTTGAGAGTGGGCATCCTTTTGTTCCTGATCTTAGAGGAAATGCTTTCAGCTTTTCACCATTGAATATGATGTTGACTGTAGGTTTCTCATATATGGTCTTTATTGTGTTGAGTCATGTTCCCTCTCTACCCACTTTGTTGTGTGTTTTATCATTAATAGATGTTGAATTTTGTCAAAAGCTTTTTCTGTGTCTATTGGGATGATCATATGATTTTTATTCTTCATTTTGTTAATGTGATGTATCCTGTTGATTGATTTATATGTATTGAACCATTCTTGCATTCCTGGAATAAATCGCACTTGATCATGGTGTGTATGTTTGCTTCCTTCCCCAGGTTAGGAAAGTTTCAACTATTATTTCTTCAAATAAGTTCTCTGCCTCTTTCTCTCTTTTCCTTCTGGGTCCCCTGTAATGTGAATGTTAGTACACTTGATGTTGTCTCAGAGGTCTCTTAAACTATCCTCATTTTTAAAATTGTTTTTTCTTTTTTCTGTTCAGTTTGGGTGATTTCTACTACTCTGTCTTCCAGATGGGCTGCTCCTTTCCTCTGTATCATATAATCTACTTTTGATTCCTTCTAGGGTATTTTTAATTTCAGTTATTGTATTCTTCATGTCTGTTTCTTCTTTTTATTTTCTCTTTGTTGAAAGTCTTCATGTGTTCATCCATTCTTCTCCCATGTTCAGTGAACATCTTTATGATCAGTACCTTGAACTCTTTATTGGGTAGGTTGCTTTTCTCCACTTAACTTAGTTTTTCTGGGGCTTTGTCTTGTTTCTTTGTTTGGAACATACTCCTCTGTCTCCTCATTTTGCCCAATTCCCTGTGTTTCTTTCTCTCTCTTTTTTTTTTTCTAAAATGCTTAATGTGACGGAAACCACAAGGGTTTCTCATTATTCTTATTTATTTATAAAATTTATGTATTTATTTATGGTTGCGTTGGGTCTTCATTGCTGTGCATGGGCTTTCTCTAGTTGCGGCGAGTGGGGGTTACTCTCCGTTGTGCTGCACGGGCTTCTTGTTGCAGTGGCTTCTCTTGTCGTGGAGCACAGGCTCTAGGCACGTGGGCTTCAGTAGTGGTGGCTTGTGGGCTCTAGAGCACAGGCTCAGTAGTTGTGGGGCACAGGTTTAGTTACTCCGTGGCATGTAGGATATTCCTGGACCAGGGCTCAAACCTGTGTCCCATGCATTGGCAGGTGGATTCTTAACCACTGCCACCAGGGAAGCCCCCCCCCCCGTGTTTATTTCTGTGTGTTACTTTTAGTTACATTTCCCAATCATGGAGATGTGGCCTTATGTAGGAGAAGTCCTATGGGGCCCAGAAGCATGTTCCCCTGTGATCACCAGAGCTATATGCTCTAGGGGTGCCCTCTATGTGAGCTGCATGCACACTTCTATTGTGGTGGGACCAACTACTGTGGGTGCACTGGTAGGTGGGGCTGGCCCCCTGCCTGGTTGGCTGTGAAGTTGTGCCTTGTGCAGTGGCTGCAGGCCCACTGGTGGGCAGGGTAGTCTTCCTGCATGGTTGGCAGCACAGCCATAGTTCCAGGGTGGGGCACAGGACTGCTCCTGGCCTGCTGGTGGGCAGGGTGGGGTCCTGAGCAGCTATCTTTGTGGGCCTGGGAGGGCTTGGGGCTAGTGTTGACCTGTTGGAGGGCAGGCCTGTGTCCTTGCACGGCTATATGCAGAGCTGAGGGGGCTTTGGGCTGGTGCCAGCCTGCTGGACAGAGGAGCTGGGTCCCTGCATGGTTGTCTGTGCAGCCTGGGAGGCTCAGTGGTAATTAGATTTTGAGGCTTTGTCAGATTCAGGTTGGAGTTTTCAGCAGGACCACTTCATAGATCACATGGTCCCTCTTACCAGAGGTACCTGATGTCTGGTTGTCTCTTTGGGATGACATTGATGGTTAGTGCCTAGATCCATTAATTCACTTTGAGTTGCAGAATGGTGGTATTCTAATTCTGTCATTCATTCTTCCTTTCTTAGCTGGACTACTATTTGGTTACACAGTGGTACAGTTTACATAGGAAAGTCAGGATAAATGCTTGATTGTCTGTCTTTATCAATGTTCAAAACAATAAGCCAGTTCACTAGTATCCTCCAGTAGTGACCAATATGTTTTATTTTGCTTTAATATCTTTACAGACTCATGAAGTCAACATATTTGTTGTATTTAAATCCTTTTCCCTTATTTTTTGTATTGATGCTCAGTGGTTCCATCTTTGGTCAAGTTGATGCCTGAGCCCCACTGACATGACTCTATAGCCTGACAACTTCTCTGTTGTCTGACAAGATGTTCCAAACTCATCCTTTATTTCTCTGCCCCTAGAATTAGTCCTTTCTAAGGAGCCCTTATGTCTTTCAGTGAAAATAGTATTTCAAGTTCACAACTGGGGCACTAGGGTGCTTATTTCTACTTTTTTTGGTCTTTGTTTCTAGAACTTCTCATCAGACAGACCTGGGAAATATAGGTTTTGTTTTAAAGATAAAATGAATCATCTGTTCATACTGATACTTCATAATAAATTCATGACTACAGGATTTTTACTTAATCTCTTCGATTTAATTTATTTATTTTCTGTTCATGCTAAGATCCCCAGTTCTCAATAATGCTGGATATGAGAGAATTTGAACATCACATATTTATTCTCATTTGCTTTATCCCAAGTTATACACACAACAGCCTCAGACACTGACAGTTCATACTCTAAAACTTTGAAGATTGTCTTATTAGTTTTTGTTCTTAACAGTCCCTTCTATCCCTAGGGTGTATCCCACAGGGGATGTCAGTCAAATTACTGTGTTTTTAAGTCATTTAGAATAGTCCCTCTCTGGTGGTTATGCCACCATCTGGCTATACAGTTATGTTCATTTTTTCCTTTCATTTTTTGTGAAGGATTGCTTTTTCTCAATTTAAGTATCAATTATTTAAATATTTACATGATCCCAAAGTTACATCTACCAAAGTGCATCTAAAGAAGTCTAGTTTGTGTTTGTTTCTTCTCTACCTCATTTCCTCCTTCCTTCATAGGAAGGAGGTATTATTATTTTTATTTTATGATTATCCTTTTGTTGTTTTAAAATATAATCATATATGTTTAAAAAATACAAGCAAATATATTTTTTATACTGTGTTTCCTTATAAGCCTAACGTACTATTCTTCACTTAATATATCCCACAGCTTATGACAGACTTCTAGAAACAGGGCCGCTAGATATAGGAAAGACAGATTTGAAAGCAGTAGGGCAGAGGAAGGTACTGGGAGAGGAGAAAAACCTCCGGTAGGAGCACTCTGGGATCTAAATTCCTAAGGTTAGGGTTAGGGTTAGGGTTATGGCTCCAGGCTCCCCATCTCTACTTGCTCTTTTTATTCTGCAGAGCTCTTTAGGGCTCACTCCCTCCTCCCTCCAAAGCTCCTGACTCCCCCATCCAGCAAAGACTCAGATATCAGGACCCTCCCATTGGAAGCCAGTGGGAAAATAAATCCATAAGTAAACAAACAAATACATATATATATTTCAACTGGATATATTATATATTTTAAACACATTTTTGATCTTTAAAATGTATAACAGCAAAACTCAAATTGTAAAGCCAACGTAAATAACCAGTAGAGAGAAACATCTCTACAATTTAAAACTTCTGTGTCTAAGCCATTGAAATCTGTGGTCTTGGCTTACAGAGAGAAAAATTATTTTTTAAAAATGTCTAATTGATTGGGAGGTAGGAATATTGTCCTTTAAGCAAACTCCATAGAAAGAAATCAAGTTAAGAGTGATCACTCACATCAGCAGTTTTCAGCTTTCTTGTCCCTCTTGAAAATCTTCCTCCGGCTAAACTACTTTGGTTGCCATCCTAACCAGGAGTTACTTGCTCATCTCGATTTCACTGCCATGGACACTCGCTTCCCACATTTGGAAAGTCTTCTGTTTCCATCCACTGTTTTCATCAGCAGTTGGCTTAAAACTCACGTTCTCCAGGAAGCTTATCTGACCCAATCCACTCTATTAGGATCCTTTCTGTATCCCACATGCCTCAAATTTAGAGTTGTCAGATTTAGAAAATAATAATGCAGGATGCCCAGTTAACTTGAATTTCAGATAAAGAGCAAATAATTTTTTCCTCTTCCTTTTAGCATGGGACATGCTTATAGTAAAAATTCTTTGTTATTTATAGAATTAAAATTTTAACTAGGGGTCTTGCACTTTATCTGGCACTTCAAGTTTAAAGGTCTTAAAAAACAAATAATCTCCAAATATTGTTACACTTGATTATTATGTTGCTTTTAAAATTTTCCATGAGTTACTTTATGTGTGTGTTTTGCTTTCTGAGTAGATGACAAACTCCTTGAAAGTGGAAGCTGTGTCTTCTGTGTTTGGAGTTCACCTCTCCCACACTTTGCTCTCCACACCATGCTAGTCATCAGTTCTGAGCTAATGTTTGATGAATGAATAAATCCTCAAAGTGAGTTTTTTTTTTTTTTTTTTTGCGGTACGCGGGCCTCTCACTGTTGTGGCCTCTCCCGTTGCGGAGCACAGGCTGCGGACGCGCAGGCTCAGCGGCCATGGCTCACGGGCCCAGCCGCTCCGCAGCATGTGGGATCTTCCCGGACCGGGGAGCGAACCCGTGTCCCCTGCAGCGGCAGGCGGACTCTCAACCACTGCGCCACCAGGGAAGCCCCGAGTTTTGTTTTTGATTAAAGAGAGAAGTCTTTGAGTTAAACATAAAATACTATAAAAATAATTTAAACTATCTTAAAACCAATCTAAATTCCTAAGGTTGATTTAGAATAAAATCAGAAACTATTATTAACATTATTAATGATTTACATTCTAAGATTTTTATCAATGAACTTACATGAACAGCTATTATTAAACATATTTATAAAAGTTGGGTCAAGTTGTGACTTCTTTGTGTGAGTAGAAGTTATTTTCATTTACTGTATCTTATCCTTGCAAAGTTGTACCATTATCTTACCTGCGATATACATTTATATTAATTAAATTTGGTAGCTGCTTCTTGCTTCACTTAAAAAAAATTGTAGTAACAGTTGCTTCTAATCGCTTTAATCACTAAGTCAATGCAAAAAATTGCCTTATGCCAGAGGCAGTATCTGTTGCGTCATGCTCTCAGTCAGCAGTGCTTGAGCCCTTTTGAATCAGCAGAGGGAGCCAACTTCAGTTTTGCTGCGAAGTCACTGCCTTCTAGTTCCAAAGGTGCAAATGTAGGGGCTACTATGTGAAGGCCATTTATTTGTTCTTAGTATGGAGAATGAGGGCATAGATAAAAAAGCTAATTGAGATAACTCCGTAACCAGTAGCAAGTTTATGTTGCAAATTGAGTGGGGTGCAGTTAAAGCTAATGCCATGAATTACAGTAATGAAAGCAGTGTAATTTGCTGTTAATTCTCTAAACAAAACAATCCCATGCATGTCAGGATTTTGACACTTTAATCTTGGTTTCTGAAGGCGCTAGCAAGGTTGTAAAGAGAAAACCTAAGGGGAGGCAGGTTTCATCACTGGGACAAAGGATACAGAGCAACAGACAAAGGAAAAGGAAGGGGGTTTGAGGGGTGGGCGGAACAGGAGAGGAGCTCTTCTTTTTATCTAAAAGGAACAAAAAGGGAAATGGTGTTTAAACACACACACACACACACACACACACACACACACACACACACACACACACACACACCCAGAAACAGTGCGAAACCTAACAGCGGAATTCAGTTTTCTCTAACAAGGAGTGGTTTGGGGCCTGTGGAAGAGGAAGTAGGGATTGAATGGAAGGAAACCTTTTTAGTCCACCTGGAGGGCTTGCAGGGGTGGAGAGGGGTGGGAAACCAACACAGCCAGGCCAGAGCAGAAAGCAGTGTTGACTGCGGCTTTGGACTAGCCTGGGCGGGGGAGGATCCTGACAACGAGCTAGAATTAAGGGTGGGTATAAAAACGTTCAAAACAAGCTCTGGTGAGGTGAGAGGTGGAATCAAATTTAAAAAGAAAGGAAAAAGGAAAATTATTAGAGAGATACGCTGTAGACTTTATTTTAAAACAGTGATTTTTTTTGTTATTAAATAAAAAATTGAAAAATTATTTTTCCTAGAAATGTGGTATGGAAGATTATAGTTATAGATCTCCATGCATTTGAGCATACAGAGCCATCATCAGAATTTTTTCCCCCAAATTGCTAAGAGCTTTAATTAAAATATCACCTGTGATCTCACCACCCCAATATTATAATCATGGTAACATTTTGATATGTATCCTTTTGGAAAATGCATATGTCCACATATAGATATATTGGATATTTATAAAAATATTGGTATCACACTATATGTAATAATGGTAGCTAAGGCCTGCTGGGAGCTTAGTAGATGCTAAGTGCTGTTGTCAGGGCTTTCCCTGTAATACTGTATTTAATCTTCACAACAACCTGGTGAGGTAGTAATATCATTCCTATTTTGTAAATGATGCCCAGAGAGGTTAAGAAACTTGCTCAAAGTCACACAGTTAATAGTTGGTACTTGATCACTGACCATCTGACTCTACAGGCTTTTAATCCTTATAGCAAATTATCTTCCATATCAGTATTGGATAATCTGCTTTCTTTTCACTTAAAAATAACATATAACGGACATCCTTTCCTGTCAATACAGAACTTCATCATTAATAAGTCATCATAATGTATCAGTCCTCCATTAATGGACAATTTAGGTGGTTTCACTTTTTTTGCTAGTATATACATACATCTCTGTTCATTTATTCCATTATTTTAATAATTTATTCCTAACGGTGAGATTTCTAGGTTAAAAGCTTTTTTGGGGGTAACACTGTGATTTCATTTTGAGAAAGAATTTCAATGAGCATTCCACCAGCATTGAGTTCTGAAGGCTTTGGGAGCTAACCTTGAAGTTGTACTCACATGTCGGAGATTCCCTGTTGCCACCTAGTGGCACCATCTCTAAATTGTTAGTAGCAACATTGTGTGATCATTCAAGAACTCTCCAGGGAAGATCTTGAGCAAAATGTCCTCACTTTTTCATTATTATAAATAATACTGTAATGATTAAATTTATTCATATTTAAAATCACTTCCTTAGGGAATAGAGTCATAGACATTTTATACATTGTCAAAAGGTATAAACATTAATTTTTTGTCTTATAAATGTAATACATATTATAAATATAATAAAGAATGAAAAATTACGTTGAATTATAAGAAAAAAAATGCCCTGTAATTTCATCAGCCAGAAAAACCACTTTTTGGGGGCCATTTAGGTAAATTTTATTTTAATATTTTAAAAAACAAAATTAGTGTTATAAGTGTCACAATTTAATAACCTGCTTTTTTTTTAAAGTTCATGTTTTGGGGAGGGGTTATATCTTACTGATCTGACTGCCTCCTGGAGCTCTCTCTTTTTTTTTTGCGGTACGCGGGCCTCTCACTGCTGTGGCCTCTCCCGTTGCGGAGCACGGGCTCCGGACGCACAGGCTCAGTGGCCATGGCTTATGGGCCCAGCCGCTCCGCAGCATGTGGAATCTTCCCTGACCGTGGTACGAACCTGCAGCCCCTGCATTGGCAGGCGGACCCTCAACCACTGCGCCACCAGGGAAGCTCTCTCCTGGGGCTCTTAAGATCAGGAACTTTGCCTTATTTACTGTTGTATTAGTAACACCTGCAACAGTGCTTGACAAATACTGGTTGACCAAGCAAGTTTTGCAAGAGCTGAAATAAGCATGTCTTTTTCTTTCCTTTTTTCCTCCCCATTTTTATGAGGTTAAGTCTCTCAGGCTATGGAATGCTTGATCCCATCTTAAGGGGAAATAGTTTCAATATTTTTTTTAAAGATTTTTGTTTTTGATGTGGACCACGTTTAAAGTCTTTACTGAATTTGTTACAATACTGCTTCTGTTTTCTGTTTTAGTTTTTTGGCCGTGAGACATGTGGGATCTTAGTTCCCCGACCAGGGATTGAACCCGCACCCCCTGCATTGGAAGGTGAAGTCTTAACCACTGGACGGCCAGGTAAGTCCCTATTTTCAATATTTTAATTTGCTGATTATCTTGGGCTATTCTTAACTCTGCTATCCCTCTTCTTTTCCCTTACTGTTTTCAGTAGTCAGGTGGCATGAGAGACAAAAGGACCTCCCAGATGAGTGTAGTTAGAAAACTTGCTGTGAGAGAGAAGTGGGCACCCAGGTAATTGAGTGGGGAGAACCTGGGGCTGGAGGTTCAACCAATATGCCCTCATGGTTGCCCCTGAACCAACCTCTGGGTTACCTGGGGTGTAAAATGAAGGCGCTGGCCTCTGGGGTCCTTTGCAGCTCGAAGGGTGTGGGAGTTGATGATCTTAATGTCTACGTGTGGCGGGTTCAAGGGGGGCAAGTGTCATCTTGAAGATAGAGGCAGATGGGTGAGGAATGAGGCACCAGCAGAGAAAGGGGGGGCAGGGCCGGCTGTGTGTGTGTGTGACCTGCTCTGTGACACAGGCCCCTACTGCACGCAGGAGGACCCCTGCTTGGTTTACTTTAAGTTCTGCTTTGGCCATCCTGAAAATTTTTAATAGTTTTTGAAAAAGGGACCTCACATTTTCATTTTGTACTGGGCCCTGCAAATTATGGGTTGTGGTCCTGGGTAGGGAAAAGGATGGAGGCAGAGGCACAGAAGACAAGAGAGATGTGGCATCGAGGGGAGAAAGAGCAGAATGTGAAAAGAAAGGGGCATGGTATCCCCCCATCTAGAGGCTGCCACCCAGGTGTTGAGTCCCCAGAGTCCCCCACCAAATGCTCCACCAGTAACCTGAATCCTGGGGTCCCTTTCAGCCTCCTTCATGTATCCCATAGCCCCTAATCAGCCATACTTTCCAGTATCTACTGTTCTCCCCCTTCACAGAAAATTATTGTCAGGCAGCCTTTGTTAAGAGTAGTCATTTTTTGGGCTTCCCTGGTGGTGCAGTGGTTGAGAGTCTGCCTGCCGATGCAGGGGACACGGATTCGTGCCCCGGTCTGGGGAAGATCCCACATGCCGCGGAGCGGCTGGGCCCGTGAGCCATGGCCGCTGAGCCTGCGCGTCCGGAGCCTGTGCTCCGCAACGGGAGAGGCCACAACAGTGAGAGGCCTGCGTACCGCAAACAAAACAAGACAAAACAAAACAAACTCAAATTAAATGACGACCATTTAAAAAAATAAAAAAGAGTAGTCATTTTTTTTTCCTGTGAATTCAGCAGAATTTGCACCTTAATCCACTAAATATTTTGAGGTATAAGCTTATGTCTACTTTGCCTGCCTGACACTTATGCTCAGGCCTGAAGAATCGGGAAGTTAGAAAACATCTATCAAGTGTGTGCACCTTGGCTGAAGGCAGAGAAGCCACGCCTACCTGCTCAGGTGTTCTTTGTCTCACCAGGCACAAGATAGCCGGGAGAGAATCCAAAGGCGTGCTTTCAAGAGTTTGTGGCAGCTCGCTCTTTGCAGAGGGAGTGAAGCTATGCAGGCTGGGTGACAGCAGCGTGGAAGTTAAAGTAGGCCTGGAAAGACACAAAATCTGATCTCTAAATTTAATCAGTCATTTTTTTACAGAATCCCAGACATTTAAATCTCACAGCTGAATTTCCAGATTACCTGCGGGCATTGCAAAGAATTGAGGGGTAAGGTACCATGAGGTATTATTAATTTACAAATAAGTATTATTTACTTACCTTCAACAACATGCCAGGTGCTGTGATAGGAGCTTTAAGTAGTTTTTTGCATATAATCCTCATAACAACCCAGTGTGGTAAGTCGTTACTGGTTTTATTTTACAGATTTTAATCTCAAATACAGAGATTAAAAATATGTATTAGGTCTCAATAGTAGAATCAATATACAGAGAGCTTTCTGAAGGCAGGGAAGGTGGTCCTTAAGGGATATGGAAATAGCTATATTCCCATTTATTTGATTCATTCCTAGACAAGTAAAATGACTTATTCGAGTCTTCAAGGTCCTACTCTGGCCATCGAGTTTCCTCTGACCTTATGTCTGGGAGTCGGGGCCCTGGGGGTAAGACTTCTTAGACCTCCCACGTTAGACTTCTCAGATTTCCCCCATTTGAGACTTCCCATCTCCCAAAGGAACGGGTGGAGCAAGATGGTCTGTAATGGGAAATCTCTCTTACCTCTCTTTCCTCATTAGCCTCTAACAGAAATTCAGTATTTCCTTCAATTACAAATACAGGCCACAAACCACAGTTTTATTAGCAGTATCTGAGACTTAAAAAAAATTTTTTTGTATACATCGTGTAATTAATTTATTTATTTTAAAATTATTAATTTATTTATTTTTGGCTGCGTTGGATCTTCATTGCTGCGCGTGGGCTTTCTCTAGTTGCGGTGAGCGGGGGCTACTCTTTGTTGTGGTGCGCGGGCTTCTCATTGCGGTGACTTCTCTTCTTGCAGAGCACGGACTCTAGGTGCGCGGGCTTCAGTAGTTGTGTCGCGTGGGCTCAGTGGTTGTGGCTCGCGGGCTCTAGAGCGCAGGCTCAGTAGTTGTGGCGCACAGGCTTAGTTGCTCCACGGCATGTGGGATCTTCCTGGACCAGGGCTCGAACATGTGTCTCCTGCATTGGCAGGTGGATGCTTAAGCACTGTGCCACCAGGGAAGCCCCTCTTCTAACCATTTTTTAAATGTACAATTCAGTGACATTAATTACATTCACACTGTTGTACAACTATCACCAGGTTTTAAAAATATTTTGTTAGCTATATATATATTTTTATAAATTTATTTATTTTATTTGTGGTTGCGTTGGGTCTTCGTTGCTGCACGTGGGCTTTCTCTAGTTGCGGCGAGTGGGGGCTACTCTTCGTTGTGGTGCGCGGGCTTCTCATTGCGGTGGCTTCTCTTGTTGGGAGCACGGGCTCTAGGCGTGCGGGCTTCAGTAGTTGTGGCTCGCGGGCTCTAGGCACACAGGCTTCAGTAGTTGTGGCTCATGGGCCTAGTTGCTCCATGGCATGTGGGATCTTCCCAGACCAGGGCTCGAACCCATGTCCTCTGCATTGACAGATGTATTCTTAACCACTGCTCCACCAGGGAAGCCCTGTTAGCTATATTTTAATGTAATAGGTTTCCTTGTGATTGTCTTTGTTTTATACGCTTAAAAGCATTCATCTCGGAAGGAGTTAATATGGTTCATCAGACATCTAAAGGGCTCTGGGACACAAAAAAGTTAAAAATCCCCAATCTATAGGCTCTTTCCACTTTTAACATCCTATGACTAAAAGAATCTAAATCAATCCAGCTTTCTTTTAATAAATGGGGATTATAATGTTTCTCTGCCCTATCTACCCTTGGGTATTGCCACTTAATGCGCTTTTTGTCGGTGCTGTAGGGTACGCAGCAGGCAGGCAAGCCCCAGCACTGCCCTCCGCACAGCATTAGTATTCCTGGACAGTCTTCAGCATGTGAAGACCCTTGGAGGTTCAGGACTTGGGGTCATCCAGGAGCCCTGTCTCTGAAAGCCTCCAGTGAATGTGGCTGTCAGGAAGCGTTCTCCGCTTCACTTCTGTGCCAGAATCAGGCCAGGGAACCATAGACCAGTAGGTATTTGCTTCCCCTGGGCCATTCTCAGGATGGGCCGCATTAGCTGGTGAGTGTGAATCACCCAGCAAGTGATGAAAGACATTTGATATAGTTGGGAAGATACCCATTTATTCAGTTCATTCCTTTGTTCAATCATCTGTTCAGTCATTGAATAAAAATTTACTGAGTGCTTATGTATGTGCCAGGATACTTTAGTGAAAAAAGAAAAAAAAGGCCATAGGTTTTGCCCTTATGGAGCTTACATTCTAGTAGAGAGGAGGGAAGGGATAGACAATAACCAAAATAAAAAAAGTGCACTATATAGCATATGATGACGATGAATTCTGATAAAAAATGAAGTAGGGAAGTGCTGTTGGGGATAGGTTGTAATAATTCCTACCAATGGGAAGTGGGTTGACTGAGGAGGAAGTACACCGTGGGTCGCAGAGACCCTTCTGCTGCCTTCCCTTTTGGGATATGCCTGCCAGCAGAGAACATTTGTTCCCACTTGTTTTCAGCCACGTGTAAACCTTAAAGGCCCAGTGGTGTGGGGAGCACTCCCTGAGGGGATCCAGCGTCCTCTGTGACTTGACTGGATGAGTCTCCAGGGGGACTGGGGATCCTACATCTAGAGCCAGATTCTCTATATTAGCTTTGTCAGTTTTCTTATTTTTAAAAATTAAAAAAAAGTATTTATTTAGGGCTTCCGTGGTGGCACAGTGGTTGAGAGTCTGCCTACCGATGCAGGGGACACGGGTTCGTGCCCCGGTCCGGGAAGATCCCACATGCCGCGGAGCGGCTGCGCCCGTGAGCCATGGCCGCTGAACCTGCGCGTCCGGAGCCTGTGCTCTGCAACGGGAGAGGCCACAACAGTGAGAGGCCCGCGTACCGCAAAAAAAAAAAAAAAAAAAAGTATTTATTTATTTGGCTGCGCCGGGTCTTAGCTGTGGCACACGGGATCTTTGTTGCAGCATGCGGAATTTTTTTTTTCAGTTGTGTCATGTTGGATATTCAGTTGCGGCATGTGGGATCTACATCTCTGATCAGGGATCGAACCTGGGCCCCCTGCATAGGCTGCGCAGAGTCTTAGCCACTGGACCACCAGGGAAGTCCCTGCCAGTTTTAAAAGTGATGTTTTGGTCTCCACATGCGGATCCTTTAATTTCTTCGTTGTTTTAGAACATAGGCAGGGAAACGGGATGCTATTTGTTGGTGTTCCAATCAACTCCCCCAGTGTTTTCGTATTTGGGTTTTTGATGCATTTCTTCCCTTCTGAATGTGAGTCCTCCAGGGCAGGAAGGATATTGGCCTTTTCCTCTGCCTGGGATATCCCTACTGTGCCTAGGATAGTACTTGGCACAAAGAATGTACTCCATAAATCTTTATTTACTAGATAAGTTTCATGTAAAGTACAGTAGCCATTGAGTTTTGGTTGTGGATTCATCGGAAGCTTACTGTGCTATAGGTCAAATGAACTGAAAGGGCAAAGGCATTTTTTGTCTGAAGCTGCCCCTATTAACCCATAACTTATTTAAAGGGATAATAATACTTTCCATGGAACATATATTTAACACAAACCCTTAGACATTATGAAATCTTTTCTAAAAAGCAGGATATTAGGTGATCTTTTTTTCACACAACTCATGTTAACTTGACAGCTCCCACAATTAACATTGTAATTCACTTGTGAAGCCCAAGGTGAGTCAGTATTTAAGGTTTCTACCATCACAGCATTGAGTATAGCCTGGAATGTAAAATAGTACATGAGATATTTCAAGAGCTTCAGATATTTGACAACCAATTATGTAGCAGACATGATGCAACTACTGTATACACACAAAATACATTGTGCTGGACACGGGCTTACACAGAGATAAATAACATACACCCTCAACCAGTGAGCTCCTAGGGGCTAGGGTTATGAAATAATGTTAGGGCTTATATGTACCTAGCACTATCTTAAAGGCTTTTTTTTTTTTAACACATTTAATACAACAACCTGGTAATTTAGCTGCTATAACATTCCCCACATTTTTATTGAACATGTAGCAAGCAGCCTTGGGAGATATACTGTCTCCCTTTGGAGCAAAGAGCAGTTTCCCTGAACTCAGGGTTCCTCTCCTGTAACCACACTGCGTGTGCAGGTTTTTGCATCTCCCTGTGGGAACCGGGGCTCAAGGAACCAGTGTAATACATACTGATTCTCTGGCTACTGCAGTTGTCTTCAGTAATAGACTGTCATTTGTTTCTGACCCAGGAGTTTCGTGTATTCTGCTGGCATCTATGAAAGTATGGCAGGCTAACTTGCTAGTTTGCAAGTAGGGCAACATCTCAGACCTTTCCCAGTTCTTGATGTTCACGAAGGGGGAAATGGAAAGACAGATGGTTCAAGAACTTGCCCAAAGTCACTCTGCCAGTAAGTGGAGGAGGTGGGATCCAGACTCTTGCCGTCTAGGGTAGCCGATGAGCTTACTTCCAGGCATATGTGGTTTGAGGTGCCTTGGGCCATCTAGCTGGTGCTATATCCAGTAGGTCTTTGATCATACATGGAGGAACCCAGAACGTAGGCTCTCATTTGGGAACCAGTCACATTAATGTTGTTGCCGAGATGATGAAGTGGGGATTGAATGTATGGATTCCTCTAAAATCTTGGTTACGGAGAGACAGAGATAGCTTGAATGCTAGAGAAGGACATAGAGGAAAAAATCACTTATTTATGAATTTTTAATTGGACGCAGACCCGAACATGTAAAAATATTGTTGGAAAAGAACCACTAGCGGGATGAGGTTGAAGGTAGAGGAGAGGAAATTTGGTGGAGTCAGTGCCCTAAGGAAATGGAAACTGATGAAACCCAGATCATACATTTTCCACTGAGGTGGGAAGGAAGGAGGGAAAGATAGGTAAGGTGCTGATAGGTGTGTAGATATCTGGATGGCGTAGGGAGTTGAGGGAGTCCTTCTCTAGAATTGGCTAGATCACTGCTAAGAGGAACGAGGAAGGTATTGGGGTGGGGCTTCAGGAGAACAGTGTAGGTTAGAGCGAGAAACAGCAGGTGGAACTGTCTATAGACCATTGACTCTCCTATGTTTGGCCCAATGCCTTGCACATAGTAGGTGAAATTAAATGAATTGAATTAATGAGTAGACACGTGTAGAGGGATTCTTAGGCAATGTACTGAGGTGCTGGTTGAGGAGACCACCTTTCTGCAGAGGCTAGTTTCTGAGATGCTGAGTTAGATGGAGTTATGGGCAGGGAACAGTCTCCTATTTGGTGACTGCCTGCAGCCGCTAAGTGGGTAGCACCCAGCCCACCTGCTGAGAGATAGCAAGACAGTCAATCCTGGGCCCCAGGCAGGGCCAAAGTGGGGATCAGCTGGGATGGGGAAGGAATAGTACAGCTTGAGTTCTCCCCTTTGACCACTCTGGATGCCAAGAGGTTGAAGCCTGGTCATGTCTGGATTCTAAGCATATTATAGAGCAAACAAGAATTATTTGTCATGATGTGCTCTGAGAATAAATTCAATGATATGACCTCGTTCCAAATGGGATCAGTTTTTATTTTTAATGTATTTATAGACTTGAGGTTCAGGCTTCCAAGGGAATGAGATAAAGGGATAGAGGTCAATAAAGGGGGTGAGAAATACAGCTCAAAATGAGCCAAGGGGCATTCCATTTTAGAAGAAATGTGTCTGTGACCGGCCAGAAAATGAAGATAATGGTTGTAAAGAGAAGACAGTCATGAGAGAAAGATTTTAAGTAACTTTCCATTACTTGGCAATGTTTTTAATTTGGCTACATCTGACACCAAGAGGTGAGGGAGAAAGCCAGCCCATAATTCTAAAACTAAATTAAAACTGCTCCTGAGGCATCTGAAGATTTTGATTTTGGAGAATAATTGGTTTTTGTTTCAGTTCACACAAGTCAGCAGGCAGGGTGAAAAAAGCACGGACCTGCAGCAAAGCATTAACCTTCCAAGCAGTGGGTCTTGGTTTCCATAAGTGCAGTGTAGGAGAAAACTCTACAAACCTTCTGCATCTAAGCTGAAAGGGTGCTGTACAATTTAAATGTTCAGGAACCTCCACCCACACGCATTTAGCAGGTGTCCAAGGATACAGCAGCTCATGGTCTTGACCTGCAGTGAAGGACAGAGTGATAGTATGTCTCAAGAGAGCTATTTATAGGACACTAGTGCATGTCATTTTCTTTAACTATCATCTACTCTTGATGTTTGGGGGCTCTGCCATTTATTTCAACATTAAATTATAGGTTTTTAAAACTAGACCATTGTGCCTGACCATCCAGTGGTTTCCTATTACTCACCTGTCACTGCTTGGGAAAGTCATCTGAGGAAATGTAATGAGATCACTGGGGCAACCCCTTTTCCAGGCTAATTATTCCAGCACTCTGTATTGCATTGTTATTTTTAGTTTACTAACATTAGCTTTTTTTCTTCCTAAGGAGACTTGAGTCCACTCAATTTCCCTAACTGTCAAAGATGCAAATTGCAATTTTATTTATTTTTTCTTATTTCCTCCGAAACTATAACCCTCATGCCCAGCCCCATTTTCTCTTTTCTCTTTTTTTTTTTTTGATTTTCTTACAGAGCAGGGATTAAATCTGATCACTGCAAGATGACATTGCAAGAGCAGGCTGGACACATTTTCAAGTGGCCAGGCTTTTGCAGGGGAAGGCTACTGGGAAGGATGGCTTCCATTCATTCAGTGGGGCAACAGCTCTGAACTCTTCTTCCGGCTCTGGCCCTGACACCTCTCCAATCTATTCTCAGTCCAGCAGCCAGGGTGATCCTGGTAAGACATCAGTGGATCGTAAGAGTCCTCTCCCCCAAACCCTACCCCATCTGTCCCCCCCATTCCCTCCTCTTTTTGCTGTTTTCCCTCCTTCACTCTGCTTCCCCCTGGGACTTTCTTACCGTCCCTCAAACACACCAGGAATGCTCCTGCCTGAGGACTTAGCCCTTGCTATTTCCTCTTCCTAGAATTCCCTTTCCCCAAATTCATATTTTTTTTTCACAAGGAATGTGAATAGTTTTATTTTTGTAAATGTATTAAAAATTCTTTCATTTTATATGGAGCCTAGAATTTGAAAAAGAATAGATACATGTATATGTATAACTGAATCATATTGTTTGCTGTCTCGCACCCTTAAAGTCTTTACTCACCGAGGCCATCCTTGACCATTCTATTCTTATATTGCAAGCCCCTCCTCCAACCCTCACCTGGAAATCCCTCTTTGCTGTCCCTGTGTTCCTTCTCTCCACAGCACTTATCACCAACTATCACTACGTGCATTTCTTTTTTATTTTTTCACGTCTGTTTCTCCCCACCAGCATATAAACTCCAAGAAGACAAAACAGTTTGTGTATTTTGTTTATTGCCGTGTCCCTACCGCTTAGAAGAGAGCCTTGAATGAATCGGTAAGTATGTTACCTAACTAGTGACATGTTTCAGGAAGCCTACTGACATTTTATAAGGTCATCCCTTAACACTGACTGGAATCTCCCTTCTCTTGGTGTGCCGGTGGTATCCTTCCACAAATAGAAACCACAAATGCCCATAACCATCCCAGAAAAGAGTTACAGAAGAAACACAGAAGCACAATGGATTGTTAACGTATGTCTATGTTTCTGAACACTTGGAAAATAGGTCATTCATAGTCTTTCCCATATAGTTAAGAACTCTATTAGCACCATTAGCAAGTTATCGGCAGTGAGTTGGAAGTAAGTCTGTGTGTCATAATCTTTCCCCAAATAAAGGGTACAATTTTAATAGCTCCGAAAGATGTCTTTGACTGAATTTGTTCAACTTGGCTTTATTTTTTGCAGAAGTGATTTCTCTGTATCAGGGATCAATTTTTCAACTCATTCAATATTTATTAAGCAGCTTCTATTCCAAGCAACAATATCATGCACTGTGTTGGAGTTATTTCATTTATGAACTTCTATTAGCAGTCTTGCATTGGGGTATTTGGTTTCTGCTGAGCCAGGCCCTTGGTAAAGGTGTTAATTATTTTCCCTTTTAAGAATCCCCAGGAGGTTACACCTGTTAAAAACAAGACAACAGGCCCCAAATGGAGTTGCTTATGCTAAGCCCCACATCATCAAACTGAGACTTGACTTAATTACAGTTTTAGCTTTCCCAGAAATGGAATCTTTTTATTTTTAAATTTAAAAATTTTTCTCTGCATTGGGTCTTTGTTGCTGCATGCGGGCTTTCTCTAGTTGCAGCGAGTGGGGGCTACTCTTCGTTGTGGCGCACGGGCTTCTCATTGCAGTGGCTTCTCTTGTTGCGGAGCATGGGCTGTAGGCATGTGGGCTTCAGTAGTTGCAGCTTGCGGGCTCAGTAGTTGTGGCATGTGGGCTCAGTAGTTGTGGCTCACGAGCTCTAGAGCGCAGGCTCAGTAACTGTGGCACATAGGCTTAGCTACTCCGCGGCATGTGGGATCTTCCTGGACAGGGATCGAACCTGTGTCCCCTGCATTGGTAGGCGGATTCTTAACCACTGCGCCACCAGGGAAGTCCCCAGAAATGGAATCTTAACCCAGTCCATCAGGAAAGGCCTGATCAGCACGAGTTAGGTAATCTGCCTGATGTTCCCTGCCATTTCCCTAAAGGAAAGTGACCTTACAATAACCAACCTGCTTTTTGGCCTAGTATAATTTTCTTATTCCTGCTCCATTCTGACTATAAAAATCATTTTGTACAGCTCCTAGGAGCTCCTTTCTATCTGCTAGATGGGTTGCTGTCTGATTCATGAATTGTTGAATAAAGCCAATAAAATCTTTAAAGTTTACTCAGTTGAATTTTGTTTTTTAACACACCCTTTGCGAGACGCAGTTCATTCTCCTGGGGAAGGTCTAGCTTTTTGGTAAGTCCCAGTCTTGGTCTCAAAGGTCTGTCTTGCTTCCACCAAATTCCCAAAGAAACCAACAGATAGGATTTCCCCAGAGCAGCTTCTGCTGTTCTGTGTTTATACGCAGTCTTTTGTGGGGATATATATTTTATATATATATATATATATATATATATATATATATAAAATATGTATATATAAAATTCTCTTTTGCACCAGTTTACTCATTGCTCTTTCAGGGACTGATGGGTTCCAACTGTGATTTGCACTCCCTTCTTTTTAATTTATTTTATTGAAATATAGTTGATTTGCAATGTTGTGTTAATTTCTACTGTACAGCAAAGTGATTCAGTTATACATATATATACACATTCTTTTTCATATATTTTCCATTATGATTTATCACAGGATATTGAATATAGTTCCCTGTGCTATACAGATGGACATTGTTGTTTATCCATCCTGTATATAATAGTTTACATCTGCTAATCCCAAGCTCTCAATCCATCCCTCCCACACCCCCTGCACTCCCATCTTTTATTTAAAAATTTTATTTATTTATTTATTTAGGCTGCATTGGGTCTTCGTTGCTGCACACGGGTTTTCTCTAGTTGCGATGAGCGGAGCTACTCTTCGTTGTGGTGTGCGGGCTTCTCATTGTGGTGGCTTCTCTTGCTGTGGAGCACGGGCTCTAGGCACACAGGCTTCAGTAGTTGTGGTGCAAGGGCTTAGTTGCTCCGTGGCATGTGGGATCTTCCCGGGCCAGGGATCGAACCTGTGTCCCCTGCATTGACAGGCGGATTTTTTATTTTTAACATCTTTATTGGAGTGTAATTGCTTTACAATGGTGTGTTAGTTTCTGCTGTATAACAAAGTGAATCAGCTATACATATACATACATCCCCATATCTCCTCCCTCTTGCATCTCCCTCCCACCCTCCATATCCCACCCCTCTAGGTGGTCACAAAGCACCGAGCTGATCTCCCTGTGCTATGTGGCTGCTTCCCACTAGCTATCTATTTTACGTTTGGTAGTGTATATATGTCCATGCCACTCTCTCACTTCGTCCCAGCTTACCCTTCCCCCTACCCGTGTCCTCAAGTCCATTCACTATGTCTGTGTCTTTATTCCTGTCCTGGCCCTAGGTTCTTCAGAACCACTTTATTTTATTTTTTATTTTTTTTAGATTCCATATATATATGTCAGCATACGGTATTTGTTTTTCTCTTTCTGACTTACTTCACTCTGTATGACAGACTCTAGGTCCATCCATCTCACTACAAATAACTCAGTTTTGTTTCTTTTTATGGCTGAGTAATATTCCATTGTATATATGTGCAACATCTTCTTTACCCATTCATCTGTCAATGGACACTTAGGTTGCTTCCATGTCCTGGCTATTGTAAATAGAGCTGCAATGAACATTGTGGTACATGACGTTTTTTGAATTATGGTTTCTCAGGGTATATGCCCAGTAGTGGGATTGCTGGGTTGTATGGTAGTTCTATTTTTAGTTTTTTGAGGAAACTCCATACTGTTCTGCATAGTGGCTGTATCACTTTACATTCCCACCAACAGTGAAAGAGGGTTCCCTTTTCTCCATACCCTCTCCAGCATTTATTGTTTGTGGATTTTTTGATGATGGGGCAGGCGGATTCTTAATCACTGTGCCACCAGGGAAGTCCCTCCCTTCTTAAACATAATCAACATATATTCAGTTTCATTCATTCATTGTAGTATAGTAGTTAAGCATGTGGGCTTTGGTGTGCCAAGTACAATTTCCAGAACATTGAAAATCTAACTCTCATACAAGTATAGAATGAACATGTGCCACACATTTAATTAACTAATTAATTAGGGAAGTAGCAGGATGGTAAACCTGGTTCAAAGGATTACCGTTGGGACAGAAGTATTTACAGTCATTGAAAGAAAGAATGCTGGAATGAGACTGCTGTATTAGATGCAAAATGAGCTAATCTCCTAGAGAACAATACAGCTGTAACCTCTGGAGTTATCTTTTTCACTAGAGAGAAGCTCACTTGCCCTGCTATAGGTCAAGAATCATTTGAATCACCCTCAGCTTTCTACAAGTTAATATCTACTCTTACAAAGTTGTAGACTATCCTAATCAATAGTAAAGAGCGAGTCATTAGGGTGAACCCCCTAGAGACTAGGATAATTCTGGAGTGGCTCTGTAATGGTCCAGCATGACATTGAAAAGATGGGCAGCCATCCTTTGTGTGTTTCCAAGTTTTGGATATTTTTGTCTTCACAGTTAGTTAGGCTGCCTGGATTCAAATCCTAGTTCCCATTTCCACTAGCTGTGACCTTGTCCAAGTTATTTAACTTCTCTAAGTCTCAAGTTTCCTCATCCGTAAAGTAGGGATAACAATAGCTTCTACCCCATTAGGTTATTGTGAGGTGTCAATGAGCTGATCTGTTTGAGGACAATAGAATAGAATAGAATATAGTAAGTGCTCAATAAGGCTTAGCTACTATTATTTATATGGGCACTAGGCTGAGCTGCAGGTAATCAGGGCTTGTGTCCTCTATGTCCTGGCCTTATAAGGGAGAGAACTGTGACCCTAAGGCTATCACAGATTTGGTTGTAGCGGTCAGAAGGAGTTCATGTCATTTAGGAGTTTCAGGGAACTGTCAGCTCCAGCCTGTGGTCAGAGTGGCTATTGGCAGTCCAGAGCAAAGCCTTGGTGGAGGCAAAGATGGGGGCCCATGTGAGAGAAATAAGAGGTGGAACAAACAGAAAAGGAGAGCTGAGGGCCTGGTATTACTCACAAGTGGGGCTACTGAGCTAGTAGACATCTGAGTTTTACTTTCCTCCTTTACCTTCTTCCTGTTGAAGTCTCCATTGCATGTACTAGGTACTCTTCTCGTACTTTTCTACTCTTCAAAGTTGAATATGATATAGTCCCTACCCTTAAGGAGTTCATAGACAAGCTGAGGAACCCAATGTGACCAACTGTTACAGTATGTATACAAAGTACCTGCCTCACATGAGAGATGTGTCTGCAGAAGGAAGGCTTTTTACTTCCTCAAGTTGTTCCGTCAGGTGGCCTGGACCACAGAAGGGTGGCAGTGGAGTTTATGAATGTATTAGCAGAGCTCTAGCAATTGAGGGGTATTATGGGTTGAGTTGTGTACCCCCAAGACATATGTTGAAGTTCTAACCCCCAGGACCTCAGAATGACCTTATTTGGAAATAGGTTCTTAGAAGATGTAATTAGTTAAATTAAGATGAGGTCATACTGCAGTAGCATGGGCCCCTAATCTAACATGACTGGTGTCCTTATAAGAAGAGAAAAATTTGGACACAGACATGCATAGAGGGAAGATGATTCAAAGGCACATAGGAAGACAACCTGTGAAGATGGAGGCGTTGGTTGGAGCTATGCAGCCACGAGCCAAGGAATGCCTGGGGCTAACAGAAGCTGAAAGAAGCCAGGAAGGGTCCGCTCCCAGAGGCTTTGGAAGGAACATGACCCTGCTGACACCTTGATTTCTGACGTCTAGCCTTCAGAACTGTGAAAGACTACATTTCTGTTGTCCTAAGCCACCCAGATTGTGGTATCTTGTTACATCAGCCCTAGGAAACTAAACAGCTTTTTTTGGAGGTGATGTTATTTATAATTGCCTCAAAGTTTGCATTAAAAAATCATAGAATAGGTAAACATTGATATAAGATTTATAAAGCACAACAGACATACTCATTTCTAGAATGGTTTGGTCAAAGAGGAAGATCCATGAGACCAAAATGACAAAGAACACGAGGTAACATTCACTGAAGGCTTGTGATGCCCACACTCTTCTAAGTGCTATATACAGATTAATTAATTTACCTTTTTAACAACTCCTGTGAACTAGGTATTATTATTATCTCTGTTACAGATGAGGAAACTGAGGTATGGAGAGACTAAGTAATTTGCCCAAGGTCACAGTTCATAAGTAACAGGACTGGGATTTAAAACCAAGCCGTCTGGTTCTGGAGCTTATGCTCTTGACTGTGGCAGTGCTGGAGTCCTTTACTGGACTTCAGGGATGGGGGAAGGGACGTAAAGTCACCAGCAGCATTCCACTGCCCACTACCCTCATAGTCACAGCTGTTCCTTCCTGAGTGGCTGCCCTCAAACACTCTCCCTCCAAATGCCTCCTGGAGCTACCTCTTCTTTTCTTTTTCTTCAACGGATTTAAAAAATGAGATGAAATTCACAAAACATAAAATTAAGCATCTTAAAGTGAATTCAGTGGTATTTAATAAATTCACAATATTATGCAACCACTACTTCTATCTGGTTCTGAAACATTTTCATCCTCCCCAAACCCGGTACCCAAGAGGTGGCCACTCCCCACTCTCCCCTCACCCTGGTCCTGGCACTCACCAATCTTCTTTCTATCTCTACGGATTCACCGATTCTGGACATTTCATATAAATGGAATCTTAAAATATGTGGCCTTTTGTGTCTGGTTTCTTTCTACTGGCATAATGTTTTCGAGGTTCACCCAGCATGTATCCACACATCCCATTGTATGTATGTACTGCAATCTATTTATCCATTCATCTGTTGATGGACATTTTAGGTTGTTTTTAACCTTCAGCTATTGTGAATACTGCTGCTATGAACGTGAATGTACACGGTTTGTTTGAGTATCTGTTTTCAATTTTTGGGGGTCTATACCTAGGAGTGCAATTGCTGGGTCATATATTATTTCTATGCTTAGCTTTTTGACCAAGTGTCTCTTCTTGTTTCTCATTTTTCCGTGCTGATTCCTCATTACAAAACCCTACATGTAGTGTGGGGAAGCTGAAAATCCCACAATAGGCCAAAGAGTAAGGTCAGGATTAAGGAAAGGCTAGGAACACGCCCACATTAATCATCCTTTATTTCATCTGTCACGCTTATTATGTGGGACTGTTTTCAAGTTTTGGGAAAACAGACTAAAAGTTTGCTCTTTAATATCGAATCATAGAACTTTCAGGCTGGAAGAGACCATAGAGATTTTCCAATTTGGTGAATTTTCAAACTTTCCATGGCTGACTTCTCTCACGCCTCATGGGGAGGGCCCTGGGTTCCTCCCATCTCCCATCCACCCCTTAACCATACTGGTTAGTTTTTATTTCTCTTACATTTTGGATTTCTGAGTAAGATTTCACATGAAGAGCAGAGGGATAATATTTTAAAATCTAAGTTGTTTTTCGTTTCTGGTGTTTCTTTATATCCCTGGGTCCTTGACCCATTCAGTGAGCTTGACTTTCTGTGTTCATTGCCTTAGGAGAAGATGATTCAGAGAAAACAGAGGGACAAAGAATGGAAAGCATTCTTTGGTTGTAAATTTCAAAAGCCTGGGCTTCCAAAAGGGCAGATTTCTGTGTGTAGAACAGAGGTTTGGGAAATGAGGAAAGGCAAAGATTCCTGCCTGAGGAAGGACTCAGATCTGGGAGAGGGGGAAGAGGGGTGTAGTGAATTGTGGGAGGTCCCAGGGTGAGGGACCAGACTCTGATAGGTGCAGAGTCAGTCAGCATCTAGTGACTGCCAGGCTCCCCTGGCACATAAGCATTGATCAATGGCTCACCTGTGTTAGGTATCAAAGGAACCAAGTCTCCACTGGAGTGAGCACTGTGTCCTCCATAAGGAGGAGCTTCGATAATGGATTTCTTGGTGTCTGGCAAGGACTCCCTTTTAGACAAACATGTGCATATCATCCAATGACGAGCACGAGGACCTCCATCTATGTCCCAATACTTTCTCATCCCTGTGGCATATGCGGCTAGCAGCCTATTCAATTTCCATGCACCTCTTTTTCCTTGCTGCTCTATTTCCAGTTTGGTTTGGGGGGCAATGTGCCCATCAAAAAATTCCCAGGCCTTCCCTGGTGGCACAGTGGTTGAGAGTCCGCCTGCCAATTCAGGGGACACGGGTTCGTGCCCCGGTCCGGGAAGATCCCACATGCCGCGGAGCGGCTGGGCCCGTGAGCCATGGCCGCTGAGCCTGCGCGTCCAGAGCCTGTGCTCCGCAGTGGGAGAGGCCACAACAGTGAGACGCCCGCGTACCGCAAAAAAAAAAAAAAAAAAAAAAAATTCCCAGGCTTCCTTCAATGTCATGCGGATAGTTGTGGCCAATGAGATGTGAATGAAGCCTTCCATATTCCACTGGATGAGGCTTCCAGGAAAGCTATAGCTTTCCTAATAGAAATGGACAGACTCAGCTGGCATGGGCTCTTTGCCCTCTCCTGTCCCTCCTTTTCCTGCCAGACATGGAGACATGATGCCCAGAGAGGCTACAGACACTTTGTGACCCCTTGCTGAGGATGGCAGAACAGAGATGTAGAAGGAGCCTGGTCCTTGAGCAGCTGCATTTGAGCTGGGCACCTGCTACTCAGTTTCCTTGTTACATGAGAGAAATAAATCCCTCACCTAATCTACTGTTTAGCTCCTGAAACAGGTAACTGAGCACACTTGGGCCCCATGACTCTGACTTTATGTGGACAGCTCCAGTGGGAACACCTGTGCCACATGCATGAGCCCCATCCCATGACTGATGGGGGTCATGGTTCTGGAGACCTGGAGAAGTGGTACGGTGTGGAAGGGAAAACCCCCTGAACTTGGGAGAATCCAAATGGAACCCATTTGCCATCTCCCTAGAGCCAGGACATTGATAGACTTCCCCCTTCCATTACAGAAGAACAGGTTCACTTAAAAAGAAAAAGTAAAATCCTCTGTTCCAGTCTAGCCCTCTCTCATTTTATGAGGGAAGAGAATGAAGTTTAGGGGCAGGAATTGACTTGCCCAGGATCCCACAGGTGGCTAATGGGTATTGGAAGGTAGGTCTCTCCCACACCCATCCTTTTCCCACCAACAGAGTGGTTCCAGTGCTAAGTTCCTTTATATTTTGTTTTGTTTTCTACTAAGGCGATCAGCTGAATATCTGGTGTGCCAAATTAGTGAAATTTGAGGGCTTTTGAATGAAAGTAAACAAGGATTAAGTAAATCGAATAATTTACAAGAGATCCAGATGGTAATTAAAAGGATTAAGCGTGGTATTTCTAAATGACAAATAGTTCTCTTAATTATTAATTGCCAAATTAAATGCAACAGCCTCATATGTTCTCATATTCTGATTTATTCATCAATGTACTTAAGAGAAGTGGAAAACATAAATTAACCGTACGTAAATTTCTATATTCATGAGCAGATGCAACAAGACAGGTCCCACTAGTGCAAAAGGGCTACAGCTGACATAGAACTCCAGTTCGGGGCAGTGTTGATCCCATGTGACTCTCTGCCGCTAAGAAATGGTGTCGTGATCTGGAAAGCTAGAGCTGAAGATACAGTGCTTTCCCATGGAGTACAGTTTATGGACAATTGGTTGAGAAAACAACCATGAAAGCTTTGAGACTAGCCCTTGGTAGGTCTTCAATATCTGAGCGTTTTATAGGGAACTCCCTGAGGGAGTGCCTTTGGATTTTGGTAGAGTACCCTCTGGTGGCCAAATATTTTCCTGCAGGTTTTTCCACAGGAAAACTAAAACAAAACTGTATGATGAGAGTAATTTTGGAACCACCGTTTTTGTGGTGATTCTGTACCTCTTTTAGGAAAGCATTCCACTGCTTCAGATATTTTATGTTCAACAAAATTTTGCTAAGTCTCAACCTGGATTGCCTTTGATGCTGTTTCAATTCTCTACTTGGTTTTTCTTCAGTTGAAGAATGTAATGATGCTTCTCCAAGCCCCTGAAATGCACACTTTCAAATTCTGCATTTAAAGACCAATTTAGTGGACCAAATGGAAGGAAGGAAACAACTTCTCCTACCTGCAGTCAGTATAAAAGGAAAACTTGCTACCATTCTTGACTTGTGGTCAAGTTTTATTTTCTGGGTTAATTTAATCTAAAAATGATTTTCAATGTATGTGAGAGTACTTGGAAAACTGTCAAGTTCTGCACATATGTAAGTCTTATCTGCATCTCTGTCGTCTGTCTCAAGAGGCTAGGAAACAGGACTTCCCTGGTGGCACAGTGGTTAAGAATCCACCTGCCAATTCACGGGACATGGGTTCGAACCCTGGTCTGGTAAGATCCCACATGCCGCGGAGCAACTAAGCCCGTATGCCACAACTACTGAGCCTGCGCCCTAGAGCCCGTGAGCCACAACTACTGATGCCCATGTGCCACGACTACTGAAGCCTGCACGCCTAAAGCCCGTGCTCTGCGACAAAGAGAAACCACTGTAATGAGAAGTCCGCGCACCACAACAGAGTAGCCCCCCGCTCTCCACTAGAGAAAGCCTGCGTACAGCAACAAAGACCCAACACAGCCAAAAATAAATAAATAAACAAATAAATAAATAGACTAGAAAACAGTCACCGAGCTCAATTGTAAAGGCAGAGAATCCTCAGCCAGAAGGATGGCAGATCATTCTTTCATTCCCTCCGCAAACATTTATTAAGCACATGCAGTTAGCAAACACAAAGAAGTTCTTAAAGAGCAGGTAGTCTAGTGAGGAGAGAGAAACATCACCAAATAGTTACTGTGAATGAGTGCTTTTATAAGACAAATTCCCTTAACGTTAACCATAACACAGAACCACTTTTAACCCATAGAATTTGGACATACTGTCTAAAGACATACACCACCTGGTAACAATTATACATGTATATCACATAAAGGAAAAAGAACTCACATCTGTTAATCATGGAATAATTCATTGGTTCAGATCATACCTTAACATTTCCTTTTATTCTGCCATTTTCTGAAATAAAAAAGAATACAGACATATCAAAAAATGAAAGAAAGAAAGAAGGAAAGCAAGAAAAGGGGAAAGTTTTCGTGGCAAGCTCAGTGTCTGGCACACGGTAGAGACTCAACAAATATTTGAGAAATGAACAAATATATTACTAACAAGATGGGCGAAGGGACTGTTTTGAGTGGCTTCTGTAGCTGGTGGCCACAGAAGGAGACTGGGCCACATCTGTGACCAGGAGCCCTTTGGAGGAAAGGTTTTGCTTCTTGTCTCTCAGGGTGATGGATGAAAAGAGTGACCAGTGGTCCTTGGACAGGGGCTCCTCTGCTGAGCCAGGGACAAAGTTCACACGCTCTACACGCAAACTCACACACCTGTCTTTTCCCATTGATCTCATATGATAAGCTCACAGTTTCCCTGGCTGGGTGCAATGTGCAGCTGAGAAACGATGGCTCCTTCTGGGGTGAGGGTGTAGCTCCTGTGTTGCTCTTTCCCTGCTAATTTACACAGACCAGGTCCATAGTCCCTTATTCAAAACCCCTGGGTCTGCCTCTGTTTTGGCCTTCAGCTGCTGTGGGTTTTAGAAAAGTAAAGCAGTGCACATGTTATATATAATTTAAAGCCCTCAGCACAGTCTGGGGAAATACCCCTTGACCTAACACATTAATATTTGTGCAGAAAAATATGACCATTCATACTCAGCAGGATCGATAAAAAATGTACAGAGCCTCATCCGTGTCAGGTCAGGTTTTGCCAGCAAATAGACTTTGATGACAAAAAAAAAAAGAAAAGAAAAAAGAAAAAATTTTCAGAGTTTTTTGCGTTTCAGAAATGTGAATAAGGTTGTGGGCCTGTGTTCGGTCTTTCTAAAAGTGCCACCTTCCAAAGGTTCATTATTCATTTTACCGCAGAAGCACATACATGTAGCGCTTCAAGCTCTTCTCGGTAATTTCACGTTCTGACGTGTTCATTCCACATGCCCATCCTCTCCACATAGCCTAACACATAATGGGTGCTTAGTGAGTTTTTGTTAACTAAGCAAACAACAGTCTTGCAAGATAAAAGTTATGATAACAGTAGTTTACGGCTGATAAAACCAAGCCCCAGGAGGTTGAGGGGCTGGGCCTAGGGTGACTGGCGTCTTGAACCCCTTGTGCTTTGTCCTCACATCCCTGCTGGTTTGCACACAATGGGCCTGAGGGGTTGTAAATACACCCAGGTTTTAAAAGGAAAAGAAGCTGGGTCTGAAGCCGGGGTTCTCGGCAGGGGGCGATTCTGTCTCCGCTCCTGGGGGCTGGGTGGGGGAGGATTTAGCAATGTCTGGAGGTGTTTTTGGTTGTCACAACTTGCCGGGAGTGCTACTGGCATCCGGTGGGTAGAGGTGAGGGATGCTGCTAAACAGCCTAAAACGCACAGCCCTGAAAGTTAATAGTGCTGAGGTTGAGAAACCTAAAGTTTCTAAAGGTATCACCCAATCAAGCTTAATTCAGAAAAAGCCCTAATCAAACCTCTTGAATTAGGACAGCATCCGATTCCTGTTGCTGTCACAGCCTCTCCATTACTTTGTGCAAACCCCTTACCTGCCCTGAGGCACCAAGCAGGAACTCGCCCAACCCCTTCTTTCTTTTTTTTGTTTTGTTTTTGTAAAACACCTCAAATGTTACTCATGGTACGAAATTATTTCATAAGCACCGCGTTGGTACAGAAAAACACATAGCCTAGAGCGCATCCTTTAAAACCAGAATAGCCAAGTGAAAAGTCAGTAGAGATTCTTATTTTTACTTGAAAAATAAAAATAAAAACAACAACCACAAAAAAACTAAGGTGCATACTGGGAATTGAACAACTATGGTTTTTCTTTCGAGGGATGTGACACCCATGTTTTCTGGTCAGTAATGTTCTATCAAACATTGTACTAAACCAAACCAATCCAGGCAGATAGATGACCAGTGAAGCTGTTTGCTATCTCCTGCTTGTACTGAGCTAGACCAGAAGAACACTATCTTGGTGGGATTATTTTGACAGCGAGAAGGAAGTGCAGAGCCCCTATCCCAACAGAAAACCTAAGGAGCTGATTTACACAGAAAGAGTTTTAAGCAAACCTGCACAAACACTAGCATGCTCTAAGAAAGGAAACCTTTTAGACTACTTCCAGCATACACTCATTGTTGCCCAGTAAAATAGGAATACCAACATAGAAAGCATTTTTGCTTTCATAGCACTAACAGCTAGAAAGCACAGCATATAATACTTTGATCTTGAAGTGGGTAATCACAGAAGTTCCAAGATTATATCCACTAGGTTAGCCAGAGTATTCATCTATAAAAATATTTTTTCAAAAACACGTAAATGAGTTATAGAAACAATGGGACTACATCAGGACCAGCAGAAGACAGTGATACAAGGACTACACATATAAGACTAGAAATTGATTTCTTTTTTTAAAAATAAGTTTATTTATTTTTGGTTGCGTTGGGTCTTTGTTGCACTGCACAGGCTTACTGTGGTGGCTTCTCTTGTTGCGGAACATGGGCTCTAGGTGTGCAGGCTTCAGTAGTTGTGGCTCATAGGCCCTAGAGTGCAGGCTCAGTAGTTGTGGCGCACAGGCTTAGCTGCTCTGCAGCATGCGGGATCTTTGCAGACCAGGGCTCGAACCCATAGTCCCCTTCATTGACAGGTGGATTCTTAACCACTGCGCCACCAGGGAAGCCCAGACATTGATTTTCACATGTAGCTTTTAGGTAAAGGACATCTCTCTAAGTTGATTTCTACAGCCAAGACTAGCTGTGATAGTAGCATTTTCAGAAATCTTGAGATGGGCAGCTAGCTTGAGTTAAACTCTAGATAAACACTCCCAGTCAAAAACCCCATAGAGGCTGCAGGACTGAAACTCTGACCCATATAAGCTGTGAGTGCACAAAAAGCCTGGTGGGACATGCAAGGCCCGCTGGGCAAGAGGGCTGGTGATGGTGGGTTCTTCCAATATGGACACGCTAACATGTATGCTGGGAAAGGGCCCCCCAGGTGGAATGCTGGGCTTGGGCTTGCTGCGGGAGCCACTCAGAAGCCCCTGAGAGAGGTGTCTACTCCGGGAGGAGTACTAGGGTTACTGAAGACAAGAACGTGTCCCTGGAAGGTCAGGTAATTTTCTTCTGACCCATCAATACTTAACATTAATGAAGGGTTGCAGAACAGTCAGTCTTTCCGAGATGTATTCTTCTGACGTCATTAGCCAAAGCCTCTCCCAGTCTATTCGGCTGGTGATGTCCAGAAAGATCCCAATACCTGGAGGTGGGACTTGGGGCCGCATATTGTTCTGGGAACCTGGCAATGAAGATGATTTGCGCAATGAAGATGATTTGCACAATGAAGTAACCACTAAACCGCAGCTTAAGTCCAGTCCTCGGCCTTCTTTTTCTGCTTGAGAGTCCAGGAACATTTCCTTAAAAGCCAGAAAATCCGTAAACGTGAGCAGCATGTCGAAGATGTCACTGGCCACTTCATCTTTATGGTGCTGTAAAGTTGTAGTGAAAGCCTCCATGTTAAATCCAGGAATCCGCTCCAACAGCTCTTCTATATACTTTTCCACCAAAGAAATACATTCGTTAAAAACAGGCGTGTATGTGAGCTTCTTCTCTTCCGTGTCTTCAAACTCCTGGTAGTAAATCCTTGTCCGTGAAATTCCTCTGTAATAAACGGAACTCATCATCCATGATAATGTCCTCTAAATATCCAACCACAGCATCAAATTCTGCATCAGAGGTGGAAGAGAAAGTGCGAAGCTCTCTTCCTCTATGGCGTCCATCGCCGCCGCCACTGTCTCATCCACCGGGCGCGGGCGAGGTGCCCGCGGGCCTTGTACCCCACCCGCGGCCCGGGCCCGGGCGCAGCCTCAGCTCTGCTCCGCAGACACCCAAGCGGCACCGGGAAGGCCTCGCCGCCGAGGCCACTCCTGGCTCATGGCCCAGCCGGGTAGCGCATGCGCACGAGGCCTGGGCCTCAGGCTCCCTGGCTGCGGCCACGCGCCGGCCTCGAAGTCCGGCCAGGCCTCACTAAGCTCGCCACTGCCGCCGGCCACCCCTGCTTTCTTACACCCTACAAACCGAACCATTCTTCCCGCCAACTGAACGAATTCCTGACTTGGAAACAAGATATTTTGAAGTCCCAGCCCGAGGACCGGCTGGGCTACTGGCCCAAGAAGGAAAGTGAACCAACAGACTTTTCTATCCTACACTTAAAGTAATTCAAAACCCAAAGTAACAAAAAGAATGGGTTTATAATCAGAATGATGAGTTTATATTTCTTGTTTCTTCATCACTTTGTTTTAGGAAGCCGGGAAAGAAAAACTCTTGCCCTTGGTAACTAACTTTTGAATCACCAGCAGAGGGCAGGCATTGCTCACCTAAAGGAAACCCGGAGTTGCCCGTCTGCGTTCAAGTACAGACTGAAATGCCAGTATCCGCAGGAACCCGCTGCTGGATCAACTCCATCTCCTGGTCGTTTTCTTTCTTTCTTTCTTTTTTTTTTGCTGTACGCGGGCCCCTCACTGCTGTGGTCTCTCCCGTTGCGGAGCACAGGCTCCGGACGCGCAGGCTCAGCGGCCATGGCTCACGGGCCCAGCCGCTCCGCGGCATGTGGGATCTTCCCGGACCGGGGCACGAACCCGCGTCCCCTGCATCGGCAGGCGGACTCTCAACCACTGCGCCACCAGGGAAGCCCTGGTCATTTTCTTGATCCCTGTCACAAGTGACACGATTAAAGTCGTCTCACGCAGTTATAATTCTGTATCAGGAAAGATTTGATTTCTTCTCCTTTTGGGAGACAACTACGTTGAGGTGATGTGAAAATCTTTCTTGAAAAAAAAAGTATTATTTTTCCTAATTAAAAATAAAGCCTAAGCATTGAGGAAAATCAGAAAAAAATATAAAAGCACAAAGGGAAGGAAAATTTCACCTCCCAGAGATGATCCCTGTTGGTTTGCTTTTTGGAGCTTTTTCTTCTAATCTCTTTTCTATGAACACTTCTGAAATGTATTTCCAGCAGGAACACACGAGGGGTCCTAGACACACTGATAAATGTTTAAACATGCCGTGCTTTCTCGCCTCTGTGCCTTTGCTCACCCAGCTGAACTGGAGACGCCTTTACTAATCTCTGAAAATCCAAATCCAGGATAGTTTTGAAAGTCAGGCTCAAATGTCGTGCTTGATCCTCCCCAGCTGGAATCGATTTGTTTTCTCTGTAGTTTTTGTGTCACTCTGTTTATGACTCTCATGGCAATTACCATCTTTTGCCTTGTATTATGATTTGTATGTACAGTTGAATCTTCCTACTAGGTAGGTCTAAATCTTTTGAACGTGGGAATATCAACTTCATCTTTCTACCCTCCATAGCAGAACATAGGGTTATCACGTAGTAAATATTCATAAATATTTGTAAAAAGGAGGAAGAAAGGAAGGAAAGATGGAATGCCATTTATAATGCCATCTGGTGGAATATTTCTCAGAGTAAAAGATTCGGAGTTGAATTGTGTCTTCCAAAATGATATGTTGAAGTCCTAATACCCTGATACCTGTGAATACGACCTTATTTGGAAATGGGGTCTTTGTAGATGTAATCAAGTTAAGATGAGGCCACGCTGGATTAGAATGGGCCCTAGACCCAATGACTCTAAGGAAAAGGATATATGGTCACAGAGGCCCACAGAGAGGGGGGATGACCCTGTGATGACCAGGCAGAACCTGCCATGATGCATCTACAAGGCAGGGATTGCCGGCTACCACCAGAAGGTGGAAGAGGCAAAGAAGGATTCTTCCCTGGAGTCTTCAAAGAGAGCATGACCCTGCTGACACCTTCATTTCAGACTTGTAGCCTTTAGAACTGTGAGAGAATAAATTTCCGTTATTTTAATCCGCCCAGTTTGTGGGAATTTGTGACAGCAGCCCAAGGAAACAAATGCATCATGTTCAGAACTCTTAGTGACAACAGTCCCCCCAGGAGTGAAGGGCAGTTCCATGGATATTTGGATGGAAGTCAGAATTCCAAGGAGATATAAGGAGTTCTTGGTGAGAATCAGACAGAAGTGGGTTTTTAATGGGTTCAAAGGTAGGTTTCAGTTGTTTCTTGGCCAAAATTTTAGCACAGGCACTCCGTCTTTTCCCTTCATTTATTTTATTTTTCCCCCGCTTCATTTATTTTTGAAGGCATTTGGCCTGACTGAAGGTCTTTGAAAAACATGGCAAAAGTGAACCATCTGATTTCTTCCGTGTCATCAACGGAGTATTTCTAAATGCATGTAATGGTATTGGAATCTTCTTATCTCCTAAGTAGTTTCTGTTGTATCACGATATATTTGAAAGGATGATGCACGATATATTTGAAAGGATGATGTGAAAAGCTAAAATATGGTACCCACCTAGCTCAAACTCTTAGAAGGGAAGGATGGATTTTCATGTACTGCAGCCATTCATTTATGTGTTATCCTAATTAAGGTTCTTATGGATTCTGAGGGTTAAATTATAACTGGGAAAATATTGCCAAAGTAGGGGAATGGAGTTTCCTCTCTGAAATAAGCACAATTGTTCCCTCTCACCCCCACGACTCAGGTAACTTAGATTTTATGGTCCAAGATAGGTAGATCAATTCTTAGAATAAAACGACTTGCTGGGAGGTGTAGGTGAGACTGCTTGGTATATGTCATCATCTCTCCCCATAGTAGGAAACATACATCAGCAGACATCTAGATGACTTTCCTTGGGTTCCCATGGTAACCTTCACATGCCGCCAGAATGGCAGGAATAATGATGAAGATGATGGTGACAGGGATAACAATGCGTCATCACTGGAACAAAAACAATAGCAAACACTATTTATTCCAGAAAGGATTTTAACCTAGCAGTGTCTGGCACATAGTATCCACTCAATGAAAGTGCTGGATGAAAGGAAAACATGAATGAATGAATGAGAGGAATTGAATCCCTTATAGCAGTGCCCTTTATTGCTTTGCGACTGAGTTTATTTCTGTAATTTCCTACCTCGACGTCTGGGAGTGAGGGAGGCTCAGTAGATACTGACAATACATGGCCAGAGCTGTTAATTTCAAGCAGTAATGAGTTTTGGTTTTTCTATATCATCTCCTGTCTCTTCAGGGTCACTGGCTCCTGAGCATATTAGGGCTGGGATTTGATCCTAGACAAAGATTTCAGGGCTGCTGTGATACATTGTCTACAAAACCAAAGGCAAGGGACTTCCCTGGTGGTGCAGTGGTTAAGAATCCACCTGCAAATGCAGGGGACACAGGTTTGAGCCCTGGTTTGGGAAGATCCCACATGCTGCAGAGCAACTAAACCCACGAGCCACAGCTACTGAGGCCCGCGTGCCTAGAGCCCGTGCTCCACAACAAGAGAAGCCATCACAATGAGAAGCCTGTGCACCGCAATGAAGAGTAGCCCCTGCTCACTGCAACTAGAGAAAGCCTGTGCGCAGCAGTGAAGACCCAACACAGCCCAAAACAAAACAAAAAAACACCCAAAGGCAACTACATTGAACGTTAGCAATGCCCATGACATTTCTGCTTTCAGCTTCTGGTAAGTCACTGGATTAAGTTTCTATTGGCTAAAAATAATATTGCCATTTGAGTATTTCTTGACCTTAGGATCAATGCTAATTGATTTATTCAACAAATATTTTTTGGATACCTACTATGGGCCAGGTGCTTTTAAGGCACTGAAGTTTTTTAGTGAACAAAATGCCTCCATGGAGCTGAAATTCCAGCAGGGAAAGAGTAATAAGAAATAAAAGTGTAAAACAATATCAGGTGTTGGTCATACTATGAATCAGAACAGCAGAATAAGAGGATGGAGAATGTTGGCGAGGCAGGGATCTCTATTTTATTTTATTGTTTTAATTGAAGTAGAGTTGATTTTCAATGTTGTGTTAGTTTCTGGCGTACAGCAAAGTGATTCAGTTATACACATATGTATTTTTTTCATACTCTTTTCCATTATGGTTTATTATAAGATGTTGAATACGGTTTCCCGTGCTATACAGTAGGACCTTGTTATTTATCTGTTTTATACATAGTAGTTTGTATCTGCTAATTCCAAACTCCTAATTTATCTCTCCCCCATCCCCTTTCTCCTTTGGTAGCTGTAAGTTTGTTTTCTGTGTCTGTGCAGGGGTCTCTATTTTAGACAAGGTGGCCAGGGAAGGCTTCTCCGAAGAGGTGACACTTCAGCAGAGACTTAAATGAACTGAGAGAGTGAATTGTGGGAAAATCTTTGGGAAGAACATTCAGGCAGAGGGAATGGCATGTGAGAAGACTCTGAGCTAGGAATGAACTCGAGGTGTTTGAGGAGCGGTGTGGCTAGAGTGAAAAGAATAGGTCTGAGAGTTTAAGGAGATGAGGTTGCAGGGTACATGGGGGCCTATAGAGCGTAGGAAAGAGCTTAGATTTTATTCTGAGTGTGATTGGGAGCCACTGGAGGGTTTTGAGAAGAGGCATGACATGATCTGGCTTATATTTTGAAAAATAAAAATCCCTCAGGCTGCTGTGACTGTAACAGAGAAGATTTGAAGCATGGAGTTTAGCCAGGTGGCCACTGCAGCAGTTCAGGGAAGAAATCAAGGTGCTCAGACCAGGGTGGTGCAATGTGGTCTGTTTCTGGGCATGTTCTGAAGGTAGAGGCAGTGGGACTTGCTAACGAATGAAGTGTGGGATGTGAAGGCATGAGAGAGATGTCAAGGAAGATTTCTAGGGTGTGGGTGGGTGTATACTTTTCAGTTATGGGGGAGACAGGGAGAGACACATTATGAGGAACAAAGTCAAGATCTGTTTCAGCTATGTTAAGTTGGAGATGCCTATTAGACTTCTGAATATCATGTTCTTCTGATAAGTTATAGATGTGTGTGTGGGTGTGTGCATGTGTGTAAAATAATATGAAGAAATGGGATGGAATTAAAAGAGCACTGGACACGATGTCCAGAAGCCTGGACCCAGCTGTAGGAAAAAGAATAAAAAAGCTATGTGACGGTAAGCATATAACTTAATTAACTTCTTGGGTCTGATTTTATCTTTAAAATGAAAAAGTTCATTAAGATGATCTCTTTCGGGGCTTCCCTGGTGGCGCAGTGGTTGAGAGTCCGCCTGCCAATGCAGGGGACGCGGGTTCGTGCCCCGGTCCAGGAAGATCCCACATGCCGTGGAACGGCTGGGCCCGTGAGCCATGGCCGCTGAGCCTGCGCGTCTGGAGCCTGTGCTCCGCAACGGGAGAGGCCATGATAGTGAGGGGCCCGCGTACAGGAAAAAAAAAAAAAAAAGATGATCTCTTTCTACTATTTTCAAATCCTGTGATTCCGGCTTGTGGTATTTCTACCATGTAACTCTAGGCCCTTGTAGAGTAGCTTCCCTGTTGCCCTAAGAAGGCTATCAATGTCCTAAGCTTTTCCTGAAGGCATGCTTGTCTGGGCAAAGGAGACAGTGCTTTGACCCATTCATTCATTCTCCATCACCAATAGTTGGAGCATGATGAATCCATGATAAAGAGAGTTTTTAGTTAATGTACGTTCTCGTTCTTACATAATGGGTGAGTTGTGGTTGTCCTGTACTTAAGATGTTACACTGTGGACCTGTTATGAGGGAAGCCACCTCCATTGCATGGGAGGAAAGGTTTAATCTCAAGAGTGAAAAAATGCATTTAGACGAACACCACATCCCACCTCTAACATTTACTACATGGCCCCCACCTTAACTGTGAACTCCAGTGGGCTTGCCTCAGTTTCGTATTAGTTGACTGCTTGATGTACGTCACTTGGCATTGCTGCTGAAGCTCTCATTGAACTGCTTCCTTCATTGCCTTCTAGATCCAGATAACCCTCATTCTCTGCTTACTTCCCTGATCCTTTCTTTCCTGTGTCATTGTCATTTGCTGACCTTTCCTTTTCCTCCCCATTCCTTGAATAATGGACTCTCTCCATAAGGTCCTATTCCTGGTTTTGTGTTTATTCCCTTTTCTTTCTGCACATCCTTCCTGGACCATATTATTTTCTGCCTCGACTTCCTCCACCACTTGGATAACATTGATTCCTAAATCCTCAACTCTGACCTCTCTTAGGAGCTTCCTGTTTTCAAATGATGATTAGGCATCTTTGTTTGTATGTCTTCCACATGGCAGATCTAAAATCGAAGTAATTATCTCCTCCCTCTTCTCCCAAACTGATTTTTGTTCTCTTGTGTTCTGTATCTTGCTTAATCCCATTATCGAATCATTCAAGCCAGAAGTCTCAGAGTCAGCCTTTTAACTTCCATCTTGTTCGTTGCCATAGTCAGGCTCCAAGATGGCCCCCAATTATCCTCACCTCCTGCTGTTTGAATCTTTTTATGGTCCCCTTCAACAATGTATCATGATTGCTTTGTGTGACCAAAGAATATACTAGAAGTGATGGTGTGTGGCTTCTCAGGTTAAGTTATAAGAGAAAGTACCACTTCACCTTATTCTCTTTTAGGGCACTTGCTCTGGGGGAAGCCAGCTGCCGTATCATAAAGACACTCAAGTGGCCCTATGGGGAGGTCCATAGGGGAAGGAACTGCGTCCTCTTGCCCACAGTTAGCATCAACTTGTCAGCCATATGAGTGAACCATCTTGGTCGTGGATCCCCTAACCCCAGTCAAACCTTCAGATGGTGTAGCCCTGGACGATCTACTGACTGCAATCTGAGAGAGATCCTGAGCCAGAACAGCTAAGCTGTGCTTGAACTTCCTGACCCACAGAAAATTGGTAAAATAATTGATAAAAAAATTATCATTATTTTAAGCTGATACACTTGGAGTAATTTGATATAAAGAAACAGATGACAAAAATATTTATAAACCACATTTTCTTAATCACTGAATTCTTTTTTTTTTGCGGTACGTGGGCTTCTCACTGTTGTGGCCTCTCCCGTTGCGGAGCACAGGCTCCGGACGCGCAGGCTCAGCGGCCATGGCTCACGGGCCCAGACGCCCCGCGGCATGTGGGATCTTCCCGGACCGGGCCACGAACCCGTGTCCCCTGCATCGGCAGGCGGACTCTCAACCACTGCGCCACCAGGGAAGCCCCGTCAGTTACCTTTTAAAAATATCAATCTGATAATGTTATTCCACTCCTATATCCTATATCAGTCAGGATAGCCTGAAGTTTTGTTGCGGTAATAAATAATCTCCAAATCGAAGTGGCTGAGACAACAAAGGTTTATTTTTTACTCCTGCTGCAAGTCCACTGTCATTCATTGTAATCACTCAGGAACTGAGGCTGACAGAAAAGCCAGTATCTTAAGATTGCTGGTCACTGGCTGGAGGTAAAAGAGAAGGTGGCAAAGCATGCACTGGCTCTTAAACGTCCATGCGTAGGTGACCCCCGTCACTTCTATTCACATGTCATTGGCCAAAACAAGTCATATGATCACTTCTAACTTCAGGTGGGCGGGGAAATTCTATCCCATCATGTACCTGCTTAAAACTTTGACTGGTCCCACACTGCTTTTGTTTATTTATTTTCTTAGAAGTATAGTTGATTTATAATGTTGTGTTAATTTCTGCTGTATAGCAAAGTGACTCAGTTATACATATATATATATATATATATATATATATATATATATATATACTCTTTTCCATGATGGTTTATCACAGGATATTGAATATAGTTCCCTGTGCTATACAGTAGGTCCTTGTTGTTTATCCATCCTATATATACTAGTTTGCATCTGCTAATCCCAAACTCCCAATCTTTACCTCCCCCCCGACCCCCACCCTTGGCAACCACAAGTCTGTTCTCTATGTCTGTGAGTCCACATTGCTTTTAGACTAAAGTCCAAATCCCTTTGCAGAGTATGCAAGGTCCTTTGTGATTTGGGCGCAGTCTACGTTCTCAACATCAACTCCTCCCACTCTCTACTTTTCACCCAATGCTCTGCTCCAGTTACACTGAATTGCTCTCATTTCTAGAACATTCTATGTACTTTCTTGCCTCTGTGCCTTTGTACATGTTGTTAAATGTGCCTGGCAGACAACTACTCATCCTTCAAGGCCTTATTTTCCCTTTCTTTATGAAGCCATCCCAGAACTCCCTAAATAGTCACTCCTTCCTCTTTGACCCCACTCTAATTTGTCAATATCTCCATTATAGCATACTTTTCAACACATCACAGGGTAGGAAGTTATTTATTTCTATATCTGTCTCTTCTCTAGTCTAGAACTCCCTTAGGGCAGGACCAATGTCTTTACTCACATTTATGTGGCCATGCCAAGCACAGAACCTGGTGTAGCTTAAGAAATATTTGTTGAATGGGGGCTTCCCTGGTGGCGCAGTGGTTGAGAGTCCGCCTGCCGATGCAGGGGACATGGGTTTGTGCCCCGGTCTGGGAAGATCCCACATGCTGTGGAGCGGCTGGGCCCGTGAGCCATGGCTGCTGAGCCTGTGCGTCCAGAGCCTGTGCTCTGCAATGGGAGAGGCCACAACAGTGAGAGGCCCGCATACCGCAAAAAAAAAAAAAAAAAAAAAAAGAAATATTTGTTGAATGAATGCATAAATGTTCTTTTCCACAATCCCGGGATATTAATCATATACCCTCTACTCTCTGGTTCATGTACTTCAAGGGATTTCTGCCATCTTATTTCTTTCCCACTATGTCATTTTATATCTCCCACTTTCTAATAAAAGACTGACTCTTTCACTTAAAAACCCAAGAAGTCTGTTAGTCATACCCCATGAATTCCCTAAGTAGCTCTGATTGAACTCTCACTTGTGATTCCCGACTAATTTCAATCACATTTAATGCCAGTATTTATTGCACTCTTTATATGCCAGACACAGTGCTCGGTACTGGGGGACATGAAGACAAATGATAGTGTCTGTGCTCTTTGAATCTTGCACCAACATACTCTATTTCACCCACACCTTCGTGTGTACAGTGAGATCTGATTAGGTGCCTACATAGAGGGGGTTAGCTAAAGTTCCTATTCCCATTTTTTTCTCACTGTAGGATCCATATAGTCCTTTAGTGGGAAGGAAGAGTCTTCCTTCCCACCATCTATTAACATTCAGGCTGTTACTTGGCAGTGTTGGCCACTTTAATTATTAACCAACAACAACAGATTAAATAAAAATTTTAGGACAGGAATCTGGAATTTGAGATGAATACATTTCATAAGTCAGAGTGAATTAGGAATGTTCTTGACCTGGAGTGATATTACGGTGTGGGGTGGGGAGTAGCTGGGCACCTTGAAATGTGTCCAGTCTGGATTGAGATGTTCAGTGATTGTAAAATACACAATAGAGTTTGAAGATAATACAAAAAATTGAGAATCCTATAATCATTTTTCATATTGATTACATATTGACGTGATAGTATTTTGGATATATTGTGCTAAGTAAAATGTATTATTAAAAATTATCTCATCAGTTTCTTTTTTACATTTTTAATGTGGCTACTAGAATATATCAAGTTACATATGTAGCTCACCTTTAGGGTTGGCATTACATTTACAGCAGACAGCCCTGGTCTAGAAGTTAAACATCACCCATTCGGTTGGTTGTTGCTTCCACCTTCCTTCTTTCCCTTCCTCCCTCCTCCCTTCCTTCCATGCCTCCCTTCCTTTACTGAGCATCTTTTATGTTCAGGTTCTCTTCTAGTCTCTGGGTTCTTTCTAGCAACGTCCAATTTAATGGCAAAGAAATTCAGAGAAACAAATGATTACACTCTAGTGATAAGTACTTTCTTAGGCCATATATTGGGAGTCCTTTGGGGGAGAATTTGATTCCGAGGAGCTGAGGAAACTTGAGCTGACTTTCAGTTCTGCCTGCAGCCTTCTGTGGGAAATGGCTGCCCCCAATCAAACCAGTCTCTATAATTATGGCTCTAATTACTCGCCTAATACTGCAAGGGAACAATGACCCTTTCAGTCATGTCAGGAGTGGAAGGAGAAAGGAAAAGGAGCTCAAAAATTGGGACTATACAGTGTACAAAACACTTGCTCTGGGCTTCACATGTACCACCTAACTTCATCCTCTCCACAGACCTTTGGATTATGTATTACTGTAATTACAGGTAAGGAAACCAAGGCTTAGAGATATTCAGGAACTTGCACATCTCACCTTGGCCAACTGTCTTCAAAGAGGCATTGGATAATTGGGTGTGGCTGGCTCAGTGCTAATCCTTCACTAAAATGAGGGAATTGTCTTATTGATCATGAACTAATAATATCATCTCATACACAAAGGATATTTCATGGCTTTAATTTTTTTTTTAATTTTATTTATTTGTTTTTATTTTTGGCTGCATTGGGTCTTCGTTGCTGTGCACAGGCTTTCTCTAGTTGCGGCGAGAGGGGGCTACTCTTCGTTGTGGTACGTGGGCTTCTCATTGTCGGGCTTCTCTTGTTGCGAACACGGGCTCTAGGCACGCAGGCTTCAGTAGTTGTGGCACGTGGGCTCAGTAGTTGTGGCTTGCAGGCTCTTGAGCACAGGCTCAGAAGTTGTGGCACATGGGCTTAGTTGCTCTGCGGCATGTGGGATCTTCCCGGGCTAGGGCTCGAACCTGTGTCCCTTGCATTGGCAGGCAGATTCTTAACCACTGTGCCACCAGGGAAGCCCCATGGCTTTAATTTTTAAATCTTTTCCTTTATTATTTTTTTACCTTTCATTTTTCTAAAATTGAAGTATAGTTGATTTACAATCTCATGGCTTTTAATATCCATGATCAATTTATAGTAATTTTGGTCCAGCTTCCTTATTTCAACAATTCTGCCATTTGGTCAAATGTCACTATCAGGATCCTAGTGAGTTCTGTTCTATCTGTTATCCATCTTTCCTGTGCGAGTTAACTTCTGCTTTCATCTCAGGAGTTTTTCAGTGGTAGTATATTACGTCTCAGATGACAGAATGCTTTCTATTAATGGGAGAGAAGAGCTCTCAGAGGCCTTTACCTTTTCACGTTAAGCTCCTATTTTCATTTTGTTTCTATCAATTATTATTTCCTTTCACGTTTTTCAGTTTGAATAACCTATTGCTACCAATGATGAATATTGCCTGAGAATGTTAGAGTTAACCATGATTTTAGCTATTGTGAATTAATGAAAATGATTTTTAGATTAGTACTGAATTAGCTGAATGGAATTAGTTCCAAGAAATAAGTCTAGGACCTTTAATTCATACCTCTAACACCCCAAAAATCATCCTTCAGAAAGTGTCTAGGAGTAAGGTATTTTAGGATAAGAGCACTGGCCAGACACTCGTGATCTGGTGTCTGTCTGGTTCTTTGTGTCTCTGTTCTGCTGTCCTCAGTGTTGGTTGCATCTTCAGGCTGGCAGCAAAACGGCTACATCAATATCAGGCAGCCATCTAAAAAGAACAACCCACAGAACCTTCCAGTGGCTCCTTATGGAGAATGAGCGAGGGCCCTTAGCAGACTTTTTCTTGCACCTCATTGGCCATCACTGGGTCATTAGCCCGTGCCTGAGCCAATCACTCCGAAACAGTGGCATTAACCTTGGTGGGGCTGACTTTGGTGGGAGTCACCTTCCCCTGAGGCACTTGGCTGTTACACCTGAGCAAAATTATGGTTCTGTTAGGAAGGAAGAGAAAAAGAATGGGTGTTTGGTAGGCAATAGAGGTGCCCACTCCAACAAAGCCAGCACAATTCAATGTGATGCAGATGATAGGTAGTTATTTTGGTGGACTGTGGTACTACAAGGAAACACTAGTGTTAGTGACTTGATTCTCAGGATAGTTAAGAAAGCCATAGTGAGTCGGAGAACACTCCATAGGCACTGAAGTTTCATAGTCAAGAATATGGTTATATATAAAATTGCAATGTTGTTGTTCTGCTGATGAATCCAGGCCTCTGCAGGGGAAAACAGATGTTTAGAGCAGAGTTAGAAGAGAGAAGAAATGAATCCAAGTTCTGCTGCCTAATATTCAGGTGTTTCATCAACTTAGCTGCTTGAGTACCTGGAGAGAAGGCAAGATGCTCTGAGTCAGATGTTTACACATAAGTAGTAGGTCAAAAATAAGTTAGCCTCTTGTTACATCATGCAGCCTGGGGTGGTGTTTAGTCACATCAGACTTCTTATTTATTCACGTTAACAGTAGGAACTAACAGGACGAGTGTAATAGGTGGGACTGGATCCAGACCACACTTGGGAATAGTGGGAAGTTCTGCAAATTCTTGATTATTCACAGCAACGGATGAAAGCAAGAGCACAGCTAATCTAAATTGGCAGTCAGAAGGGTTTCTTTTTGGCAACTATGACTTGCATATGAATATGTGTGTTACCTGCTGTTTTGTTACTAAAAAATCTGGCTCCAGAATTAGAAATCTCTCCATTTCCTCCCTTCTGCCCTCCTGCTGCTCTTTGGACCTCTGTTTCACTCAGATGGAGTAACCCCCATGCCTCTGCAGATGCTGGTCCTTCTTAGAATGCCCTTTCCTACCTTGTTCACCTGGCAAATTCATGCTCCTCTTTCTGGATTCAGATCAAGGCTTTGGAAATTCTCCCCCGCTAATGACTTCCTGCCACTGAAGTGACTGAAGTGGTCTATTGTCTTCAGAATGTTTCCAGCCTAAAAAGAAGCTCTTCATCTTCTTTGTCATCAGAAGGATGACAAACTGTCCCAGTTCACCTGGGCCTGGGCCTGATTTTCAGTGCTAAACTCACAAAAGTTCAGGGAAAACTGTCATGAGTTGGTAATCCTAGGATATCAGCCAGTTAAGAATAAGGAGAAAAGAGGGACTTCCCTGGTGGTGCAGTGGTTAAGAATCTGCCTGCCAATGCAGGGGACATGGGTTCGATCCCTGGTCCAGGAAGACTCCACATGTCGCGGAGCAACTAAGCCCGTGCACCACAACTACTGAGCCTGCGCTCTAGGGCCCGTGAGCTACAACTACCGAGCATGCATGCCACAGTTACTGAAGCCAGCATGCCTAGAGCCCGTGCTCTGCAACAAGAGAAGCCACTGCAATGAGAAGCCTGCACACTGCAATGAAGAGTAGCTCCCACTCGCCGCAACTGGAGAAAGCCCACACACAGCAACGAAGACCCAACACAGCCAAAATTAAATAAATAAATACATTTATTTTTTAAAAAATAAAAGAATAAGGAGGAAAGAGAGTCAACAGGGGTTGGGCGGCAAGAAGCAGTAGGCGAGGTAGAGGGTAAAACGGTGCCAAAGCTCTAATGAATCCCTCTCCCTCAAACTTCAAAATTCATTACTCTGTTCAGGCTTTGAAAACAGTGAATGAGAACAGTTTTGAGATGGAGACAATTAACAAGGTGTTGGTCTTTTTTAAAAATCTTTTTATTATTATTATTATTTTTTTAACATCTTTATTGGAGTATAATTGCTTTACAATGGTGTGTTAGTTTCTGCTTTATAACAAAGTGAATCAGTTATACATATACATATGTTCCCATATCTCTTCCCTCTTGCGTCTCCCTCCCTCCCACCCTCCCTATCCCACCCCTCCAGGCGGTCACAAAGCACCGAGCTGATCTCCCTGTGCTATGCGGCTGCTTCCCACTAGCTATATATTTTACGTTTGGTAGTGTATATATGTCCATGCCTCTCTCTCGCTTGGTCACAGCTTAACCTTCCCCCTCCCCATATCCTCAAGTCCATTCTCTAGTAGGTCTGTGTGTTTATTCCTGTCTTATCCCTAGGTTCTTCATGACATTTTTTTTTTCTTAAATTCCATATATATGTGTTAGCATATGGTATTTGTCTTTCTCTTTCTGACTTACTTCACTCTGTACGACAGACTCTAGGTCTATCCACCTCATTACAAATAGCTCAATTTCATTTCTTTTTATGGCTGAGAAATATTCCATTGTATATATGTGCCACATCTTCTTTATCCATTCATCCGATGATGGACACTTAGGTTGTTTCCATCTCCGGGCTATTGTAAATAGAGCTGCAATGAACATTTTGGTACATAACTCTTTTTGAATTATGGTTTTCTCAGGGTATATACCCAGTACATAACTCTTTTTGAATTATGGTTTTCTCAGGGTATATACCCAGTAGTGGGATTGCTGGGTCATATGGTAGTTCTATTTGTAGTTTCTTAAGGAACCTCCATACTGTTCTCCACAGTGGCTGTATCAATTTACATTCCCACCAACAGTGCAAGAGGGTTCCCTTTTCTCCACACCCTCTCCAACATTTATTGTTTCTAGATTTTTTGATGATGGCCATTCAGACTGGTGTGAGATGATATCTCATTGTAGTTTTGATTTGCATTTCTCTAATGATTAATGATGTTGAGCATTCTTTCATGTGTTTGTTGGCAGTCTGTATATCTTCTTTGGAGAAATGTCTATTTAGGTCTTCTGCCCATTTTTGGATTGGGTTGTTTGTTCTTTTGTTATTGAGCTGCGTGAGTTGCTTATAAATTTTGGAGATTAATCCTGTGTCAGTTGCTTCATTTGCAAATATTTTCTCCCATTCTGAGCGTTGTCTTTTGGTCTTGTTTATGGTTTCCTTTGCTGTGCAAAAGCTTTGAAGTTTCATTAGGTCCCATTTGTTTGTTTTTGTTTTTATTTCCATTTCCCTAGGAGGTGGGTCAAAAAGGATCTTGCTGTGATTTATGTCATAGAGTGTTCTGCCTATGTTTTCCTCTAAGAGTTTGATAGTGTCTGGCCTTACATTTAGGTCTTTAATCCATTTTGAGCTTATTTTTGTGTATGGTGTTAGGGAGTGTTCTAATCTCATACTTTTACACGTACCTGTCCAGTTTTCCCAGCACCACTTATTGAAGAGCCTGTCCTTTCTCCACTGTACATTCCTGACTCCTTTATCAAAGATAGGTGACCATATGTGTGTGGGTTTATCTCTGGGCTTTCTATCCTTTTCCACTAATCTATATTTCTGTTTTTGTGCCAGTACCATACTGTCTTCATTACTGTAGCTTTGTAGTATAGTTTGAATTCAGGGAGCCTGATTCCTCCAGCTCCATTTTTCGTTCTCAAGATTGCTTTGGCTATTCGGGGTCTTTTGTGTTTCCATACACATTGTGAAATTTTTTGTTCTAGTTCTGTAAAAAATGCCAGTGGTAGTTTGATAGGGATTGCATTGAATCTGTAGATTGCTTTGGGTAGTAGAGTCATTGTCACAATGTTGATTCTTCCAATCCAAGAACATGGTATATCTCTCCATCTATTTGTATCATCTTTAATTTCTTTCATCAGTGTCTTATAATTTTCTGCTTACAGGTCTTTTGCCTCCTTAGGTAGTTTTATTCCTAGATATTTTATTCTTTTGTTGCAATGGTAAATGGGAGTGTTTTCTTGATTTCACTTTCAGATTATTCATCATTAGTGAATAGGAATGCCACAGATTTCTGTTTATTAATTTTGTATCCTGCTACTTTACCAAATTCATTGATTAGCTCTAGTAGTTTTCTGGTAGCATCTTTAGGATTCTCTATGTATAGTATCATGTCATCTGCAAACAGTGACAGCTTTACTTCTTCTTTTCCGATTTGGATTCCTTTTATTTCCTTTTCTTCTATGATTGCTGTGGCTAAAACTTCCAAAACTATGTTGAATAATAGTGGTGAGAGTGGACAACCTTGTCTCGTTTCTGATAATAGTGGAAATGCTTTCAGATTTTCACCATTGAGGATGATGTTGGCTGTGGGTTTGTCACATATGGCCTTTATTATGTTGAGGAAAGTTCCCTCTATGCCTTCTTTCCGCAGGGTTTTTATCATAAATGGGTGTTGAATTTTGTCGGAAGCTTTCTCTGCATCTATTGAGATGATCATATGGTTTTTCTCCTTCAATTTGTTAATACGGTGTATCACGTTGATTGATTTGCGTATATTGAAGAATCCTTGCATTCCTGGAATAAACCCCACTTGATCATGATGTATGATCCGTTTAATGTGCTGTTGGATTCTGTTTGCTAGTATTTTGTTGAGGATTTTTGCATCTATGTTCATCAGTGATATTGGCCTGTAGTTTTCTTTCTTTGTGACATCCTTGTCTGGTTTTGGTATCAGGGTGATGGTGGCCTCATAGAATGAGTTTGGGAGTGTTTCTCCCTCTGCTATATTTTGGAAGAGTTTGAGAAGGATAGGTGTTAGCTCTTCTCTAAATGTTTGATAGAATTCGCCTGTGAAGCCATCTGGTCCTGGGCTTTTGTTTGTTGGAAGATTTTTAATCTCAGTCTCAATATCAGTGCTTGTGATTGGTCTGTTCATATTTTCTCTTTCTTCCTAATTCAGTCTTGGAAGGTTGTGCATTTCTAAGAATTTGTCCATTTCTTCCAGGTTGTCCATTTTATTGGCATAGAGTTGCTTGTAGTAATCTCTCATGATCTTTTGTATTTCTGCAGTGTCAGTTGTTACTTCTCCTTTTTCATTTCTAATTCTATTGATCTGAGTCTTCTCCCTTTTTTTCTTGATGAGTCTGGCTAATGGTTTATCAATTTTGTTTATCTTCTCAAAGAACCAGCTTTTAGTTTTATTGATCTTTGCTATTGTTTCTTTCATTTCTTTTTAATTTATTTCTGATCTGATTTTTATGATTTCTTTCCTTCTGCTAACTTTGGGGTTTTTTTGTTCTTCTTTCTCTAATTGCCTTAGGTGCAAGGTTAGGTTGTTTATTCGAGATGCTTCCTGTTTCTTAAGGTAGGATTGTATTGCTATAAACTTCCCTCTTAGAACTGCTTTTGCTGCATCCCATAGATTTTGGGTCATTTTGTCTCCATTGTCATTTGTTTCTATGTATTTGTTTATTTCCTCTTTGATTTCTTCAGTGATCACTTCGTTATTAAGTAGTGTATTGTTTCGCCTCCATGTGTTTCTATTTTTTACAGATCTTTTCCTGTAATTGATATCTAGTCTCATAGCGTTGTGGTTGGAAAAGATACTTGATACAATTTCAATTTTCTTAAATTTACCAAGGCTTGATTTGTGATCCAAGATGTGATCTATCCTGGAGAATGTTCCATGAGCACTTGAGAAAAATGTGTATTCTGTTGTTTTTGGATGGAATTCCTATAAATATCAATTAAGTCCATCGTGTTTAACGCATCATTTAAAGCTTGTGTTTCCATATTTATTTTCATTTTGGATGATCTGTCCATTGGTGAAAGTTGGGTGTTAAAGTCCCCTACTATGAATGTGTTACTGTCAATTTCCCCTTCTGTGGCTGTTAGTATTTGCCTTATGTATTGAGGTGCTCCTATGTTGGGTGCATAAATATTTACAAATGTTATATCTTCTTCTTGGATTGATCCCTTGATCATTATGTAGTGTCCTTCTTTGTCTCTTGTAATAGTCTTTATTTTAACGTCTATTTTGTCTGATATGAGAATTGCTACTCCAGCTTTCTTTTGGTTTCCATTTGCATGAAATATCTTTTTCCATCCCCTTTCAGTCTGTATGTGTCTCTAGGTCTGAAGTGGGTCGCTGGTAGACAGCAAATATATGGGTCTTGTTTTTGTATCCATTCAGCCAATCTGTATCTTTTGGTGGGAGCATTTAGTCCATTTACATTTAAGGTAATTATTGATATGTATGTTCCTATTCCCATTTTCTTAACTGTTTTGGGTTCATTATTGTAGGTCTTTTCCTTCTCTTGTGTTTCTTGTCTAGAGAAGTGCCTTTAGCAGTTGTTGTAAAGCTGGTTTGGTGGTGCTGAACTCTCTCAGCTTTTGCTTGTCTGTAAAGGTTTTAATTTCGCCATCAAATCTGAATGAGATCCTTGCTGGGTAGAGTAATCTTGGTTGTAGGTTTTTCTCCTTCATCACTTTAAATATGTCCTGCCAGTCCCTTCTGGCTTGCAGAGTTTCTGCTGAAAGATCAGCTGTTAACCTTATGGGGAGTCCCTTGTGTGTTATTTGTTGTTTTTCCCTTGCTGCTTTTAATATGTTGTCTTTGTATTTAATTTTTGACAGTTTGATTATTATGTGTCTTGGCGTGTTTCTCCTTGGATTTATCCTGTATGGGACTCTCTGTGCTTCCTGGACTTGATTAACTATTTCCTTTCCCATATTAGGGAAGTTTTCAACTTTAGTCTCTTCAAATATTTTCTCAGTCCCCTTCTTTTTCTTTTCTTCTTCTGAGACCCCTATAATTCGAATGTTGGTGCATTTAATGTTGTCCCAGGTGTCTCTGAGACTGTCCTCTATTCTCTTCATTCTTTTTTCTTTATTCTGCTCTGCAGTATTTATTTCCACTATTTTAACTTCCAGGTCACTTATCCATTCTTCTGCCTCAGTTTTTCTGCTATTGATCCCCATCTAGAGTATTTTTTTTTTTTTTTTTTGCGGTACACGGGCCTCTCAGTATTGTGGCCTCTCCTGTTGCGGAGCACAGGCTCCGGACGTGCAGGCTCAGCGGCCATGGCTCACAGGCCCAGCCGCTCCGCGGCATGTGGGATCTTCCCGGACCGGGGCACGAACCCGTGTCCCCTGCATCGGCAGGCGGACTATCAACCACTGTGCCACCAGGGAAGCCCCCATCTAGAGTATTTTTAATTTCATTTATTGTGTTGTTCATCGTTGTTTGTATCATCTTTAGTTCTTCTAGGTCCTTGTTAAATGGTTTTTGCATTTTGTCTATTTTATTTCCAAGATTTTGGATCATCTTTACTATCATTATTTCGAATTCTTTTTCAGGTAGACTGCCTATTTCCTCTTCATTTGTTAGGTCTGGTGGGTTTTTATCTTGCTCCTTCATGTGCTGTGTGTTTTTCTGTCTTCTCATTTTGCTTATCTTACTGTGTTTGAGTTCTCCTTTTTGCAGGCTGCAGGTTCGTAGTTCCTGTTGTTTTTGGTGCCTGTCCCCAGTGGCTAAGGTTGGTTCAGTGGGCTGTGTAGGCTTCCTGGTGGAGGGTACTAGTGCCTGTGTTCTGGTGGATGAGGCTGGATCTTGTCTTTCTGGTGGGCAGGTCTACCTCTGGTGGTGTGTTTTGGGGTTTCTGTGGACTTATTATGATTTTAGGTAGCCTCTCTGCTAATGGGTGGGGCTGTGTTCCTGTCTTGCTAGTTGTTTGGCATAGGATGTCCAGCACTGTAGCTTGCTAGTCGTTGAATGAAGCTGGGTGCTGGTGTTGAGATGGAGATCTCTGGGAGATTTTCGCCGTTTGATATTATATGGAGCTGGGAGGTCTCTTGTGGACCAGTGTCCTTAAGTTGGCTCTCCCACCTCAGAGGCACAGCACTGACTCCTGGCTACAGCACCAAGAGTCTTTCATCCACACGGCTCAGAATAAAAGGGAGAAAAAGTAGAAAGAAAGAATTAGTAGAAGTAGAAAGAAAGGAGGGAGGGTGGGAGGGAGGAAGGAAGGAAGGAGGGAAGGAAGGAAAAAAGAAAGAAAGAAGATAAGTAAAATAAAATAAAGTAAGATAAAATATAATAAAGTTATTAAAAAAAATCATTAAGAGAAAAAAGGAAAAAAAAAAAGGACGGATAGAACCCTAGGACAAATAGTGGAAGCAAAGCTATACAGACAAAATCTCACACAGAAGCATACACATACACACTCACAAAAAGAGGAAAAGGGCAAACAATCATAAATCTTCCTCTCAAAATCCACCTCCTTAATTTGGGATGATTCGTTGTCTATTCATGAATTCCACAGATGCAGGTACATTAAGTTGATTGTGGAGCTTTAATCCACTGCTTCTGAGGCTGCTGGGGGAGATTTCCCTTTCCCTTCTTTGTTCTCACAGCTCCCACGTGCTCAGCTTTCGATTTGGCCCCGCCTCTGAGTGTAGGTCGCTGGAGGGCGTCTGTTCTTCACTCAGACAGGACAGGGTTAAAGGGCAGAGGCCGGCGTGACGTTGCACCAGCCTGAGGCGCGCCCTGCGTTCTTCCGGGGGAAGTTGTCCCTGGATCCCGGGACTCTGGCAGTGGCGGGCTGCACAGGCTCCCCGGAAACGGGGTGTGGATAGTGACCTGTGCTCGCACACAGGCTTCTTGGTGGCGGCAGCAGCAGCCTTAGCGTCGCATGCCTGTCTCTGGGGTCTGCGCTTTTAGCCGCGGCTCGCGCCCATCTCTGGGGCTCCTTTAAGCAGCGCTCTTAATCCCCTCTCCTCGCGCACCGGGAAACAAAGAGGGAAGAAAAAGTCTCTTGCCTCTTCGGCAGCTCCAGGCCTTTTCCCGGACTTCCTCCTGGCTAGCCGTGGCGCACTAACCCCTTCAGGCTGTGTTCACGCCGCCAACCCCAGTCCTCTCCCGGCGCTCCGACCGAAGCCCGAGCCTCAGCTCCCAGCCCCGCCCGCCCCGGCGGGTGAGCAGACAAGCCTCTCGGGCTGGTGAGTACCTCGGCACCGATCCTCTGTGTGGGAATCTCTCTACTTTGCCCTCCGCACCCCTGTTGCTGCACTCTCCTCCGTGGCCCCGAAGCTTTCCCCCTCCGCCACCCGCAGTCTCCGCCCGCGAAGGGGCTTCCTAGTGTGTGGAAACATTTCCTCCTTCACAGCTCCCTCCCACTGGTGCAGGTCCCGTCCCTATCCTTTTGTCTCTGTTTATTCTTTTTTCTTTTGCCCTACCCAGGTACGTGGGGGGTTTCTTGCCTTTTGGGAGGTCTGAGGTCTTCTGCCAGGGTTCAGTAGGTGTTCTGTAGGAGTTTTTCCACGTGTAGATGTATTTCTGGTGTATCTGTGGGGAGGAAGGTGATCTCCGTGTCTTACTCTTCCGCCATCTTCCCGGAAGCCCCCCAAGGTGTTGGTCTTTTCCCATTAAAACGTGTGTATTAGAAGTATCAGGGCTTCCCTGGTGGTGCAGTGGTTGAGAGTCCGCCTGCCCATGCAGGGGACACGGGTTCGTGGCCCGGTCCGGGAAGATCCCACATGCCGCGGAGTGGCTGGGCCCGTGAACCAGGCCGCTGGGCCTGCGCGTCCGGAGCCTGTGCTCCACAACGGGAGAGGCCACAGCAGTGAGAGGCCCGCGTACCACAAAAAAAAAAAAAAGTATCACTGTTACCTGGAAGCAATGACTGTCGAATTGCCATGATCACTTAGTCAAGCACTTACGAGGTGCTTAATGAGAGCTCAGTCTCCACACCTGTCCTTGTAACTTATTCCCCACTCATCCATTCATTTATTCACTCAGCAGACATTCACTGAGTGCCAGGCACCGTGTGGGGGCCATCAGACTGGAGGAGCCCTGGCGACAGCCCTGTCTCCACCAGGAGCTGACTAGCAACTCCTGCCTGTGCATCTTCGTGTTCATAACTGATGGGTTTACTGTGCAGGAGGATCTTGGTGGGCTTCTCTAGCAGTCTTGGGAATGAAATAGTGAGCAGGCAAACCTTGGCAAGTTTGACTATAGCTTGGGACCACAAGTACTGTGAGATACCAAGGAAAGAACATCGCCAACTACAGTTCATCCTCAGCTTACATGCAGTTGTGAGAAATGAAAAGCAAATCATTCTTCGGGTTAACTCCACAGCTCCTGTCCTCGTCGCTTCCCTCTGTCTACCCGCAGTGAACTATGTGTAGCTCCCTGAACTTGTCTGCTTCTCTTTGGCTTCTAGGCCCTTTTGTGGTCTATTTAGGTTTGCTTGAATCATCCTTCCCACTACAACAGCTGCCCCTACTCCAATGAAGTTTCATCTTCGTCATCACCTTCTGTAAACCTGCCCAAATCTTTTCCTTTGTGGCCACGAGAGCCCACGGTACCTGCCCCATTGTAGCATTTATTACACAGTATTGAAGTTACTTATTCAGTTATATGTCTTTGTCACTAGACTGTGAGCTTCTGGAGGCAGGATTGTGCTCTGCTTACCGCACAGCAGGTGCTAATAAATATTTGTTGAATAATTGAAGGGGAGAATAAAATAACATTTCCCTAAAACGATAGTAAACATATGTTCCATGATTTTTGAGGTCAGCTGACATATTATTCTGGTTCAAGAATTATATTCAAAATATTGATTACTACTGAACTAGATCATCAGTTGGAATAGACCCTGGCCCAGTGGGGCTGGATTAAGGTTCTGGAGCCCCAGCTGTGCCAGATGTTAAACTTTTAGTTGCTGGATCCTGGGGAGGTGAGGAGACCCAAGGAAAGAGCCTGATGTCGGAGTGGGGGAAGGGGCATGATGGAAAGATGTTTATTTGCCCATTGATACTGAAGTATTTTAATATTTTAATCACTGTCATGGTCATCCAGGTGCATTTGGGTCACATTTCAGCCCTGGTCAGATTCATTTTCTCATTAAAATGGATGCTGTAGAGTTTGTAGCAGGGAGAGAAAGGCTGCATTTTAAATCACCCCAGTTTCCCCTGGTGGAATGCTCTGTGTAATCTTATCAGATATGTTCATGCATGGGGAGGACTCTTTATTCAGTTTCCATGGCAGAGCAGAGAAACTAATGGTGGAGTTAGTAAGCCCCGTGCTTTGACAGAAGGTGGAATGGGGTGGGGAAGCTGTGGTGGGAATGTTGGCAGCCATGCAGTATTGGGGCCTGCTATGCCCTCGGGAGCTTTCCAGAAGATGCCGACCTTTAAATCAGAGTTTTGAAAACAGACAAACAACGCCTGAGCTGATTTTTTTCAGAGCCTGAAAGTGCCAAAGTAAAGTGTGAAATCATTAAGAAATGAAGACACTTGGATATATTTGAAATCTCTTTGTGTTTCCAAAGACTTTAAAATCTGCCTTCATTTAATTTAGCCATAGGGAGATGGCTGGTAAAATCTCTCGGCCTATTTTACTCAAGCACTGAATATAGAAAGGTGTTTAACTACAACTTGGATGCTAATGAGTGCAAATTTCAGCAACTCTGCCACATTCCCCAGTGAAACTCTGATTTAAAAGAATTATACAAAGCCATACTTTCTAAGCATAAGGGATTTCCCCGGGAAAGAGGTAGAGTTCAGAAAGTGCAGGTTTGTGTTATAAAGCCTGTTTTCTACCCATTTCAATATACGCTTTGAAAACGCAGGAGTATTAGAAGCAGAGGAGAATGTAAGATCCAAGTTATGTACTGAAAGATCCTGGGGAATAGCTTCTAAGGTATAATAGGATGTAAGATGGTAAGAGATTGCGTCAGCTCTGAGAGCACTGTCCCTGATTAAGAGCTCAAATCTGACAGCCGGGACAACTGAAACAGCTGAATGAAAATAGAATCCCCAGAAGAATCTTTGAAAAGAAAATAGGACAGAAACCCAGAGGCATATACAAAAATTGCTAAAGGCACCATGTAAAGAAAGGTCACAAAGAATAAATGAACATGGACTAGGGCTTCCCTGGTGGCATAGTAGTTAAGAATCAGCTTGCCAATGCAGGGGATACTGAAGCCTGTGTGCCTAGAGCCCGTGCTCCGCAACAAGAGAAGCCACTGCAATGAGAAGCCTGCGCACTGTAATGAAGAGTAGCCCCCGCTCACTGCAACTAGAGAAAGCCTGCACACAGCAACGAAGACCCAACACAGCCAAAGATAAAAACAAATAAATAAATTAATTAAAAAAAAAAAGAACATGGAATAGTGAAAGGAAGGGGAAGACCAGAAAGGAGCATCTCATTAAAATTTAATGTGAAAGGGACTTCCCTGGTGGTGCAGTGGTTAAGAATCTGCCTGCCAATGCAGGGGACACAGGTTCGAGCCCTGGTCCGGGAAGATCCCACATGCCGCGGAGCAACTAAGCCCGTGCGCCACAACTACGGAGCCTGTGCTCTAGAGCCCGCAAGCTACGACTACTGAGCCCACGTGTCTAGAGCCTGTGCTCTGCAACAAGAGAAGCCACTGCAATAAGCCTGCGTACCGCAATGAAGAGTAGCCCCTGCTCCCTGCAACTAGAGAAAGCCTGCGTGCAGCAATGAAGACCCAACGCAACCAAAATAAATAAATAAATAAACTTATTAAAAAAAATATAGTGTGAAAAACTCTGCTATTTCTGCTTACTGTGACTTATACAGAGGAAATAATCTTCTGTGCAGGCCACAATTTATGCTCAAAGATGTTCACACAATGTTATTTATCATAACTCAAAAGTGGAAATCATCTTAAAAGTCAACAATAAGGGGCTTCCCTGGTGGCGCAGTGGTTGAGAGTCCGCCTGCCAATGCAGGGGACACGGGTTCGTGCCCCGGTCCGGGAAGACCCAACATGCCGCAGAGCGGCTGGGCCCGTGAGCCATGGCCGCTGAGCCTGCGCGTCTGGAGCCTGTGCTCCGCAACGGGAGAGGCCACAACAGTGAGAGGCCCGCGTACCGCAAAAAAAAAAAAAAAAAGTCAACAATAAGAGAATGATTAAAGAAAGGCCAGCATGCCTATAAGATACACTGTAGCATACAGCCATAAAAAAATGTTCTTTGGAAGTTTTTACTGAAGTGAAAATATTTGTGGCATCCACACAGCTTAATCTCACCCATGTAAACAAACAAAGAATTTTTTTTTTTTTGCTGCAGGTCAGTTCATTGAAATAGTTTGTTTTTCTCCCTATAATTTTTCCTTCTCCCCACTTTGAATTAGAAGGCAGATTTTGTCATTCTTGGCCTCAGAGATCTGAGCAGCAAGCAGAAATAGTCTGAAGTCAATTACCTTTCAAAATATTACTTTTATAATCAGAAAATGGCATAAATGTTATTTAAAAATACTACTAACAAACAGTCCCACTTTAAACATCAGGGGAAAAAATTATGCAATGCCATTTGGCAAAATGGTGCATACAGCCTGCTCCAAAGTAGCCACCTGGGCTGCTGACCCCGGCTGGCCTGGGGCAGCTGCTGCTGCTACGTCTGCCGAGGACAGGAAGGCTGCACGAGGCCTCTGAACCCTGGGGAAGGGATGAGGCGTCCTCATTCTTTCACAGTGGTTGCTAAGCAGCTTCTCAACTTCTATTAAGAGTGACTTTGATCTTGTAATAAACTATAATGGAAAAGAATTGAAAAAGAGAAATATAGATATATACATGTATATGTATAACCAAATCACTTTGCTCTACACCTGAAACTAACCCAATATTGTAAATTAACTATACTTCAATAAAAAAAATAAATAAAAAAGATAGACTTGGAGCATTTATTATGTGTACATATAACGTATTGGGAGAGCCAAGAGTGATAAATGCTGTTACCATCCTTCTATTTTTTTTTTAACTTTTAACTTTTATTTATTTATCTATCTATTTATTTATTTTTGGCTGAGTTGGGTCTTTTGTTGCCGCGCGCTGGCTTTCTCTAGTTGCGGTGAGCGGGGGCTACTCTTTGTTGTGGTGCGCGGGCTTCTCATTGCGGTGGCTTCTCTTGTTGCGGAGCATGGGCTCTAGGCGTGTGGGCTTCAGTAGTTGTGGCACGTGGGCACAGTAATTGTGGCTCGCAGACTCTACAGCTCAGGCTCAGTAGTTGTGGTGCATGGGCTTAGTTGCTCCACGGCATGTGGGATCTTCCCAGAGCAGGGCTCGAACCCGTGTCCCCTGCATTGGCAGGCGGATTCTTAACCACTGCGCCACCAGGGAAGCCCACCATCCTTCTATTAACCACCACTTCCATGATAAGACCTTGCGGTACTTCCTGAATCATCTACATTGGCTCAGTACAGGTTTAGGGTGAAGTACATTTTGTTGTAATCCAATTCTTTCAACATTGGTAATTTAGGTAGCGTCTGAGTCACGACTATTAACTAGAATAGTGGTTTCCAAACTTTCTTTTCAACAGAGCAACAGTACATTCTTCAAATCCAAGGTTATATGAAGTTTAATAAAAGTTGAGTTGCTCTGGTAAAGTGGTGCTGAAGAGCCCCCAGGATCCCCAGCTCAGCCATACTTCTTTTCCTACAAGTTATCTCCCCCTCTTCACCCAGGAGGGCCCACAGAACCCCCAGTGCTCTGTGAGCACAATTAGAAAACCACAGAACCTCAGTATTTTCATGAGAATGGGCTTTGTTCTAACCGTACACAGAAGAAAGAGATCCTACAGCTATGGATGGTCTAAGCTTATTACACATTACCGTGGCTTGTGGGGAGGTAGGGGAAAGAGAAAGAAAGGGGTATCTCTCTTAACTGGGAAAGGTTTAGCAGTCCCCGGACCCTTTCCCTCCCCTAAACCTCATCATTTATGCTTTTCTTTGGACTCTGAAATCTGAGAGTGAGATAATACTGCTTTATGGAAAGCAATGTAAAATTAAATGAACCCCCAAATTTTCGTATATTCCAGGGTCAACCGTACATTTGAAACACGAGAAAGAAAAATGCTCTAACAATGTTGCATCAGAAAGCCTTTGAGTTTTTTTTTTTAGTTTTAATTTTTTAATTTTTTAAACATCTTTATTGGAGTATAACTGCTTTGCAGTGGTGTGTTAGTCTCTGTATAACAAAGTGAATCCGCTATATGTGTACATATATCCCCATATCCCCTCCCTCTTGCGGCTCTCTCCCACCCTCCCTATCCCACCCCTCTAGGTGGACACAAAGCACCGAGCTGATCTCCCTGTGCTACGCGGCTGCTTCCCAGTAGCTATCTAATTGACATTTGGTAGTGTATATATGTCCATGCCACTCTCTCTCTTCGTCCCAGCTTACCCTTCCCCCTCCCCATGTCCTCAAGTCCATTCTCTGTGTTGTCTGCGTCTAGTTTTAAGATTCATTTGGCATGACAAATTTCTTCCCCTTTCCTCTTTCCCCAATTAAAGTCAGATTTTCCAGGGTTCCTCCAAGCTCATTTACTAACTACATGGCTTCAGTGGAGAACAGTGGAGGCTCCTGGTGGACAGCCTAGCCTGGGTTCTGGTGCAGACAGAGTGGAGTCTGCATCCTGCCCCTCGCTTAGGAGCTTGGTGTCGGGGAGTAAGCTGTAGGAGCTTCAGTTTCTCCTTGTGGAGGGGGAGAGTAAAAACTTATTTCAGAGGGCGGTTGTAAGGACAATGAGATGATGCATTAAATGCCTATCACAGTGCCTGGCATATTGGAAGTGCCCAATAAGTATTTATTATTATTGTGATTTTTGTTTGTGAGCCTCTAAAACAGTAATGAAAAAAAATACCACGGCTGCCCGTTAGAATCACTAGGAGTGCGTTAAAAACTGTAAATTACTGATAGCCCAGACCAATTCAATCGAAGCTTTTGGGCTGGGGCCCAGGCATTGCTAATTCAAAAAATCACCTCAGTAATTCTAATGTTGACAACCACTGGGCTGAAATATACAGCTGTGAGTGAGAACACCTGATGGTGGAAGAGAGCGGATTTGGGAGCAGGAAGGAGCCTATGGGGGACCCACAGAGATGCTCGGCCTCCTCTGATCTGGCGTGTGTGTGTGTGTGTGTGTGTGTGTGTGTGTGTGTGTGTGTGTGTGTGTCTGTCTGTCTGTCTGTCTGTCTGTCTGTCTGCAGGGCGACTGGTGACTGCGAGGGAGGGAAGAACTGATTTCAGAGAGATGCTTGGAGGCAATGGAACCAGTCGCTGGATCTTAAGTGTGCATGGCCCTTTACCATTTTCAAAGTGTTTCCCCATAATTAAGCCGTTCAGTCCTTTCAGTAACCCCGTGAAGTACACAGGGCACACGTTATGCCCAATTAAAGAAAGGGGAATTGAGTTACAAACAATTAGGCCCTGTAATTTCAGTCAAACAGTGCTTGACACAGTCAGGAGGATTTCAGTTTTGGACTTCGTGTCAATAACAAACCTTAGTGCTACTTTTGGGCCCAAACTCCCGGAAGTTGAATAAAGTTTGTGAATGGGAGACAAATACATTGCAGGATGGGTTTCAAACGACTTGTGTTGAATATTCCAGGAAAAGTTGACCTGAGTATACGTGGTGCTCTCAGTGTCCCATGTAACTTCTTAGAAGAACCTGTTCCAAAGTCAACTGTGGTCTGGAGAACAGCAAAATGCTTACACACATATGTACCCACCCACTTCCCCCAGGGACAATATCCCAGAATTGGATCCAGCTCTTAGGTACTCTGTGGCCCACTACTTTTCTGATCCTCCAGCCCTGTTTATTAGTCCAGCATAAACTATCTAATTTCCCTAGGGGATCTGTTGCAACTTTAAATGTTGTAAGTAGACAACGGGTTGACGGGAATCGCCTAACCAGGCATTGCATCTTCATTTGTGGTCTTACAATTGGTTTTGGAGTTGATCTGGATTCAAAGAAGTGAGTGACCACAGAATCAGGATGTGGGTTGGTCTTAAAAATTAGGGTGGATGTTCATTCAGTTACAGCCTTCTGGGAACTAGCTTATTTTGTATCATGAAAGAGAACATCAAGGTGTTTTTTTGTTTGGTTTTATTTTGTTTTTAATGAGACTTGGTTTAGTAATTTATTCGGAGACTTCAAGCTGCATGTGAGATCCCCCAGGACCTGAAGGTATGAAGGGAAAACTATTTAAAATCATGTTTCAGTCAATGCTAGTGAGAGAAATATTATTCAGAAAACCTCTGTGTTTCATCCTTAGGGAGTTTTTTTCTCATGAGGATCTCAGAAACATAGTCAGAGAAATGTCAGGTTTATATCTTACCCTCTGGATTCTGAGCAAGGTAACCATTACCACAGTTTTGATGAGCTGTCCGGAGAAAAGATCATCACACACAGATAAGCTGAGAAGTGTGACCGTGGGGTAATGTCACCTTCCTTCTTTCTGGTCCCCCAATATCACCCTCCTTCCTGCTGTAGGACTTTTGACAGGCTCTCACCTGTGCCTCTCTTGTTGTCTCCTAGTTAGCTCCTAACCAACTGTTAAGGGTTGAATTGTGTCCCCCAAATAGGTATGTTGAAGTTCTGATCTCCAGTACCTCTGAATGTGATCTTATTTGGAAATAGGGTCATTGCAGATGTAACTATTTAAGATGAGGTCATACTGCAGTAGGGTGGGCCCTTGGTCCAATATGACTGGTGTCCATAAAAGAAGGTCTTGAGAGACACACAGGGAGAAATACCATGTGCCAATAGAGGCAGATACTGGAGTGAGGCAGCTGCAAGCCCAGGTACACCAAGGATTCATCCATCTGGCCACCACCAGAAGCTAGGAAGAATCTCGGAGGGAACAGGGCCGTGCCGACACCTTAATTTTAGGCTTCTAGCCTCCAGAACTGTGAAAGAATAAACTTCTATTGTTTTAAGCCACCTGGTTTGTGGAGTTTGGTTACGACAGCCGTAGGAAACTAATACCCCATCTTGATCTGGGTTCAAATGTCACCTTTGGAGAAGCCTTCCAGATCCTTCCATGGCTTAGAATGCATTCTGCTGCTTTATGGTCCATTGCTACCTCTAGTTTTCCTTCTTAGCACTTATCACATTTGGCAATTACTGCAAGGTTTATCTCTTCTCTTACACTGTAAGTGCTCTGAGGGCAGAGGTGATGTTTCTGGGACTCATCATTGCATTTCCAGCAACTAGGCTTGTACCTACCATTAGCATGCATGCTCGAAATATTTGTTTAACAAACCAAAGAATAGTGAGTAAATTCTAGTGAAAAATTCCATTTCTAGCTTTTCAAAATTATCAGGATGCTAACACTTTAAAAACAGAAATTTTCTCGTTAAATTCATTTTATCTGAGAGAAGGGATTGCTTTTTTGGAAGTTTGAAACCCAGCCTTTTCATACTTATAATATTTTTCTTCAAAGTACTGAAAATATATTTAGGCTTTCTTCTTTTTTTTGCATATATATATATATATATATATATATAAACATTTTTATCGGAGTATAATCGCTTTACAATGTTATGTTAGTTTCTGCTGTACAACAAAGTGAATCAGCTGTATGTGTACATATATCCCCATATCCCCTTCCTCTTGTGGCTCCCTCCCACCCTCCCTATCCCACCCCTTTAGGTGGTCACAAAGCACCGAGCTGATCTCCCTGTGCTATGCAGCTGCTTCCCACTAGCTATCTATTTTACATTTGGTAGTGTATATATGTCAATGCTACTCTCTCATTTTGTCCCAGCTTACCCTTCCCCCTCCCCACGTCCTCAAGTCCATTCTCTACGTCTGCATCTTTTTTCCTGTCCTGCCCCTAAGTTTGTCATAACCATTTTTTTTAAGATTCCATATATATATGTTAGCATACGGTATTTGTTTTTCTGACTTACTTCACTCTGTATGACAGACTCTAGGTCCATCTACCTCACTACAAACAACTCAATTTCGTTTCTTTTTATGGCTGAGTAATATTCCATTGTAAATATGTTCCACATCTTCTTTATCCATTCATCTGTCAATGGACACTTAGGTTGCTTCCATGTTCTTGCTATTGTAAATAGAGCTTCAATGAACATTGTGGTACACGACTCTTTTTGTTTTTTTTATTTAATTTTTTATACAGCAGGTTCTTATTAGTCATCCATTTTATACACATCAGTGTATACATGTCAATTCCAATCACCCAATTCAGCACACCACCACAATACCCCCCCACCACCCGCCACCACCGCTTTTCCCCCTTGGTGTCCATACGTTTGTTCTCTATATCTGTGTCTCCATTTCTGCGCTGCAAACCGGTTCATCTGTACCATTTTTCTAGGTTCCACATATATGCATTAATATACGATACTTGCTTTTCTCTTTCTGACTTACTTCAGTCTGTATGACAGTCTCTGGATCCATCCACGTCTCAACAAATGACCCAATTTCATTCCTTTTTATGGCTAATATTCCACTGTATATATGTGTCACATCTTCTTTACCCATTTATCTGTCAATGGGCACTTAGGTTGCTTCCACGTCCTGGCTATTGTAAATACAGCTGCAATGAACATTGTGGTACATGACTCTTTTTGAATTATGGTTTCCTCAGGGTATATGCCCAGTAGTGGGATTGCTGGGTCATATGGTAGATCTATTTTTAGTTTTTTGAGGAACTTCCATACTGTTCTCCATAGTGGCTGTATCAATTTACATTCTCACCAACAGTGCAAGAGGGTCCTCTTTTCTCTACACCCTCTCCAGCGTTTACTGTTTGTAGATTTTTTGATGATGGCCATTCTGACTGGTGTGAGGTGATACCTCATTGTAGTTTTGATTTGCATTTAGGCTTTCTTTTATATAAATAGTTTTTAACATGGAAACAGTGTGAAAAAGCACTTGCTTAAATTGTTTGAAGTCTCCCTCCTCCATAAAATGCCATTTAGAATATATTTTGAATATCCTTTTCTTGAAGGATTCAACACTTAAGGGAGTAACAAGGCCATTCACTGAATATGAAATGAGTCAACAAGTTGAAATTATTTTCCTTGCCTTTTCCTCAATGCCTTTTTCCTTCCTCCTAAGCTGCTGTGAAAGATTATAAAGTATCTTCCCAAAGCTTCATATTCCCTTTAGACCACGTGTAAAAGTTACAGGGAGCATTTAGAAGACTGAAAATAGGAGGTTCAGCCATAAAGCAGTAATTGAAATAAGTGTGTCTCTTCACCTTCAGGTACTTAATCCTGAATTTGTTAAAAACATTGTTCTTTTATTTTGGAAGAGTTTCTAGAACTTTCAAGAAGACTGGTCTTATTACTATATTGTAATGTCTGGTTTTGGAAGAAAAAAATAGATATCCTCTTTATTTACTTGTGTGATCTTTATCTGATTTTTGACCATTTCCAAGGATGGAAATTTGTCCATGATGGGGAAATTTGAAGGGCAGGATCCTGGTAGAGGAGGATGAGAGAGTTCAGCAGTGTCAGCTGTGGTGCCTGAGGAAGTGCTGGGGGTGCAGGGTCAGCATGGATGAACTTGAACTCCCGTTGTTGATGTTGAGCTAGTCCTTAACTCACTTGAGTCTCAGTTTCTTCACTTATAAAACGAAAATAAAATTGCTAAGAAGATGCCTTTTGACAATACATATGAAAATGCTTGACCACATATTAAGTGCTCTGAGGATATGAATTGAAACTGAAGTTAATCAGATATAATTATGCTGCACACTTTTGTAACACCACTTACAAATACTTTTGGACACCTTCTGTTATTTGAGATTTAAAATAGTCTAAGCCAGCTGAGCTAGGCATTAACCTACATGATAAACAAGGTAAAGTTTCTAGTGTCATGGAGCTTATGGCCTAGTAGGAGAGAAAGACAAATAAATGGATAATTTCAACAGTAAGTGCAGTGATAAAGACATGGATGAAGAGTAATCACAGCTGACAGACATTTAGTGAGTGTTAGTAGGTGTCACATACTTTACCTTGTACTTTATGTGTGTTATCGCATTAAATCCTTGTAATCAACCCATGAAGCAGTAATAATTATCTAGGGGACTTGCCCACAGTTACACAGCTGGCAAAGGATGATCCTGGTACTGAAATCTAAGTGTATCTCTTGAATCTAAGGCTTGATTACTGCACTTGGCAGTGACCTCATAGGTGTTCTGGTTTTATTACTGTGTAACTTACCATTTCAATCTTAGTGACATAAAACAACAATGATTTTATTATGCTCATGGATTTTTGTGAGTCAGGAGTCTGTAAAAGGGTACAGCAGCAATAGCTCACCTTTGCTCCATGGTGTCTGGGCCTCAAGTGGACAGACTGAAAGGCTGGGAAAACTCAATAGCTGGGGGCTGGAAGGCTAACTTACATGTCCCGTGGTTGATGTTGGCTGTCTGCTGGGACCTCAGCCAGCTGGGGCTCTTAGCCAAAACACCCACATGTGGCCTCTCCAAGTGACTGCTTGAATTTCCTCAGAGCATGGTGTCTCGGTTTCAAGAGCAACCATCCCAAAGAGAATCAGGCTGCAGCTGCACAGCTTTTTATAACCTAGCTTTGGAAGTCACACAGTGTCATTTATAAGCTCCACTCCCACCCTATATTTAAGGGGAGGGAACATACCACCATTCTCAATGGGAGGGGTATCAAAGTCATATTGTAAGAACATGTGGGATTAGAAAATATAGTCTGCCACAATCCACCCTCTGACCACAATAGTTCACATTCCTCCCACATGCAAAATACACTCATCCCCTTCTCCAAGAATTCCAGGTCTCATCCCAATGTGGCATCAGCTTGAAGTCCAGGATCTCATTATTTAAATCAGATCCAGTGTGGATGAAGCTCTTTTGTTCAGTGCCTCTGGTGGCGTTTCTCTGAAGGCCAGAGAGAAGTTATCGACCCTCCTGCTTCCCATCCAATACACATTTGTGGGACAGGAATTAGCTAGCTGTTACAGCACTCCCATTTGAAAAAGGGAAAATGTGCAGCACAGAGCAGTTACTGGTCCTTAGCAATTGTGAAATTTACCTGGCACTTGTTGTCAGTTCCTTGACCATCTGAGTGATCCTTCCTTTTCTATAAGAAACTGCTGGTGTTTGTCACTGAGTAGTTTTTCTAGCTGATTTGCCACCAATAGTAGGTCAAAAATCAAAGGCCTCCTGTCTCTGTCCTCTGAAGTCAAATCTGATATACTTCTTTAAAAGATTTTGCAAGTTTCCTGTATCTCTATTTACTCTATTAGACAAAAGCCATACCCATGAAACTCTTTGAGATAAGCCACGCCCCCCTTAGGCTCCCCTGGAGGCTAATGTGGGACCATGTCCTTATGGTTCTTAGGAGCCATATTGTTTAACAGAGAGAATCTGTGAAGTATGTCTTTAAGATCCTTAGAAGTCCTGTTGCCTGTTTGAAATATTCTATGAGGTCTGAACAAAGGATTTTAGAGTCTCACCCTGGATTTGATCTTTGGCCTGAGGTCCTTTCTTAATTTAAGTGTTGTTTGCTGCTGGAGAGGCTGGGAATGAGAAACATTTTATATTTGAACCTTTGCTCCTTTATATTTAACATTTCATTCTTATTTTCTCACATTTTGTCATTGGAAGCAAGAAGAATCCAAGTGCCATTTTCAATAGTCTGCCTAGATAACATAAACCACAACAATATCTTTTTTGATCCGTCTCCTAGGGTAATGGAAATAAAGACAAAAATAAACAAATGGGACCTAATTAAACTCAAAAGCTTTTGCACAGCAAAGAAAGCCATAAACCAAATGAAAAGATAACTCACAGAATGGGAGTTACAAATGATACGACTGAAAAGGGATTAATCTCCAAAATATACAAACAGCTCATGTGGCTCAATATCAAAAAAACAAATAACCCAATCAAAAAATGGGGAGAAGACCTAGATAGACATTTCTCCAAAGAAGACATACAGATGGCCAAGAGATACGTAAAAAGATGCTCAACATCTTTAATTATCAAAGAAATGCAAATCAAAACTACAATAAGATATCAGCTCACACCAGTCAGAATAGTCATCATCAAAAAGTCTACAAACAATAAATGTTGGAGAGGGTGTAGAGAAAATGGAACCCTCTGACACTGTTGGTAGGAATGTAAATTGGTACAGCCACTATGGAGGACAGTATGGAGGTTACTTAAGAAACTAAAAATAGAGCTACCATATGATCCAGCAATCCCACTACTGGGCATAAATCTGGAGAAAACCATGGATCAAAAGGATACATGTACCTCAATATTTATTGCAGCAGTGTTTACAATAGCCAAGACATGGAAGCAACCTAAATGTCCATCGACAGATGAATGGATAAAAAACATGTAGTACATATATGCAATGGAATATTACTCAGCCATTAAAAAGAATGAAATAATGCCATTTGCAGCAACATGGATGGACCTGGAGATTACCATACTAAGTGAAGTAAGTCAGGCAGAGAAAGACAAATATATGATATTGCTTATATGTGGAATCTAAAAAAAAATGATACAAATGAACTTATCTACAAAACAGAAACAGACTCACAGACTTAGAGAATGCACTTATGTTACCAGGGGAAAAGTGGGGGGGAGAGGGATAGGTTGGGAATTTGGTATTGACATGTACGCACTGCTATATTTAAAATAGATAACTAATAGGACCTACTGTATAGCACAAGGAACTCTTACTCAGTACTCTGTAATGGCCTATATGGGAAAAGAATCTAAAAAAAAGTGGATATATGTTTATGTATAACGGATTCACTTTGCTGTACACCTGAAACTAATACCACGTTGTAACTTAACTATACTCCAATAAAAATTAAAAAAAAACCTGATGGTGTTTTCTCAATTGTCATATGAAGCTAATTATCCCTGCCTACTAGTAGAGTTGAAAAGGCTAGTAAAATATATATAAAAGTATTCAGAAAAATTTGGCCCCCAGTAAATATTTAATTAGTAATTATTAGTAATATTGAAAATATTATTTACTGTTAATATTGCTATTATATTTTCACATTAATCTTAATGGTGTATATTTGAATGCATTTATACTTACGTTGATGCACCTAGGTGCTTGCTGTTTTTATGTCAGTCCTTAGTATATTGAAGACATGTTCTGGCAGGATGGGTGTTCTTGTGCTAAGTAATACCTCTGGTGTATACTTAGAAGGAGAAAAGTTATACCATTTTTCTTGCTCTAAAGATTTCTATCTCTTTGTTGTAATAAACAAAACCACTCATTTGAAAAAAAAAAAAGATAACCAACAAGGACCTACTGCACAGCACAGGAAACTCTGCTCAGTACTCTATAGTAACCTAAATGGGAAAAGAATTTGAAAAAGAATAGATACATGTACATGTACAACTGAATCACTTTTCTGTATACCTGAAACTAACACAGCATTGTTAATCAACTCTACTCCAAAATAAAATAAAAATTAAAAAAAATTCTGCCTAGAAATCTCCTAACCCTGATCATTGAGTTCATTAGATATATTTCCCAGTTTCCACATTACTATAAGTGACAATGTTGCTAAACTTTCTATCTGCATAAGAAGGGTCCCCTTTCTTCCAGTTTCCAGTAACATTTTTTAAAACGGTTCCTTTAATCCCTCACCAATAACCTCCTCAAAGCCTTATAGGTTTTCACCAACCAACCAGTGCCAAAGTCAATGCTATACGTTTTAGGTTTTATTTTGGCAGCACCCCACTTCCAGGTATCAAAATCTATTTCAGATACTATTACTACACTACAAATCATCCTAAACTGAGTGGCATAAAACAGCAAACATTTTGTTAGGTGGGTCAGGAATTCTGAGCAGGCATAGATCTCTTGTCTCAGTTTCATGAAAGTTTGGAACTGAGACAGTAAATGTCACTTGGCACGTCTTGACGGCTGAGGGTAGCATCGTCTGAAGGCTCATTCACTCGTATGTCTAGTAGTTGGTGCTTTGGCTGTTGTCTGGGATCTTAGCTGGGCTTGTCAGCTGCCCACCTACACATGGCCTTTCCCTGTGACTACTTGGGCGTCATGGCTACGCTCCAAGAGTAAATTCTAAAGAGAATCAAGAAGAAACTGTCACATTTTAAAGATTTAGCTCCGTGAGTCACATAACATCTCTTCTACTCTAGTCACAAGCCTTCTCAGATTCAGGGAGAAGGAATATGGACCATTTCTTGATGGAAGAAATGTCAAAGTTATTGAAGAATAGCATGTGGACGGGAGATACTGTTGCAACCATTTTTGGAAAATATACTCTGCTGTGATTGAGAACTATGGGATTATAAAGAATGAACACCTGAGGATTCCAGAAAAACTGTCAGAGGGAGATCACTTCTGATCTAAGTTTTAAAGGGTGAACTTGGCAAGAGTCAGTATCATCATGTTCCTAACTTGATGGCAAAGCAAATGGAGTTATACGAGTATAACCTAAATTTTTATGGGTATAACCTCCTGAAGTGACTGCTTTAAAACAAAAACACATTTATTTACACAAGTTATATTGCATTAAGAATGTCCACTTTTGGGCTTCCCTGGTGGCGCAGTGGTTGAGAGTCCGCCTGTCGATGCAGGGGACGCGGGTTCATGCCCCGGTCCGGAGAGATCCCACATGCCGTGGAGCGGCTGGGCCCGTGAGCCATGGCCGCTGAGCCTGCGCGTCCGCAGCCTGTGCTCCGCAACGGGAGAGGCCACAACGGTGATAGGCCCGCATACCGCAAAAAAAATAAAAATAAAAAAATAAAAAATAATGTCCACTTTATAGCCAAAGTCCACACTAAATAGACGTTTAACAATAACCTGTAAATGGTAAAAACAATCACTGCTTCAAGAGATATAATTCAAATGCATTGGTAACAAGGAGCTATAAGGAACTGATAAAAAATAAAATTCAAACAGGAACATCAGCAAAAAGAATATTATAGGAGGAAGAAAGAGAGCTGAGAATCTGCCACAGTACGATGGAGAGGTATTCAAGGCTGCAGATTAAATGGCTCTACAGTTTGGGGATAAATACAGCCAGGATTGGTCAACATCTAGTACAGAGGGATGACATCGAATCTCCTGTTAACAGCTCTAGGTCACTGTCCCCTTAGCACTGTTCTAGATGGGGTTGTCTATGTGATACATTTTCTTGTTCAAATAATAGTCTGATAGTGGATGTAGGGCCATTTGGATTTCTAAGTGCCCTTCTAATCTTCTGCCCTTTCAATGGAGCTTTGTAGTCAAAACTTCTCAAAGCCTTATCTCATCTTTGTGCCCTATCTTCCACCCTACCTTGGCCAAATATTTATTTATTCCTCTTTAAATTTAATTTTATGAATAGCTTTAACATTCACATTATTCAAAAAATCAGAAAGTATCAATGGATTTGCCATGAAATTCTGCCACCCCATTCTTGTCCCTGGTCCACTTCCTCATAGGTAACCACTGTCCTTGGTTTCTCGTGTATTGTTCTAGAGTTTCCTCATGAATAGATAAGCAAATACATACACAGACCTTTATTTTCTTCCTACCTACCTTTGCTCCACTGTCTTTTTTAAACACCAAAGATATGTATATGCATATGTATCTTACGTAACCTGTTCTGCATTTTTCATTTAACTACATTTCTTGGAGATTTTTCCCCTCATATAATTTTATGGTGAGTTTGTCTGTCTGTCTGTATGTATATATTACAGACAGTAAGAGAATTCTTTTTTTTTTTTTTTTTTTGCGGTACACGGGCCTCTCACTGTTGTGGCCTCTCCCGTTGCGGAGCGCAGGCTCAGCGGCCATGGCGCACGGGCCCAGCCGCTCCGTGGCATGTGGGATCTTCCCGGACCGGGGCACGAACCCGTGTCCCCTGCATCGGCAGGCGGACTCTCAACCACTGCGCCACCAGGGAAGCCCTTTTTTTTTTAAATTTTTTAAGCAGAGGTCTTCTTAGAAGCCCATATGATTTAAATTTATTTATTTATGGCTGTGTTGGGTCTTCGTTTCTGTGTGAGGGCTTTCTCTAGTTGTGGCAAGTGGGGGCCACTCTTCATTGCGGTGCGCGGGCCTCTCACTATCGTGGCCTCTCTTGTTGCGGAGCACAGGCTCCAGATGCACAGGCTCAGTAATTGTGGCTCACGGGCCCAGTTGCTCCGTGGCATGTGGGATCTTCCCAGACCAGGGCTGGAACCTGTGTCCCCTACATTGGCAGGCAGATTCTCAACCACTGCGCCACCAGGGAAACCCAGAATTCTTAAACCTCATTTCATTGGAGTTATTGAATAGAATATATATTATTGGGATTAGGACCAATATGAGTTTGAAACTAACCTTTTCAGTTTAAAAAATTTTGATTCAGATTAAAAATTCAGTGTAATATTGGGCAAGTTCCTTGATCTTTTAGAGTCAGTTTCCTTCTCTGAAAGTGGTGACAGTAATACCTTGCAGCCTTGTGGTGATGCCATCAATAAAAGGCTAGATACAGATGGCTTAGAACATAGTAGATGCTCAACAAAAACTGCCTATCATTGTTATTTCATCACCTGAGTTTGGAGTGACACTGATTGTTCTTCAGGTCTCCAGTAATCATCCTGATCTGGTTCTGGAGGGACTTAATGATTCCCTCCTAAACAAGTGCCATCTCTATTCTGCCAGGCACTTTGTAAATCAAGTTCTGTAAGCCCTTGAAGGCTTCATGATCTCTGATGTGCATCAACAATGCTGTGCAGGTATTTGGTGGTACTCAAAGGGAACAATGAAAGAGATCAGATCTTAAATTGAAGCTTGTGTTATGGCTCAGATGAGCTGGCCATTGTGACTTTTTAGCCCTACTTCTTCACCTTTTCCTGTATCCATGCCATTTGACATGTGACTTTGAAGTTCCCCTACTAAAGGAATGGAGCATATTTCCCTGTCACTTGATTTTGCGTTGGGCCGCGTGATTTGATTTGATCAATAGAAAAAGGTGGAAGTGATGGTGTGTCACTTCTTTTTCAAGAGGCCTTGTGTATTTCCACTCTCCTTTATGTATTCTACCATTGCTGTGAGGAGAACATGTCTAAATTAGCCCTCTGGCCCTAGGAGGATGACAGAAGACATGTGCAGCTGAGCCAACTCAGATGAACCATCCCAGTCAGACAGCCTTGCTGGTCCCAGACAACCCACAGATGTGTAAGTTAAACAAATGGTTAATGGTAAACACTAAGATATTGTGGTTATTTGTTACACAGCAATAGCAAGCCAATACAATTGCACTTCACCAAATGCTAGGAAAACGTTGAAAAATAATAGGAAATTCAGAAGCCACAATTATTTGAGGACTGATTGATCATGCATGGACAGGGTAGGGGTCAGGGAGATTAAGAAATGAAACAGTTAGATATGTTACAGTGCAGCTAAACAGGGATGAGGAGGGAGTATATAAACCATCTGCAAGCATTTGAAACACAAATAGCAGGGCTGGGCTAAACAGTCTACTGAGCTCCAAGAGGAAAGACTTAGGAAAAAATGCACTAATGCTGAGCCAACAAAAACTTAAGTTGGGCCCGGAAAAAGTCTTCCCGATAAGATCTGCATCACTTCTGCTCCTGAGGAAGGATTAGGGGCCCCCTTCCTTTCATAGTTTTAAATTTAACTGAAGAAGAAAGAAAAATATTATGGAAATAACCTCTGGGCAACTGGATGGGGGCTAGAATCCACAGTTCAGCAAAGCGGAGCATCCAAATCTCATTACACAGATGGGCAGCTATCCTGTCCACAGTGATCTTCCTGCTGTCTAATTACATCAGTCTGTGAATTTTAGACAACTTAAAAGAGGAAATATTAGAAATCATCTCTTGACCCAGAACAACCTCTCCTTTAAAACTAGATGTAAGGCACAAACAGACCTGACAAGGAGTCCAGGTTAATGCGCTTTGGGTCAGAAAGGAATTGGACTAAAGTCAGGTTGGCCTTTTAAAAGCTGGCATACAGCCTGGGACTATGGTTGGAGCACTGACGGCCAATACAGGCTGAGGCCTCATTGCTATCATTGCTAAAAATGCTCGGACAGGCTAGTAAATACTGGGCTGAGAGGGTTTTCTTTCTCTCTTTTTTTAAAAAAAATGTAACAGCAAGATTGTACATTTCGGGGGAAAGTAATTCTAGGAGAAGTTCCTGTTCCTTGGATAAATACAGACTTTCAGTGCTCCAAATGGCCATTCCAATTTCTTCTTCAGGAAACACATTTTATTCTAAAAGACCCATTTAGAAGTCTCTCTTGCAATCTGGAGAGTCGAATAGTCTGTTGTTTATACAGAAATGGATTTTATGGGAGTGTTGACAGGGCTCTCTTGGTGGGAAGGAATTCACAGGAGGACAGGATGACATAATGTACCTTCTTGTCATTAGCCAAGAAGGAAGTGCTCTGTCTTTGGCTTTATCAGGGGCTGGGTCTGTGTGAATAGCTTCTCCTGGTATTTGTAATAATCTACCTCATAATGCTTTAAAAATAACTTGGATTGACTTCTGTTGACTTCTCACAAATGAATTCCCTCCAGCGTCTGGAAATAGGTAGGTGGGAGAGTTGGCACACTCTCCTTCCTAATGTTGATTTAATTAAAACAGTGTGGTTCCCTCTGGTTGTTTTCTCTGATCTTCTTCAGGATTAATTTTCTTGACTTTCATGAATTAATACAAAGAAATAGAACATTTAGAAAGTAGTTAGAGCAGTGTAATTCCTAGGGGTTAAATATTTTAGTAACAGCAGGGAAAGACTAGATTCTAGGCCAATTGGTAATGATTCTGGAATGTAGATTTACACATGTGTGGGAGAGCCTTTGCTATGTGAGTGATAGAACATGCGCCTATATTTGTATATATTGGAAATACTTTAATCTTCTGTTCTCATTTTTTAAACTGAAGTACAGTTGATTTACAAAATTGTGAACAAGTGGAGACAATCTCTACACTTTAAACAGTGACTACTTCAAAGTCACACGGTAGGTGAAAGAGTTGGAGGTTTCTGGAATTAGAAAAAATGTTCTTATCACAAATGGGATACACTTTTATGATAGAATCAAATGAGCAAAAAGAAGGACACTTAAATCATCCATAATCTCCCCGCCCAATGAGTGATGAAATCCACACGTGGCAGGGAAGACTTCCTCTCCCGGTGGTCTCCACCTCTATAGGCAAGAGGGAAGCAGGGTCCCGAGAACTCTGTAAACGCCCCTTCCACTTCCTTCCCTGCAACTCTCACAGCGTTAGCACCTCTCCCTGCCTTGAGACCAGCAGGATGACTACTCCTGGGATTACTTATCTCAGCTCACCCCTCATTCCCCAGGACATTAATGCCTGTAAGGCTCTGTGCACCCCCTTCTCTGACCTCAACTCCCTACTCTCGCTCCCCAAATTTTCAAATCCGCTTTACTGTGCCCTCTGGAACTCAAGGTCAGTCATCAACCTTCTTTCTCCATCCTCTTCTCTGAAGTTTCCCTTTGCCATCTTGCTCTCACAAGTGAACTCTGTCTCTCCTGCCTTCCTCTCATGTGGTGGCTGCTTTCTTTGGTATACTCTTCACACCACAGAGCCTGGAGATGGGTTCCATCTCCTCCTGATGCTTCTCGCCATGTCCAGATCATTCTCCTTATCTTCTCCCTGAAATTCCTAGCTTTGCATTTCAATCAGTTTGTAACCGCTGTTTCTCCCGGGACAGACATCTTCCAACCCTACCTCCCTCTGTTCCTCATTCCTTAAAGCATGTTCAATGTCATGCTTCCTCTGAGGACTAGAAGCATTCACTATGTCTTGGGGTTTTCAACATCTGCATAAATAACTATTCCAGGACCCTCACCTCTCAGTTCGTTGGCTTCCTCTCCTCCAATGATCTTGTCCTCCACCCTGTCTCGGCCTCTACATCCTGGCCACACCCTAGACCTCACCATTACCAATGACTGCCATGTCTACATGCCAGTTTTTTTTTTTTTTTTTTTGCGGTACGCGGGCCTCTCACCGTTGTGGCCCCTCCCGCTGCGGAGCACAGGCTCCGGGCGCGCAGGCTCAGCGGCCATGGCTCACGGGCCCAGCCGCTCCCGGCATGTGGGATCTTCCCGGACCGGGGCACGAACCCGTGTCCCTGCGTCGGCAGGCGGACTCTCAACCACTGTGCCACCAGGGAAGCCCTACATGCCAGTTTTAAGCAAACCACTCTGATGTTCTCTCTGCAGTTCACTCCCTCCGGTATCCCAGCGACACAACTTCTTCAGCATCACTGGCACCAACAGTCCATCGATCCTCCCAGTTTTCACCGTCTCTCACAGCCTCTTCATGTCCTCACCTCCCCCCTTACCGTACTTGGATTTCATGGTCCAAATGACATTACTCTCTCATATCTACTCTTTTTTTTTTTTTTTGCTCGGGTCTCTCACCGCCGTGGCCTCTCCCGTTGCGGAGCACAGGCTCCAGATGCGCAGGCTCAGCGGCCATGGCTCACGGGCCCAGCCGCTCCGCGGCATGTGGGATCTTCCCGGACCGGGGCACGAACCCGCGTCTCCTGCATCGGCAGGCGGACTCTCGACCACTGCGCCAGCAGGGAAGCCCCCTCATATCTACTCTTAATTTCCTTTCTTTTTCTCCCTTCATCATATTCTCTTGGCAAAACCCTGTTTAAATCCAAGTCTCCACTGATTCTGTGTCTGTTCAACTGAGCATGGCTGGTAAAGCTCATGATTATGCTGACTGGAGCCCTTTCCAATTTATGGCCACTAACCTCAAGTGGGCCTCTGTTGCTGCCTGGCAGTCGCACTACATTTCCTAGCTCATTTATACTCATGCTCCCTGAGTGAGCTATTTCATATCTTTTTTTTTTTCTAGTTTGAAATATTTATTGCTGAATAACATACTAAGTGAAGGGGGGGTTTGCTGATGATAATGGAAGGCACTTTATGAATTTTCCCAGTTAATCTTCTTTTTTTTAAAATTAACATCTTTATTATAGTATAATTGCTTTAAAATGGTGTGTCAGTTTCTGCTTTATAACAAAGTGAATCAGTTATACATATACATATATCCCCATATCTCTTCCCTCTCACGTCTCCCTCCCTCCCACCCTCCGTATCCCACCCATCTAGGTGGTCACAAAGCACCGAGCTGATCTCCTTGTGCTATGTGGCTGCTTCCCACTAGCTATCTATTTTACCTTTGGTAGTGTATATATGTCCATGCCACTCTCTCACTTTGTCCCAGCTTACCCTTCCCTCTCCCCATATCCTTAAGTCCATTGTCTAGTAGGTCTGCATCTTTATTCCCGTCTTGCCCCTAGGTTCTTCTGACCATTTTCTTTCTTTCTTTTTCTTTTACACTCCATATATATGTGTTAGCTTACGGTATTTGTTTTTCTCTTTCTGACTTACTTCACTCTGTATGACAGATTCTAGGTCCATCCACCTCACTACAAATAACTCAGTTTCATTTCTTTATATGGCTGAGTAATATTCCATTGTATATATGTGCCATATCTTCTTTATCCACTCATCTGTCGATGGACACTTAGGTTGTTTCCATCTCAGGGCTATTGTAAATAGAGCTGCAATGAACATTGTGGTACATGACTCTTTTTGAATTATGGTTTTCTCAGGGTATATGCTCAGTAGTGGGATTGCTGGGTCATACGGTAGCTCTATTTGTAGTTTCTTAAGGAACCTCCATAGTGTTCTCCATAGTGGCTGTATCAATCTACATTCCCACCAGCAGTGCAAGAGTGTTCCCTTTTCTCCACACCCTCTCCAACATTTATTGTTTCTAGATTTTTTGGTGATGGCCATTCTGACCGGTGTGAGATGATATCTCATTGTAGTTTTGATCTGCATTTCTCTAATGATTAATGATGTTGAGCATTCTTTCGTGTGTTTGTTGGCAATCTGTATATCTTCTTTGGAGAAATGTCTATTCAGGTCTTCTGCCCATTTTTGGATTGGGTTGTTTGTTTTTTGTTATTGAGCTGCATGAGCTGCTTATAAATTTTGGAGATTAATCCTTTGTCAGTTGCTTCATTTGCAAATATTTTCTCCCATTCTGAGGGTAGTCTTTTTGTCTTGTTTATGGTTTCCTTTGCTGTGCAAAAGCTTTGAAGTTTCATTAGGTCCCATTTGTTTATTTTTGTTTTTATTTCCATTTCTCTAGGAGGTGGGTCAAGAAGGATCTTGCTGTGATTTATGTTTATCTTTATTTTAGTTTTTATTTCCATTTCTCTAGGAGGTGGGTCAAAAAGGATCTTGCTGTAATTTATGTCATAGAGTGTTCTGCCTATGTTTTCCTCTAAGAGTTTGATAGTTTCTGGAATTCCAAGGATGGAATTTAGGTCTTTAATCCATTTAGGTCTTCAGTCCATTTTGAGCTTATTTTTGTGTATGGTGTTAGGGAGTGTTCTAATCTCATACTTTTCCATGAACCTGTCCAGTTTTCCTAGCACCACTTATTGAAGAGGCTGTCTTTTCTCCACTGTATATTCTTGCCTCCTTTATCAAAGATAAGGTGACCATATGTGCGTGGATTTATCTCTGGGGTTTCTGTCCTGTTCCATTGATCTATATTTCTGTTTTTGTGCCAGTACCATACTGTCTTGATTACTGTAGTTTTGTAGTATAGTCTGAAGTCAGGGAGCCTGATTCCTCCAGCTCCATTTTTCATTCTCAAGATTGCTTTGGCTATTCGGGGTCTGTTGTGTTTCCATACAGATTGTTAAATTTTTTGTTCTAGTTCTGTGAAAAATGCCAGTGGTAGTTTGACAGGGATTGCATTGAATCTGTAGATTGCTTTGGGTAGTAGAGTCATTTTCACAATGTTGATTTTTCCAATCCAAGAACATGGTATATCTCTCCATCTATTTGTATCATCTTTAATTTCTTTCATCAGTGTCTTATAATTTTCTGCATACAGGTCTTTTGTCTCCTTAGGTAGGTTTTTTCCTAGGAAGGACTTTTAAAGCAGTCTGCCGAACAGGCAATAGCTTTTGCACTCCAAAGGATGGGCAGGAAATGAATCAGAGATTTGTCCCACTTTCTTTTCCCTGTCTTATATCCCAACAGGCTTTTTGCCCCTGTAAAAGTAAGTTTTGCCACTAATTTCTCTTTCTTTTTCTGGATTCTTCCTTTTGATTGATTCCTTTACTGTCCCCACTCTTTGACTTCTTTTTTTTTCTTCTAGTTTTATTGAGATATAATTGGCATACAGCACTGTGTAAGTTAAGGTGTGCTGCATAATGATTTGACTTACACACATCATGAAATGATTATCACAGTAAGTTTAGGGAACATCCATCATCTCATATAGATACAATATTAAATAAATAGAAAAACATTTTTCCTTGTGATGAGAACTGTTAGGATTTACTCTCAACAAATTTCATATATAACATACAGCAGTGTTCATTATATTGATCATGTTGTACATTATATTCCTAGTTTATCTTATAACTGGGAGTCTGTACCTTTTGACTGTCTTCCTCCAATTTCCTTCCCCCCACCCCCTCCTCTGATAACCACAAATCTGATCTCTTTTTCTGTGAGTTTGTTTGTTTGTTTTCAAAGTATAATTGACCTACAACACTATGTTAGTTCTTGTTACACAACATGGTGATTCAATATTTCTATACATTTCAAAATGATCACCATGCTAAGTCTAGTTACAATATGTCACCATACAAAGATATTACATAGTTATTGACTATATTTCCCATACTGTACATTTCATACCAGTGACTCATTATTTTACAACTGGAAGTTTGTACCTCTTAATCTCCCTCACCTGTTTCTTTCCTTCCCACCCCCCTCCCCTCTGGAAACCACCTATTTGTTCTCTGTATCTATAACTCTGTTTCTGTTTTGTTATCTTTATTCATTTGTTTTTTAGATTCCACATATAAGTGATAACACAGAGTATTTGTCTTTCTCTGTCTGACTTATTTCACTTAGCATAATACCTTCTAGGCCCATCCATGTTGTTGCAAATGGTAAGATTTCATTCTTTTTGATAGCCTAGTAATATTCCATTGTATACATATACCCTATCTTCTTTATCTGTTCACCTATGGATGGGCACTTAGGTTGCTTCCATGTCTTGGTATTGTAAATAATGCTGTAATGGACATAGAGGTGCATATATCTTTTCTAATTAGTGTTTTTATTTTCTTTGGATAAATACCCAGAAACAGAATTGCTGGATCATACAGTAGTTCTATTTTTAATTTTTTTGAGGAATCTCCATGCTGTTTTCCATGGCAGCTGCACCAATTTACAGTCCCACCAACAGTGCATGAGGATTCCTTTTTCTCCACATCCTCACTAACATTTGGTATTTGTGGTCTTTTTGATGATAGCCATTCTGACAGGTGTGCTTTCCATTTCCATTTCCCTGATGATTAGTGATGTTGAACACCTTTTCATGTGCCTGTTGGCTATCTGTACATCTATTTTGGAAAAATGTCTATTCAGGATCTCTGCCCATTTCAAAAATTGGGTTGTTTATTTTTTGATGTTGAATTGTATGAATTCTTTGCATATTTTGGGTATTAACCCCATATTGGATATATCATTTGCAAATATCTTTTCTCTTTCAGTAGGCGGCCTTTTCATTTTGTCGATGGTTTCCTTCACTGTGCAAAGCTTTGTAGTCTGATAATCCCGTTTGCTTATTTTTGCTTTTGTTTCTCTTGCCCATGGCAACATATCTAAAAATACATTACTAAGACTAATGTCAAAGAGCTTACTGTCTATGTTTTCTTTTTTTTTTTTTTTCTGTATGCGGGCCTCTCACTGTTGTGGCCTCTCCCGTTGCGGAGCACAGGCTCCAGATGCGCAGACTCAGCGGCCATGGCTCACGGGCCCAGCCACTCCGTGGCATGTGGGATCTTCCCTGACCGGGGAAGGAACCCGGGTCCCCTGCATCGGCAGGCAGACTCTCAACCACTGCGCCACCAGGGAAGCCCCTGTCTATGTTTTCTTCTAGAAGTTTTATGGTTTTAGGTCTTACATTTAAGTCTTTAATTCATTTTGAGTTTATTTTTGTGCATGGGATGAGAGAGTAATCCAGTTTGATTCTTTTGCATGTTGCTGTCCAGTCTGATTTCTTTTCTTTCCTCTTGCATTGCTCTCTTTTCTTCTTTTTTAAAAATTTATTTATTTTTGGCTGCATCGTGTCTTCGTTGCTGCGCATGGGCTTTCTCTAGTTGCAGCGAGCGGAGGCTATTCTTCATTGTGGTGCACGTGCTTCTCATTGCAGTGGCTTCTCTTGTTGTGGAGCACCGGCTCTAGGCGCGTGGGCTTCAGTAGATGAGGCGCGTGGGCTTCAGTAGATGTGGCACGTGGGCTTAGTTGCTCTGCATTATGTGGGATCTTCCCGGACCAGGGCTCGAACCTGCGTCCCCTGCATTGGCAGGTGGATTCTTAACCACTGCGCCACCAGGGAAGTCCCTTGCATTGCTTTCTGAATTGTCTTAGGCTTATACCCACAAAGGGCTGATGGATTGACTTGCACCTCACATCTGTATTGAATCTTACGGGCTTGCTCCAGGTAAAGAGGGTCTTTCTCACAATAACCATACACCTCCCACCACAAACTGATAAGACCATAGCTCTTGATTCTAATTCTTCGAGCTGCATCGGGTCAGAGAGGCATCATAAGTGTGGCATAAGCTGTTGCTTTGACCAAGAACTTTCACGTTTGATTGGTCCCGGTTTTCCTGTACTGTCTGTACTGACGGGGAACAGCCTGGACTACATTTTCAGGCTTCTCAAAGTGAAGAAATGGACCTAAACTAACAAGATGAAATTGAACAGGGATGTATGTATATGAAGGGGATTGGAATATGGCATCCCAAAATATGCCACTTTGGCATAAGGATTACTATGAGATGAAGGCAATTAAGAAACAGCAGAGGCAGGAGGAGTTTTCTGCCCCTCTCTGTCTAAAAGCAGGGCATAAATTTCCCTTTCATAAAGTTAACATAAATTTCCATTTGTAAAGGTGTCTCACTCTTCCGTATCAGGAAGAGAATGACTCTTAATCACTCTAGACAACTCTTGTCACTGGAGAGTGTCGTGGTCCGAGCGTGGGTTGGAAGAAGAATTTCCAGACGTGAAGTATTTTAGAAAAGAGTGAGTTTACTGAGAGCAAAGAGCAGAGCAGAGTTAATGAGGGCGCTGCAAGTACAGCGGGCTGACTTCCTGATAGACCAGGGAGAGCTGACCCCCTTTGTGGGCTAGTAGCACTTTTATAGCCTCAAGACAAAGAAAATTCCAGCTGGCAGGATGGCATTAGGTGATTGGTCAGGATGCTACAGGGTTACTACATGGTGATTATTTTGCCTAAGATGGAGTCAGGGGGCTGTCCGGTTTAGATTAGGAGAGCCCATGGCAAGAGTTGCCATGTGTCCTTGATGTAGGTTGTCGTTGATGTAGGGCTCCACAGAGAGGGCACCAACTTGAGGCTGCATACAAACCTTACTAAACAACACTTATCCACCATTGGTTTCCTCATATATTTTCCTTCACACAATTTACCACCCCTAGGCTGCCCTTTTTTTGTCTAGTCACTTCTCTGCAATTTACCACCCTTTGTTAAAATTGTATATAAGCTTCAAAGTCTAAATGCTTCTTTGGGTTTTTCACTTCCTTTCTGTGACCCTCTTCCCCACCCCATGCTTGTAAAATTAAAAAATTGACATCAATAAAATAGAAATGCTTTTTTTCCTGTTAATCTGCCTTTTGTCATTTTAATTCAAATGCCCCAGCTGATACCTAAGAGGGTAGAGGAAAAGTTTTTTTCCTTCTCTACATATGTAATGTTCTGAACAAGGAGCCAAAAAATTTGCTACATGAATTCAGTGGCTTAGCTTGCGTCAGGGGCAAGGAAAAAAAAACTAGTCAACAGTAATATCAGTGTTATTCAGAAGTTTTCTTTGCAGTTCCCCATACAAGTTCATGTCCATCTTAGCCTAGACTAACATAAATAGCTTTAAGAGGGATCCGTATGAGCTAGAGCTTATTACAAAGACCAAGATAGAGAATGGCCTGTGTACTAGATTAATTGCAAGAATGTCCCCAATGTTTCAACCTCCTCCCAGTTTCCATATAGTTTTCAATTTGAACATGCAATTTCTTCCATCAAGAGGTGAAGTCTATTTCTTCACCTCTTGAATCAAGCCTTGTAATGTTCTTTGGACTGTTTAGAAAGTGGCAGAAATGATGGTGAAACAGTTCTGAGCCTAGACTTTGTGAGCCCTTGCACATTTCCATGCTTTCTCTTGGAATCATGCCTCTACCAAGTGAACAAGTCCAGGCTAGCCTGCCCAAAGATGAGAAACACATGGCCTAGTCACACCCATCACCCCAGTTAAGAGTCAGCCAACTGCTTCACATGAGAAGGGACTATTGTAGACCAGCCAGTCCCCAGCTGACCTGGCAGTTGGCTGAAGATACATACATGAGTTCTAGATAAGAACCATCAGTTGACCTGTAGACTCGTGAGCTATAGTAAATGGTTGTTTTTAAAACCACAAGTGTTGGTTTGTTACACAGCAATAGCTAACTGATACAGCGTTGAAAGCACATCTTATAAAGAATTTTTAAAGCAACTAATGATTTTATACTTGTAGAAGAGAAGAGTTATTAGGAGGGCATGACAGCCCTGGAGACTGTGATGCCATAGACACCTACAGGAACCTAAAGGCCAGAAGACTATGGTAGCTAGCAGACTTGACTAATGACAGAGCAAAGAAAAGTGACTGCCTAGGGAGTGGCCTGCCCTCCCAGTCTGTAGGAACAAAGGATGCGTATTTCTGATACATCCAGTGTGAATTACAGCCTGGAGCAAGTTTACAGAAACTCTGCTTGAGAGGGTAGCTTGGAGGGTGTTAGGATCCTAAGGTGTTAGGGTGCTGAGGGATGGTAATTAAGTGGCTGGCTGGAGGGAGTATCAGCTGTGTTAAGGGGATTGTGTGAGAGATCATGAGGGAAGTCTCTGCTGAACCCACCAATACATCATAAACAAGAGTCCAAATGGCACCAAGGCCAAAACACAGTAGTACCTCTCAGGTAAGCTCTGTCCCTGCCCTTTACTATCCCTCCTCCTACTCTTCAACTCTGTGGGGGAGAGTCCACCTGGTGCGTGGAGGATGAGGGGTGGATGTGCTAGACAGGTAAATACAACGCAGAGAACTAAGCACTGTTTGATCATGGCAGGGCAGGTAAACACTATAGAATAAGTGACCACGTCTTTCCCCCACTGCTCCCTTCCAGCCTGAGCTGGCAGAGGGGAGAAATCTGAACTTCAAAGAAAGTCTGCAGCATTGTCTACTACACAGGAATAGGCACCTACCAAAATGAAGTTACTTGTGACTAGAAGTGATTGGAGGACTCTGTATTATCTAAGAATTTGCAGATAAGATACAGGCTTCCTCAAGATCACATCTATGGGAAGGGGGACAACCAGCTGTAGCTTAGGAGTCTTCCTTATTTGGTTATTCCATATACACAGATGTGTGAGAGATATATATTCCCTATATATATTCCTGTATGTTGTTTATTATTGATTTTAATAGATTTTTAAGAGCAATTTTAGATTCACAGCAAAATTGAGGGGAAGGTACATATACTCCCTGCCCCCCCCCCCCACGCACAGCCGCCCCCCACTACCAACGTCCCCCACCAGGGTGGTACATTCGTTACAACTGGTAAACGTACACTGACACATCCTAATCACTCAAAGTCCATAGTTTACATTAGGGTTCACGTTGTGCATTCTACAGTTTTAGACACATTTGTAATAACATGTATTCTGTAGTGTCATACAGAGTAGTTTCACTGCCCTAGAAGTCCTCCGTGCTCTGCCTGTTTATCCCTCCCCACTAACCCCTGACAATCACTGATCTTTTACTGTCTCCATAGTTTTTCTTTTCCCAGGATGTCACGTAATTGGAATCCTACAGTGTGTAGCCTTTCCAAATTGGCTTCTTTCACTTAGTCATATGCATTGAACTTTGCTCCATGACTTTTCATGACTTGATAGCTCATTTCTTCTTAGTGCTGAATAATATTCCCTTGCCTGATGTACCACAGCTGATTTATCCATTCACCCGGTGAAGGACATCTAGACTGCTTCCAATCAAGGATACTGACATAGATAATACCCATTAGAAAACTACAAGTAATTTCTAGCTGCTTTTGGAATGCTTGATAAAGTTCCTTTACATCTTTATTTTCCTAGTGTGCTTTTGTTTAGACCAAAGTTCAAATTAAATTTAACTTAGCTAATGAACTTGTCACCAGGACAGTTGTAAGCGGCAGACCAAGGTTAAACCTGGTCCAACGTTAAAAAAAAAGTTAATGGATAATCCACGGTTAACCAAGATTTAACTGTTATTGAAATATACAACTGTTTTATTCTCACACACATGAAAGGCAAATACAATGGCTTCAAAATATTTGTCCAGTGTTTCAATAAATTCTTCTGCACCTATATAAAAAAAATGTACCACAGATTATTTATCCATTCTCCCAGTGAAGGGCATCTTGATTGCTTCCAAGTTTTGGCGATTATGAATAAAGCTGCTATAAACATCCTTGTGCCTGGTTTTGTGTGGACATAAATTTTCAAGTCCCTTGGGTAAATACCAAGGAGTGTGATTGTTGGATCGTATGCTAAGAGTATGTTTAGTTGTCTATGAAACCACCAATCTATCTTCCAGAGTGGCTGTACCATTTCATATTCCCACCAACAGTGTATGACAGTCCCTTACCTTCCCTGGGGCATGAACAGTGTCTGGGCTGTAAGGAAAGAAGTTGCGTTTTCCAAGAGGGAAAATACTTAGAGGGTTTTTCAAATACACTATCCCTACTACAAACAGGAAGATTAATTGAAAAGAGGGTGGTCGAAAGTAAAATGTCCTTGGGGGAGGGAGCGGCAGAATGCTCTCCATCAACTGCCTGGTGGGTAGGGCTTCTGAATGCTCCGCTCTGCTAGCCGGCCCAGCAAGTATTATGTTCTTTCAGCTACATTGATCACATTTCTCTTAAATTCATGAGACCGGCTCACTTCCCTGATGATTATTTTTTCTTTATTGTTTTGCTCTGGGGGACCAGAGTAGGAAAATGGCCATGTTTCCTTTTGCATAAGGATAAACAGATAATACATACTGTTAGTGTTTAATAACCAAGATCTATAGACTCAGCCCAGGGTGATAAAGCTCTATGATTTTTTAATTCACTGTCTTTCACATCAATCCTCCTTCACCACCACATCATCAATCAATCAGATTGTTCTTGGAGTTCTTACGTTACCATGGCAATGCCTTCCTACACAGTTAAAAATAAAACTTCTGTGTTCCTGCTGAAATTTGGAGAGGGCAAGAACCTAATTGCCTGGCGGTCCTCACCATGGGAATTCTGGTACCTCAGTCAAAGGCAAGCCAGTCACTTTGTACTGGAGAGTGAAGATGAAGGGCAAACACTGAGTTGTGTCTCTGTCTCCTGGGCTTGTTCCCATGACAAAGCGAGGCTGCCTCTCGTTTTGTGGTTTTCATCACAGTGGTGGTTTTCATCATAGACCCACTGGAGACTTCTCGGTTCTTAGGCTCGGGGACCATGACAGATATATTCTAGGCAGTTTGGCAAATCTGTGGGGAAGAAGGGAAGAGAAGTCAATGTGGAATGCAGGTTGGGAGGCTTAACTGCCCTCTTGGACACTTTAGACTGTTTTTTAAGGAAAAGATTTCTGCAGAGATGCTACCTTTATTTGTGTTCCCCCAGATACAGAGCCTGAGACATGGATTCAAGGGCAAGTAGTTTATCTGAGAACATTAGTGGGGGTGGGGTGATGGTGGAAAAGTAATATTGAGAAGAAAAGATAGCTAATAAGGGTGTTTTATTAACTCAGCCACCCCAGTGGGTGACTAGGGCTTAATTTGTCAGGGAAACTCTGAGAAATAGGATAAACACTTGCCTTTGAGTTATCCTATCTGAAGAGTGAGGAGCTGGATATTTATATACTGACTCCTAAGGTCTTTGGTTGAAGTCTGCTCTCAAGCATATTTCTTCCTAGCACCTCTGTTCTGCCACATGATACAGAGCAGCTCTTTGGTTCTATGAAATGCCTGCTGGCACAGATGCAGACACCTGCAGTCAGAGGTCTGTGGCTGAGGGATAACGTTGAGACACTGATACACCTGTATCGATAGTGTCAGCTACAGGTGTTCAGATTGGGAACTTCCTTTTGGGAAGTCAAAGAAATTCTATGGAAGCGAGCTTATAAGAACCTAATTATAGTGAGGTCCAGAAATAGTGAGTGTGAAAACAATAAAAGGACAGAAGGTGACTGCAAGAATTGTTTTAGTTAGTATTTTTAAGATGGATATTTTCCCATAGGATACCAGATCTTTCAATGGACATTTGAATCTTCACTATCATAAAAAAGTCTCTTCATCCTCAGCCAGGGTCTTGGAATTTTAGTTCTTCAAAATCAGGCATTTAATCCCCAAATACCCTCATGTCACTGCATCAATATAACCACCTTCCCTAAGTATGCTCTGCCTTTTAATTCTGCTCCTTTGAAACGTTCCCAAAGATGACTCCTGAGAACAGTATCTGAGAATAAAGTGACTGAAATAACCGAAACACGGGTACCCAGATGAGGGATAAAAGTGCATTTATCCAGAGCCTGCTATGTGCCAGGCACTGTGCTACATGATCTCCATAGATCCTTTCCTCTAAAACTCATAAACACTCCATAAGGAAGGTGTTATAATGACGCCATTGTACAGATGAGAAAACAAAGGCACAGTAACTTGTTAAAAGTCTCACCTCTAGCAGATTTGGGAGCCAGGATTCAAATCCAGGCTGTCTTTTCCTGGAAAATATGTCTTTAATCAACTTTGTTATCTGTTTTTTTTTGTGTGTGTGAAACCTCTTTGTAGTGTTGATTTGCATTGCCCGCTTGTTTGGTTGGCCTAAAAGGGTGTATGCATTTTGCCTGAATATATTCAGGAAAAACACATACACCCTTTTTGGGCAACTGTATCCTTGGCGAAGTTCAGCCGCTTTCCATGTGCTTTAAGGGCGAGTCCAATCCACTTCTTTTCTTTTTTTTTTTTTTAGTTTTTTAATTTAATTCAATTTATTTGTTTATACAGCAGGTCCTTATTAGGCATCAATTTTATACACATCAGTGTATACATGTCAATCCCAATCGCCCAATTCATCACTCCACCATCGCCACCCCCCTGCTGCTTTCTCCCCTTGGTGTCCATACGTTTGTTCTCTACATCTGTGTCTCTGTTTCTGCCCTGAAAACCCATTCATCCATACCATTTTTCTAGGTTCCACATATATGCGTTAATATACGATATTTGTTTTTCTCTTTCTGACTTACTTGACTCTGTATGACAGTCGCTAGATCCATCCACATCTCAACAAATGACCCAATTTCATTCCTTTTTATGGCGGAGTAATATTCCATTGTATATATGTACCTCATCTTCTTTATCCATTTGTCTGTTGATGGGCATCTAGGTTGCTTCCATGACCTGGCTATAGTAAACAGTGCTGCAATGAACATTGGGGTGCATGTGACTTTTTAAATTATGGTTTTCTCTGGGTATATGCCCAGTAGTGGGATTGCTGGATCATATGGTAATTTGATTTTTCGTTTTTTAAGAAACCTCCATACTGTTCTCCATAGTGGCTGTATGAATTTACATTCCCACCAACAGTGCAAGAGGGTTCCTTTTTCTCCATACCCTTTCCAGCATTTGTTGTTTGTAGATTTTCTGATGACGGCCATTCTAACTGGTGTGAGGTGATACTTCATTGTAGTTTTCATTTGCAATTCTCTAATAATTAGTGATGTTGAGCAGCTTTTCATGTGCTTCTTAGCCATCTGTATGTCTTCTTTGGAGAAATGTCTATTTAGGTCTTCTGCCCATTTTTGGATTGGGTTGTTTGTTTTTGTAATATTGAGCTGCATGAGCTGTTTATATATTTTGGAGATTAATCCTTTGTCCGTTGATTCATTTGCAAATATTTTCTCCCATTCTGAGCATTGTCTTTTTGTCTTGTTTATGGTTTCCTTTGCTGTGCAAAAGCTTTTAGTTTCATTAGGTCCCATTTGTTTATTTTTGTTTTTCTTTCCATTACTCTAGGAGGTGGATCAAAAAAGATCTTGCTGTGATTTATGTCAAAGAGTGTTCTTCCTATGTTTTCCTCTAAGAGTTTTATAGTGTCTGGTCTTACATTTAGGTCTGTAATCCATTTTGAGTGTATTTTTATGTATGGTGTTAGGGAGTGTTCTAATTTCATTCTTTTACATATAGCTGTCCAGTTTTTCCAGCACCACTTATTGAGGAGGCTGTCTTTTCTCCATTGTATATCTTTGCCTCCTTTGTCATAGATTAGTTGACCATAGGTGCGTGGGTTTATCTCTGGGCTTTCTATCTTGTTACATTGATCTATGTTTCTGTTTTTGTGCTAGTACCATATTGTCTTGATTACTGTAGCTTTGTAGTATAGTCTGAAGTCAGGGAGTCTGATTCCTCCAGCTCCATTTATTCCCCTCAAGACTGCTTTGGCTATTCGGGGTCTTTTGTGTCTCCTTACAAATTTTAAGATTTTTTGTTCCAGTTTCGTAAAAAATGCCATTGGTAATTTGATAGAGATTGCATTGAATCTGTATATTGCTTTGGGTAGTATAGTCATTTTCACAATATTGATTCTTCTGATCCAAGATCATGGTATATCTCTCCATCTGTTTATATCATCTTTAATTTCTTTCATCAGTGTCTTATAGTTTTCTGAGTATAGGTCTTTTAGCTCCTTAGGTAGGTAGGTTTATTCCTAGGTATTTTATTCTTTTTGTTGCAATGGTGAATGGGATTGTTTCCTTAATTTCTCTTTCTGACCTTTCATTGTTAGTGTATAGGAATGCAAGAGATTTCTGTGCATTAATTTTGTATCCTGCTACTTTACCAAATTCATTGATTGGCTCTAGTAGTTTTCTGGTAGCATCTTTAGGATTCTCTATGGATAGTATCATGTCATCTGCAAACAGTGATAGATTTACTTCTTCTTTTGCGACTTGTATTCCTTTTATTTCTTTATCTTCTCTGATTGCCATGGCTAAAACTTCCAAAACTATGTTGAATAATAGTTGTGAGAGTGGGCAACCTTGTCTTGTTCCTCATCTTAGTGGAAATGTTTTCAGTTTTTCACCATTGAGGATGATGTTGGCTGTGGGTTTGTCATATATGGCCTTTATTATGTTGAGGAAAGTTCCCTCTATGCCTACTTTCTGGAGGGTTTTTATCCTAAATGGGTGTTGAATTTTGTCAAAAGCTTTTTCTGCATCTACTGAGATGATCATATGGTTCTTCTCCTTCAATTTGCTAATATAGTGTATCACATTGATTGATTTGTGTATATTGAAGAATCCTTGCATCCCTGGGGTAAATCCCACTTGATCATGATGTATGATCATTTTAATGTGTTTTTGGATTCTGTTTGCTAGTATTTTGTTGAGGATTTTTGCATCTATATTCATCAGTGATATTGGTCTGTAATTTTCTTTTTTTTGTAGTATCTTTGTCTGGTTTTGGTATCAGGGTGATTGTGGCCTGATAGAATGAGTTTGGGTGTGTTCCTTCCTCTGAAATTTTTTGGAAGTGTTTGAGAAGCATGGGTGTTAGCTCTTCTCTAAGTGTTTGATAGAATTCACCTGTGAAGCTATCTGGACCTGGACTTTTGTTTGTTGGAAGATTTTTAATCACAGTTTCAATTTCATTACTTGTGCTTGGTCTGTTCATATTTTCTATTTCTTCCTGGTTCAGTCTTGGAAGGTTATACCTTTCTAAGAATTTGTCCATTTCTTCCAGGTTGTCCATTTTATTGGCATAGGTTTGCTTGTAGTAGTCTCTTACGATGTTCTGTATTTCTGCAGTGTCTGTTGTAACTTCTCCTTTTTCATTTCTAACTTTATTGATTTGAGTCCTCTCCCTCTTTTTCTTGATTAGTCTGGCTAATGGTTTATCAATTTTGTTTATCTTCTCAAAGAACCAGCTTTTAGTTTTATTGAGCTTTGCTATTGTTTTCTTAGTTTCTATTTCATTTATTTCTGCTCTGATCTTTTTGATTTCTTTCCTTCTGCTAACTTTGGGTTTTGTTTGTTCTTCTTTCTCTAGTTCCTTTAGGTGTAAAGTTAGATTGTTTAGTTGAGATTTTTCTTGTTTCTTGAGGTAGGATTATACTGCTATAAACTTCCCTCTTAGGACTGCTTTTGCTGCATCCCATAGGTTTTGGATAGTCGTGTTTTCATTGTCATTTGTTTCTAGGTATTTTTTGATTTTCTCTTTGATTTCTTCAGTGATCTCTTGGTTATTTAGTAACGTATTGTTTAGCCCCCATATGTTTGTGTTTTTTACGTTTTTTTCCCTGTAATTCATTTCTAATCTCATAGTGTTGTGGTCAGAAAAGATGCTTGATATGATTTCAATCTTCTTAAATTTACTGTGTCTTGATTTGTGACCCAGAATGTGATCTATCCTAGAGAATGTTCTGTGTGCACTTGAAAAGAAAGTGTAATCTGCTGTTTTTGGATGGAATGTCCTATAAATATGAGTTAAATTGATCTGGTCTATTGTGTCATTTAAAGCTTCTGTTTCCTTATTTATTTTCATTTTGGATGATCTGTCTATTGGTGTAAGTGAGATGTTAAAGTCCCCCACTATTATTGTGTTACTGTCAATTTCTTCTTTTATAGCTATTAGCAGTTGCCTTATGTATTAAGTTGCTCCTATGTTGGGTACATATATATTTATAATTGTTATATCTTCCTCTTGGATTGATCCCTTGATCATTATGTAGTGTCCTTCCTTGTCTCTTGTAACATTTTTTATTTTAAAGTCTATTTTATCTGATATGAGTATTGCTATTCCAGCTTTCTTTTGATTTCCATTTGCATGGAATATCTTTTTCAATCCCCTCACTTACAGTCTGTATGTGTCCCTAGCTGTGAAGTGGGGCGTAGGGCACACTAGACAGCATATAGATGGGTCTTGTTTTTGTATCCGTTCAGCAAGCCTGTGTCTTTTGGTTGGGGCATTTAATCCATTCATGTTTAAGGTAGTTATCGATATGTATGTTCCTATTTTCTTAATTGTTTTGGGTTTGTTTTTGTAGGTCCTTTTCTTCTCTTGTGTTTCCCACTTAGAGAAGTTCCTTTAGCATTTGTTGTAGAGCTGGTTTGGTGGTGCTGAATTTTCTTAGCTTTTGCTTGTCTATAAAGTTTTTGATTTCTCCATCAAATCTGAATGAGATCCTTGCCAGGTAGAGTAATCTTGGTTGCAGGTTCTTCACTTTCATCACTTTAAGTATATCTTCCTTCTGGCTTGTAGAGTTTCTGCTGAGAAATCAGCTGTGAACCTTATGGGAGTTCCCTTGTATGTTATTTGTCATTTTTCCCTTGCTGCTTTCAATAATTTTTCTTTGTCTTTAATTTTTGCCAGTTTGATTACTATGTGTCTCAGTGTGTTTCTCCTTGGATTTATCCTGTATGGGACTCTCTGTGCTTCCTGGGCTTGGGTGGCTATTTCCTTTCCCATGTTAAGGAAGTTTTTGATTATAATCTCTTCAAACATTTTCTTGGGTCCTTTCTCTCTCTCTTCTCCTTCTTGGAGATGTGAATGTTGTTGCGTTTAATGTTGTCCCAGAGGTCTCTTAGGTGGTCTTCATTTCTTTTCATTCTTTTTTCTTTATTCTGTTTCACAGCAGTGAATTCCACCATTCTGTCTTCCAGATCACTTATCCATTCTTCTGCTTCAGTTATTCTGCTATTGATTCCTTCTAGTGTAGTCTTCATTTCAGTTATTGTATTGTTCATCTCTGTTTGCTCTTTAATTCTTCTAGGTCTTTGTTAAACATTTCTTGCCTCTTCTCGATCTTTGCCTCCATTGTTTTTCCGAGGTCCTGGATCATCTTCACTATCATTATTCTGAATTCTTTTTCTGGAAGGTTACCTATCTCCACTTCATTTAGTTGTTTTTCTGAGGTTTTATCTTGTTCCTTCATCTGGTACATAGCCCTCTGCCTTTTCATCTTGTCTGTCTTTTTGTGAATGTGGTTTTCGTCCCACAGGCTGCAGGATTGTAGTTCTTGCTTATGCTGTCTGCCCTCTGATGGATGAGGCTATCTAAGAGGCTTGTTTAAGTTTCCTGATGGGAGGGACTGGTGGTTGGTAGAGCTGACTGTTGCTCTGGTGGGCAGAGCTCAGTAAAACTTTAATCTGCTTGACTGCTGATGGGTGGGGCTGGGTTCCCTCCCTGTTGGTTGTTTGGCCCGAGGCAGCCCAACACTGGAGCCTACCTGGGCTCTTTGGTGAGGCTAATGGAGGACTCTGGGAGGGCTCACGCCAAGGAGTAATTCCCAGAACTTCTGCTGCCAGTGTCCTTGTTCCCACGGTGAGCCACAACCACTGCGCTCCTCTGCAGGAGACCCTCCAACACTAGCATGTAGGTCTGGTTCAGTCTCCCCTGGGGTCACTGTTTCTTCCCCTGGGTCCCGATGTGCACACTACTTTGTGTGTGCCCTCCAAGAATGGAGGCTCTGTTTCTTCCAGTCCTGTTGAAGTCCTGCAATCAGATCCCACTAGCCTTCAAAGTCTAATTCTCTAGGAATTCCTCCTCTCGTTGCCAGACCCCCAGGTTGGGAGCCTGAAGTGGGACTCAGAACCTTCACTCCAGTGGGTGGACTTCTGTGGTATAAGTGTTCTCCAGTCTGTGAGTCACCCACCCAGTAGTTACGGGATATGATTTTACTGTGATTGCACCCCTCCTACCGTCTCATTGTGGCTTCTCCTTTATCTTTGGATGTGGGATATCTTTTCTGGTGAGTTCCAGTGTCTTCCTGTCGATGATTGTCCAGCAGCTGGTTATGATTCTGGTGTTCTCACAAGAGGGAGTGAGAGCAGGACCTTCTACTCCGCCATCTTGGTTACTAATCCCTCATTATATTTTTTCTTCCATTAGTTCTTCCAAATCAAAATTGATGTTTTGGGTTGACATTTTTCAATATTCAGATGGACTGTATTACAAGCGTCTTGGATTATTAGGACTAACCTACCTGCCCCTAACCATGCCAGCTGGCCCTGGTCAGGAAGCAGTGTCGCTTCAAATCAGATATTCAAGGGAAGTGTACCAACATCCTCCCCCACCACCTGCCCACCAACACGCACACACCCACACCCACACACAGTGGCAGATTACTGGTAGTATTTGTTCTTAAATATTTCTTTCTCTCATGTCAAAGTTTGTTTTGTATTTCAATTCGTCCAGACCACTAAGAAGATGCTGCTTGAGGACAGTTTGTCTCTGGCTCAGTGAACCCCGGCAACCAATCTGCTGGAGAGGTGAAAGTTTCTTTCCATAGATAAAGCAATATATATATATATATATATATATATGTATGTGTGTGTGTGTGTATATATATATATATACACGTATGTATTTTATTTATTTATTTTTTGGATGCAAACATATGCCTCTTTATTTCTAAAGGAATTTCCAGAATATTAGAGCAATATATTTTAATTTATCCTCTTTGGGTGTGGAAAGAGTGACTTAGAATACTATCTCAGGTAATGAACCATTTATTTTAAGGGGACCTGCACACAGGAAACCAGGGAAAACCGCAGAGCCAGACAGGAAAGGGCAGGGCACATAGACTCCAGACAGGCGGAAGGGTCTGAATTCTAGAGCTTTGACACCGATGTGCTTTCGGCCCCACTGCAGGCCTGTGCCTTGATCCTCTCTCTGCTCAGTTTTCTCATTTTTATCTCCATGCACGTCTCCGCTTCATATCTTCTGCTTCTTGTAGCTTTTTCTCTTTGTTTTGCACATGGAGCAACAGGAATCCTGGCTTCTATTTTATCATGATCTTTCAACTGCTCTTTCCACAGTTAACTGCCCTAATCTCAGTATTATATTTTAGCTTAAATGATGAAGGGAGAGTATCAGAGTGGACAAGTTTATGTTTTCAATGACTGAGCCACGTCATAAGTTTTAAGTGGCCTGTGGTTTATCGGACTTTAAGTCAAGTGACTGCCCCGGTCTAGTTAGCTTTGGCCAGGTCCACGTGGTAGGACCCTTTCAGCAAATGTGTCCACAAGGGCTGTGGGCAGGACAGGCAGGGACCATGACTGAGATCCTCTGTGCTTCTCTTTGATTTTCGTAACCAAATGGCATCTTGTTCCCTGCATTTCTGTTATTGAAAGCACATGGATCTCACATCAGGCATCAACAGAACTACAGATACACTTAAGAGAATTCAGTCTCAAAAGCACAGCCATGATATTTTGTATTTGAGGAAGGTAATCTAACAGAATTTCTAATCATCTAATATTCTAGAGTTTCCAGGTTCTCCACATCAGATTCTAGCATCAGAAAATCACAAACCTGGATGTCATTAGTTTACTTCTCTGCAGAAATGCTATCATAGAAATAGACTTAATATTATGCCCTTGGGGTTTAATATAAGAAATGATCACATGACGAACATGTTTGCATCTTTAAAATTGCTTTAAAAGTTGCGTATTACTGTTCTGTAATGTTCTTTATATATGGATTCATGCAATAATTTTCTCTTAGATTTTAGTCCCAAGGACAAAAACTTTGTTTCTATTTTAATGAGTGAGGATTATATAATTCACCGAATTTCCTATTTCCCTCTAGAAAAATCTAAAGTAAAATTTAGGACTCGGCTATAGTAATTCTCCTTAGTCTGGGTTTCATATAATAATATTCCTCCTCACAGTACATACTGTTTATATTTTATCCTTATTTTAATGATTGAAAAGTATATATGTCTGTTGGCTAAACCACTTCAAACACTTTTTTTAAAAAACATCTTTATTGGAGTATAATTGCTTTACATTGTTGTGTTGGTTTCTGCTGTATAACAAAGTGAATCAGCTATATGTATCCATATATCCCCATATCCCCTCCCACTTGTGTCTCCCTCCCTCCCTCCCTATCCCACCCCTCTAGGTGGTCACAAAGCACCGAGCTGATCTCCCTGTGCTATGCGGCTGCTTCCCACTAGCTATCTATTTGACATTTGGTAGTGTATATATGTCCATGCCACTCTCTCACTTCTTCCCAGCTTATCCTTCCCTCTCCCTGTGTTCTCAAGTCCATTCTCTACATCCGCATCTTTATTCCTGTCCTGCCATTAGGTTCTTGAGAACCATTTTTTTTTTTTTTTAGATTCCATATATATGTGTTAGCGTATGGTATTTGTTTTTCTCTTTCTGACTTACTTCACTCTGTATGACAGACTCCAGGTCCAACCATCTCACTACAAATAACTCAGTTTCGTTTCTTTTTATGGCTGAGTAATATTCCATTGTATATATGTGCCACATCTTCTTTATCCATTCATCTATTGATGGCCACTTAGGTTGCTTCCATGTCCTGGCTACTGTAAATAGAGCTGCAATGAACGTTGTGGTACATGACTCTTTTTGAATTATGGTTTTCTCATCATATACTTTTTGAAGTAGCTAGAATGCAAGTAATGTATATGATTCAGTACATACTCTGTATTAATATTGTTGCTTTGTAAATTCTAATGATTTCAGGAAAATATTTGGTGTTTTACTGAATCTCCAGACTAGTAACTTTTTATGCTCTAACATGTAGTATATGAGATATTAGTTACCACTGTGCTTCATCTAGTGAGCAAATGTCTGCAGGGCTCCTGGAGCAATCTGATGATGTACTTGTGCTGTAGAAAACTGGAATTAAAGAGAGTTCACACAAAGATTTTTATTGAAAGGGGAAGGGCTGAAGTTGGTAGCTACTGGTGAAGAATTATTATTAGTTTTTGGCCAAGCCGCGCGGCATGCAGGATGCACGGTATGGGGGATCTTAGCTTCCCAACCAGGGATTGAACCCATGCCCCATGCAGTGGCGCGGGGTCTTAACCACTGGACTGCCCGGAAAGTCCCGATGAAGGACTATTCATTTCCATAAAGGAATCAAAGAAAACTTGAGAGTAATTGGCCTTTTATAATTGATGTTTCAGGATGATAGACGCTTTTGCTAGTTACTTAAGTATTTTCTTGTTTCGCATTTCTTACGTATGTTCTGGAGTGGTGTTTTCATTCCAGGTACTTTAGCAGCCAGCTGGAAATTTAGTGAATCAACAGTTTGTCTACACAATGTCAATAATGGATTAATGGATTTTTTCCCCCAACTAATATAAACAGGGCAGTTGTTTTGACATTGATAGATACAACTCCACTATATGATTTTAAATAAGTACATGGAAACATACACTTTCCGGAAAGGAAGGCTCTTTCTGGAAGGCAGAAAGCCGTGTGGTCTGCCAGGGTTATAAGCCTGTTTTCCACTAAGTGTTTTTGGGGCTTTGCATTAAAATATGAGCTGTAGCAATAGCACCAACAGAAGGGATCGTCTGTGTGACGTGCATCTCTGTGGAGTGGTGTTTTCTGGGCCCCTGGGCATTCTCTGCTTTTGGATTTAGTGGCATGTCAGTGAATTCTTATTTGGAAGTTGCCAAGTCTTAAAACCTTCAGACCCTTTAGCCCCTGTCCAGCCCTCCGTGGCCTTGATTGGTCCTCAGTCAACCTCTACGGCAGGGTGAATTTGACTTGTGGCTCTGGGGACATTTCTCCATGGCTGCTTTTTCTTTTCGGCTCACTTTGGAGGAGCCAGTGCAGTTGCTTTGGCACCTGAGTCTGTAACCTTTCCTGAATTTCTCCTTCACGGCCTCTTGTCACACACTCAAATCTCAAAGGCACATGCTAACTCAGCCCAGATGCCAAGAAGATCCATCCCCAGCTGGGCCATCTGACCCTAATGAGTGGGCAGCCATATGCACAGTTAATTAAAACTGAAGTCAAAATAATAAAGTGAGTTTTCAGGGTACACTTAGCAATGGTAAGGTTTCCTTTTGTAAAACCTGAAAACCACTTGTACAGCCATCGGGAAAAAGGGGCAAGCTACTTACATTAATTCCATCTCCTTCAAAATCTCAGTTTAATAGCTATAACATGGATCTATGCCATATATGGAAAAGTCTACTGAAAGACATTAAAAGACAGATACGGTAGGAAAGAAAGCACAGACTCTGGTCTCAGCGAGCTTACAGTCTAGTGGGGCATTGAAATATTAAACTCGCTCCTTCAATTACTGGAGACTATGATTTTTCTGTGTTTTCTTTGACCCTCTGCAGGTAGAACTTGTCTCTTACCTGTGTGGTTCCACGGCACTCTGTGCCTGTCCCTGTATCCTGATATTCTTGTCTCCCTCACTCAACTCTGAGGGCCCGTGGTTGTACCTGAGCTATCAACTGGTCGGGGAGGGGAGGCGGGGAACTGACGGTTACACGTTCAGGAGTGTTGTGAGCCTGCTGCTAAACTGTGGGTGCCTTGATATTGGCCACAGTGGGAATATTTACATCATGACTTTTGGCAACTGCTACCAAATCAAGGCTATGACATTTTGGAGAGTTGGTTTACCAGCACATGAGGTCCTTGAAGTCAGCAGTATGGCTTTCTTTTGGGAACTCCTAAGACTTCCAGTGCCTGGTATATGGTGGTACTCAATACATACTTGATAAATGAATGAAGGGACTCTACTTTGGCTCTCTAGGACACACATAGAGTAAAACCAACCAACCTGGTCTTGTGTAGAATGAAACAAGCTGTCACAACAATGTAGTGATTTGAGAGGCCCGTTGAAAGGGCCCCATCTCCCTACCAGAATGTATCCCTTGCTCCCTTGCTGCAGTACCTGATTCCCATATTGATGTCATTTTTAAAGGAAGGTGCACGTTTCAGTTGGTTTTAGGGAGAAGGTCACTGGGTGGAGCAAGAGAAGGGGAAGCAGATGGGGGCAAGACAGTGGGAGGTGACACAGTAGCCAGGTACCACACTAAACTGAGAAGTAGTTTATCCAACAGTTTTTCACTTGTGATCCATCACCAAATTGTTGCTGAACAGGACTGTGAAATGAGGGAGATTTCTTCCTGATCCCTTCTCATGTTCCTTTCTTTTTTGGCCCTTTCCCTGTAACCCAGGGCCGCTATGTCGTCCCTTGTTGACCCAAGGACTATCTCTGCTCTTTTTGAAGAAAATAATCCCTTATTCCCTAGACCCATTTTCCCCCTTCTTAGTTTTCTGTTACAACTCCCTTGTCTGTTAGTCTGTTCTTTTTGAGCCTGCTATTCCTGGTTACAACTTTATATGTTATTCTAAGCAAGGTGCTATTGCAATTCAACAGAGGACTTATGGAATCCGTAAAGATTGAATCCAAAGCAGCAAAATCCCCAATGACAGTATTTCAGGTACTGTGGGAGATGTATGGGGGAAAATTTTATAGTGGGGGCAGTGTGCTTTAAATCATATCACATAAGCAAACGCCTCTACTGCCTTGGTGTAAGATAGGTTCTGAGTCATTTTCCATAGAAGAGACCTGATGACGTAGGACTTGGCATGTGTAAGTTTTTTTGTTTGCAATTTTTTTATTGAGATAAAATTTGTATAAATATACAGTTCACTATTTGAATGTGTACAATTCAGTGTTTTTTTTCTTTATTGGAGTATAATTGCTTTACAATGTTGTGTTAGTTTCTGCTGTACCACAAAGTGAATCAGCTATATGTATACGTATATCCCCATATCCGCTCCCTCTTAAGCCTCCCTCCCACCCTCCCTATCCCACCCCTCTAGGTGGTCACAGAGCACCGAGCTGATCTCCCTGTGCTATGCAGCAGCTTCCCACTAGCCACATTTGGTAGTGTATATATGTCAATGCTACTCTCTCACTTCGTCCCAGCTTACCCTTCCCTCCGCTGTCCTCAGGTCCATTCTCTATGGATGCGTCTTTATTCCTGCCCTGCCATTAGGTTCATCAATACCGTTTTTTTTTAGATTCCATATATGTGCGTTAGCATACGGTATTTGTTTTTCTCTTTCTGACTTACTTCACTCTGTATGACAGACTCTGGGTCCATCCACCTCACTACAAATAACTCAACTTCATTCCTTTTTATGGATGAGTAACATCCCATTGCATATATGTGCCACATCTTCTTTATCCATTCATCTGTCGATGGACACTTAGATTGCTTCCATGTCCTGGCTTTTGTAAATAGAGCTGCAATGAGCATTGTGGTACATGACTCAGGGTCTCAGAGACAAGCATGCCTAGAGCCCGCCTTGACTGCCAGCTATACATTTGGTCTTTTTCTACCATTTCTAAAATTTACTGGTTTTTGTAATTGCTGGAAACTTGTCATGGAGCAGGCTTCTGGGATGAGATCTGAGGCTTTGTGTTAATGGCCTGTGAAGCCATGAATCTTTTCTTGAAGGATTTCTAGCTTTAGGGACCCCCTCCCCCGGCCCCACCCAACTTCCATTAGGCTTCAGGGAGAAGGCAGGTCCAAATGAAAGGGATTCTCAAAAAAGACTTATTTACAATCTGTTAGAGGATTCTGGAAAATAATTTTATTGATGCCAAAAAGCAAAAGAGGCAGAGTCTTTTTATTAAAATTCCTTTATTTACCTAAGTTTATGTCTTTCTTCCTTGGACAAGCTGTGAGGAGCTGGCAGGTGGGGAAAATCCAAATCCTCAACAATGTTTTGCAGTGTTTATAAGGTTTAAATAAAGATTTCGTCAAGGCTTCAGAAAATTACTTCTCCTCCCTTGACTCAGCTCTCTGTCTGGGGAAGAGCATGAGCTAAAGTGTAACTGGAGAAAGCGACTTTCCGTTTTTTCTCTGCTGAGATTGGGACGAATAAGTAGCATCATTCAGAACAGTGTGAATAGGGAAATGATGCCAGCATGTGAGTGACCTGTACCAGGGTGTTGGTTTGTGACATTCTGCACAGAGCTCAAGTGGAAGCTGCTTTCTCTTTAACGGTGTCAGGTCAGAGTAATAACAGAGCAATAGAAGTGCACATAAGTGTACTGAAGTACTTACTGTATGTCAGGTTCTGTGTGCTAAGTGTTTTCCACGGATTATCCCACAGCGCTGTGAGGTAGTCACTGTTATAAGCATCCTCATGTTTTAAGAGAGGAAACTGAGGCAGAGAACAGTTGACTTGCCAGTGGTTAGCAGTGCAGATGGGATTGCACACCCAGGCAGTCTTACTCCTCAGCCTATGCTTCTAACCACTATGCTCCCCTGTTTCCTGGCAGTAGAAGGCGGGGCAAAAGCTGCAGCAGCATTTATGGAGCACTTGCTGTTTGCCAGACAGTGCACTAAGTCTCTCCATGCATTATTCACTTATTTTCTTAACAATACTCCGAGGTTTGTCCTGTTGGATTCCTATTTCACAGAAAAGGAAACTGAGGCATAGGTCACATAATTAGTATAATGGAACTGGGGGGTGGGGGAGGGGATAGAGCATCAGCTGGGCTTGAGCTGCTGCAACTGACCATCAGAGTGACTAAGAGCACTAGCAAGGGACATATACCAGTTTGCATCAAGGTTATCCTAGGAGCCTCACATGACTGGTTATGAGTATGCTCAGACCGTGCAAAACTGTGGGGTTTCTCTCACTGACTGGTGCTACCCAGAGGTGGCACTGAGGTTGCTGGTCTTCTTCCCACTGCAGTGCATTCCAGCACCACCCTGCCTCTCACTGCTCTGAGCATCTCACTGCTCGGAGTGGAGTGGAAAGCCCTCTGGTGCTGCTGGTGGGGAAAGGCGGAAGGACAGACAGTGTCTTTGGTTTGTTCGTCAGACTGTCGTAATAAATAAACAAGAAATGGAAAGAAGGAATTTCAGGTTCTTCTATATCACTTGGTTCCTGTTACCAAAATTATTATCCATTTCTTCAGGCCAGAAGAGAGAACCAGCCACCAGTGGCATGTAAAAGTCACTGAAAACAGAATTTCAAGATGACAAAGATGCTCACAGTCCACGTGGCCAGGCTCAGGGACAGAAGTTACTGAATGTGTCTGGGTTTAGCAAGGTCGGCTGAAGGCTGATTTTGATCATTTATCCTTTATTGGACTTCACTTGAACTTACAGTGCTCCCAGATTTGATGTTATAGAAATTAAACTGGTGGTTCCTTCCCCTTCTCCCCGATCTCTTTCATCCCTACACAGTACTTAATTTATATGACATGGGGTTTGGTCATCTCCTTGGCTTATGAAATGAGAGATGTCTGTGGCTGAAAGGTATAAACACGTCTCATCATTTGAAGACTTACAGTTTGTGCTTGAGTTGCTTTCCTGGGCACAGCGATAGACTGACAGTGATTCATCCATACTTCATTGCCCCGAGCCCCCAACCACTAGAAGCAAGTGTAACCCGAATCTCCTCAAGCCTCCTGTGTTTACATGGATTTCAGGGACTCAAGTGCCCCTGTTCCTGCCCCCCACTGTGTAATGAATGAGCTCCAGCCCCATTCAAACGGCCACCAAGTTACCTGCTCCTGAGCAGCGTTTCCATTTTGGACTCTCTTATGATTGCCACGACGGTGCAGTCTCTTGATGCCTCCCAATCTGCAAACCCTAAGGATGCGTGTGGTGCCCGACCCCCCCGCAGTCTTCCTGCCCAGAAGCCAGTGCAGCCCCACGCAGAGGTGAAGCTATGCTCTACGCCGTGGCATGTTTCCCTTCTCCCCTGCGGCGTCTCCAAGCCTCGCGGGTCTCTCCTGCACACAGCTTCCGTCTGCAGCTTTCTCCAACGCCATCAGACATGAGTCCTTGGGGCTGGCTGGTGTCAGCACCAGACATGGACTCTCCACCAGCCCATTGGACATGCCCAGACAGCACTGCATCCTAGGAGTGGGTGCAGATTAGTATGAGATTGGGACCCCAGCCTGTTATGTAATTTTGAGACATAATTATGTTATTCTGACAGGTTCAGCTCAAGGATGAGTGAAGCCAACGTCCTGCATCACCCCAGAGCTGGTTAGAAATGTAGAGTCTCAGGCCCCAGGCTAGACCTACTGAATATAAATCTGCATTTTTTTTTTTTTTTTTTTTTGCGGTACGCGGGCCTCTCACTGCTGCGGCCCCTCCCGTTGCGGAGCACAGGCTCCGGACGCGCAGGCTCAGCGGCCATGGCTCACGGGCCCAGCCGCTCCGCGGCATCTTTCCGGACTGGGGCACGAACCTGTGTGCCCTGCATCAGCAGGCGGACTCTCAACCACTGCGCCACCAGGGAAGCCCTAAATCTGCATTTTAACCAGACCCCGTGGTGGTTTACAAACACATTAAAGCCTGAGCGGCACTGCTCTATACCATAACTGACAGATCAGGCTGTACCTAAGAGCTGATGCTGAAGCGATTTTCCAGATTTGGGGAGGCATGCAGCGTAGCGTGTTTCAAGTAAATCCAATGATTGCTTGCCATTAAATCCCTATAGAGATTTTTTTTTTTGGTCTTTACTGCTTTCATTTAAATTCATATTTTATTTGGGGATTTTTGATATTCATGTTAGTCAATAATGGAGCTTGATATTGTATATTCACTTGAATTCTCCTCCCCCTCCATTCTTCTTGGGTTAAGAACTCTGATAATAGAAGGAAACTGTAGAGCTGACATTCAAGGAAAATCCAGAAAATGAATTCCTTTTTATCTTCAGGCAGAGCCGCGCCAATGAATAGAGTACTGTAATAAAACCTTTTTATATGCCTGTCATAGAAAGACAAACCTTTTCCAGAGGAAATGGATTTGAGTATTTGCAAGGTATGATAAACAGCCTGACAAAAAAGGGCCTGAATTTCCCTTTTAAATGTTCAGGAGGGGGCGGTTTTAACTTCCCTTGTCAGGTAAAAAACAGAATTCATCATCAAAGCCACTCCAGCTGAAATTCAGAAATGAGAACTAGACAATCAGAGTGGAAAGCAATGATTTAGAAATGTGTTAAAGGGGGTAGTTTAATGAATAAAGTGTCAACTTTCTAGAGGAGTAAAAATAAATCATGCATCGGCTTAACCAGTTTTGTTCCCACGAGTTAGCTGGGTGCAGCTGGCTCTAGCATTTGGTGTAAGGAAACATTAAAATCTAATTCTCACTAAGATTTGTATACGTGAATTGTTGCTAATGATGTTAATAATGGCATTATATCCATTTTATGACAACTCTATTCCAGAAAGTGCTAAAGGGAAAAAGAAAATTAGGCAAATGGCCCTAATTTTTGCTTTTTCCACTCAGCAGGTAGCCTTGAGCCCTAGAATCGTCCATCAGGAAATGACCTGAAGTCCAGGTACAGAACTGTCTGGACTCTTGGAGTTGCTGCCCTGGGTCTCGGTTTCCAGGTGTGTTTGTTTCCTAGGGCCGCTCTGACAAAGTACCACAAACTGGGTGCCTTAACCAACAGACATTGGTTCTCTGACAGTTCTGGAGGCCAGGAGTCCTAGAGCAGGGTGTGGGCAGGGTTGGTTCCTTCTGAGGACGGTGAGGGAGAGTCTGCTCTATGCCTCTCCCAGCGTCTGGCGACTTGCTGCCAGTCTTTGGTGTTCCTTGGTTTGTAGATGCATCCTCCTGACCTCTGCCTTCATTTTCACATGGCGTTCTCCCTGTGTGTGTGTGTCCAGTCTTTCCTTTTTTATAAGAACACAAGTCATGTGGGACCGGGGCCTACCCTAATGACCTTATTTTAACTTGACTACATCTGCAAAGACTCTATTTCTAAATAAGGTCACATTTTGAGGTCCTGGGGGTTAAGACTCCAAAATATCTTTTTTTTAGGAGACATGATTCAACCTGTAACACTAGATGAGGCCACTTTATAAAGAGGTTGTTTGATTTGCTAATAGCTAAACTCCATGGTCCTATTACACTCTTGAGTATGGGATCAGCATTCAGCAAATCATCACTGAATAAAGTAATTCCTTACCTAAGTATACACACTTACAAAGTACCATCATGTACCTTTGAGGTATTGATATATGATACTTATTTATAAATCAGGAAATGGAAGCACTAAGAGGTTAACAGAACATGCCACTCACATTCTGTAGCTATCAGTTTTGTTTTCTTGTTTATTATTTGTCTCTAACTCAAAGTGTGGGCAGGGGCCGTGATTATTTGCTTAATGCTTTATCTTCCGCAGTAGCGCTGTGACTGGCACATAATGGGTGCTCAGTATATGTTTGTGGTGTGAATGAATGAATGAACAATGGGGACTAGCAGTGGGGATCTGAATTCAGGCTTTCTAACTGGAAATCTAGTTCTGTGTTGTTATGAATAAATGGACACATTCCCACCATTCTGTGGTGTCCAAGACCAGTTTCTACTCTACAGTGAATAACTAATGGTGTTAGTGTGATGTTACAATAAGAGATATCTGTGGGTTGAAAAAAACTCATCTTCCTAGATTTTTAAACAACAAACTTAAGAAGGTGTGGCTAAAAAAAAAAAAACAAAAAAACTTGGGCTTCCCTGGTGGCGCAGTGGTTGAGAGTCTGCCTGCTGATGCAGGGGACACGGGTTCATGCCCCGGTCCGGGAAGATCCCACATGCCGTGGAGCGGCTGGGCCCATGAGCCATGGCCTCTGAGCCTGTGCGTCCGGAGCACAACAGTGAGAGGCCCACGTACCGCAGAAAAAAAAAAAAAGAAGGTGTGGCTAAGCCAGGGGCTTTCAAATCTTTCTGACTGTGACCCACAGTAAGAAATTCATGTGACATATCTTATTAACACACATACAACTGATACAAATTTCATTAAACACTACTTAACCTTCCTACATGCACTAGTCTCTGACCTCTCCTCTCCCCTCCTCCCCTCCCCTTCCCTTCCCTATGCTTTCTTTCCCTTCTCCTCTCTTCCATCCCATTTAAAAAAAATGCTAATTTGCACTTTCTAAATTGATTTTTATGATGCACGAATGAATTGCAACCTGCAAGTAAAAAGTGGAAGAGACCACTAGCTGTTTATGCAAATTCATCACCCCATTTCTGGCCACACAGTGAGACTACATTTCCCTGCCTTCTGTGCATTTAGGTGTGACAATGTGTCCAAGTCCTCTCCAGTGGGGTGTGAGTGGAAGTAGTGGATACAGCTGTCAGGCCCAGCCCTTGTGGGTCCTTCATGCTCCTTTCCCCTCCTGGTGAACTGGGAGGGCAGTTCCCAGGGAGACCTCAGCAGCTGCCTTCTGAAGATGGCAGAGCATTTGTCAGCCTGGGCACCTGGACTCTTACAGGAGAAAGAAATTCACTTCTTGATCTTCAGGCTCCTAAATCTTTGCAGTTATTTGTAAGGGTAACTTATCTTATCCTCATTTATCCAATGACCAAGTAGCGGCTTGACTTTTGAGACACAATAGATCTCTGTTTCATACTCTTCTTTTGTAGCTGTGGCCATATTTCAGTTTACAGTGCTGAGCATGAATATATCTAGGGAAGAACGGCTGCCCCAACACCTCCTGAATATAAAAGTCCTGGAAGATGACCTCATCACCAAGGCTACGCTGACCAACTGAGCATGGTACATGTGAGATGGGCAGATTCATACAATTACTGCTGCCTTTTTATATGCAATGTGAAACAGCCCAAAGAGCATGAAAGCACACATTTGTAAGAAGGAGAAGACCAGAGCTTTAATGGGAAAACACACTCCAGATCTGAGCTATCATGACAAATCATCCAATTTAATGCTCACACATGCTCTTTGGGTCTCCTCAGCAGAGGGTGAGGAAAGATGGCCGTATGTGTTGGCTCTCCTTGCATGCCTGGGACAGAGAAGCCCATCGTGGCTGTGTAAAGCAACACTTACATTTCCTTCCTCCTTCTGCTTTTCCTCTTTGATGTACAGAGTTCCCACCTGTACTTATCTGCATGTTGTTGCTTGAAATTTGCTCTTTACTAAGTAAGGAAAACCAAATGATGGAATTGTAGTTCATTTTCTTTTCTCCTGCTTTTCATCTAATGGCAATCTTCATGAGCAGCAGTAATGACCAAGGGTAACAGGAGCTGAAAGGGAGGAGAGAAAGCAGAGGCCTGCATCATTTCTAAACTGAGTTCTTTCACATGTCATTTAGAAATGACTAGAGATGTACATAAAGTTCTCTTGTATAAGACTTGACGTTAGGTAAATTCAATTTTCCATAATCATCTTCACCATTGAATGGAAGTATCACAGAGCTGGAAGAGGCCTTACAACTTCTAGTCCAACTCTCTCTCTTTACAGGACACTGAAGCCCAGAGATGGTAAGGGACATGTCCAAGGTCACAGAAATTAGTTTTTGCCAGAGCCCGTACTAGATTCTATATTTTCTTCATGCCTGAGTTTCTATTATTTAGGGTATGCTATATGCCCTCCCAGAACTGAGAGATTTTTTCCTTCCTTTCCTCCCATCCTCTCCTTCCTTTCCTTTTTTCCTTTTTTTTTAAATTTTAATTTTTTAAATTGAAGTATAGTTGATTTACAATGTTGTGCTAGTTCCAGATGTACAGCAAAATGATTCAAATATATACTTTTTCAGGTTCTTTTCAATTATAGGTTAGTACAAGATATTGAATATAGCTTCCTGTGCTATACAGTAGGTCTTTGTTGTTTACCTCTTTTATACATAGTAGTATGTATCAGTTAATCCCAAATCCCGAACTTATCCTTTTCCCCAGCCACTTTCCCCTTTGGTAACCATAAGTTTGTTTTCTATGCCTGCGAGTCTATTTCTGTTTTGTAAATAAGTTCACTTGTATCATTTTCTTAGATTCCATATATAAGAGATATCATATGATATTTGTCTCTGACTTACTTCACTTAGTATGATAATCTCTAGGTCCAACCACATTGCTGCAAATGGCATTATTTCATTCTTTTTCATGGCTGAGTAGTATTCCATTGTATTTCTTTTCTTTTCTCTTTTTCTTCTTTTCAGATGCGCTGACAGCTGTGTTCCCTGTGGAGTAAACTGCTTGCCTGGTTGCGTCACTCTGGACACTGGGATCTTGACTGTGTGAGTCTAGCGGGGCACATCCAGGCTGGGAATCTATTTACAGTTAACGCTGGGAGGGGTATTATGCTGTACCATAAAAGATGACAAATGGGGTATGCTGGGAATGACAGAACTCTCACTGTGGAATCAGAGCACGTGTAGATTACTTTAGGGGTAACCCAAGCTGGCCATTTGCAACAATCATGAATACCATCCAGTGGTGTTGAGGGATTCATTTCCATTTCCCAACCTCCTGGTAAGATCCTCAACCAAGTGTGGCCAAGGGACCAGCTCAGCCCTGGTCGCCTGCAGGCATCTTTCTTACACACCCTGACCCTGTTGACCCTTTGTCATGTGGCCTCGCTGCTCTTGTCCCAGACCAGTCTGTGGGACTATTGATTGCTTGTTTCTGGCCCTTAGGAGAGAATTCTCAGTCTTGCTCTGCCATTGCTCCCAGTGTATTTTCAGCCTGAGTCTCCATTGATGGTGTTTAAAGGAGGCTCACGTCCCTCACCAAGCTCAGCAAAAACACTGACTTCCTGCTGATCCCAGGTGTCACAGGCTGTCTTTTCCCAAAGCACTGGGACTTGCCCCTGAGGAGCTGGGCTTGCCCCACTGCCTCTACACTGTGACATGGTGAAGGGGCTTCCCCTGTGGCTTAATTTGGTAAAAAGAGTAACTTCCAGATTGGAGCCAAGCAGAAAATGGGCTCCTCTTTTACTTTAAATACAGAGGCCACTCTGGTTCCCAGCCAATGGGGCTCCACCAAGCACTCTCCTTGGCTGCTAAAGTTCTCCATTTGATTAGTTACCTTTTCATACCTTCACTCTCAGTGTGGGCTGTGCTAGTGGATTCGAAGTACCTGCTACTCCCACCCCCCAGACAATGCTGGTGACTGGATGGGGAGAGGAAATGGTCACAGATAGTCATATACTATGGCCTTGATTCTTCAGGGCCCTCAGATGAGTTGGGGAGATGAGGCTGCCTCCAGGGTTTGTGCTTTCCATTGCATACCCGTTCACGGAATGTGATTTGATCACTGAGACTGTATTTTGGGGAAACCAAAACCCCACACACAACTCTGGGGGGCAGCAAGAGTTTTAAGCTCCCCAGATGTTCTAGAGGATGACCAAGGCAGAGAGCTGCTGCTCTGGAGGGCTGGTGGGCCCTGATCGGCGTAAGGAAGAAAGCTGTCCGCTGGCCAGGACACCCACATTGGAATGGTACTTAAGAGAGAAAGAAATTTTTATTCTGTGAAGTCCCCGGAAATTTGGGATTTATTTGTTATAGCAGCTTAGTTATCCCAATTAATATATCTTTTTAATGAGCTCAGGGAGAATGCCTCCTCGGCATGCCATGATTTTCTCTGCTCCAACATCTTCCAGCTGCTTTGTTCTGTCAGACTAAACTGCCCCAAAGTGGGCAGCTGGGGTGCTGGGTGCTGGTGGGATGCAGAGCGGCCCATCGGCTCTGGCATCCCCAGGTGCTCCTCCTGTGACCTTGAGAACTTTGAATCAGGAACAGCGCCCCTGCCTCCCCCGCCCCCCATAAGCTCACACAGGGAGATAATCACGGTCTTGTTTGAAAGATGGTGATTCCCTCAGGTTTTGTTCTGTGATCCTATTAGGCTTTGTAATTCTGTTTACTGATATCCAGTGCTCAGGATGACGCCTTCTACTCTGTGGGTTGGTGATATGATACCGCATTTAATTTTTCCAAGTTTTCTGATACCACTCAGTGGGGGAAATAATTGTTTGTGTGTAATTGCAGAATGTTTCCACCTAATCGTCTCAGAACTGCAGGGCATGTATTTGATTTCTTTGATTGATCTGTTTTGTGTATGTATTTTTCCAACATCTTGAATAATTTAGGGGCAATCCTGGGTTGGTGGCTCATTTGGTGTCTAGCGATTATGAGTCCTTCTGAAGCATATTTCACTCAAGTGTCTGAAGGCAGGGAGGAACTGCTTTATAACAAGACTCATTTTTACATGAACTTGGGCATACTGTGTGGCCACTCAGGTTCCTGGAATCTAGTGCTTACCTTCAGCTTAAGTTGCGTTCTAAGAGGCAGGCTTGGTCCTATCTCCTGACATCGGCATTGATGCGTTAAGTTTTCTGTTGGCTCTAAGCTCCTTCCTGTGTGTTAGTTGAAAGCCATGATGAAAGGGAAAATAATGCCTGCTGGAGCTCCTGGACCAAACTAGAAACCCTAGTCATGGGGAGGAAGTAAGGTCGGCTCTGGAGTGGAAGTGGTCTGTGGTGGGGGAATAAACAACAGTACTATAGACACTTGGGAATTATTCTGAGAATGTAGAGAGCTGCCTCCACCCTCGAGGAGGCAAAAGGATTCATCTGTCCCAAACTCTGCCCTTTCCTCCCCCTCGCCTTACAGCAGGACTCCCCAGCCAAGAGGTGAGGATCTCCCCTGCTAGATCTGGAAGACTTCCCTCTCTGTCATGCTCTTCTCTTGGGAGCTTTCCAGAATTACCAGTGGGAAGGGGGACAGGGTGAAGAGCAGGACCCCTGTCTGTGCCTCACAGGGAACTTAACTGGCGCCCTTCACTGAGGTGAGGGCTCAGGTCCTCCTTGTCAGAATCCTCTCCTCAAAGTGGTCTCAAGGGTCTTCCCTGCTGGCGCAGTGGTTGAGAATCTGCCTGCTAATGCAGGGGACACGGCTTCGAGCCCTGGTCTGGGAGGATCCCACATGCCGTGGAGCAACTGGGCTCGTGAGCCACAACTACTGAGCCTGCGCGTCTGGAGCCTGTGCTCCGCAACAAGAGAGGCCGCGACAGTGAGAGGCCCGCGCACCGCAATGAAGAGTGGCCCCCGCTTGCCACAACTAGAGAAAGACCTCGCACAGAAATGAAGACCCAACACAGCAAAAATAAATAAAATAAATTAATAAACTCCTACCCCCAACATCTTCTTTAAAAAGAAAAAAAGTGGTCTCAAGGCTTTGGCAGGACAAAAATGCACCTCGTCAGTGACCTTCAGCCAAAGCCCACCAGGAGCACACCTGTGGTTGAACAAGTTGGGTTTGTTGCTTGTTGTAACGGGGGAGACACACACCATGGGGAACTTGGGGAGACTCAGTTAAAGGGTGTTGGAAAGAACCTACTATAGGATTTGGGCTTGTGCTTGATGATTTGAGGGAGGGGTGAAGAAATTAGGATAGGATGCGTTCCAAGAGTGGGGGTAATTCTATCATTGGGTATCTTAACCCGACCGTAGAAGGCAGGATGAGTGAATCAAGGCTGGAACTGTAATTGGTAAAGAAGAGGGGTCACTCATTAGCAGGATAGGAGGACGTGTGGTCATTTTTGCACTTTGTTTGTTTGTTTGTTTGTTTATGCGGTACGCGGGCCTCTCCCTGCCGTGGCCTCTTCCGTTGCGGAGCACAGGCTCCGGACGCGCAGGCTCAGCGGCCATGGCTCCCGGGCCCAGCCGCTCCGTGGCATGTGGGATCTTCCCGGACCCGGGCATGAACCTGCGTCCCCTGCATTGGCAGGCGGACTCTCAACCACTGCGCCACCAGGGCAGCCCCATTTTTGCACTCTGGATGATGTTCATATTTTTGTGTGGAGTGGTCTTGTTTTTCCTTGGATCCATCACAGTCATTGGTGTTCTGTGAAATCGCTCATATTCAACAAGGTCTGGCTGTACATGTCAGCGCCAGCTCCTAGCAACACCAAGGCCTGGCTGACAGAACCAGGACCGTTCCCACATGTCAGTGGCTGTTTTCTGGTACACTTTTGATCATTAAAAGATCGAAATTGTTCTGAATTGCTAATGTAATTAGCCACTTCCATGAGCCTTCTGAGGGTGCTCTCCTGTCCCTGCCCCACTGTCCTCTTTCACCTCTCACAACCCACTAGTTAGTAGCAAAGTAGGGAACCTTCTGGATCTCCTCGCTCCACTGCTAGCGTCTGTCCTGATGAGTCAGCGCCCCTGTGGTACCTGCTGCCAACGTTTGGAATACCACTGTGACTTTAGGATTGTAGATCCTCTCAACATTAAGACTGAGAAGAGGCAAGAAGCCAGAAGAAAGGGAAAAGAGAGGAGAGGAGAAGGAAGAAACAAGACGAAAATAGAGTGAAGGGTAAATAAATGAGGAGGAGGGTAGCTGGAAAAATGAAAAGACGTCTAGAAAATGAAGCAGAAATGAGGCCCCAGGAGTGAACTTAACAAAGGCCAAAAACTGGAAAGAAAGAGCTGAGGAGGGAAAGAAGGGAACAGAGAACAAGAGGAAAATTCAGGCTAAGGCATCCCGCTTAAGCATCTTACCTTATACAGTGGTTCACTTGTATTGAATATGTCTCGAAATGAATCTGCCAGCAGCTGGAGCTTGGAAAACAATCATTTTGTTAGAGACAAGTTTGGGTTGGAGTTGGATCAAATTTGACAGGGTTTAACCTGTAAAGAAAACAGGAAATGGGCTCTCCAGTCTAACGTTGACTGTGGCACCGCATCAGGGAAGCTGGTTATGATTCGCAGCTTGGCGCCTCCGCTGCTTTTCTTTCTGTTTCATCCCGTGATGCCCCTTTGAATCCAAACTGGCACAGGCCGCTGCGCAGGTATGAAAAACCTCGCTGTCCCTGAGTTAGGATGAAAACCAGCGTGCGTTTCCCTGCCAAGTCTCAGAGAGAAGGCAGTGCGAGCAGATCGTGGAGGAAGCTGCAGAGAGCCTTGATTAACCCACTGTGATGGAGCGGGTATCGCACGCGGAGGACTTTTCTCGGCTTGTGGAGAACTTCTGCAAATAGCCAGCGGGGACCCGGGAGCGGGGTGGGTTCGCGATCCCTTTCCTCTGAAGTGGTGGTTCTTTGAATTGATAGCATAACCACTGTTCCTGGGAACACAGGGCTATTTGAAGGCATCAGTGAGAGGGAAAGACAAGGTAAGCACGAAGCAGGGGAGACAGCGCGCTGGCAGGTGGAGGCTGAGTTCTAGAAGCCAGAGTGAGCCTGGGAGGTCACTTCATCCCGAGTTCTTATTACTGCTCTGTAGCCAGAGTCCTTCTGGAAGCTTCCAGTGCCAGACTGTGTGGAGTAGTAACAGGTGACTGTGAGACTTAGACCAGGGTAAAGTAGATAAGATACAGGGTGACTTTCCATGAAATCTCTCTTTAGAGATTGTTTTCCCCAGAGAAATGAGTGTCCCATTTCAGAAAACATTCAGAAAAACTCCCACCAGCTCTGGGTCTCCTTCATGTGTGTTATGTTCTGTCTCAAGGAAATAATGGTTGGAGGAGTTGTTCTTTGCGGGGGCTTCCTTTGTCTGGGCACTGGAGTTTGTAATTTGCCTAAATTTCTTTGTTTTCCATTTTTGGCTGGGTGAATATACCTGGAAAGTTGGCTTTCCTTCCGGGTCACGTAGGGGTAGGTCATTTTTACTGAAGAGGGTTCCTCTGGGTTGTAAATGTTTTATATCTGCCTCCATTGGAGATGACAGTGTATAATGTGACTTTATCCAACAATCTCAAACCTGACCATATCATTCTTCCTTCCTAAGCTATGGGGCTCTAAACAGAGCCCCATAATCTCAGGATGAAACCCAGATTCCTTGCTATGGTTGCCCCCTTAGGATCTGGCCCCTCCCTGCTTCTCCTGTCTCTTGTGTCACCCTTCCCTCCACAGGCTGCCTACATTTCCTCTTATGAAAACCCTAGGAATCTTTCCGAATAAGTTGTTCTCCTTCTTGCTTTTCTGCCAATGCACAGGCTGTTCCACGAGAAAGCCCTCGCAGGCCATGCCATCTAGCTGGGCAGAAAGGATTTGTCCCTGTTACATTAGACTCATTCAGGTTCCAAGGAAAAGAGACTTGTCCACAGTGTTTTGGGGTTTAATTTGAAGACGCTTAGGGAAATAGGGAAAACAGAAAATTGTCTTAACCACTGCCCTGCTGCACTCACAAAAACCAGGAGTGTTTGGCAACCGTATCCTATATGGTTCAGGATATAGTATGGCTTCTCTCATTACCGGCTCCCTACCTAGTGCTCCGTGTTTGTGACACTGCCTCACCTATTTCTGAGCTTTGCCTGTCTGCCGGTACTGCTCTCTACCTTGTGGGTTTGGTTGATTCATGGCTTCTGCTTACTGCTTTTTTCACAGTGAGTTTTCCCACTTTCATTGCCTCTATGTCTGTTTTCCTCTCTGTGTGTGTTTCACATTCAGATTTCCTTAAGAGAGGGACTCTAGGCAGTCCACATACAGGATGAAAAGATACCACTGAGCCTGGCTTCGGTTCTGGGGCCCCCTCCCTAGGCACTGGCTAACCAAGAGGTAGTTGCCTGCAGGTCAGGTGCTAGTCCTTGGTCCAATCAGCTGTGGCCAAGGTAGCAGAGTTCCCTGGTGGAAAACATACCAACCTAGGATAAGAAGCATCAGAGAGGGGCCATTGGTGGGTCAGCATAGCAAAGCTTCTCAGAAATGCTTGTGTAGGCTGCTTAGTACTCAGAAATAGGATAGGACGGCAAATAAGTATCATATTAGTAAAATATGCAATGAGTGTTCTTGACCAGGTCAGAAGTGGCTGAGACCATTATGGTCTGGGGTGGGCATTCCTCTGGTTACAGTCTCGAGGATAAGCTTCTCAGAATGGCATAAGGTCTTCATGGGATCAGGCCCCATCCTGTTCCAGCCTCTGGATCCTCCCTGGATGATTGTGCCATGTTTATTCAGATGTCACTCCTATGCCATCACTCTGTGTATTCAGAAGAACTCCTATGCTTCTTTAATTTTGAGATAAAGCATAATTTCTTTCCTGAAACCATACCCTACCTCAGATACTTAACATCTTCCCCCCAGCCCTCTGTACCTGCCTCTGTTACAGCACGTAGAGCACTGGGCTGTGATTCTTGGTTGACATGCCCACCTTGTTCACTGGACTGCGAGGAAAGGGGCTGACTGTGATTTATTCATTTCCGTATCCCAGTAACTAGCCCAGTGCTTGGTACTGTAATAGGGAAGAGCCTTTGTATTCTATTACAAGTTAATCACTAAAGGGATGTTGCCTATAAGCTTAAATTATACGTAATGGCACATCTCTGGGAACCCTGCTTCCCAGGTAATGACCATAAAGCTAAAATACCTTTGTTTAGCTCACAGGAAACATCCTGACCAGGTCCACCTGTGAATGACTGCAGGCAGGAAGAAATTAACACACCCCTTGGAGGCCAATGGGAACCAGAAAGTGTTTGACTTTACTCCCTCCCTTTTTAGTATAAAAGAAGCCTGAATTCTAACTCAGGCAAGATGGTTCTTTGGGGCATGAGTCCACCATCTTCTCCATTAGCTGGCTTTCTGAATAAAGTCATTATTCCTTGCCCCAACAGCTTGTCTCTCAATTATTGGCCTGTCGTGCGGTGAGCTGTACGAGCTTAGACTCGGTGACAGTACCTAGTACTACTGCTAGGACTAGCTCCTGTTTATTATTACTCTGTTCCATGGACTGTTCCAAGTGTTTTATGTGTATTAACTAATTTAATCCTCTCAGTAGGAGCCATAATGATTCCATTCTACAATTTGGGAATTGAAGCACAGAGAGGTTGAGAAACTTGCCCAAGGTCATGTGGCTAATATTTAGTGGAGTCAGAATTCAAATCAGGCAACTTGTCCAGTCTGAGTTTTACCCACTAAATTATACTGTCTCTTGGCAATAAATCTTGTAGAGGAATTAGTAGGCATTCAGTTAGTATTGAGGATATAAAGGAACCAATGCTGGTGTTTTGAGGAGAAGAAAAGTCAGGGGGAAGGCAGTGTAGGGGAGGGAAATGAGGAACGAAGAAACACATCTACAGAGCAGCAAGTACCAGCCTTGGGAGGCAAGCTGGATGTTAGTTGGACCAGATGGCGGACAAGATAAGAGGTTGGGAGTGACATGATTAAAAGCAAGTTTTAGGAAGATTAATCTGGCTTCAGAGTACAGGATGGTTTGAAATGGGAAGAGGATAAGCACAGGGGTCCAAATAGGATGCCCTTGAAATAGTCTTGGGAGGCAGTAGATGATGAGGTGATGAGCGTGGACCTGGAATCAGGTGAATGAAGGGTTTGAGACTTAATTCTGTCACTTGCCAGCTGTGTGACTTCTCTCAGTCTCCTAGCCTCTGTTCCTTCATATATGACAAGAATTATTACTCATCTCGCAGTTTGTTGTAAGGGTTAAATGCATGTTTGCCAACGGCTTAGCACAAAACTGACCTTCTTCTTCTTCTGTGTTGGGTGGTAAGGGCTTGTGCCTCTGTGGTAGCACTGGCAAGAGAGAGGATGGGAAAATTAGACCCAGTAGAACTTGCTGATTGATGGGCTCTGGGAAGTTGGGCCCTCTGAGTTGGCGATATTATGGTTTCTTTTGTTTTAGGCAAATGGCTCCAAAATCTCAGCCATTGATGGAAGGTTTTGCAAGCAGAGCAGAAGGTTAATCAGAGATGAGTTTTTCCCTGGAGGCTTCTGGTCGCCCTGTCCTGACCTGAACCTCCTCATTTCTTTGAGATGCAGAAGCCAGTGACTTCTCAAACAATTTACTCTTTCTTTTCCTCTTCCTGCAGGGCATGTCCTATGCTCTTCTTGGTCAGTCTTCAGAGCTGGCTTATGATGATGGTCCTAGGATAACTTTCCCCCTGGACACTGCAGCTGGGCATCCTCCAAAAGAAAGAGGGTGGGGCCTGTAACTAGCAAGACACACATTGCAGTCCCCTGCTAATAAATATTTTTATATTTTGAGTGTTTCTTTGCTTGGATTACATCTTGCTGTGGGTGAAATGAAAATGTGTGAGCAGTTGCTGAATCTTCTAGTGAGTGAGTTTCCATGGCAGCCCTCAGAGGGTCGAGTCCCTCTCCAAAAGAGAGTAGCTTATTTTCAATTAACAAAGGGCAAAGAGGTCCTTACTGTAATTTTGCTTATGGAAGCTTCAGATAAATTTCCCCAGCCCTTCAGGTGCCATATGGAGCTGGGAATGTTGGTTTTTAATCAAAAGGGGAAATATTATCAAATTGACCTACTAGGCATTCATCAAACACCTACTGATAATTCCACCTGCCAGAGATGGCAAATTTCCACTCTTTCAGAGTTCTGGGTTTAGTGCTGAGGCTGGAGGTCTACTTAGCAGGAGAATTAATTGTGGCTTCTTTGGGCTACTGACCAAAAATATGGGTGCAATCAACCACCACGTTAAATATTTTGAGAATCGCAGCTCCTATAAGGAAGCAGAGATAATAATTATCCATATATGCTCTACAAAAGAGCAGCTCAGCCTGTGGAAACTTACCATAATGCAACTGAAAGAATTGAGCACAATTCTGCCCTAAAGTCCTAGAAAATGAGATTCTACTTGACCCAGAGGATGTCCACAATTTCTTCCAGTTCACTACTTTTGTCTTCTGATGTGTTCAACTTGAAGCCAAATACAACCATTATTACTGTCGTTTTTGGTTCTTGTGTTTTTCCATTTTGGAAATTCATTTCTTTTTCAGATATGCTATATCACTTTGTAGAGTTTCCTATTCCATGCATATATATTCATGTTTGTCATTTATTTCTTTAAACGTGTCATCAAAGTTTTTTCCTTTCTTTTTTTTTAAAAATAAATATAGGTCTAATAATTCCACCATCTGAAATCTTTGTGGATCTTTTCCTGTGGTCTGTGATTTTTTGGATGGTTCTTGTTTATGTTCAGGTTGGCCTGTTTTTTTTGTATGCCTGCTAATCTTTGACTGCTTTCTGGTCATTTCTGTTGAAAAATTGTTTGTGTGGGTCCTCTGAAGCCTAGGTTCGATATGTTTTCTTCTGAGATGAGCTATCAATCAGAACACCTCAGAACAAGTTCAAGGTTTGAGACCCAGTGGCTCATACTCCAGGCCGTATAGAATGCGGTACAAATTTGTAAGAGGGCTGGCCCTGGCCACAAATACTCAAGAATAGATGTTTTTCTTTTTCTTTTCCTTTTCCCTCTCCCTTTTTACCACCAAAACAACCCTTTGTGAAGTTTCCAGAGGTTTGAGGGGGCAGAGGCAGGATGAGATCTGGTTGCACTTGACTTGAGATTATAGTCCTTTTGGGTCTCAGCCCAGTGTGGGAAGGGTCTCCCCAGACTCCTCACTCTCGGTGGGCTTGAGCCCAACTCTTGTCTCTCTAGGTCTGCTGCTGGCAACTGGAGTCATTTGTGTCATTGGCAAATGCCCTCAGATCATAAGCAGTTTTGTAGGTAGGTCTCATTTTTGGCTTACCTTTCTGGTTACAGAGTTTCATCCAAAAATTAGCCTGGAAGTTCCTCAAGTCTTTTCAGATAGTCGATGTTTTTCAGTTGTTTTTATTTTTTACAGTCTTATCCATCATTTTTCTTTGATTTAAGCTGGACGTTTGATCTGTGTAACATAGCTTACTTTTTCTAGATACTGGGAGGCCACCATGATCTTTTAAAATACAAGTCAAGGGGCTTCCCTGGTGGCGCAGTGGTAGAGAATCTGCCTGCCAATGCAGGGGACACGGGTTTGAGCCCTGGTCTGGGAAGATCCCACATGCCGCGGAGCAACTGGACCTGTGAGCCATAACTACTGAGCCTGCGCGTCTGGAGCCTGTGCTCTGCAACAAGAGAGGCCGCAACAGTGAGAGGCCCGTGCACCGCAATGAAGAGTGGCCCCTGCTTCAACTAGAGAAAGCCTTTGCATAGAAACAAAGACCCAACACAGCCAAAAATAAATAAATTAGTAAATAAAATACTAAAATATTAATAAATTATAATTAATAAATATTAAATTATATAAAAATAATATTAAATATTCAAATTATAATAAATTATAATAAAAATTAAAAATATAAAAAATATTTATAAATATATATATATAGGCTACATTCCCTATGTTGTACAATATATCCTTGTTGCTTATTTTATACATAATTGTTTATACCTCTTAATCCCCTACCCCTATATTGCCCCTCCCCCCTTCCCTCTCCCCACTGGTAACCACTAGTTTGTTCTCTATATCTGTGAGTCTGTTTCTTTTTTGTTATATTTACTAGTTGTAGTTTTAAGATTCCACATATAAGTGATCTCATACAGTATTTGTTTTTCTCTGTCTGACTTATTTCACTTAGCATAATGCATTCTAAGTCCATCCGTGTTGGATGTCTATCCACGTTTTACACACACATGCACACACACACGCACACACACACACACACACACACACACATCTTTATCCATTCATCTGTTGATGGACACTTAGGTCAGCTTTTTTTTTTTAAGGAGATGATCCCGATATTGCCTGCATTACTTTTTCTTATGTCCCATTAACTAGAAACTAGCTACATGGAAAGCTGGGAAATGTTGTCTTTAGCTGAGCAGTCTTATGCCCAGTTAAAACTCAGGTGTGTGTTGTGGGTGAGGGTTGTATTAAAAAAGTAAGAAGATGGATATTGGGGAAGAAAACCCAGACTATGTCATACCAGCCTAACACGTTTGGATTTCATCTCACAGGACACCGAAAGCTATTGAGAGTTTTAGGAAGAAATGATGAAGCTCAGTTCTGAATGCCTTCTAGTGCCTCCCGAGGGGTTTCTGAGATGGATGATAAACATTTCTTCTTGATTTATGATGGTAGTGAGATAAGAGCAGAGGAGGACCAACCTTACCACAGGAGGAGGCAACTGTCCAAAAACTTGCAGAAACGTCTCTTCCATGGGTGCTTGAAATTCTGCCTTTCCTGACATTCTTTTGGGAAGGGCACTGGGAGTCAACCTCCCTAAACCTCTTCCTGCAGGGAACACTGTGAGGGGAACACATATTCCCCACTCTTGATGGTTCCTTCCGTGTGAAGGGTCCTTCTTTAGAGGAACACCCTGGCCTCCCTCTGTTCCTGCGTTAGTCTTCCCCAGAGGAAGAGGAGGGTCTTACTTGATTGGTGAGCCTTTAAATAGGGATGGTGTCTCATTTGTTCTTGGTTACAAGGGAAGCCCTGCAGGGTTGGTCTCTAAGGAAGAGCCTGCCATTTTCTAGCTGCACCTGTCACTGGTGGGTGACAGTAACACCAGAGCTAAGCCATGCCCTCCAGGAGAGCTTGTTATCTGTATTGAAGGTGATATTTCCAACTTCATCTGCCAGATTCCTGTGTCTACCTCTGAATGGTTTCAGAACGCCAGTGGGTACCAGGGACACTATTTATTAGCCCCTCAAAAGCTAACAGGTGTGCACAGAGGCTGCTCCTGGTAAGTGAAGGAGCTCTGCTTATCCCCTTCTCCTGAGAAGCAGAGAGTCTGACACCACAGGGGAGACAGCAATTGACTAATCGGCAAACACTTCAGCAACTCATCAAGTCCATAGACTTTCCTGAAAAAAATTAAACCAACGCAAGAGAACAGGAAGGAAAGAAGGAAAGAAGAGGAAAGCAAGAGAAGAGAAGGGCTCAGAAAGAGGGGAGTCGACTTAGCAGAATCAGGATAGGTTTCTTGCACGAGTGAAGGGCATGGCACAGGTTTTACATTTTTCTCTAATGATTTTTTCTTGCTTCCACCCTGACAAAGCCCAGTTTTATGTTTTCCCTGTCCTGTGAGCCCAGAATTTTCCACAACATACTGGTCAGTTCCATAAACTTTTTTTTTTAAGGGGTAATCTATGAGTGTAATTTTCCATCCTCCTTTCCAGCGCACTTGCCTCCCTTAAGGAAGCCTGGCAGGCTGTGCGGGTGTCCGGCATGTCTCTTTCATGGAGTCCAGCTGCAGGGAGTCCCTCCTCTCTGATGACCAGTGATGACTCACTTCCCTCTGCCTGCATTGAAGAGCTTCGGAAGCCACTCCTGGGTCAGGGTCCTGCTCCGTAGCCCTTCCCTCTGAATTCCAAAAGCAAGAAATTATCCACTGGCAACCCTGAATCCAACCCCAGCTGTTAGGTGGAGGGCCCACATTTCCGATTCTGCAGCAGTGGGAGACTTTCTGGGTAGTCATCCAACTCAGATGACTTGAAGGAAAGATGAGAACAAGCTGTGAATGAGAGAGGCAGGGCTTTGCAGGCAGGGCGAGGATCCCAGAGGGCTTGCTTATTACACGGGGAACATCAGGCCTTGAGATAATGACTCCTCAAAAGTCAAGAATGATTTAGCTTTCTGTGGCCCCCAGGTAAGACTGATTAAATTTAATAGACACAAGAAGATGATTCCTAATCTTGGGTGCACAGAATAGAAATCTCTACTCTGATGAGATTTAAAACATTCCAAATAGAACTCCTGGTCTTACTACCCTCCCACCAAACTTGCTCTTTCCCCACCTTCCCTCTTACTTAGTGACACCACCATTTACCCTTTACGCAGCCTCAGTTCTCATCCTTTAAGACCCTGCTTAAATGTCACCTCTTTTATAAAGACTGTCTTCTTTCATCTCTCCCCCATTAGAATGAATCATTTCCTATTCTGTGCTACTCCAACACTTTGTTCATCCTGCTATAACATGACACTGTATTACAGTTGTATCTCATCTTATTTCATATCTCCTGAAGTGCCTAGCAGAGAACTTAGCATAGAGTATTGTACTAGTCTGCTAGGGCTGTGGTAACAGAGTACCACAAACTGGGTGCCTTAAACAGCAGAAATGTATTGTCTCACAGTTTGGGAGGCTAGTTGGGAAGTCAGAGATAAAGGTGTCCGCAGGGTTGTTTTCTTCGGAGTGCTGTGAGGGAGATCTGTTCCGGGCCTCTTGCCCAGCTTCTGGTGATTTACTGCCTACCTTGGGCCTTCTGTGGCTTTTGGAAGCATCACCAGAATTTCTACCTTCATCTTCACATGGAGTTCTCCCTGTGTGTGTACATTTCTGTGTCCAAATTTCTCCTTTTTTCTGACACCAGTCATATTGGATTAGGGCCCACCCTAATGACTTCATTTTAACTTGCTTACATTTGTAAAGACCTTATATCCAAAGAAGGTCACATTCTGGGTTACTGGGTGATAGAACTCTAACATAATCTTTTTGGGGGGAACACAATTCAACCCATAACAAGTATTCACCCAAAAATATGAGTTGATATGAACCGGAGTCCTTTTCTGGAAAAAAAATTCCTGTGATCTATCTTCTTCTCTAGGTTGAGTTTCCTAAGGGCAAGACCTGTGTATGGTTTATTTTTCTATCCCCAGTATGTAGCTCTGGGTGTGACATGCTGTAGTTGCTCGGCAAGTGAATGATTGATTATAAATTCTTAATCGAATGCTACTTTTCTTCAAGAGAAACCTGGTATAGCAGGAAACTCCAAAGGCTCTAAAAGGATGGAATTCCATAGAATGGTAAATGGGTTCATGCATATTGGCCTGACATCCAGCGTAGCATTTTTCAGTGTAGCAACAATAAGGTAAGTTATATTTTGTGTTCTATGAGACATCTAGGTGTCAGGTGTTGGGTCCGGGTGAAGATAATAATAGCTAACCTTTATTCTCTCATTGAACCCTCACAATAGTCCTCTGAGATAGTACAGGTATTGGTCCCATTTTGTGCATAAAGAAGTAAGATAGATGCAAGGCAGATAGGTGTCAGGTAGTCCAGTGTCACCAGCAGGTGTATGATGGAGCCAGGATCTGGCCCCAGTTCTGAGAGCAAAGCCAGTGTTCTTAGCTACCATGATTCTCTGCCTCTCTGCTTGGATTTTGAGCTGTTTTGGGGGACATAGGCTCATAAGTTGGAATGGATTCAAAGGTCATCTCAACCAACAGCCCCCTCAGTGCAGGAGCCCATGCTCTCACCTCCAGGACCCACGGTGTGTTTGTAGCATTTCCAGGCTTACATTTTTGTTTTCTGTAAAACAAAGAAGTTGGGCTCTATAGTCCCCACTAACTCAACAACTCTGTGATTCAGACATCCTCAGGGAAGGCTTTACCCCGAAGAGGAGTGGTTGCGAGTCCTCACTGATAGAAAAATCTGTAAGGAATCACTGTCTGTCCCCCCTGCAGCTTCTATCCTTTTCTCCTTGTTTGGCCCCTCTGGATAATCTGGTCCTTCTTCCTCACATGACATCTCTTTAAAGGCAACAGCCTTTCTCCTTTGGACATCATCTTTAAGGACTTTCCTCCATTGGTTCTCCTCCTCTGGGGGAGCACCATGTTGTCAGAGAAATCCATTGTAAAATGCAAGACCTGAAGGCCTGATAACATTGGGGAGCTCTCTGGCTGCCACATATAAAACTCTAAGAACAAAACTCTTTCTCCAAAGCAGTTGACTCCATTCTTTCTCCTTTTTGGAGCACCTCGGAAGAAACTGAGGCCTGCCAGTTGCACTGGAGCTGTGGCAAAAGGGTGAGTGACCACAGGCTGGCTGGGCACCCCTCAGGGGCTTTCTGGAACTTAGCCTTCCAGAACTCTTCAACCCCACCTAATTCCTGTCTCTTTCATTTCTTGCGCCCACTCAGGCCTGCTGTTAGGTCCACCTTTACCTCGTCAGTAATCTAGTCAAGTCCCAATTTCAAGTTCCATTTCAAAAAAATGTTTATTTTATATTGGACTATGGTTGATTTACAATGTTGTGTTAGTTTCAGCTGTACAGCAAAGTGATTCAGTTATACATGTATATATAGCTATTCTTTTTCAAATTCTTTTCGCATTTAGGTTATTACAGAATATTGAGTAGAGTTCCCTGGGCTATACAGTAGGTCCTTGTTGCTTATCTATTTTACATATAGTAGTGTGTATGTGTCAATCCCAAACTCCCAATTTATCCCCCCCAACATTTCCCCTTTGGTAACCATAAGTTTGTTTTCTGAGTCTGTGAGTCTGTTTCTGTTTTGTTAATAAGTTCATTTGTATCTTTTATGTTTGTTTGTTTCCATATATAAGTGATGTTATATGATATTTGTCTTTGTCTGACTTACTTCACTTAGTATGATAATCTTCAGGTCCATCCATGTTGCTGCAAATGGCATTATTTCATTCTTTTTAATGACTGAGTAATATTCCATTGTATAGATGTACCACATCTTCTTCATCCATTCATCTCTTGATGGACATTTAGGTTGCTTCCATGTCTTGGCTATTGTAAACAGTGCTGCAATGTCAAGTCCCATTTCTTTAGACTATCTCCTGTGGGGCATTCTACTGGCCCCGTCTCTTGGCCAGGCCCTGACATGCAGGGGCCTAGACTTCCACTGTGACTCTGTCCTTTCCTACTCCCACCTGCCCCATTCCTGTTGCCAGAGTAGCTGTCCTGCAACACAGCCTCATCCTGCAGCTCCATCCATTACCACATTCTCTCTCTGCCTCTCGGTCTGTGGTCAGGGCCCTCTATCTAACTGACCTGCCCTCCTGCTAGACTCCACACGTGCAGTCTCACCCCAGTCCTTCTCATGGTGAGAATGAGGCCTCTTAGTTTACATGCAGAGAATGGAGTACATACTGCTTACCCCAAAAACATCGCTTTATAAATTGTGAAGTCCTTTCTGTGAAGAGCAAGCACCCGTCTGTTTTCTGACAGCGAAGAAAGGACTTATTTATCTTGTTCATTAAGAGTTCGGAGATGTTTGAGTTTGTAATGAAAGAAAACAACTCCCCCAATATTAATTCCAGTCCCAAAGAAGTTCATCCAATTTTACCAACTCCGAGGAGGATATTAAACATCCTAACATTGTTCAGGTGCCAGTTCCAGATGGTGAGAACAAAAGATTATTAAAAGGAAAACAAAAAACCTGATCATTAAATGGCCAGGGGATGACATCATGGCTTTGGGCTTTCATGTGAGTTCTATACAGGAGGATAAGGAGCCATCCCAGCTGTGTAGCTGGGTGAGGAATGACACCAGGAGTGACACCAAAAGTTCCCACTTATCTGCAAGTCAGTTCCATGAGAAGGATGTTAGATTCACTTCTCTTTCCAACAGCAGATGTATTTTTAAAATGACTCTGGGACCAGTTCCTTATTTCCTCACTGAGAGTCTATTCTTACAATGACATCCCAGGACTCCCCGGAGCATCAGAGATCAGGATGCTGAAAAGCAGACTCCCTGCGTTACTTCCTGCAATTGCAAGCCATTCCCAATCCTCAGGCTCAGGGGCCCTTTCCCTGGGCCCAGCGCAGAGGAGAGTGAGGGCTTACGGTTGGAGACCGTGGGCGACTCAGCCCGCAGAATTATGGATCTGAGGAAAGTGAGATCGTCGGTTTGTTCTCAGCACGTCAGTCAGCACCATCTCCTCCATTTTCCTTCCACGTGTGACACACATTCCCATGTCTTTCCAAAACTTTGGCAAGCTCTTGGGGTAAGGGGGAAGCTCGTGCAGATGGATACCATTCAGAAGCTAATACAGGAGGCACATGTTATCTAATCTGTATGGTATTTGGGGCTTGAACAAAGTGTAATTGTTTAGACTTTTAATTGCCAAAACAAATTGTTGAATGCAGATGATGAGTAAGTGGGATCTTAGTATACTGCAAGGGCTATTACAGGGTGTGATTTTAGTGGACTATTTGTAATTCATTGATTTATTTGATAAACTTTTATTCAGACATAGGTGCTAGGTGTGTACTTTAGTACTGGAAATAGGGGGAATTCAGTAATTATTGAGTTGCATACACACACACACACACGCACACACTCAGCATTCACATCACAAAATCTCCTTTTGACACCTGGGGACTGTTGACCTGAAGCACCAGCTGCAGTTGCTTGTTTTTGCTTCAGCTACCATATTTCCTTATTTACTTTCTTCCCCTGATTTAATCTGATGTCGCCACTGTGTAAGAAGAGGTGTTGGGAGAGAGGTGGAAAGAGATATGTGTAATTGGTGTAAGACATTTGTGTGCACATCTGAGCCGTTGATTTAATGAGATGATATCCAGGTCTGCAAACTGAATGAGAGGGAAGGAAGAAGGGATTTACAAGCTGGCTGGACAATTAAAGATTTGTTTAACTGTCACTAGGATTCCATTTTATTGTTTTTGTTTTTATAATTAAAATTATTTCACCACTGGGTTAAAACCTTATATCTTAAGTGTTACCTAAAAGCATATTTTTGTGATTGAGTTGTTCTGGAAAGCCTTTGAAACACAAGGTTTACCAAGAAAATAATAAAATACAGGCATAATAAATACAGAGGAGTAAACTCAAGGTGGTTGTTTAACATGGAAAGATTATTGAAGTGTGCAGTGAAATATGGGTTAATCTAGTGGACATGGTTTATGGGGAGACATTTTAAAACGCAGGGTATTTTAAAATAAATAAAACCCAGCTTTGATCAGTGTGTATACTTTTGGAAACAGAATACATAATCTTGGAAAAATATTGGTGTCCCCTTTGAGGTACTATGGTTTAGCACAGATTTTTCATTTGAAATTAGTGTTTACTCTCAGCCAGCGAAAACTCCCAGATGTTTTTTTCCATTAAGCCGTGTATTTAACTAGAAGCCATAATTACAGAGCACTTTGCAATGTGTGGTGTGCTATTGCCCATATCTGAAGCCTATACTAATATTAATAACTACCACTCATTAAGGGTTTGTCTTGTGCCCGGCCCTGTGTTAAGCACTGCGCAAACATTTAATCCTGAAGAAAACCTGTGGGTATTATAATGTCCATTTTTCAAATTAGGAGTTTGCTACTCAGTGAAGTTAACAAGTCCCCTGCCCAAGGTTCTGGAAGTCAGAGCTGGGATCCTGGGCGGGTCTGTCTGACTCCAGAACCTGTGGAGCTCTGCACCTACGCGGGTCCTGAGCGGGGGCGGGGCGTTTACATGGGGCTCCCTCTGCCTTGCCTTCCGTGTCACCAGGGTGTGGTGTGGTTGGGAAGAACACGTTATCCCTCCTCCGTGCCAGCAACCAGCGCCTCAGTTTCATGCTCTGTAAAATGGGAATCATAATTTTTAAAAAATTATTTGTTTATCATTTATTTTTTATTGAAGTATAGTGGTGTTAATTTCTGCTGTACAGCAAAGTGATTCAGTATACGTGTGTGTGTGTGTGTGTGTATTCTTTTTCATATTCTTTTCCACTTTGGTTTATCACAGGATATTGAATACAGTTCCCTGTGCTATACAGTAGGACCTTGTTGTCTATCCATTCTACATATAATAGCTTGCATCTGTTAATCCCATACTCCCACTCCATCCCTCCCCCACTGCCTTCCCCCTTGGCAACCACAAGCCTGTTCTCAATGTGTGTGAGTCCATTTCTGTTTCGGAGATAAGTTGTGAGTCACAGGGTTGTTGTGAGTCTGAAGTGAGACAATGCATAAGAAAAATTTTGTAAACTGTACTGAGTCATATACGTGTAATATCGGTTATGCTAATTTTACTATGGCAATAATATTAATCAGTCAATCCTAACAAATTCTGTGGATGTAGTTATTATTCCTGTTTCCCAAGGAGGCAGAGTGTTTGGCTGGCTTTTTAAAGTTTAAAAAACAGGAATGTGTTTAGGAATAAAATCCTTTGCCAGCCCTCCTTCTCTACTCCCTGCAGCTCAGATCAGGGGTCCATGCCTCCCTGGAGGTGGAGAATTTCATTTAACTGAAAAACTTCTTGGCCTCTGGAAAGCATTCCTTCCTTTGCCATAACTATTTAAATGCTTTATTGTCATTTGAAGAACTTTCTTTGTGTGTCCACCGCTGAACCCCACCCATTCCAACCCCCTTTTTCCCCTAATAGCCCCAGGGTTTTTAAAGAGGGACTATGGGATTTTTTTCTTTCCTATCCTCAAAGGTCAAGTGACTCACGGAAGCTGGAAGAGAGCCATTTAGGATACCAGACTGCCATGCTGCTAGATAAGTGGTAGGTGGCACGTCCAGAGATGTCTCTTATCCTGGGCGGACCTAAGAAGAACCTTCATTCAGAGTCTGAGTGAGTTGCTAAGGTTCCCATGGCTCAGAAGTGAGAGATAAGGTATGAAGTACATTTTCCTGGGACCTACACACTAAATGAAAGAACCATCTGGAGAAGCTTCTGGAAAACCATATGTATTCTGTAAATATTTGCTAGGGCCAATCACATGGAAAGCACCATGTTAGGGATGCAAAGATGAGTAAGACACAGGGCTTGTTTGCAAGATGCTTTTGTATTGTTGGGAGGAAAAGACTGGAATACAAGTAAGTATAAAATAAAGTAGAATATATAACTCATGTCATAATAAAGATACAACATATGGGATTAAGAAGAGGCCCAGAGAACATCACACTGGGGAAAATGAAAAAGACTCTATGACAAAATTGGGACACTGGGAACAGAGAGTGGTCCAGCTTGGCCAGAGTGCTGGGTTACTGCAGGGAAGCAATGAGAAACATGATGGAAAGGTGAGAATTACTGTGACATTACTGTCAGTCTTCAATATTAGACCCTTGATGGAAACTGACAGAGGAGGTGGTCCCTGAAATCATTTCATTTCCCACAACCTTTTTAGGTCCTTGTGTAGAATGATATTAAACCCACATCTTTTGAGGGGCTCCTTAATTGGATTCCTTGTACAAAAAGAGCATGACCAAAGGTAATCTCTCTTGCTATTTTTTCCTCCCTTTGTTCTATCTACCCTCTTCCAGGGCTCAGCATCAGAGCTGTGGGTGTGTGATAATTGGCTGCAACCACTGAAGGCAGCGGGGCCCCCGGCTCAGTCCATCTGAAATCTTCTAATCTTGGTTGCACATCCTGTAGTGATTAGGATGGATCAGGGCTCACTTCAAAACACAGGGAGGAGGTTCCTTAGATTACCGGTTCTCAACCCTGGCTGCACGTTAGAATCACCCGGGGACGTTTAAAAATTCCTCTCCTTTGACTCCACACCTCAGGATAACTGGATGAGAATCTCTGGGGCTCGGCCCGGATGTAGATATTTAAAAATTTCCTCTCGCGATTCCAATGTACAGTGAGAGTTAGGAATCACTGCTTTAGGTAATTTCTGCCAGGAAACACAAAAACTCAGCAGTCAAGGGGCCTAACATTTCCCTTTTTGACATCTTTTCCTGAACTCAGGGTAGAATAAAGAAGTGTCATCTCTCAGTCTAAGTCCCCATCCAATGTCGTCTAGAAGTAGCAGCCAGCAGCCTTACTGCAGGGAGTGACAAGAGAGCGTGTTTGCCCCACGTGGGGACCCAGGCAGGCTAATGTCAGGATTGTGACTTTTGACAAAGTGACTGCTGCCTTTCTTCCTAAACATGGCACACAATGACTTTGGAATCTGCAATGTAACCAGTGCTTCTGAAACCCAGCAGGACCCTGTAGGGCTCCTGGGTATGGAGCCTTTCTGTGTCCCCCATTCTTTGATGGGAGGGAACAGACTGCAGTCTCCATGACCCTCCCTGAATCCCAAAGGGCAGATTTAAACTGTTGCTAAGCAGGGAAAGGAGGGGATGCAGAGACAAGGGAGAAGCAGCCCAAAAAAACAAAAACAAAAGAAAAACAAAAGAAAAACAATGGTGCAGCCTTGGGGCAGGGTCCTGGTTCCACCTCAAGGGACACACAGAACAACATCTTTGAGCTCTTTACAGAGCCAAAACCCCCAACAAATGGAGTTAGCATTCTTTATTCCAGAGAAGACCACCTGAGGCCAGATTAAAGGAACCAGAGAAGCTCATCAAGAGATCACCTGAGACCAGATTAAAGGAGTGCAGGCCCTGCGCACACCCTAAACTCAGCAAACCCACCCTTGAACAATTGCTATAAAACTCCTCACGAAATCCTCCCTAGTGGGGACACACAGGTTTTGAGGGCATGGAGCCTGCTGTGTCCCCTGCTTTGCCTGGCAAAGCAAAAAAGCTATTCTTTTCTACTTTACCCAAAACTCTGTCTCCGAGGATTGATTCGGCACCGGTGCACAGAGGCCGAGTTTTGGCATCACTTCCTTCTCCTGGCACATCGTGTTGATCAGGCAGTTGGGGGCACTGCGCCAGCTCCTTCAAATGTATTTCTCTGCCCAACAAGAGGTTTTCACTTAACACTTCTCATCACGTTGGTCTCCTCACTCTGAGAGTGTCCTTCCTGTTCAAGCCCCCCAAAATAAGAAGTCTTGCTTCCAAGAACTTGATGTTTTTGCCTTGAATTATCTGGATAATTCTTTCATGCGCTCCGTTCTGTATACAGTTTTCCTTGGATCGAGAAATCCAGATCCCCAAATACGAAACATCATATTTGATGCACATGCTGCTCCCCAGGTTGTAAAATGAAGGGAGTACTTCCACAAACACTGGTTCAGGGGAAGAATCCGGTTCAAAGTCACAGATCGTTTTGGCTTCACTGTTATTGTGTGGAACATTATGTTGATGTATTGGTAGCCTTCAAGTACATCATCAGGGAAGCTACCCCAGACTAAAGACTACACTTCCCAGACTCCTTTGCAGCCAGGTGTAGCCAGATCACTAAATTCTGGCCAATGAGATATAAGCAAAAGTGACATGTGACATTTCCAGGTCATAAACCTCAGAAGGAAGGAGTGTCCCCTCTCCTTCCCTATCTCCCTGCTGGCTGGAATGAAGACTTCAAGAAGTTCCCGGAGTTATGTGGTTGGGAGCAATTTTCATATGAGAGAGAAATATATTTCTATCCTGTTTAAACCAGTGTGATTCTGGGTCTCTGTCACACGTAACTGAATTTATATCCTAACTGATAACAGAGTCCTCAGGATCTTAAGTACCATTACAAAATCTTTCATAGGTACTTGGCTCCAGGGGAGGGAAGGGGATTTGCAAAGAGAACCTGACTTGCAGCATAATGATGTCATTGCCAACATTTTTGTTAAAAGTAGTCTGATTTGAGTATACCGCAGAGCCAAGGAGAAACGGAACACAAGAAAACCACACAGTACAGAGAGGTCCCTGGAACATGGGTGCACTGGGTTAGCTACCCTTGGTCATGCTGGAAGCCTCGTCTAAGTGGGAGAGAGAAACATGTCAGAAACAAACTATTTCACTGAGAGGAACAAAGTGATAGCCACACTGTATACAATGTGGGATTCTGAAAAGGAGCCACCTCCATGCTTCATGCAGAGATCATCGGGAAAATTTTGTTTAAAGTAAGACATTAGTTATGTCTGTATGTTCAAAGTGTCTCCCAGTAAAGTTAGATTTCTGAATTACGTGCATCAGTTGCTTTGCTAAAGTCATAAATTCCGAAGAAAGAGAGAAATGTGAAAGGTGTTAAAGTCCAGGGAGCCCTTATAGCCAGGGCAGTGAATCCCAGACCATTTGTTTCTGTACGAGCTCCCTAAGCAACGATCCTTCTGGTACCTACCAAGGAGAGTGGCTCAACTCTATACTTCCTAAGGTTCACTTCATTTTTCCTCAGCCGAGAGAAGGCCATCTAGCACCTGGCATGTTTAGGAAAGAAATAATGAGCTGTCTGGGAGGGCAGATTAGAAGCAATCAACTGAGTAGTCCGGAAACTCAGCCATGTTTTTGTCAAGTAGGCAAGATTTGCAGCCTTCAGTTCTTCTTAGGAACTTGTGTATTAGCCTCAGGGTAAGGCATCCAGTCAAGTCGCTGGGGTCATCTAATCCTCCCACACTGGCTCTGGTTTTCTAGGCACATAAGAACTGAAGACATTGGATATATTCTCACATTTCCCCCTCCTGAGCCACTTTTCTTACCTTGATTCCAGTGCAAGCTCAGATATTTCACGAGCACAAGGCTTAACAAAACCTATGATATTGAGTTACATGAAATGTGTTTAATTCCACCCAGAACTGTACTTGGTGGTACAGTGTGAAGTTTTAAAATAATATTTTAGCACAAAAATGTAAATGTTCTTGTAAATGTCATGCCTTTTCCCAAGTGCTTGAGTTGATTCATTGTTAAATGAAAAGCCTTTATTATATTTCTGTTCCTTGTTAACAGCTGCAGTGCCAGGGATATTCAGTCTCAAAGCTTTCAGAGGGCTGATTTGATGAAGATGGCTCACAGGTATTGGGGGAATAACATGTCCCACAAGGAGAAGGGGTGATGGGCTGGCTGATATATTTGGTGCTATAACTGATCTTCAGGGAAGGTTGTGGAACGTTTTAGGGAAAAAATTGCTGACCTCAAAGTGTCCTGTTCTTACGGGTCACTGAGTGTCTCTCAGATCTGCCAGGACTCCCAAGGCACCCTCGTAGGCTCCTGACACCAGCCTCTCCCCCCAGCTGCCAGCCTTCATCCAGGATGTATTGTTATGGTTCTTTCCTCTGTACTTTCTAAGGGAAGAGTGGGCTGTAGGCTCTGAGAGAGAAAACGGGGATCATTTGGCTGTGAAGGCGAGGAGGGCAAGGTCTAGGGGCTAAAGGAAGAATGAATCAAGTGAAAAGGCAATTTAACATATGGGCCCACAATTGGCTGGAAGGTGAGAGAGATTTGTAGCTCAGCAGCCAGGCGGAGTCTGACGCAACTGTGGCTACAGGGTCGCCCAGGGAAGGGCCATACTGGGCAGGGACAAAAAGCTGAGCTTTGTCCATTTTGTTAATTGAGTCCCCCTGGGAGTGTCTGCTTAGAGTGTATAGGGCGCAGTGGTCCAAAAACCTAATGTTGATTGAGTTTATACTAATTGCCCAAAAGGCTATATATCTCTTGCCTCTTTTCATCCTCACAAAGTAGCTTTTCAAGGTAGTGATTTTTCTCTCTCCTGTTCCAAGGGAAACTGTGAAGTTAAGAATCTTGACTGGGACTTCTCTGGCGGTCCAGTGATTAAGACGCTTTCAATTCAGGGGGTGCAGGTTCGATCCGGTGGGGGAACGTGTCCACACTGCGCATGTCGCTCAACGCGGCCAAAAAAAAAAAATGACTGAAGTTACTCAGAAAGTGATGAAATGTAGGTTAATTTGTCCGTTTCATTCATTCATCCCATAGCTGGGGTCTACACTTCTATAAACCATTACTACTATGTACGGAGAAACATGTAGGCTCTAACATGCAGGCTCTTTATCCTCTGTGACTCGGGGCTTCTCCCCAGTGTCCTGCGGCACAGGGGTGAGTGGCAGAGGTGCCTAGATATTGATACCTCTACGCGGGGCAGCTGGGCGGGGATAAGCGCCCCCAGCTGCTTGCCTTGTCGGCTTTCCCCCGTGGTCCACACACGCGTTATCATTTTCGCTGTGCGCCATGATGGGAGAGCGGTTGGGTAGCACTGCTGTAAACTGATCTTCCTCCTGAGACCACCCTGCCTGTGAAAGGGGTGGGGAGGGTGGGCTAAGAGTACTTCTGCTTTCAATGTATGGTCTCGTGGTATCTCGGTCTTTCTCAGTTTAATCTGCCTCACTCATCTGTGTCGTCCATGTAAACTTGGATCTTCAGCATTTCTCTCGTTCCCACCCCTTCAATCCCACAGGGCTGCCAGTGTTCAGGCACACGGTCTGTTGGCTGAAATATTCTGGATCCTTGCTGGCTTTGGCGAAGCGTCTCAGCCTGCTTGACTTTGTGTATCTGTTTCTGTCCTCACTGAATCCACTGCTGGTGTCACTGGCGCTGCCTGCTGTGTCACGTGCCGGCATCAACAGTTGCTGACAGTGGACCTTGCTTCTGCCTCCAGGCTCAAGGTCCTTGCCCTTAGGGGTCTCATCTTCCCTACTCCGTACCTCTTCGGTCCTTCTTACCTCTTCTGTGTCCCTGGCTAGGGCTCATGGGAACTGCTGGAATGCTTGCAAATTATGCAGCAGCCATGGAAAAGCACCAGGGCCATCTCAGGCTCTCTATCCAGACCTCTCCCTGTATTGTCCTGAGACTCAATCAGATGAGACCCCTGTCCTGGGCCCTACTCTGTGGCTACACCCCCTCCCACCAGAAGGAGTCCATGGGGCCGAGAAAATGTGCTCTTTTTCTAGACTACCCTTTGGGTACCCAGGAAAAATTGAAAATTCCTGTGCAGACAGTACAGAGGCTGCTTCCAGGGCCTTGCATGTCTATTCCCAGGCCACCGGTGTTACATACTTGGGCTGGAGGATGACCAAGGGGCAACATATACAGAGAAAAGTGTAGGTTGTGGGGAGGTCTGTGGATATGCGGGCAGCCCCCATTGTGGTGCAGAATGAAGGCAGGAATGGGAAGAAAAAAGCAGGCAAGTCAGGGGCCTCCAGCTGCCAGCTGACCTCTCCTAAACCACAGAGAGGTGTAGAGGAAGGGAGTGGTGGGTCCCCAGAGAAGGGGGGGTTTCAGCAGTGAGGGGTGCAGTGGACAATGAAGACAACACCTGAGTAAACTGGGGAGAAGGTGACACAGAGAAATGGCTCTTTACCCAATTCCCATTTGGGCAGTTCCAGAACTTTCCTTAACAAGGGAGAGGACAGAGAATTGAATAGAGATTTTAAGTCAACAAACGAAGCAAGTTGGTGCCTTCATTGCTGTTGCCCTGCAAAGGTGGTTTGATATTGTAAAAACATTTTTTTTTTTGGTTCTTTTCAGTAGAACCACCAGCTTTGGTGTTTCTTTGTCTTACAGGTGCATTATTTTTCTTGAGTGATTAGGTTGGAAGACTTAATTTAGTTCACTTAGCAATGTCCCATTAGAAATGTGGTGGGTTGTGGAAAACAGAGCTGGTTTAGGATGTGTATTTTTTTTCCCCAAGGTTCTCAAAGCCCAGGTTCGGGAGATTGACTGAGATTTTTCTTCCTATGTTATAAATAGGAAGCAGACTCAGGGAAGCTGAGTGGGCTGCCCGTGGTGATCCAACAGCCGTCAGAGTCTGTATTCAGTTCCAGTTCTCTTCTTGTTGTTCTGGCCAGTATGATGCTTTTGGGGATCTGTGCAGCACGATCTTTGCCTGGGTTTCTGAGGCAAGTGATCTATTTCTTAGTAGCTCATAACAGAGAAGTCCTTAACGGATTTACCTCGTTTTTAAATGGAAGAGCTTATTTCTTCTCCTCCCAAGACACACATACGATGGATGAAATTATCTCATCAGCTGAATTCTCCCTCTTTTCATTTTGGAGTGTAGGGCTTTAGCTGCACCTGCTTTGACAAAGATTGCCTGCAGTCATGAAGACATACGATGCCCTGAAGGGGGCGCAGTGGAGCCAGCAAGTGGCCTTCAGTGGTTGCTGGTTTCCGTTTCTTGTCGCTCTGGGATCCTAGGCTCTACACCCGTAGAAATGCCGCATACGTATGGGAAGTTGCATTGGTTCAGGGAGCTGAGTTTTCTTTATCACCTCCTTCCCCACAAACCATATGAGGCACGTGGAAGCGCATTTTGGATTTCAGACTGAATGGTAATCAGGGCAAGGTAATCCCAGATTAATTGGACTTTATTTGAAGGGAGAGAAAATGCAGGCAGGGACTGCATTCACTAATGGAAGGGAATGATGAGAAATCAATAGTAGTTCTCATGTTGAATGAACAGAACTTGGACTGGGGGTAGAGCTAAATTTGGGGAGTTGTTGACTGGGGAGCTGCCCAGGTGCCACTCTGTCAATGAGAACATCCGAGAAATATGGTGCAGAGTAACTCAGCTTTCCGTGTGACATCTTCCGTAACTGGCCGAATGAAGATTTATTCTTTTCCCACTAAAATAAGCAAGCTCTAGAGCAGAAATTAAAGACTCTCTCCTCACGGCCATCTTTGAGTATCTTTGCAACATGCATGTGTAAGTTGCATGTTCTAACCTCTGTACCATCAGCCTTGAGATTAGCTCCTGTTGATCGTTGTGAGAAGCTGGAATTTGTAGTGAATGGATATTTTGAAACTCAGTAATACATGATATGGTACTGTTTAGTGGGAATAAGTAATTTATTTTTGAGTGATTTATTTTATCATCTGCATCTTTACATGGTTCAGTTTTCTTCTGAGGCGTTTTCTGGTTCTGAAGACGACAGTAATTAATCCCTCATTTTTGAACATAGAAAAGTATACAATTTTTATTAATAGAAAATGAGTTTCTCTTTACTCCCATTAAATAAGTTTTGAACAAGGGAATTCCAGTTAGGAATTCCGGTTAGGCGGTCCTGTTAGGACTCCGCGCTTCCACTGCCGGGGACCAGGGTTTGACACCTGGTTGGGGAACTAAGATCCGGCTAGCCACGTGACCAAAAAAAAAATGTTGAACAAATGTTTAAAGAATATTGGTCTGAAGGATCATCTAATTACTGACTGCTCAGACCTCTCACATGTCTAGGTAGATACAGTTCTACCTACTTTCCTAACTGGAGGCATAGAATTGAATGTGGAAGACCGATTTTGCCAATGTCACAGAAAAGGAATGACAAAAGTCGGTAATGAATCAAACAAGGGAAGGCAATGACAAGTCCTACTGTACTGATTTGCATTTGGCCAAACCAGATTGCCTGAGAGATGTTGCCTTTTGTGGTAAATGGGGGAACTGCTACTTAGGAGATCTCATCACTCTTGGAGCCCTAAAGTGGTCAGAATCAGACCCAACAATATGATCTTTCGAGTTTTGCAGTTTCAAAGTGAATGTATGAACTCAAGCAAAGATTATTCTGGAGTTGTCTCTGACAGTAATGAGAGCCAATGCACATTTGTTACATGAAAGAAAGAATCAATTTAGAGAAAGATAGTAGAGAAATGTCACCTTTGCCATTTCTAGCTCAAACTGGGATCTAACAGTTGATGTCAGAAAAATAGGAAAAAAGGAGAATGAGCTAAGAGTCAGGAGGAGAGATATATGAGTGCAAGGAGAAACCTCCCCTCTCCCAGTGTTTGTTCAACACCGAACTTAGGGAGCAACTATTTATTCAAGGGTGATTCTCAATGTTGCAGTAGAATCATGCAATCCCCTTGGAGAAAGACTCTAGATAAACACAAAGCCTAATGATAACCGATACATCATTTTTCCATGTTGAACATGGGAATTATTATTTATATTATTTTGTATTTGTATTTCAGCATTTTTCTTTTGCCTTTACAGATCATTAAATGCATTTTAAATCAAGAAAATTCTCAAAGGCTTTCACAAGCTAGGATTGTTTATAGAGCAAGAACTTGGCTCCCAATAAGTATTTGCAACTTAATGATAGTTTGTATAAAGGCCAGAATTTTTGTATAAAACAGGTGTTGGCTCCGTACATGTTTCACTGCTCCATTAAGCATCTACCTTTCCCTTGAAATTACACCCCATCTTATATGGCACAAATACACTGAAGTGGTCATTTATTTTAAATTAACTCAGTGCTGGACTGGAAAACATGGCACCCAGATGATGGCAAAATTATTCCAGTGAGGTTGACTTTGGGACTGTTATCCATAAAGTGATCTTTATACGTCAGTGTTCTTCATTTCACGCTGCTGTGACAACACGATGATAAACGTCTGGCACCAAGCAAAAGGGGTGTTTGACCAATAGGGCTTTATGGCCCATGTATTTTTTTTTTTAACATCTTTATTAGAGTATAATTGCTTCACAATGGTGTGTCAGTCTGCTTTAAAACAAAATGAAGCAGCTATACACATACACACATCCCCATATTACCTCCCTCTTGCGTCTCCCTCCCACCCTCCCTTTCCCACCCCTCTAGGTGGTCACAAAGCACCAAGCTTATCTCCCTGTGCTATGCAGCTGCTTCCCACTAGCTATATATTTTACATTTGGTAGTGTATATATGTCCATGCCACTCTCTCACTTCTTCCCAGCTTACCCGTCCCCCTCCCCGTGTCCTCAAGTCCATTCTCTATGTCTGCATCTTTATTCCTGTCCTGTCCCTAAGTTTGTCAGAACCATTTTTTTTGGATTCCATATATATGCGTTAACATACGGTATTTGTTTTTCTCTTTCTGACTTACTTCACTCTGTATGACAGACTCTAGGTCCATCCACCTCACTACAAATAACTCAGTTTCATTTCTTTTTATGGCTGAGTAATAGTCCATTGTATATATGTGCCACATCTTCTTTATCCACTCATCTGTTGATGGACACTTAGGTTGTTTCCATGTCCTGGCCATTGTAAATAGAGCTGCAATGAATATTGAGGTACATGACTCTTTTTGAATTATGGTTTTCTCAGGGTATATGCCCAGTAGTGGGATTGCTGGATTGTATAGTAGTTCTATTTTTAGTTTTTTGAGGAACCTCCATACTGTTCTCCACAGTGGCTGTATCAATTTACATTCCCTCCAACAGTGCAAGAGGGTTCCCTTTTCTCCACACCCTCTCCAGCATTTATTATTTCTAGATTTTTTTTAACATCTTTATTGGAGTACAATTGCTTTACAATGGTGTGTTAGTTTCTGCTTTACAACAAAATGAATCAGTTATATATATACATATGTTCCCATATCTCTTCCCTCTTGTGTCTCCCTCCCTCCCACCCTCCCTATCCCACCCCTCCAGGCGGTCACAAAGCACCGAGCTGATCTCCCTGTGCTATGCAGCTGCTTCCCACTAGCTATCTACCTTACTTTTGATAGTGTATATATGTCCATGCCACTCTCTCGCTTTGTGACAGCTTACCCTTCCCCCTCTCCATATCCTCAAGTCCATTCTCTAGTAGGTCTGTGTCTTTATTCCTGTCTTACCCCTAGGTTCTTCATGACATTTTTTTTTCTTAAATTCCATATATATGTGTTAGCATACGGTATTTGTCTCTCTCTTTCTGACTTACTTCACTCTGTATGACAGACTCTAGGTCTATCCACCTCATTACAAATAGCTCAATTTCGTTTCTTTTTATTGCTGAGTAATATTCCATTGTATATATGTGCCATATCTTCTTTATCCGTTCATCTGTTGATGGACACTTAGGTTGTTTCCATCTCCGGGCTATTGTAAATAGAGCTGCAGTGAACATTTTGATACATGACTCTTTTTGAATTATGGTTTTCTCAGGGTATATGCCCAGTAGTGGGATTGCTGGGTCATATGGTAGTTCTATTTGTAGTTTTTTAAGGAACCTCCAGACTGTTCTCCACAGTGGCTGTATCAATTTACATTCCACCAACAGTGCAAGAGGGTTCCCTTTTCTCCACGCCTCTCCAGCATTTATTGTTTGTAGATTTTTTGATGCTGGCCATTCTGACTGGTGTGAGGAGATACCTCACTGTAGTTTTGATTTGCATTTCTCTAATGATTAGTGATGTTGAGCATCCTTTCATGTGTTTGTTGGCAATCTGTATATCTTCTTTGGAGAAATGTCTATTTGGGTCTTCTACCCATTTTTGGATTGGGTTTTTTGTTTTTTGATATTGAGCTGCCTGACCTGCTTATAAATTTTGGAGATTAATCCTTTGTCAGTTGCTTCATTTGTAAATATTTTCTCCCATTCTGAGGGTTGTCTTTTCATCTTGTTTATGGTTTCCTTTGCTGTGCAAAAGCTTTGAAGTTTCATTAGGTCCCATTTGTTTGTTTTTGTTTTTATTTCCATTTCTCTAGGAGGTGAGTCAAAAAGGATCCTGCTGTGATTTATGTCATAGAGTGTTCTGCCTGTGTTTTCCTCTAAGAGTTTTATAGTGTCTGGCCTTTCATTTAGGTCATTAATCCATTTTCAGTTTATTTTTGTGTATGGTGCTAAGGAGTATTCAAATTTCATTCTTTTACATAGCTGTCCAGTTTTCCCAGCTCCATTGATTGAAGAGGCTGTCTTTTCTGTATTGTTTATGCTTGCCTCCTTTATCAAAAATAAAGTGACCATATGTGTGTGGTTTATCTCTGGGCTTTCTGTCCTGTTCCATTTAACTATATTTCTGCTTTAGTGCCAGTACCATACTGTCTTGATTACTGTAGCTTTGTAGTATAGTCTGAAGTCCAGGAGCCTGATTCCTCCAGCTCCGTTTTTCTTTGTCAAGATTGCTTTGGCTATTCAGGGTCTTTTGTGTTTCCATACAAATTGTGAACATTTTTTTTCTAGTTCTGCAAAAAATGCCAGTGGTAGTTTGATAGGGATTGCATTGAATCTGTAGATTGCTTTGGGTAGTATAGTCATTTTCACAATGTTGATTCTTCCAATCCAAGAGCATGGTATATCTCTCCCATCTGTTTGTATCATCTTTAACTTCTTTCATCCATGTCTTATAGTTAGTTTTCTGCATACAGGTCTTTTGTCTCCTTAGGTAGGTTTTTCCCTAGGTATTTTATTCTTTTTGTTGCAATGATAAATGGGAGTGTTTCCTTAATTTCTCTTTCATATTTTCCATCATTAGTGTATAGGAATGCCAGAGATTTCTGTGTATTAATTTTGTATCCTGCTACTTTACCAAATTCATTGATTAGCTCTAGTAGTTTTCTGGTAGCATCTTTAGGATTCTCTATGTATAGTATCATGTTATCTGCAAACAGTGAGAGCTTTACTTCTTTTTTTCCAATTTGTATTCCTTTTATTTCTTTTTCTTCTCTGATTGCTGTGGCTAAAGCTTCCAAAACTATGTTGAATAATAGTGGTGAGAGTGGACAACCTTGCCTTGTTCCTCATCTTCAAGGAAATGGTTTCAGTTTTTCACCATTGAGAATGATGTTGGCTGTGGGTTTGTCATATATGGCCTTTATTATGTTGAGATAAGTTCCCTCCATGCCTACTTTCTGGAGGGTTTTTATCGTAAATGGGTATTGAATTTTGTCAAAAGCTTTCTCTGCATCTATTGAGATGATCATATGGTTTTTCTCCTTCAGTTTGTTAACATGGTGTTTCACATTGATTGATTTGCGTATATTGAAGAATCCTTGCATTCCTGGGATAAACCCCACTTGATCATGGTGTATGATCCTTTTAATATGCTGTTGGATTCTGTTTACTAGTATTTTGTTGAGGATTTTTGCATCTATGTTCATCAGTGATATTGGCCTGTAGTTTTCTTTTTTTGTAACATCTTTGTCTGGTTTTGGTATCAGGGTGATGGAGGCCTTGTAGAATGAGTTTGGTAGTGTTCCTCTCTCTGCTATATTTTGGAAGAGTTTGAGAAGGACAGGTGTTAGCTCTTCTCTAAATGTTTGATGGTATTCGCCTGTGAATCCATCTGGTCCTGGCTGTTTGTTGGAAGATTTTTAATCACAGTTTCAATTTCAGTGCTTGTGATTGGTGTGTTTTGTATTTTCTATTTCTTCCTGGTTCAGTCTCAGAAGGTTTTGCTTTTCTACGAATTTCTCCATTTCTTGCAGGTTGTCTATTTTATTGGCATATAGTTTCTTGTAGTAATCTCTCATGATCCTTTGTATTTCTGCAGTGTCAGTTGTTACTTCTCTTTTTTTATTTCTAATTCTATTGATTTGAGTCTTCTCCCTTTTTCCTTGATGAGTCTGGCTAATGGTTTATTAATTTTGTTTATCTTCTCAAAGAACCAGCTTTTAGTTTTTTTGATCTTTGCTATTGTTTTCTTCATTTCTTTTAAATTTATTTCTCATGTGATCTTTATGATTTCTTTCCTTCTGCTAACTTTGGGGTTTTTTTTTTTCTGCTTTCTCTAATTGCTTTAGGTGTGGTTAGGTTGTTTATTTGAGATATTTATTGTTTCTTGAGGTAGGACTGTACTGCTATAAACTTCCCTCTTAGAACTGCTTTTTCTGCATCCCATAGGTTTTGGGTCGTCATGCTTTCATTGTCTTTTGTTCCTAGGTATTTTTTGCTTTCCTCTTTGATTTCTTCAGTGATCTCTTGGTTATTAAGTAGTGTATTGTTTAGCCTCCATGTGTTTATATTTTTTACAGGTTTTTTTCCTTTAATTGATATCTAGTCTTATAACTTTGTGGTCGGAAAAGATACTTGATATGATTTCAATTTTCTTAATTTTACCAAGGCTTGTTTTGTGACCCAAGATATGATCTATCCTGGAGAATGTTCCATGAGCACTTGAGAAGAAAGTGTATTCTGTTGTTTTTGCATGGAATGTCCTATAAATATCAATTAAGTCCATCTTGTTTAATGTATCAGTTAAAGCTTGTGTTTCCTTATTTATTTTCATTTTGGCTGATCTGTCCGTTGGTGTAAGTGGGGTGTTAAAGTTCCCTACTATGATTGTGTTACTGTCGATTTCCCGTTTTATGGCTGTTAGTATTTGCTTTATGTATTGAGGTGCTCCTCTGTTGGGTGCATAAATATTTACAATTGTTATATCTTCCTCTTGGATTGATCCCTTGATCATTATGTAGTGTCCTTCTTTGTCTCTTGTAAGAGTGTTTATTTTAAAGTCTATTTTGTCTGATATGAGAATTGCTCCTCCAGCTTTCTTTTAATTTCCATTTTCATGGAGTATCTTTTTCCATCCCCACACTTTCAGTCTGTATGTGTCCCTAGGTCTGAAGTGGGCCTCTTGTAGGGAGTATACATATGGGTCTTGTTTTTGTATCCATTCAGCCAGTCTATGTCTTTTGGTTGGAGCATTTAATCCATTTACATTTAAGGTAATTATCAATATGTATGTTCCTATTCCCATTTTCTTAATTGTTTTGGGTTTGTTATTGTAGGTCTTTTCCTTCTCTTGTGTTTCCTGCCTAGAGAAGTTCCCTTAGCATTTGTTGTAAAGCTGGTTTGGTGGTGCTGAATTCTCTTAGCTTTTGCTTGTCTGTAAAGGTTTTAAGTTCTCTGTCAAATCTGAATGAGATCCTTGCTGAACAGAGTAATCTTGGTTGTAGTTTTTTCCCTTTCATCACTTTAAATATGTCCTGCCACTCCCTTCTGGCTTGCAGAGTTTCTGCTGAAAGATCAGCTGTTAACCTTATGGGGATTCCCTTGTGTGTTATTTGTTGTTTTTCCCTTGCTGCTTTTAATATTTTTTTCCTTGTATTTAATTTTTGATATTTTGATTAATATGTGTCTTGGTGTGTTTCTCCTTGGATTTATCCTGTATGGGACTCTCTGTGCTTCCTGGACTTGATTGACTGTTTCCTTTCCCATGTTAGGGAAGTTTTCAACTATAATCTCTTCAGATATTTTCTCAGTCCCTTTCTTTTTCTCTTCTTCTTCTGGGACACCTATAATTCGAATGTTGGTTCATTTATATTGTCCCAGAGGTCTCTGAGATTGTCCTCAATTCTTTTCATTCTTTTTTCTTTATTCTGCTCTGTGGTAATTATTTCCACTATCTTATCTTCCAGGTCACTTTTCTGTTCTTCTGCCTCAGTTATTCTGCTATTGATTCCTTCTAGAGAATTTTTAATTTCATTAATATTGATTTCATTTCATTTCATTAATTTCATTTATTTAGTTCTTCTAGGTCCTTGTTAAATGTTTCTTGTATTTTCTCCATTCTATTTCCAAGATTTTGGATTATCTTTACTCTCAGTACTCTGAATTCTTTTTCAGGTAGACTGCCTATTTCCTCTTCATTTGTTTGGTCTGTTGGGTTTTTACCTTGCTCCTTCATCTGCTGTGTGTTTCTCTCTCTTCTCATTTTGCTTAACTTACTGTGTTTGGGGTCTCCTTTTCGCAGCCTCTGGGTTCGTAGTTCCCATTGTTTTTGGTGTCCGCTCCCAGTGGCTAAGGTTGGTTCAGTAGGTTTGTAGGCTTCCTGGTGGAGGGAAGTGGTGCCTGTGTTCTGGTGGATTAAGCTGGATCTTTTCTTTCTGCTGGGCAGGAGCACGTCTGGTGGTGTGTTTTGGGGTGTCTGTGAGCTTATTATGTTTTTAGGCAGCCTCTCCGCTAATGGATGGGGTTGTGTTCCTGTCTTGCTAGTTGTTTGGCATAGGTTGTCCAGCACTGTGGGTTGCTGGTTGTTGAGTGGAGCTGGGTCTTAGCGTTGAGATTGAGATCTCTGGGAGAGCTTTCACCGTTTGATATTACATGGAGCAGGGAGTTCTCTGCTGGATCAATGTCCTGATCTTGGCTCTCCCACATAAGAGGCACAGACCTGACACCTGGCTGGAGCACAAAGACCCTTTTGGGAAGTCTAAGATCTTCTGCCAGTGTTCAGTAGGTGTTCTGTAGGGTTGTTCCACATGTAGATATATTTCTGATGTATTTGTGGGGAGGAAGGTGATCTCCATGTCTTACTCCTCCAGCATCTTGAAGGTCTGCCCATGTATTTTAAAATTCCATTTCCTTTTACTCTTTTTTTTAAGGTAAATTATTTGTTTGTTTATTTTAGGTTCCATTGATTCTTCGTTGCTGCATGTGGGCTTTCTCTGTTTGCAGCGAGTGGGGGCTACTTTTCGTTGCGGTGCTCAGGTTTCTCATTGTGTTGGCTTCTCTTGTTGTGGAGCATGGGTTCTAGGTATGTGGGCTCAGTAGTTGTGGTTCACGGGCTCTAGAGCACAGGCTCAGTTGTTTTGGTGCATGGGCTTAGTTGCTTCATGGCACGTGGGATCTTCCTGAACCAGGGCTCGAACCCAGGTCCCCTGCATTGGGAGGCAGATTCTTAACCCCTGTGCCACCGAGGAAGTCCCTTTTCTTTTACGCTTTACTCACTGTTGGGACATGTGGAAAACAGATGCTTTGAGCAGGGGAGACATTCAAAGGTTTCCCTCTTCTGGGGCAAAATATAAACAATATGCTGGTCATCAGTTTCCAGATTTTTCCAATTATTGCTTTCATTGCAGCTGCTGGCTCTCACTATGGGGATTGTTTCTGTCTCCTATCTGGGGCTCCTCTTTAGCAGAGCGAGTGAGTGGATGAGTAGAGCTCTCTCTCCCTTTAAGGATTTTCTGATCCAAATATTGCTTTTCCTGGAGCTGAGTTCCCAAGTCCCATGGCCCAGCCCCTTGGCTTCTTGCCAGAATGTCCCCACAAATGGTGGAAGGGGTTTGCCTCTCTGAACTGCAGTGCTGACTTCTGTGATTTAGCTCATTGTTCCTGAGTTTGCTTACCAGTCTCTCTCCCTGAGTTCCCTACCTCCTGGTTCCTAACTCTTAGCTCAGCCAAATAGCAGTGGGCACACATTGGCTGAAGAGAAGGGAACAGAGCGCATGTCCTTGTTCATGTAGTCCTCCTTCCTCTTAAGGTGGATGATATTTTCCCGAGGCTCTGGTGCTTGGCCTTTGGTTCACTTTAGAAGCACTGGTGGAGCCTGACGCCCAGGCTACCTTTAAGCCCAATTACATCAGAATCTCTAGAGTGGGACCCCAAGCATCAATATATTTTTTAAAGCTTCTCAAGTAATTCTTAACTGCAGCCAAAGTTGAAAACCACTGTTTTAAATGTATTTGAGTGATTGTGACACTTCCTTGGTGTATCCTAGTGGGACGGTATTGCCTGGTTGTTTTTATTTCCTTAACTTAAATTAAATATGGGAAAGACTGGGTCTGAAGCTACCACCTTAGATGTCTCTGAACCTTGAACATTGAGAGTCTGTTCTTGAAACTTCTGCGTTAGAAGAGCTTGAGGCTTTTAAGATGAGAAAGCCAAAATGAGAAAGCCAACAGTTCTTCATCACTCGATTAACAACTTAAAGCTAAAGTCATTAAGTGATGGGGTGTAATGTGGTATTGCTTAGAAATTGCTTCAGAAAGTACCGTTTATTAATTAATTTGCATATACATAATTATGTTGTTATTATAATTTGTTGTTATGGGCATATTTTCATCACATTTTTACCCTGGGAATACTGAAACAAATTGTGATACTGACACTGAAGGTAAAATATTTTCTTTATTTATGTACTTACCTATACATTCATTTATAGTCCTCCCATCCAAAGAAAAACAAAGCAAAAATATTCAAAAATATTTTAAGCTTAGAAGTTTGTTTACATTAGGTGACTTCAGATAGACTTAGATGCAGCCATGTTGTTAATTATCATGTTTTTCTATTGTGATTGTATTAATTTTTATGCCATTCAAACAGCCAAGTGCTGTATTATCATCCATAGGAGGCTTATAATAGATCTGGTTTATTAAGACAATCATCATGAATATTGAGCTCTCAATTCCAGAAGATTTATTTGTACAGTTTATTGGCCAAAGTGTCTGATAGGCACAGACCGGTTACCTTAACTGATTAGTATTACTGCTACAGCATGTGTGGGCATCAGCAAGGAAACAAGAAGAAATAGCTCCAAGTCACATCAAATAGTCCGTGAGTTAACTTGAGAACTCCATTATCAGTTTTCACTTCTCAGTACTAGAGGAAATCTCAGAATCTAAGAATTTTGAAAATTTCCTCAGTACTAGAGGAAATCTCAGAATCTAAGAAATTTGGAAATTTTGGAAATGGAGCCTAAGACTTTTCTAATGCCAAGGGGCTAAAGAATCTCGTCCCTTGTGCCAGGGTTCAACTACTGGCAGTGGTTGTGTGAGCTGTTGTGTTGATGAAGAGAGTGAGACAACATTCGGGCTTAGCAGGAGGAACTCGCCTGTCGACAGCAGGGTCTGCAGTGGGTGGGTGGGAGGAGGGCAATGGCAGAAGGTGGGTCAGTGTTTGCTGTCCTGATCTAGTCCAACTCTTTCCCTGTGTAACTGGTTTTCAACATGTTTGCATCCTGTGATCATTTAGGGGGCATAAAAAAAAATCCCAACATCCAGGCCACATGCAGATCAATTAAATCAGAATATCTGGGTGTAGGGCTGTGGTGATACCCAATGCACCCAATGTTGAGAATCATTTCTTATGGAAAAGGAAACAAGGACCTTGAGAGATAATGTGAATCACCCAGTGCCCTATAGTTGTAGGGAGAGGATGTTTACCGGGTCTCATACCGGGTGTCATACCGTGTTGGCTCACCATGATTCTTTATGGGAACACATGAATAATGGCACATTGATGACCTTGTCTGTTGACTTTTAGAACAACGTTTCCCAAACTGTGACTCTTTGCACGAAATGAATGATAAGTCATGATACTTTAAAATTACTATTTTGAAAATATGCATAACTTGCTTTGATGAGTAAGATACAAAGTTATTTAGAAGCATTGCTGAATTCAGAGTAGTGTTTGGCCTTTTGTGTTTTCTGAATGGGTGATACTCTCAGTTACTGCCATGTTGAAGTCGGGCGCCTCTGATTTACACCTAAGAGATACATGAAGCAGGGCGGCTGCGATGAGCCCAGACTTTCATCAGGACTAATGAAAAGGCTCAATATTGCCTGCAGACAAGCTTTGGCATTAGCGTTGCTGGCCTGTCTGCTGTTGTTTACATACACAGAAATGAGAAGATTCTTTTAGGACACATGAAGCTCAGTATAATCTGACTCCTTGTATACCAGAAAGTGATATCCTGATTCAGTGAGGATGCCAGAGGTAACTCAGCTTGGAGGTATTTTGAGACTCTTCCGAGTCAGCAGTAAGCCACCAACTAGCAGAATGTGGTGGAATTCGTGATTATGTGGTTTGCCATTGTGTTTCTTGTGTTTGTATAAATGTTCATTTAGACAGTTGCATTTCATTGTAGTCGGAAAACCTTGCGTGAGTCACTTTTCTTCCCTATGATCCAATTTCCTAATCTCTAGAAGGGAGGGATTAATGTCCCTTCCAATTCTAAGAAACTGTCTCCGAGGGACCCATTGTTGGATGGTTAGTATTTCATAGATGAGGACCCAGAGGCCCAGCGGTGTGTGAAGAAACTTTCCTAAGACCACAATTAGTTTTTCGAAAATACTGTACCAGAATTAGGTCTCTTGACTTAGAGATCTATGTTCTTTCTATTAATAAGGCTAAATAAAGACCCTTGGGTGGTACTGAAATTTTTAGGGTGAAAGTCTGTGCTCCCCTTAAGGCTCTCCACACCCTTCCTTAGATCTCCGTTCCAGGACTTCTTGTGGATGCTCTGAAGACTGCTAGCAGCCCAGAAGTGCATTCTTTCCATCGCCAGGGTGGATGTGAATTGGGCAAAGGGCCATCTGGAAGATGGAATGGTCTCTTCTCTCAGAGTCAGCCCTGGAGCAGGAGCTGAGGAATGGGATACTTAATTCTGAAGAACATATACTTACTGAACTCCTACTTATTGTGTGCCAGGAACTTTGAAGACACAAACTGAGTTGGAAGGCGTTTCTACCTTTTTCTTGTTTGTGAAGGGGACAGACACACGCACAAAAAATGACTATAAGGCAGACTCATAATTTAGGTGATTGTAGCAGATGTGACTGGTTGGCCAGTTTAGTGCCCCTCTAGATGCCTTGCCACCCTCATAGAGGCTCAGGAAGCTAAATATTTGCTTTTCAAGTATTTTGTGAAGGGAGGTAGTCATATGAATAGTCTTGTCAATGAGATGTAAGAGGGAGACAGTTTGAGAGTGGTTCTGGGAAAGTTTTATCTTTCTTTCTTGATAAAAAGAGAAGGTGATCACTAATGCTACTTCTTCCCATTCTTTTTAAAAAAAATTAATTAGTTTATTTTGTGGCTGCATTGGGTCTTTGTTGCTGCGCGCAGGCTTTCTCTAGTTGTGGTGAGCGGGGTCGTTGTGGCGTGTGGGCTTCTTATTATGGTGGCTTCTCTTGTTGCGGAGCGTGGGCTCTAGGCACACGGGCTCAGTAGTTGTCGCTCTCAGGCTCTAGAGCTCAGTCTCAGTAGTTGTGGCACGCGAGCTCAGTAGTTGTGGCTCACGGGCTCTGGAGTGCAGGCTCAGTAGTTGTGGCGCAAGGGCTTCGTTGCTCTGTGGCATGTGGGATCTTCCTGGACCAGGGCTCGAACCCGAGTCCCCTGCATTGGCAGGTGGACTCTTAACCACTGAGCCACCAGGGAAGTCCCTTCCCATTCTTTTTGACTTAAATATGGCTGTGGTATCTAGTGATTCAACCACCATTTTGCAACGAGGAAGCAAAAAGCATGTGGGGAAGGCCAAGACATTTGCAGAGATGGCCTAACATAATCCATCCACTGAACCAACACCAATGGTGTTGGCTGCCTCCAGATGTTTTGTAATTTGACCAAATGAAATATTGATTTGTTTGAACCACTGTAAGCTGGAATTCCTATTACCTTCAGCTGCATGCATTTCCAACACACATATAAGTATATGCAAGTATTCTGGGAGTAATTTTCTGTTTTCAGAAGGGGGCAGTGTAAGATGGTATTTAAGGGCATGGACTTGGGAGTCAAAGAAAGCTCTGCTGCTTAGGAGCTGTGTGACCTTGGGTAAGTCACATAACCTCTCTGAGCTGCCTTTTCTGCATTTGTAAGATGGGGATAATATGAATCTCACAGAGTTAATGCAAGGACTATTTGAGTCTGGATAGTACCTGCTATAGTGCCTGGCATGTGAAAAATGCCCAACTGGTAGCTCTTATTATTAGCATCCTTCTTGAACCCTTCTACTGAAACTTTTGTAGAGGACCTAGACATTTTTTTGACAAAGCTTAGTGCCTGCTATATAATAGTTGCTCAAGGAATTTTTGTTGGGTAAGTGACCTAGCGTCTAACGAACAAATCTCTAAACAGAAAGCAAGCCCAAATCTCTAAACAGAAAGTCAAGCTTAGTGTCTAACGAACAAATCTCTAAACGGAAAGCAGGTCATGAATGGTCTTTGTTGTGGATGATGTTGAGTGCCACCCAGACCCCCCTTCCTCTTCCAAGACTGAGGCTCTTATTCCCCCAGCTGCTTGGGAGTGTTGACAGCTGATACCTCTCAGCTGAGTCCATCTCTGAGCGTTGTCCTCCGTTGAAGAGTGACACCTTGCCCAAGGTCATCCCCCCTTCCCAAGTGCAGCCTATATCCAGCCTGCATCCAATGACACAGGCTTCCAAGGCCAGGCAGGCCCCCGCCTTCGTCTGAGATATCTCTGAAGGGCCATTCCAGTTCCATCCCTCTCTGTAGGTTCCAGTGAGGCCTTTGTTACGACTGTACTGCAGTTCAACTCCTCTCTCTGCCTGGCCCTGCTTCTTTCACTTTCCAGGGGTGTTGATCCTGAGAGCACTCCACAGTCATCTTCCCACAGGAGAATCCCCATCTCCGAGGCCATTTCCAAGGGAAAGACTGCAACAGTCTGTCTGGTCCCCCTTGTGCACAAAGAAGCATGGTGAGTAGTAGCAGCATCCCTGAGGATGAAGGACAACCTGTACCCTAGTAGTTCTCTTTGTGGGGTCCATAGTTGTAAGTGGGTGTGTACGTGTGTTGTGACTTCTCCCCAAGATGTATTTGTTCATTCATTCATTCATTCCATTCCACAAATATTTCTCAAATGCCGACTATGTGTCAGGCACGGTGCCAGACTGTGCCCTCATGAAGCTTATGGACTAGTGTATGAAGATAGATGTTAACCGAGCAATCACACACACCCTGTAAGACTACAGCGATGACAAGTCTTAGGTAGAAGAGGCGCCCGAGAGACTGGGCTTGGGGTGAGGGTGAGGGAGGCAGGAAGGCCTTGCCGGAGGACGTGATGCTCCAGCTGAGAGCTGAGGGATCAGAAGGAGAGCAGGAGTTATCTGGGCCACGGGGGGAGGGGAGAACATTTCCGCAGAGGAACAGTACATTCAAAGGGCCTGTGGTGAGAGGGAGGCAGCGTGAAGGAGTGGGGGAGGAAGGCAGCGTGAAGGGGGATGCGTTTCCCTCTCCTGATGTTTTCTCCCACGTGGAGGGAGCTGTATTAGTTGTAGCCCTCCTGGCCTCTTTCGAGCCCTCACTCGCCCCCCCCTTCCCTGGGGTGGAGTAGGAATGACCTCTGTTGGTGGCAGGTGCAGCCCAGAGTCTTTCTTACCTCGGAGGGAGGGAGCTGCCTGCAGGGAGTGTGAGATTCCTCTGACCCGCCAGGGAGAGGCTCTGCCCCTGGGGTGGCCTGTCCCCAGCAGCACTGCTTCCCTGGGGCGGGGAAGGCTGCCTGATTCTGGGGCTCAGAGCATGGAAGCACAGCAGTGCAGAGATTCTAACTACATCCTCCAAGGTGTCATTATCATGAATAAAGATGCTGTTGTGGTCTTCATCTCCTTGCTCCTATGTTCTCTCTCCCCACTGTCCAGAACTTGGGTGGGAAAAAGGGATGTTATTTATGGGGCCCACAAAGACCCCAAGAGGTATAGGCTGTGACCATAGAGATGATCAGGGTTCAAACCATTCAGAGCCTCGCAGTCTTTGTTAAGAGGTTTGCATTTCATCCGATGAGCAATGGAAGTCTTTGAAGGAGAGGGACCTGATCAGACTTGCATTTTGAGAAGTTCCTTCTGGCTGCTCCATAGTGAAGAGAATGGGGGATTCTTAATCCTGGGTGGACCTCTTTCTCTGTCCTCTGACTTCAAATAAATTGTCCTACGTCTTGGCTTCGGGAGATCTCAAAGCAGGCAGAACTGCAGTGCGTGGGCCTGGGCCTCGAGGGGGGAGAGGGTCAGAAGCAGCTCTTTCTCCCTTGGCTTCAGCTGCGGCTCCCAGCGCCCACCCTCCCAGGCTCCTTTAGTAGACTAAAATATACTCAGAAACAGGGCTTACTTTGAACAGCGATGGCCTGATGTTTTCAGTTGTTGATGCTGAAAAAAAGAAAATTAAAAATGCAGTTTCAGGTTAAAAACATGCAGTTTGGGTGATGGAAGACTGGCAATGATTCTTTTCATTTCTAGATGGTATCTGTCTCTGGATTTGTTGGTGAGAGACGAGAAGTATCTGTGGAAGATGGGGCAGGCAGGGGGAGGAAGGCTGCAGCTTGGCTGTATGCTCGTCAGGCAATGTGGTCAGCTGTGATCAGGGCTGGAAGGAAACAAACAGGGGACTGAGAAAGTTGAACAGGGAGGACCTCCTCTAGGTAAGGGGCCAGGAAAGCTTCCAAAGGAGTGATTTGTAAGCAGGAACCTGAAGGAAAAGAAGATGCGAGCCAGGGAGGAGGAGGTAAGGGATTAGGTGAGGTCGAGCCAGAGGAAGGAGCCGGGCTGGTGCAGGATGAGCTGGAGACACAGCGGGGCCAATTATACAAACTGCAAAGTAACAGGGGAATGTGCTGAAGGAAGAGCTCACTTAGCCGGAGGAAGAGGGGCTGACCTAGGACGGCTTTGAAGGGGAGATGACATTTGACCTGGATCCTTAAGCCCATGTAGGAATTCTTCAGGCAGCGAAGGAAAAGAAGCACATTTCAGGGGCAAAATAGCGTTGCTTAAAGGCAGAGAGGTGTGAAAAGACCTGATCTGGGACGCCCACAACCTTCAGAAAAAAAAAAAAAAAAAAAAAAAAAAAGATAATTAATGCCATGGTCTCTGGCTCCGGTTATATTTTTCCTCACTTCATGTTTTCTTTCCCATGTTGTTTGTCTACCACAGACAGGCGTCTGAATGTTTTCACTGAAAATAACGCTCAGATAATTTTACTTACTGCTCATGCTATAAAAAGCTCTTAGTGTTGGGTCAGTTTAGGCAGAAGGCAACCAGAACTGTCCCCGAAATATTTATTTCCACAGCCTGTTTATTCTAGGTGGATTGAAAGAGATGCATTTCACTGATGCAGCCATGAGCTCAAGTTTGAAATTTGGTCCACAGAGCAGAATGCTCGGAGGCTCACACGGGCTTAACCAGGCCAGGAAGTTGGGACCCTGTTGGCAAAGAGAAATTGAGAAGAAGGAAACCTCTTGAATAATTCAGATCAGAAGTGAAACACTTCGGCTTCAACTTGGCTTCTGGAGAGATCCTGACATCCTTTCCCTCAACACTCTCCAACTCCGCGTCCAGGGGCCAGTCCCTAAAGAGGCAGCATTGATAAATAATCATTCATTAGGACTCCTTTCCCCAGCATGGCCTGTCTACCTCGGAAGCCACGAGAAGCCCAGCACTCTAGCCCATTCCCTGCCACCCTCCCTCTTGCTGCCCTGCTCTGACTTGTGCTTGAACCCTCCCCCCATCCCTCCAAGCCCTCCCACTGCACCTCCTGGACTCGTGTTCTCTCAGCAGCAAAATCTCCTGGAGCCTCAAGTTATTCTCTGAACGTTTTCTTCATCTTCTTGCAGCTCTGACTGAAATCCCCTACACCTCCCTCAAGGGGTGTTTCTTCTTTGCTTTTTTTCCTCTCTTACCTTCTTTGCATCCCGGGCTTGGAGGTGGGCCAGATGACCTCCTTGTTTCTCACTGCTGCTTCCAGGGCTTTGTTCCTCCCACGCCCTACAGTCTTCCAGGGCACCGGAAACATGGGCCATGGGGCTCTCCCACATCCCACTCCTTCCTTTGTGTCACCCGCCTTCCTCTCCCTCATGCCTCCTCATTTTTTGATAATTTTAGCCTGGATTTCAGTCTTTCTTCCACTGCCTTTGTCATTGCTTTTAGTATTCTGAATATCCACATGGGTGATGCATCCAACCCTGGGCCTCTCAGTTGCAAAGATCTCATGTTCGACCACGTCAGCCCTTTATTCCCGTGGCCAGCCATCCCCCAGGCTCCGTAGTACTCTCTCCTTCACCACCTCAAAGTCTCCACTTCAAGTACTTTCTGGCCACCATCTCCTTCTATTCTAGCCCATGCCCTCCACTAAGCCAACCCCGGGAATTATTTGACCCTTCTCAGACTTCCCATCCATCTTATTTCTTTCCATTGCCAACTCTTCCCTCTTTATCCAGCTGAGATTTCACGGACTGTCTTGCATACATTTTTTTTCCTGCCACTCAACTCCTTTGTTCGTCTCTCCCTTCATTGTACTTGTTGGCAAAACTCCAACCCTGGTGAAATCCACCCCTCTCACTATCCACATCTGCGCCAAGCAGCTGAATGTGGCTTGCAAAGAGCACACAACCTTGTGCCTGGCCATGCTTTTCAATTCATGGACCTTAAGTAGACTCTCAGCCCAGGCTGGTAGAGCAACATTATTTACCTTGTCAATTCATTCTCCACCCTTTGAGGAACTATTTCACTTTTTTCTCTTTCCTAAGACCACCAATGCTCTCCCCCCACTATCCATAGACTTGCTTCTTACTTCACCAAGAAAATGAAAACAATGGAAAGAGAATGCTGGTAGGCTTCACCAGCCAGATCTATGATCCTGCCTGTACCTGGACCTTGTGCTGTCCCTCCTTCTGTAATTGGAGCGAGAAGTTACAGAGGCTCTACCCAAGGCTGGCTCTCCACCTGTGCATGGGATCCCATCCCCTGTCCCCTGCTCAAGGGCTCTGCCCTACCACTGTCTGGTCTCTTCTGCATCACCCATCTCTTCCTCTACCACATTATTCTGTTGAGCATTTAAACCTACTCCACTACCTCGTATTTCCATCCTGCCTCACGCTCAGCCTCCAGCCCCATTTTGTGCTCCTTTTTATAACAAATGATCCAAATCTTGAAAATATCATGGACAAAATACATGAAACGTTTAACAACAACTAAAAGAACTAAAGACCAAACAAACAATGATGAACAACACAATAAATGAAATGAAAAATTCTCTAGAAGGGATCAGTAGCAGAATAACTGAGGCAGAAGAACGGATAAGTGACCTGGAAGACACAATAGTGGAAATAACTACTGCAGAGCAGAATAAAGAGAAAAGAATGAAATGAATTGAGGACAGTCTCAGAGACCTCTGGGGCAACATTAAATGCTCCAACATTTGAATTTTAGGGGTCCCAGAAGAAGAAGAGAAAAAGAAAGGAACTGAGAAAATATTTGAAGGATTAAAGTTGAAAACTCCTCTAATATGGGAAAGGAAATAGTTAATCAAGTCCAGGAACTTCAGAGAGTCCCATATAGGATAAATCCAAGGAACAACACACCAAGACACATATTAATCAAACTATCAAAAATTAAATACAAGGAAAAAATATTAAAAGCAGCAAGGGAAAAACAACAAATAACACACAAGGGAATCCCCATAAGGTTAACAGCTGATCTTTCAGCAGAAACTCTGCAAGCCAGAAGGGAGTGGCAGGACATATTTAAAGTGATGAAAGGGAAAAACCTACAACCAAGATTACTCTGCCCAGCAAGGATCACATTCAGATTCAATGGAGAAATTAAAACCTTTACAGAAAAGCAAAAGTTATTGAATGAGAATTCAGCACAACCAAACCAGCTCTACAACAAATGCTAAAGGAACTTCTCCAGGCAGGAAACTCAAGAGAAGGAAAAGACCTACAATAAGAAAATGGGAATAGGAACATACATATCAATAATTACCTTAAATGTAAATGGAATAAATGCTCCAACCAAAAGACACAGACTGGATGAATGGATACAAAAACAAGACCTGTATATATGCTATCTACTGGAGACCCACTTCAGACCTAGGGACACAGACTGAAAGTGAGAGGATGGAAAAAGATATTCCATGCAAATGGAAATCAAAAGAGAGCTGGAGTAGCAATTCTTATATCAGACAAAATAGACTTTAAAATAAAGACTATCACAAGACACAAAGAAGGACACTACATAATGATCAAGGGATCAATCCAAGAAGAAGATATAACAATTGTAAATATTTATGCACCCAACAGAGGAGCACCTCAATACATAAGGCAAATACTAACAGCCATAAAATGGGAAATCGACAGTAACACAATCATAGTAGGGGACTTTAATACCCCATTTCACCAATGGACAGGTCACCCAAAATGAAAATAAATAAGGAAACACAAGCTTTAAATGATACATTAAACAAGATGAACTTAATCGATATTTATAGGACATTCCGTCCAAAAGCAACAGAATACACTTTCTTCTCAAGTGCTCATGGAACATTCTCCAGGATAGATTATATCTTGGGTCACACATCAAGCCTTGGTAAATTTAGGAAACTTGAAATCCTATGAAGTATCTTTTCTGTCCACAATGTTATGAGACTAGATATCAATTAGAGGAAAAAAATCTGTAAAAAATACAAACACCTGGAGGCTAAACAATACACTACTTAATAACCAAGAGTTCACTGAAGAAATCAAAGAGGAAATCAAAAAATACCTGGAAACAAATGACAATGAAACACAAGACCCAAAACCTATGGGATGCAGCAAAAGCAGTTCTAAGAGGGAAGTTTATAGCAATACAGTCCTACTTCAGGAAACAAGAAACATCTCAAATAAACAACCTAACTTTACACCTAAAGCAATCAGAGAAAGAAGAACAGAAAAAACCCAAAGTTAGCAGAAGGAAAGAAATCATAATGATCAGGTCAGAAATAAATGAAAAAGATATGAAGGAAACAATAGCAAAGATCAATAAAACTAAAAGCTCATTCTTTGAGAAGATAAACAAAATTGATAAACCATTAGCCAGACTCATCACGAAAAAAGGAGAAGACTCAAATCAATAGAATTAGAAATGAAAAAGGAGAAGTAACAACTGACACTGCAGAAATACGAAGGATCATGAGAGATTACTACAAGAAACTATATGCCAATAAAATGGACAACCTGCAAGAAATGGACAAATTCTTAGAAATGGACAGAAGAAGAAATGGAAAAATTCTTAGAAAAGCACAAATGGAAGAAATGGACAAATTCTTAGGGAAAAAAGGGACAAATTCTTAGAAAACACAACCTTCTGAGACTGAACCAGGAAGAAATAGAAAATATAAACAGACCAATCACAAACACTGAAGTTGAAACTGTGATTAAAAATCTTCCAACAAACAAAAGCCCAGGACCAGATGGCTTCTCAGGCAAACTCTATCAAACATTTAGACAAGAGCTAATACCTATCCTTCTCAAACTCCTCCAAAATATAGTGGAGGGAGGAACACTCCCAAACTCCTCCTACAAGGCCACTATCACCCTGATACCAAAAGCAGACAACGATGTCACAAAGAAAGAAGACTACAGGCCAATATCACTGATGAACATAGATTCAAAAATCCTCAACAAAATATTAGCAAACAGAATCCAACAGCACGTTAAAACGATCATACACCATGATCAAGTGGGGTTTATCCTAGGAATGCAAGGATTCTTCAATATATGCAAATCAATTAATGTGATACACCATATTCACAAATTGAAGAATAAAACCATATGATCATCTCAATAGATTCAGAAAAAGCTTTCGACAAATTCCACACCCATTTATGGTAAAAACCCTCCAGAAAGTAGGCATAGAGGGAACTTTCCTCAACATAATAAAGGCCATATATGACAAATCCACAGCCAACATCGTCTTCAACGGTGAAAAACTGAAATCATTTCCACTAACATCAGGAACATGACAAGGTTGCCCACTCTCACCACTATTATTCAACATTGTTTTGGAAGTTTTAAGGACAGCAATCAGAGAAGAAAAAGAAATAAAATGAATCCAAATCAGAAAAGAAGAAGTTAAGCTGTCACTGTTTGCAGATGACATGATACTATCCATAGAGAATCCTAAAGATGCTACCAGAAAACTACTAGAGCTAATCAATGAATTTGGTAAAGTAGCAGGATACAAAATTAATGCACAGAAATCTCTTGCATTCCTATACACTAATGATGAAAAATATGAAAGAGAAATTAAGGAAACACTCCCATTTACCATTGCAACAAAAAGAATAAAATACCTAGGGATAAACCTACCTAAGGAGTGAAAAGACCTGTATGCAGAAAACTATAAGACACTGATGAAAGAAATTACAGATGATACAAACAGATGGAGAGATATACCATGTTCTTGGACCGGAAGACTCAACATTGTGAAAATGACTATACTACCCAAAGCAATCTACAGATTCAATGCAATCCCTTTCAAACTACCAATGGCATTTTTCACAGAACTAGAACAAAAAAGTTCACAATTTGTATGGAAACACAAAAGACCCCAAATAGCCAAAGCAATTTTTTTTCACGCACACACACACACACACACACACACACACAGTATTTTATTTTTTACAAGAGATAAATAAACTGACACCAAGCATTGTAAATGGATGACCACAACAAAAGCAACAATGTTTGCAATTACCAAACACGAAACACACTCATACTATGTCATAATATTGACATTCAGTCCAGTAATCCTCCACTGTAACAGCTCCTTTACTTTGCAGTGAAAATTGATTTGTATATGTTTTGCCTCTGAGTCCTTGTGGGGTTTTTTTTTTTTACTCAAACAGAAAGTCACCAAAAATTATAATAATCCTCATCAGTTCACTCAGTCCCATGTAATTAATTTTTTTATCTTGATCTTTTGTTAGCACTTTTATGAATTCATCAGTTTTCCATTAGAGTTCTGAAAATGCTTGTTCATTCAGTTTGGCAGTATAGTCTGTTACCAGAAACTTGTACTTGTCAGAGTCTTTTCCATGAATTCCTTGAAGATGAAACCCTTTTATAGGAACATTTTTGCAAAAGCATCAGAGTATACCCAGAACTGTATGTAAATGCCAAAAGACTTAAAAATGACCATGGTTAAAGATTTGATGAAAGTTCATAATAATGCAATTGACAAGGAAATTTAGTTATTTCTGAGATATACATTTTAGAGTAATAACTAGAATTATGACATAACATTATACCAGTACATATAGAATTTTTAGAAATTTCATGTAATGTCTGAAACATTTATATTAACATATTTCCATACAAATAACCCAAAGGAAGTTTAGTATTAGTTGTTTGCTTGTTTGTTTATACTGCAGTTTCTTATTAGTTATCAATTTTATACACATCAGTGTATACATGTCAATCACAATCGCCCAATTCAGCACACCATCATCCCCACCCCACCATGGTTTTCCCCCCTTGGTGTCCATACGTTTGTTCTCTACATCTGTGTCTCAAGTTCTGCCTTGCAAACTGGTTCATCTGTACCATTTTTCTAGGTTCCACATACATGCGTTAATATATGATATTTATTTTTCTCTTTCTGACTTACTTCATTCTGTATGACAGTCTCTAGATCCATCCACGTCTCAACAAATGACTCAGTTGCGTTCCTTTTCATGGCTGAGTAATATTCCATTGTATATATGTACCACGTCTTCTTTATCCATTCATCTGTCGATGGGCATTTAGGTTGCTTCCATGACCTGGGTATTGTAAATAGTGCCACAATGAACATTGGGGTGCATGTGTCTTTTTGAATTATGGTTTTCTCTGGGTATATGCCCAGCAGTGGGATTGCTGGATCATACGGTAATTCTATTTTTAGTTTTTTGAGGAACCTCCATACTGTTCTCCATAGTGGCTGTATCAATTTACATTCCCACCAACAGTGCAAGAGGGTTCCCTTTTCTCCACACCCTCTCCAGCTTTGTTGTTTGTAGATTTTTCGATGGTTGCCGTTCTGACTGGCGTGAGATGATATCTCATTGTAGTTTTGATTTGCATTTCTCTAATGATTAATGATATTGAACATTCTTTCATGTGTTTGTTGGCAATCTGTATGCCTTCTTTGGAGAAATGTCTATTTAGATCTTATGCCCATTTTTGGATTGGGTTGTTTGTTTTTTTGATATTGAGCTGCATGAGCTGCTAGTAAATTTTGGAGATTAATCCATGTCAGTTGTTTTATTTGCAAATACTTTCTCCATTCTGAGGGTTGTCTTTTCATCTTGTTTATGGTTTCCTTTGCTGTGCAAAAGCTTTTAAGTTTCATTAGGTCCCATTTGTTTACTTTTTTTAAATTTCCATTTCTCTAGGAGGTGGGTGAAAAAGGATCTTGAAGTGATTTATGTCATAGAGTGTTGTGCCTATGTATTCCTCTAAGAGTTTGATAGTGTTGGGCCTTACATTTACGTTTTTAATCCATTTTGAGTTTATTTTTGTGTATGGTGTTAGGGAGTGTTCTAACTTCATTCTTTTACATGTAGCTGTCCAGTTTCCCCAGCACCACTTATTGAAGAGGCTGTCTTTTCTCCACTGTATATTCTTGCCTCTTTTATCAAAGATAAGGTGACCATATGTGCGTGGGTTTCTCTGGGCTTTCTATCCTGTTCCATTGATCTATATTTCTGTTTTAGTGTCAGTACCATACTGTCTTGATTACTGTAGCTTTGTAGTTTAGTCTGAAGTCAGGGAGCCTGATTCCTCCAGCTCTGTTTTTCTTTCTCAAGATTACTTTGGCTATTCGGGGTCTTTTGTGTTTCCAAACAAATTGTGAAATTTTTTGTTCTAGTTCTGTGAAAAATGCTACTGGTAGTTTGATAGGGATTGCATTGTCTAAAGGAGGGGAAGCGGAGGTGGAGGGAAGCAGTGGAGGGCCATGGGATGGCAAGGTGAGAGCCTCCGTGATGATAGAGGTGCCAAGAATGACAGAAACTGAGGACAGGAGCTGACGTGACCCAAGGGAACCAACTTGGGCAGGACATGCCTAGCACAGCCTCTACCACTCTGTGGGCTTTCAACAAATCTGCTTCCCTCCTTCCTTCTTTCCTTTCAGTGAGCCTCAGTTTCCTACCCTGTAAACTGAGAAAAGCAACTGATGTTTGTGCATTGCCCATAAACACAGAAATGGGCAATTGACTCCATTCTTTTCCTCAGTACCCACGCCCTTCAAGGTCCCTCCTTTGTGACCTTCCCTGGAGATGGAGCCCAAACGGTCTCTAATTCCAGTCACTGGGTCCTGTGAATTATGTGTACCAGGGAGTGAGGTGGGGTTCACACCCTCCCGCCCTGTGCCACCCAACCCCGGGGCTGGAGCTTTGCTTACATATCACCATGGCTCCCCGGGGCTAAGGCCCCACTTTCTGTTCTAGGGACATTAGAACATTTAGGGCAGTTGATAGGGGAGGAGCCACATGGGGCCATTCTGGTTGGGGCTCAGCAATCCTGGCAGCACAGGCTGCCAGATGAGCCAGGGGATGTGCAGGCTGCCTCGACGGAAGTGACTGGTGGACATGACCTCTGCACTGGAGCTGCTCCCTTGAAGGGCTGGAGTGATCTCCAGGCACTCGAAGGGCTCATGAGGGGCTCAGATGCCTCTCAACACAGACTTCCCTCCCTGAGAGTCATTCCTGTACCTCACGCCAGCTCTAGTCCTCTTGTCTCTGAGTATAGAGCCCCCCAAGGTCAAGGTCCCATCATGCTAGTCCCCTCCTCCAGTCCTGGTGACGCTCACCTTGTCTCCCAAGGAGGGGCGAGGGCCCCTCGGCTGCCTCTTCCTCCTCCATGTCTTTTTAGTCTTTATTACAGAATTAACTCTGTGTTCTCTTCCACTCAGGGCTTTCTCATGACTCCCAAGAGTCTGGAAGTAAAGGAGTCTGACTATTAGCTCTTCCCTTTCTTCTGTGTCCCTGCAGCTCAAGGACTTGAGCTACCCGGGGCCCGCTGAGGGGGAGTGGCCGTCCCTAATCTTTGTTATGGCGCATACTAGAAGTTCTGCTCCACTCAGGGCCTTCTCTTCCCTTCAAGGTCAGCAAGTGAGGGAAGAAAGAAAAAGCCCCAAGTTTCCTATTTCAGGATCTTACCTCAGTACACGTGCTACTGTTCAGGAGCTGACAGGCTCTCCGGTCACAGACCCTCTGTGGAAGAGACCTGCCTGGCCAGCCGCTATCTCTATCAGGATTCTTTTGGTTACAAGTGTCACAAGCTCCCTGGGGAATATTTTGTAAAAGGAGGTGAGGGTGTCTCCCTGTAGCTGGGGTCGAGGAGCAGCCGGCCTCAGCTGGCGCCTGGCACACAGACCTGGGAGGCTCTGGTGCATACCCTCGCCTCCTTCGCTTACACAGACTGATCTTCGTGCTTCTCTGGCCACTCGGCAGAACACGGCTGCCCTAAAACTCTCAGGCGTACATGATACAGGGTCAGCCACTTGCACATGGCCCACTGCTGTCCGTTCCTAAGCCCAGATCCCCAGGATGGGGCATCTGATGGCCGCGTTTGGACCGGGTACCCGCCTCCGTTCCCATCATCTGTGGCTGGGCCAGGGGCGGGGGCTGAGAGAGGGCTCAGGCGCTACCCAGTTGTTCTAGATGGGCTGTGTCTGAGAGTGAGAGGTGTGGGCAGGTCATCCTCAAAGATCAGAGAATCATCACATACAGGCAGGCTTCTGTGCCTTGTCTAGCTGCAAGTCTTCTGCTTGGGCCCCCGTGACCACACTCTACCACGCAGTGGTCCAGCCTGTGAGAGTCTCTCCAGTGAAGGCCAATCCTGTCCCTCCCGCTTCCCCCAGAGCTGACAGACTGCTGAGCTGAAGGCTTTCTCCCTGTCACGTCCCCCCTCTGGTGTTAGTTCCAACCCCTGAGGCCATCGAAAATCAATCCAGTCCCTTTTCCACTAACAAGCCCTTTCGGTATTTGAAGAATTTGAAGCGGCTTCTTCAGGGAACTCTGGCCAAACTCCTTTAGCTTTTCCTGGTGGGATGTAGTTCTGGCTCCTTTGCCATCCTGACCACTTACTTCCGATGAGCTCCTCGCCAGATCGTCTTTACTTTGAAGCATGGCCTCCTGGACTGGATGCAGTAATACTCTGTGTCTGGCCTGGCGTGGCGTGTGCCAGCATTGACACACTTCCCTCATTCTAAAAACTACAGTGCGCGCAGTGTACGATTGCACCGGATTATTTAATGAACTTCTGTAAGGATGGGAGGGTGCTAGAGCAGAATTTAACCAGGCTGCCTGGATCCTAATCCCGGCGTGGCCACTTGCTAGTGAGGGGATTATGGGAAATCACTTCAAGAGCATTCAGAGCTTCAGTTTCCTCTTCTGTGGGAATGCTAGTGGCCCTAACCTCCTAAATGTATATGTTTGTTTTAAATGGGGGCGAAATTAGTCCCCATGGTACTGGAATCTAGGACATGTTCAATAAAAGTTAGCTGTTAGCACCATCATTATTAGTATTGCTTCAAGCCCCAGTGTGGGCTTGGGTGTTTCTTACATGATGTGTGTATAGGCATCCGGATGTACCCATGTGGTGTTTAGGGGTCCAGTGTGGGGCTCTGTCCTTGTGAAACTTCATCATGTTAGATTCTGCCCATTATTCTAACCCCATCCCGCTACTTTTGGTCTCTGGCTCAGTGAGGCCATCTATTCCATGCCTGGCCCAAATTTGCACCTTGGCCAAAGTTGAAGGAATCTCAATACCAATAGGAGGGGAGCTTTCGTTTTCCCTTGGCCTCTCTGGAAGGTTAGTGGATGGAGAATATAAATGGAGAAACGGGAAGCTCAAGCAACCATCTCAAGTACAGAGTGGCCGTTACAAGCTCTAGGAGGGGAGTCAGCAGCCGGGGGCTCCAGCCTCTACTGGCTCGTGGTGCAGCGCAGCGTAAGTGAATGGAGTGCTCCAAGCTCCAGCTTCCTCATCTGTAACACGCACAGTCTATGGAATCTACCTCCTAGGCTTGTGGTGTGGACTCCATGAGCAAAACCATGTCTGGCTCACACACAGTAGGTGCTCAGTAAATATGAACTACTCTGTTTACATTGCTGCGGTGGTTGTTCTCTGTGGTCCTGGGAACCATCACGGAGCCCTGGTCCTAAGAACAGCAGGAGTCTGGAAGAGGCACTGGTGTCGGGGTACCGCCAAAGCAATCCTTGGGAGAAGAAAGAATGGGATGGAGTGAGAGCTGGAGGATCTGATGGCCAGGGCAGCCAGCTAACAGAAACAGCAGCAAAGAGGTCCAGCTCACACAAGCGACCCTTTGTTGAGCCCTCTGCTGGCATGTTCTCCTCCAACACTGAGGCTGTTGTAACAGAGGCCTCCTGCGCAGCACACGGATCCCCAGCTGCCAAGGTTAGGCGTACGCAGCCAACCTTCCCCAGCTGTGGTCTGGCCCTCTCCCAGCGCATCTGTGGGTTGGGTGCTCAACAGAGTGGGGAGCCCAGAGGGCCAGGGTGGGGGGGACTATGGAGGCTGGATCTTGTGTGGCAGCCACAGAAATGTGGAAAAGGTCCTTATTTTTTAAAAGCTTCCACCTTAAAGCTTGGAGTTGGTGTCCCCAGAGGTGGTGGTAATAAAATGATGGTGATAAATTGTAAAGATAGGGGCCATTCGGGCTTCCGGAAAGTATTTTGGCTTGATGGAAATGAATAGCTTCTGTGCATATTGAAAATTAATCAAGTGATTCATATCTTTGCATAATTACAGTCCTTTATAGGGATCAACGAAGCCTCTGCTGGGAAGCTCTCAGCATATGTGTTCCAGAGATCTTGGAGATAGCTAATGAGGCTTATTTTGTCCAGACTTAACAACAGTGAAACTGAAGAAAAATCAGGGAGCATCAGACCGAGTTGTTCGTATCTCTCTGGTCCCAGATTACCCCAGTGTGGCCAGGTGTTGCCAGAGATGACAGACTTCCCCTCAGAGAACTTTCCTCTGCCCTCCCACTTGCTCTCATGTGGCTCAGGAGAAAGGGGTGCTGCACCCCCAAATCCAGCCATGCCCCAGGCCCATTCCTCTGCTGCAAGACTTGCACAGGTGCTCTCTTCAGAAAGCAGAAGCCCGCCAGAACAACCGAGGCCCCAGGGGTGGACCCTGTCCCAGGGCCATAGTACCAGAGGCCCTCTGTTTAGAAAGGAAAAAATTAAAAGTAGGTCACACTTGGCTTCTGCTCTTGGGCTCTGGGGCTACTTTGCAACTTCCCTAAGATTTCACTTTACTCTATGGTGACATCTTTTCAGCCTGTTCCAGAAACCAGGTTTCCTGATGGCTGTTGGGTTCCTGGCAATGCCTCTTGCCCCTGGGTGGCCAGACTGCATCTGGAGAGGACTCTCTCCTCCCCTGCTTCAAAGTGGCTTGCTTGAGCCTGAAACGGTTCTCTTTTCCCCACATCTCACATGATGCCCTAAGTAAGGTCTGCCCTCGCCATGACTTTCCTTTACCTTTAACTGTGACAACGCTGCAGACCCCTCGAGTCTTTTTTTTTTTTTAACATCTTTATTGGAGTATAATTGCTTTACAATGGTGTGTTAGTTTCTGCTTTATAACAAAGTGAATCAGTTATACATATACATATGTCCCCATATCTCTTCCCTCTCGCGTCTCCCTCCCTCCCACCCTCCCTATCCGACCCCTCTAGGTGGTCACAAAGCACCGAGCTGATCTCCCTGTGCTATGCAGCTGCTTCCCACTAGCTATCTACCTTATGTTTGGTAGTGTACGTATGTCCATGCTACTCTCTCACTTTGTCCCAGCTTACCCTTCCCCCTCCCTGTATCCTCAAGTCAATTCTCTAGTAGGTCTGTGTCTTTATTCCTGTTTTGCCCCTAGGTTCTTCATGACCATACTTTTTTTTTTTTACATTCCATATATATGTGTTAGCATACGGTATTTGTTTTTCTCTTTCTGACTTACTTCACTCTGTATGACAGACTCTACATCCATCCACCTCACTACAAATAACTCAGTTTCATTTCTTTTTATGGCTGAGTAATATTCCATTGTATATATGAGCCACATCTTCTTTATCCATTCATCTGTTGATGGACAGTTAGGTTGCTTCCATGTCCTGGCTATTGTAAATAGAGCTGCAATGAACATTGTGGTACATGTTTCTTTGAATTATGGTTTTCTCAGGGTATATGCCCAGCAGTGAGATTGCTGGGTCATATGGTAGTTCTATTTGTAGTTTTTTTAAGGAACCTCCATACTGTTCTCCATAGTGGCTGTATCAATTTACATTCCCACCAACAGTGCAAGAGTGTTCCCTTTTCTCCACACCCTCTCCAGCATTTATTGTTTGTAGATTTTTTGATGATGGCCATTCTGACTGGCGTGAGATGATATCTCATTGTAGTTTTGATTTGCATTTCTCTAATGATTAATGATGTTGAGCATTCTTTCATGTGTTTGTTGGCAATCTGTATATCTTCTTTGGAGAAATGACCCCTCGAGCCTTACGTGGATCATCATTACAGAATTCCTCACTGGATGCCCTCTCCTTTCTCCAGTCCATCCTTCACACCAAAGTTGTTTTTCTAGAGCACAGATCTGATCATGTCAAAAATCCGCCATGGCTTCCCACTGTCTACAGAATAATATTAAATTCCTGAACCCAACCCCTATGTTACGTTTGTTCTGATTAAATTTATTGAAATATAATTTTCTGTCTGTTAAATAAAAAAAGAAGAAGAACGTCAGACAAATTCCAGTAGAGTAACATCTGACACAGTATCTGACCAGATCCCACAACACTGTCAAGGTTATCAAAAACCAGGAAATCAGGAAACTTGCACTGCTGAGAGGGGACCAAGAGGATGACTAAATGTGATGTAATATCCTGGATGGGATCCTGGAACAGGAAACGGACATCAGATCAAAAGTAATAAAATCTGAAAAAAGGCAATCTGAAAAAGTTTTAGTGCAGCTAAAACAAAAGGATCTAAACTCATTTTCTCTGAAAAGGGAGCAACTGAGAAAAGCTGAGCATATGATTGTCTCTCACAATGATTGAAGTCTTTAGATAAGGGCTGGGATTCCAACCATGACTGACGCTGGTGCTAATGAGGATGATACCAACAATAACAATGATAACAATGATAACTAACAAGGAAAATGTAGACCTGCTAAGGCAGGTGTTTATTGGCCTGGACTTTGCCCTCCTTCCTGGCATACCTCTTAAGAGGTGTGTCACGGCAGACTGCCCATCAGAAAATCTTACTGCGAGCTTACCCAGTGTGGGACATGGTTCCTGACCCCTGGAGGTCACAGCTGGGGGGAAGACTGGTGAGGAAACAGGCCTCGGCACAGGGTGTGTTGAGTGTCGGGAATGCGTGCACAGACCTACCTGGAGCCTCCCGGACCCGGGAACACTAAGCTGAGCCCCGAGCATGCGCACAGGCCTCCTTGGTGAGGGTGTGGCACTGGGAACCCGAGCAGAGGCTTCTCCGCAGACTCGGTCACACCACCTGGACCAGAGCACAGCCCCTCAAAGCAGCTGGGTAACAACATTGTTTAAAAAATCAGAGCAATGATTACAGTTTGGCCCAGATTTCCAGTGCTGAGAGAGCAGTGAGACATTTGCATGAACGCCTTGGAGGGTCTGGAGCTCTCTGCTGCCATTCACGGCTTTCCTTTTAATCGCTGTTTACTTTTAAATATCTGTCTAATGTATAATACAAGCTTAGGCTCTTGAGGCCATCGCCTCCCCTTTCAGCTCTGTTTCTGAAATCCCATTTAGGGAGGACAAGTACCTTTTGGGTACAAGAGTCTTTGCCTCTTCAAAGAAGCAGTTAGCAGACTGTTCTCTCCTGCCTGTGTCTGTCTGTGGCTGGGGGCAATAAAGTGGGATTATTTTAATTCCAAAAAAAAAATTCCTGAACCCAGCATTCATCACCTCCTTTAATCTGACTACAGTCTTCTTTTGTCAGTTCCTCTCTCTCTTTTATTTTCTTCCAACTGTGTCATGCAGCTCAGAGTTCTACAAACCTGGAATGCGTTTTCCCACCTTATGTTTTTGTGTCTACTATTCTCTCTGCCCTTCTTTCTCCATCACAGTTTTTCTCATCTTTCTGATCATCTGAAATGCCTTCTCTTGTGTGAAGTCTGCTCAGACTCCCTGTGGAACTAACTGACCGTTCTTTTTGTTCCCATAGAATTTTGATTCTACCTCTATTTGAGCATTTGTTTTCTTTCTGCTTTGTGTTAAAGTTTGTTTGCCGCATGCCCTCCCCTCCCCTACACTGTAATGCCCTCTGAGGTTAGACCTTGTCCTACACATCGGAGTATCTACCAAAAATAGTGGTTTGGTTGCATACAGTCAGTGCTTATAATATCTGGGTTGTTGAACTGAACTGAATCGAAGACAATCTGCTTCTTTTTCAATACAACTAACTTTGGTTTTCTATGTTTTGAAATCATGCTATGGGCAAGGACTCTCCAAGTTAATACATAAATACATTCTCACTGTTGGAGTTTTGAAGTGGCCAATTATTCATGTCATTTCTTGTCCAGGTGTTGAGCATATTGAGAAAAAAGACACAGATGTCAAATTGGGATCAAAATATGAATTTTATCTCTGACAAAACAGGATTAGAAAATGCTACTTTGACCCAAGGGCTTTGACCCAAGGGCTTCTTCCCCATTTGAGTTGAGCTTGTCAATCGATGTAAGGATGGAGCAGTAGGGCACTGGCAGGCCCAGGGCCCTGTGTCTGGTGTGAGGCAGAGTCTGGCCTGGTGTTTGTTACCTGGAGGAGGGAAGAACACGAGTGTCCTGCAGTCAGCCTTGTCCAAACCCTAGAGCACGGAAGAGCCAGGTGGAGCCACACGTATTCCTGCCTCATTTCCCTGTCTCAATAGTCAGAGAAATCATTCCCCCTCCAAAATAATCATTACTTACTATTTAATGGCTTCTTCCAAGCCTTTTCCTTAAATATATTGTATAATATAGAAACACATGCAAACATAGTCTATATTTTGTATACATTGAATTATACTGTATTTTCTGCAATGTGATTTTTCCCCATGATGATATACAGTACAGAATTTTTTCTTTTCAGCACATATAGCTATACCACATTCTTTTTACATGCTGCACATAATACATATTATGGATGTATTATAAAAAATTTTTTCTGGGTATAACATTCTGGGTTGACAGTGATTTTCTCTCATTTTGTTGAAGGTTGACTTCTGGCTTTCATTGTAGCTGTCAGCATTTCAGCTTTCAGCCCAACCGATAGGAGGTAATCTATCTTTTTTCTCTTTTTTAACATAGAGACCCTCTTTGTGTTCATGGTTATATATGTATATGTATATATATATGAATTTATTTTTTCTGTTTCACAATCTTTGTGTGTCTTGAGTCTACAGATTGGTGTCTTGTAAGACTATTGGAAAATTCTTGGCCATTATCTTTTCAAATATTTCCTCTGCTGTCCCTTCTCTTCTCTCCTTCTCCCATTAGATATATGTTAAATCTATCCTCTGTGTCTCTTATTAACTTGCTGATCTTTTCTGTATATTTCTCTCTTCACTTCTTCATTCTGGATACTTTTTTAAATCTTTCTTCCAGTTTATTGTCTCTTCTGTTGAATCTATTCTGCTGTTAAATCTACCTATAGAGCTTTAAATACTAATTATGATTTTTTTCATGCCCAGTTATATCTGTTTGGTTTTATAAAAATCTTCTTGATCTTTTTTTAAAAAATATTTATTTATTTGGCTGCATCGGTTCTTAGTTGTGGGATGCGGGATCTTCGTTGCGGCACGTGGCATCTTTTGTGGAGGCGAGTGGGCTATTTGTTGCACCACCAGGGCTTTTCTCTAGTTGTGTCTCTCGGGCTCTAGAGCGCAGGCTCAGTAATTGTGGCACGTGGGCTTAGTTGCTCCGCGGCATGTGGGATCTTAGTTCCCTGACCAGGGATAGAACTCGTGTCCCCCTGCATTGGAAGGCAGATTCTTAACCTCTGGACCAACAGGGAAGTCCCTTCTTGGTCTTTTTCTTAATAGTTTCTTATTTATTGCACATATTTTTCAAGTTTCTGTTTTCTTTTTTTGGTCGGAGTAAGCAGATCTATTTTACATGTTTTTGACTCATAATTCACGTATCTAAATTCCTTTGGGGTCTGTTTTTGCTGTCTGTTGTTTCAGCTGCTTCTCAAACTTGGTGACAGGACTTCTTGTGAAAAGCTCAAATACTTTCATTGTGTATGTGTGTGTGTGTTTGCGCATGAAAATTCTTGAGGCAGGAATGAAGGTGAATTCTTCCAATGAGTATTTGCCTTTGTCAGGCATCTGAGAGCATTACAAGTTCAAGTTCAGAAGAACTTAAACTAAATACTCATTTTGAGAATTTTTTTAAACCACGTCAGACACTATGAATTTGGGCAATAAATTGGAGTGAGGAATGGCTTGTGGGTGTAACTTATAGGATTCTGTTTGTTTGTTTTTCTCCTCCTGAGAATACAGCTTTAGGGGATGAGAATTTTCTATTAGTCCTCCCACTTTTGGTGGGTCTTGGCCTTCCTCAGACTATAAAAATGAAATACCCTCAGGTGAAAGTGAACCTCTGTGCTCTGCTTATCTTTTGAGGTTCCCATCCTCAGTTATGATCTGATGTTAGTAATTCTTAATTATTTTTCAGCTCTCTTTGCCTTTAAGATGTTCCTAGTATTTCCCCCAGCCTTTAGTTGTTTTTAGTGAAAGAGTTGGTCTAAAAACCTAGCTACTTATATTACCCTTCCACAAATCATTCAGCCATCTCCTTTTTATTGAAAATTCATTTTTTTCCCACAAGATTTTCTCTTACAAATCATGCTGCAATGAGCATGTGTCTCTGTGCACATATGTGGGCATGTCTCTCAGGTAGATACCTATAATTGGAAATTCTGGGTTGAAGAGTAGGTGTAGTTTAATTTTGATACAAAAAGCATTACTAATTTACCATCTCATAAAAAGTGGATGAGAGTGCTCTTTTTCATAACTTCTCCTAGTATTGGATTTTCATACTTAAGAATTAGTGCAAATATAATGGATAAAAATACATCTCATAGTTGTTTTAATTCGGGATTTCTTGTTCATTAGTGAGTTTTATCATCTTTTAATCTCTTAATTGACCATTTGTATCTTTTCTTCTGTGAAATGTCTATTTCTATCCCTTGATCTATTTTTTAAAAAATAAACTGTTGTTGTCTTACTAACTCGTAGAATCTCTTTGCACAGTCTGGATATTAATCCTAATAAATAGTCTTCATATTTATTGCAAATATTTTTTCATATTTTTCATATTAGCTTTTAATCTTTTATGACATCTTTTACCACATAGCAATTTAAAAATTTTATGTGCTCAATATTTCAATTTTTTCCTTTATGGATTTTGAGTTTTCCACTATTTCTATCTAAAAATTTTTTTTTTTTTTGTGGTACACGGGCCTCTCACTGTTGTGGCCTCTCCTGTTGCGGAGCACAGGCTCCGGACGCGCAGGCTCAGCGGCCATGGCTCATGGGCCCAGCTGCTCCGCGGCTTGTGGGATCCTCCCGGACCAGGGCATGAACCCGTGTCCCCTGCATCGGCAGGCAGACTCTCAACCACTGCGCCACCAGGGAAGTCCTATCTAAAAATTTTATGGTTTTGTTTCTTATGTTTAATTCTTCAATATATCTAGATTTAGTTTTTGTAAATCATGTTGTACAGGGATATAAGTTTGTTTTTGAATGGGTAGTTACATACTATTTTTATTTCACTAAAGATTTGGAAAAACAGCAATCACCCTTTATTATATACTAAATTTCCATGTGTACATTAGACTGTGTCCGTACTCTCTATTTTCTTTGATCTATTTATCTATTCTTCCTCCAATATCCCACTTTAAATTATTTTATCTTTATAACGTGATTTGAAAGCTCGTAGAGCACATTCCTCTTCATTGTTCTTTTTCAAAATTTACTTGGGTATTCTAATGTGTTCTTTATTCCAGATGAAATTTTAGAATCAACTTGTTAAGTAGCTTAAAAGTCCTTTTGGAATTTTGATCGTAATTATATTGATTTATATTTTATTTGGAGGGAATTAAAGTCCTTATAATAATAAACATTTCAATTCAGGAACATGGATAGCTATTCAGTCTGACCTTTTAAAAAATATCCTTCAATGTACTTTCTCCAAAGTTTTCTCCATATTTTTTTCTGAGTATTGTCTATAACTTTCCCCCCAGATATTTTTATGCTGTGATAGTGAATGGGGTCCCCCTTCCTATGAAATTTTCTAATTGATTAATTTTGGAAAAAGATTGGTTTTGTTGATCATGTATTCAGCTCCTTTGATGAATCCATTACTAGTTTTCATTAATAAAGTTATCTTGGTATTTCTTAGAAGGTATCATTATCCAATACACATAATGACATTTGTTTCTGTGGGTGTGTATGTGTGTATGATAGATTTCCTCCAAAGCCTCACATTTGAATAATATAGAGAAATAAAAGAAGAGGGGGGAAAGGCTAAGACTCTAACATACTAATTTACCTGACCTAGAAGCTACTGCCTTGAGCTTATCTAGCATCCTCAAAAGAGCACTGCCCCACATTCTATGTCTTGACCTGGTTTTGGCTCTTTGTCCCATCTTCTCCCTCTTCCTTTGTAAGCTTTCCATAGATCAGGTGTTGAATGCAGCTCTTTTGGTACTTTCGAATCTTGCAAATAATACCTCTTGTTTCTTTTTCTTGTCGTATTGGATTGGCTAGATCTCCTGCAGAATGATGATAGTAGACTTCTTTGTCTTATACCTGATTTTAATTGGAATGCTTTTAATATAGGTTTGTTAGCAATTTCAGATAATTTTATTGTATTAAGTAAGCTTGCTTCTAGTCTTAGCTTGCTAAGGTTTTTTTCCCTCCTAAAACAGGATAAGGTTGGTTTTTTTTTTTTATTTTAAATCCAGTGTTCTTTTAGAATATGTTGGATTTTATTATTTTTCATCTGTAACTTGGTAATGTGTTGAATTAAATTAGTAGGTATATTATTACTGAGACATTCTTGCATAATTATGATAAACTCAACTTGACCATGCTGTATATTCTAAAAGGTTACTACTGTATTCCATTTGCTGTTTTTTTATTTGTGACTTTTATGCTTTTTTCCTAAGAAAGATTAGCCTATAGTTTCCTAGATTTATTTTATCTTTTCCTTCTTGGTTTCAGGGTTATGCCAGCCTCATATGCCTCCCATGCTCTGTATTATTTTACATAACACAGGGTTTGTGTGCTTGCTAGAATTTGCCATTAAAATCATCTGAGCTTACTATCATTTTCAGGATATATCTTTGACAATTAAAAAAATGTATTAACTGGTTATCGTTCCACTGTTTTCCTGTTTCTTCTGGAATCATAGATATTCATAGAAAAACATGCAGTTTGTGTAAACATTCAAATTTATTGGTATAAAGTTGTATAGAATACTTTTCATGTTTAAAATAGTCCTTTCTGTATCTATGGTTCTATTATCTTTTGAATTTCTAACATTGTTTTTTGTCTCCTCTCTTCTTTCTTTCTTTCTTTTTTTAAATTTATTTATTTTTGCTGTGTTGGGTCTTTGTTTCTGTGCGAGGGCTTTCTCTAGTTGTGGCAAGCGGGGGGCCACTCTTCATCGCAGTGCGCGGGCCTCTCACTATCACAGCTTCTCTTGTTGCGGAGCACAGCCTCCAGACGTGCAGGCTCAGTAGCTGTGGCTTACGGGCCCAGTTGCTCCGAGGCATGTGGGATCCTCCCAGACCAGGGCTCGAGCCCTGGTCCCCTGCATTAGCAGGCATATTCTCAACCACTGCGCCACCAGGGAAGCCCTCCTCTCTTCTTTCTTAACAAGACTTGCCAATGTTTATTTTATTGATCTTTCTAAAGAACCAACTTTGAGTTTTAGTGTTTGTCTGCTATTTTTTATTTTGTATTCTAATGCATTAATGTCTGCCTTTTGGTTATTAGTTACTGCTTTTTATTTGGGTTTATTCTTTTGTTTTTTTATTTAGCTTCTAGAATTGAATGCTAAATTTACTTTTAATTATTCTGTTTTCTAATAAATGCCTATGAGGTTATACATTTTTCCTTTTGCTACCACTGTGGCCAAATATCTTAGCCTTCAATATGTAGTACACTCATTCCTTTCTAAATAGTTTATAATTACTCTTCTAATTAAATAGTTATTTTGAATGCTTTTCAATTTCCAGGTTAAAAAAATTTTTTTTTGGTGGGAGATGGTATTAGTTTCTTATTGATGTTGTAATAAATTACCACAAATTTAGTGACTTAACACAAAATTTTTCTCCTCTAGTTCTGGAGGTCAGAGTATGGAATCAGTTTCACTAGGCTTATGTCAAGGTGTTGGCATGGCTGGTTCCTTCTGGAGGCCTGAGGGGAGAATCAGTTTGCTTGCCTTTTCCACCTTCTGGTTGCTGCCTGTGTCCTTGGTTGTGGCTCTTCCTTCTTCAAAACTCAACACTCCAATCTCCACCTTTGTCATCACATTGCCTTCTCTTCTGTAGTAGTATCTCCCTCTGCTTCCTTCTTACAAGAATACTTGTGATTACATCATTGGGCCCACCTGGATAATCCAGGATAATCCCCTCATCTCAAAATCATTAATTTAATCACTTCTGCAAAGTGCTCTTAGCCATACAAAGTAATATATTTACAGGTTCTGGAGATTAAGATGTGGATAATTTAGGAGGGTATTATCCACCCTACCTCAGAGATTCTTTTCTTTAATTGTGAATTTATAATATGTTTTATTAATGTCTTAGTGATTTTGTTAATTGTTTTATGGAAAAATTTAATATTTTTAAAGTTTTGAAGAATATTATAATTTAAACCCCTGGTAACAATATATAGGATATATATATATATATATATATATATATGACAATATATAACAAGAGAGTATTAAAATTGGTAAAATGTGTTGTATACAGAAGATAGGAGAAAAGCTGGCATTTTAGAGAAAAAGTGAATCAGGAAATGCTTATATAAAATCAGGTGAGAAAAGAGTTAATAAAATTAGAGTTAAATTGAAACATCAGCATGAGTTCATAACTTTAAAAAGGCTTCTAGTGTGTCACTAAGGTAGTCTAGGCAGCCTTTGGTATAACCTTGCCTACAGCTAATAATAAAACAAAACCCTGCAATAGACAGAAGATGCTAATTGTGGCCATTGTTTTTCAGCAATATGGGCCAAAGGCTCACTGCCCCTATCTTGCAGTATCTGCAAAAAGGGAGAAAAAATATTTGCTTGAAGCTTTTTATTTAGGATTCTTGATTGCTTGCTCTTTTGTTTGTATCAGAAGAAAGTTGTAAGGGATTTTGTCATGGCCAGAGTGCATAATGGATTTCCCCATGGGTGGTGGTTTTAAGTAAATTTCACCATAGCTCTATAATCTGCTTGCTGGAATTATAACCTGAAAATTCCCTGGAGGGCTTGGCATTAGGCTCCTGGCATTTCTTGCATACTCCACCCTTAAGCACTGTGCAAGCAACCCAGATCTGGGTCCTGGGACTGTTTGCAAAATTGGTATTTTCATTGTTTGAGCAGAGGGCTGAAATCAATGTGGGCAGTATCTAAATATCATTTAAGCATTACATACAACAGTGGATAAAGGGCTGTGAAATCAGCCTGTCTCTTGACGTTCTGAAATTTATCTCATGATTCAAAGAATCAAAGTATAATCTATCCCAGAGAGAGCGAAATTCTAAAATTTGGTTAACTGTAAAACACGTACCAACTTATTTAGATTTAACTGCAAGTTCTTCTGGTTTCTTTGTTTACCAGTTGTGGTAGGATGAATTTTGTTTTGCTTGGATCAGATCTGTCAGAGGCAACTTGACTTTTTGATTTGCAGGAGGCCAGTTGAGATACTTGCTCAGTGTACATCACAGACAGTTCATTTAGAGAGTTGGAACTCTTTACGTATATCTGAAAAAATCTTTATTTTGCCTTCTCATATGAAGTTAGTTTGGCTGAGAATATGATTCTACATTTAAAATAATTTTCCAGGGGACTTCCCAAGTGGCACAGTGGTTAAGAATCCACCTGTCAGTGCAGGGGCCACGGGTTCAGTACCTGATCTGGGAAGATCCCACGTGTCACAGAGCAACTAAGCCCATGTGCCACAACTACTGAGCCTGTGCTCTAGAACCCGCGAGCCACAACTACTGAGCCCACGTGCCACAACTACTGAGCCCGCGTGCCTAGAGCCTGTGCTCCACAACAAGAGAAGCCACTGCAATGAGAAGGGTGCGCACCACAATGAAGAATAGCCCCTGCGTGCCGCAACTGGAGAAAGCCCACGTGCAGCAACAAAGACCCAACACAGCCAAAAATAAATAAAAAATAAAAATAAATAAATTTTAAAATATTTAAAAAATAAAATAAAATAATTTTCCATTAGAAAGTTTTATATATTTCTCCTTTGTCTTTAGGCATCCAGACTTTCCAATGAAAAATTTTATTAGGATATGCTTGGGCAGAGGTCTTTTTCATTAATACTCTTGGGCACTTGGAAATTGCTTTCTAGAACTTTGGGATATCCCATTCTCACCTTTTAATTTTTATTTTTAAAACTTGATTGAAGTATAACTGATATATAAAAATTGCATGTATTTAATGTTTATATTTTTATGTCTTTGGATATATGCATATACCCATGATACCATCACCACAACCAAGGTACTGAACGTACCCATCACCTCCAAAATTTCTTTTGGGTTTTTTTGGGCTTCTTGGTGGTAAGAACACTTAACATCTTATCTGTCCTCTTAATATTTTAAAGTTTATAATACTGTGTAGTTAACTAAAGGCACTATGTTGTATAGCATATATCTATAATTATTCATCTTGTATAACTGAAAGTTTATACCTATTGAGCAACAATTCTCCATTTCCACCCCCCCCACCCCAGCTCCTGGCAGCCACTATTTTTACTCTCCACTGCTATGAGCCTGTCTATTTTAGAGTCCACAAAATAGAATCATGCAGTATTTGTCTTTCTGTGACTGTCATTTCACTTAGCATAATGTCGTCTTGGTTCATCCATGTTGTCGCAAATGGTAGGATTTCCTTCTTTTTAAGGCTGGACAGTATTCCTTGTGTGTATAGTACATACCACATTGGCTTTATCCATTCATCTGTTGCTGGACACTCCCTCTTTTCATAGTTGATATTGGGCCTCATAATGTGGTTCTCCATGTCTCTTATTTTTTCCCTCTTATTTTTCTACTTATCTTTTTGCCCTAGTTATGGATGATACCCTTGACCTCATCTTTCAGAGTGGTAACTGGTCTCCAGTCATATCCACTTTGTTATATTCCTCCCACAGATAGAGATTTTATCTTAGGAATGATCTTTTGGCTGCAGCTAGGAGAATGGACTACTACTCCTAATGGACTACCAAGTCAGGAGTTTTTGCAGTAGCATGGATGAGCGATAACAGTGACTTGTACTGGGAAATGGAGAGAAGTAGCTGGGTTAGAGAAGATTGGGAGCTGGAACAGACAGGATTTGAGGCTTGGGGACTGAGGAAGAGGGAGGAGATGAGGATGAGAATCAGGTTTAGACTCTGGCAGCTGTATGACTGTGACACCATTTCTCACAGAGATCTCAGAGGTAGGAGCAGCTTTAGGGGAAGAAAATGATTTCATATTTGGCCGTGTTGAGTTTCAGATGACACAGGAATGGAGATATTGAACAGACAGCTGGATCTATGGGTTTGGAACTCCGCGAAGACATCTGATGTAGAGTCATGGCTTAGGGATTTAGTAGAATATAGATGGAAATTGAAGCCATGACGCTAAGAATACTACTCAGGGAGAATGAGTAGAATGGGAATCAGTGTTTAAGGAACAAGGAGAGTAGGAAAGGCCCACAAAAGGGCAGATAAAGAGCTGTTGGAAAATGTATTCCTTTTCTACGACTGCTGTACAAATTACCACAAATTTATCATCTTAAAACAACACCCATGTTCTATCTCACAGTTTCTGTAGGTCAGGAGTCTGGGCTCAGCATGGCTGAGCTGGCCCTTTGCTCAGAGTCACACAAGTGTGAAGTCAAGTTGCCTTGCTGGAAGCTCTAGGAGAGAATCCATTTCCAGGCTCATTCAGGTTGTGGGCAGACTCCTTGCCAGCTGGGAGTTATTCTTATACTGTAGAGGCTACTCACATTCCTTGGTTCATGGGCCCTTTCAAAGCCAGCAGTGGTGGCCTAAGTCCTTCTCACACTCTGGAGCTCTCTGACTTTCCCTTCTGCCCCATCTCTCCTGCAGTATCTCTCTGACTCTTCTCCTTTTAAGGGCAGAAGTGACTACATTGGGTCCACCTGGATAATCCAGGATACTCTTAACCACCTTAAGATCTGTAATGTAGTCACATCTGCAAAGAGTTTACCGTATAAAATAACATTCACAGGTTGCAGGGATTAGAATCTGATATCTTTGGGGAGCCTACGCTAGGCTTCAGTCCCCTACACTAGGGCTTTTAGATACTTGCAAAATAGACTGAATTACACCATGTCTCTCCTTAGCCATGTGTGTTGTCCCTTAAAATCCCACCAAAGATAGGAGTGTTGGAGAGCAGAGGAGTGTTATAGACCATCCCCTGGACACTGTAATATCAGTAACTTTTCTCCTTGTCCCCAGGCATGTCTTGCTGTCTGGATGGCTACCTGAACCTCTGGCATCTTACAGGAGATGTTCCAGCACTCTGCTCACAGCTGACAGAAAAAGGTCTCTTATCAGTTTCTAAGGACAACCATGGTTTAAGTATGATCTTTTAGGGGATAGCAAGAGGTGGTACTCTCTTCCACCTTTTCCAGTTTCCTTTTCATATTCTTTGAATCCTGTGTTGACAGCCAATAGGTGCAGAGGCTCTGGAGATGGGGCAGTACAGTGACTTGAGATTTCTCTGCAGTTATTCTGCCTGTAGGGTTTCATTTAATATTTACAAGCATACTTTCTATGAGTAGGTCTTGGCCACCAGAGAGTTGACTAAAACACATCTTCTGTCCTGTGAACAATGAAGGAAAGGAATACTGAAATTGATATTTAATCTGAGGCAAAATAACTGAAAGATAAAGTGAGGTGGAAGTAACAAGTAGCGAGAAGAATGGATGTACCTGCAAGGCAAAGCAGAAAGATTGATCTGGGTTGAAACCATTACTGCTGTTTGCTAGCTGTGTGACCTTAAGCAAATCACTCTACCTCTCTGAGGCTCTGTTTTCTTAGCTCCAGTCTAGGGATGATGGCATGTCCTCCCAGGGCTAATTGAAGATGCCACAAGGGAATATATGTAAAATATACTTTCTGTCATGGGATTCCAGGGCATGAAGGAGAGGAAGCTTTGTAATTCAAATGCTGCTCCTGTCGGTCACTAGGGATGTGATCTTGGGTGGATTATGCAACCTCCATAAATCTCAGTTTCCCCATCTGCAAAACAGATAATAATATTTTGCAGCAATATTAGGGAGAATAGAAAGGATAACTGTGGGAATTATTATTATGGAAGAAAGTGATTCCTATTTGAGAAGGGATCTAGGTAAATTACAGGGTGGAGATGGAACCTGAGCTTGATCTTGAAAGTGTGATAACTGGAGAAAGAGGGAAAGGCATTTGGACTGAAGGGATGACATGATCCTGCCCAAAAAATGCAGAGTGCATTGTGCATGTAGGAAACGCTGTGGGTGCCCATGTGGAGAATTGAGTGTGGGTAGAGAGCCCTAATAGGGATGCGGCTTGGGAGATGGGCCAGGGATGGACCATGGAAACCTTGCCTGAGGTGCCAAGAATCAGTCCAGCAAAGGCCTAGCTCCTTACTCTTAGACGGTGGCCCCTAAAGAGGAGTGTGTGAGACTATATAATGGGGGATGGGGAGAAAATATTAGAACTTCTGGAGAACTTTTGTCTCTACTCATTTTGTATCTCATTCCTCCCAAACGTCTCTGTTTCTTAAAAAAATTTTATTGAAATATAGTTGATTTATAATGTGTTTGTTTCATGTGTACAGCGAAGTGATTCAGTTATACATACATATGTATTCTTTCTTAGATTCTTTTCCATTTGATGTTATTACAAGATATTGAGTAGAGTTCCCTGTGCTATACAGTAGGTCCTTGTTGGTTATCTACTCTGTATATAGTAGTGTATATATTTTAATCCAAACTCCTAATTTATCCCTCCCTCTCTCCCCCTTTCCCCTTTGGTAACCATAAGTTTGTTTTCTATGTCTGTGAGTCTATTTCTGTTCATTTGCATCATTTTTTTTCAGATTCTATATATGTGATATCATGTTATTTGACTTTGTCTGACTTACTTTACTTAGTATGATAATCTCTAGGTCCATCCATGTTGCTGCAAATGGCATCATTTCATTCTTTTTTATGGCTGAGTAGTATTCCACTGTGGATATATACCACGTCTTTATCCATTCATCTGTTGATGGACACTTAGGTTGCTTCCGTGTCTTGGCTATTGTGAATAGCGGTCCTGTGAACATTGGGGTATGTGTATCTTTTCAAATTAGAGTTTTTTCTGGATATATGCCCAGGAGTAGGATTGCTTAATGTCTCTTTTAATGAATGTTTTCTATTGCTTGTAGAACATTAGTATAGTAATTGATACATATAACCTACAGTAATTGTTACATGTAATGTAGTACCATATACCTACACACACACGTATGTACTATATATAAATAAAATATAAAATACTTTACTGATTGGGTATAGGACCAAAGAGTTCTGAGGCCACTCAGTGCTTTAAAACCCAATAGCACAGCCTGCCCCCTACTCCCACTGAGGGTGTAGGTAGAGGCCTGCTTGTGCCCAGGAATGAGACTGTCCTGTTCAGGTGGTAAAATTGGCTCTAAGGCTCTAGGATGCCACTCCTGGATCATGGCAGCTGCTTTCAAAGCAGGTGGGAAAGAAATTATTCAAGATGCTGGGATTGAGTCCCACGGACCATATCTTAAATATCTTCCAGCATCTAACTAACTTGTCCTGACAGCCCTCTACAACAAGTCAGTGTATTTAGTTACTGGTTTATCTTGGAGAGTTTGCCAGGAAGTGACATTGCTTAAACTTAGATGTTCAAGATCTGCTTTAATCAGTGTATTTATTGTTTTTTTAAAAGTGACTGTGCCTGGAGTTTAACAGCTGATTGAATTTTTTCTTCTAGGCTGAAATGTTCACAGCTACACTCTATGGAGTAAGGTTTTGGGGGCCCAGTCACCCATGTTACCCTGATGTACCCGAAATCATTTTCAGAGAGAATCTGAGACGTACTCTGGGGGTTCTCCTGTGTCTGGCTCTGCACAGGGGTGGGATGGGATGCATGTACCAGGTGCCCATCCTCAAAACGCTTCTTGTTCTCCATAGAGGCGTGCCAATACATACACACCCAATGGAAGGACACGGACTTGCCTTTAGCTGATGCTGTGACATGCCTGCACCCTTGGTGTTAGAGAATGTGTTTATGGAGTCCTGCCTCCTGGGAGCCGGGCCGTTGGAAAGCTGTAAAATCTGGACTTGGCTCTTTTCACCTGGGCTTTGAGGTTAAGCTGTTTCACTGCACTGAGATGTATTATAAACGGATCTATGAACCGGCCTCACAGAACCGTTGCCTGGAGGCTGTGGCAGGCGACAGTCTGTCTATCATGATATCACACGGTCCTTTTTAAGAGACTCAAGTGAGAAATTTTCTATAAGTCTCAGTAGCAAGATAGAGACGTCTTCCCCCCCAAGCACCTAGTTTGTTTTTCATTTTATGAATACTGCAAAGTATGTAAATGAACACACGTCCCTCTTTGACTGAGAAATGTAGAGCCCAAGTTGCTGCTTTCTTCTCCAAAGTACACAGGACTCTATGGGTGTACATTTTATATGCTAATTCCAACTCCATCTTATTTGTTTCTACCTTAAGTTTCCTCTTTATCTCTTTACTTCACTGATGTGTTATCTCACGTACTGAATGTGTTACTCTAAGTACTCTAAGTCACCTCAGGTATTTCTGAAATAAAGGACATTGAGAAGGGTGCACTGATTAAAAATGGGAGCTCTTGGATCAGGATGATCTGAAGTTGAATTGCTGCCCTGCCATTTAGGACTTCTGTGACTCTGGGTAACTTATCTGACCTTGTTTAGCCTCAGTGTTCTCATATGTAAAATGGGATAACAAGAGCACCAATTTTTTTTTTTTTTTTTTTTTTTTGCGGTACGCGGGCCTCTCACCGCTGTGGCCTCTCCCGTTGCGGAGCACAGGCTCCGGACGCGCAGGCTCAGCGGCCATGGCTCACGGGCCCAGCCGCTCCGCGGCATGTGGGATCTCCCCGGACCGGGGCACGAACCCGTGTCCCCTGCATCGGCAGGTGGACTCTCAACCACTGCGCCACCGGGGAAGCCCACCAATTTTTAAAGGCTGTTGTGCCTAGTAAATGTAAAGCTTTTAATGCAGCACCTGGCAGATAGTAAGTACACTCGTCCCTTGGTATCGCAAGGAATTGGTTCCAGGACCCCCTCGGACACCAAAATCCATGGATGCTCAAGTCTGTTATGTAAAATGATGTAGTACAGTCATCCCTCCGTATCTGTGGGTTCTGCATCAAGGGACATGGGAGCCAACTATACTGAATCAGAGTTATGTAATTATTGCTATCGTTAGTATTGGAACTAGTAAGAGAATAAATAAATACTTGAATAAATTAATGTATCTGTTGGAGGAGAAAAAGTCAGTCTTGTTTTGCTGGGACATTTCCTCTGCTCCCATGGGCTGAGGCAGAGTAGAGAATAAACTGTATAAACGCTAATGAAGATGGCTTAAAATCCTGTAGAAGCTCACAAACCCCTAAGTCTCTGAGAAGAATATTTATTTTTTATATTTTAACAAGAAGGGAATGGAGGAAGGGTCATAAAATGTTAAAGTGTATTACTGACTATATTACTGACCTATATTACTTTTTATTTTTTTAATTTTTTGCGATACACGGGCCTCTCACTGCTGTGGCCTCTCCTGTTGCGGAGCACAGGCTCTGGACCCGCAGGCTCAGTGGCCATGGCTCACGGGCCCAGCCGCTCCGCGGCATGTGTGATCCTCCCGGACCGGGGCACAAACCCATGTCCCCTGCATCGGCAGGCGGACTCTCAACCACTGCGCCACCAGGGAAGCCCCCTATATTACTTTTTAACAGTAAGATTATTAACTCCTAAAATTATCGCCATCTCAAAAACAATTCCAAACAATAACGTTGCAGCTGGTGTGTATGCTGTCATCAGTTCAGAGCGGGTATTGCTAGCTACAGGCCACATACTCCAAAACTTAAGCAATAAAACAAAATGGAACAGTAGAAGATGATGCTATTTTAGCACAGGCTGGTAATGTTGCAGTGACTAAAGACCAGATGTATTTGAGAAAGAATAGTAATACCAAGGTAGTGTCTTTATTAAGGTACTTTATAAACATGAGCCTGTTATTTCCCTGAGGAACTGTCTGAAATAGCATAAGCTCCAGACACCAGACTAAGAACTCACTTTGGTCTGAATTTTTATGTGCTTAACTCATCTTTGACTCTGTTCCAGCGCCCAGAACATACCTGGCACAAATGTTTGTTGATGGAACAAATGAATGAATAGGTTGCCTCAAGTTGTGGGAGGTCCCCACCAATAACTGGACAATCTCCTTGAAGGCATCAGGACCAAATGAACCTTGGTGACCTGTGGGGTGATGAGTAAGCAGCTGGAGACCTTTAATCCTGGGAACGTGGGAGCAGGGGGCACATTCATTCACTCATTCTTTCAAAAAATTTTTAAGTCACTACTATGGGTTCTGATGCTATGCTGGCCATGGTGGATATAAAAGACAAGGCAAATCCAGGCTCTGTCCTCCTGGCACGGACACAACAACAACACAATTGGCAGGCACAAGGCATACCTTGAGATAACAAAGAAAGGATACCAAATTCAGACTTGGAAGCAGTCAGGGAAAGCTTCGTGAAGAATGGCCGTATGAGGGATGAGTTGGAAGTCTTGACTAGGTAAAGGGTGGAAGAGGATGGGGGCAGGAACGGTCAGAAAATGAGAGAGTGCACGGTACGCAAGAGACACTGGCCACGCCACGTCAGTGTGGCTGGAGCAGAAATGATGATGGGAGGCTGGCGAGGAAAGGAGAGGATTCTGATAAGCAAGGCCTTGCCTTCTAGGATAAGGAATATCACTTGATGTTGAGCGTGATGGGAATGAATTGAAATTTTCAAGCAGAAGAGTTTCCATATCAGATCTGAGTTCAGAAAGCTTACTTTGGATGCCATGGAGAATGAACTTAGGGCTGGAAACTAGGGCAAGGAAACCACTTAGTAAGGAGGCTGTTATGTTAACCAAGCGACAGAGTGTGGGTTTCGAACACAATGGGGGGGGTTCTTAGTGGTTGATTGTGATTGAGGACCAGAGAGGAAGAAGGGCCAAAGCTATCTGCATAAGAATGAACATAAGATTGATGCTTGCTTTGAGTATTGGGTAGACACCTTTCCGCTTCTAACTGTTTTCAAAAGCCGCCTTGTGACCCATGGGTGGGGCAGTGAGATGTGCCTCCAACACAGGGACCATCCTAAAGTTCTGGGAGCTTCTCTTCTCGCCTCATCCCCAATCTTACCGTCATGGTGGCCTTGGCGCTGCAGTCACACTGGGAAACTGGGGGATGGGGGCTGAGGACCCCTCTGATGGGATTTAGGAGGCTTTAAGATCTTCTGACAATGCCTCCCACAGATAAGTGGGGATAAGGAGCTGCAACTGATGACTTCGTAGAAATAGAAATAGAAGTAGGTGGAAGTCAGTCAAAAGGATAATCACAGCATTGGGCCTCTTGGGATTTGCAGGCAGAAAACCAGAATCCAGGCTCCATCTGGGGTGAGCTTGGGAAAATCATTTAAGCTCCAACACTAGAATGCCGTCAAATGTTGACACTAAAAATTATAACGACTTACACAAATCCATGAGTCATTTATGCTCTATGAATTTCAGTTTTCTCCTTCATAGAATGAAAATTAAAATATCTGCCTGTGCGTATCTTGAATGAAACAAATCCCATGTGTACTAATGCTTTGAAAACTGTAATATGATTAACTGTGTACGTGTTGGAAACCTGTGAGGCTGTACCAGGTGGTGCATTGAGCGTGAATTGTAGGTCAGACAGACATGGATTTGGGCTCTGGATATACAAGATTAGCTGTTGGTAAGAATGGTAAGCTCGTTCTAAAATGACTCCCGCCTCCTGGATGTCCTCCCTTGTGCAACTCCCTCCTTTTCTGTGTGGGTGGCCCGGACCTGGTGACCCGAATGAATAGAATCTGGCAAAAGTGACGTCACTTTGGAGATTAGCTTGTAAAAGACAGTGACTCCTGTTGTGCCTGCCCCCTCCTTAGCTCTGACTCTGATGAAGCCTGCTGCCGTGTCACGAGCTGCTTTATGGAGAGGCTCATGTGACAGGGGACTGGGGTTGGCTTCCAGCCAACTGATGTGAAACGGGGCCCTCAGTCCAACAGCCCACCAGGAACTGAAGCCCCAAGCAACCCTGTGAGTGAGCTGTGAGATTCTTCCCTCGTGGAGCTCTGCCATGCCTGGGGCTTCAGCTGATACCTTGACTGCAGCCTCGTGGGGACCCTGAGCCAGAGGACCCCGGGGACATGCTGAGAGTCCTGACTCAGAAGCTGTGAGATAATACATGTGGTTGTTTTCAGCCACCAAGTTTGGGGGGAATTTTTTATGCGGCAATCCAGAACAAATATCAATACATCAAGTTACTTTCCCAGAGTTCCGGTATCCTCCTCTGTAAAATGGAATCCCAATACCTACTTGCAGGAGTTACAGCAAGAATTCAAGGAGAGAATGTATCTAGGCCAAATGCGGTGCCTTTACACATTTACGAAGTAGGCACTTCGTAAATGGTGGTTGTTATTATTTTCTGAAAGGCAGCAAAGCCCAGAGACAGCTGAATGCTACACACAATGGGGCAGTGAGTTTAAGGCAGTGAGTTCCTGGCTGCCCTGTCATAGCGTCACTATACTCTATTATTAAGGTTTGTTTAGTTGTGTGTCTTCTGCAGTTGACTCTGAACTGGATGAGGCTGGGGCTGTATTGTGTCACCACTTTATCTCCTGTGCCCAGCAACACTCAGTGAGGGTTTGTTAAATGAATGAATAAATAACTGAATTAATGAGACGGTTGAGAGATCCCTTGTCCCCTTGGTATGGCTGGTACTATAAGTAGCTGGCACTTGTCCCAGGAAATAGTGTAGGGGAATGGAAAGGATGCTGAGCTAGAGAGTTAGGGCCGCTCTGAGGCTCATGGGCCATGCTTGCTGTGCTCAGACCTTGGTTTTCTCACGCAACAAGTGAAAGTAAAATAGTTGTCTGTATTTTCTTATAGGCTCGCTGTGAGGATTAAGCAAGGTCATAGATATAAAAGTGCTTGGAAAACTGCAAACACAATGCAAACATTACCCTTAGGAACGCTGGTGGAAACCAGCCCATGATGGTCATTCTTCTTAAGTGACCTATTACTCAACCAGGCATGTTTTGACACAACTCAGATTTAGAAAATATGTTTGGATTGTAAATAAAATTCATGAACTAATTTCATATAAAAAGCAATACTCTGAACATTTTTACTTTTTATTATCTGGGACATATATTCTGTCAAAGGGGTAGAATGCCTTGTTTTTCCCCTGAACTGTTTTTGTTCACATTTGTGATCTGCTTGTTTGGATTTTCAGATGGGAAACATGTCCTTTACAGATGAATTCTTTAGCATAGGACATGGTAGTTTTGCCTTTGCAATTCGTTGTTAGTAAATTTTGGCTTTAAACATTTGTTTTGGGCCCATTGACATGTGGGTAAACACACTTACTGGCTAAAGAAAACAAAGGGTCTTGAGAGGGGCCCTCCAGCTGCAGCCAGGCTGGGTTAAACCCCTGAGGAACCAATTCTGCCTCATGTGAATCACGCCAGCAGGCCCCAACCGGACAACTATTTCTGCCTCAGAAAAACCCAGTGTAGCCAAGAAGGCTAAGCCAGTTTCCTTGGAGCAGGGAATTTCCAGGCCCCTTCCCATCACACCCCAGCCTCCCTTTCCAAACACAGCTTCCTCTGCACAGTAGATGTCTTTCCCCAGCATTTTACAAATTGAGTGCAGGGAGAGGTTCAGCAGTTTGCCTTAAATGAAGGCACCGTATGACATGAACATGAGTTGCGGGGACATAGCATACTGTAACTCCCTCTTGGAAAATCACAGTGCCCCTGTTAGGCAGCTAACTTTAACACGATTTAGGTCAAAACAAGCATCATTAAGTCAGAGTTAACTGCTTCCTTCTTTCTTTCTTGTAGCTCTTTAATGACAATGATAACCTTCTTTCTTATCTTTTAGTTATTTGTCCACTTGTATATCTCTCTGGTTGCTCTAACATCTTTGAAAGTACAGGCTAGCTTTTTTACCTCTACATTTCTGCTGAGTCCCATGCAGTGCCATGAATGGAATAAGTGCTCAATAAATGTTTTTGGAGCAAACTGATAGATTAATGAATGTCTAATAGTCTAGGGTGGGCCACCCTAGACTTCCAAGCAGAACTTGGAAGAAGAGGCTACAGAGAGGCAAAACAAGTCATGTTTTTAATGGGCCAGAATCAGTTACAGGGTAAAAATCCCACTTTATTCAGCTGTTTCAGGCAGTCTGACATCAGATGACTATAGTCATCACTCCAAATAGATTTGGTCCTTTCTGACCGTTTATTCAGCGTCATATAAGCATGATCTGTTTGTACTTTCCTGCCCAGGGACATTTCTTCATCCACACAAATCTTTAATTTTTTTTTCTAGAGATGTGTTTGTTTACTGCGGGAAAATAATTTAGAAACTGCTCATCTTGATTTGGAGTTCGTGAAACCAAATACACTGCCAGTCTTAAATGACCAGTAAGATGATCATCTCCCAATAACATTGACAGTCTTTGGCCAGATGCCAATCTAGGACTTGCTCTTAACATCGGTGTCACCAACCACCTCCTCTCATGCTGTGGGTAGAAGGCTTTGAATAGACTCTCATGTTCTCCATTACTCATCAGGTTTCCCTTTGCTTTATGGACAAACAGAAACACGTGGAAAAAAGGACCCGGACTGGCTCAAGAGTCAGAGTAAAGTGTGTTGGTGTCAGGCGCTAACTCTCCTCTGTAAATTTTACCCTTGGAGATTCTCTGTCTTTCACTTGGCTCATGCATCTCTCAATGTAGCTACATGTATCTGGGGGTCTGAGTGTGAGAGAAGGAGATGACTTTTCAGATAGTAATGCTGGCTCCCATAACATGGCAATTGCCAAATGAAGGGGAAGCAGGACAGAATCGTGTTGTTTCATGGTAGCTGTGAACTCAAGTTGAAGGTCTGCGTTCTGCAGCGATAACCCCGACAATGTGTGGAAACAGTGGGGAACCCTTCATTTTGGCCATGCCGTGTGAAGCTTCAGGACACACCTGGGTCTGTTTCCTAAGACCCAAGTGTCATTCGTGGCTAAGGTGAAGAAGCCCTGCAGATACGACAAAAGCAATGACACCTTCTCACGTGTACTTATCAAGGGCCATCCAGAGAACCCAGCTGGGGGAAAGAGAATTGGCAAAGATGACCTTTAGGAAAAGTGACACCTGTTAAATTGCTAGCTATTGACAGGAATTCATGAAGCACGCGAAGACAGAAGAATTAGACTTTGTTTTTAATTTAATTTAATTTATTTTTAATTGAAGTATAGATGATTTAGAATGTTGTATTAGTTTCTGGTATACAGAAAAGTGATTCAGTAATATATATATATTCTTTTTCATATTCTTTTCCATTATGGTTTACCACAAGATATTGAATATTGTTCCCTGTGCTACACAGTAGGTCCTTGTTGTCTATCTATTTTATATATAGTGGTTTTTAAAATTGAAGTATAGTTAATTTACAATGTTGCATTAGTTTCAGGTGTGCAGCAAAGTGAGATACACACACACACATATATTCTTTTTCAGATTCTTTTCCATTATAGGTTATTACAAGATATTGAGTATAGTTCCCTGTGCTATACAGTAGATCCTGGTTGGTTATCTATTTTATTTATAGTAGTTTGTACGTGCCAATCCCAAACTCCTAATTTATCCCTCCCTCATCCCTTTTCCCCTTCGGTAACCATAAGTTTGTTTACTATGTCTGTGAGCCTGTTTCTGTTTTGTAGATAAGTTCATTTGTGTCATATTTTAGATTCCACATAGAAGTAATATCATATGATACTGGCCTTTCTCTTTCTGATTTACTTCACATAATATGATAATCTCTAGGTCATTCCATATTGCTGCAAATGGTATTAATTCATTCTTTTTTATGGCTGAGTAATATTCCATTGTACATATGTACCACATCTTCTTTATCCATTCATCTGTCGATGGACATTCAGGTTGCTTCTATGTCTTGGCTATTGGGAATAATGCTGCTATGAACATTGGGGTGCATGTATCTTTTCAAATTAGAGTTTTCTCTGGATATATGCCCACGAGTGGATTGCTGGATCATATAGCAATTCTATTTTTAGTTCTTTAAGGAACCTCCATACTGTTTTCCATAGGGGTTGCACCAATTTACATTCCCACCAACAGTGTAGGAGGGTTCCCTTTTCTCCACACCCTCTCCAGCATTTGTTATTTGTAGACTTTTTAATGATGGCCATTCTGACTGGAATGAGGTGGTGCCTCATTGTAGTTTTGATGTGCATTTCTCTGATAATTAGCGATGTTGAACATCTTCTCATGTGCCTGTTGGTCACCCGTATGTTTTCTTTGGAGACATTAGACTTTCTTTTTATTAGTCCAGTCTTATTTGACTCCAGTAGGTGGGGATGACATATGGAGCAGGAACATGGGCAGTGCTGGAGGCCAGAGCAGAAGGCTCAGAAACACTACATGGAAGCCACCTAAATGTCCATCAAGAGAGGAATGGATAAAGAAGATGTGGTACACATGTACAATGGAATATTACTCAGCCCTAAAAAAGAATGAAGTAACGCCACTTGTAGCAACATGGATGGACCTAGAGATTATCATACTGAGTGAACTAAGTCAGACAGAGAAAGACAAATATCATATGATATCACTTATATGTGGACTTTAAAAAAGGGTACAAATGAACTTATCTACAAAATAGAAATAGAGTTACAGAAATAGAAACATACTTATGGTTACCAGGGGTAAGGGAGAGGGAGGGATAAATTGGGAGATTGGGATTGACATATACACACTACTATATATAAAATTGACAACAAACAAGGACCTACTGTATAGCACAGGGAACTGTACTCAATACTCTGTAATGACCTATATGGGAAAAGAATCTAAAACAGAGTGGATGTATGTGTATGTATAACTTGTTCACTTTGCTGTATACCTGAAACTAACACAACATTGTAAGTCAACTACACTCCAATAAAAATTTTTTAAAAATTAAGAAAAAAAAGTGGGAATAAAAAAGCAACTTGTCAGGGAAGAAGAGAGGGAAATGAGGTAAGGACAAGGGGAGGTCCCAGTGAGCCACATAGATAAGCAGGCAGGGAGTTCCTTAGGCAAACAAGTGAAGCACTGACTCATTGATTGCTGAAATTCTGGTGGGAGTTACTGAAAGGAATCTAGGAGGCCAGGCAGAAGATCATTAGCAGAAAGTAATCATCTACCGTTTTCAACACTGAAAATTATACTGACCTGCACAAACCAGAAAGACCACAGAAGAAACCAGAAGTTCTGCTCTGGGGCCTGAGGGCTCCTGAAGGTGGGGGGCTGCCGTCGCGGCAGACAGAGAGCTGCTACAGGGGTGGGGAAAGGTCTGCGATGCTCCGGAGGAAATAATAGTACCCCAGGGCTTTGTGTAGTTGAGAGAGGGGAGGTTCCTGTAGACAGAGGAGAAGAGAAGGTCAGTACTGATGGGGGCCCAGCACCCTTCCTCCTTTTCATATCATCTCAACTAATTAAGCCTATTCCAAATAAGGTTACATTCTGAGGTACTAGGGGTCAGCATGTGAACATATTTTTTTGGCGGGAGGTTGCAATTCAACCCATAATAGGTACTTTGGACAAGTGAGAGGTCAGCTAGCAGCCAAATGGCGGTCCTCTTGGAGAACACGTTTCCCAAATTACGAGCAGAGCTAAGTAATTTGTTGTTTTCTATTCCAGTTTTAGCTTTTACTTTGGTTTTCAGTTCAAGAACTGAAAGCATTCAACATTCTAGTGAGACATTTATTTACAACTTTAATTGGAAATGTTTCATGACTAGCCTTTAGATGTATTTACACTGGTAAGGCTAGGGGAAAAAAACCAGTCCATGTTGTTGCCTGTTACAGCTTGTGTTGTATAATAAACTGAGCAATCAGATGAGAATGTGGGCCCTCCCCTTATTCTCCCCCCACCACTTCTATTACACACACACACACACACACACACACACACATACACACATACACACACACTCACACTCAGTCACAAAGCTCAGAGAGTTCTACAAGCCATCAGGGCCAACCACAGAGCTTTCACTCTGGTGGGGGCTGGGTTGGAATAGCATGGCAGTCTAAGCAGGAGGACAGGAGGACAGGTAGGTCCTGGAAGAGTCTGGGAGAGAGAACCAGGTGGACACCATGCATTCAGCCGCTCATATGTTCATTCAACACCCCTGCGTTAAACAGCCATAGTAGCAGTGCCGTGACCATTAACTGAGTGCTACTCTGTGCCTGCATCCATCAGACGATAACCAGTAGTTCTCAGTAAGGGGTTCTTGGCAACCAGGAATGTTAAGGGAGGTGGAAGGTGAAGTAGAGAATGATCTAGATTATTAGATAAACTAGAATCAACCAGGACAGTGAGTGTGAGCCTTGGAGGAGATGGTAGTGGGTGGATGGCAGGGATGGTGGTAACAGATGGATTTATTGTCACAACTGACAGTTACTTTAGGTGCTGGGATGAATCCATGCTGACGTCACAGTGTAGGTAGTCTTGGCTAATGGTTAAGCACTGCTTAATCACTGGGGCCCAGTCTCTTGAGTTTGAACCCAGCTTGACCCCTTACCTGCTCTGTTAGTTTGCTAGGGCTGTCGTTACAAAATACCACATGCTTGGTGTCTTCAACAACAGAAATTAATTTTCTCCCAGTTCTGGAGGCTGGAAGTCCAAGGCAAAGGTGTCAGCAGGTTTGGTTTCTCCTGAGGCCTCTTTCTTTGGCTTGCAGATGGCCACCTTCTCTTGGTGTCCTCACCTGATCTTTTCTCTGTGTGCATGAATCCTTAGTGCCTCTTTTTTGTGTCCAGATTTCTTCTTCTTGTACAGACACCAGTCAGACTGCATTAGGATTCATCCTAATAGCCTCATTTTAACTTAGTCACGTCTTTAAAGGTCTTATCTCAACCTAGAGGAGTGGGATAGGGAGGGTGGGAGGGAGCCGCAAGAGGGAGGGGAGATGGGGATGTATGTATATGTACAGCTGATTCACTTTGTGATACAGCAGAAACTAACACAACATTGTAAAGCAGTTATACTCCAATAAAGATATATATATATAAAATAAAGTTCTTATCTCCAGACAGTCACATTCTGAGGTACTGGGAGTTAGGACTCGGCATATGCATTTTGGCGGGTGTTGGGGGCAAGGGAGGACACAATTTGGCTTCTAACACCTGCTGTCCAGTATTGGCAGATTACTTTCTCTCCAAGCCTTACTTACCCTCTGTACAACCGGAAAGATGTTAACAACTAACACGTGTCAAACACTTCCTATGTTTTAAATATTTTACATTCATTATCTCATTTAATCCTCACGATAGCCATATAAAGTTGGTGTTATTATAATACCAAATAGAAATATGGGATGCCCAGTTAAATGTGAATATCAGATAAATGATAATTTTTTTTTAGTGTATGTCCTGCGCGATTTTTGAGACATACTTACACTAAAAGTTTCTCATTGTTTATCTGAAATTCAAATTTAGTCAATTGTCCTGTAATTTATCTGGCAGCATTATCCCTTGGAGCCAGAAGAGTAAGCAGGGTCAGGACTGCTCCCTTGGGAGAAGGCCTGATTCTCTCTCCTCTCCCATTTGAAGCTCTCTTCTCTACTGTGGCAGCAAAAGGAGGCCTCCCAGGAAGGCAGCCTAGACCAGCCTGGTTCCTGATTTTGAAAGGAATTTACTTTCTCCCTCTCTCTTTAGTTACTTCTCCTCTGACACTGGCTAGTGTGGCTTAAATAAGCTTTTCCCTGCACTGCAACCCTAATACCAGAGACTCAAATACGAGTCTGGGGGAAAATGGCCTGCTTTGGTTCAGTGTGACTGGGACCTACCTAGCACGGAAAAGAAGGGCTTCTCCATATGACCTAGCTTTGTTCCTCTAAGCCCTTCGCTCAGTTCTGAGCGCAAATCTTCAGCCAAGAGTAAAGTGCTATTTGTCTTACTTTGCTTTTCTTCATCCAGAGGCTTAGATCTCCTTTGGGGACTTTGAGTCCCACTTTGAGTGGAGTGTTGAGAAAAGTTACTCAAACCTTGGAAAGCAAAAGGATTATTTCATGACCTTTTAATGTCATCTAAGGCCATGTTACTGAAAGTATGGTTTGCTGATTAAGAGTGGCACCTGTGAACTTGTTAAAATGCAAATTCTCTGGCCCAGCCCAAGACCTATTGAATCAGAATTTCTGGGGGCAGGATCCAGGAATCTGTATTTTCGTATAGTCTGAGAAGCATTGGTCTAGAGAAGCTTGCCTGGGGTCCTCTCACTCTTTTGGAGAATGCAACATAGTTTATACCGCTGATTTGGCCTCGGACCTTTTACAGTACTGTTGAGATGATGATGATTTTATCTTCTGTCCAATAGAGAAGATAACCCTAAATATTACAGTTTTGCTGCTCTCTTGGACATTAACCAGTTTTGTATCTGGATTTACAGTCTTACCTCAGCCCTCTTTTCACCCCCCACTCACTGCACAAGTCCTGTTTTCTCATGTCCTCCTTTGATACAGCATTGCCATCCTGCTGGTTCCCTCATTAATGAACTGAACTATGATATGGGCTTACTTATCTATCTATATGAAAATTAGGTTTTTAATATTCTGAGAATGATACTCTAACACAAGAATAACCAAGAGAAGACAGGATTCATCTCTTCTTCAGACTCCTGGCTAAATACTGTCATAACACTCTCTATCTCAATCAGGGTCTATTTGTTACAAACAACAGAAGCCAACCTGAATAATCGAAATGAAGAAGGGACTTATTGGAAGCCTATAGGAGTCTCATGAGACTCATTTCCAGGAAGTATAGCAAAGCTTCCAAGGGAGTGGAAAACTGTCAGTTAGTCTCAGGTTCTTTCACTCCAAATGCTCTCTGGCCCCTGATTTTCTCCAGGAATGAACACTGCTTTCTGGCTTCTTTATATACTGGTTATATACTAGTTTCCTTGTTTACTTATCAGCATGAACGTGGCTTAAAATGGATCTGAATGATCTTCCAGCTCCAGAAACTGATTTGTCCCTGACAGACCAGTAAATCAGCTGGGTTTCAATCACATGCCCGCCTGCTGGGGGAGGGGGAAGGATTAAGACTTCAGCTCACACATCCACAAGAAGCTGAGATTAGAGCAGATATATTCTAAAAAAAAGCACCAGTGGGCAAGGATGGTGAACTTACCTCTGATACACTAGCCTTTAAAAAGACTGTATTAGTGATCAAGGAAAGAGAGATGATGAAAGAGGTGTTCTTTCCAGCGTTTCCTCCCTTGGACGTGAGAATGGTCTTGGGATCTTAACACACCTCTGAGGCCTAACAAATAGAAAAGCCTCTTGGCCTCTGAAATGGGCAGAGTGAAAGCTGAATAAAGAGAGACTGATTTTTAATTAAAACTTTTTGATATGGAACCTAATAAAAATCTTATTTTTAGGGGTTGTACACTTACTTAATTAACCTTTGAGAAAATCATATCATATTGGCACGCATTTTCAGCCCAAACATTTAACTCAGGATAACACCAGCTACTGTAACAAATAAATCCCTAAATTTCATTGGCTTAGCACAGTAGAAGTTTATTTTCTACCCTCAGCAGTGTAAATATAAAGCAGGTGTTCCTGGTCAGTGGGTAGGAATCCTTTAGTTTATTTAAGTCTTTTAAAATTTTTGTCAGTAATGGTTTGTACATCTTTTGCTAAATTTATAGATATTGGGGGATTTTGATACTGTCGTAGAGTTATCTCTTTAAAAAATTCCATTTTCTAATACTTTGTTGCCAGTGTATTTGGAAATATAATTTTTAAAATATTGACATTGATATATAATATATTTAATAATTTCTAAGTACTTTCTTTTGTGTTTTCTATGTATACAATTATATAGTCAAAATAATGTTATTTCTTCCTTTCTAATTGTTATGCCTTTTACTTCTTTTTCTTTTCCTACTGCACTGGCTAGGTCCTCCAGTATGATGTTTTATAGATGAGATGTCAGCAGATGTCCTTGTTAATTACAAGTCTCCGGGAGAGGCTTCCACTACTTTACCATTAGGTATTCTATCAGTCAGGGTCAGTCAGAATACAGAAACCATATTAGTTATTTTAAAAAAGATAATTTAATTTAAAGAATTATCATCCATGTTTTGGAGAAGAGAAAAGGCAAAGAGATGACATTGAGTATCACAGAGATTGTAACCACAGGAAGCAGCTACTACCCTGGTGCTAGGGAAACAAAGGAAAGGGGTTGACATTAGTAAAACTTAAAAGCTTAGATGAGAGGCTCCATGGATTTGGGTTGCAGTCTTCTGGGGACAGGATATTGCCTGATCAGTGCCTGAGGACCTTGGAGCTGAAGGTGCTCCTGAAGAGGGCCCCTTGGAGCTGGTTTCAGAGCTGTGAGGAGGGGGCAACAAGGGCTGGCATTGTTATCTCTGACGGGGCATGGTGCGACAGAGTCTTAAGTATGAAAAAGCTGCAAACTGGAAACAACTGCTGCTCTTGGAAACAACTCACTTCCAGGATGAAGAACTTTGGATGCATTACACAAACAAGTGCGAAGAAAGCAGGAAAGTCCCTTCTTCCTCCTCCAGCTTTGCAGCCTCTGTCTCATGCTCCCTAAAGCCTAACAGGAAGCTTGCTGGCAAAGCAAAAATGTGAACTGCAGAGTGCCAGCTCCCAAAACACAAAATGAAGTAAAAAAAGGGTGGGTTTGAAGCTTAATAATTATCCAATAGCTTAATAATCTAAAAATAATTGTGGTACTTGCTGTAAGTTTTTTGCATATACCTTTATCAGGTAAATCCACTTTACAGGAAATTTACATCTATGCCTAGTTATGAAGAGTATTTATAGTGAATAAGTGTTGATTTTTATTAAATGCTTTCTCTGTACCTATTGAAATAAATGTATAATTTTCCCCTGTATTCTATTTGTTTAGTGAATTACAGAGATTGATTTGGAATGTTAAGTAAACCTTCCATTCCTGAAATAAGTCTCACTTGATTATGTTAGATTATACATTTTACATTTTGCTGGATTGGATTTGCTAATACTGTGTTAGTATCACAAGAGTGATTTTGCCTGAAATTGTTCTCTGTCAGCTTTGGTATCGAGGTTATGCTGCGCTCATGACACAAGTTGTGATGTATACACTATATTTTTTTTTATTATCTGGACGAGTATGTATAAAATTAGTGTTACTTTTAAATGTTTGGAAATATTTATTGGTGGAGCTATCTGGGCCTAGTGTTGTGTGTATGTGTGTGTGTGTATGTGTGTGTTTTAGCGGGAAGGTTATTATTATGGACTCAGTTTCTTTAATAAATACAGGAATATTCATATTTCTATTCGTGTATTTCTACAAGAATACAATACAATACAATACGATACGATACAATACAATACAATTCTTGTATTGGGGGTCAGTTCCCAGTTAAAAATTTCAAAGACTTTGTCCATTCTATCCAAATTTTCACTTGTATTGGCATAAAGTTGTTCATAATTTTCTCTCATTATCTTTTAAATATCTGCAAGATCTGTAGTGATGTCTCTCTTTTCATTCTTGATATTGGTAATTTGTGTTTTCTCTTTTTTCTCTTTCTCAATACTGCTAGGGGTTTATAGAGTTCGTAAACTTAAATTCGAAGAATCAACTTTTGTCTCTGTACATTTTCTCTATTGTGTATTTGTTTTCTATTTCACTAATTTCTGTTCTTGATGACTGAAAAATTTCTTGAGATAGATACTTAGATCATTAAATTTCAGCTTTCTTCTTTTCTAATACATGCATTTAAAAGTATATATTTTTCTTTAAATACAGCTTTAGCTGCATCTCACAAGTTTTGATATATTGTATTTTTATTATTAATTAGTTAGAAGTTATTTTCCAGTTTCCATTTTTATTTCTCCTTGATCCCATGGGTTATTTATATATTTTAAAAATTTGAAATATATTAAGATATTCTAATTATATTTTTGTTATTAATTTATAGCTTGCTTTGACTGCAGTCAGAAAATATACTTTGTATAATTCAGTTCTTCAAAATTTATTGAGACTTGCCTTTCAGCCCGGCTTATGGTCAATTTGGGTAAATGTTATGTATACTCTGCAGTTTGGGGATGGAGTGTTCTAAATGTAACAATTTGGTCAGATTAGTTAATTGTGTTGTTTAAATCTTTCATATTTTTACTGATTCATTGTCTGTTTGTTCTATCAGTTACTAAAAGAGATGTATTAAAGCACCTCAGTGTGATTGTGAATTTTAAAATTTATCCTTGAGGTTTTAAAATTTGCTTTCTATATTTCGAGGCTATGTTATTAGATGCATACAAATTTGGGATTGCTACATCTTTTTAGTGGATTGACATTTTTATCATTATAAAATGTCCCTATTTACCTCTAGTAATCTTTTTGCCTTAACGTTTAACATTGTTTGACAAGAAAAGAACTACATTTGCCTTATTTATTTGTTTATTTATAGTTTAGTTTTGTGTAGTTATCTTTTTCTGTGCTTTTACTCTCAAATTTTTTCCTCCACTTAATGTGTGTCTCATCATCAGCATGTAATTGTTTCTTTTTACAATAGTCTGACAAGTTTTATTTTTTTAATAAAATATTTTATATATTCATAATTAATGTAATTATTGATATATTTGTATTATTTGTCCTGTGTATCTTACTATTTGTTCTCTATATGTATTATCTATTTTTACTATTCTATTTACAATTACCCTATAGATGACAACATGTGATCTTGAGTTACAAGGGTGCATTCTAAAGGAGTACTTTTACCACTTTTCAGAGAATGCAGGAATCTTAGTACACTTTAATTATTTTTAACCTTTTCTACTTTTGCTATATTTTGTCATGCATTTTAATTATACATATATTTAAAATGGAACAAAGCATCATTGTTATGATTTTTTACAGTTAATTTTTCTTCAGATTTATCCATATAGTTACCTTTCTCACTGATACTCATTCTTTCCTATATTTGCAGGTTTCAGCTAAGATAAATTTTTCTGCCTCAAGAACTCTCTTTAGTATTTCTTTTAGAGTGGTCTGCTGGTGACAAACTCTCTCTCTCTCTCATTCTCTCTCTCTCTCTCTCTTTGCCTGGAAATGTTTATATCTTGCTTTCATTTTTGAAGGAGATTTTCACTGGATATTGGCAGTTATTTTCATTCAACATTTTAAAGATGTCACATTGCATTGCCTTCTGACTTCCATTATTTCTTTTGGGTAGTTAGTTGCCAGTATTACCTTTGAAAGTAATGTGTCTTTTTTCCCTGGGTGGTTTTAAGATATCCTATTTGCTTTTGGTTTTCATAGTTTTCCTATGATGTACTTAGGCATGGCTTTCTTTATATTTATGCTACTTGGAATTTGTAGAGCTTTAAAAATCTGTGGTTTGATGACTTGAATTTGTTTCAAATGGTGCTGTCATTATCTCTGTGAGTACTGCTTTGTCCTATCTTCTTCTGGGAGGTGCATTACAGTAAGTTGACCTTTTATCACATCCCATGTTTCTTAGCTTCTTTTAGTAATTTTTTACACATTTTCCTAGTTGTACTTCAGTAATATATTTTCTACTGACCTATCATTCATTTACTGATCCTCTATTTTGCTATCTCTAGCCTGCTGTTATATCCACCATTGGGTTTTTATTTTCAGTTATTGTACTTTTTAGTTCTAAAATTATCATTTGACCCTTTTTTGTGGATTTGAATTCTCTGGTCAAATTTTCCTTTTGTCGTCTATTTTCATGAAGTATTAAACATGGTTATTGTAAAGTCTATATCTGATAATTCTAATACTTGTAGCGTTTGTTCCCCAGAATGGTGAGAATCCTAAAAGTTCTGCTTGGCTTTTCACCTCTTAGCTGTTGCTTAGTGTCTGATGTGTCTTGAGAATCAGAAAATTCCTCAATGAGAAAAGCCACACAGACAGAATATTGGGCCCACTTATCTGTAGTTTCCTTTTCTCCAGTATCTTAAGACTTCAGGTACTGACTTTGGGTCACCTAAAACTCCAACTTTTATTTCTGCAGCCCTATGGAGCTACCAAAAGCTCTGAGAAGTTACTTTTTGCTTGGCCTCTTGACCCCACTTTATTTACAAATTGTCAGTGGAGAAGGTCAGGCTCACTGAAGTGTCCTTCTCCTCTCTCTGGGGTCTTGGCCAATCAGGTTTTGGTTGCCTTGACTGATTGCTGATATCTTTAAGCAGCTGTTTTTCAATATTTTATTCAGCATTCATAATTGTTCGTAGCAGGAGGAATGGTCTGATAAAGGATACTCCATCCTAGTTGGAAGTGGGAGTACACTCTAGTCCATTTTTCAAAGATTAAGATTTTTTATTTATATAACTGAAGGTTCAAATCAATGATGAAATTTTTGATGTGTATCTCCAGACATGACAACTTCAGATGTAATAAAACAGTATGTGCCACAGGATCCCCTTTGTTTTGTTGGGGATTTAATGACTGCACAGAGTTTTATGCTACTTAGAAAATGGCAGAGATGATTTTTTATCAGGAGACCATTTCCTAAATTGCTTTGGGGAGCATAAATGTTCTGCACAGTTTTAACAGGTGTTCTGTAGGAAAAGGGTTTTTGGTTAAATTAATTTGGGAAGAGATAGTTAAAAAGAATTCTTACTTCACAATGTTTCTGAGCCTTGGTTATGCTATATGCCTTCTAAGTCTACGAAAGAGAGTTAACGGCATGCAGAATTTCCTAAACTTATTTGATCAAAGAACCCTTTGGGGAGCAACTCATGGAGAAACTATTATTCCAGATATTATAGCTTGGAAGACACTGGTTTAAGAGGAAAGAAGGCTAGGGTAGAAGTTAGACTATCTCTGATTCTGATTCTGACATTTATTAGCTGTGTGATCTGCTATATGACATTGCATCTCTGATCATTAGTTTCCTCGTGTGTGAAATGAAAAGGCTTTATTTGAGATAACTAAAGTCTAAGCTTTTCTCTTCTATGACATTGCCAAGCATATTGCTAGTATCACACAATATTATCCCCACGTCCAACTCTCATTAGTTCCTATTTCTTTATGCTTAATGATAAAGCCCTTGAAGTGGTGGTTTAATTATTGAAATGGGTGTACCATCTTTGAATTTGAGTCAAATCACTGAACTGAAGAGGTGATGCTAAACCATCTCTGAGCTCCTCATGTATTCAATACAGGAACTGTAAAGCACAAGGTGATGTGGTTTTACTTATTAAGAAAACAATAGGGCTTATGATGTTTTGTGTAGAGTTGCTGATCCTGGTGAACTTAATGTTTGTTTGTTTGTTTTTTTCATGGATTCACGGAAAAGGGAGACACCAGAAAACTCAGGGTATGTTCAAGGCAGAGAACTAAAGGGCCACCTGGTCTCTTCCTTTCTCTCACCCTAGACCGAAGAGGAAATTACTTGTCTCAAAACTTTGTGCTAATCACGGGAAAAAGAAATCCTCTCAGAATTTTTAGCCATAAACTGGGCTTCGTGCTAATTTGAAGCCTGAATTCATATGGAACTGGCAACTCAAAAACATTGAACCAAGAATTTAATTTACAGTTAAGCTTAAAATATCAGAGCCTCCGGGAGCACGACAGACACCAATGTAAATCACCTCTGCAGGGACCCAACTTCGTTCCAGATCCCCCAAGATTTTCGGAGATAAACTTCCAAGAAAAATGAGCAACTTATAGTAAAAATCATGAGTGTATAAGTCACCAGAAGAAAAAAAAAAGACTTCAGAAACAGACCTATAAATACTTTAGATATTCTTAACTATGGTTAATATATTTAAAGAAGTGAGACAACTTTGAAAATATGAGCATTGGAGAGAATCTGTAAAGAATAGGCAAGCAAATTTGAAACAAAATAAAATACAACTCAAAATGATAAATACAATAATTGAAATTAACATATGAATTATACGTGTTTATTAATATATTAGATACAGCTGAACAGAATTAATGACCTGGAAGATGAGAGAGAGAAATTATCAGAGACAGACGAAGAGATGGAAAAGATAAAAGAGAGGTTAAGATTATGGAGGATGGAATTAAAAATGACTAGAAATAAATCCAAATATATCAGCAATTGTAATACATGAGAAAAAGACAAATATGATCACACTGAACAGGAAATAACATCCAGTTTATCCTATTTACATGAGACGTATAAAAGCCTAAGGACACAGAAAGATTGATAGCAAAAAGATGGTGTGATAGGTTGAATATTTACTTCTCATTCTTCACTCTTCCCTCCATCTCCCTTTTCCTGGTCTTATTATGGGTACAGTATACTTCCCTACACTTTGACTTTGGACTTGTAATGTGACTTTCATTGACCAGTGGTCTATGGAGAGAAGTGATAATGTGCCAATTCTAAGCTTAGGCTGTAAAGGGCTTTACTAGTGTCCATTTGTGCTCTTGTATCCCTGCCATTGCCATGAGAAGAAGGGGCCCTGGCTAGCCCACTGGTCCAAGGTAGATGAGACGTGGAGCAGAACCACCATAGTCAGTCCAATCCACGCATCTGCATTGAGAAGCATATCTAATCCCAGACCAGGTCAGCTAAATTCCAGATCAGCAGACATATGAGCAATAATAAAGGATTACAGTTTTAAGCCACCAGGTTTTGGGGTAGTTTGTTATCCAGCAATACCGAAAAGATAATTAGTCAAATGCTAAGTAAAATAAAATTGGCCTAGCTATATTAATATCAAAATAAACCACAGGCAAAGAGTATTCCTAGTGAAAGAATTTCTTTATTTTATAGAAGGTTCAATTCAACAGAAAGATAAAATAATCCCAAGATTATATGGACTTAATAATGTAGCCTCAAAATAGGTGAAGTAAAAATTTACAGAACTACAAGGGAAAATAGGCAAATCCACTATCCTAAGGGGGTAATAAGACAAGCAGACTAAAAAATATCATTAAGGATGAATAAGATTTGCATAATACAATGAACATGGTTCACTTAATCATAGATCATTTCCATAAAACCACATCAATCAACTATAAAAAACTTATTTTTTTTAGAGACAAAGAACATCAGTGAAAATCAACTACGTATTAGTCTACAAATCAAGGCTTAATTCTAAGTGAATTTTATCATATAGGTCATATTCTCTAACCACAGCTTAATTAAGCTACAAATAAAAAACAAAAATATGATGAAAATTTTCCAATTATTTATAAATTAAAAAGCATACTTCTAAACATTCCAAGACCAAAGGAGAAATAAAAAGGAGAATTAAAAGAATGTTAGAACGGAATTGTACTGAAGATATTACTTATCAAAAATTTTAGATTTCCACTAAGGCTATATTTAGAGGGAAATTTATAGTCTAAAGAACAGTCAGACAAGAATTATGGTAGAAAACTAATGAACTAAGTATCCTTAGAAAAGAGCAGTAAAATAAACTCAAAAAAAGTAGAAGAAAATAACACAAGATTAAAGCAGAAAATGAACACATAATAAAGAAGACCTACAAAACCAAAGTTTTTCTCAAAGGCTAATAAAATTGAAACCCTCTGCAAAATTAATGAAAAAGAGAGAGAGAGAAGAGGCACAAATTAACAACATTAGAAATATAAAAGATATGACTATAGATGCTGCATATATTAAAAAGAAAATATGGTCTTTTGAACAACCTAATGCCAATAAATTGGAAAATTTAGATAAAATTGACAAATCCTAGAAAAATATAACTGACCAAAACTGATTCAAGAGGAAATAAAAATATAATAATTAAAAATATTTTTTATAATAAATAAAATTGTTTTATAATAAATAAAAATATTCAATCAGTAATATGAAATATTCCCACAAAATAATATTTTTTCACAGTTTACTGTGTTTTTAAAAACAATTTTACAGTTTTACTAAGTGCTATCAAACATTCAAGGAATAAATAATCTTGATTTTATAAAAATGATTTCAGAATATATGAGTCTAGCATAATCATAATACCAAACTTGGTAAGAATAGTACAAGAAAAGCGAATTACAGTCTAGTGTCATTTATGAACATGGGTGCAAACATTCTACACAAAAATATTAGCAAACTGAATTCAGCGATGTAAGAATATAATATGTCAGTAAGTTGGATTCATCCCAAAGATGTAAAGTTAAACATTAGAAAATCAATTAATATGATTCACTGCATTAATAAATTAAAGGGAGATAGGAGTTCCCTGACGGTCCAGTGGTTAGGACTCAGTGCTTTCACTGCGGTGGCCCCTGTCCAATCCCTGGTCGGGGACTAGGATCCTGCAAGCCACGTGGCACGGTCAAAAAAAAAAAAAAAAACAAATTAAAGGGGGAAAAGTATACAATTAATAGTTACAGAAAATGCATTGCTAAAATTCAACATATGTTCATATATAAACTCTTAGCAACTAGGAAGAATGCTCAATAGGAAGAACCCTCATTAACTTCAAAAACATCTACAAAAGCACTCCAACAGCAAATATCATAAAAAATGGAGAAGTATTGAAAATATTCCCTTTAATATCAGGAATAAGACTAGAGGGCTTACCATCTCCATTTCTATTTCATGCTGTAGTAGGAGTCCTAACTAGTTTAATAAAGAAATAAGATTGGAATGCAAGGATCCTAAGAGTCATAGTAACAGAATTAAAAATTGCATAGAAAATCCAAAGGCATCTACAGATAAATTATTAGACTTAATAAGAAAGTTTAGTAAAGTGGCTGGATAAACAACCAACAAAAACAGCCATGCAACTGAATTTTTATCTATCAGCAATACATTTAAAAAATGAAATAAAAAAATAGTAGCCTCTAAAAATGAGATACCTAGAAATAGATACAAAAAATATATACAAAGCTTTTATGGAAACTATAACAAAAATGTATTGAAAATAGTTAAAAGACCTAAAAATGGATATGGATATAAATACACATACACAGGACACCAGCTTGGGTCTGGGTGTCATCCTGGCAATGACAGATGTGATAGCATCCTCAAGCAAGGCCACTGAATACATTAAAGGTGTGCAAAATAAGGACCGCTGGGTTCTTGACTTTCTTCCAGGGAGAAACTTGGACAGCAGAGAGACTCTGTGACCTTTGAGGGGGAAGTTTTGAGAAGTTAAACAACTCATTTATATTGTTGTTTCAGCCTCTGAGCTACGCAAATCCTAAAGCCTTACAGAATATTAGGCAGCATCCTGGCTTTAAAACTGACTGGAGAAAAGTGGCTCTCTCCTTTCTAAGAGAGAAAGAGATGATTGGTCTTGGACAAATAGAAAATGGTTTTGCAAGATATATTTTATGGTAATAACAGACCCCTTAGCTTTATGGTTTGCTCTATAACAAGGCTGAATTCCTTGTGACATGCTTCAAAACTTGAAGGCTTAGTCTTTATCTTCAATTACTGTCAGACGAGGCTTCATCAGGCTTCGGGTACTTTGCTTCAAGCCAAGCCATCCACTGGAAAAAAAATCATACTGCAGGAATGAAAAGGGGGCTAGCACAACTACTAATTTAGTGAAATGTGGCCATTGTCACAGGAGAACACAAGCCTGGTTAAGGCAGGCGTGAAAGTCCTCGTGCCCTTGCGTCCTTTCCCTATGTAGAATTTATCAGTGTGTTATTATTACCCATTGAAAATCAATGGGAAGAAAGCCAGGAGCCCAAAGCCCATTCAGACTAATCATCTCAGCACGTTTAATCACATGACTGTCAGCCTTGGTGTAATCACAGCCAGCACAGGTGGTTAATGGCATTTCAAAAATGCTGTCAGGTCCTGCCTTTCCCCAGCCTCTGTGGCTCGCTTCCTTCTACAGCTGAGATAATTTGACCCACACCAGCAGGTTCAGCCCCATAGTAGCTTCCAGGAAAAGGACTGCAAATATGCTTACCACTACTTCCTACTTCCCTTTCTGAGACAGACACCATTAATGGACCATCACCTTCATTTCTGCTAAGCCCAGACAGCTGCAGCCTTAGAATCCCACTTGACTCAGTGTTCCAGGCAGCTCTACCCAATGGCCGAGGATTGGCATGCAGGCAGGAACATATTTGGCTTCCCTACTCTTGGACCAGTTGGGTGTAGGAGACGGTAAAGAGAGCCAACCTAGGACTCTAGCTCCACATGAAGTCACCCATGCTGCTTAGTCTGTCCTTGACTTTGTATTCCTATTCTTAGAGCTGGGCTCTGCTTCATCCATCTATCCATCTATCCACCCATCCATCTAGCCAACAAATATTGCCTGAGGGCCTCCTGTAGATCAGATACTATGCTAAACCCAAAAGATACAGTGTTTATATCGTATTTTATGTTTATTGATAATATATATTTATATTATTTACAATAATATATATATATACTTATTTTACATTACATTTATATAGTTATATATTTATATTATAATGGAGCCTTTATTTTAATGGTGGAGATATTATAAACAAACAACCAAACAAATCAGATAGTAATAAATGCCAAGAAGAAAATTAAAGCAGGAGGTGGGTATACACATCTGTCAAAGGAACTTGAGGTGGGGGAAGTAAATTTAGAAGAAAAATGGTGGTGGGTGGCACGAAAATAGGATGAAATAGGATGGCCAAGGTGCACCCCTCCCAGGTAGCAGCCATGTGTGAGCGCACCTTTGTGGAGTGAAGAAATGGCACAGGAAGATGGCTGGGAAGGAGGGTCCAGGTTGTGCAGGATGATAGGAAATCATTTAATTAATATTCCTCTTAGGTTTCAGATGAGTTTTAGAGAGGCTGCATAACTTGTCTAAGTTGTACTTAGTTAAGGTAGAAATGTATTTCTTGCTCACCTGAAATCCAGGGCAGGTGTTCCTGACTGGCCAGGCCTTTGCTCCAGGTAGGGATTCAGAGGCCCCATGCATCTTAGAGTATTGCCTCTCAATACCAAGGTCACTGCAAGGGGGTGGCAGAATGGAGGACTGGGTGTGGGAAATGTTAAGGTACCAATCCAAACGGCTTCCATTCACGGTGCATTGGCAAGAAGGCAGTCCCATGGCCACAACTAACTGCAAAGGACATATGCTCAGAGAGAAGAGTCAGGTATGGAATCCGCCAGCAGTCTTCTCCAGTTACGTAGTGGCTGGACCAGGATTCAAACCCAGGTCTGTCTGCCAGAGTCAACCTTTCTTATCGCTGCCCTCTTCTGTCCCCTTGATGCGAGCTGTCCTTTCACTCCCATCTGAAGGCCTGCCTCTTGCCCTTGCAGAAAGCCTTCATTCAGCCCCACTGCCTGCCTGTTTTGGAGTGTTGTCTATTTTGAGATGCCTTTTTCCTGTGCTTTGGCCATGCATCCGTGTGCTGACTCCCCTGTTGTCTGGGTCTAGTCTTCCACATGGCGAGGGTCTGCCTGCTACACTGGACCTGCACCCAGAGTCCCTGTGCCCCAGCATCTGCTGCACCCCAATGTGCAAGCTTCTCCAAATATTGTTTGGTTTTGTAGTAATTAAAGGGCTATTCTCAGTGCTAAATGCAGGCGCTATATTTGGGAAATCAATGGTTTCAGCATACACTACCAGTTGACCATTATGGTTAAAAGAAAGGTATTTTAGGTACTTTTTGCAGAATAAAAGGAGACAACCCTAACATTTACATGAATTAGAAGTCATCAGAACCACTGTATGTGGAGACTCAAGCCTGGAGTATATGAGTGAATGGAGTCTCAGAACACAATCACTGCACAGGATCACAGAGGGCCTGAGGCATGGAAGGGGTGTTTTCCGGCACCCTATGCCGTACCCAGAAAGCAGCTCAAAGTATATACATCACTGATGGCAGGCTAGTGCTCTCATCTTTGCATATAAAAGAGAAGACACAGTAACGCCTAACACACATTTATAGAGGAGCATGAATGTTCTACTAAATTCACATTTTATGCTATTTTATAGTACGGTTTTATTTTCATAATCTTAGGATAGCACACAGAAGTTTCTTAATACACATTTGATAAATGAAGAATGATTTATAGGTGCATGAAGGAATGAAAAGGCAGGATAAAAACGGAAGCTCCCCAGTTCTTAACATTTGTGAGTAGATGAATCTTTGAGCAACAAATATAAAGATTGAGGATTTGTGAAGATGATTGATTACCACAATTTCATAAACCTTATAATAGGGTTAATCTGATGCATGTTACATATGTATTGGAATAGATGATTAGTAAGGTATACATGTTAAGCAGCTCCAAAGGTGGGGCCAGTAGGAGTCCCAGCCCACTCCCTGAGGTCCTCCCTACCTTATGGAATCTGGGGAGCCTGATTCTTCACACTCAGACTAGTGTCTGAGAAGATACTTCACCCAAGGTCTTTTAGAGAATGCCCCACAAAGGAATAGACCTGAGGAAAGAAAAGAGAAGAAAAGAAAAAAGGTAAAAAAGGAAAGGACAAGAAAAACAAAAAACCCAAGAAAAGCCAAAGAGAAAAGAAAAGCCTTGATTCTCTTAACTCTGGTTCACGTGTGCGTGCACACACACACACACACACAACTGTTTCCAAGGCACTGGACTACTTCCTGCCCTCATCCTTCCTCCCTGGAATTTCCCCTTTTCCTTGCTGATCCCTGGAATGATATGTTTAGTTCTATTATGGTGTGAGGACTCCAGGAGGAGAGGCCAGGGAGACAAAACCAAACCGCTCCTTCAAGGGGATGCTCAGGTGGTCTCGTGCATTTTCATCTCCTCAAGGTGTTCTGTCGTAGGTGATCACTTGACTTCAGGTTGTAAGGACCATGAGAAATGAGCAAATAAGACTCAAAGAGGCAGTGGACTTCTTCCCTTTTTCTCTTACTCCACACCTATATGGGAATCTAGTTCTAAGCATCCTTTGAGTCTGTCCTCTCCTCATTATGCTTCTTCCTGCCTTGGATCAGGCTCTGGTTGCCTCTTCCTTGGACCACAGCTGTGGTTTGAGCCTATGAACCAAGCGTGCATTAGCCCGCTGCTGAGCTGTGAGGGTTCCTTCCCCTCTCTGGGCTCCAGTTCCTACAGCTTTCAAGTGTTGTTGAGGAGATTAAAGAAGATGTGAACCTGCATATCCCCAGAAGGGTCTCTGTCCTCTTCTGTCTCACCCAGCCTCCGCACTGATGCCACAGCAATCTCTCTGAAATGCAAATCCAACCACTTTATTTTGCTTCCCACACTTCTCTTGTTTCCCTCTAAACAATAAAGACCAGGCTCCTTATCATGGTTTATAAGGCTTTCATGCCAGCTCCCTCTACTTTTCTGACCTAATCTGTCAAGTACTGCTTTGCTTCCAATTTTGTGTACAAAATTACACAAAACTCTCCCTGAACATATGATTTCCCATTAACCCAAGCCTTTTCATGCACCATGACTCCTGCCTGGAATTTCTTCCCCTCTCTTGTCCATTTGGTGAATATCCATCCAGTCATTCTTAAAAACAATTCAAATAGACCGCATTCTGCAGAAACCGTCCAACCTTCGTGCTTGTGGGCTCTCTCCTCACAGGGCTGATCTCCCCAGGCATATGTGCCTGCAATAAAGCGACCATAAGCCTGTGGTGTGTTGTTAGTTCACGTGTCTCTCTCCCAGGCTGGGGGCTCAGTAAGAGTGGCTGCCTGATCGTTCCTTTCTGGGGATCCCTAGCACGTGCTCGGTGCTAACTGGTGTTTGTTGAATCGCAAGTTTGAGTTGCTTAGGACCACACAGCTGGTTAATGCATAGCGAGGAGAGTGCTGTGTCCTTTCTGTTCCGGGTTGATTGTGTCCCCCAAAGAAGATACGCCGAAGTCCTAATTCCCAGTCCCTCAGAACGGGACCTGATTTGGAAGTAAGGATGTTGCAGATGTACTTAGTTAAGATGATGTCACATTGGATTAGGGTGGGCTTCTCAGCCAATATGACTGGTGTCTTTATGAGAAGAGGAGAAAGGACACAGAGACACACACACAGACACACACAACGTTGCAGGCAGAGACTGAAGCATGCCAAGGGTTCCTAGGAACCACCAGAAGACGGAAGAGGCCGTAAAGCTTCCACTTCAAGGGCCTTCACTTATAAGGCCCATTCCAAGGGCACAGGAGGGTCTCCAGATTTGTGTTCACATAATTATAAGTTTTTGTAAAAATTTCAAAATGGTATTTTCACCACAATCAATTAAGAGTACTATCTTTTTCCTCTCCGACTTTGCCTTGGGTCAGGTGACTTTATCATGGCCTGAACTTTTAGGGATGTTGCTAAGAGGATGTAAACTTGGAGATACACTTAGTTTGGTTTAGTGGCATATAATTCTGTGGTCTTCAGTCACTTGCATGTATAGTGAAGTTATTGCTAGATCTCCTAGTGTAGATGACTTTCTGAAATTCTCCCCCCAACCCCGCTCACTGTGCCAGAGGCTGCCCCATGACACACGTGTGTCCTTCAATGCCCAGTCTTGACACTAGGAGGAAGGTGAAAAGAAACAAGGTTTGAAGTGTATCCAGACGCTAGTCTGTGAAGAAGTCTTTGAATCACCAGATGTGTAAAATTGTAATTGGAGACTTCGCTGCCCATCAACTCTTTGTCAAAAAGGAAGTTCTCTTCTGTCAGAGCTATACTTCGATAATGTAGGGTGTACACCAATAAACACTCCTTACATTTTTTTTTTTAAAGCTGTGGTTTTCTTTTTTTTTTTGAAGATGTTGGGGGTAGGAGTTTATTAATTAATTAATTTATTTTTGCTGTGTTGGGTCTTCGTTTCTGTGCGAGGGCTTTCTCTAGTTGTGGCAAGCGGGGGCCACTCTTCATCGCGGTGCGCAGGCCTCTCACTATCGCGGCCTCTCTTGTTGCGGAGCGCAGGCTCAGTAGTTGTGGCTCACGGGCCTAGTTGCTCCATGGCATGTGGGATCCTCCCAGACCAGGGCTCGAACCCGTGTCCCCTGCATTAGCAGGCAGATTCTCAACCACTGCGCCACCAGGGAAGCCCACTCCTTACATTTTTAAATATTGTAATGGGAGTCTCATAAAGTAGAATTTCATCTGAATTCTTATGTTTGTGGGACCCAATCCTGTAGCAATGCTGTAAATGTTGAGTCCATTCTGAATGCAAAGTTGTGTTTTCTGCATGCATGTCAGATCATGTTTTTGTGAATCTAATATAAATTGTCCTGAGGAAGTCTGGCGATTCCAGACGAAACAGCATGCAAGAAACAGGCTGAAGAAACAAGTGTACCCCTTGAAAAAAACTACACATATTCATCTTTGAATCATTGTGTAGCATACGACTAATTTATTGTTCAATTATGTAGCTCATTGAAATACAGCAGCCATTTTTTTTGGAAGTAGTGAGTTATTTATTTGTGTATTATACATATGTTTAAGTAAGTTTAATAAGTACCCTTTAAAGTGATAATACATGTATTTCCCTCTGCCTTCAGATCAAAGCAAGAGGAAGCATCGCTCAGTCAGGAACCCATGTGTTGTCCATTAAACAAGGAGAGAGTAAGTACTTTCAGGATTTCCTATTTTTTCTCTCAAATTGTCAAATCCTAAATGTTTTAGCAAGATGAAGCTATTTCTTTTTTTTTTTTTAATTGGAGTATAACTGCTTTACAATGGTGTGTTAGTTTCTGCTTTATAACAAAGTGAATCAGTTATACATATACATATGTTCCCATATCTCTTCCCGCTTGCGTCTCCCTCCCTCCCACCCTCCCTATCCCACCTCTCCAGGCGGTCACAAACCACTGAGCTGATCTCCCTGTGCTATGCAGCTGCTTCCCACTAGCTATCTACCTTACGTTTGGTGGTGTATACATGTCCATGCCTCTCTCTCGCTTTGTCACAGCTTACCCTTCCCCCTCTCCATATCCTCAAGTCCATTCTCTAGTAAGTCTGTGTCTTTATTCCTGTTTTACCCCTAGGATCTTCATGACATTTTTTTCCCCTTAAATTCCATATATATGTGTTAGCATACGGTATTTGTCTCTCTCTTTCTGACTTACTTCACTCTGTATGACAGACTCTAGGTCTATCCACCTCATTACAAATAGCTCAATTTCGTTTCTTTTTATGGCCGAGTAATATTCCATTGTATGTATGTGCCACATCTTCTTTATCCATTCATCCGATGATGGACACTTAGGTTGTTTCCATCTCTGGGCTATTGTAAATAGAGCTGCAATGAACATTTTGGTACATGACTCTTTTTGAATTATGGTTTTCTCAGGATATATGCCCAGTAGTGGGATTAGCAGCCATTTTAAAGTGCATTTTCTCTGATGAATGTGTCATGAATTCTAAAAGTATTTAAGATTAGCCAAGAAATGTCCTGAAATCCTGCAGCTCTTATGAAAGCAACTAGATTAGAGTTTTCCCAGGTTTGAAAACCTTAAAAATTAACGTCAAATTGCCAGTAAGAACTCGTGAAGCTCAAAGTAACTCTTCTAAACTGTTAACAATAAATAAATTTTTTTTTCTGTTAGAAGAAAGAGTAAATGTTCTATTCTCTCTGTGGAGAAGATTACACAATTGTTATTATATGAAGAGTTAACCAGAGAGTATTGCGCCAGAAGCTGTTGGGCAAGAAAGTATTACAGAGACGTGCCAGGCAGTTCATTCATAAGAATATTATCTTACATTTATGGATTTTGTAACACTTGTGTTGTTAACTTTGTTATGTTTGTAATTTGTTAAACTTTCTTCTCTCAATCTGAAGAAATAGTCACCTTTGTACCACATTTTATATTCCTCATTTTGTATGATTTTTCTTAAAGAAGTCCCTTCCTCCAAACTTTATGTGTTAAGCCCCATATAACCAGGATCTGCCCCTGCTAACACACAATCATGATTGACATGGTTTATTCATCAAGTTTGGTTGAAAGCCAACTGCACGCAGGGCACTGTGGTAGGAGCTTTAGGGTGCAGAGTTAAAGTGGGAAGAGCCCTCAGTTGGAGTTAGGGGTCCAGGAGTCCAGTTCTAACACTCCCAGAGAAAGCCGTGTGAGATCAGGCAAGTCATTTCCCCTCTTTAAAACTCGATTTCTTAAGTGAGGAGTTTGGATTAAACAAGTTCTAAAACTCATCTTTGTGGGACAATTTTCTCTTTTTTAAAATTTATTTTATTGAAGTATAGTTGATTTACAGTGTTGTATTAATTTCTGCTGTACAGCAAAGTGATTCAGTTATACATATATATGTATATATATATATATATATACACACATTCTTTTTCACAGGCTTTTCCATTATGGTTTATCACAGGATGTTGAAAATCGTTCCCTGTGCTATACAGTAGAACCTTGTTGTTAATCCATTCTACGTATAATAGCTTGCATCTCACACGACAATTTTCTGAACATGTATTTCAGAGTCAGCCCAACCTTAATATTATTTGTGAATGCTATTTGCCACCGTCTAGCTGTTTCCTCCCTCTAGGAGTTTATGACCTTGGTGAGCTAAGATTAGCCTTTGGTTTGTTGTGATAGGCAATGTTTGCTGGTAGTTGTTCCTTTGTTTCATAGGTTGGTTTACATCTTGTGCCAAATAAGCTCCATTTCCAGCCACTGAATTGTTGAGGCTGTGCCAGCACACGTCCTCATGAGGATGCTGTCCCTGTCCCAGCGGGAGGTACCACACCTAGTGGCTAGACTGACGTCTGGGTCTCACCGAAACTCTGGCAAGTCCCGTTCACGGGACCTGTGTCAAGATATACTCCTGCCTGGGCAGCCTGGGGCATGAGTCCATGACTCTGTTTTCATGGACCCTAACTTCTAACAGAGCATTCTATTTGATGTTTCGACTGTGCTGAGGGGATCCCCCAGTACGCTGGCTGTGATTCCCGCCACAGGGAAAATGCTTACCGTCACATGGCATATTGACATGACATCGCTCTATAGTTCTTTGGTTTGCTAAGGAGCCATCTTCCATACAAATGCCAAAAACAAATTTTCCACCAACCAACTAATGTTTATCCTACGTTAGAAGATTACCAGGGCAGGCTTCAGTTGACACTTCTATTTTTATTTTCATGCCTAAGTTAATTATTGGCCATTTTATTCATTATTCATTTATTGATTTGATTCACATCCCTCCTTCTTCCAACTTAAGGATTTGAGTTGGATTTCTGAACTCAATAGGGAATTCTGGCCACATCAAAACAGCAGTGTTTGAACCTGGCAAGATCATGATTGTATTTGGGTTTGATTTTGGTTTCCAAAGTAACTTAAGGTGTCAACATCCCTTAATAAGGTCAGTTACATAAGGTGGTAATTAGTTTGCGAACAGAATGCCAACATTGATAAAAGGTGCTGCTTTGGTTATTTTTAAATTTTCTACTGTGGCACATACCTTTTAAATAAGAACTGTTGTCTGCTATGGCTGTTTTTGAAGATTATATATAAGTCAGTTAAATGATTCATTCACTAGCTCCCTCAATAAATATTTGCTAAGGCACTGGGTGAGATGCTGTTGGCCACTTTGCAGAGATGATGCAGTTCTACAGATGGAGAGTTAGTATAAAGAAGATGAAAGTTACAGGTCAACTTGACCCAGAAAAAGAAACCCTGCCTTTGAAGTTCCACCCCAAAGATGGTAAGCTGACAGATGGTGTTGATTCCTGCTGGCTTGGCAGACACTAACAGAGTAATAGAAAAAAATGGCTCAGCCCCAGCATGGTCCTTTTGGGGGCCACGAAACATCGACTCTATTTAATGAAGAAAGTGGTCATTTGGTTGCTGCTGCAGAGGGAGCAGAAGGTAACCAACCATAGGGTTGAGCTACAAAAGCAATAAAACAATAGAACTTGCATGGAGCAAACAGCACAAACTGTATGGTCATACGTCAGTCTGTTTGTTTTTTTTTTTCTATCACTATATAGATGGGTCAAATTATTAGGATTAATGAAACCATGTGGAAATTGTCCTGGACATGTTACTAATTAATTAATTAAATCACTCCATCATTCAAACATTAATTTTTATTGAGCACTGCACTAGGTCTTTGCTGGGTGTTGAGGAACCAAATATGAATAAACTGTATGGAGGTCAGTATAAGGAGACAGATAACTAAGTCAACACTGCAGAACAGTTTGGAAAGCACAATGACAGAGTACTTGACAAGAACCTAATTCATTCTGGTGAGGGAGGGGTGAACAAAGAACTCTAGGAGAGGAGGCATGGCCAAAACTGTCAGTAACCTACCTAACCACCATTTCCTTCATTTATTCACCACCATTTCCTTCCTTCATTCTTGTCAATAGAACCTGAACTTTGTTCTGTATGAGGCAGAAGGCACTCAGAGTAGAGGGGCTTCTCCACCAGTCACAGATAAACCGTAGTAATCCTTCTCCCTTTGCCAATGATTGGTTTAGGGTGAGCTAGTGACCTGGACCTACTCAATGGGACCAGAAGAGAAGCCTGCTGGGAAAGATTTTCTTCTCTGATAAAAAAGAGAGATGTCCAAGGGGAAGCTCTTATTTTTTTCTGTCTTTGGGTGTGGTTTTGTGTGGATTTGATGTTTGGAGGCAAGGTATACATTTTGAGATCATATGGGGAAAGCCAAGACAAAGAAAAGGCAGCCTAGAGCTCAGCTGCTAAATTAACTAGCTCTGAAATTGCAGGGGAATAATAACCTCTCAATTATACTATAATAAATATCTAGTTTGATATTTTGTTAGTTGAAGCTGAAAACGTACAAGCTGATGCAAAAGTCTTCCTGAAGGAAGTTCTGAGCTGAGTCTTGAAGAGTGTGTAAGACTTAATCAGACAAAGAAGTGGGTGAAGGATGTTCCTGGCAGATAGAGGTATAAAAGGCACTCTTTCGGGGACAGAGAGTAGCACATTTGCGGAACCCAAAGTGCTTAAGCATGGCTATAGCAAGAGATGGGGCTGGAGAGAAATGCAAAACCTTATGTGCCATGAGAAGCAGCTTATAAATGTATCCTAAAATAACCTGGGGACCACTGAAGATTTGCTTAGATTTGCATTGTACAGAGATGAATCTGGTGGCCACAGAAAGGCAGGTCAGGGTGTTTGGGATGAACTGGAGAGCATGTAGGATAATCCCTACAAGACCTGGAAGGGGTGGTGGTGAAGGGGATGCAGAGGAGGGGTAGGTTTAGGAGATGTCAGGGGAGCAGACTCCATAGGACTTGAAACCTGGTCGAATGTGGTGGGAAGACAGAGGGAGGTGAAAAGGCCAACCCTTGGCTTTCTGGTGAGTGTCTAGGGGGAAAGTGTTCTTGCCACTGAGACAGGAAATGAGCAGTTGGGTCCCGAGACTGTGGGAAATAGCTGGTAAGCCTGCTATGGGTTGGGGGTAGCATGGGGATAATAAATTCACCCTGACTGTATCACACTACGAATTTTGAAGACAAACAAGTGGGGATTTCTAGTGAGCGGTTTCATATGTAGGACTGAGGCCAAGTGCTCCCAGGAGAGACCTCACCTGGAGAGATCTGAGGGTCCTCAGCAGAGAGGTGTTGTTGAAACCTTGTGAGTGGATGTACAATGTGTAGAATGGGATGGGAAGGCTGTTTCTAGAGACACTCAAGCTTTAGAAACAAAGGAGAGGAAAAAGTAAGAAAGAGTGGGACAAAGAAGGCAAAGACACATAAACCAGAGAGACAGAAAAAAGGAGGAAATGGTAAAATGAAAAGCACAGGGAAGACTGCTTTCATTGCACCACTGCTCAAGGGCCAGTGAGCTGTCATTTGTGTGATGAATGGACTTATTTTCTTGTTTATGCCTGTCCCTCTGACTACACTGCAAGTACCATTGGGGCGGGGTCCTCATCTCTTTTGCTCAACATTGATAGTGATAGACTTATTGCCTGGACTCTAGTAGGTGCTCATTAAATATCTGTTGAATGAATGGGTGGTTTTATTTATTTACCTTGGTGTGCTCAGCGGCGATCACTAGGGTGCTCAAAAATATGTCAAAAGAAGTAAGAAGACAGAAGCCTGCCACAAGCAGCATACCACATCCTCTTCTTACTTGATTCCTCAATGCTTCAGACCCTAGAAACTGCAAATGAAGACCAGTGACCATTGTGTAGCCCAAACCCCGTTACTGCCTGTGAATTGACCTGGGCAACTCACTGGAGAAGGGAAGGAGAGTTGGAGTGGGAAGTAGCTGTTTGGGAGTGTGAATGATGCAAGGATAATTCCAAGTAATGTGAGCACAATGGCAGTTGCAAATGGGTCTTCCATTAAAAAAAAATTATTTATTTATTTGGTTGTGCCAGGTCTTAGTTGCGACAGGTGGGCTCCTTAGTTGTGGCATATGAACTCTTAGTTGCGGCATGCATGTGGGATCTAGTTCCCTGACCAGGGATGGAACCCAGGCCCCCTGCAATGGGAGCGCGGTGTCTTAACCACTGTGCCACCAGGGAAGTCCCGGGTCTTCCATTTTTTAATGTTAGCTGAACAGGCCGGCCAGCTCATACAGTACAAGTAGCAGAAAGAAGCAGATTAACAAAACCAGTGTCTCTGTTCCCCTTATTGGGCTAGCATGTGTCTTCTTGGGGGTTGTTTGAACTTGTTGGTCTGTCTCCCCTTAATAGAAAGTAAGCTCCATGAGGGCAGGGAATTCTGTCTGTTTCATTCTCTGATGTATCCACAACCCCTAAATCAGCATCTGGCCCACAATAAATATTTACTGAATGAATGAATGAATATTCACATTGTGCTTTGGCTGTATTCTCAGCCACTGTGGGTTTCCTGCTCTCAACCCTGCAGCAGTATCTCTCCCACTCTAGAACTTAATCATCACCTGCTCCGTCATGATGCTGGCTAGGTACAACTTCTTGTGATTCTGGACTCCATAGGGAACAGATTTTGTCTAACTGCTTTCTTGAATTGCCCTTGGTATTATCACAGTCCTGAGCACATAAGAAAGAATGAATTAAATGTTGACTTTATTCATTCAAAAAATATTGGCTGAGCAGGGCTGGTTCCAGGTGCTGCGCTAGGCCCTACTGATAACACGTTAGACAAGATCCAGTTCCTCACCTCACGAGTTTACCAGAGAGGAGACAGACCTAGAGGCAAATAATAACCAAACCAGTGAGAAGTTCTACAGTGGGATCATGGGGCATTTCCCTCTGCCTGGGGGCCAGGTGTGGGTGGTTGGAAGGTGCATCAGGGAAGGCTCCTCAGAGGAGGTTCTGCTTGAGTTGGGAGATGGGAGGACATGTGGGGTGACAGGCATGTCTGAGTGAGGAAATGGGGGAGGATGGAAGCAGTGTGAGGAGAAGTGTACTGGGCAGAGAGCAGAGTGTAGACCATAAAAACAAGGAGACATGAGAAAGCGGGGGTGTGTTCAGGGCTGGGAACGTCTGGCATGACATGGAAAGTAAATCAATGATTGATTATCATCGGAACCTGGGGCTCAAACTTAACTATGGCACCTTAAGGTGGAGAGAGTAGAGCTCTTTCTGCTCCTGGATGGAGGGAACCCCGTCCCAGTGCACAGATCCCACTAAATAAGATCTCCACGCTGAAGCGTGGGCTCTGCTTTCTCTGTTCTTTGCAATTAATTACTGTGGTTGATAAGAGCTCATCTTTTTCCACTCTAAATCCTGCGTTTTGTGTCTGATACTGATATATGTGATTACACTCTTCTCTTAATATTGACCTGGTTTTATGGCATAAGATATACTTTCAAATGATAAAACTTGTTTTCTTTGAGATAAAAAAGGGTTGGAAAAGAAATTGACTATAGTGTTTGTAGAATGAGAAAGAAAATAAACATTTTGGGATAAACATGGACATTTTAAGCCCCAAACTGTGATCTATTAGGAACATTCATATCCAAAGGCAACCCTGTAGACAGCTGTGAGCAGCAAATGTTTGGCCTGCAAATACTAACTGCTTCAAGGAAAACATTCCTCTTTTAAAATAATCAAATTCAAAGGAAAGAGAATTGAAACTAAATCCCACCCCTAATTTGTGTTAAAATTCATGTAGTCAAAATGTATGATTTATAAATGAAATTATCCTTGGCCTCTTGAACTGACATGATTGGCTTCCTTCATGAAACGAAAAAAGAGAAGCAGGAATCATTTCCTCTCTGAGTGGGGCTCCTATTTAACTGGCTGTGGTCTGATTTTTCTGTGAGTAGGAATGGAGAAGAGGTTGCAGGGTAGACCAGTCAAGGCACAGCCCCCAGACTCCTCTGTCTTCAAACAGCAGAGACAAAGTAGAAAGTATTTTGACATTTTGTTTTTATTTTTCTGACTTGGCTCAAGTCACTTACCTTTCTTCAGGATGCTGTTTACACCAGAGAAACACAGAGTCTGTAATTCTTGTCAGGGACAAAAAGAAAAAAAAAATTCTCCAACTGCTTGACAATGCAGTGGGCTGGAAGTATGCGGACATATGTGGTATGAATTGAATGGCTCCATGAAACTTCCTCTATAACCATAATACAAGTAGTTTCCATTATTCTACCATGGTGCGTTAGAATTCCTATTTGATTCATTCCTTTAGGGGAAGATATGTCAATATTTCAGGTTACTGTCATCAAATGGTGATACCCAACTAGACTGTTAGCTGTTGGATGGCTGTTGATTGAAGCTGTTGATGCTTCCTTAGTATGCCCGCTTGGTTCACGTACAATCTATACACGTGGTAGGTGTTCAATAAATACATGTGAGAGCCCCAACGTATGACTATGCTAGGCCATCGTCAATCTTAGCACCATATGGTGCATTTATAAAATAATTCTCCAGCTAAGAACACTGAAATCTGTGCTTAGCCAGAAGAAGAAAAGTTAGATTGGTTTGGGTACTTTAGAAGATCAGGAGTAAGACAAGGTGCAGTGAGATTCTCAGGGCCCAGGGCACTAGACCTGTATTAGAAATATGTGAGCCACATAAGTAATTAAAAAATTTCTAGGGCTTCCCTGGTGGCACAGTGGTTAAGAATCCCCTGCCAATGCAGGGGAAACGGGTTCGAGCCCTGGTCCGGGAAGATCCCACATGCCACGGAGCAACTAAGCCCGTGTGCCACAACTACTGAGCCTGAGCTCTAGAGCCCGTGAGCCACAACTACTGAGCCCATGGGCCACAACTACTGAAGCCCGCGCGCCTAGAGACTGTGCGCCGCAACAAGAGAAGCCACCGCAATGAGAAGCCCGCGCACCGCAACAAAGAGTAGCCCCTGCTCGCTGCAACTAGAGAAAGCCCATGTGCAACAATGAAGACCCAACGCAGACAAAAATAAATAAATTAAAAAGAAAATTTCTAGTAGCCACACTGAAAAAGGTAGAGGAAACAGATGAAATTAATTTGAATATATTATATCTAACCAATACACCAAAAATATTATTTCAATATATAATTAAAATAATTAGTGACATACTTTACATATTTTTTCATGCTGTCTTCAAAATCCAGCATGTATTTTAATCTTATCACAAATCTCAGTTCAGATGAGCTACACTTCAAGTGTCTGGTAGCCACATGTGGTTACCATATTGGACAGTACAGATCTGTGCCTGTTGTCACAGAGGGAGGCAAAGAGGAAGGGGGGGAAACAGGGAGGAGGTACTGCATTTGGGGGAGCCTTGGGGAACCAGGAGCCAGTAGAAAGTGGCCAGAAACAGGAGAATGGGGAGGAGAGTTGGAAAGTAGGAAAGCATAAGACAAAATATGCTTTGAAAGTTTGCTGGGGCATCTTTGGTGCAATGGCTGGAGCAGTTCTGTTCAGGTATGTTTGGCTCAGGCTGGGCCAAAAAGATTCTCAGAGGTTCTTGTAGGTGGGGTTCCTTCGAGTGAAAGATGTGTGATTCCTTTGGTGTCTTTGAAGTGAATTAATCCAACCCCAAGTCTCTTAGTTTAATAATTCATAAGACACCTAAAATGATCAGTTACTTTCTTCTAGAGAAAATTACCATCTTCTAGAGGAACATAATCAAATGTCCATCTTCCAGCACAGGTATCCCTGCCTGGCCAAATTCTATCTCCATCACTCTATATTTAGCATCCTGAAGATCATAATAAAGGCTGTGAGAAAGAGGATAGACAGGATAACTCTCAGTTGCACCTTTTTCAGAATGCCATCCAGTTTATCCAGGGCACTTTTCCATAATCTATGAACTTAAACTATGAACCTATGAACTTAAACTCGGTTGGGAGACAGCTTTCATAAAGAGGTTACTTATGGCACTCGTCTAACATACTTGGGGTGGGGTGGGCAGGTGGAAGGGAAATCCACATGAAACTGCCACTGCCTTCATTAGAGACTAGACGTTCCTTTCTTGCCAAGTTTAGAAATTTACAGCAGTGACAGCCCCAGTCACCAAGCCTAATTCAAGGTCTATTTCTCTCCCATGAAGCAAATTAAAATTTAGAAACTTTAGGATTGTTTTTCTATTTCTAGATTTTTCTCTTGAGGGTACCTCATACTGAGAGCTAAGAAATCAAAGATTTCTGGATCTTTCCAGCATCCATTGCTCACAGAGAGGTTTTCCATCTGCATCTCACGAATGGGATAATCCAACCTAAGGGGTGCAGTTCCATTAAACCAATATGTAACCTGAGGTCTGCCGCTGACCTACTTTTTCTTGCTTGCCTTCTTTTTAAAAGGTCTCATTTTTCACCGTGCTTTTCTTTGTGTGAATTCCATGGATTTCTTGGGCATTTCTTTCAGGTCATAGGTATTATCTGCATCTTCACTTATGATAACAGTTCCACCTTGAAACTAAGCCAGTATTTCTTCTGAATATTTTAGATGGATCCCCCCTTCTCAAATCTAAGATTTCTGTAACCACTGCTGCTGCAGTCCCCTGCGTGTGGTTTCTCTGATTGCTCTCATTAGGGACTCTCTTCCTGTAGCTGTAAGGGCATGCCTCTCTCAACGGTTTCCTAAACTTGGGATCCCTTTGCAGGTGGGGATGGGGGAGGAGTCGTTCTGGCTGGCTCTGTTAGATTTCATCACTTTTCTTCCTAATCTCTTTATGAGCAGCTGGAGTTGGTTATGTTCCCTGATCTCCTTTATATCCATCTACCTTGTCTCTAAAAACCCAAACCTTCTAAGGAAATCTTTCTCTTCCTCCTGTTTAATCAGGCCATCTGCTTTTGTCTTTCATTCTCTCTCTGCTCCTATTGAGATAATAAGGCAGAAGTGCATTTTGACAGCAATCCAGTTCCTCCCTGAGTTTCTGAGCAAACCTGCTTCCAGATACGCTGTTTCAGGCTCAGGCCTCCTAAATTGCCTTCTTAGCTTTGGGGCTGATAATAATTTCACTGAGCTTTTGTAGGGGAGGGGTAGTTTCCTTTTCCCAAGAAGATGGGATATTCTTTATAAAAACAGTGGCTCCTGTTCCTTCTTTGATGTATTCATTAGTGAAATCTACCATCTTTGGGGAGTGTTAGTGCCCCTGGGATGTAAAGCTAGGGCCAGAATTTACATAATGAACAAATACAGGATAAACTTGAGGTCTGGTGGTTGGGGGTGACTTGAGTCTGTGGATCATCCCCCTACTTCCACACTTCTCTTCCTTGTCCTTGAATGCAGTTCCTAACAATGCAGAAAGGAACAGAACATTGAGTAGTTGATCTAGATTAAGGTCTGGCATGAAACTCACACTGGCGCTCTGCAGCCAGGAAGAACTTAGCTGCCTTTGTAGTTTAAACACCTGGCCTCTAGAAATGTTGAAGAGACATAATCCAAGTAGCAAAAAATTTCCCAAATCCAATGCATAAAAAGCACATATGCTACAGCCAATTTTAGGATTAGTTTTAACTAGGTCTAAAACGTTCTATTTTTCCTAGAATGAAATTTATGTCACAGCTATGCCTGCTCGGGCATGAAGGGCTCTTGCAAGGTCCGATCAAGTTCAGCCTCAAAGGCCATCACAGTCATTGTTTATGGGTAGGAAGAATGAGAAGATTCTGCACCCCCAGTTCCTGCCCCCTGGCAGAGTGCATCCTCTGTGGGAAGGAAGATCAGAATCAGAGATTCCAGCAGTGGCGGACCCCAAACACTCAACTCCTTCTCCTAGACTCACCAATTAGACACAGATCCTCTCCAAAAGGCAGGGAAAATAATCAGGAGGGTCACTCAGCTGGAGTGCCTTCACCTGAAAACCCAAATGCAGGACAGCGGTTCTCAGCTTGATCACCTGAAGGGCTTGCTGAAACACAGATCACTGGGTCACCCCCAGAATCTGAGGAGGTCTGGGGTTTTGCCTGAGAATCTGCATTTCTACCGAGTCCCTAGGTGATGTTGATGTTTCTGGTCCAGGAACCTCACTGAGAACCTCTGATCTATGAGGATGTAGGTCTCCTCCAAGAGGTAGAGCAGTCATTCTTTGCCTGGATGAGCAAACTGCTTGTGGTTTGAGTGACGTGGAGATGGAGATGTGTGAGTGACAGAACGGGGAATGCAGTCCCAATGGCTTTGTTTTCACAACAGACCAGGGAGAGAAGAGGTGACTGACAAAAAGGATTTTTACCATTCTGACACTCAGTCCTTCTTTACAAGGGGCACTGGATTGATCTGTTAATATTATTGGGCTGGCCAAGAAGTTTGTTCGGGTTTTTCCATAACATCTTACAGAAAAACCTGAAGAAACTTTTTGGTCAACCCAATATTATAGAACCATGGTGAGAGGTATTTTTTCATTTCATCAAAGTAAAAAACCCATTATTTCATGAAACTAAAAACATTCATTTGAAAAAAATTGATTTGGTGGTCCCTTAGAAACAGCCTGAAATTGGTGGAAAGCAAAACCTAAACTAAGACTGGTAAACCTTGGGTTGTTTTCCTTCACTCTCAAACAAAACCCCAGCATTTGGAAATCTTTGGGACACATTTTCAATAATTCAGTTTCGTTTTATTTCTCATTGTCATCGATCAACATCAGCATTGTCAGAAAGCACTTATTAAATAAACACGATAATTATACTGCACCCAATGCTAGGAGCTGTACAGAGCAAGATACAGCTCTGTACACGGTATGGGCGCTATCCTTTATCAAACTTGGACTATCAGAGGTTGGACTAAATGGTCTGGCTTCTTGGTACTCAAAGTACGGCCATGGACCAGAGCACTGATTAGAACTGCAGAACTTCGGCTCCACTCCAGGCCTCCTGCAAATAAGAATTTGCATTTTCACAGGGGCTTCCTTGGTGGCGCAGCGGTTGAGAGTCCGCCTGCCGATACAGGGGACACGGGTTCGTGCCCCAGTCCGGGAAGATCCCACATACCCGCAGGGCAGCTAGGCCCGTGAGCCATGGCCGCTGAGCCTGCGCGTCCGGAGCCTGTGCTCCGCAACGGGAGAGGTCACAGCACTGAGAGGCCCGCGTACCGCAAAAAAAAAAAAAAAAAGAATTGAATTTGCATTTTCACAAGATCACCAGGTGATCAGACACACTGAAACATTCCAGAAGCACTGATCTAGTTATGCCCCCTCCTCCCCATCCTTTATGCAGCTCCCAGAATGCTCTTGGAAGATCTAAGTGCTCCCAGAATGCTCTTGGAAGATCTAAGTCTAAACACTCTTTGCTTAAAATTCTTCAATGATATCCATTCATCTAAAGAATTAAATTTAAATATCATAGCTTTTGGGGAGACAAGGGGTAAATAATAAACATGATTCCAATAGAGGAGTTGTAGGTAGGTAGGAAGGGTTAGTAGCTAGATAGTTTTATGGGTTGAATGGTGTTTTTCTGGCTTTCCATCATTCAGAGAGGCATCAGAGAAGCCCAGCTCAGCCTAACCTTTCACACCCACCCACCCCCAAAAGCAGTGCTTTGAAAAGGGCAAAACCTTGTGTGCCTATGACACTGCCCTTTTCCGTAATGGTGGGTTTATACGTCTGAGATCATTGTGGGACAGGAAGATGTAACCCCTGTGATTGGCAAATCTAGACATACCAACAAGGGGAGAAATTCTGTTTCTACGTGTTAGTAGTTAGGCAGTGGAAGGGGGAGTGTGTGTTGAATTTGAAGGGCTTCATGGAGCAGCAGAAAACCACCAAAGGGCTCCCGGATGAAAACCCTCATTTAGTGAGCGCCCCATGTGCCATACAATGTGCTAAGAGCTTTACTGATACTCCCTCATTTAATTTCCACAACAGCCATTGAAGTAAGTATTAATGATATCCACAATTAACAGAGAAAAAAAGTAAGAATTGGAAAGGTTAAGCAACTAACTCATGTTACTTAGCTAATAGGAGGTGAACCTAGGATTAAAATGCAGACCTGATTCTAAAGTCAGTGCTGTCAGTGTGTGTACTACACGGTCTGCCCGTTACAAGGGCGGTCACTGTCCATCCCTGCCTTTTCATTTAAATCCATATTCCTCGGACATGAATCTCAGGAAATTGTTGACTGCCCTTTCCCACAATGCTTCCAGAAAGCGTTTCCTTGAAAGTGATGAAGTGGAAATGGCACCAATGAGTAAGAATGAATGGATGGATGGGGAGTTCCACATGGAGGTGGCAGATGAAACGATGGGTCGTGTCCATAAATCAGCAGATGTGTCATGGTTCTTGGTGACAGACACCCATTTTCCCCACAGCCAAACTGTCTGCTTTGGCTTCTCTGAGCTGCAGTGGAAGCCGAATTGTCTACCACTGAATCAGTGACCCAACAAAAGGGGCTGAAATTATGAAAAAATGAAGCCAAATAAAAATCCACCCCCATGCATTGCTGCAGTGGAAGAAGAGATGTCGCGTGTGTGCTTCTTCCACCCCCATGCATTGCTGCAGTGGAAGAAGAGATGTCGCGTGTGTGCAGTGGAAGAAGAGATGTCGCAGTGGAAGAAGAGATGTCGCGTGTGTGATTCTCTCTGATAATTCAGAGATTATCGTTGCCTGGGAATGGAATTCAATGACTGGAAAGACAGAGGGGTGATTGCCTTAATGCATTGCCGGTAAAGTCTTTTCGTCTTCTTGCCTAGAAATTAATGAAGCTAGGTCAGAAGGAATTGTTGGATGACCTAATGTCTACCATTTAAGCTACAAATAAAGCAGAAGAGGAAGGTCCCCAAAGTCATAAAGGATAGTCTGTTAAGCTACAGAGGGAGATCTAAGGCAGGTTGTTGTAAACTTTGATTTTCAACACTGTTACTGATGCAGATGGCCCTGTGGATCTTTTGAAATTTATTGCTTTTTCATGCAAGTTTGAACCAAGCAAATCTGAAATCATGTCATATGAAAATAATAATAAAGCCTCCCTTTAGGTACAACATTTGAGATCATATAAATCCCCTTGATTTGCCACAGTCCCGGCAGCAAATAGATGGCACACTTAAACTGGATTAAAGAGCTATTGACAAAGGCGTGGGCAGGGTGTAGGGAAACCGCAAGCAACAGTACAAATCTTCCCTCCTGACCTGAAGGCACGAGGCGAATAAGCAATTACTGAACCCCTTTCGGGGGTAGCTGGGTGGAGAGGGTCACCTGACAGGAGCTGGGGGCTTTGGTAAAGGGACACACTTGATCTTCTGTGGCCTGGCAGAGGGTTCTGGGAGTAGATACCCTAACCTCCCTCCTCCATCACCCTGATTTCAGTGGGTGCTGCCCACCGGTGGGACCTGCCTGGAAGCCAGAGGGCAAGGAGACTCATTGCTGTAGTCCGTACAGATTGACTTCCTGGGGGGAACAGTATGGAGAAAAATCTGGAGGGCTGCCAAACTAAACAGAAAAATGAGCGGAGAATGATACAATTTCAAGCCAGCAGCAGGACAAATTGTAAATAGCGTTTCTGCTGTTGCCACATGGCCATGCCATTTCAGCTGGTAAATAGCACTCACGCCCCCGAGTCCTCCAAACGATCTATCCCTGGTCAGGATTGCTTTTGAATTGTGTGGACTTTGAATTATGAGATGCTTTAGGAAACATGCCTTCCATCAACTCCCGAATTCGTCTCCTTCCCCAAAATAGTACTTTGGTTTGGAGTCTCTTGTAGGAGATTTTAAGCTGCAAATTAATTACCAGGCTATAGAAAGAATTCTGGCTTACCTCCCTTTATGCAGTTTCTGTTTCTTGGAATACCACAAAATTAAGATTTTTCTAAATACAATCCTATTTTTATTTTGAGGCATGGGATACTTCCAGTGCTGTGCAGACTTCTTTTCTCTTTAGAATTGACTGATGCGCTAAGAAGTTAATTTTAAATACAATGAACAGCTGTGTTTTCACAGTCACAGTGGTTGTAGGAACTCTGGCTGCCTGACTATAAGCTCCCTGAGAAGAGGGGCTGTGTCTCATTCAACAACTTACCTCCAGCTTCCAGCATAATGCCTGGTTCTTAGAAAGTGCTCAGTAAATATTTCTTGGATGAATGAACAAAGGTTTTTAAATAATGCATAGATCCATAACTGAACCATACCAACTTCCAACCATATTCCCTAAATATGTGTTATTATGAGCTTTCAGAATCACTATAAATGATATTGTGAAGGTTGACTGGTTTCCTCCCTTCACTGGAATGCTGGGAACCTACAAACTAAGAATTAGCTTCCAAGATTAGTCTTTCTGTTGTGGTTCAGTCATTTTGAGAATTCTCCAAAGTGCAATCGTTGCCAATTAGAAACTTTGCCAACCAAGACCCAAAGAAAGTCATTTATCCTTTCAGATTCCCTGTGAATGCAGAAAACCTGGAATCTCAACCAAACCAAGTGTAAGAGTTGTCGTAGGGTCCATTTTGTGTAGTCATCTGCTTTCCTTAAAAGACGACAAGCCTGCATCTTATGGCCATCCATGTTCAGCACCAAGTAGGTTGGAAGGAGCCTCGGATCCTCTCTAGGATGGTGGGATTTACCTGCTATCGCCTGCGACAAGACAAGGATGAAGTGGGAGGGTCTGGAAGGATCTAGAAAAGCTTTGCCCTGCGATACTGTGATTTGCTTAGAAAGCCTGCATTCTGGCATCTCTTGACGATGGCTTCATTTGGGGTATTTTTAATCCAGGAGATTAAATCAAGCCATCATTAAGAAGGTAATCCATGCATTTGATTTCCATTAAGAGAGCAACGGATTGTGTTCCTGTCTCTTCTTTGTGTCCTAATTTTCCCCGTACTCAAACCTCCTCTCCTCTGCTTGGTGATACCATGGTAGCTTTTAGTCTCTGGTGGGGCTGTGGGTGTGCAGCTCCCTCTGCAGCCATCGCTGATTCATCTCGTTGACTCATCTGCTGGGGCCTCTGGGCTGGGAGACGGTGATGTCACTGTCCCTCCACCCCCACCCCAGCCTCCGCTTTAATCCTCTGCGTGTTTGCGACAGGCATGTTCAACTGAGGCTGCCCTGGAGTCTGGGAACTCAGTGAGCTTCCCAAATGCCGATGACCCTGGGAAGGGAGCCCTGGGGTGCTCTTCGATGCAGGTCTGAACTCCTTCACCCTGCTCACCACGAGGCCATTTATAGATGCAAATAGCTAGGAGGTGACCAAACAGACACATCCAAGGCAGCCAGACATCCAGGAGTCAAGTTCCCCTGCTTGGTCTCTCTGCTTTGAGGTCAATGATTATAAACTATCATTTTGTAGGAATGCTCTTAATTGAGCTGTGTGTAAACCACAGGTCTGTTTCTCAGCAATTATAATTCAGAGCCTTCAGACAACGGTCATCGCTGGTTTGATCTTCCCCCCTCCCTTTCCATTTCTTTCTTCCTCTCTCTACTTCAACTGCTCCCCTACCTCGCTCCTAACTTAACGGTTTCCAGCTGTGTATCACTTGGCTCTGTTTCCACCCCAGTTTTTTCTATCATATGCAGCTGGACCCCTTCCAGGTCCCAGATGTGCTATTTATTTATGCCGAAGCATCTGGGCCTCGACACAGTCCTGTCACTGCAACGTGGCAAACTTGAGAAAACTCCAACTGGCAGCCAGCTCGCAGGCTGCAGCATCCCGACAAGTCAGGGCGGCGTTTCCATGGAGCGTGAGAAGGCCGGGGGAAGGGATGTGGGGGGCAGTGGGGACCCAGGGGGAGCCAGAAGCTCACACTCCCATGCCGTGGCTTTTAGAGGAACCCAGTAACACTACAAGAATAAGGTTTGGTTCCTTTTGAAGCAGGGGCTTTGCTGCAAAATCCAAATACTCATTCTCCTCCATCAGTGAATTGGAAGTGAGGTTACCCAGTTAAAGCAAATGGTCGTCGCCCCTAAGTGACAGGGCTGTGAGCACCAAAGATGCGCGCCCAGGATGTGAGGAATTTAGGGCTGCCTGGAAGCAACACTGAATTGGGAGCCAAAAATCCTGGTTCTGGTTCTGGTTCTGACTTTCTACTGGATCTCTCTCTGATCTTGGACAAGCCTTTTCATCTGAGTTCCTATTTCCTTTCCCATGAAGTGAGAAGACTGAGTTAAATTGTGGGGTTTTTAAGCTTTTGTTTTAAAAATTCAAAGTAAATCTTAAGTGGAAGCCTTTTCTGTGTGTGCGCTCAATACTACCGTGAGATGAAGTGGTCCTAACAGTGTTTTGCTAAGTGGCCTCACTGACAGCCATCCCCGGGCGTGCTGGACCCCACGGAGTTCCGAGGGAGGTGGGGCATCGAGGTGCACCATCCAGCATGCGCCCTTCTGTGCCTTGAGAGCCGTGGGCTCAGCCCCAGGGCCACCCTCCTCGGTGGCATGGGGAACCAACCTTCCCCTTTGACACTCCCTTCTTTGCTCCTCCGCTGGCCCTGTGTCCTTAATGTCCTCCACATGGGCAGCCGTGCAGTCCCAGCCGTGCAGCCGTGCAGTCCCAGCCTCTCTGAATGGGCCACACGGAGTAGGGTTGGGGCAGAACATTGATAACCTTGGGTGAAACAAATACTGGGCAGACGAATCTTCCAGACTACTAAGATGGAGCCTTGCTTCGCAGATTTTCTGTGAATTGTTTTATCAAAAGGAACTCTTCTCTCTCTCCATCCACCTCTTGTCTCATTATGAAAGCCACATTTTTTATCCTAGCCCTAGTCTGTGTGGCAAGTTCCAGGAATGAGGGCAAGGATGTGTCTGGGTGTGTGTCCCTCTGTCTGGCCATTTCTGAGACAATTTTATAGAACCTCAAGGCTCCTTGGAGCACAGTTTGAGGCCACTGCACAAGAAGCAACCATCACTCCTAATCCTTGGGTCCTAAGAACTGTCCTTAGAGAAGAGTATTCTTCTCCACCTGGATTAGAATCCTAGGAAGTCTTTGGACTAGAGAGGACCTTTGGAGACCCACACTCTTCCTCACCTGATACTTTGAGGGAGGCCTGCATCCATCTAGATTCCACCAGTTGGGAGAAAGTTCCCTTGGAGAACAGTTCATAACTCCTAGTACCACACAGCTATCCTCAGGTGACACAATTCTCTCTCTCTAATGATGGAGCATTAGGCACTTTGGGCTCATGGATGAAGGAAAATTTCAGTATCTGAGAATTTCCCTCCACACAGGTGATTGCTCACATAGACCCAGCAGTCCAGCTGGCTGAGGGACCAGCACTGGGCCACCAAGGGAGGTCCCACATCATCATGACTGGATAAACTATTACTTTTCCTCTCGTCTTCAATGAGTGGAACGGTACCATACTTAAAGCTGTCATAGACTGTATAATTCTTTCCAAATATTTGCTGCGCTACTTGGCAATAGATTAAACCTCCTGGTTACATGGATGTTCGGCTGAGCCACTGATTTGCTTTAGCCAATGAAATGTGAGCAGAAGTGATTATGTCACCTCAAGATAACACTCTAAAAGCCTACGGGAGGTTCTACCACCATCTCTCTCTTTCCTCTCTTCTGACCAAGGGCAATATCCGGGAAGGGCAATATCCCAGATCGGGCTGCTTTTTCATCTTGGGTCTCAGAATAATGAAGATGTGAAGATGCAGCAGACCCAAGGCAGACCTGTAATGGGTATGGAGCATGAGAAAGAAATACACCTTTCGGACTTCCCTGGTGGTGCAGTGGTTAAAAATCTGCCTGCCAGTGCAGGGGACACGGGTTCGAGCCCCGGTCGGGGAAGATCCCACAGGTCGTGGAGCAACTAAGCCCATGTGCCACAACTACTGAGCCTGCGCTCTAGAGCCCGCAAGCCACAATTTCTGAGCCCGCATGCCACAACTACAAAAGCCTGCACACCTATAGCCCATGGTCCACAATAAGAGAAGCCACTGCAATGCGAAGCCCGTGTACCGCAACGAAGAGTAACCCCTGCTCACCGTATCTAGAGAAAGCCCGCATGCAGCAACAGAGACCCAATGCAGCCATAAATAAAATAAATAAATAAAGCTTACAGAAAAAAAAAAATACACCTTTCTGTTACAAGCCTCAATCTAGTTGAGCTGTTTCTTATGGGTTAGGAGCCAGACAGACCTTGCCTTGAATTTCAGCTGTTTAATCTTAGACAAATTACTTAACCTCTCTAAGCCTCAATTTTATCATCCACGAAATGGGAATGATAATGGCACTTATCTCACAGGGTTGTTGTGAGCAGTAAATATGAAAATGAAAGTTCCTTAGCACAGTACCTGGTACTTAGAAAACAATAAATGTTACCTATTGTTATTATTATAATAAACTAGATTTAGGGCACAGAAATAAAATGATGGGTGTATATGAAAGAGATGAACAATTATAAAGCAGGACAACTAATCGTAAGCCTTCTAACACTTAACTTTTAAAAACAATACTCAATACTTATGGCCCTATGTTAGGAAGCATAATGGCCCCCAAATTCTAATCCTCAGAACCTGTCAATATGTTAGCGAACATGGCATAAGGGACTTTGCAAATACGATTAAGTTAAGGAGTTTGATATGGGAATTTATCCTGGGTAAGTCAGGTAGGGCTGTTGTAATCAGGAGGGGCCTTATAAGTGAAAGAGGGAGGCTGGCGGGCTGGAGATGTGAGGACAGAGGCAGAGGTAGGAGTGATACAACTGCTGTCTGGAAGAGCCATGGAACACAGACAGCCTCTAGAAGATGGAGAAACATCGGAATGGATTCTCCTCTAGAACCTCTGTCAGGAACACAATCATGCCAACACCTGGATTTCAGTCCCGTTGTGGCCATTTTGAATTTTTGACCTCCAGCACTGGAAAATAATTCATGTTGCATTAAGCCACTAAATTTGTGGTAATTTGTTACAGAAGCAATAGGAAATGAATTCAGTCCTCTTTCTCTTATTTCAGCATTGCTGCTTCTTGCCAACAGGTAGCCTCATTTATCTGAGTTCAAAATCAAAAAGATCTGGGTAGGATTTCTTTAGACCCTAACACATGTTGAGTCATAAGTGAGCTACTGCCTGTGGCCGCCCTTTCCTGCTAACTCCCTCCCCCATCCCACAAGATCCCATCCTATCCCATCCCATGTACACAATCTCAAAATCATAAAAGGAATTTTCTATTTTAATCTTTAAATGACATGTTTCTTTGTTAACTGTGTGCAGTTTTAGGGGGGTGGTTTGGAATATTTTCCAGTCGTGACTGAATGATAAAATTTAGGCCAGAAGGCCAGGCCCTTAGATACACCTGACTTATGCCAGCATGATTCTTAACATGACTTTTTCCAGAGTTTTGTTCTAGGAAATAAATTCTTTCATTGTCAAGAGAATGTCATATAAACTCTCTTGATGATGAAAGAAATCATTTACTAGTGTAACACATGAGGCATATGGTAGAAATTTTTTTTAACATCATTGGTTGCTGAAATCCTGTTTGATTATAAACTGGGAGAATTGATTGCTGTTGCTGGCCTCTTTTTAGGTACTTTTGTTTTACTTTTTAATTGGTTTGAGTGATGGAAGACAAGAGGAATATTTGTCATCTCCTTCCCAGAGGCACTTTCGTCTTGTTTCAGTAGTGGGTGGGCCGCCCAGGTACTTCAGGGGTCTCTCTTATGCTTGGAAACCTTCTGCAGGAAGTCTGTTGGTGCACAATGTCATTTCCAGGACTAACCCTGCTGCGGTGGTTCTTGCTTCCTCCACCGCTCCTGCTTGGGGGTTGGGGGTTGGAGTTAAGAGAACACATCACGTAGGGAAGCATAAATCTCCTGGCCAATAGGTCATATGTTTAGCCTATGTTTAGTAAATACATTTAGTAAATTTTCTCTTTCTGTTCTAAATAAAATAATAATTCTATGTTCAAACTGCTACTTGTTTTGCTTCCCATTGGCTCCCGATTCACAGATTCCATGATGCTGAGAATGGCTGACTTTCCAGAAATCTCAGCTATGACATGCTGTTTAGCTTGTTATTTTCTCTTATAAAAAGAGGGTTGCAGTGTGGGAGCGGTTCCTTCTGTAAATCCTGATGCCAGAAAATAGACCTTTTATCTTTCCTTATACTTGGCCTTGCATTTCTAAGTCCTCCCTCGCCTCTATCATTTTAGAGCTCATAGCTGTGAGAATCCCCCAGTCTCCTAACTCTTCCTCTCTGACACTCGGTCCTAGAGTAGGAGAGTCTACCTACTCTCCAGTGACCAGCAGCTCTCTCTCAGAGTGTGTGTAAAATCTTAGTCTACACTGTATACTCACTCTTCTTGAATTAGAGTTTTACTATCACATTAGATTTTTACTATCACATTTCAGTCTGGATTCTGCAGGGGGAAACTTACTGGCATACAATTCACTTCTAGGCAATATTTTTTCTAAATGTGGCTGTACTCCTTTTTAGCTAGATATTATATGAATTCGTACTGAATCATACCCAAGAGCAGATGGAGTTGGCTTTTGTCTGAGGAAGACAAAGAGTTAGGTTTTCTTGTCTTAGTTATGAAGAATGCCAGCTTGAGCAATGACCTGGCTGGTGTCCTAATTGTCTTAATGTGGGAATCAGAGGGGCCATATGGCCTACCTGATCAATTATACGGGTATTGATTAAGAAGGGGAGGAAAAAAACAACAGAGAGGCAGCGTTAGTCACTCAAATCCACCACTTGTGTCAGAATTGCATTAGCTGTTCAGTAGAGCTGTCCAGATGTGGCTGCTGGGTGCAGAGAGCAGTATGGACGTGTCTCTGAGTTGATCTTGCAAAGCCTTCATACTGTAGCGAGATGAAAATAGTTTTGGAGTCTAAGTTACACATGTTAAGAAATCAGAGGTAGCACAGAGTCTTAATGTATGAAAAAATAAAACCAATTAAAAATCATCATCTTTGCAGTTTAAAATGAAAAAGGATAAAAATCTTGACAAAAATATAATCCCTTACTTGGGCTCACCTTGAGTAAAGCTGTCTCCCAGTTGCCATCAATTCCTCACTTGCCCTAACAACGTAAGGTGGAGTCCAGCTTGATCATATTACCTTTCTTTACGTTCATAGGCTCTTCTCGAGGGACAACCACAAAAACTGCTCTTCTTTGGAGGAATTCAGATGATTTCCAGACATTCCTTCATGATTTCATTTAAAAACTGGTTTTTTTTAAAAAACAAGGATGTAGAACAGGGGTAGCAAATTAGAGCCTACAAGCAGAATTGTCTTGTTTGGCTCTCACAGGATTTTTAAAGTGAGAAATTTCACATAAAAATAGATTTCTCCATGGCTACAATCAGCTGGAGTGGAGTCGCAGTTGCCAGCCTGAGATGGGGCATTAACTCCCTCTTCAACTCCCTAAAGGCTTGCACTGGGCCTGCTTCACTCACCTATGCCACGTGCCTGGTCCTGTACCTGAACCCTGACCCCAACCGACACCTCTGACAGTGTGGAGACACTGAGGTACAAAGCCACTCTGAGAGGGAAACATGGCTTAATTTCACAGGGACTCGGCTTAGTCTGCGTGTGGATGGGAGAGGGCCTGGAGCGGGAAAATCGTTTTTGAAGCAGCTGGAGTGGTTTCTCTAAACACATCAGTGTACGGGGGAAGGAAAGAAAAGAAAGTGAGGGGAGACAGAAAAAAAGATGAAGGAATGGGAGAGGAGGGCATGGCTCTCAGGAAAGGTCTGGACCGATTTGGTAGCAAGGAGCAGAATGAAGTTCACCAGCTCGCTCTTCATGTGATGCCTACCAGGCCGTATCCAGGCTCCAGGCCACATCCAGGCTCCAGGCCGTATCCAGGCTCCAGGCACACCATCAGCCGCGGAGGCCATACTGCAGAGGCTGACTTCAAGACACACACCCAGCTTTCTCCTCAATTCTACAAACTGTCTCCTTGGATTAAGCCTTCTAGCTCTGGACCTGAACCGCCATGGAACTGCATTTACAACATGGCTCTTTGTCTGGCTGCTCACCAGCCTATAAGGCGGTGCTACAGGTACCACGGTGCTGGACTCAGTGTCAGGATATTACTGGGACTTGGAATCCTGATACTCCTCTCTGGATTCAGCACTGAGAATCAATGCATTTTCTCTGAGAACCTGTTTTTGTTGTTGTTTGTTTTTTAATATTACAAACATTATGAACGTTACACCACATCTGATTTCTCTCTTTGCACTGGTAGATAAAAGGTCAGAATCAAATCTGTGCCCAGCTTCTAGCAAGTGTAGGAGACACAACGGATTGGGATGCATTTGGGGACAGCTGACCTTTCATTATCTGCATCTGTGGATTCAACCAACCTCAGATGGAAAGTATTAAAAAAAATTCCAGAAAGTTTCAAAAGCAAACTTCAATTTGTTGCACACCAGCAACTATTTACATAGCATTTACTTGTATTAGATATTATAAGTAATCTGGAGATGACTTAAAGTATATGGGAGGACATGCCTAGGTTATATGCAAATACTACACCATTTTATGTAAGGGACTGACCCAGGCTTCTTTGGATTTTCTTGTTCAAGGTGACATCATGAAACCAATCCCCCATGATACTGAGGGGTGACTGTATTTCACTGCTTTTTTTCTTCATTTTCGAGTTCTTTATTTTCTTTTACTCTTTTTCTTGACTATTAATTTTGAGTGCTTTTTAAAGTATCTTATTGCTGTCAGATATTACACAAACACAGACTGAATAACCAAAGCAGGCATTCTAGAAGACAAGGAGTATCTTCAGTTAAATTCGTCCAGGTAAAAGGAAATGGAACAATGAAACCTCATGCTTATGGGTGCTAGTTGGTTGCAACATACAATTGAACATTTTAACTGCAGAATGCTTGCCTATTAATTTAAAATTCAATGTAACATTCTTTGTTCATTTTCCCCATGTCTTTGATGAAAATTCCTAGCTTCATGAAAACTGCTGGCTTGTTTGATAAGGGGGGGGGTGTCTTCTCATCCTTATAGCTACCTGTCTGGTGTGTGAGATGTGCTGGGTGATATAAGAGGATTCACTTCCCCACCCCCATCCTAAGACCCCAACTCCCTGCAGGTACTGGTCATCCTCCATGAAGATCCTGGCCTTCCTCAATCTCAGGACCCTGTGTAACCCATGCGGGATCTTAGATTATATGAAATGAGGGTGATTCCAGTTTCTGTTTTCCATGTTGTCCTTTCTTAATGACTTTTTTTCCTGGGATATCCCAAGTTTCATATCCTAGTCCTGTTGAGATCTTTTCTTCCCAATTAATCTTCCAAGTGAAAATCTACCAACTTTACTTCTTTCTGTAGAATATTTCTGTACTATTAATGCGTTGTTGGGAAAAAAAGGGAAGGCACAAGGATGTTAAGAGTGTGTGTGTACATGTTGGTGGGAATGTAAATTGGTGCAGCCACTATGGAGAAAAGTATGGAGATTCCTTAAAAAACTAAAAATAGAGGTGCCCACTTCTGGACAGATATCCGGCAAAGATGAAAACTTTAATTTGAAAAGATACATGCACCCCAATGTTCACAGCAGCACTATTTATAATAGTCAAGACATGGAAACAACCTAAATGTCCATCGACAGATTAATGGATAAAGAAGATGTGGTATATACATACAAGAGAATATTACTCAGCCATAAAAGAGAATGAAATAATGCCATTTGCAGCAACATGGATGGACCAAGAGATTATCATACTAAGTGAAGTAAGTCAGACAGAGGAAGACAAATAGCCTATGATATCACTTATATGTGGAATCTAAAAGAATGAAACAAATGAGCTTATTTACAAAACAGAATGGTTACCAAAGGGATAGTGGGAGGGGGAGATAAATTAGGAGTTTGGGATTAACAGATACACACCACTATATAAAAAATAGAGAAACAACAAGGACCTATTGCATAGCACAGGGAACTATATTCAATATCTCATAATAACCTATAATAGAAAAGAATCTGAAAAAGAACATACATATATACAAACATCAACACTGTAAATCAACTATACTTCAACAAAAAAGTGTGTGTGTAAATACAGGAAAGGGAACAATAAAGATAATAAACTTATGGGTATAATATGAACAGAACATCCCTGAGTGGCATGAAAAGAGATGGTAGGGAAGAGAGAGACCTTGCACCTACTGTTCTCTGCACTAGACGACATGTAGAGGTGTTGACTGAGGACAGCTTATTTTTGTTTTGGAAATTGATGAGGGCTGTGTGGAAATTGGGGGATGACTGTGGGGTAATTCAGAGAAGGCACTGTGCAGCTTACATAGAAGGCAAGATCGGCCTTTGTAAATCATAAAGCTTCTGATCTGGTTGGAGACAAAGACTTGCATATGTAACCCAACCAGAGGTGGAATTCAAGTGTATGGTAAATTACTAAGTTACATATTAAAAGTAATAACTGCAATAAATGGGGTACACTCATGGTTCTAAGTTCAACACATAACCAGTCAATGGAAGACCACCTTGGACAGCACTTACTTTTGCTTTAGGGTCCCCCCCCCTAAATTGTAGTGAAAATGTTCATATTTGGTGCTTGGAGTTTCATAAATTTTTTGATTTTTGCAATCATAACCATGTTTTATGAGGCTTCTTTTTAATACCCTCTGTTATTTTCTAAAATTATCAATGCCATTTATCTTCTAAAGAGTTTTGAAGTCACCCGTCCCTTAAGTTTCCTTGCCTTTGGTATTGCATGGCTTAAACCCATTAGATATTGGGTCTGGTCTAGGTAATGTTATTGTAATGGGTATGAATTTTCATAGTTGCAGCAATTTATAAAGTTCAGATGAACTTAAACATGGCAATTCAAATAACTAGGTAACTTATCACTTAAAACACTTAAAATTCAAAGACCTTCCTTTGGCAATACTTATCCTTGTGATGGAACGAAGCCCTCTAAGAGGATTTCTTGTCTGAGTTCCAGTTTTCAAGTTGGGAACTAGTCCTCCCTACTCTCAGATTTCTATCTTTCCAGGGAGGATGGACTCTACTAGCTCTCTAAGAGGTCTGACCCCTGGAGGGGTAACTGTGAGAGTTCCTTTCTATAGATCCTGCACCAACAATGTACTCTCTAAATTTTCCCCAAGCTCTTCAACCCCAGCTCAGGAAAGGTTTTAGTCTCCTCTTTGTGTGGTGGAGATCTGGCTTGTATATCATCACATGTTTTTCTTCCTTTGTGGTTTATATTATAAACTCTATGCTCTTAATGCTCCCAGGTTTGCTCTTGCAGAGCTAAAAATTTTTTTTTCTCTTTCAATGCTGTTGTATCTTCCCCTCTCAAGAACCTATTTTGAAATTCAAAGTGAAGAATCTGAGTTGCTAAATTCTGCTCTTGCTGGGTTCTTCAGTATTTTCCCTTCTCCAGAACAAAAGCCTTAGCCTAAAGGTCTAATTTTTATGGTGAAAATGTTGTAGGGTAAAAAGAAAATGCCAGGAAGGAAGAATACACCTGTCAATATTTAAAAATATTTTACAGCTACTTATACGACATGAACTGAATAACTTAGGTGATGCTGCAAAATTTTGGTCTTTGGCTGTGAGTGGGAACTGGGAAGAAGCTAGGCACATTATTCAAGATGTTAAATTCAAATAGTTTTTGAAATTTACCATTAAGAGGCAGATTTTTCTCTCCCTCCTTGGCTTTGAAAAATATTCCCTATGCCACTCCTTTTCTATGATCCTCCAAATCTGGGAGGGTTAGTTGGCAAAATGTCTTATAGTAAGCAATACTCACTGTTTGATCTAACAGACTCAAACTATCTCCTTGGGGGAAGAGAAAACCTTTGTGGCTAAAAAATGTCATCTGGGATCTTCAAGCCCTTCGGCAGGGAGACGGTGGGGAACATTGTTCTCTTGGCTGCGCAATAGGTTGGATGACTGGAATGTCTTTTCCCAGCCTGTTAATTTCTATGATTGGAGGAAATCAGACCTTAAAAGGAATGGAGGAAGTACAATTTTCAGAGAACAGAAGTGACGACTAGTTATTCTAATATTTTGAAAAGTGTTTTTATGAGTTTTTAATAAATATTTGCTAATGATCAACTATTTAAAAGAATCAATTAAATGCTTACATTACTGTGGATTTAATGCCTAATTTTTGGGAAAAGGCCAAATTGCTTCCAGATTTCTGAGTTCATGAGAGTAAATTTGTATTTCCTTCGTAATAGTCATAGAATGCTTATGACAAATGCAATGCAAATGAAGATGCTTTATTCTCAACCTGGACTGTTGAAATGAAACTCACTTCTGTTTAGTATCATCATGCCACATATACACCCCATAGAAAATGATTCATGACTAATTGATATATATAGGTATTAGTTTATCTATATATGAATGTGTATGTACACGTATGTGTATGTATAGTTATATTACCCATGGCATGGTTGTAGGGATTCGGTGAATTAGAACATGGTACTGTATAAAGTACAAAATAAATGTGAACTTTTGTTATAATTACTAGTATGTGCAAGGGCCACGCTAGGTGCTTTGAGGGATAAAAGAAAGAGACACAGTCTCTACCCTTATACAGTTTACTATCTAACTGGGAACCCAAGATATAGTCTCATATAAATTAAATATCAATACCTCGAAAGAAAACCAACAGTTCAGTTCAGTAGCACAGGCCAGCTTCTCAAGGAGAAGAGGAGTATCTTTATATAAGGTGTTAGTCTCACATTTGTTTCCCTTTACCTGATGCTTATCTCTTTGACATGATGAAAACAGGCTCAAGCAGATTGTACAATAAACACTGTTTGCAGCGGCCAGCCTACGTTAATCCTGCAGTGGTTTAGTCATGGGTGAGCGTTACGTGACGCAGATGCTGATGCTGGATTAAGGCTCTTGACAACAGGTCCAACTGTTAGTGCTCTGAGAAGTGGGCCAATCTATCAATTTCTGCAGTTTACAGAGGGATAGTGGCTGCTTCAGCTAATTTTTTCCCCCCGAGATTACAGAGAATTCCAGACTGTGGTTATCTGGCTTAAGAGGTAATTCTGTACAAGGACTGGCACAAAAACTGCATTTCTGATTGCTAAATGAATATATTACAGTTAACAACTTCTCTGTAAGATCAAGGACAGGGCTGCTTACTGTGGTCTGGAGTGACCATGGAAGACCTTGGGAAGAAGTGATTATGAAAGGGCCCTCAACAAGAGTTTAAGGTAACCCTTGGCTTAATCCCTTTTAAGTCAAATATGAATTCCCCTAATTTAATTTTTAAATGTGTCACTCTAGATTTTTTACCTAAGATTGTCCCTGAATGGTGCCCATATCAAAAGATGATTTTTTAGCTAAATTATGAGTTTGATAGGTTTCCATGCATTGATTTGAGTATACAACCTTCGTCTATAAAATTGCTTCTGTGGGGAAAAGAGGGGTATTCTGACTTCAGAATCAGAATCAATTTATAAACTCATTTCTAAAAAATTCTCCTTTGATTGGTTATTTCACTTATTGAGAGCTTTTCATGTATCAGACACTGTTGTAGTCACAAGTGAACAAAACAAAGATCCCTGCCCTCATGGAGCTGACACTCTAGTGAGGAGCGACAGTTAAACAATACACGTAATAAATAATTGGTAGCGTGTTAGAAGGTGACAAGTGCTAAGGAATAAAAAAAGTTAGTGCAGAGTTAGAAGGATGGAGCTGGGTGGCAATTTTAAATAGGATGGTCATTGACAAGGTTACATTTGAGCAAAGTGTGAAGGGAGCCAGCCAAGGTGGTAAACCATATCTGGGGGAAGAGCATTTAAGGCAGAAGGAAGAGCCAGTGCAAAGACCCTGAGGCAGGAGCCTACCTAGAATTTTGAAGAACAGTAGTAAGTAGGCCAGTGTAGTTGGAAGGGGGTGGGAGAGACAAGAGGATGAGGTCAGAGAGGTAAGTTGGGTAGTGGCAGGGAGGGAACTTGGCAGATCACGGAGAGCCTTGCAAGCTATTGTAGAATCTTTGGGAAAGTTAGAGTCGTTTGTATCGGGCTGGTTTAAAGTAAGGCCCAACTGTATCAAACAATTCCTCTTTTTCCTTGTCTCCTATATTTCAATTTTAATGCGGATACAAACCAACTGAGACCTTGTTAAAAGTCAAATGCTGATTTAGCTGGTCTGGGGTAGGGCCTGAAATTCTGCATTTTTAACAAGCTTCCAGGTGATGCCAGGCTGCTGGGCCACAACCACAAGAGAGTATAAGAGAGTAATGAGTGTAAGAGGTATTGAGAACCCAGAGACGCTGGGGCTTACCTCTCCGTTAGCTGGTTGCAAGGGCCTTCTTGTTCCCTTTGAACTTAAAGAGACAACCTGAAAACTTTCATACTGGTCATAACCTCATCACTGGCTTCACTATTTCATGGTCCTTTCACCTAGCTAGTAAAAGCATGGTCCAGGGCTCTCTTGTGAACACGCAATAGGTTGTCTGGCTGTTTCTCTGCAGTCTCTAAGAAGTTTCTAGGGCCTCCTCAGTGCCACTATGGAGGGTCTGCTTCTGAACTTTAACCTGGGAAGCCCTGCTCCACTCCTTGAATGATAATTAAATAATTCTCTGACCACATTCCCATCTTACTCCAGTTATAGGAATTCTGACTTGTATCCTTCACTCCTGGCCCTATACCTTGAGTGATAGCCCAGCTCTGTAAATTAGGCCTGAGGCAGCTAGAGGACTCAGGTCATGGTCCCAGGATGAAGAGGTGCTCGGCTGATGCTGGTTTAACAGGCAAGGCTGGCCTTCTTAAGCGCTAACGCAGTAATTTACAGCTGAGCAGGTCTGGAAGGATTAGACACCTGTGAATATAAAATAAAGGTTATGAGTGAGAATTGGGTTAGAATTGTGCTTCCATGCCTTATTGCGTTACCTCAGGAATGTTCCTCGGCATCTCTGAGCCACAGTTTTCTCATCTGGAAAATGAGAATGATAACAATACCTCCTTAACATATTGAGAAAATGCATAGAAGGCACATAGTAAAGTGCCTGACACATAATGATACTCATAAAATAGCAGTCGCTATTTTTTTTTTTAAAAGTAGTTAGTACTAACATCCCACCACGTATCACATCGCTTTGTGGCCTGGCATTACGGTACCTACCTTTAAAGTCCCTGGAGTTAAGGTACCTGGGCAAATCCCTCAGCAAAGGCTTTCAAAGATGAGACATAGAGACCAGGAGCAGTTTCATCATGATAGATATCACAGAAGATAACTGAAGGAACTTTAGATATTTAGCTTAGAAAGTATATGGTAGGGGAACTGACATGATGGCTGTCTTGAGGGTGTCTTGTATAAAAGGACCGCGAGGGCACAACTGAGACCAACGAGAAGAAACTAAACGAAAGGACTGCCCTCTCGAACAGTGAGAGCGAGCTGGGGTGAGATGGGGGTGGGGGCGTCTGTGAGGGTCGGCTGGTGCGCAGCTGCGGCACTGGAGCCAATCACCGGGCGCATCCAGTCCTCGCGCTACGGTACCGTCGTGCAGTCGTGACGTCGGCGGTTGCCATGGAGAGGCCCGTTCGGTAGGGACAGCGAGCAAGCGCCAGGGGCCGCAGGCCGGAGCGTGCGTTTGAAGTTGAGTCCGTTACCATCATGAGCGGCCGAAGTAGGGGTAAAAAGTCCAGCCGCGCCAAAAACCGTGGCAAAGGCCGCGCCAAAGGCCGAGTCCGCGCTACTCCTGACGACGCCTCACGCGACCCGGACCCCCCACAGTGCCAGAGGCTCGGGGAGGAGACCCAGGAGGCACAGGTGCAGGCTGGCGCGGGTTGGGGTGGCCTGGAAACCGCTGAAACCGCTGAGCCCGCGCCGCCCCGCCGGCCCGGGGAAGAGGGTGCCTGCCGGCTCCCCCTGGACTGTGGCCTCGCGCTCCGGGCCCGGGCTGAGGGGGATAGCGGGCAGGCCGCAGCCAGGCCCGACCCGGGGAAGGCCACAACCCTCTCGGAGCGCCTGCCGACAGACACTGTCTTCGTGGGAACCGTGGGGCCCATGGGAAGGCCGAAAAATGTCCCTCGCGTTGGAAATCGACGCTGCCCCGCTGGGAAGAAGGCCCCAGTTTCCTGTAGCGCAGTGGGGAGGGCGTCTCCGGCCGTAGCTGTTGGGAAACCGAAGAGAGGGACCACTGGGGAGTCTGCCTCCGTTCCAGTGGTAGAGGAAAAGAAGGTGGAGAAGGATGCAGGGTCAGGGCCCCCGGCAACAGATGGCAGCATGGATACACTGGAGAACGTCCAGCTGAAGCTGGAGACCATGAACGCCCAGGCGGACAGGGCCTACCTGCGGCTCTCCCGCAAGTTTGGGCAGTTGCGACTGCACCACTTAGAGCGGAGGAACCTCCTCATCCAGAATATCCCGGGCTTCTGGGGGCAGGCTTTTCAGAACCACCCCCAGCTCGCATCCTTTCTGAACAACCAAGATAAAGAGGCACTCAGCTACTTGAACAGCTTGGAGGTGGAAGAGCTTGGCCTCGCCAGATTGGGCTACAAGATCAAGTTCTACTTTGGCCGCAACCCCTATTTCCAAAATAAGGTGCTCATCAAGGAATATGGGTGTGGTCCTTCCGGTCAGGTGGTGTCTCGTTCTACTCCAATCCAGTGGCTCCCAGGGCACGATCTTCAGTCCCTAAGCCAGGGGAACCCAGACGACACCCGGAGCTTCTTTGGGTGGTTTTCAAACCACAGCTCCATTGAGTCTGACAAGATTGTGGAGATAATCAACGAGGAGTTGTGGCCCAATCCCCTGCAGTACTACCTTATGAGTGAAGGGGCCCGAGCGGAGAAAGGAAAGGAGGGCAGGCCATGTCCAGCAAGGCAGCCAGTGGAGACCCCAGAGCCTGGGGTAAACAATTCCAACTGATTCTGCACAAGTCTCCCTACTACCTCCTGCTGGACCTGTGCCCGGCTGACCACATGTGTTTGGCTGTCTGCCTTCTCTTCATGTTGACCTCTGTGCACTGTGTTCCCTTTGGACTTCAGTTACAAGAATACGGTGTTTATGATTATGTTCTTTTGCCTCCCCATGGCATTCTTGCTTTTTTACGTTAGTGTCACATGTTACGTGACCTCACCCCTACTGTTTATATGTTAAACACACATGATTCAGATGTGTGCTGCCTTTATCTACGTTGCCTGGACCCTGTTCTTGGCTCTGACCTTTCCCACCTGTCTTTAACGTGGACACTCATGAGTCATCCAACAAGAGGACCAGTGCATCCTTAAGCTCTACTACTTCAGGGCCCATGACTTGCTGGGCTGGTTCATGTGACCATGCATGCCATCTATGGCAAGCTTTTCTGTTGCCACTGCAAAATGAAGCTTGTGCACATGGTATTGGCCATCAGCCAGAACTGATTGTTCCGTGGCTCTGGGGTCACCAGCCAAGGTGCCATCTACAAGATCTCTGGCTTTGGCCAGGGGCCCATGCTGTCCTCCTGGACACAGATGAGGTTAAGGGTGAGAAGCAGTATGCCGTGTGTTCTGTACCATCATGCATCTCTTCCTGCCTCTGGGCCCTTCTCCTGGTGAACCTTCGTCAGGGTCTGCACCATGACCCGTCACTATGAGGCCATTGAGTTTTGTCTAGGTTGCTATCGGCCCCAGTTGGCTTCCTGGTCAACAAGGACCTCAAGAACTGCTTGTGGACCCAGGCGCCCTGCTGGTGTATGAGACACACACCTACCCTCCCCAGCCTTCCAGCAACCCTCCTGGCTGCCGGACTGATGGGCGGGCTGGTATGTATGGACATGTGTTCACTGTCATCAGGCTGTGGCTCCAGGTGAGGGTGGGGACTGGATTCACCTATAATCTAGGTATCTTGATTATCAACTCCCCTCATCCCTTCCTCACACATGACCAGAGTGCTATAGTGGGGTTGCTGGGGAAGAGGTATTTCTGATCTGTGGGCCTGTGGCTACTTCATCTCACACCTCCACGCCTCCTTCCTCACTCTTCCTTCCCTCCCTCTCTCCCTTCCCTCTCTCCCTGTCCTGTCTACCACTCCTCCCTCCCTTCCTTTTTTTTTTTTTTTTTTGTTTCAGTAGTACCGCATCTCAGAAAGAGAAAACAAAACAATTGTAAAACCAGGGTTTTCTACATACAGGTAGCGAGATAGCTGGGGACTTGCTGTACACACGCACACACTGGGCTGGAAGAGGGTAGAGGAAGCCAGAAGGCCAAGTGGGTCTGGGTTCAGACCCTGCTCCCGACTCCTGGGTTCACGCTATAATTCTGATATTGAAAACTCTTTTCATGGCTGTGCATCTGCTAGAATGATAACCCCCCAGGCAGCAGTGTCGTGAACCAGGGTTACTCCTGTTCCGACCTTTTCCTCTGTCCCTTAAGACCCAGTTGCCTCCTGCTGTTTCCTCCTCTGTGGTAGCCTCTCGCCCTCTGGAACCTCATTCCCCAGCTTTCCCACCCTTAGCAGTCCTTTGCTCTCTTGGCTTCTACCCTCAAATACCCGTAGAAGTAGGCTTTGGTTTATAGGGTGGGGGATCCCAAGGCTGTCTCCTGGGGCATGGGGATGGGGGTGGGCGGAACCTGTTCTGAATCTCCAAGGCTCATTTCCTGTGGGTGTAAAAGCTGATCTGGGCCCTCCCTACCCAGGCTCACCTGTGCCCTCTTTCCCCCTTATCCCTGAGGGTGGGAAAGTAGGACTGTGTCTACACTTGCCCTCCACCCACCAGCGTCCCTTTCCTAATGGAAGACCTTGTTCTGAGTTCCCCAGGGGCTAGGGAGGTCTTGACTCAGAGCTGTCGAGAGGGTGTTTTGGGCAGGGGAGTTGGGGCAAAAACACAGAGTGGGAATGAGTCTGGTGTGGAGCGGGCCTGGAAGAGCAGATGGAAATGGCTTGAGGAGCCTCAGGGAGAACACGCCTGCCTCTCAGTGTTGGAGCGGATGGGGAGGGACCTTCCCCAGGGTGGGGACGGGAGAATTAAAGGGCTGTGGGCAAATGCGACGCCTAGGTGAGGGTATGCCCAAAGTTTTGTCCAGTCTCTCTCTCATCATTAGTGGATTTTATAAATCATAGAAACAAACAAAAACAGAATAATGTTACTTTGGATGCTTTCTCTTTTGTTCTAGGTGTGGCCTTGTGTATGTGGAAGATTAATGTATATGCTGCTTATTTTGTCTCTAAGTAAATCTAACCATTTTCCTCATTTTTTGCTTAATGGGAAAATAGAACTGTACAGGTCTGCCTTTTTTTTTTTTTTTTTTTGAGCTTCTTCTTCTTTGTTATGGACATTTTCAGACATGCACAGAAGTGGAGAGGATGGTCTCTGGACCCCGTGTGCCCATCGCCTAGCTACATCAGTTATCAGTTATGATCAACCTGGTTTCATCTGTGTCTCCCTCTCCCTGCCTGTATTGTTTATCAAAAGTCCAAGATCCTGTGCCAGTTCAACCAGGACTGCTTTGGGAGATTGGGACTCTGTGTTGGTGGTGATAGTGGTGGGGTGCACTATCATTATCACATCAGGTCTGTTTTTTGCTTTTCGTGTTAACGAATGAAGTTCCAGAGGTGGGCCTTAGAATGAAAGTCTTCGGAATTAACAAGAAGTCTCAAAAAGAGATGAAGGGGATGCTGCCTTTTCCCTGCATCCACAAAAGGAAAGAGAGACTGTTTGTTGATAAAGACTTACCAGTCTTTGATGAGGTGCTTACTTGAGATCTTTCACCAGAGCATCAGTCTTTTTTCCTGTGTAAGATGGAGACTTGTGTGACTATTAGAATTATCAGCTTGTCCCGGTCTCATAATATAACTCTGGGCTTGAAAGTATAATTTGGAAATTGTTGCTGTGTTCTGTGATAATAACCTCCCAACAGTAATCAGTAACTGGTTGTCTTACTTGGTAATTGACACGCTGGTAATAATGCAATTATTTCTTTGTTCTGAAACAGTTTAAATAGTTGTAAGTTTGCATGCGTGATGGAAAAAATAAAAGCCTGTTTCTCTGTTATATTTTTTTATCTTTAAAAAAGAATTGGAAGGTTAAGCAGAGGTTGGGTAGTTGAGGGGACGTATGCTATGGCGTACGGGAGTGATTCCTAAGCCTCAGGCCCATGTGTGACTAGCTACATTAACCATATATAAAATTCTGATTCCCAAGCCCATACCAGAGATTGCGATTCTGTGGTTCTGGGAAGAAGCCAGGCAGTCTTGTTTTTAACAAGCTTTCCAGGTAATTCTAGTGGAAATCCAGTGTTTCTCAAATTTTAGAGTACCTCTGAATTTTGTGGGGAATCCTGTTAAAATATGAATTTTGATGCAGTAGTCCAGGGTGGAACCTGAGATTCTGCAATTCTAACACACTTCCAGGTGACGCCGGTGCTGGCAGGTTGCGAGCTGTACTTTGAGTAGCAAAGGAGGTGACCTTCAAGGAACTTTCAAACTAGAATAACAGTGCTGTCTTGGTTGCACATCAGAATTATCTGGGAAGCTTAAAGAAATATACACGTCCTGGCAGAGCTCCTCACAAATACCAACTAAATCAGAATGGAGGAAGGGACTGATCCAGGTGTAGGTATTTTAAAAACATCCCGGATGATTCTGATGTCTAGCCGGAGTTGAGAACTAGGATTTCTGATACCGTTCGTAACAGATTCGTGACAAAGACCATTTTCCATTAATCAGGAGAATCAGCAGCAGACAACCAAATGCCACATAAAGCTTCCCAGCAGAAAATGGTTAGAAGAAATCAGAAGTGGGTTGTTAAATGACAAGAAAATAAAATTGGTTTATAAGATACTGGGCTTGAATCAATAACTGTGCAGTGTTCAGGGCATAGTAGGTGCTCAAATGTTGAATGAAAGAATGAATTTAAAACATAGTGTATTTTCAGATGCCTTAAGGCTAGGCTGGTAATTAAATTTGTGAAGTGGCCCATATTTGTTTCATAAGGATGTATGTATTAATTCGCTAGGGCTTCCATAACAAGATACCACAGACTGGATGACTTAACAGAAATTTATTTCCGGTTCTGGAGGCTTAGAAGTCTGAGATCAAGGTGTCGGCAGGGTTAGTTTCTTCTGAAGGCCTCTCTCCTGGGCTTACAGGTGCTCGTCTTCTGTGAGTTTTCACGGCCTTACCTGTGTGTGTGTCTGGGAGCAGTGGGAAGAGGTGGGTGTTGTGTGTAAATCGGGGCAGCTGTTGGGCAGTGCCGGATCGTTGACCTGGGGGCCCGCAGGCCTAGTGTCGCTCCATCTTCAAAAAGGAATGGGGGGAATCAGAATATGTAGAATCTCCCAATTTTGAATGTTTTCAACTAAAAAATTAAACACCCAGAGCCTCGCTATTTGTGATAGGTGGAGTGCAAAAGGGTATGAAGGGCAGCCTGTCCTTCAGGTGTGAGCGTCCTCTTGAGACCCGTGCAGAGTCCTCTGGGGCTACAAACTGGAGGGGCTCTGTCCAGTTCCTCTCGCACACTTGCTTCTTCACAGGCGTGGAGCCTCCACTTCCCAGGCCCCTTTCACACCCCTCCCTTCACTACCTTGCAGAGCCCATCCGATCTGGGGCTCCTCACCGCCCCAGAGGCCCATTCATTCATCATCTCTGTTGTAGACATTAGAGATAAAGTGATGGACAAATACAGCTTTGAACTCTGCCCCGCTTCTGGGTCTCAGCTTCCTCTCAGCTTTTGCTTGGAATTGTCGTCAATCTTTTTTTTTTTTTTTTTTCCCCTTTTCCTGCATGGGGCTGGCGGGTGTTTTAGATCCATATGGGGGATCATTCTCTGGCCTCTAGGTCAGACTTCACAAGGCAATTTAGACTCTTAGTAACCTGGAGAGTAAGGGCTTCTTGGAGTAATTCTTGTTAAGAGTCCCTTACCCCTTTCTCACCTAGTTTTATTGCAAAAGGCCTTCTGATTTCTTAACTTGTTACTTGCTGGGCTTTTTCGGAATGTCGTGAGTTTGTGCTATGCCATAGGGGAGGGGGGAAGAGAAAAATAAATGGTCTTGCTACCTGTAGCTTACCGAAAGTCTATCTACTTCTGACTGTCTCTTCTTACACTTTGGGCTTCCCCTTCTGGTCTTACTGCACTGATTTGCTACAAGGGAAGGAGGCACGCTGCCCTGGGGTGGCTTCACCTAGGGAGGGGACCACACCCCCCTTTGCCCCTCTGAAGATTTTGGAAACTCCTTCTACCCTCTTACCCCTTGAGGTCCTCAGCCTTGGGGAGCCACTGTTAACCGCTGGATGGGGACATATCCCTCTGGTGACGAAAAAGTAAAAAAAAAAAAAAAAGCAGAGATCCCATCTCCAGTCTGTGGTTTCTATCTCTTTGTCCTTAGCATCTTCACTTCTGCTTTTGACATCTTCTCCAACTATATTTCACCATTTAGGCTCACAACTCAACTTCTGCTGATTCACCTTCACCTGAAACTCTGACCTTGTGTTAGTCCTGCTTCTTTAGCCTGGATCAGCACCCTCTGGTGAGGTGTCCAAGGCTGGAACCTTGAATTCCTTCCTCCTCTCCCTACGTCCTATCAACCTGGTCCTCAGTTGAGGTTTGACAAATATAAGACGAAATAACTCCCACACATGGCGCTTCATGGTTTACAAAGCACATTCACTTTCATTATCTCAGTGATAACAATTATCCCATAAGATGGCTTGAGGAGGTTAAGTGACTTGACCAAAATCACAAAACCAGTAAGCAATAGAGCCAGGGCTCAAACTCAGGTCTTCTGCTTCCAAACTCCGTGCATACATGCGATGATAAACATGAGGCCAGGGCAGGTATCTGGCACAGGAATCTAGGCACTTCTTTGCACAGAACCTGTATTTCACCCTTCACACGGTGCATCAGAACCCTCCGCATAGCACCTTAGTCACTGCCAGTCAATCAGAGTTGACATGTGAATGTGAACCTTCCTGACCATCCCACACTGCAGCTGCTGGTGGAGTTCAACTAGGGGCAGTGACTTGATGGCCTGGGTGACCTAGACTGTGGCCGAGGCTTCCTTTAACTGCTGTGTCCCAGGGTCAGGATTGGTTCTAGACGCACATGGCTGCAGATGGAGGCTGAGTGAGGTTTGGGGCTATAAGTATCAATACTTAAATATGAGTGATTTGAAAGAAAGATAACAGGAAGTTCTCCCATAACAAGAAGTTGGGTGATAGGAAGTTGCAGGCTTGCTTCAGTAGCACAGGGATATTAGGGCTCTGGGTCCCCCTCATGGTTCCCTAGCTCCAAGCACCACATCCTCATCTGGCTGCACTTAAACCAGGAAGGAGGGGAAAGGGGTCCTCTCTGTCTTTATCAGGGAAGAAAATCTTTGCTGGTAGTCCCTGGTGGATTTCAGGGGACCTGAGTCAGGTCCCTTGGGCCAGAAATGGGTCACACTCCCACACTCTTCTTCAAGGAAATCTAGCACTTTTCAGCATCTCTCATGGGAGTGGGGTTCTGCCATCAAGGAATAAGAGATCAGAAGTCTAGAATTGCTGGGAGATCTTAGTCACTTGTAGGTTCATCCTTTTTGGGGTGGCGTGGCTGTGCTGGTGACCTGGAACACCACTTAATACCTGGAGGCGTGTGCATCTGCGCTTTCCCCAGCTCTCCCCGTCCTCTTCTGACAAGGAAGCTCTACCCGTGCTCCGTGTTTTGTGTCTCACCTCTGTTTATGGTAAATGCTTTTCTGGCCAGCAGTGCCTTTTTGGTGTTCCTATCTCCCACAGCATCTAACTCAGGGTTCACTCAACGCTTGGTGTAGGTGGTAAATGCTAGTGGAGTGAATGCATTAAGCCAATAATCTTTCTAAGGTGTAAATTTGATCCTGTCAGTCATCTGTTCAGAGCCTTCAGGAGTAAGGTCCAAAATCCTAAGAAGCTCATGACTGGCCCTTCGTTATCTGACCCTACATTTTTTTCTTTCGAACTTCTTTATTATGAAAATTCACATAAAAGTTGATAGAAAAGTACAGTGATCACCTATATACCTACCATTTAAGTTCAGTAATTTTTAACTTTTTGCCATATTCGTTTATTCATGTGTCTGTATGTTTATATTTTGCTGAATCACTTGAAAATAATTGGTTGTTTCACCCCTTTTGAGCATGTATCTCAAAAAACATAAGGTTACTCTCCTACACAATCACAAAACCATGATCAGACTGCAGAAGGTTACAGTTCCCGAATAACGTCTAGTATCCAGTCTGTATTTAGAATTTTCCATTGCTCCCGAGATTATCTTATAGTATTAAAGTTTTTATTTATTATTTATTTTATTTTATTTTATTTTTTTGCGGTACGCAGGCCTCTCACTGCTGTGGGTTCTCCCGTTGCGGAGCACAGGCTCCGGACGCGCAGGCTCAGCGGCCATGGCTCATGGGCCCAGCCGCTCCACAGCATGTGGGATCCTCCTGGACCGGGGCACGAACCCCTGTCCCCTGCATCGGCAGGCGGACTCTCAACCACTGCGCCACCAGGGAAGCCCAGTTTTAAAAGCAAGATCTAATAATGTTCAGGCATTGCATTTTGCTGTTTTTCATTCTTTTTAAAACAAGAATAATCCACTCAGTTTTTTTCCCCCATGACATTGAACTTCTAAACAAGTTAGGCCAGTTGTCTTATAGGCTGTTCCACATTCTGGATTTGTCTGATTGCTGCTTCGTGGGGTAATTTAACTTTTTTCTCTGTCTTCTGTACTTCTTGAAAACTGAGGATTTGGATGAAACACCTTTGGCAAGAATACTGTGTAAATGAGGTGTGTGCTTAATAAGACGTCACTTCAGAAGGTACATGACAGGTTGTCCCGCTATCATGCTGTTAGTTTGATCTCTTAGTTAAGATGGTGATCACTAGATCTTTCCTTTGTAAAGATAGGTTTTCCTCTTCCAATCAGCAGGTAATCTCTGAGATGGTACTTGGTCACTGTGAGAATATCCGGTTCTCTTAAATTTTCGTCCCAAGGTTTTAGCAGCCATTGATGGTATTTGCCCAAATCAGATATTCCTCCGTGGGTTACAAAATAGTGATTTTCTAAATTTGGCATTTCCTTCACATTTCTTAGCTGGTATTCTATAAGGAAGACCTTACCCTCATCATCTGGTGATGAACTATACGTCCTTCTGAAAAGGCAGTATAAGTGCTTAACTTGTTCCCTTTAGTTGTCAGTTTTCAGAATCAGAAGTTGGCATATAATAATCACCTCTAATGCTTTCAAATAAGGACATGTTTTTCTTTATTTTCTGTTTACTATCACTATGGACTTGTGGAATTTTATTTATTTAATGTCTTACAATTACAGTCATCTTTCATTTGGCTACATAATTGACCCGCATTTTGCTCCAAACTCACTTTCAGCACACTCCTCTCATCTTTGTCCCTGATTTTCTCCCATTGCCCCATGTGTTGCGCACCAGCTGGCGTGAACCACTGTGGGTTCTGTGGACACCATGGTGCTGCTTCACGCCCTGCACATTGGCACACACCATTTGCTAGGGGGAACACCCTCGTGCACCCTCTCTGGTGCTTAGATACAGCTCAGATATTTTTGCCTGGGCTGTAGTTTTTAATCTTTCAGGGCTGAATTAGTCCCTCCCTTCTCTTTATTTCCACAATATTTTGTTCATACTTCGATTCATAGTACCTAATGGAGTGTCTTGTTCTTGTCTGTTTCCCTGTCTGCTCCCACCAGAGACTATGAGATCCTTGAGACCACAGAATAGTAATTAACAGTGTGTCTTAATCATTTTCGCATTCCCATAGCTCAAGGGCTTACACATAGTAGGTGCTCATGAAGTACTGAACAAGTGAGCAAATGAACGGTCCTTAATGATTCATGAAGGCATTGCTGACAAATTACAGAGAGGTTGGAAATGCCCAGGAGCAGAGACTGGGAATAATTTCAAGTGAAGGAGAAGCATGAACCTAATACAAATGGATTAAAGGATAGTGGGGGAAGGAAGCTATTACCTGCACAAAGCCTCAGGCAAAAAGTACACTAAATTACTCTCACAGCATACTGGAAATAAAGTAGGAAAATGGAAGTGAGCTGGAAAGCAAGTGAAGAATGTTGGAAATGTACTAGGTATGCTCTGCTTTAGTAATATTCCACAGCACACAGGTCTATAACAGAAAACAAAAAGCCAAGCCGATGTTATTCTGGTAATGACTTTCCTGGGATCTTTCTCTGTCTTTATACATGAATGTGCATAATAGTCTGAGATCTGCTAAGAGGTCCCTTGAATTCAAATGACTTCAAAAAATTGGGTTCGAACAAAGTCAGTCTCTAAAAGAATGATGTCACTGAAAAGAAGCTGGACAAGAGAGTGCCCTGCAGAATGGAATCCAAGGAGCAGATCTAGGGGAGAGGTGCCTTGAGCTTCAGTATCAAGTAGCCTGAATTCTAAGATTCTAGGACACATATGATCATCAAAGCCCGGTGCTGCATCGCCTGGTGCTATGGTACCAGATACCTTATGAGAACGTTCAGAACACTTAGGGGGAGAGAGGAGCGAGACCGGGCTGACTGTCCCTCAGGAAGTGAGGTTGTAGGGCCTGAGTGTATCATCATCAGAGCTCTTCATCTTCTGCCCTGAGAACTCATCTTACTGTCAGAGCCACCTCTGGGGTAGGGGGCATTTACTCATCCAACCAACATTGGAGGGTCACTGAGCTCCTCCATGGTCACGTGTCATTCTCTCAGCAGGAGGTCTTATCTGACTTCCTGATAAAATGGTACTCCCACCCCCACTGCCCACATTCCTTCTTTTCCCTCATAGCACTTATCACAATTCAAGGCTATGATTTTGTCTTTGAGTTTGTTTCTTCCTTTGGACTGTAAGCTTTCAAGGATCTTTGTTCACTGTTGAATCCCAACTGCATACACATAGGAGGTGTTTGACAAGTAGTTTGGGCTGGTGGACGTGTTAGTCTTGTGAGCTCTGGCCTGTTAAGGTGGCAGGTTGGATGGGCTGTACCTTGGAGTGGTCCTCTGGTGGGAGGAGCTGTCTCTTCCTAAGTATGCTTTGGGACTTAGTCTGTTTTGCTGAGCACATACCACACGCCAAACACAGTGCTGGAACATTTAGACACATCATCACAATTCTATTACTATCTGCATTTTCCAGATGAGATAAAAAGAGCCCAAGAAAATTTGGATAACTGGTTCAACGTCATGTAAGTTGTAATTCCTGGAGCTGGGGGTAGAGCCCCTTAACCACTATTCTGCCCTGCCTCTCAGGCTGGGGTTTGCAGGTGAGTTGGTGAGTTAGACTAACATTGTCTCCTGACTTCAGGAGGGAGGGAAGAGGGTGTGTGGTCCCAGATAGGCTTCCAGCTCTCCAGAGGGTGGCTGTCACTGTGCCTACTCACCAGGGTTGGGAAGTGTGTGTGTGTGTTTGTGTGTACGTGTGTGGGGGGCCATATCTGTGTGTCCAGGGAAGGCATATGTCCTGGGTGTGTCCACGTGTGTGTCCAAAGTCAGCTTTGGAACACGGCCTGCAGACTGCCTGCTGCTTTTCTACAGGCCCATGGCACCCCGAGGCTCCCAGGCACGCACGCTCACTCAGGATCACTGCCAACTGAGCAGTGGAGTCCACACTTCAGAGGCTCCCAGCTGTGGGCAGTTTGGGGAACAGACTCTCCTGGCCTGAAGCAGCTCAGAAGAGGGGGCCTCTATTGAGGCCTCGAGCAGATGTTTTACAGGGAAGCTGAGTTGCAGAAGGCACCAGACTCAACAAAAGGGTGTTGCAGCTATGAAATTAGGGTATTTGTTTGTGTGCAAGCAGCATAGATCGGCCTGCTCGTCATAAGCTGTTCTTTGAGCTGCAGCCTCTCTCCCACACAGACAGCCGTCCCTATCCCTGCTCTTGTCTTCAAATGAGAAAGACAGTGAGAAATCATTCCTTCTTGACATTTCCATAGGGGTGTGCTTCCCTATGTACAAAAAATTCACTGAATCTTCTACTCCACACAGGGATCACATGGAGGGAAAGGAAGCAAGGCAGTTAGCATTTATTGAGCACCTGCTATGTGCCAGATTGAGTAACTTATGTGCAAATTATTTTTTACTTTCTATAATAGTAAGCTTATGAAATCTGCATTGCTATCTACATTTTATAGTTAATGATGCAGCTGAAACTCTGAAAGTTAAAAAACTTGCTCAGGGTTACTCAGCTGGAATTCTGACTGATGAGAGTGTCTTTGGCTCCAAAACAGAGGTTCTCTCCATTATATCATACGGCCCTTCCTGGAAGAAGAGAGGAGACATAATTACTTCTAATTTTCGTGAGAGTAATATGAATCAGATAGAATGCTTTCAGGTGCAAGTAACAGCAACTCTGACCAAAGAGGTCCAAGAGTAAGGGCAGCTTCTGTTTTTATAATAAGGAATGTGGAGGCAAGTGATCCCACGCTTGGCTTAGCTGCTCAGTTATTTTATCAGGTCCCCAGATTCTTTCCATCCTCCTAACATCCTTGGCATAGACTCAGCAAGGACTTTTTGTCTTCAAACTTGTCTCATGGTCTCAAGATGGCTGCTTCAGTTCCAAACATCATATTCTCAAAGACAGCATCTAAATTAGAAAAGTAGCCAAGGGGGCAAACAGGGGCTTCTCCTGTAGAACCGTCTCTCTCTTTTACAGGGGAGGAAAATCTATCCTGAAATCTGTAGTGCACGTTCCTTTAACACCTCATTCATCTCATTAGCCAGACATAAGTCTCATATACATATATATCCCCTCTTAGACCAATTCCTAGGCAAGAGGAATGCTACTGCCATGACTGGCTTAGACCAACCAGGATTAGTTCCCAGGGACTAGGCACGCAGCCTGCAGGGACGAAGGGAGCATGGCTGTTGGGTGTGCACTTGCCACGTGATACCAAAGCCAAGGACTCATCAGGCTCTGTGATTGGCATAGCTGGAGTGGAATAATTGAGAGGACTGAGGACATTCACTATTTATTCATAGATTTGGACAGCATGCTTGTTTAGTACCCTCTCTGATCTCAGGCATGAACTAGGCACCCTGGTGTGTTGAAAGAACTGTAGGATATAGACCTGCAACATGCTTTATAATCTAAATGAGGGAGGGGTTAAGTATCAGTGAACAGTTAAATAAAAGCATGAAACAAATATTTAGCAAAAGCCAACATAGGATCAAATGGTCTCTGGGTCAGAGGGCAATTCAGCATATTGTTCTTGAAAGTATTTTGTGATTTCTTTGACTTCTCATTACTGGACGGAAGCACTTTATTTTTATTTTATTTTTAACATCTTTATTGGAGTATAATTGCTTTACAATGTTGTGTTAGTTTCTGCTTTATAACAAAGTGAATCAGCTATACGTATACATATATCCCCATATCTCCTCCCTCTTGCGTCTCCACCCAACCTCCCTATCCCACCCCTCTAGGTGGTCACAAAGCACCGAGCTGGTCTCCCTGTGCTGTGCGGTTTCTTCCCACTAGCTATCTATTTTACATTTGGTAAGGTATATATGTCAATGCCACACTAACACTTCGTCCCAGCTTACCCTTTCCCCTCCCCGTGTCCTCAAGTCCATTCTCTATGTCTGCGTCTTTATCCCTGTCTGCCCATAGGTTCTTAAGAACAATGTTTATTTTTTAGATTCCATATACATGTATTAGCATACGGTATTTGTTTTTCTCTTTCTGACTTACTTCACTCTGTATGACAGACTCCAGGTCCATCCACCAGACTACAAATAACTCAATTTCGTTTCTTTTTATGGCTAATATTCCATTGTATATATGTGCCACATCTTTTTTTTTTTTTTTTGGTATGCCGGCCTCTCACTGTTGTGGCCTCTCCCGGTGCAGAGCACAGGCTCCGGATGCACAGGCTCAGCGGCCATGGCTCACGGGCCCAGCCGCTCCGCGGCATGTGGGATCTTCCCAGACCGGGGCACGAACCCGTGTCCCCTGCATCGGCAGGCGGACTCTGAACCACTGCGCCACCAGGGAAGGCCCGCCACATCTTCTTTATCCATTCTTCTGTTGATGGACACTTAGGTTGCTTCCATGTCATGGCTATTGTAAATGGAGCTGCAATGAACATTGTGGTACATGACTCTTTTTGAATTGTGGTTTTCTCTGGGTATATGCCCAGTAGTGGGGTTGCTGGATCATATGGTAATTCTATTTTTAGTTTTTTAAGGAACCTCCATACTGTTCTCCATAGTGGCTGTATCAACTTACATTCCCACCAACAGTGCAAGAGGGTTCCCTTTTCTCCACACCCTCTCCAGCATTTATTGTTTGAAGATTTTATGATGATGGCCATTCTGACCGGTGTGAGTTGATAACTCATTGTAGTTTTGATTTGCAGTTCTCTAATGATTAGTGCTGTTGAGCATCCTTTCATGTGTTTGTTGGAAATCTGTATATCTTCTTTGGAGAAAGGACTAGGGCCATGGCTCACAGGCCCAGCTGCTCCACGGTATGTGGGATCCTCCCAGACCGGGGCACGAACCCATGTCCCCAGCATCGGCAGGTGGACTCTCAACCACTACGCCACCAGGGAAGCCCTCTTACCTTTTTTATCAAAGATAAGGTGACCATATGTACGTGGGTTTATCTCTGGGCATTCTATCCTGTTCCGTTGATCTATATTTCTGCTTTTGTGTCAGTACCATACCGTCTTGATGACTGTAGCTTTGTAGTATAGTCTGAAGTCAGGGAGCCTGATTCCTCCAGCTCCGTTTTTCATGCTCAAGATTGCTTTGGTTATTTGGGGTCTTTTGTGTTTCCATACAACTTGTGAAATTTTTTGTTCTAGTTCTGTGAAAAATGCCACTGGTAGTTTGATAGGGATTGCATTGAATCTGTAGATTGCTTTGGGGAGTAGAGTCATTTTCACAATATTGATTCTTCCAATCCAAGAACATGGTATGTCTCTCCATCTGTTTATATCATCTTTAATTTCTTTCATCAGTGTCTTATAGTTTTCTGCATACAGGTCTTTTGTCTCCTTAGGTAGGTTTATCCCTAGGTATTTTGTTGTTTCTGTTGCAGTGGTAAATGGGAGTGTTTCCTTAATTTCTCTTTAAGACTTTTCATCATTAGTGTATCGGAATGCCAGAGATTTCTGTGTATTAATTTTGTATCCTGCTACTTTACCAAATTCATTGATTAGCTCTAGTAGTTTTCTGGTAGCATCTTTGGATTCTCTATGGATAGTATCATGTCATCTGCAAACAGTGACAGCTTTACTTCTTCTTTCCGATTTGGATTCCTTTTATTTCCTTTTCTTCTCTGATTGCTGTGGCTAAAACTTCCAAAACTATGTTGAATAATAGTGGTGAGAGTGGACAACCTAGTCTTGTTCCTGATCTTAGCAGAAATGGTTTCAGTTTTTCACCATTGAGACCGATGTTGGCTGTGGGTTTGTCATATATGGCCTTTGCTATGTTGAGGTAAGTTCCCTCTATGCCTACTTTCTAGAGAGTTTTTTCATAAATGGGTGTTGAATTTTGTAGAAAGCTGTTTCTGCACCTACTGAGATTATCATATGGTTTTCATCCTTCAACTTGTTAATATGGTGTATCACATTGATTGATTTGCATATATTGAAGAATCCTTGCATTCCTGGGATAAACCCCACTTGATCATGGTGTATGATCCTTTTAATGTGCTGTTGGATTCTGTTTGCTAGTATTTTGTTGAGGATTTTTGCATCTATATTCATCAGTGATATTGGTCTATAATTTTCTTTTTTTGTGATATCTTTTTCTGGTTTTGGTATCAGTGTGATAGTGACTTTGTAGAATGAATTTGGGAGTGTTTCTCCTCTGCAATTTTTTGGAAGAGTTTGAGAAGGATAAGTGTTAGCTCTTCTCTAAATAGAGATAGATAGAATTTGATATCTGTCAAATATGTCCGAACAAATACCGTTTTGATAGAATTCTCCTGTGAAGTCATCTGGTCCTGGACTTTTGTTTGTTCAAAGATTTTTATTTACGGTTTCAATTTCATTACTTGTTATAGGTCTGTTTATATTTTCTAATTCTTCGTTGCTCAGTCTTGGAAGGTTGTGCTTTTCTAAGAATTTGTCCATTTCTTCTAGGCTGTCCATTTTATTGGCTTATAGTTGCTTGTAGTAATCTCTCATGATTCTTTGTATTTCTGTAGTGTCCACTGTTACTTCTCCTTTTTCATTTCTAATTCTGCTGATTTGAGTCTTTTCCCTTTTTTTTTCTTGATGAGTCTGGCTAATGGTTTATCAATTTTGTTTATTTTCTCAAAGAACCAGCTTTTAGTTTTATTGATCTTTGCTATTGTTTCCTTCATTTATTTTTCATTTATTTCTGATCTGATCTTTATAATTTCTTGCCTTCTGCTAACTTTGGGGTTGTTTTGTTCTTCTTTCTCTAATTGCTTCAGGTGTAAGGTTAGGTTGTTTATTTGAAATATTTCTTGTTTCTTGAGGTAGGATTGTACTGCTATAAACTTCCCTCTTAGAACTGCTTTTGCTGCATTCCATAGGTTTTGGGTCATCATGTTTTCATTGTCCTTTGTTTCTAGGTATTTTTTGATTTTCTCTTTGATTTCTTCAGTGATCTCTTGGTTATTAAGTAGTGTATTGTTTAGCCTCCATGCATTTGTATTTTTTACAGTTTTTTTTTCCTGTAATTGATATCTAGTCTCATAGCATTGTTGTCAGAAAAGATACTTGATATGATTTCAATTTTCTTAAATTTACCAAGGCTTGATTTGTGACCCAAGATATGATCTATCCTAGGGAATGTTCCATGAGGACTTGAGAAGAAAGGGTATTCTGTTGTTTCGGGGTGGAATGTTGTATAAATATCAATTAAGTCCATCTTGTTTAATGTGTCATTTAAAGATTGTGTTTCCTTATTTATTTTCATTTTGGATGATCTGTCCATTGGTCAAAGTGGGGTGTTAAAATCCCCTACTATGATTGTGTTACTGTCAGTTTCCCCTTTTATGGCTGTTAGCATTTGCCTTATGTATTGAGGTGCTCCTATGTTGGGTGCATAAATATTTACAATTGTTATATTTTCTTCTTGGATTGATCCCTTGATCATTATGTAGTGTCCTTCTTTGTCTCTTGTAATAGTCTTTATTTTAGGGTCTATTTTTTCTGATATGAGAATTGCTACTTCAGCTCTCTTTTGATTTCCATTGCATGGAATATCTTTTTCCATCCCCTCACTTTCAGTCTGTATGTGTCCCTGAAGTGGGTCTCTTGTAGACGGCATATATATGGGTCTTGTTTATGTATCCATTCAGCCAATCTATGTCTTTTGGTTGGAGCATAATCCATTTACATTTAAGGTAATTATCGATATTTATGTTCCTATTAACATTTTCTTAATTATTTTGGGTTTGTTTTTGTAGGTCTTTTCCTTCTCTTGTGTTTCTTGCCTAGAGAAGTTCTTTTAGCATTTGTTGTAAAGCTGGTTTGGTGGTGCTGAATTCTCTTAGCTTTTGCTTGTCTCTAAAGGTTTTAGTTTCTATGTCAAATCTGAATGAGATCCTTGCTGGGTAGAGTCATCTTGGTTGTAGTTTTTTCCCTTTCATCACTTTAAATATTTCCTGCCACTGCCTTTTGTCTTTCAGTGTTTCTGCTGAAAGATCAACTGTTAACCTTATTGGGATTCCTTTGTATGTTATTTGTTGTTTTTCCCTTTCTGCTTTTAATATTTTTTCTGTGTATTTAATTTTTAATAGTTTGATTAATATGTGTCTTGCATGTTTCTCCTTGGATTTATCCTGTATGGGACTGTTGGCACTTCCTGGACTTGATTGACTATTTCCTTTCCCATATTAGGGAAGTTTTCAACTATAATCTCTTCAAATATTTTCTCAGTCCCTTTCTTTTTCTCTTCTTCTTCTGGGACCCCTGTAATTCGAATGTTGGTGCATTTAATGTTGTCTGAGAGGTCTCTGAGACTGTCCTGAATTATTTTCATTCTTTTTTCTTTAGTCTGCTCTGCAATAGTTATTTCCGGTATTTTATCTTCCAAGTCACTTATCCATTCTTCTGCCTCAGTTATTCAGCTATTGATTCCTTCCAGAGAATTCTTAATCTCACTTATTGTGTTGTTCATCATTGTTTGCTCTTTAGTTCTTCTAGGTCCTTGTTAAACGTTTCTTTTATTTTCTCCATTCTATTTCCAAGATTTTGTATCATTTTTAGTATTATTACTCTGAATTCTTTTTCAGATAGACTGCCTGTTTCCTCTTCATGTGTTTGGTCTGGTGGGTTTTTACTTTGCTCCTTCATCTGCTGTGTATTTCTTTGTCTTCTCGTTTTGCTTTAACTTACTATGTTTGGAGTCTCTTTTTCGCAGGCTGCAGGTTCCTCGTTCTCATTTTATTTGGTCTGTGCCCCCAGTGGGTAATGTTGGTTCAGTGCCTGTGTAGGCTTCCTGGTGGAGAGTCTGGTTCCTGTGTTCTGGTGGATGAGGCTGGATCTTCTCTTTCTGGTGGGCAGGGCTGCGTCTGGTGGTGTGTTTTGGGGTCTCTGTGAACTTATTATGATTTTAGGCAGCCTCTCTGCTAATGGGTGGGGTTGTGTTCCTGTCTTGCTAGTTGTTTGGCATAGGGTGTCCAGCATTGGATCTTGCTGGTCACTGAGTGGAGCTGGGTCTTAGCATTGAGGGGGAGATCTCTGGGAGAGCTCTCGCTGATTGATATTACTTGGAGCTGGGAGGTCTCTGGTGGTCCCATGTCCTGAACTCAGCTGTCCCACCTCAGAGACTCAGGCCTGAAACCCAGCCGGAGCACCAAGACACTGTCAGACCCACGACTCAGAAGAAAAGAGAGCAAAAAAAGAAAGAGAGGAAAAATAAAGTAAAATAAAATAAAATGTCATTAAAATTAAAAAAATATTATTAAAATAAAAAAATTTAAAAAGTAATAAAAAAGAGAGCAACCAAACCAATAAACAAACCACCAGTGATAACAAGCACTAAAAACTATACTAAGATAAACATAAAAATCAGAAACTAGTCAGTCGCATACAGCACACCCGAAGGCTACAGTTGCTCCCAAAGTCCACCACCTCAATTTTGGGATGATTCATGTCTCTTCACGTATTCCACGGATGCAGGTTACATCATGTTGATTGTGGAGATTTCATCTGCTGCTCCTGAGGCTGTTGGGAGAGATTTCCCTTTCTCTTCTTTGTTTGCACAGCTCCCGGGGCTCAGCTTTGTATCTGGCCCCATCTCTGCATGTAGGTCGTCCTCTGGCGTCTGTTCCCTACCCAGACAGGACGGGGTTAAAGGAGCAGCTAATTAGGGGGCTCTGGCTCACTCAGGCCAGGGGGAGGGAGGGGTACGGAATGTGGGGCGAGCCTGCAGTGGCAGAGGCCGGCATGATATTGCACCAGCCTGAGGCGTGCCGTATGTTCTCTCTGGGAAGTTGTCCCTGGATCACGGGATCCTGGCAGTGGCAGGCTGCACAGACTCCTGGGAGGGGAGGTGTGGATAGTGACCTGTGCTTGCACACAGGCTTCTTGGTGGCTGCAGCAGCAGCCTTAGCATCTCATGCCCGTCTCTGGTGTCCGCACTGATAGTCACGCACCCCTCTCTGGAGCTCGTTTAGGCAGTGCTCTGAATCCCCTCTCCTCGTGCACCCCGAAACAATGGTCTCTTGCCTCTTAGGCAGGTCCAGACATTTTCCCGGACTCCCTCCCTAGCTAGCCCCCTTCAGGGCACTAGCCCCCTTCAGGCTGTGTTCACGCAGGCAACTCCAATCCTCTCCCTGGGATCTGACCTCCGAAGCCCAAGCCTCAGCTCCCAGCCCTGCCCGCCCCGGCGGGTGAGCAGACGAGCCTCTCAGGCTGGTGAGTGCTGGTCGGCAGCGATCCTCTGTGCGGGAATCTCTCCGCTTTGCCCTCTCCCCCCCGTTGCTGTGCTCTCCTCTGTGGCTCCAAATCTCCCCCCACCCCGGCTACCCCCCGACTCCACCAGTGAAGGGGCTTCCTAGTGTGTGGAAACCTTTCCTCCTTCACAGCTCCCTGCCAGATGTGCAGGTCCCATCCCTATTCTTTTGCCTCTGTTTTTCCTTTTCTCTTTTGCCCCACCCAGGTATGTGGGGAGTTTCTTGCCTTTTGAGAAGTCTGAGGTCTTCTGCCAGCATTCAGTAGGTGTTCTGTAGGAGTTGTTCCACCTGTAGATGTATTTCTGATGTACTTGTGGAGAGAAAGGCGATCTCCACGGCTTACTTCTCTGCCATCTTGAAGGTCCTCCTGGAAGCACTTTAAAAACTATTTTCAATCGGCAGGATTCCTTTTTATATCCTCTGCCGGATTTTTGTTATTTCCTTCCAAAGAAAATGCATAAATTTTTCAATAATTTAAGGATATTTGGGCCAAGGAAATTATTTTTAGGTGTTAAACACAATATTGCTGGCTTCCTAGGAAAAAACATTTGGTGCTTCAGCAGGATGTCTGAACCAATCTTAAATTTAAGCATCAGCCCTGGTAGCTTTACTGTGTAAGGCTGACATTTTATGATTTTTTTTTTTCTTTTTGGGGGTTCCCTGTGGATCTAAGCAGTATTCAAATTAAGCACGAACATTCACTTCAACAATTACGTTAGAGGCATTTGAATAATGCTTTAAAAAATGCCATAGCAGCAGGCAAAATTTTAATTTGGCCTCTGATTAAAGGCAGTCTTCTCAATCTGGCCCCAGTTCCTAGAGTAATCCTTTGAACAGATAAACACAAACACATACTTTGCTGATAATTGTGTTGACCTATAATAAATTGGCTTAGGAGTTGTTATCATTCGAAACCCAAAAGGGTGATCCAGAATATGGGCTCTTATTTCTCTAGAGCTGCAGTCAGAGAACCTTCCCTGTAGCCCAGTCACTTTGGTAAGATCACCATCTGGGAGACCTCCCCGCCTTTTTATTTTAGGGCTTTTGTTATGTCACCCCACCCCCACCCCTGCCCCCAGAGATGCTAACCTTATTTTTTCCAGTCTCTTCTTGGTTGGGAGTTGGAGAGAGCAGGGAGGGGCATACCCAGCATGGCATTTCTCATCCCTCTTTTCAAGGACTGTTCTAATTAGAGTGGGGAGTAAGCGCTTTGCTACTTCACCCCACCCTGTTGGCTGTTTTAACTGTTCCTCAGCCCTAGCTGAGCTAGAGCAATGGTGACCCATGCCAATCTAACAAGAAACGGTTCTGCCAAACAGTCACGGTAGTTCTGTGCCCTTGAGCACTCCAATAGCCACTGGGGCCAATGAGCAATTGGAGAAAATGTGGTGGATTTTGTGCTAAAGACAAAGGGTAAGATGCAGGTTGCAGAACGTGCTCACCTTAGAGCTGGCTTCAGGTCTGCGTTTGAAAGCCACGGCCTTCAAACCAGAGCTGGAATGCCAGTTGGAACCAACAAAGAGCAGCAGGCATGGACTGTGGTCTAAGTAAAGCTGGCTGGAGCCACTACTCTGGGTACTTGGTGGAGATGCCAAATGTTCCAGAATGGTTGACTGCTAAATGTTTACCAGAGTTAGGTCAGGGACCTAGAGAGTGGGGGAAGGAATATAATGGGAGGCTGTAGAGTCTGACAGCTAAGGCTTGGAATCAGGCATATCTGGGTTCACATCCAAACTCTGATAGTTACTAGTCAGTGTGTGCCACCTTAGTAGGTTATTTAGCATCTCTAAGCCCCAGTTTTCTTCTCTATAGAGACAAAAGTTCTGAGTTAGGTGAAAGTCATTAAAAACCAGACTCAAATTGATGCAATAAAAAAAATTATTAGTATGTAGAACTGGAAAGTCCAGGGGCAGTCTGGGCTTCAGATAGGGCTTGATTCAGGGGATCAAACCATGTCAGCTTTTCTTTGCTCTGTATTAACTTCATTCTCAGGCAGGTTCTTCTCTTCTGGTGGCAAGCTGGCTGCCTGATGTTCTAGACCCACAAATATTACTCTTTCAGCAATCCTAATGAAGACAAAAAAATATTTCTTCCCTTGCAGTCCCCCCGAAAAAAAGCCCTGAAATTGACTCTCTTGGTTCATGAAGTCATTACAAACACTCGAACCAGTTACTAAGAACTGGGTCACTGCCCAGCCCTGGAGCCCAGAATGGAGTCAGCCCCACCCAAGCTACAACACTGACAATATGGAAGGGATAATTTTTTCCAAATGAAAATAAATGATGGTGTCTGTACCAGAGGAAGCGGGGGATGGATGCCGGGCCTGAAAAACAATAGATGCCCACTGAGCAGAAGTCCATTCCCGGGTCATCCTTGTTACTAAGGAAGTGGGAAGGCAGGAACAAAAACACTGCTGTTATTTGTAAGGACCAGGGGCCAACAACTCCCTACCTTTCTTCACAGCATGACAGCCTTTCTACTATGGAAATCTGGCTGCAGCTTGAATGTGGCGTACAACCCATGTTGCTTTAAGGTCTCAGGGCATCAAGCCTTGCTGTTGCTGCTGCAGCTCCGCCCCCCCCCCCACCTCCTTCTCTTCTCCATTATTATTATTCTCTCCAGGTTTTGGTGCTTTTCCTCTGTGTTTTCTGGTGTGACTCTTGGCTACGGATAATCCAGACAGGGACTGCTGACTGTAGCCACGTGAGTCTGGGAAGGCGGTCAGCAGCTACTACTGGTAGGTGAGGAGGGCTCCTTCAGAGGCAGGGGCACGGGGCTTCTCACCTGCGGCGGTTTGGAGCCAGTTGATACAGGCTGGGGCCTCAGAGAATCTGGCGAGGGGTTCCTGGGAGCCATGGGTCTTTCCATATACCTCAGAGAGGTTTAGGAGTTTTTCGCTCCCCCTTTCCCAGGCCAGCGGCTTGCCCTTCATCCTTCCTCATGGCTCCCACTCTTGTCTTCTCTACACGATGAGGGGTAAGCCATCACAGGTCACCCCTCAGGAGTGTGGGTGGTTCAGGGACACACAGGCAGGTCAGCCTCTTCCAACACTGAGCAGTGCCAGTAAAGGGATGGACGGAAGACTAGCCACACGGGTGAAGTCCCTGAGGCCAGAGACATGGCAGGATTTACCTTCGGCCATAGGGCAGGCCAGAATTAGAATGAATTTATAATAATGTGAAAAAAACTGTTCACAAGAAATGTTCCGCACAAACTGATAACCAGAACCTCAGCTGGGGAAAGATGAACTCTCCCTGGTGGCAGTGGGCTCTGTGCACTTCCTTGCAGGCCGGGCTGCGAGGAGGGAGGAGGTGGGAGAGAGAACTGAGAGTTTCAGATGAGTTGCACAAAATGCGGGAATAAGAGAAGAGAAGGCGGGACATAGAAGGGGCGTGGCTAATTATGTTCGGGTGGGTGAGTGGCTAGATAAATTCACCCTGGGAGCCAAGCAGGGAAGACATTTCCTCCTTCAGAGATAAAACAGTGTCCAGAGGAGATGCCCAGCCTTGGGCCAGAGTGAGAAATGGGAAGGAGGGAAGCTTTGCTCTGAGGAAGAGGGTTTAGAGTGAAGGGAGCAGGGACTGCCCGGAAGGGGGAACCCTCTCCTGTCCCAGAGTGGGGGGACCTGGGAGACTGTGCGTGGCTGTCTCGGACCTTGGAACTGTTTTCTTCATCTGTGGGCAAGCCGTGCTCTGCGCTTGAGCAGCTGCGTGAGGACAGGCGTGGGAGGATGGGGTGATGAAGTGATGCTGCGGGGGCGGCCTGGGTCTCAGGACTGAGGCGGTGGACGGAGAAGTCTCCTTTTCCTCCTGATGCTGGGGTGGTGGTGACCAAGTACGGACTGGAGAGGCCTAGTAGTATTACAGGACGCCCTCTGTAGGCCTGCTCGGCCTCGGGGGCCTCACCTGCCCTTGGCCGGGCAGGGCTTGTGTCCCGGTTCCCGTCCTTCGTGAGGGCCACTGTGAGGTCAGGCCCCTCTGCTCCCACCCACACTTACAAAGCTCTCCAGGCTCCAGCCCAGCCTAGAGGAACTCTTCATTCTCTGAAGCTTTATTTCAATTTCCACAGCACAGAAGAAAAAAGAAGTCTAAAACAAAAAGTAAAACCATTTTAGACAGCTAGGGGCTTAGTTTTGGTTCTTTGGGGGCCTGGGGGAGCTGCTTAGGGGGCTTTCCATCCCTGGAGAATCCAAACCAATGAAAAGTAAAAATTGGGTCCCAAGATTACATGGAAAAGTCTCAATTCAGAATAAACTCTGAAAGCCGCGTTTTCAGCCTGAAAGATTAGGGCTTTCTAGTGGAAATGTTGGCAGCCCCTGGCTCCGTGGCCCTGGACCTGGGCAGTGCTATGATGCTGTTTATTTGAAGGCAGGACGCAGCCCCGGGAGCGGAGCGGCGCTCTTGGGGAGTATGGCCCTCAGCTCCCTGCCCTCCCTGCCTCCGGGGAGCGAGCCCAGCCTCCCACCCAGCCCTGCTCTGGCTCCTCTGCTGGAGGGCTCTCCCTGAAGATTGGTCCTGGGCATCTGCCAGGAGCTCCCTTTGCCTTTGAAAGAAAGCGCTGTTACTTTCCACCGCCTCATCTGGGGGGGATTTTCTTTCTGTCTACCTGCAGGGGAGGAAGTGCAGCTGGGGGCAGGGAGGGCGTGGGACCCACTGGAAGCTGAAGTAAAAGGTGAAGCCACAGCCAGCACCCGAGGGACTTGTCCTCTGGACACCATACCTCATACCTCAGCGGTGGTTTCCTGCAGGCTGGAGGCTCAGCCCCTCAGCTGGACTTGAACCTGAGGGAAAGCCTTGCTTGGCAGGGGTGTGTGTGTGAGCTGTGGGTGGGCGAGGTGGGCAAGGACAGTAGAGGTAGTGATTGGGAGCACTGGCCTTGCAACAAGACAGGAGTGGATTTGAATCTCAGCCCTGGGACGTACTGGCTGTGTGATTTTGGGCTAGTTGCTTGACCTCTCTGAGGACCAATTTCTTGATCTTTTTTTTTTTTTTTTATAGTGATAATAATGTGTACTGTAGATAAAGGCTTAGGACCTCTTGTGCCCCACAATATATTGTGTGATTTTGAAATCAATGCCTTGGACTCAGACCTATAGGCTGTGGTTTATGAAAATTCCAGCCTTCTCCTGAAATGAGGCTTATGCTCTGGTGGACTTCTCTGCCCCAGCTTACAGTTGGCACCACAGCCTCTGTCTTGCCTCTCTATCAGCCCCCATTCAACACTCAGGTCCTGCAGCACTTTCCACAAAAGCCTCTCCCAGCAAGCACTTTGCACATCTGGCGTACTTTATGGATGATCTGGGGGCAAGGACCCAGCAGCTTCCTGTCTTCCTTCTGGTTCTTTCTCCTCACATCTCTCCACTCCTGTCCTCCAAGATTGCTCAGAGTTCCAAATCCTTCTGCCTCTATTTGTAGGGTGTGATGCAGTTTTGTTCAGCATCGGTGGGGATGTTGGGGGCAGCTTCCGGGAGCCCTCCTTAAAAACTGCCGGTGCCCACTCTTTTCTCCCTTTGTCCTTACCCCTCCCTCTGTCCTCCCGTCTGTTATGTGGATGTGGTCTGCACCCCAGGAAGGGCCAAGTTGTGAGCCCAAAGGGGCCTGGGCTCCCCAAGAGCATGTGGAGTTGCCATACCAGCTGTGGACTGGTTTCCTCTGCATTTTTACGGGTGAGAGAACTAAGCTTCTATGTTGTTTCAACCACCGCCACTTTGGGTCCCTGTTTCTCACCGTTGAACCTTGTGCTCTCTGAGGCATCAGGTTTCCTGGCTTCAAGTCCTGCTCAGCCTGCAACTTGACTTTTGGAGAGAACTTGAAAGTTCTCCTGATTCACAGCCTCAGAGCTGATTCCCCCGAAACAGGAAACTCTCCCCTTGATGCTTTAGAAGCCACAGAGATAATGGAAACACTTCCCTGGTGGATGCTGAGAAACAGATCCTTCACAAACACCACCCTTCCCAAGGTCAAGGAGAGCTTGGATGGAATGCACTTGGCCGGTGTGTGCTTACGGGTATTCTTGCAGTGACTCGTAGGACATCGGTGGGAATTTGAATAAAAGGTCTTCATCCTCTTTATTCTTTTTTTTTTTTTTTCGGTACGCGGGCCTCTCCCGTCGCGGCCTCTCCCGTTGCGGAGCACAGGCTCCGGACACGCAGGCTCAGCGGTCATGGCTCACAGGCCCAGCCGCTCCGCGGCATGTGGGATCCTCCCGGACCGGGGTACAAACCCGTGTCCCCTGCATCGGCAGGCGGACTCTCAACCACTGCGCCAGCAGGGAAGCCCCATCCTCTTTATTCTTGAACCAGGTGACTGTTCCTGCCCATTCTAACCCAGCCCACCCCTCTGCCTCTGCTCCTCCAGATTTAGAATCCTAGAATCTCAGGTCTGACAAAGCATGAGACTGCCTTATCTAACCTCTTACGTATTTCCCCTGAGGAAACAAAGCCCAGAAATATGAACAAAATAGCCAGTAGTTATTCAGCTTAGTATCCCAGCTATGGCTAAGTGGGGCCCATTGAAGGCAGGGCCATCCCCACCGGGGCTCAGGACTTGTATCCCTTGTTTTTCACCCAGAGGAATGGGGCTGAAGACCCTTTGACGACACCCGGTTAACCCCAGGCTCCTATTTAGAAATGGGAATAATCTGCATTCTAACCTCGTGAATACAGATTGACTAGGACAGAGCTCCATTGGACACACAACTTTGCTTTGTGGACCAGACGTGGTGCTGAAAGTTGTATATAAATTTTTTGTTGTTGTTAACAACTGCATATTACAAACACCGAGACAACGGGCATGCTTAAGGAAAAGAAAAGGAATCCTTTTGTGAAGCAAGTTAGCATTTCTTAACTTGCCTTTTATGATAAATCTAGATCTTCACAATCCATGAGCATCTCTATATTTGGACATCGTATGAAACCTTGGATTAAGTAACTGCTCCATGTCTTTCTTTTCTCACCCATAACATAATACTGATGCTCCTCAGCACCCACTGACAGGACAATTGTGAGTGTTAACTTGCTAGGCTGAACAGGAGCTGTTAGCCCCCTTGCCTACTACCGATACTGTCAGCAGTTTCCATTCTGTCTGTGGCCTTTCGCTGTTGCTGGCTGGAAGGCTCCTGTCCTGGAGCAGTGAGGATAGATTACAGTGTGTGTGAGAGCGCCCAGCAAGCAGTTCTCATGTTAGAGGAACTATTCACAGTGAAGAGAAGCCCAAACTGAGGGTGTGACAATCCAGTCCAGTTTAACTTGTGTACTGAGCGCTTACTGTGTACCAGGTGCTGCAATGTGCCCGGGGAATGGAGAACTCAGTGACCTGCCCCTGCCCTCACTCGGTCACTAAGGGAGGGCCCCTGTCAGAGCCCTGCTAGGATTCGATAAAGAGTAATCCTCCACCTTCTGACTTGGGCGTGGCGCATCAAGGACAGAGCCATCTTCCACCGACGTATTTTTGTTGTATTGAGGTGGTCCTAGCAGCTAGTCAAACATATCCTGAAGAGCAGCAGAGGCAGGAGACCCACAGAAGAAAGTGTAAGAATTCGTAGTGACTTCAAGCTGGAATTTTGTCACGCTGAAGTCAAGACGCTTCTTTGGAAGAGTTCTGATCAAGCTCTCACTTTGCAAGGACACTTCTCCCCAGCTTTCCTCCAGCACTTGAAGCTGCAAGCTCTGAAGGTGAGCTCAGGCTGTCGTATCCCTCCCCCTGGCTCCCTCAACTCCAGTAACCATGACGAGCTGCATCTGGCCATGGCGACGTCTAATGCTTTAGAAAAGCCTATCTGGAACACTCACCATACTTAAACGGAGCACTGACAGATAAGCAGCCTTCACGATGCCATTTCCAGAAACCCATCTCTAATGAGGCGTAGCTAACAAAATGTGTACGGTGATTATTGATTCCACCAGCAAGTCCCAAGGTGATAGAATCAGTTGCACGTGAAATGTGCTTTGACAAACCATCCCCGATTATGTAAGGCTCCCTCTGTGCTCTGGACCACGGAGCTTCCACTATTGACTGGAGCTTCTGATCAACTCTTCCTGCAAATGGCAGAATATAGGTGGACGTCATGGTCAGGTCTTGAGTCAGGCACCATCTCCTGGAGCCGCACTCAGAGAAACAGGCTGCCGAATCGTGGGCTAGGAAACCATGCCTTGCTTTGACTTTTCTCCATCCCTGCCTGCTTCCTCGAGTCCTGTGATGGGAGTGTGTTCTAAATAAACCACTGCATGTGAATCCTCCTCTCGGGTCTGCTTCTGGGGAGTCTGACCTAAGACATACCTCAAACCCCATGAGGCAGACCTATTTTTAAATGCTTTACTATTTTATAGAGGGAAAATCGAAGTTTAGACAGGTAAAGTACTTTTTTTTTTTTTTTTCCCTGCGGTATGCGGGCCTCTCACCGTTGTGGCCTCTCCCGTTGCGGAGCACAGGCTCCAGACGCTCAGGCTCAGAGGCCATGGCTCACGGGCCCAGCCGCTCCGCGGCATGTGGGATCTTCCCGGACCGGGGCACGAACCCGTGTCGCCTGCATCGGCAGGTGGACTCTCAACCACTGCACCACCAGGGAAGCCCCAGGTCAAGTAATTTGCCTGAGGTCGTACAGCTAGTAAGGTGGTAGAATTGTGATGTGGACACAGGTCCGCCTAGCAGCACCTGAGATCTTACTTTCTGGCTGCACATCTCTGAATGCTGGCCCAGAACTGTAGGGGTAATGTACCAAGGACTCTGGCATGTCGAACTGCTCAATCAGCCTGCTTGAGGCTGTAAGGTGGAGGCTTATTGTTTCCAAGGTTACTGATGAGTGCATCTAAGTTAAGTCCTCAGTGAGGGGTCAGCAGGGGTGTCCTGGAAACCTGACTCTTTTGACTGAGGTTTGAGGAGGGAGCAGTGGAGCCAGTGGAGAAGATGTAGGAGCACCTGCGTGGCCAGCTGGAGTAGCCGAGTCCAGTCTGGTGGTCCAAGGGGTACAGAGGCCATCGGCGTTCATGCCTCACAGCCGGCCTCTGGCACATCCTCTCCCAGTGCACTCTGCACCCAGCCTGGCATGGCAGCGTCCATTCTGCCCAGAAAATTGGGCTCACTTCTCACTGTATTGGTTCCAAGACATTTTGGCTTTATCTCTTAAAGAGGGACACGCTGGGCCTTTCCACTTCCAAAGGGCTGGAAGCTTGTCCCTTTCCCTCCCTTGGGCTTGAGGAAACTGTCAATATCATTTCCATTGAGGGAGACTGGGAAATAATGAAATTAGCAAATTTCATTTCAATAATTATAAAAAGTCCTCATTATCTGAGAATGATTGATATCAGTAAAAAAAAAAAAAAGCTACTTGAAAGTGAATCCAAAAGATCATAGTAAAATAAAAAAAAAATCAAAAAACAAAATCCTTGAATGTGATTTTTGCCTAGAAAATGAAACATTTTATAAAAACTTTTATAAAAATTAGTTTATTTTCTATCAAACAAACTTAGGGTCATAATACCAACTATTATTTAATTCTTAAAGAATGAATGAAATAAACATTTTTTACATGTGAAAAATTTCCAGCAAAATTACATGCTTGTCTGATACTAAATTCTTCACATTTAAGTTTTGTAGCACAATCCAAAACAGAGTAATGTTTACAAAATACTTGCGTTTTTATCATTTCCCCAAGAGCCCCTTAAAAAAAAAAAAAAGCTTTGCTACTCAAATGGTTTTCTCTGATGCATCACTAACCTTGCGCTTTTTCTCTCTTTGTTGGTAACTGCCTATACTTCTTGGTCAGTGGCTTAGCTAACTGAACTGAGCAGTCTCCAACATCACACTCATTGACTTCATGAAATCCCTCATTTATTGCAAGAGTTGCAATTTCATTTTGCTATCTATTTGCATTGAATTTGCAAATGTGGTCAGCTGTTGTGGGCATCAGACCCTCAGGAAGGGGCAGACCTTCCCCTTTTGGCAGGAAGGAGTGCTTATATTAATTGTAAGGGGGTCTGGAGTGGGGATGGATTTTTTAAGTCCTATACCTCAGCAGTGGATAGTTCTGGGGTATGAAACCTTTCACTTTCTGGTGCCACTCCCTGTTTCAGGCACTTGCATGATGAATATCATGGAAGGCCTCCTCTGTGTATGTGTAGAGCATTTCAGAGTTTATGAAGCACTTTGACATTTCATTTGAGCCTCACAACTGCCCAGAGAGGAACCATTATTTTCTGGATGACCTTTCTGAGAGCCATAAAAGTTACGTGGCTTGCCCAAGGTCCCACAGGTGCTCGAGAAGCAGAACCAGGGCTGGAACTCAGGGCTGTTGTTTGTCAGTCCTGGCTCTTTCTCTCGCTCATTCACAGTGCTGGTTTACCCAAGAGGGGAACTTTGATATTTCTAAAAGATGCATCGAAGTTATAATAGAAAAAAATCAGAACATCTTTAAAATTCCTTGAATTAATTTTAAGGTTTACTACTACATATATTTAAAATTACGTATTGTGGAGGGCTATATTTTTTTTGGTGCTGACATTCTCTGGAAGTTCTTCATCTGGCCCTGCTCCCTTGGGCACCCAGCAGGGCAACAGCAGATCCTGAAAGGCGGCCTGGAATGCACAGACCCCTGATTCTGTCCTGGTCCCTTCTGCTTAGCCAGGAGGCCTGTACAAGGCAGAATCTGACACCTAGCACTCTTCAGATCTAGCTCCATACCCAGGTTAAAAAGCCCCATTAACAAAGCTCATTTCTAAACTTTGCCAAAATTAAAGTTAGGTCCTCTGCTTGCAGAGAGTCTACTGTGAGCAAGAAACTCTCTGGTCCAGAATTGCTATTTGGTTCACCTTGGCAATATCATTTAAATTAGGGTCAACAACCCTCTTAATTATGCAACAAGGTAATGCTTCATTCATCAGAATTTTATCTCCTAGTTATGACACTAAGACACCCTTTGGTCTACTCCACTCAAATTATCAACAAGAATAAATCGGAGAGATCATCATGACTGCAGATCTGTCCATTCATTAGGGCTCGTTTTATTAGTCTCCTGCAGTTTGGGGCTGCCAGGAAGTGGGCAGTCCGCTGCCAGCAAAGGCTGAACTGTTACAACTAGCCACAGAGGCACAGTGGCCAGGTCGGCTTCAAGGCAGGCCAGGGATGGGGGGGTGGTGGCCCTTGGGAGGGTCCTGGGGGAGTCAGAGGGGGAAGGAACCAGTCTCTCGTCCTCAAATCACTTCTAGAGGAGGGCGAAGTATTCTTTTTCCCATTTCTTTCCAAGGATGTGACCAGAGAGGTCAAGGACTCCCGAGAATCATCTGGCTTATTCTTCTTCCTCTGAAACACTGGCTCCCGTGTGCTGGCCTTGGACTTGGGAGAACTGAGGGATCATTGTAGTAGTTCTGGGCAGCCATAAATGCATGCAGCACTGTATCGCACTGCAATTTTCCCAATGTTTTCAGATGCCTCTGGGATGAATACAATAAATTATATCAGCAGCTTTATGAGGGGCATCTTTTCGGCCTCCAAAGACTCGTTTTCTCTGAGAACTAATTTCCTTCTCCCAACAGAAAATGGCCCCTGGCCCATGTTCGCATCACCCTTGCTCCCTTCCCAGTCACAGCTAACTGGACCCGGGCTGGTGCCTCGTCTATGCGTAGCTTGACCACAGTCTCCCTTCTAGAACTTGAACTTGATTTAATTAATTTGGGGTGCAGGTGTCTGGCACAGAGGTAACCCATAACTGGCAGCTGTGGGCCAGCATCATCTTCTTGTTTTAAGCATGGAAAAAGGGGGTGTTGGGTGAGAAGTGCTGCAAACACACGGAGAGAAGCAGAAATTGAGGCAGCCACAGCTGAATACCGAACACTCTCCGGATACTGCCTTTCTCTTCCCAGAGGCCTGGATGCTACTGGCTATCCCAGGAGCCTTTCCAATACATTACAAATTGATTAAGGTAACCTCAACCAAAGAAACACTCACACAATAGTGATTTCTTGATATTATATATTTCCTTATACAGTAGATACTAAATAAAACTGTTTCTATATGGGGGATCCTGATTTTTATATATTATAAAGGTGCCTGAATTCTTTTTCTTTCCAGTTTATATATATATTTAATTGAAGTGTAGTTGATTTACAATGTTGTGTTAATTTCTTCTGTAAGGCAAAGTGATTCAGTTATACATATTTATACATTCTTTTTTTTTCATATTCTCTTCCATTGTGGTTTATCATAGGATACTGAATATAGTTCTCTGTGCTCTACAGTGGGACCTTGTTTATACATTTTATATATAAAATGTTACATCTGCTCACCCCAACCTCCCACTCCATCCCTCTCCCAATCCCCTCCCCCTTGGTAACCACCAGTCTGTTCTCTATGTCCATGATTCTGTTTCTGTTTCATAGATAGGTTCATTTGTGTCATATTTCAGATTCCACATATAAGTGATAGCATATGTTATTTGTCTTTCTCTTTCTGACTTACTTCACTTAGTATGATAATCTCTAGTTGCATCGATGTTGCTCTGAATTCTTAATAAGAATGTTTTAGAAGGATGGTGGTCTCTGCTTTGCCTGAAAATTCTCTACAAAGGAGATGCATCACTTACAGAAAATTTATGTGAAGCACTCAGCATCCTTCACAGATTTCATGCTCAACAAGGGTTATCAATTATCTTCATAGACTCCTGACCAGTACTCACAATGACCAGGTTCAGAAATACCCTTCTGAAATCTATTGTGCATCCATGATTTGAGTATGTCTTCCTCACCTTGAAGACCTTTGCAGACATGATGTACTCCCTCGCTTTTGGGAGTGGGAAGAACAGGCACTGGGATTGGTTGTGGGCTGAGCTGGTCTCACAAGCATCACCTGGAGAATGTGTTGGATTAAAAATTCTCAGGCTCCATCCCAGACCCATTGAATAGAAGCTTCAGGGGAGGAACCTGAGGACTGTATCTTTAACAAGGGCCCAAGGTGATCCTCATCACCAGGGAGCGTGGACCTGTCTGTAAGTGGACAAGCCACAGGTCTGAGCAGATGTCTTACATGCAGAAAATCATATCATGCTTTTGAATCTTGGGAGGGGGAAGGTTGTTTTCACGATGACCCAGCATCCAATTGCCTACCCTAACAGTACTCAGATTTTCAGTCCATTTTCTTCTTCTTCCCCACAAATCACAAGTGCTTCTAGGAAGCTGACACCACACCCGCCCCACCCCTGCCACCTCCAGGTCCAGAGGTGGGCCCTGATTAAATCAAGCCAATCACTACATTCAACTTCCCAGTTTAAGTGTGGACTCATGATCCAGGCTGATATCATCTAAGGGGATTTCAGGCCTGTGGCTTTGAAGGGATGGTGTGCTGTAAGAATGTGAGGGCTGGAGCTGCTGCAGCTCTTTTGCCACAATGAGGGAGAAAGTCTTTCAAATGACTGACCCTGTGGAAATCAGAGTAGAAAAGAGAAAAGAACCCAAACCCTTACTATTAAGGTGCCAAAGCTCAACTTACCTCTGTACTTACCATTTGTGGGGATCGAGAGCCTCAGCTCCATCTCCTTCACTCTCCCAGTGCTTTGCTCATGATTCTCATGTCCTAGTTAGCTGTTTACGTGACCCAATTTCTAGACAGTGCATCCTCAGCTTAAAGGACCTTTATTTAGCCACTGAGTTGGGTATTTGGAACTTGCTAATAGATATACTTCACGTCTTAAAACAACATGAATTTTATTTCATGTATTGATGCAAATTGATCAAGGCATTAAATTCTTGGCTGATCCGTAAGCAAAAGGGAATGAATTTGAATTTCAGCAAGAGGGATTTAGGTTAGAAAGAAGGAAAACTTTCTTCCCATGAAGGTTGTGAGGTATTTAAAGGGGTTATCCAGAGAGGTTTCAAGAGTTTCCTGTTCTGCAGATTAAAGAAAAAACATAGAGAATTTGGTAGGATAATTTCGGTGTTGTCCTGTAGAGCAGTGGGGGGATAGATTAATTATTCTCACTTAGGATCTCTTCTGCTCCATGATTTCATAAAACCATCCAAACTTTATGCTGGACAAGATTTCTGATTTTAGTTATGAAATTCATTACCCCAGCTCTCCTGGAGTTACTGGAGTGACACTTTGCAAACATTCTCAAGGTGGACCTGCCCAGATGCCTTTTCCCAGGCTGCCAAGGAATGAAAGAGCTCGTTCTCTCCCTCGTCACTACTGACCAGATGTGTCACTTGGCTGGCCAGGAATATTTTTATTGAGAATGATGCTGTTTCCACTGACCACAGTTCCAAAGCCGTTAAGACAAAAACAGAATAAAAGATCATATTCTGGTTTGTTTGATTTTCTGATGTGGACTTGATGAGGCAGACGTTATGCCAGGGTCTTAAATCTTTCTCACCAGAACGTCCCGTAGCTGCCAACACCTGCTCATTTATACATGAATATAGCAGTGGAGGTAACTTTGCCAGGAAAAAGATTTGGGTTTTTTTTCTATACCGGGTGCAACACGGACCAGGGCGCTCTTAGCGTGTGGGTGAGACGGCACCGAGGGCCATCCCCAAGTTCATTGGTTTGTTATTTAGTTATTATTCACTTATGACGTTAGGCAGAGTTGAACCAGACACTGTCCCTGCCATTGACACTCTCACAGGCCAGGGACAGAGGACCCCAACCTGCATACGAGGATGTGAGAAGTGTGAGCAAAGCGTGGGGGAGGGAGGGATGGAGGGAGGTGAGGATCTGCCGGGTGAGGCTCCCGAGAGGTAGGAGGCCAGCCTGGCCAGCCTGCTCGGCTCCCAGAGGACAGTTAGCTGAAGAGAACTGAAAATAACTCTTATCTGGGAGTTAAGGCTCTGGCTGTTTAGTCCCAACTCTGTTGTTTTTTTACCTTAAGCCAGTCACTAAATTTTCCTGAGCTGGTTTGCTCAACAGTCCAGCAGAGCTTATAAAACTATATAGTTGCACTTGGCGTGCAAGTGCTTTAAAAACCACCACGTGTCACTGCGGGTGAGGTGCCCTGTGAGGCTGGGAGGGGCCGGATCAGAATCCGCCTTCCGTGAAGAGGGCGGTGAGCTCAGGGGAGGCCGTAGGAATATGGGCCATTGCTGGTTTCTCCTTTCAGCCTAAAATAGCAGAAAATGCAGGCTCTCCCACATGATGGTGTCAACCGTTTCCAGGGATGGGAGTCAAGACTCAAAATTCCAATCCCAGTTCCCTGGCCTAGCAAAAACCCAATCTGTCCACTTGGTGGGTTTTTTTTTTCTTTTTTTCCCCGACTCTCTGAAAGCTCAGGAATATTTGACAAGCCAGGCTGCGTCACCATGGAGATGTGAACCTGCTGGTGCTTCCTGGAGCAGGACAGCCCAGGCATCGAGGATGCCCGACTCCGTGGGCCGATTTCAGACACCAGGAAGGCCCCCATTGCTTACTTTCTTCAAGGCTTTTGGGGCTTGCTTTTCCCATTTTGGAGGTCTGTTCACTGGTGTGTACATTTCCTTTAATGAAGATAAAGGCTTTTGTCCCCTAATTTGCTATAAGGGCTAAGATTCCATTGTCCCCAGGAAAAGAGGAGGGTGACTTTCCTGCAGAGACATAAACAATGCGTGAGCATCCTTTGAGAAGGATGTTGGGAGCTGGAGAAGGGTGAGAAGAGGGTCCAACTGTACTTATTGTTTGGAAACCCAGGGAAGGGCCCCCTGGCAAAAGAGAAAGGGAGCAGAAAGGCTGCTGTTAAAAAGCTACTCTCTTCCAATTTCCTCTAGGGCTGGTCCTGTTAACGGTTCCTGAGATTCATGTGTGTCTTCTGTCAGAAGATTGGCTTGATGGGGATAATATCTCCATTTTCCAAAACAGGAAGAAAAAAGTGAATTTGAGGAAATACTGGGTGTACTGTTGATCCTCACCTAAATTCTGGAATAGATTATTTCGTAGAGGTTTGTGAGCCCCTTTCAAAAGAAAGTAGTGCTCATGAGTAACAAGCAAAGGCTCAGCTAGGAATTTATAGCCTGTAGCATCTCCTTCCGTCAAGTGCTATGTGCAAGGGAATCAATAAAAACATTTGTTAAATAACTGAAGGCAGACTTGAGGTGACCCTATAATAACAGAAATGTATCCTAAAATGGATAATTGGAGATATGAAAGAAAAAATAGTAGAGAAACAGAAAAAATAGATTAAAAAAAGACAAAACAGAAATAAATATTTTAGTACCTGGGCTAATTGAAACACTGCAAATAACCATAAGATTTAGCTCCAAGATTCCTGGAAACCAAAGCAAAAGAGTAATTGTTAGGTTCTCTTATTCTTTCGATGTTTGGCAAAAAAAAAAAAAAAGGAAACAGGATCGCACCTGAATAGATGTTTTTCAGTTTTTTTTCCTGGCACTAGATTGTATGTGAAATTTATTGCATGAAAATTGTATTTTGCAAGGAACAGCAAGCAACACAATAATGCTTCCAAAGATCCAGAAACGTTCTTCAAATAGACATTTTAATACTGATTCTCTGTGAAAGCTGAGGACTTCATATTGAATCATAACTCAGTTAAGACATATCTGCAGGAAAATATTCAAATACAGGCCAGATGAATTTCTTTAGAGAAATAAATAAATAAATAAATAAATAAATAAAATGTCCTTTGTTTCAGTCCTCTCCAATATTAGATCTATGGATGGACTTCTAGATCATAGAACACTAACAAATGCCAGAAATGTCCATACTCTGTACTTGTGATGAGGGAGAGAGCTAAATGCTTTAGGTACCAGACATGCAGAAGCAAATTTGATACAATGTTATAAAAACCTTAAGAATTTGATAAAAATTCTCACCCAGACAAGCAGTGTAGTGTACAAAAAATAAGAGCCTGGATACTCTTCAGATAGACTGGGTCTCAAAACTTGGCTCAACAATTGCTCTGTGACCATGTTGGCTAAGCTACTTAATGTCTCTGAGCCTTGGGATTCTCTTTGCCAAAATGTGGATAATATGCCTTACTTTAAAGGCTGAGTGAAAATTAGCTGACATAGTGTATTTGTTACCATTAGTTTTATCTACAAGCAGCAAAAACAAACAAACAAGCAAACAAAAAAACCCCAAATAGCAGTGGCTCAAATAAGATGGAAATTAATTTCTTGTTTTTGTTCTAGACCAAGGACCTTCTTATTGCAGACAGGTCTCTTAGCTTCTTGTTCCACCATGAGTGGCTTCCGTTCCTCAGATCACCTCATAGTCCAAAATGGCTGCTGGAGCTCCAGCATTACCTTTACATTCCAGCAGGTGGGCAGGAAGGAGAAAGAGAGAGGGGCACACCATTTCTTTCTGTTTTTTTTTTTATTGAGCATTTATTATGTGCTTAGCTATTGTTTTAAAATGGAGGAAAGAATTTTTAAAATCTAGGGTTCTTAGGAGACAAAAAGTGAATATATAAAACATGAAACTCATAAAGTTTGTAGTACTAACCATAAATGAAATAGAATCCCTAGAAAAGAAATCTTCATGAAGTAAGATCTTGGCTAAATTTCCAAGGAGTGGTTAGGATGACCAGAAGGGAAGAGAATTATTCTTGATTCAGAACTGTTACAGTATGTGAGTGTATGCAAGGAAGAGAGCTTTTAGAAAGCAGACAGCTTGGTCAAATTCCAGACCCTGCATCTGTTATCTGTGTGAATGGTGAGCTAGATGATGTACTAGGACTCTTACATACCTTCTTTCAATTGACCCTTACAAGAGCTTTAGAAGGCTGACGTTATTAGCCTCATTTTAAAGAAGGAGAAAATAAATGAAAGAAACCAAGATCATATCCCTAATTATATGGTAGAGCTCTGATTTGAATCCTGATCCCTCTAGCTCTAAAATTATGCTTTTCCAACTATATCGAGGTCTCTTCTTTGCACACTCATAGATTGTGACATTTATTTCTGCATATATAGCTATAATCTTATTTGTATCCCTTTGGCCAGAATTTTGTCACATAATCTCACCGAACTTCAGGGAAATTGAGAAATGTCATCTTTATTCAGGGTAGCCTAGTGCCAGATTTACCAACAGCAACAAAAATACAGGACATCCAGTTAAATTAGAATTTTGGATAAATAATGAACTTTTTTTTTTTTTTTTAGCTAAGTATCCCCAATGCAGTATTTGAGACATACTTTTAATAAGAAAATTTTCATTGTTTATCTGGAATTCAAATTTAACTGAGAGTCCTGTATTTTATCTGGCAACTCTAGGCCAGTTAAAAATCAAGGGTCCCAGGACTTCCCTGGTGGCTCAGTGGTTAAGAATCCTCCTGCCAATGCGGGGAACAAGGGTTCGAGCCCTGGTCTGGGAAGATCCCACATACTTCAGAACAACTAAGCCTCTGCGCCACAACTACTGAGCCTGCACTCTAGAGCCTGTGAGCCACAACTTCTGAGCCCACGTGCCACAGCTACTGAAGCCCACGTGCCTCGAGCCCGTGCTCCACAGCAAGAGAAGCCACTGCAATGAGAAGCCCGTGCACCACAACGAAGAGTTGCCCCTGCTCGCTGCAACTAGAGAAAGCCCGCACGTAGCAACAAAGACCCAAAGCAGCCAAAATTAAATAAATAAATGAATAAATACATACATTTATTTTAAAAAATCAAGGGTCCCATTACTGAGGTGGGGGGGAACAATGAATTTTGGTAGTCTCAGGCCACAGGAGCAAGTGTGAAAGTGTGTTTCACAGAGTGGGTCTCCAATAAATGTTGGTCCTCCCTCCCTTTTCCCTATGAGGCAAAGCAAGGCCAGACAGCAGTCACAAGGGTAGCTGGTAGTAGAGCCAAAATTTATGTCTGAAATAGAACTTTGAGGCCAGTTTACAAACATGCAAGCATGCGGACCTGGTTAAGACCTGAGAGATCTGTGCATTATGCATGAAAGAGACAATTTTGGCCTGGAAGTTAACAAAGTTCTGCCCTTTTTTATAAAAAACAAAAACAAGAATGCTGTCTCATCTTTGCATAAAGTCCATTTCTGAGCATGTCTGTAAGTTAGTGGACTTACCAACTGCGTTGGCTGCAAGGGATGAGGGAGAGGCCTGCGGGGAAGGGTGGCGGCAGGAGAGGAATTCCGTCTGTGGATTAACTTCTTGCCCTCCACGGTGAATATTTTCCCTTCAGCATAGCTGATGTGAGATTGTTCTTTCTGACTGTAGTTAACCAAATGTTTCTGCTTCTCAAGGCCACTCTGAGTTCCAGGCCATAGAACCATGTCATCAGTATAATGGAGAAAGTCCCCAAATGCTGTGGCAGAGAGAGCATGAGTTTATTTCAGCTAATAGTGAAAGTCAGTTATTTGGGTTTCAGGTAAAATAAAGTGGAGCTCGGACACAGTCGTATTTTGCAGCGTTTAGAATTAGAATTTGCTTTGTCAAAAGACTGTTCTTACTAGCAATACTGTATTCCAGGCTTTGACAAAGAATTATTTGCCTATAATCCTTAGATTAGAGAGGATGGCAGATTTGCCCCATACTTAAGTTCTCAGGTTGACAACAGCCTCTGAACTGGTCTCCCTACCACCACTCTCCTGTTCTCCCCACAAATCCATTCTTCACAGAGCAGCAAGACTGATCACTATAAAGCGTATCTCGGTACACACCTTGGCACACCCTTGGAGGCCCGAGACCTATGGCTTCTTACTAAACCCCTTACCAGGCTGAAAAGGCCCTACCCAGTCCTTCTCTTTATTCTTTGACCACACTGTAGTGGGTTGAATGGTGGCCCACAAAAGATACATCCGTATACTAATCTCTGGAATCTGTGATCGTTACCTTCTGTGGAAAAAAATTAAATGTTGCCTTTTATGGCAAAATAAGTGGCTAAGGATCTTGACAGGAGAAGATTATCCTGGATTATCCAGGTGGGCCCTAAATGCAATCATTTGCATCCTTATAGGACAGACACACAGAGGAGAAGACACACAGAGAATAGGAGGAGGCGATGTGACCACGGAAGTAGAGATGGGAGTGAAGCAGCCACAAGCCAAAGAATGCTTGGAGCCACCAGAAGCTGGAAGAGGCAAATGGAAGGATTCTCCCCTAAAGCCTTGGGAGGGAATATGGCCCTGCCACCTTGATTTTGGACTTCTTCTTTCAGAACTGTGAGAGATTCCATTTCTGTAGTTTCAAGCCACCTCGTTTATGGGAATTTGTTACCGAAGCCACAGGAAACGAATGCACCTGTCATGATTATTACAAGTCTGCTGGTTCTTCCTGTCATTCAAGGCTCAGCTTAAATGCCACCTCCTCAGATGTGCCTCCCCTGATCGCTCAGTCTTCAGTTGGCTCCCCTTGATTCCTTAGTCATTCTTCAGGTGTTTACACGCTACTACTAGGAGAAGGTAAATATTGAGAACTGAGGAAAGGAGGCACAGAAGGGTGAATAACCTGTCCGTTGTGGCATGTTTAGTGGAGGGGCCAGGCTGCCTGACTCCAGAGCTTGTGGACTTTCTCACCCACCTGTACCACCTCTCAGCAGGGGGAGAGGATGCTGCCACATGGCTGTTTAGGCAGCATAGGATATCTACTTTTATCCCCAAACATTTTAATAAAATTGCAGAGACCCAGGCTGCATTTTATCCCTCTCACCTTCCTCTCCAACAGTCTCAGCCCTCCTGCCATGGTTGTACCTGGAGGCAGAGGGAGTCTAAGTGGGAAATGGTCACTCACTTTCAGCCACATAAAACAGCCATGCCGAGGGATGAAGATAGCAAAACGGGGCCGATGACTATTAACCATCAAACGGATGGTCCATACGGTGTGTAATTGGACATAGACTTATACCGCGGTCTGCCACTTAGAAGTCATTAAAGGAGGGTTATAAATGTATTTGATCTGGGTATTTCCCTCTTTGCTTCAGGCAGCTAACCCTAATCACTCCTGGAGAAGAAACTGTCTGGAGAGAAGCAATATTCCTGACCCAGTTTTCCCATGGATGACTGTTTGACAGAGCCAGTGCCAATCTTAGCATTCATGTGTCAGATTCAGCAGATGTTTTGCAGATGCTAGACCCAGAAGAATGGCGAATTGGGTCCACATATTTCTAGGATGTGTATATATTTTTGTAAGATAAGAGACAACAAGATGGCCTTGGAGGAGAATCAACATCAACATTTAGGGGAATGAGTTACCAGGTATGCAGAGCTGAACTGTAATTTTCATAGACTATTACTTTTTTTTTTTTTTTTTTGTGGTACACGGGCCTCTCACTGTTGTGGCCTCTCCCGTCGCGGAGCACAGGCTCCGGACGCGCAGGCTCAGCGGCCATGACTCACGGGCCCAGCCGCTCCGCGGCATGTGGGATCTTCCCGGACCGGGGCACGAACCCGTGTCCCCTGCATCGGCAGGCGGACTCTCAACCACTGCACCACCAGGGAAGCCCCCATAGACCATTACTTTTAATGAGAGGACACAGATCTTAGTGATTAGGAGCTTTATAGAAAATTAAATATGACCAAAAATTAAATAAAATCCTTTTACCCTCCTCCCATTGAGAGATGAGATCTAATTCCTCTCTCTCTTTGAATCTGGCCATAGTGTCTTACTTAACTAATAAAATATAATGAAAATGATGCTCTGGGATTTCTGAGGTTAGGCCATAAGAAGTGTTGCAGCTTCTGCCTAGGGCTCCTGGAACACTCACTCTCAGAATGGTCTGTCTTGGAGTCAGGTGCCAGGCTGTCAGAAGCTGCTTGAGTGAGCCTTCCTGAACATCTTCCACAGCCAAGCTTTCGGATAACTGCAGCCCCAGCCGACATCTGGCAGCAAGTGTATGAGAAAGCCCAAGTGAGAACACCCAGCTGGGCTCAGTCCACCCAGAAAGCCGTGAGAAACAATACATTGTTGTTGTAAGCCATTAAGGTTTGGGTGGCTTGCTATGCAGTCACAGATAAGTAGAATAGAATTTGGTACCCAGAAGTGGAATGCGGCTATGATAAAAACTTAAATTGTGCAACATTGGCTTTGGGACCAAGCAGCAAGAAGAAGCCAGGAAGTGCTTGAGGAAACTATGCCTGAAAATGGGAAGGAAAAGGAGGAAACTGTTACTGGGGGCTGGAAAAAGGCATCCCTTATTTCATAATGATGGATAATTTGGTACTCTGTTGTTTATGATAATGCAAACAACAGAAAATATACCTGTGACATAGCAGATTTGGCTAAGGAGACGTCCAGATAGAACGTCAAAAGTGCCTACTGTTTTCTTTTAGGTAGGTATGGGCATAGAGAGATGAGCTGAAAACTGAACTCTTCAGTTTCAAGTAAACTTAGATGAAATATAAAGAAGCAGACCAGCTGGGTTTAGAAATAAAGCTGATTCTTATCCCCAGCCTCTCCAGTTGGAAAAAGGTTCTCAAAGTAAGACATGATATGAGGGTATTGATTATCTCAAAGGCATGGCTCTAAGACACTTGTTAAGCTTTTAGAAAGTTTTAGGAGTATGTCTCATAGACCTTCTCAACTAGACAGAAAAGTTTCAAAGGAATCTGATGGGCATTGTTCCACCCATCTGACTCTCAGCCCAAGGCAGAAAGGGGGCCTTTCTCAAAGAGATTTGCTGGTGTGTATTTTGACTCATGGTGTGAACTCAAAAGAGTCCTTAGGAAGCTCACAACAATTTAAGGGCATTATGAATGAGGAAGCACCATCAGCTGGGATGGAAAAAGACAGAGGTAGTTCAAAATGCAAAGATTCTTCTAGGAGTGGGAAACAGGAGAAGAAGGCTACTAAGCTGCAAACATGGCCACCTCTTATGGAAGAGGAAGGATGATTCAGAGCCCAGAATCAATACCCCAGTGAACAGAGCCAAGAGTCTCAGAAAATCATTAGTGCTCAATTGGTAGTCCCAGAAGAGCTCCCGGCCCACAGCCAACAGTGACAGTCAGCTTACATGAGTTGTCATCTAGAACGTCCAGCCTGGTCGAGGCTTCAGGTGACCGCAGCCATAGGAGAGAGCATCAGTGAAGACTTCCCACCGTAGCCCCGTCAGCCCACAGACCCATGAGAGGTAATGGTAAATTGTTTAAAGCCATTACATTTTAGAGGTGGTTTGCTATACAGCAGTAGATACGCAGATAAGATTTCAACTCTCAAGTTCCTCCTTTATTAGATATGGGAATGTGGACAAATGACCTGAAATCTCTGAACTTCATTTCCATCTCTGTAAAGTGAGAATCACAACAGGACTTACCTAATGGATTTGTTGGGGATTAAGAGAGATAAAGTACGAAAAGCAACAAGCACAGTGCCAGGGTCTTAGTGAATGGGTCAGTGGGTAGCTACTGTAGTTAGTAAATCCGTGTAAATCATGTGCTCTTGTGCAAAAGGTAGATGAAGAGCTTGCGGCATGTGGGAGGAATTCCTTTAAGAGTCTGGTCTTTTGCTAATGCCCTGAGAGTAAGATTAGGTCATTAACACCTTTGCATTGCTTTCTGTTTTTTTCCCACAAGCCAAGAAGGCATTTTGAGTCACTGGAGAAATTTTCCAAAGAAAATCTGAGGTCAGAAGAAATAGTACCACTTGGCCTTTGAAAATGTGGCTGCTATGATCCCATAGATGGGTCTTACTACCAACACATGAGCTGAGCCGACCTGATCCTTGTCACAGTGAGATCTGTGGGCTTCCTGGCAAAGGAGGCGTCTAAAGTCCCCTGGGGCCTAGGATGGTGCTGTCATCCAGTGTGTGTGCGTGTATGTTGAGGGAAGGGTGGGAGTAGGGGGTAGCTGTTGGAATTCAGAGTGGGTGAGGGCAAGCGTAAAGAAGCTGGGCTCCAGCAGAGAGAGCTAAAGGAACATCAGACTGAGGTTCAGTGCATCAGCATACTGATGTGTTCAGTCACATTTTGGTCATTCATTCATTCATATGGTCATTCACGCATTCAACACCTATTCATTGCATATCTCTATGCACCAGACTGGGTGGTATGCCCTGGAGACCCATGATGCATAAGAGACAGTCCCTCCCCAAGAGGTCATAATCTAGTGGGGGAGACAGATGAGTAAACAGGAAGTATAACCAGAGGGTCAGTACCACAGGAGAGGTGATGTGAGAGCACAGAAGAGAGGCCCCCGGTCTTGGAATCAAATCTGTCGCACCTGTGACAAAGCTCTGAGAGGAGCAGCAAGCAGGGCATGAGCTGGCTCAGCACAGACAAAGAATGAATTTCAGGCAGAGGCTACAAACAGGCCAGAGGCACCGAAGGACAAGCCACCCTGACCTCCTGGGGGCCATAGCCTGGCCCCTCTGAGGCTCAGCTCCTGGAATCTGGTGTGTTTGTTCCAAACCTCCCAGGGGACCTGCAGAGAGGGAACATCTCGCTCAGGCACAGACGGAAAGCAAAGCATCTCAAGTATGTCTTCGTTTTGGCTCCAAAGACAACTTCTGTGTGGGCAAATCTTTTGCTTCGTGTGTTCTCTTACTATTTACTGTCCATGCTTTAAAACATTAAAAAAACAAAAAGCTAAAATAAACTTCCACAGAGTTCAAAATGGCAGACTGTGGTTAGAGCCAACGTCCTTTCCCTTCCAACGCTGGCTTGTCCGCCAAGTGATGTCATACATACTTGGTGAGGCTGGGCTGCCCCACCCCCACCTTCTCCTTCCTGTCACCTCCCCCAGTTCCCACCCACGTGAGGTTCTCCTGAACATCAGCTGTGGTCAAAGACTACGACCTGGGGCGAAGTCTACCCTGAGCTCTCTTCGGGGCTTGGCCGAGGGACCTTACTTGTATCTGTATTTGGAAGTTGAACTGCTCACATGGGATCGGGACCTAAGATGACATCTTTGTCAGTGACGGTGTAGAACCCTCTCCTTCTTTATCCAATGGATTGTCAAGAATCGATTCCTCCCCGGAGTAATAACACAATGTGGGCAGCCGCCAGGGCCAAGCACAATCCGAGTGTAACGTTCACGAGCCTCAGGTGGTACGGGACCCACTCCTGGTCTGGGAGCTCCTGGAGGGCAGGAACCAGACCTTCCTTCCCCATTTTCCAGCACCCAGCCGGCTCTCCGCCATCTGGAAGGGGTCCAACCCGGATATCACCCAGGGTGATATCACCCAGACAACAGCTCTAAGATTCACCATATTATCAGGAGGACTTTTCTACAGTCAATGAAGAATAATGATAATGGTAATAATCATTTAAAAATGAATACCATTTAATGAGCCCTGACACCCTGTCAGCTACGAGGACAAGTACTTTCCATGCGTGACCTCATCTGAGACTCAGAAGCTCTGGTGTGTAAGTGTCATCACCCTCACTTGGTAGATGAAGAAATGGAATCTCAGAGTTGAAGCAACTTGCAATAGCCTGGTTGATGTGGCTTGAACCGGAATGTAGGAGGGTCAGTTTTGAAGAATGATTCTTATCCATGACATTTTATTGTGGATCCTGGGCTAAGACTACTAGAGAGTGTCCCTGGTACCAGAGGACAAATCGATACTCGGGGGTGGGGTGTGGTTCCTGTCAGGTGTCACCTTTGTCTAGGGTATACATCCAACTCTCTCCCTAGGGAAGCAGGAGCCAGGCATATGCAGTGGGAGGATAGGTTTTGGTGCCCAAGCAGCGAAGAGATAAATACCATCCTAATTGCCACTTAAAATAAGCAAACCAGCCCCGGAGCTCACATGGACAGAGCAAGGGGCTGAGGGATTTGGTAGGTCTGTTTATTTCAGTTTGTGTTTGACCTTGCGCTACATTTGCCAAGCAACTCCCAGTGAATGCAGAAACCTTTCCCCTGCCTCGGGAACATTTCCATACAAACAGAAACACCACACAGATGACAAAAATTAAGATGTACTCTCTAGCTCGCCTTGCTGTATTATTTAAAACAATTACTGTATGATTTTGCTTTCACATAGCCATGGAAACCCTGCTGAAAGGATTTAATACAATTTATTGTGTGAAGCTTAAGAAGAAATCTGTTTCCCTAGTGCTGGAAAACAAAGCGAGCCAATTCCTCCCGCTTCCGTACAAGGTGTGATGGATGCAAAATTGTGGACCTGTGACCTCACACAGCAGGCGACCGAGCTTTCTGGGAAAGTATTCTGGAGATAAGTGGACCTGCTTCCCTTAGATGTATGGGAAAACAAAGCCAGTGCCAGAGGAATGATACTCTCCTTTGATGTACCTGGAGCTGATTTACTTTTTCAGAAAGGGACGCACAGCTCTGAGTGGCAGGACCACAAAGCTTTGTATTAAGCACAACAGAGAAAGTTTCCCTGCCAGGTCACCTGAGGATCCTCTCATTCACAGGCTCCTCTTACAGGCATCTCAGGCCACAGTGATGGGACCCATGAAGGAGGGTAGCTTGACACCTGGGTCTGACGAAAGGGTGGGTTCACTTCAGAGCCTCTTGATACCTATGGCGTAGTTTTACAGCTGTGGTTCTCAATACCCGCTGCTTAGACCCCCCTGAGGGGCTTGCAGAAATACCGACTCTTAAGCCCCAGACGTTACTGATTAGATTAGAACCTGTTATGCTGGGATAGGCACAGGTATTTTAAAAAAGCCCACCAGGTGATTTGAATGTGCACCCAGGGTTGCAAACCACTGCCCCAGGGCTTGACCTTTTTTAGGCTGAACTCTTTTATGCTTACTTTCCGGTTTCCAGAAAGAGATGCGGTGCCTGATGATCTGTAAACCTAAAACTCCTGTTTCCGCACAAATCTGCAGTCTCTGCAGTTCCATTCGTTATCCCTAGTTTCAGTGGATGGTGGGAAGAACATAGACTGTGGCAGAAGTTGGGGAAGCTGGGCTTCTCTGAACTATTTTGCAACTTCCTGGACATTTCAAAATAAAACATTAAGCAAAATTGCAGCTGAAGACTTGGGTTCAAATTCTGGATTTGTTACTTATTAGGTATGGGACTCAGGGAAATGACTTATCCCCTCTGGCCTTTTCCTTTGGGAGATGAGGGTGATTATATCTGTTTATTGTGTGACCAAGGGGGATAATAAAAGTGTAAAACCTAGATGTTAGCTGGAGTCCCTTAAGGGCTAGATGAGATTGTTCAAACCCTCAACCTGCAGGTAGTGGAACATCTAATTATTTTCTCAAGAGTCATGGAAATTTCTGAGCAGCTCACAGCCTTGCGGTCACCTTATGCTGTGAGCTCCTGCTGCCACTAAACTAGTCATTTCAGCCACTGTCTCACCGCCCACTTGGTTTGTTCAACCCAAATGTACAACTCAGTCATTTCCCTTAACTTCCCCCAAACAAACCTCTCACACAGAGTGCAGGTGACTTTACTGAAGGTTGGGGAGGATGAAGGGAATTCCACTGTAGCATCAGAAATGACGTGCAACACAGTGTCATGCAATCCTGTTTCTCAAGTTTCTGGCCACCTCCACACTGCTCAGTCCTCACCTCTTCTGCTCCCATCTTCCCTCCTGTCTTTTCCCTTTACCCCTAAGTTTCTGCACATTTTTAACGTGGAACATTTGGCATCTCGTTTGTTTCCTTGGACATTCATCTTTCTTCCAGACGTCTTATTACCGGCCCCTCCGAAGTTCCACGGCGTTTCAGTAGGTCAACAGAGCCAGCCCCTTACTGGCCAGGCGTGATAATATCAGCAGGACCATGCTTTCAGCTCAGGGTCAAGATCATGGTCCGCAGCTCCCTCCCACCCTCCACAGTCTCACCAGCAGCCCTGCGAAAGCCCAGGTGTCAGAAGTGGGAAGGGGTCTAACTCAAACTTTCTCTTCGTTTTAGGTTTAGATTTGAAGACCACACTCTGGTCATTGGGGATCCAAAAATCCAGCCTTTTGAGGGAATTTTTAAAAGGGTTTATAGAGGTTTCTTGTATCATGAATAAAGAATGACATTTTGAGGAATGTAAATGAGTCAGAAACCCAAGACTGATATTTCCTCTGAAATACACAAGTTTATAAAAACTGAAGTAAAATGCACCAGGCAAAGTGCCCCCTACCAAACCCCACATATTCAACGGGAATTTGGAGTTGGTTTGCTGCCCACAGACCTCCTACCAACAAGCCCACCTGGGAGGGCCTGGGCCCCGGAGACCAGGAGGGGGTGGTGCTCTGCAAACATTCCCCCATTTGTCTTCCTGCTGGGGCTGATGACAGGAAATTAAGAGTTTTTAAGCAGATAACTGAAAGACAGAAGGGATCCAGTTGGTTCCCACTGCCTAGGAATAGTTCCAGAAGCCTCCTGTCCCTCCCCTCCCTTGCGGATGTTTCTCTGCGACCTGCCAAACCCAGGGTGGCCTTGCAAGAAGGCGTCCCTGAGAATCATTTCCTCACCCAGGCAGGGCTGATCAGCCCCCTTGCGTGCTGCCCTGGACGCTGTTGGTACCTCCATCAGAATAGACTTCCCTCTAGTTGAACATTGGGTCTCCCACTTACCCCACCCCTTGCCCTATCTGGTGAGTTCCTCCAAGACAGGAAACACACGCTTTCTAACACATAATGCAACCCTGGTGCAGAGAAGGCGTTTATAAATGCTTGCTCCACGAATCAACGAATGAGTGAGGGCTCACCAAACAGCAGCGCTGAGTTTACTAGTGCTATTTATTTTAATATAATGCAAAATACAGAGTGGGCATTATCTTCTGCTCCTAATGCTTTTGTGATTGGCTAATCAACAAGTTATAGCTAAAGATAGCTGCATCCTAAGAAGCAGGTGAGAGGGAAGCAACGGTGACCGCATTCTTGAAGAGGTTTCTAATCAACGGCAAATAATAATGCTACATCACATCGTTAGAACCATTCTTCAGAGCTCAGCCATTCTTTAGAGCTTATAAAGTGCTTTGCTTAATTTAAAAATATTCTAGCAAGGATAAAGGACAGCACATCTTATAATCACTTGTGAGTAATTACCAGCTAGCCTGTGATAGGGAAGGATTAAAACTCAGATCTTTAGGACTTCAGGCTCTGTGGTCATATACTTTCCTTGCAAGAATTCATTTCTGGAGAAAGAAACTAAATCCTTCTAGCGGGCAGAGATGCGTCTTTTAGCAGCAGAAGGTAGGGCTCGGTTCTCAGCTGCCCTGATGGCCTTCTTCCTCTGGGGTCCTCTGAACCTGGCCTGTGGCTTATCTGGACCTCTTAGCTTCCAGGTCCACGCCAGGACTGGGGATGGAGGTGGACAACAGACAGCTGTGGAGACACTTGTTGAGCCTCAATGCTCATGCTTACTCAGTGCCATTGGACTGAGACAGAATGGCTTCATCATACTTCACAGAAAGTCAGTCCATACACATTTATTGAGTACCTTCTGTGTGCAGGCAGCGTTCTAGGTGCCGAGGATTCTGAGGTGAACAGGAGAGTCATGGTCCCTATCTTGATGGTCTAGTGGAGAAGACGGACATTTAACAAATAAATGTTTATAAATGTGCAAATTGCTGTGAAGGAGAAGCACGGTGCAAATCAAAGGTATCATGGGACTAGTGGGGGAGGTTGAGAACAAGGTCACCATGTGCTTCGTTGCTGTGCGAACTGTACTCTATGTGAATGGCGCCTGCTGGAGCTGTGTATTCTATAACCTGTCTGGTCAAAACAGTAGTCTTGGCTAATAGGGAAGCAGTAACCTGTCAACGGAAAAGGATGTAAAAGATTGGCTAGGTGACGAAAGGAGGAAGAGCCTCCCAGAAAGAGTGCTTGACATATGCAAAAGCCTTGAGACAGAAAGGAGCTGAGCATGACCAAAGGATGGAGGGAGACCCGCGTGATTACAGCAGAGAGCACGAGGGACAGAGTGCTGGCCACTGTGCCTGGAGGAGGAAGATCAGGCCTGAGAGGCCATTGCAGGGAGTTTGCAGGCTATTCTCTTTTTTAAATTGAAGTGTAGTGGATTTACAATACTGTGTTAGTTTCAGGTGTACAGCAAAGTGATTCACTCATACGTATATGTATATATCTCTATTCTTTTTTTCGATTCTTTTCCATTATAGGTTATTAGAAGATATTAAATATAGCTCCCTGTGCTATATAGTAAACCCTTGCTGTTTATCTGCATGCTCATTCTAATTGCAATGACATGATCTATGTCGTTTTGGCTGCCACTGGAGGAGGGATAGGGGAGGGGGCAGCAAGATTGGAGGTGTAGCGTGCTCAGTGTCAGTCGATTTGCAAAGTGCCTGGTGCGCATTGGGTGCACAATAAACCTTGGCTTCCTTTTCCTTCTCTCTTACCATCGTGACATGCTTTGCAATTCCCAAAGCACTTGCAATTCATTATCTGCTTTGATCTGCATAACAGCCCTAGGACGTGATGTGGGCATTTTCACCCCACTTCACACCTGCAGTAACTGAGAATTAGAAGGGCAAAACGACTTTCCTAAGATCCGAACAGCCAGTACCTCCTGGAGCCGGTTCTGACATCAAATCAGGGAACTTAACTGATGCCCAATCCTACCACATCATGCAATGCCCAAAGTAAATCATGTCATTACCTAATTTTCCAAACACGGAAGTAATTTAAAATTTCCAGGAGTCATGATTTGCAAATAGAAAAAAAAGAAAGAAAGAAGAATACCATTGAAAGCGACAATATTTTCCCTAAGAACAGTGTGGGTCATCCAAACTTCAGATTAACTAAGAAGAATGTATTTCATTGGAGTCACAATGGCTCTCTCTTCTTTTCATCTTTATTTACCCTAGAGTGGCCCACTAAAAAGGATCCAGTGTGCTCTGAGTCTCAGAAGATATATTTTTCTCATTAATCACCAAACAGGGGTTAAGACATAAACAAACCAACATTATTTATACTGAATAAGGCAAACATTCCTTGCAAAGACTTTTGTTTCCTCTGGGAACACAGGCTACCTGAGCCATGGCCACCAAAATATGAATTTTCTTTCCCTTTTAAGGAAATGCCACCTCATTGCCAAACCTCAAACACAACATCCCAAGTGGAAGGAGATGTTTCAAATAGAGCAGGGGGGGAACTCAGATTCAAAAGCCTTTCAGTCCTCTGCCACTAGGGACTCCATCTGAAACTGTCTGTGGAGAGTGTTTAATGTTCTGAAAATCTCCTACTGAAAAGAGATTTTCGTCACAGTTACATTATAATGTTTTTCCCCAAGATCCTTCCTTGTCTGGGAGCCAACAGCTGAAACCTTGAACGAGTGGTTCCCAGACCTCATTTCCAATGCCCTCATTAAAAAGGCGGCAGGCACGCGGGAAGATCAGGCTTATCCTTCCTTTGTTCCTGACTCTGGGGAACACCAGATAAGTGGGGAGTTTGGGGCTTGAAGACTATAATATGCGACTGGCCCTCTTCCTTTTTTCTGGCGAGAGTTTTGTCAGAATTAATTCACTTGGATTTGTTGTTTTGCTAGCATCTCTATGGAAATTACTGATCCAGAATGTTATAAGCACAGTCCCCATGAAAGCAATAAAACTGAGACGTGGACCAATATGGCCCTGTGGGAAACAGAGAACGGTAAACATGAAGAACGGGCTTTTTCAGTGAGCTAGGGTTGAGGCGGAGGGATGGAAGGTGCCAAAACTCGAAAGGACCATGGCCCCAAGTCATGGTCAGTGGAAGGTTTGGGCTTGGGCACTCAGGAGAGACTGCCTGGGGGGATGCAAGGATGCCAGCGTGCCCTCCTTGACCTGGCTCCACTGCTACCACTAGGGACCCTGCTCCCTTTCCCAGGGGCCCCTGCCCAGACATGGAAGGAGGGGCGCTGCATCCGCTGGGTCAGACTTCAGTTCTGGGAGGAAACTCAGCAGGGCCACCTGGCTGTGGTTGTCACACAGAAGCAGCAGCAGAGGTGGCACCTGGGGCAGTTGCAGGGCCCGTTGCAGGTGTCCTGGGTCTCTCCCTGCCTCCTCCTGTGTACTTTTCCCTCTCCTGGTGGCACTTGGTGACGCCGTTAGAATTTACCACACCTGCTGAGGATTATCTGTGCCTCTTTTTTTTTTTTTTTTTTTTTTATCCTTGATGGGTCCTTGATTGCAAGCAACAGAAAATGACTCTGATTAACGGGGGCTGGGGGTGGGGATTATTGGGAGGTAGATCAGGCACTCAGAATGAACAGGACCATTGGAGCACCAGGCTAGCAAAGACACGGGAGGCCAGGCGGCCTTGAGAGGGGCGGGAGAGGGAAGCCAGGGAGTCATGTTTTATCAGGACTGTGCACTTGGGATGCCACTACAGGGGCAGAAGGACCGTATCACGGGTCCTTGGGACACTCACTCAAGACTCAGAGATGGGGGAAAGCATCTGTTTCCTGAGCTTAGTCCTGCCTGGCCCCTGTGGCATTGGGTACCGAGGGAGGAGCATCTGATTTCTCTATTTTCTCTATTCGGAGGGGAGGCAAGTTCCCCAAACCAGAAGGAAATCAGGGTGCTGTTAGGAAAGGTGCATGGATGCTGAGTGCGAGCGGAGGGTGGGAGAACAAGCTTCACTACACTTTCTCAGCCCCTCCCATGGGACGGCAAGCCATTGCAGGCAGAGAACAAGGTGTTGTTTTTCTTCTCCTTGCATCCCCAGGGCAGAGTTCCCTGTTTAATGCCAACGTTCCCAGACAGGGGCCAGACCTCTGACAGGGCGCTCGGGTAGGCTTGCTGTTGCAGGGTCAATGCTGGGAAGGGCGAGGCTCTCGGAGAGGAGGGAGAAGTGTCCACGACTCGCCCTCCAGAGTAACTGCTGGCTTCGAACACTCTTCTTTGCAGGAGCTTCGGAAACTGGGCTCAGAAGCCTCTGGGAAGGGAGGATTCTCTCCCAGGTCCTGGGGTTGCCCATCCCAACTACGCAGCGAACTCCAGGAGCCTGTGAAAGGCAGGAGTGTGGGCAGTTGAGAACTTGGGAAGAGAAAGCACACATTCTCTGCCTCTCCCTGGGGACCCCTTGCTGTCTCAGTGGCAGTGGTGGCTGCCTCCGTCCCTTCCCTTCTTCCCCTCCCCTGAGCTAACACCCTGGACAGCATCTATTTATTTCTGAAGCAATTAGAAAAAAATGTAGCACCTTATGATGGCTGGTGATTGAGTTACAATTTTAACCCAGGGGAAGAATTATGAGAAAAGCATTGGCTAACTGGGAAGCAGTAAATGGGAGGGAAGGGGCTGCTGTTTAAGTAACAAACTTCTGAAATTATTAGACTCTTGACACTATGTTTATGTATATTTTATTTTAGAAAATAAATGTTAAAAACAAAAAGCTCATCAGCTCTGTTGCTGGGAAAGCCACAGCATCTCCCTGGGCCCTGTTTCGTCTTCTCTAAAATGGCAGGGGCAGGGGGTGAGCTCCAAGTGTGTCCATTGCTCACCAGGCCATCATGCCAGGTGAGCGGTTCCACTGCTCGCCTAGGATGCATAGGCACCTCATTTATTTGGGGGCTGCACTCAGAATGGAAAGGCACAGCTGGTCTCCTAGGTGACTGCCATGCACCACCATGGTAATCTGCTTCTTGTGCCTGTTCTCCCCTGTAAAGGGCTCTAGCCAGAGATCCCAGAGGCGCTGCGGAGCAGAGAAGCCGGGAATTTTAATATGCATGTGGTGACATTTAAGGCCATGTCAGCATCTCCAAGCAGAGCTGGCACAGACTTATAGGTGACAAGAGGATGCCTCTGGCTCATGTTCTGCTTAAAAACAAAATGGAGGGCTTCCCTGGTGGCGCAGTGGTTGAGAGTCCGCCTGCCGATGCAGGGGACGCGGGTTCGTGCCCCGGTCCGGGAAGATCCCACATGCCGTGGAGCGGCTGGGCCCGTGAGCCATGGCCGCTGAGCCTGCGCGTCCGGAGCCTGTGCTCCACAACGGGAGAGGCCACAACAGTGAGAGGCCCACGTACAGAAAAAAAAAAAAAAAAAGGAAATCAACTAGGAATGCAAATTATCCTTCAGCGCAGAAGGAGGGATACCTGGTACAAGTGAGGTGTTGGGTGGGTCTGAAGGAAGAGCAATTTCTACTGATACTCATCGTGGGGAGTCGAGTATTAGCCTATTAAAGCCCCCTGGCAGTTCTGACAGAAAGAAAAAAGGTTAACTTTTTATAACCTAGCACCCCCCAAACTTATTTGAACATGAAATATTTTCTTTTCATGGAATACTCATTGATTGCTGGAAACTTTGCAATATCTATTTCCACATATACTTTTGTATAGGATGGGAACTGACCATAGGGTTGAGACAGTTGGGCAGCTTGCAAAGAAATGACTCAATCAGATCAGTGAATATTCTTTAAGTGCTCACCCTGGACCAGGTACTACACTGGGTATAAAAAAAGATAAATTAGTAAAACTCCATGGTTTCTTTATCTTTAAGGAGCTTGTGTCTTTTTCTTTTTAAATTTTATTGAAGTATAGTTGATTTACATTGTTGTGTTTAATTTCTGCTGTACAGCAAAGTGACTCAGTTATACATATATATTCTTTTTCACATTCTTTTCCATTATGGTTTATCACAGGATATTGAATATAGTTCCCTGTGCTACACAGTAGGACCTTGTTATTTATCTATCCTGTGTATAATAGTTTGCATCTGCTAACCCCAGTCTCCCAGTCCTGCCCTCTCTCACCCTGCCCTCCCCCTTGGCAACTCCAAGTGTGTTCTCTATATTTGTGTGTCTGTTTTCATTTTGTAGATATGTTCATTTATGTCGTGTTTTAGATTCCACATATAAGTGATATCATGTGGCATTTTCCTTTCCCTTTCTGACTGATTTCACTTAGTATGATAATCTCTAGGTCCATCCATGTTGCTGCAAATGACATTATTTTGTTCTTTTTAATGGCTGAGTAATATATATATATATATATATATATATATATATATATACATACACACACACACACACATTGGCTATTGTAAATAGTGCTGCTGTGAACATGGGGTGCATTTGAATTATAGTTTTCTCTGGGTATATGCCCAGGAGTGGGATTGCTGGGTTGTATGGTAGTTCTATTTTTAGTTTTTTGAGGAACCTTCATACTGTTCTCCACAGTGGCTGTATCAATTTACATTCCACCAACAGTGTAAGAGGGTTTCCTTTTAGGAGCTTGTAGTCTTATAGCAGGAAAGAGACACTTGAAGAATGACATAAACCTGCCTTAAGTTATGGAGAGAAGTGTGTCCCCATGTTGTGGACAAAATATTTGTGTCCCCACAAATGCATACGTTGAAACCCTATCTCCCAATGTGATGGAATTAGGAGGTGGGGCTTTTGGAGGTGATTAGGATCAGATGAGGTCAGGAGAGAGGAGCCCTCGTGAAGGAGACTGGTACCTTTGTAAGGGTCCCCAGACAGCCTGCTTTTCTCTGCACTCTGCCATGTGAGGATACCATGAGAAGTTGGCAGTCTACCACCTGGAAGACGGCTCTCACCAGAACTCAACCTTGTTGGCACACCCATCTCAGGCTTCCAGCCTCCAGAACTGTGAGAAAATAAATGTCTATTGTTTATAAACTACCCAGTCTACAGTACTTTGTTATAGCAGCTTGAACTGACTGAGGCATCCCTAAAATTCATGTTGAAGCCCTAACTCCCAGTGTGACTGTATTTGGAGGAAATTAAAGTTAAATGAGGAGGGGGCCCTAATCTCATAGGACTATGGTCTTATAAGAGGAAGAAGAGAGGACACACACTGAGGAAAGGCCAGGGGAGGACAAAGTGAGAAGGCGGCCATCTACAAGCCCAGAAGAGAGACCTCACCAACAAACCCAACTCTGCTGGAACCCTGATCTCAGACTCTCCACCTCCAGAATTGTGAGATAGTATATTTTTATTGTTTAAGCCACCCAGTCTATGGCATTTTGTTATAGTAGCCTGAGCTGACTAATACAAGTATGGTATGAGTTTGGGCAGGAGTAGAGGAGCTGAAGTCAAAAGTGGACAGCCACAGAAGTGTCAGAAATGACAGCCAGGGTGGACTGTGCTGGTTCCTTCCAGTACACCGTCCTTGCCATGGACTCTCTGTGGACATTTGGAAACCAAGTCAGGTCTCTGGACCTCAGCTTCCTCCTCTGATAGGTCTAGATGGCTTTAATGTTTTGTAATTATTTGGCCCTTGTATTTGTTTCCTAGGGATGCCACAAATGTGGTGGCTTAAAACAATGGAAATTTATTGACTCGCAGTTCTAGAAATCAAGGTGTCACCAGGGCCATGCTGCCTCTGAGACTGTGGGTAGAATCCTTCCTGGCCTTTCCTAGTGCCTAGTGGCTATCAATAGTCTTTGAAGTTCCCTGCCTTGTAGCTCATCACTCCAATCCTGCCTCCGTCTTCACATGGCCTTCTTTTCTGTGTGTGTATCTGTGTCTTCAATTCTCCTTGTCCTTATAAGTTCACCAGTCATTGACTTTAGGGCTCACCCTAATCTTAATGACATTGACTTGATCACATCTGCAAAGACCTTATCTCCAAATAAGGTCACACTCACAGGTACTGGCAGTTAGGACTTCAACATATCTTTCTGGGGGACACATTCAGTCCACTACAGCCATCCATAGGTAGACAAGATCAATTTGCCCAAAGCTTGTTGAACAAGTTTTAGACCATGTCATAAAGCAAAAAAGATTGATCAAGATTGGCCATGTTTGGAAACAATCGTAAGCTGGAAAGCATGGCATCGGCTGCTTCCTAGTGTCCCTGCTGTTGGTCTCACACTTCTGTCCATTCTCTACTGTGCTCTGAGAATGACTATAATAAAATACAAATCTAATCATGCCATCTCCCTGTCCAGAATTCTCAGGGGCTCTCCCTTTCTTAAAGCACAAACACTACTCCATCATAGACCATGCTAGACCTCATGATTTGGTCACTGCCCAGCCCAGTGTGGGTTCGTGTCCTTGCTCCTCCAACTCAGTAGAGAACTGGGTTGTCAGAAGACACAGTCAGGTGGAGAGGGGGTAGCAGTCACCCCCAAAACTCCGCAGTTGAGGCTGCAGAGGAGAGATGAGATGGGGGCTTCGGTTCAGTGGAGGCTTCCCCAGGAAGGGGCAAAGAGGAATGCAGTGGGGCTTCTGCCAGAAGAATCTCAAAAGTGACCAGTTGATGCCTAAGGAGTTGTGTGGGATGAGAGGCTTGTCGGCGGGTTTGCATGGCACTCCATCCCTGCCAAGTCTACAGGGAGCTGGATTGGAGCTGCGGCCATTAAAATAGACAACCGCCTTACCACGGGTGTCAGCTAAGAGGTGCTCTCCCCCTTCCTTCTCCCTGCCTGACACTAGATGAGTGCCTGGAAGACACATCAAAGAGAGGGTGATGAGAAAGCAGATTCGGACCCACCCCTGCCCATGGCCCCAAACTATAGGAGTCACACATCAGGTCAGCACTGGAGGGCCAGCTGGAGAAGAACTTGGAAATAGACATGAGCTGCCACTTAAAAAATAGATAGCCTCAAGTCCTACTGGAGGGAACAAACAACGGAATGCCTAAAAGTAGCAGAGTGTAGTTGCCTGCAGTTACTGAAGAAAGAAAATCGTGTGATGTTTATGCCTGCCTAGCAAGTTAAGAACTCTTCAATAATCTTTTCTGATGAGGAAACTGAGGCAAGGAGATGTTAAGCAGCTATCACATTCAGTTCTGAGGAAGATTAAATTGTGCACGGCTCTTGGCATATTACTAAGTGCTCTGCAGAGGTCAGCTTTTGTTATGTCAAACAGAGATAAACAGGGCACGGAACAGCAGACGCTCAGCTTGGTAATGCCTCCATGCTGGCATTTGTCATCAGCATCGCAATTCTGGCTTCGCATGTCTGCCTGCCTGCTTGACCGTTTGTACTGTGCCTGGTACATAAATGATGAATGAGTGAATAAATAATCAATAAATGGAGTTAATATATTGAACGGTATTCCTTTTTCAAATTTCAGGAGTTAAGAGAAGACACGGTGCGTAGGTAGGTTTAGCTAAAATTGTTGGAACGCTGAATAAAGATGGTGATAGACTTGGGGTTTGGAATACTGTCTTTGAGACGTGGGTGGTAATAAACTCGGGTTTGTGAGAGAATAGGTGAGAATGGGCTGACACCTTTAACCCATGCTTGACCAGTAATGAAGGGTTGGGGGGAGAGGGTTGTCTCTCTGATTTCTAGGGAGTCCTGGGCAGCCTGGATTCTATAGTGGCCAGTGACAATGTGAAGGAAAAGCTTGTCATTATGTTCATTATGTCAAGTGTCTGTGCGTTAGACTTAGTCTTTAAGAGATCAATCTTACATGGAAGAAAGCATTCCCTGTGAGCCAGTTCTGCTGCAATAACTAAACAAAGCAAAACAAAACTAGCGGGAACCCAGCTTAGGAAGGTGAAATCCTGACTAACAAGGCAGTGCTGGCCCCATTTACAGAAATTCAGCAAAGTGCTGTGCTTACTTAGAGTTTTAGAGAGATGTTCTCCCAATTCCAGAACAAGAAGTTATTCCCAGGCAATTACTCTTGGAAGAGAAGCACGATCCTTCTGCTGGAAACTGAGTTTCCCGGGCTCCATGAGATGAAGGGCGAGCGATGTGAGCTGGTCTGTCCCCAGCACTTCAGAGTCTGGCACATGGTAGCTGCTAGATAAAGATGTGTGGATTCAAAAGGAATTGGACCTGGCGTCCTAGGAAGAAAATAGCTGACCCATGTAGCGTGGAGCTCACCGGCTTATCTTCTTAAATGGCTAAATAATCAGCAGTTCGAGACCGGGACCACACAGAGTGGAGAGGACTTAGATCACACTGCAGGAGATGTGGCCACCAGCCTCAAGACTTGGTTTCAGAAGATTTTAATAATCAGCTCTTTCATAAGGTGAAGGACCTACATCTGGTGGTCTCCTCTCTGCCCCTTTGATTTAAAAAAGAACCGACTACGTTTATGTAGCACCTCCAGTACACCAAGGTCTGTGGTAGGCACTAGATTTGCTTTCTAGTCTGGGAGGCAGACATGTAAACAAAAAAGGAGAGATCAAGGATGCTCAAAGAACTGGGGCGATTTTCCTCTTCAGCATCCGGGGAGGCAATCCTTGGTCGCTCCCCTGTATCCCACCTCAATGACTTGCTCCCTTGGCCATACTGTTTGTATGGCGCCATAGAAAACAAGTGCACAATAGCTGAAATCTTGTTTTCAAGTATCTTATTCAGACCACTACCTGGTTTACTGCCCCAACAACCCTGACTCCATGGGGACTGCCAGCCCGTGGACCCAGCCAACTTCTCAGTTACCACCAATCACTGTGTCCTCAGTTCCTTCCTATTCTAGCTTGGAGTCTGTGGGGATGTCCTGTCCTCCTTGCCTCCCTCTACGATACTTTTGTGGCAAAACCTCCGCCTTGATTAAGTCTAATTCTCCCCCTCCTCTGTGCCTGCACCGAACAGCTCAACCTCCCTGGACAGGATTCAAGGTTTTTTGGGTTTTTTTTAATGAATGAATGAATGAATTTTGGCTGCATTGGGTCTTCGTTGCTGTGCGCGGGCTTTCTCTAGTTGCAGCGAGCGGGGGCTACTCTTCGTTGCTGCGCGCAGGCTTCTCATTGCCGTGGCTTCTCTTGTCGTGGAGCATGGGCTCTAGGTGCGTGGGCTCAGTAGTTGAGGCTTGCGGGCTCTAGAGCGCAGGCTCGGTAATTGTGGCACACAAGCTTAGTTGCTCCACGGCATGTGGCATCTTCCCAGACCAGGGCTCGAACCCGTGTCCCCTGCATTGGCAGGTGGATTCTTAACCACTGCGCCACCAGGGAAGTCCAGGATTTAAAGTTAATCCAAGGCATTTGGTCTGAGAGCTGGAAGGATGGAGTTGCCATTTATGGAGATGGGAGAGAGACTTTGGAAGGAATAGGTTTTGGGGCGTGGGAGTAGGGGGTTATTTCTGGATACTGTGAAGTTTGAGATGGCTATTAATAGCCAAAGTTTGGATTTATGAGTCTGTAGTTAAGGGAAGAGAGGTCCAGGCAGTAGATATAAATCTGGAAATCAACAGCAGATGGTATTTAAAGCATCGAGACTGAAGATTTGACGACTGAACGTAGGGACTCTAACAGAATTCGGGGAGGTGAGGAGGAACCAGCAAAGGAGACTAAGAACTGGGAGCTCCTGAGGGAAGGAAGCCAGGGAGGGTGGTGTTCTGAAAGACAGGTAAAGAAAGTGTTTGGAAGAGGAGCATGTGAGCCTCTGGGTGAAAAGCATTGAAAGCGGCAGGCGAGGTGAGGATGGAGCAGGGACCGAGCTAGGGACTCGGGCATCATCAGGACACTGTTTCAGGGGGAGGGCGGGAGCCATATTATGACTGGAGTGAGTTCAGGAATGAATGAGAAGGGAAGAACTGGAGACCGGGAGGAGAGAAAACACTTGGAGAATTTTTGTGTGTGTGTGTGTGTGTTATTAGATTCATAAACATATAGAATTGTTACTTTTGTAATTGTCTTTATCCCTGTTAGTATTACTTGCTATGAAATTTAGACCTTCCACCTTCTTTTGATTAATTTGAGCATGGTATATTTTTTCCATCCCTTCATTCATAAGCTACTTGTGTCTTTATATTTCAAGTGTATTCCTTGCGATCAAGATGTACTTGAGTCTCACTTTTTATACAATCACACAGTGTTTGCCTGTTAGTTGTGTTATTTTGACCATTCTATTTATTGTGATTATTGATACGATTCGATTTGTCTAACATGTTATTTGTTTTATATTTGTTCCCTGTGCTCTTCCCTGACCCCCTTTTTCTTCTTTTTCTGCCTCCTTTTGGGAATACTTAAATAGATTTCATGATTCCATTTTATTGTCTTTGTTAGCTTATTGGCTATAGATCTTTGCTTTGTTATTTGAGTGTTTGCTTTAGAATATATAGTACACTCCTTTAACTTACCAAACTCCATATTTGAACGATACTTTACCACTTCAGGTATAATAGAACTTTACAATAGTATTTCTTCCTTCCTCAACTTTGTGATATATTTGTCAAATATTTTACCTCGACATATGTATAAGACTGCAATAAACTAAACACCACATTGTTATCTTTTGTGTTTAAACAGTTAATTGTCTTTTAAAGTGATTTTAAAAGTGGGAAAAAATCATAAATATTTATCCATGTAGTTACCATTTCCACTGCTCTACACTTTTGAAGAATTCTGCTGTAAAAGAGAGAGCAGAGAAATAGGGCAGTAGAAGGGGGGGAGGGGGATGTGAGGTAAAAGGAGGTTTTTAATGGAAGAAATGATATTTGTGGGCTAACGGGAAAGTTCCAGTAAGGAGAGAAAATGAGTGAAGCACGAGAGAGGAAGACTGCTGCCGGGAGCAGGCAGTGTCGATGGGATGGGAAGGGGGTCCCCAGGAAGTGGGACTTGGGAGGGGGCGTGGCTCGGGATGGGTGTGGCTCGGCAGCGGGGGGCGGGGCGCATCTCCAGTGCGAGGGGCGGTGGGAATAGAAAGCCCCGGCATCTGAGCGCCCACGCGGTGGGGCTGCGTGGGGTGACAGGGAAATGTGCAACTTCTTTTTGGATTGTTTCTATTTTCTCAGTGCATTAGGAAGCTGTGAGTGAGGATACGGAAGAGTCGTTTGAGGTGGAAAGAGTGTAAAAAATTCATCTATGAAAAGAATGGTGTGAGTGTCCAGGGATCCTGGACTGGTTCTGGGAAGCTTTCAACAAAATATCAATGCCTGAGCAGGAAGGAGGGAGGGGGATTGGAGGAGGCGAAGCCGGCACAAACTCCAGGTCTGCTTGTACCATGAGGGGTGTGGGAGGGACAAGTGGCATCATGGGAGAGGGCATCATGGGTCATGGTGCCCTTGGGGACAGTGGCATTTATTGAGAGCAAGAGAAGAGGGTAAGTTTGCTGCCCGCACACGGATCAGCTGCTACCTCACCACCTGCCATCCTCCATTCATTACCGGCTCTATGTCCCCCAAACAGTCATGGTTTCCTGAAATGTCTCAGTTTGTTGACCCATTTATCTCACTTGAGTAGAACAACAGCCTTCTGAGGGCAGGGATGAAGACCTGTGCATTGCTTTCTTCCTAGAGTCCTGAATACTACCTAGTGTTTTATATGGGCTGTGTGTGTCAATATTTACCATATTGAAAATTAAAGCAGAAAATTTATTAAAAAAAGGAATTCAAAAATATTTATTAGTTCATTCAAAAAATAATAAACCCACTACATATTAACATAAATAAGTTGTTTTATGAAAAATGATTGTTTTCCCAAAGCGAGAAATTTAGTAATGTCCTTGTTTTATTAAGTCAAATACAACTCTCTACGTCTGACTTAATTAAAAGGCCAAGAGATTCTCATACCTGCTCGTGCCTTGAATCTATTGTGCTTTCCCTGGTCACGTAGCCTCTGGAAATCTCCATGGGACATTTGTAAGAGAATGAGGGTGATAAAGGTAAATAATGTTTTAGCAGTATTATGAAAACAGATTTGACCACTCCCTGGGCTCCCCAGATCATACTTTGAGAACTACTCTATGGACAGTCTTTAAATATTTGCTGATTGACTGACTGACTGACTGAATGAATGAAGAAATGAATGTGTGACGCTCTCACTGTGCTGTGTCCACGGTGTTCTAACTCGGCTTCCTGCTGCCGCTTAGGTCTCCCCCAGATCTACCTTGTGTATCATTGCCAAGTGACCTTTCCATTGCACTCTCCGTTATCTTCAGGGTCAAGTGTAATTTGGTAGCAAGACATTCATGGTCTCCAGATCTGGCCCCTGCCCACCCTTTGGGCCTCTTCTTTTTATTTTCCCCAACCCAGCCCTGTGCTCACCTCCAGCTGTCCGTAACTGCTTCCACCTTTACTCATGTTGTTCCCACGCCGCCTAGAATATCTGTGTCCTTCTCCCCTCTGTCCTCATAACCCAGAGTCTGGCAAACTTGTACAGCTCTTTCAAAATCCTATTAAAGGTCACCTCTGTGAAACCTTGCCTGACTGATTGTCACCTGACCCAAAGGTAGACAAAGAGGCACTTAGTCCAGACCCCATTATGTAGAGGCAAAGACCTTCACATTCAGGGCTGATGACTGAAGTGGGTGTAAACACCCCAGTGGCCTTAAACCTTTAATCCTCAGCAACCCTGTGAGTCAGAGGTTGCTCTGTGGCTGCTTCTGGCCACGCCAGACTGGAACCCAGGCCCCTTTAGGTCACGGCTCTGGATCAAATCCTGAGAAGCTTGGTCTGAAATGCCCTGGTTGTATGATACAGGCAAGTGACTTCATATTGCTAAGCTTCAGTACCCTCATCCTTAAAATGGGATGCTAACTGGACCTAAGGGATTTATAAAGTTTAAACAGGGTAATACATGCCAGTGGTTTAGTCCAGACAGTGTCGGGCACATAGATGTGCTCAGCAACTGTGAGCTCATATTATATATTGCCATGTGTCCATTAGTTCTTATTTTCTGCGCTCTTAAGTGGAGACAGATATTTTTGTCACTTTTCTCTACTTGACTTTGAAAAGCAGGAACTACATCCTGTATATCTATGTATGCACAGCATCCACTACAGCACGTGGCACCTAGTAGGTGCTCAATAAATATCCCATGAGCCAAAGAATGAGCGGCGAAGCTGCAGCCTGAGTCAAGGGACGCGTATTCCCTGTTCACTGTACTCCATTTTGGTTAACATTCAGTTTTCTCATCCTCTGCTGAGCTACACAGTCAAGTCAGCATCTTGAGAAGGCCCTTTATGGTGCCTCCCTTTTCAGGGTTATGAGAGGCATTTCCCCCACATTATTTTGTCAGAGGGAACCTGCAAGGAAGTATAATTTGAGGAAGAGTGTCTGGTGAAGGGAGGCATCAAAACTTCTTTTGAGAAGTGCCCTTTGAAAGCATACACCTTTTCAGAACAAGAGCAAACCCAGGGCGCCCAGTGGGCGCAGAGCCTTCTGGACGGCTGTATCTCTGCGTGTGGCTCCCCACAGCGCCCTCTGAGAGGAGGCCGCCTGGCCTGCTGTGAGGCCTTGGCTCTCACGTGGGCTGTCACCTCCAAACTTTCTCTCTGTGGAACGGCTGGTGGGGCCTGACTTGAGGAAGGACCGCTGGGTTCTGGTCCCTCCACACACTCACTGCCTGGCCTCACACGCACCATTGTTTGTTGTTGCTGTCATTATTGTCATTTTTGTGGGAGTGTCATTCCGAGTCCATCCTCCATCAGGAAGAAAACAGTCTCTAGTCCAGGACTGTGCTTCTCAGGCCTGAAGGCAATGATTCATGATGGCCAAGGGCAGCAGTTTGGGCGTCAGACAAAACTAAACACAAATCCCACCTCTGTGTCTTTCTGGCTGTGTGAGCTTTCGTGTCATCTCTCCAAGCCTCAGCTTCCTCATCTGCAGAACGTGGACTGTCATAGTCCCTCAGAGAGCGATCATGAGATTTAAGTGATTTAGGTAAAGCTCTAGTCCTTGACACTTACTAAGTGTTCCAAAAATCCTAGCAGTTGTTAGGACAGAAAGCCACAGCGTAAACAAATTGGGTACTTTCCTTTTTCTGGAAAATCAATTTTATTCAGAGAGTTGGGAAGAAGTTTTGAATTTTGATTATCTTAACAGAGCAAGCACACAATGTAAATATTTTATAAATTTAAAGATAAAACAGACCCTTTGGAGAAGATAAATTGTGTTTTCAATGTCTGTTTTGCCCTTTCTGAACTTGATTCCAGAGCTCCCAGGCACGGGACTGGAAGCTCAGCCTCCTTTGGTGGGGTAGGGAGTAGGTGACTTCAGGCCTGCATATCTGTCCTCTCTCTGCATGGCTCTAACAATACAGAGTCCTGGACCCCTTATCTCACTAAGAGGAACTATACCCTTAGGACATGGTGGGGGGGCAGGGTTTGCCCTCTCATTCATTTATTTATTTATGAAATTAATTTTTAAAAAATTTATTCTATTCAAGTATAGTTGATTTACAATGTTGTGTTAATTTCTGCTGTACAACAAAGTGATTCAGTTATATATATACATGTTCATTTTCATATTCTTTTTCATTATAGTTTTTCACAGGATATTGAATATAGTTCCCTGTACTATATGGTAGGGCCTTATTTATCCATCCTATATAAAATAGTTTGCATCTGCTAATCCCAAACTCCCAATCCTTCCCTCCCTTACCTCCCCTCCCCCTTGGCAACCACAAGTCTGTTCTCTATGCCTGTGAGTCTGTTTCTGTTTTGTAAGTAAGTTCATTTGTGTCGTATTTTAGTTTCCACATATAAGTGACATCATGTGGTATTTGTCTTTCTCTGTCTGACTTACTTCACTTAGTATGATAATCTCTAGGTCTATCCATGTTGCAGCAAATGGCATTATTTCATTCTTTTTTATGGCTGAGTAATATTCTATTGTGTGTATATACCACATCTTCTTTATCCATTCCTCTGTCAAAGGACATTTAGGCTACTTCCATGTCTTGGCTATGATAAATAGTGCTGCTATGTACATGTGCACGTATCTTTTCAAATTATGGTTTTCTCCAGATATGTGCCCAGGAGTGGGATTGCTGGATCATATGGTGGTTCTTTTTTTAGATTTTGAGGAACATCCATACTGTTCTCCATAATGGCTGCACCAATTTACATTCCCACCAACAGTGTAGGATGTTCTCTCTTTTAGACTTCTAAACTATCACCAGTGAAGCAGCAATTAGTCTGCTGCTTGAGGCCTGACCAGAGCTGATCCAACAGGGAAGGGTAGGGGCGGTTTTATTCATTTCTCTACTCTGAAGTCCTTCAATACACTGAAATTTCTGTCTCCCCAGAATCCATGCTCTTATTTCCCCTGCATTTGAACTCATTTCAGGGCTGCACTCTGGCCTCTGGAAAGGTGGACAAGACTGTTAAGCAATATGGCAGGGCGGAGTCAAGATTGTGGTGTGGGAAGATGTGCAGTTAGCGTCTCCCCACAACTAGGGCGCCTGCTGGCCACTGGTGGGGGACTCTGATGCCCAAGGAGATGGGAGGAACACCAAAGTGAACTGGAAGCTTGTGGGATCTTGGTTCATGAGCCCGGGGTCAGGCCGAAGCTCCTGCAGTGGGATCTTCCAGTCTGAACCACTGGACTAACAGAGAACCTCAGACCCCAGGGAATATTCATCAGAGTGAGGTCTCACGGAGTTCCTCATCTTAGCACCAAGACCAAGCTCTACCCAATAGCCTACAAACTCCAGTGTTGGAAGCCTCCGGTCAAACAACTAGTAAGACAGGAACACAATCCCACTCATTAAAAAAAAGAGACAGCAAAAAAATATGTCACAGATGAAGGAGCAAGATAAAAGCCTACAAGACCAAATAAATGAAGAGGAAATAGTCAATATATCTGAAAAAAAATTCAGAGTAATGATAGTAAAGATATTCCAGAATCTCGGAAATTGAATGGAGTCACGGATTGAGAAAATACAAGAAATGTTTAACAAAGATCTAGAAGAACTAAAGAACAAACAAATAGATGTGAACAACACAATAATTGAAATGAAAAATACATTAGAAGGAATCAATAACAGAATGACTGAGGCAGAAGAACGAATAAGTGAGCTGGAAGACAAAATGGTGGAAATAACTGCCAAGGAGCAGAATAAAGAAAAAAGAATGAAAAGAATTGAAGAAAATCTCAGAGACCTCTGGGGCAACACTAAATGCACCAACATTTGAATTATAGGGGTCCCAGAAGAAGAAGAGAAAAGGAAAAGGTCTGAGACAATACTTGAAGAGATTATAGTTAAAAACTTCCTTAACATGGGAAAGGAAATAGTAACCTAAGTCTAGGAAGCACAGAGAGTCCCATACAGGATAAACCCTAGGAAAAACACACCAAGATGCATATTCATCAACCTAACAAAAATAAAATTCAAAGAAAAAATATTAAAAGAGCAAGGGAAAAACAAAAAGTAACATACAAAGAATCCCCATAAGGTTATCAGCTGAATTTTCAGCAGAAACTCTGCAGGCCAGAAGGGAGTGGCAAGATATACTTAAAGTGATGAAAGAGAAAAACCTACAACCAAGATTACTCTACCCAGCAAGGGTCTCATTCAGATTTGATGGAGAAATCAAAAGCTTTTCAGACAAGCAAAAGCTAAGAGAATTCAGCACCACCAAACCAGCTTTACGACAAATGCTAAAGAAATTTCTCTAAGTGGGAAGCACAAGAGAAGAAAAAGACCCACAAAAACAAACCAAAAACAATTAAGAAAATGGTAATAGGAACATGCATATTGATAATAACCTTGAATGTAAATGGATAAAATGCCCCAGCCAAAAGACACAGACTGGCTGAATGGATACAAAACAAGACCCATATATATGCTGTCTACAAGGGACCCACTTCAGACCTAGGAACACATACAGGCTGAAAGTGAACGGATGGAAAAAAATATTCCATGCAAATGGAAATCAAAAGAAAGCTGGAGTAGCAATACTCACATCAGGCAAAATAGACTTTAAAATAAAGACTGTTGCAAGAGATAAGGAGAGACAATACATAGTGATCAAAGGATCAATCCAAGAAGAAGATATAACAATTATAAATGTTTATGCACCCAACATAGGAGCACCTCAATACATAAGACAAATACTAACAGCTATAAAAGGGGAAATCGGCAGAAACACAATAATAGTAGGGGACTTTAACACCCCACTATCACCAATGGACAGATAATCCAAACAGAAAATAAATACAGAAACACAAGCTTTAAATGACACAATAGACCAGATAGATCTCATTGATATTTATAGAACATTCCACCCAAAAGTGTCAGAATACGCTTTCTTCTCAAGTGCACATGGAACATTCTCCAAGATAGAGCACATCTTGGATCACAAATCAAGCCTTGGAAAATTTAAGAAAATTGAAATCCTATCAAGCATCCTTTCTGACCACAGCGCTATGAGATTGGAAATCAATTACAAGAAAAAAACGGTAAAAAACACAAATATGTGGAGGCTAAACAGTTCACTACTAAATAACCAAGAGATCACTGAAAAAAATCAAAGAAGAAATTTAAAAATACGTAGAAACAAATGACAATGAAAACACGATGACCCAAAACCTATGGGATGCATCAAAAGCAGTTCTAAGAGGGAAGTTTATAGCAATAAAATCTCACCTCAAGAAAAAACTCAAATAAACAATCTAACCCTACACTTAAAACAACTAGGGAAAGAAGAACAAAGAAAACCCAAAGTCAGTAGAAGAAAAGAAATCATAAAAATCAGAGCAGAGATAAATGAAATAGAAACAAAGAAAACAATAGCAAAGATCAATAAAACTAAAAGCTGGTTCTTTGAGAAGGTAAACAAAATTGATAAACACTTAGCCAGACTCATCAAGAAAAAAAGGGAGAGGACACAAATCAATAAAATTAGAAATGAAAAAGGAGAAATCACAACTGACACTGCAGAAATACAAAGGATTATAAAACTACTACAAACAACTATATGCCAATAAAGTGGACAACCATGAAGAAATGGACAAATTCTTGGAAAGGTGCAATTTTCCAAGACTGAACCAGGAAGAATTAGGAAATATAAATAGACCTATCACAAGTAATGAAATTGAAACCATAATTAAAAATTTTCCAGCAAACAAAAGTCCAGGACCAGATGGCTTCAAAGCCTCTTCAGTAAGTGGTGCTGGGAAAACTGGACAGCTACATGTAAAAGAACGAAATTAGAACACTACCTAACACAATACAAAAAAATAAACTCCAAGTGGATTAAAGACTTAAATGTAAGACCAGACACTATAAAACTCTTAGAGGAAAACATGGGAAATACACTCATAAACCACAGCAAGATCTTTTTTGACCCACCTCCTAGAGTAATGGATATAAATCAGATATTTAGAGAAGAGCTAACACTGATCCTTTTCAAACCCTTCCAAAAAATTACAGAGGGAGAAACACTCCCAAATTCACTTTATGAAGCCACCATCACCCTGATACCAAAACCAGAAAAAGATATCACAAAAAAAGAAAATCACAGACCAATATCACTGATGAACATAGATGCAAAAATCCTCAACAAAATACTAGCAAACAGATTCCAACAGGACATTAAAAGGATCATACACCATGATCAAGTGGGATTTATCTCAGGGATGCAAGGATTCTTTAATATATGCAAATCAATTAATGTGATACACCATATTAAAAAATTAAGGTATAAAAACCATATGATCATCTCAATAGATGCAGAAAAAGGTTTTGACAAATTTCAACATCTATTTATGATGAAAACTCTCCAGAAAATGGGCATAGAGGGCACCTACCTCAACATAGTAAAGGCCATATATGACAAGCCCACAGCAAGTATCATACTCAATGGTGAAAAACTGAAAGCATTTCCGCTAAGATCAGGAACAAAACAATGATGTCCACTCTCATCACTCTTATTCAACATAATTTTGGAAGCCCTAGCCACAGCAGAGAAGAAAAAGAAATAAATGGAGTACAAATTGGAAAAGAAGAAGTAAAACTGTCAATGTTTGCAGTTGACATGCTACTATACATAGAAAATCCTGAAGATGCCACCAGAAAAATACTAGAACTAATCAATGAATTTGGTAAGGTTGCAGGATACAATATTAATGCACAGAAATCTCTGGCATTCCTATACACCAACAATGAAAAATCAGAAAGAGAAATTAAGGAAACACTCCTATCTACCATTGCAACAAAAAGAATAAAATACTTAGGAATAAACCTGACTAAGGAGGTGAAAGACTTGTACTCAGAAAAGTATAAAACACTGATGAAAGAAATTAAAGATGACATAAACAGATGGAGAAATATACCATGTTCTTGGATTGGAAGACTCAATATTGTGAAAATGACTATACTACCCAAAGCAATCTACAGATTCAATGCAATCCCTATCAAACTACCAATGGCATTCTTCACAGAATTAGAACAAAAAATTTTACAATTCGTATGGAAACACAAAAGCCCCCAAATTGTCAAAGCAATCTCAAGAAAGAAAAACAGAGTTGGAGGAATTAGGGTCTCTTACTGCAAACTACACCACAAAGCTACAATAATCAAGACAGTATGGTACTGGCACAAAAACAGAAATATAGACCAATGGTACAGGATAGATGCTCAGAGATAAACCCACACACATATGGGCACCTGATTCATGACAAAGGAGGCAAGAATATACAATGGAGAAAAGACAGCCTCTTCAGTAAGCAGTGCTGGGAAAACTGGACAGCTACATGTAAAAGAATGAAATTAGAACACTACCTAACACAATACACAAAAATAAACTGCAAATGGCTTAAAGACTTAAATGTAAGACCAGACACTACAAAACTCTTAGAGGAAAACACAGGAAATAATACACTCTTTGACATAAACCACAGCAAGATCTTTTTTGATCCACCTCCTAGAGTAATGGACATAAAAACAAAAATAAAGAAATGGGACTTAATTAAACTTAAAAGCTTTTGCACAGCAAAGGAAACCATAAACAAGACAAAAAGACAACCCTCAGAATGGGACAAAATATTTACAAATGAAGCAACAGACAAAGGATTAATCTCCAAAATATACAAATAGCTCATGGAGCTCAATATCAAAAAAACCAAACAATCCAGTTAAAAAATGGGCGGAAGACCTAAATAGACATTTCACCAAGGAAGACATACAGATGGCCAAGAGGCACATGAAATGATGCTCAACATCACTAATCATTAGAGAAATGCAAATCAAAACTACAATGAGGTATCACCTCACACTGGTCAGAATGGCCATTATCAAAAAATCTACAAACAATAAATGCTGGAGAGGGTGTGGTGAAAAGGGAACCCTCTTGTATTGTTGGTGGGAATGTCAATTGATACAACCACTATGGCGAACAGTATGGAGTTTCCTTAAAATACTAAAAATAGAACTACCATATGACCCAGCAATCCCACTACTGGGCATATAACCTGAGAAAACCATAATTCAAAAACAGACACATAACACAACGTTCATTGCAGCACTATTTACAATAGCCAGGACATGGAACCAACCTAAATGTCCATCAACAGATGATTGGATAAAGAAGATGTGGCACATATATACAATGGAATATTATTCCGCCATAAAAAGAAATGAAACTGAGTTTTTTGTAGTGAGGTGGATGGACCTAGAGTCTGTCATACAGAGTGAAGTAAGTCAGAAAGAGAAAAACAAATACCATATGCTAACACATATATATGGAATCTAAAAAAAAAAAAAAATGGTACTGATGAACATAGTTGCAGGGTGGGAATAAAGAGGTAGACATAGAGAATGGACTTGAGGACATGGGGTGGGAGGGCAAAGCTGGGGCAAAGTGAGAGTAGCATCGATATATATACACTACCGAATGTAAAATAGTTGGCTGGTGGGAAGCAGCAGCATAGCACAGGGAGATTGGCTTGGTGCTCTGCGATGACCTAGAGGGGTGGGATAGGGAGGATGGAAGGGAGGCTCAAGAGGGAGGGGATATGGGGACATGTGTATGCCTATGGCTGATTCGCTTTGTTGTGCAACAGAAGCTAACACAGTATTGTGACGCAATTAGACTCCAATAAAGATCTATTAAAAAAAAAAGAGAGAGAAATATGTCAATTACTTTACCTGCCCCTTGGCTTTCTGCTTGCATTGGTGGCAAGGCCTAAACCTATGGTTTTCAGTGGCTCCTTCAGGATAATTAGATACCAAAAGACAAATAAAATATACGATGCAGGCTGGGTAGCTTCTCCATCACACATCTCTCCAGGTGGTGCTGGCAGCCTGTGGCTTTATATGTGGGGCAAGTGACCACTCGAGGCCTCTCGTCTGTGGGTCATTGTAGGTCTATTTAAGGTCAGTTATGACAAGCTCTGAACAAAGGATTAATGTAAATCTAACAAATCATGTTAGGAAATGTATTTATTGTGTCAGATTTCTTGAGTGCTGGTGTTTTTCTATGCAGGCTGAATGATGGCAGTCAACGTGCATACTTACACATCTTGACAGCTAACAAGATAAGTATGTCAGCATGTGATTTGCCGAATAATGTTCCCATAAATCTCACGTAGAAGTCGCCAATGGTGCACGCTTTGGAAAAGGGATGAATGTCGCCTTCAAGGTAGTGGCTGTCAAACAAATTTGTTTCTTCCTGCTCTGCCTAGGTGCTTGCCTCTCATGACCAGGTCAGCCACACTTGTGCCCGATTGGTGAGCTCAGGATGAAGCATCATGGTATTAGAGGACTGCTGGCAGAGAGCTGAGGGCTTGTGGGCACAGGGAAAGGAAGCAGCCGATTTTCAGCTTGGGGCGCTTGCTCTGATCTGTGGCATTTCTGCAGCCACAGATGTACAGGAGCTGGGGCACAGAGGGTGCCTGGTACCATCAGACTGCCTGAAGAGAGCCAGATTGGGCCCTGGGGAGGACCTCATGGTCCAGAAGGATGGCTGGGGCCTGGCGACATAGCAGACGGGGGTCCCGATGTGGGGGACTCCCTGAGATCCCTTGCCTTGCCTGCCAGGTATTGATTTATCAGGGACCACTGTATCAACCTCTCCATTTCCCGGGGGGCTGCACTGGCAAGACGGGGCACCTCTGGGTTAATTTGGTACTTTTGCCTTGCCTCTGGTTCCTATCGATGGGTGCCCATGGACACAAGATGCCTCCAAGTTCAAGACACAGTGGACCTGAATTTGGAGAACATGCTTTGACAAGGGGGCCATTCCAGTGCCACGGAAGACTCGTCTACCCTGCCCTGCCATCTCCTCTCCTCTGATAATTTCCCACCCTCGGGTCTGGTTTCCAGAGTTAGTGTGCAAACTCCTGGATGCGAGGGCCCTGGTTTCCTTTTCATGGCCACCACAATACCCAGTTAGGTTCTTAATACATTCTTGTAGGTTGACCAAGCTCTGAAGAGACTTCTCGTTTTTTTTTTTTTTTTTTTAAGATGTTGGGCATAGGAGTTTATTAATTAATTAATTTATTTTTGCTGTGTTGGGTCTTCGTTTCTGTGCGAGGCCTTTCTCTAGCTGTGGCAAGAAGGGGCCACTCTTCATCGCAGTGCGCAGGCCTCTCAATATCGCGGCCTCTCTTGTTGCAGAGCAAAGGCTCTAGAGCACAGACTCAGTAGTTGTGGCTCACGGGCCTAGTTGCTCCGCGGCATGTGGGATCATCCCAGACCAGGGCTCGAACCCGTGTCCCCTGCATTAGCAGGCAGATACTCAACCACTGCGCCACCAGGGAAGCCCCGAGACTTCTCATTTTGCCCACCTAGAAGGCAGCCTCGAAGATAAGGCAAGCTTCCATCTGTTCAATAGAAGGTTTCCCCAAAAGTGTTTTGTTTTTTGCCAACCTGATTATACAAACCCTAGGGTATAAGTTAACTCATTAGGGATACACATATATTTAAGATTACATAGCACATAAAGTATTTTATTTTCATTTCATTAAAATACTTTCTTTTACTACGGATGTCTTTGGCACCAGCGTCTTTCTCTTACCAGAGCACATCCATTTTTTTTTACTTCCCTCTCAGCTGTTGAGCCGCAGCCCTTCTGAATCCATGTAAGATGGACAGGCAACAACCCATTGCTTATCTGATGTCATTTCAAGGGGATCTCTTGTACTGTATCCTGAGGGCCCTTGGGCATGCTTGTTCACAATATCTAACAAAACGGGGAGGCTACCATCCCAGGAATAATAACTAAAGCTATGCTATATTCCTCTACCTTCTTTATTTTTAGCCAAATTTATATGGTCATCTCTATAAACATCCCCATAACGAGCATCTCTGTAAACTAGTATCGACAGGTCATGTCAGCCTAATATGCTTTCTCTAAACAGGTCCAGATAAAGTCTTAGAGAAAAGGCTCTTTGCTATGAGAAATGAAACTTTCTAAAGGCTCAGATAAGAACATCTCTCCTCTCTCTTTTTTTTTTTTTTTGAAAGGTAATTTTTGTAGGGAAAAAAGAGCTCAGCTTCTTTGGGGGCATCTATAGTATCTCAGGTTTAAGAGTAAGGGAGCATTATTACTACTCCCTTCTCATGGTTGAAGGGCCACTTCTTCCAGGAAGCCACTCTGGCCAGCTGGATTGCCTGCTCCTCCTCTATCCCTGTGGCACCCACCCTGGTCCCATCGCAGCATTTGTCGTGCTCGTTTATCGTAATTGCTCATTTAGTTGGGTCTCTCTTAATAGACTGTAAATTCCAAGAGGGCTTTGTTTTACCCTCAGTGTCCAGCAAAGAAGCTGGCATGGTAGGAATTTAGCAGTTTTTTAGAATCTACAGGTGAAGGCGTGCATAAAAAAATTGGTGATTCTGTGGTGTGATGATTTCCAACCCTCCCTCAGCAGACAGGTAACTAATTCCTCCAGACACATGATCGGGGCTGGGCAAAGGGCTCTAGGGTCCCCTGAGGTCGGGACAAGTAGCCCAGAATTTCAGCTAAGGTGGTGACACCTCCCCCAAAGGCGCGGTCAAGTTTACTTCCAGAGCCGACCTAACCTGATGTGGTCAAGACAGCCGAGCCTTAGCCCACCGGCAAGGGCTTTGAACTTGGTACCGAAGGCCTGTTGCTGAGGAATGAGGACCCATGAGTGCGCTGGGCCCACGGGCCCTGTCACACACTGGTTTCCCTTTTTCCCTTCAGGGCTGAGGCCTGCCACCGATGTCAAAGGGTGGGGCCTGGCTCACTAACCCTTCGCTATCCCCTCTGGGGCCGAGGGGAGGTGGGGACCGCTAGATCTTTCCCCGCACACGAGGGGAGTCGACTGATGGCCCAGAACACAGTGTGGCGCTTCCGAAGTTCACCGCTACTTGCATTTGTGCCGTTTTGTTCCCTTGGTCCCTAATTCCGGGGCCAGATGCAGGTCCCCATACCTTAATAACAGCTTGTTAGTGAGTCCTTACCAGGTGCAGAGCAAGTAAGAACCCGGGCAGGCGGGCTCAGGTGCCCAGGGCTGAACCACTGTGTCTGAGCTTCCTCTCTGCTGAGACGAGGGGCCGGCTTTCAGCTGGGTCATCTGGACAGACCTGGAGCCCGCTAAATGGTCATAACTCAGAGGCCTGATGCCAGGGGCCTGTGGTCTGCCACCCTGGATCCCTGGATACAGATGGAGTTATTCGCAGAGTTCCAAGAACCATGTCGGTAAAGGGTGGGTGGCTCAGACACGCCCCCGGCCTGGATTATTTGGCCCCAGCACAGAGATCCTCCTCCCGTAGCCCACCCTGGCCACTCTTCAGAAGCACCACAATTCATTATTTGTGATTAGTCATGAGGTGAACCCTCAACTGTGCCTGGACACATCGTCTGCTGGGAAGCAGGGCTGGCCTGCTAGGCCTCAGAAACGGGTGTGTCAGTGACTCACTCCCAGCTGCAGAGGTGGGAAGGGGGTTGGCAGGCAGAAGGGCTGCATCAGCAAAAGTGGGCAGTGACCACCCACTGGTACTGGCCCTGGCATCAGTTCCCCTGGAAGTGGCTTCCCTTTGTCCTGGAACAACACTGCATGGGTCAGATCAACTGGTAATCACCGCCCTTTACAAAATCAGGGCTGGCCCCTGTAGAGGAAGCTCCATCTCCAGCGGGCCCGGGCCCTGTGGGTTTCACCTGTGCCTTTCCCAGGGCAGAGAAGCGAAAGGGGCTTTTGTTTGAGGAGCTGCTTGGCAGCACCCCTGGTGGTACTCAATTACAGCCCAACTCAGATGAAGGCTTAGGGGCTCGGGTTATGAAATGAATACCCACTGAGCCCCGACACCTGAGCTCTGAGGCCAATCAGATTTCTCAACGTCACTCTTGAAAAGTGAAGTGACACAGCTCCTGTCTTACCTGGATCCTTATCACTCCCTGTGCCAGTTGCCTTCTTGCCTCCAGTTAGGGCTTTTGGAGACTTCCTCCCCCTTCCCCCACCTCCCATCCTCTTGCATGTTCTCCCTGCAGAGGGGCCACATACCTGGCTGGTCAGAAGCAAGGGCTGTGACTCGGGGTAGTGCGTGTCACGGGGTGGTGGGTTGTACCCAGGAGTTTCGTGGCAGGACATTTCTGTCTTCTATCCCCTGCGAAAGCCCATTGGTCAACGATGTTTCTGGCACTTGCTAATACAGTTCTGGATCTCGTTCATCTTCTGGGGCTCCACTGAGTTAGATGCAGCCATCCAGGGGTTCGGGCTAGCCCTCCCTCTGTCCTCAGATAGAGTAGAGGAAAGCCGTGCCCTGTGAGGATGTTATCACCTGGTGGCTGTGCTCTCTGCTAACTGCAAACACATTATACGTTCACTGCAAGGAGGAGTCCTGTATCTTGGAAAAGATGCGTTGTTTCGTGAAGTTGTGTTGGAGAATTGCTGGAATCACACACAAAGTGATGGACAAATGTTGTTTGGCAGGGTCAGGACAGTTAACAATGGACGAAGAGAAACTAAGCAAGAGGAGGTTAGGAAAGGTGGTTTAAAAGAGAACGTTAAAGGATAAGGAAGGTCTTTGGGGAAAATGATGATCTCAAATATCTGTGCAATGCTTCTGCAGAGGTCTTCATTATGACTGTGTTGCAAATCAAAGCAGAATGCTTTCATGTCATGTTATACGTGTTATTGTATCGGTCACCTCTGATGGCTAGACTCACGACCTTGCTCTTGGCCTCACCTTGCCCATAGCCAGGGCTTTAGGACAGAAGAAGCTTCTCTGTGGACATCCACACTAATGGCTCCTACCCTTCACTTCCTTCCTGGGCTTCTTTGATGTGTCAGCACTGGTGCAGCTTCCAACACACACAAGTAGCCCAGAAGTGCTGGGAGCTTCAGTGGCCCCAGGAACAGCCTACAAGCAATGTGGAACCAGGAGCTGGGGGAGAAGTAGTCTCATGGTCAGTGCCCAGGTGGACAAGTCTGCCCTCCTTGGAAGGTCACTGGTGAGATGACGCCCTTGTTTGCCCCCAGGAGTGACCTTGACAGTGCACACACTACGCTGCGTTCCTTCCTCTCTTCTACTCCGTGTCCCTCAGCCACAATACCGGGATCTCCCTCTGATTCAAGGAACAGCACACGAGTCCTTGACTCAGTTTGTCAGAAAGATTCTACCCAACCTTCCTTTCAGTCTGGGTTCTAAGCATTAGCTCAAAGTTTTAATTATAACCTATATAGTATTAAATATACAATGAATGAACATTTTATAATTTTTAGTTTAAGTTTTCAAGATACATCGCTCATCGATCCGTTTCTTGCTATTCATTATAACACTTGCTTATGTTTTAAGTGGATTTACTTTAAGTGGCCTTTTCCCATCAGATCATGAGAATCTTATATACACCCCCAACCCCCCAAATTCTGTGGTTGATTTTTCCCCACTTATATTGTATGTCTTTTTCCATTCATCAAATATTCTTCTAAAGTATACACTTCACCGTATGACTGTACCACCATTTATATACTCAGTCCTTACTGTATTTTGAAGTTATTTCCATTAAAAAAAACACAAAGTTGAAGAGAATAATCTCAATGTATGAAGCTTGGGCAGGTTTTCAACTCTTGTGCCTCAGTTTCCTCATCTGTCATATGGGGACAGGTAGTTAGCCCCTGCCTCATAGAGCTGCTGTGAGGATTAAATGTATTATTACTTGTAAAGTGCTCAGAACATGCCTTACCCATACTCAGTGATCCATAAAGGTTAGCGATGATGGTGATGGTGACGGTGACGACAGACTCTTATTTTAGTGAATGACATTGTCGATCTAGTTAGTCCAATCAATTCCCAAGACTTGTGAATCCTATCAATTTTGTTTACTTTCTCCATCCTGCTGCCACTGCTCTATTCAGGCCACCCTCCCCTCTGCCTGTAGTCCTGTCCCCAAGTGGTCTCCTTGTCTTGAGTTTTGCCGCTTCCAATCCATCTGTCTCCTGTGTTTCTCAGTGCTCTCTTCAAGAACAAAACTCTGAATAGGTGAACCAATTTACTTCCTACTGGCATTGTATGAGAGTACCTATTTCCAAAATTCACTAATATTGTCTATTATTATTTAAAAAACAGTTTTGAAACATGGTATCATTTTATATTTCATTTACTTGTAAAAGTTGAACTTTAAAAAACAAATGCTTGCCACCATTATTACTCCCTTTGTATAGTGCCTGTTCATATCCTTTGCTCTAAAAGGGCTTTAATACTATGTCACGGTAAACGCTATCTGTGGGGTAGAGCTTAATTTTGCAGCCGGACAACATTTGCCCCGGCTAGCCTTGGCTCTGGGCCTGGAGCCATAGAGAAAAGCCCCTCTTACGGTTGCTTCGGATGGTCCAGTGTCCTGCGCGCATCTGTTTTGATTTGGCGGAGCCCGTGAGGACTTGCGCATAGGACACCTTGCAGCACATAGCCATCCTTCAGTTGGCCCGTTTCTCATCCCTGGATCCCTTTCCGCATCCACCTCCTTCCGGATGGCCATTTTTAGCCCGGATCACCACACCATTTTGAAGCCTACTGCTTCAGGGGGCTAAATTTAATTTCTCTGGGAAAGGGGCCAACCACAACAGTTTATTTCCATTTGGCCTTGTCTTGAGGCAAGACTGACTATGAGAGAAGTGTGGAGCCAGCGTGAAGACCCAGCATGGCCCCGCCGAGTGCCAACCACCACTGCACAGACACCTTCTGGTGACAAAGGGGAACCAGAGGACAGGTGCCCCGCTCCTACTCTCCAGCCCCCGGAGGGGAGAGGCAGCTTAGTCATGACCTGCGGCCAGGTTCTTCTGGTCTGAAACGACAGGGGAGTTTGCATGTGTGCCTCAAACCTTGCTGGAAGGTTCTGCCTGAACTCAGTTTCTCCTGCTGGTATCTCCTGCCAGGATAACACAGGAATTATACTCCATTCTCCAGCCACGTTGAACAACTCCAGATCCCTGAGCGCCCCGTGCTGTTTTACAGATCCATCCTTTTGTGTGTGCTATTTTCTCTGCTTGGGTTACAACTGGAGAGCTCGTGCTTATCTTTCCAAATCCAGACTCAGTGCTCCTTGAGCCACGAAAATAGAAGTCATGATTGCTCCCATGTCTGGGTAAGGTGCCCAGTTCATACTTTGGTTGTTTCAGCACTACATTTTCTATGCTTGTGTCTCCTCTATGGGAGTGTGAAAAACCTTGAGGGCAGAGATGTCTTCACTCATTCAGCCATTCAACAAAAATTTGTGGGCACCCACCTTGTGCGGCCTGTACTCTTACTTACCTTTGCATACGTTCTGCTCAGGCTGGTGCTGGAACATAACAAGTGCTCAAGGGTGGATGGTGGCTGGGATTGAGTTATGGAGAATGGCTGCCCAGCCCATTCCCGGCAGTGGAGGGTTGCCCTCAGGGGCAGCGCATTAAGTTAGCCTGGGTGTCCCTCACTCCTCACAGGTGAGGGTCCTTAATGTGGTTCCACCATGTGGGAGAGATGTGCCGTTGTCTCCCCACCTTAGAAAAATTCACCACTTCCTGGCCACCCAGCCTCACTCCGTGTCTAGAGTTGCCAGGTCCCATCAGGAGAATCACCTGAATCCTTACCTGCTCTTCCTCCCCAGCTGACTTGCTTTCCCAGTGGAAATTACACATCATGTTGCCCCTAGAAGGGCCAGAGTGTGCCCAGTGCACGGCACGCCTCGGTCCCAAGTCCTGGGAGCTATTCCAGGGAAGCACGATACCAACGTGTAGCAGATAATAGGAAGTGGATGTTGGCAGCAGTCACCATTATTCATTGAAGAGGGAGGATTGTAAAAACAAGGGTCACAAAGATGGGTTTTAGTGACTTGAGTCTTGATGGTGTTTGGAAAGGCCTGTAACTGGGGATGGAGTTGAGGGGAATGGAATGAATGTGAGTGTGGAACAGAGAAATGAGAGAGACCCCCCCCCCTTCTATGTACCATTTACAGGAGTGTGAGCCGTGCTTGTCTTTTGGAGGCGTCTGCCACTTGCAGACTCTTGTTTTCATTCTTGGTTTTCCATACTCTGGACCCACTGCCCATCCCTCCCTCTACTGAGTCCCTCTGTCAGCCTGGTCTAGTTTCCCTGGCAGCTCCAAACAAGCGTCCATGGAGGAAACTGTTTGTCCTCGAACTGATCTGGGATTGAATTCTACACTGGTCATTAAGCATAGATCAGCATTCTATAACCATTAATTTTAGTCAATTATTTCTTTTTTCCATCTTTTTGTGTCTTTTTTGGTATTTGTGTTTGACATATTTTATGCTACTTCTTTAAAAAGAATAGATTAAGCTCTTCCCTAATATGTGGTTCTATAATTCATTTTCCCCCAAAGTAATATTTATTATGTAAATTCCACAGTAACTGTTTCATTTCTTTACTCTTATTTTAATGACTGATTTTGGAGTTAGTATGTTTTGAAATGAGATCTCAAAACCAGATCACAATTTTATTAAAAATAAAGTTTTATAACATTAAAATATGCTTTTCATTTTTTACATTTAATTTTAAAATATGTTTTTGGAGCATCTGTACTAAAAGATGACTTTCAGTATTTTTAAACAGAATTATTTTTAGGATGTCCTAAGGACCTCAAATCTCGCTTTAAGTTGCTTTCCAAAAATCAATAATTTTCTTCATAAAAGTGTCTCATTTCAGGTTCTTTGTGGGAATGTTGGGGTGATCCCTCTGTCCTCTCCTCTGGGTCTACCATCTCCTGCAACAGGCGGGCTTCCCAAGATCTCAGGGGAGCAGCCAGGGGTCTGCTTCAAGTGGACATCCGGGTCACCTCTGCTTCCCCGACGTGTGATTGGCCCTTTCATATGTCCTCTCATCCAATCAGAAATCCCTACATGGTAATCAAGTCTTAGTGATGCTTTTCACTGTTGGGGGAAAAGTCACATCACAGCCTAATTTAGAGGATCACCGAGCCACTCGCTTTCAGCTTAAGTTCCTAAATCCCAGGTGTGTGAGAAGTTAGTCCCTGGACATTTCGGGAGATATAGTGCACACTGGTAGATGTGAAATAAAGGTCCATTCAGGCAATTTGCCCTTTCAAGTGTGATTACCCAACTGTACTGAAGATCGCACAGCAGGGGCAGTGCATCCCACTCTGTACCCCTGGTAAAGTGGAAAACAGACAAGAGCTCAGACTTTATCTTAAAATATTAATCTTTTACTTTCCATTTCTTAGAATGAAATTCATATGTGAATTCCATATGTGAATGGGTAGAACCAAATGTTCTTGAAGTCAGAAAAACCCAATTTAAATCCTTAGCTCCACACTTCTTAGCTGGGTGACCTCAGGCATAGTGTTTCACCTCCCTCAGCCTCAGATTATTCACCCATAAAATGAGATGATGACACTGACCCCCTAGGGCTGTTGAGGAGATTCAAGGAGACAGAAGTATGTACGCAGCACCAGATGGACAGTACCCAACAGATAGCAGAAGGTAAAGAAGTGAAAACGGGCCAGGCTTTTGAAAGACCTGGAGTATCGAAGACAGAGTTTCCAGTTTAATTTAGGCTTGGAGACTCCTGCTCTTACTTGGTGCCTCTTAAGTTGATTGTGAGGGCAACCACAGCATTGTGGTCCACGTGCAGGGGCACATCAGGTCAAGGGTCACAGATGCCATGTGCCAGCACCTCACTTTACTGTCACCCCAGCTTTTCTGTGGAAGGTTGCTGCTTTATAATAAACTCCCATTACCTGAGGCAACTTGGAGGCATTCTTTAGAGTTAACATAGCTTAAATAATTCAGGATCAGAGATTAGGTGTTAGAAACCTTTTTCTGTGAAGGGGCAGATAGAAAATATTTTAGGATATGTGGCCCATGCGGTCTCCGCTACAGTGACTACATCTTTGTAGCATGAAAGCAATCACGTACTACACGTGAATGAATGGGTGTGGCTGAGTTCTAATAAAACTTTATCTGTAGACACTGAAATTTGAATTGCATACAATTTGCATGGATCATAAAATATTCTCCCTTTTATTTTTTCAAATGACATCTTAAAATATAAAAAACGAGCCATACAAAAAGAGGTAGTGGGCTATTTGGCTCACAGGTTGTTTTGCTGACCCCTTGTCTAGAATGATGTCTTGTTAAAGATAAAACGAGGGAGTCTGCTGGCTTTAGCCTTCTTCCTACTAAACGTGTGTGTTTTCTGAATGTGGACTCTGGGCCTGCACTGGGTTAGCTTCACATTATCAGGGTTTCAAGGAGAAATCAACAAATCCACCATTATAAGGAAAGGTTCCAACACTCTCCTTCCCATAAGTGACCAATCAATAAGATGTGCATTATCTTTTTTCATCTTTACTCGACACTGCAAGGTAGATTTTATCACCGCAATTTTGCCACTGGGGAAAGAGAGGTTCAGAGTGGCTGCTTAACTTGTCCAGGGTCACACGTGAGGAAGGGGTGGAACCGAGATTTAGCTCAGGGTCATGTGCTGTCAAAGCCCAGGCGCTTTGCACTGGCTTTCGTAGCCTCCCTTCACCACCAACCTCGTGATCATGTACGAACTCATGGGGGAGCAGAGAGCTGCAACGGCAGGGCTGTGTTGACCCATGACCTCGCTTTTAAAAACCCCAGTAAAGGGTTTTTCCAGAGACTTGGGTTCTGTTGGGGTAACACTGAGGAAGTTTGATCAAACGACCAGCAACTATTCGGTTTGGGGTTTTAATCACATGAGCAGGCATGACTATTAGCCAGGAGTCAACGGCCACACACAGCGAGAGACACCCAGTAGTGGAGCAAAAATTACGGAGGCAAAAGATCCCTGTGGGGCAAAGCTGACGCCGGGGTCTGGTCATGGATGGAGCAGGTCAAGGAGGCTGAGCTGGCCTGGACATAGTCCAAGGCTGTCTGTGTCAGAGGATGCCAATTAAACTGAAGGAATTCAGAGACCAGAAAGATAACTATTAACAGCTCTGGAAGGGGTTGAGTCGGGAAGACCAGCTTCTGATCTGACAGAGTTGCAGCGGGGAGAGGTGATGGGAAGGTTCCCGAGAAGAGCCTTATTTGGCTTGAGAGTAGAGGAAGGGGGTCAAACGACCAACTTGAATTGTTCTAGAGGCCGTTATCAGGTCTCTTCTGAGGAAACACACACACACACACACACACACACACACACACACACGAAAAAATGGGTAAAAACTGAGAAAAAAGGAAAATAGCAAGAAAAGCTTGAGGTTTACCATTAACTGGCCTTGGAATAACTTCTGAAAGGAAGAACGTGTGTTTGTTGTGGGAGAAGCTAAACCAGGATGTAACACGAGATAATAAGCAAACAGGAGGGGACAGTTTTGTCTGACCAAGAGCAGTAAGGAAGTGTGGAGATGCCACATCCGTTTTCTCACACTATGACCAAAGGGACCAGATTTCAGGGCGTGAACCTGCCACAGCGGAGTGGAAAGGATGTGCGGGAAACACAGGCGGACCCAAAATGATGACAAGAGGACGTCCTAGCTTGGGCTGCTCCCCAAGGCAGACTCTGAGACAAGTATTTGAGTGCAAATAGCTTTTGGCAGAGGTGATTGTGGGAAGCAGTGAGGGGTTGGGGAAGACAGACAGGCGGGAAGGCAAGCCAAATAAATGTACATCCTCTAGCAAGTCCACCACGGTGGTCCATCCTCCACCGGGGACAAACAGAGCTTAATCCCACCAGAAACACTGGGGGCCAGTGTGGAACGTGGGCTTTGGAATTATCCCACCCGAGGAGAGAGGGAGCCGGGCGTTTGTCCATCGCCGGTCAGTGGCTGGTCAAGGGCCTTTTCCCACATGGTGTGTGACCCTTGACCCCTGGTGGGCTGCAGTGGGCACAGCAGGCACAGGGGGCTTTTGCAGTCAGAGGGGGCCTTTGGGTGAGCATCACAGTTGCTCGCTGGTGGCAGGAGTTATGGCGGGGTGAATGCTGAGGGGATACGGCCAGGGCACTGACAGCATCTCAGCTGGGCACCTTCCAAAGATGCATCTTGGAAGTGAAGGTCTAAGAGTTATGCCTTTCCATGTACACATGTCCCTGGTTAAACAAGCAGGGGGGGGGTGGGAGCGAGGAGAAAGAGAGACGAATGCTGTAGAGCGAGAGGATGACTACAGAGAAAAAAGCAAATTCAAGTAAGACCAGAGGTGCCAGACTGAGGACCAGAGCTGAAAAACTGAGTGCTAGAATTTTCTTGCCAGTTGCCCATCCCTGTGACAAAGGAAAACTGGATATTGTCCATTGAGCCTGATCATTCAAGTCTTCCCTGTTGTCATGCTGAGTATTGTGCTGGATACGGAAATAGATGCTTCTCTTCTCAAGAGTGAAGCTGGACGTGGGAGAAAAAGTTTGCCATGGCAAAAAAATTAAGCTGCTCTTGTTGGCATGAAAAACTCCACAGATTAGGGAAAACAGAACCTCTGAGTCCTCCTTTTAAGTGGTCTAGCAGTGAGAGCGTTTTCCCCAAATGAATTCCTGGGCCAGTATAAACCTCTGCTGCGGCCAACGCTGCCGTTCCTCTCTCCACCCATTTCCCCAGAAGCGTGAGCCCAGCCAAGTCCTCTTTCAATACCAGCTAAGCTCTTGGAAGGCATCTGAGAGTCAGTCTTGTGCAGTGAGAGGGTGTCTCCACTCAACGAACATGCCCCATTCATCCTTCGGGTCTGGGAGTGGCTCTCTCAGGTGCCCAGGGGACAACATCTCTTTCTATCAGTGGGGCTGTGGCTTTTGCTGATTTTTGCTCTTACCCAGGGGATGTTGTGAACTCCTCTGAGCTCAGGGCATCAGCCTCCCCCGGGAAGCCAGAGGTATCAGGTCCTGATTCCTGGAAACTGTAAATATTACTCTATTTGGAAAAAGTGTGTATGTAGATGTAAGTTAAGGATCTGGAGATGAGGCGATGATCGTGGATTATCCAGGCCCTAAACGCTGTCACAAGTGTCCTTGCAAGAGAAAGGCAGAGGGAGATTTCACACTCATGGAGAAGAAGGCCATGTGCCAATGGTGGCAGAGACTGGAGTGACGCAATCTCTGGCCAAGGAACACTGACAACCACCAGAAGTTGGAAGAGGCACAGAATGGATTCTCCCCTGGACCTCTGGAGAGAGGGTGGTCCTGATGACAGCTTGATTCAGGACTTCTGGTCTCCAGAGCTGTGAGAATAAATTTCTGTGTTTTAAACCAAGCTGTGGTTATTTGTTACAGCTGCCACAGGAAAGTAATACATGAAAGTGTAAACCTGCTTCCCACTGGTGGCACCTATATGCTTTAATAGATGATATTTGTTTTTCTCTTTCTGACTTACTTCACTCTATATGACAGACTCTAGGTCCATCCACCTCACTACAAAAAACTCAATTTCGTTCCTTTTTATGGCTGAGTAATATGCCATTGCATATATGTGCCACATCTTCTTTATCCATTCATCTGTCGATGGACACTTAGGTGGCTTCCATGTCCTGGCTGTTGTAAATAGAGCTGCAATGAACATTGTGGTACATGACGCTTTCTGAATTATGGTTTTCTCAGGGTATATGTCCAGTAGTGGGATTGCTGGGTCGTATGATAGTTCTGTTTTTAGTTTTTTAAGGAACCTCCATACTGTTCTCCATAGTAACTGTATCAATTTACATTCCCACCAACAGTGCAAGAGGGTTCCCTTTTCTCCACACCCTCTCCAGCATTAACTGTAGAATTTTTGATGATGGCTATTCTGACCGGTGTGAGGTGATACATCATTGTGGTTTTGATTTGCATTTCTCTAATGATTAGTGATGCTGAGCATTCTTTCATGTGTTTGTTGGCCATCTGTATATCTTCTTTGGAGAAATGTCTCTTAAGGTCTTCTGCCCATTTTTGGATTGGGTTGTTTGTTTTTTTGTTATTAAGCTGCATGAGCTGCTTATAAATTTTGGAAATTAATCCTTTGTCTGTTGTTTCATTTGCAAATATTTTCTCCCGTTCTGAGGGCTGTCTTTTCATCTTGTTTATGGTTTCCTTTGCTGTGTAAAAGCTTTTAAGTTTCATTAGGTCCCATTTGTTTATTTTTGGTTTTATTTCCATTTTTCTAGGAGGTTGTACCACATCTTCCTATCCATTCATCTGTTGATGGACATTTAGGTTGCTTCCACGTCCTGGCTATTGTAAATAGTGCTGCAATGAACACTGGGGTGCATGTGTCTTTTTGAATCATGGTTTTCTCTGGGTATATGCCCAGGAGTAGGATTGAGGGTTCTTGCTCTTGAAGGGCAAGGGCTTGACCCCAGCCGACCTTGAAGGCAGGGCCGTCTCTTGGACATCTTTGTGCCCCGAGTCAGTCAGTGTCCAATCGGCAAAGCTGAAACCTACCAGAGATTTGAAACAGAATCTGAAATCAATCAGGGAATTTATTGAAAAAATCCTGGATAGCACAAGGAAAGGGTAAGGGAAACCGAATATTAGTAGCTGCAGGAAGCTGCTAGGGGGCAAAGGGCAGAGAGTGGAGCGGCTGTAGTCTTCACTGCCTTGATCCCCCGTATGACCAGAGCCACTGCTGCTGCTGTTTCAGGAAGTTAGAAAGCATGACTTATCCTGGATTGGGGTGCTTTCTCAGGGAGATGCCTGAGAATGACGCAGAGGAGGAGTGAAGCTGAGGATGTAGCTATGGTGACAAGGCTCTGTGCATATGTGTACGTTCGTGGGAGCAGGTGCTCTTCACTGCTTAGTGCCCAGATTAGGTAATTAACCAGGCTCCCGTAGCCCACTGTCATCCTCATAGCACTTGATCCATGACAGTTACTCCAGCTATGATTTTAATTATGCATTTTACTAGCTTCCCATCTAGACTGTTGGCTCCATGAAGTAAGACCTCACCCTCTTGCTTTCTCTCATGTCCCCTTGTGCCCAGCCCTCAGTGGCTACTCAGTGCACGGGTGTTGACTGACCACCAACCAGGATCTCTAGAGATACCTTTTCTTTTCTCATCAAAGACACACACAGCACATCAAAGGGTCTCATGGGACTGCCTGGTTTTTGAGAAGAAAGCTGGATTTGCAGGCTGTGTTTTTCCTTGGCTGTGGCTGTATCATTCAACTTTTCACAGAGGAAAGGCAGCAAGAATGGGTAGGCCAAAGGCAGTCAGAAATAGAAGCTGGGAGGACACACACTCCTTCCTGGAGGCACCTCTGAGTAGAGATTGGGTGGTCACCGAAGCAGGCAGAGCTGGGATGCCATAGCAGCAAGGCGCCAGCCCGGACTCTCCCATCATCCATCTCTCCCTCCGACCATTATTTCCAGCCTGCTGCCCTGATCCCACGGGCTTGTCTTCACTCCCAAAGGAAAAAGACGTGCAATAGATTGATGTGAGAATCTGTGTGTTTTGTCCCTGAGCCCAGTGGGAGTCGGCATTCTGAGAGCAGTTCTCATTCTCCCAGAGAGAATCTGACGGTCTGGGTGTGGACTCTCCCTGAGAAGCTGCTCTTTCCCTCTCGTGGCTGAAAGTGAATGGACTGAATCCTATGCTCGGTGGTGTTAATTAAGCTCTAATACTGAGAGTTTATGAATGTGACTGTCAGGTCTGCTGGACAATCACAGCTTGGGCTCTCCCAGATGCATTTTAATCTTGCCCCTGAAAATGTGCTGAGCAGACTTGCACTTGTTCAAGAGACTGCCGCCTATCTACCATTTGACCACAATATAACCTTTATACGTCTATAAGATACATACTTTTTTTTTTTTAACCCAGATAACTCCTGTATGGGAGGGATATAAAATGCATTTTATCTTGCATGTCCACTTTGATCATTTGTTGGTTGCCTGGGGCACTGTGTTGAGAAGGATTCTGAAGCACTGTGATCAGTAAATGATGGGCACCAGAGGACTTATAAGACTCTTTTATAAGAAATATACTAAAAACCAAAGGCTCAATAAGGTGCATTTCTAATCTTCCCTGGGAGGAATTCTGCTGCTCCTCTAGAATGCAGAAGGGACTATCGTTGTTGCTCTTCTTTCTTTCTGTTAATAGCAAAATTTCCCTTCCTGTCACACTTGCCTGTCAGCAGACGTGACATATTTCATGGTATCATTGAATGTTAATGCTGGGTGATTCTTCAGAGAGCATTTAGTCTAAGCAACTTGTTTTACAGAAGGTGAAAATGAGGCTGTAGGAGTCAGATTTTCAAAAGGTCAAACAGCTGGTTAATACAGGTCCTCTGTCTCCCCTTGTCTTCTTTTGCACCCTCTGCTTGCAAGGCAGGAAATCTGTCTTTACCTCGGCTGTCCGCTCGAAAAAATGTGGGCTTATGCAGGACGGGGACCTTGGGATGTCACAGCAGCACCTTCCAGCCCCAGAGCCTGGCTCTCTCACTTGATAGTTGAGTAACCACGAGCAAGTGGCTTCATCTTGCTAAGCCTCAGTTTCCTCACAAGTTAACTGAGGATGAAGATCGTGAGGTTTTAATGAGATAACTAATATAACGTGTGCAGCACTGGACCTGGCTCCACAAACACAGGCTACTGTTAACATCTGTAGGACAATCTAGCTGGGCTCATGATTCCTTATCCCGAGAGCCTACAATTTGGAACATCAGCTGATAATACACAGGGCTGCCTCTGAAATACCTGTGAGGAGTTCCAGGTTTCCATCAAATGAGATGATACATGGAGAGTGAGTTCTTTGCTAACTAAAAAGCATTTTTCATTGTTTATTTCAGATAACATATTTATCATCATCATTTTTCTTACTACTACTAATCATTTCAAGGGATATTCTGTGAGTATTGCTCTGATTCCATGACAAGTTTCAAACCCATGAAGGACTCTCTGGAATTCTTAACCTCCTTAAGGACAACCTCTTTTTGCTAACATTTATATCCTGACTTGTGTCTTTAAATTGATTCTTCTCAACAAGGTGATGTTTTAGGCAGATCTTTATATCCTGCTACAGTTTTAATTAGTATCACAATTATATTTGCTTTTTTATTGGTAGCTTATTCCTGGTTTGTATCCACAGTCATGTCCTAAAGGACACAGTTTTTAAAAGCCTAATAAATAAATGCTAAGTGTGTGTGTCTAGGCTTAAGTCAGCACAGCTTCTGAGCAGTGAGCATAGGTGTTTGTGAAGGGGAGTGGTGTCTTAAGGCAGAATCATCTCTTATGCCTTGGGATGTTGTCTGAGCACAAGTCCCAAAATATGCCATTCTCAGGGAAACACACTGAGAGCGCAATTGGGACAGGCTGGGAGCTGGGACCTGAGACCCTTTGCTGCAATGCTTGCACCTGCCCAAAAGTCTCCTCGAGTAACAAAATATGAAGGACGTATATAAGGGACTAAAAATAACTTCGGGTCTGTACAGTTGGGGCAAATTATGGACAAACAGATACAAAAAGACCAAAAAGCCCAACTGCCACTTCTGAAGAGCCGGGAGCAAAATCAGGGTGTCGGGAGCAAAAGCAGGATACTGCCTATGTCCCCTGCGCACGTCACCACCAAAGGGGTGAGCAAACTACTCCAGCCCGAGCCCTGGACACACCCCTACCCTCACCCCATATAAGGAGCCAGCTTGCCCCCATTCGGGGAACAAGCAAGCCAGGGAACATGTTGTTTCTTCTTGTTCCCCACTGCTGCAGCAGGGGCCGCAATAAAGCCTTGCCTAAATTTCTTGTCTGGCCTCTGATCAATTTCTATTGATGAAGGATGCCAAGAACCCTGGTCAGTAACACAATCATCGTGATCTTGTAGTCTTGACCCACGCGGCGTGTACCAGGAAATCGACCGGGAAGACTCTGTAGACGTGAACTCAATTGATGTCCCATCATAAGGTATCTTGAAGCCCCAGTGAGTACCCCGCGTCTGCACTTCATCCTGCTGGAGATGTGCTCAGTGAACAAAGTCCAGTAGTGGGGTTTGGCAACATTCTGACAGGCCGGGGAACCTGAAGTGTCCTTTATGGCTGGGGTTCTTGGATCCACTAGGGAAAACTCACTGAACTTTAGGTGTATTGTTTTTTTCGTGAGAAGGAAGCATAAAGACGATGAGGAAAAAGAAGGCTTTGTGATCGGAGACCCTGGGTTAGAGTCCTGGTTGGCCCCTGCCTTGTTATTAGCCATTTGATGCCAGGGCTGGTGCCTCCGTCTCCTCCAGGGTCAGTTTCCCCATCTATGAACTGGAGGAGGATTGTACTTCCACAATCTTCCAGACTTATGGGTTGTTGAGATAATAGCCACAGAAGGATTTGTAAGTTCTTAAGTCATTTTCAAAAATATCTCACGATGGGCTTCCCTGGTGGCGCAGTGGTTGAGAGTCCGCCTGCCGATGCAGGGGACGCGGGTTCGTGCCCCGGTCCGGGAAGATCCCACGTGCCGCAGAGCGGCTGGGCCCGTGAGCCATGGCCGCTGAGCCTGCGCGTCCGGAGCCTGTGCTCCGCAGCAGGAGAGGCCACAACAGTGAGAGGCCCGCGTACCGCAAAAAAAAAAAAAAAAAAATCTCATGATAATCATAACAATTTTAGTGATGCAAAGATAGTCCCACCCGGCATTCAAGTCCCAAGAGCAGAAAGGAGGAGCAGGAGAGATATAGCAAGAATAAAAGACACAACCTCTGCTCTTAAAAGCTGCAGTCTAGACTGAGCATGTGATCCTGCTGGTGAAACCCCAGTGAAGCCTGGACCTCAGGGCTTGTGTCAGGCAGGTCTCTTTCAGCCATGAGTGATAGAGCCCACGCCAGCATGGCCTCAGCAGAGAGCAACTTATTGTCTCTCATCGCGGACAAGATGACAGCTGGATCCAGAGGCTCAGTGGCATCGGGCCCTGGTCTCCCTCCTTCAATCTCTTGGCTACACCTTCCTCTTTGTTAGCTTTTAGTCTTGGGCGAAACCACAGTTCTTGTGTTGGTCCCAGCAGTAAAAGAACTTCTCATTCCCAAGTCCTAGAACTTGAATCCAGTCTTGAACGGAATGGCTTGGGTCATGTTGGTCATGTTTCCTGAACCAACCACCATTGCCAAGGGCCTGCAATAAGCTCTTTCATTCATTTATTCAACACATACTTATTAAGCATCTACTTTGTTCCTAAAGCTTTTCTGGGAGCTGAAGATAGAGCGGTGAACAAAACAGACAAACAAGTAAGTGTACAAACAAACAGATAACTTCAGACACAGACTCAAATTTAGAGGTTCTGGGTGAGGGCTAAGGCTGCATTTTAACAAGCTCCCCAGTGAGTCGATGCCAATGGCGTGGTCCCCACTTTATTAGATCGCATGAACACAGTATAAAGAATGTGCTCCAAAGAACTAGTGAGCAGTGTCCAGCCGCAAGCCCCCTTTTCTTAGGCTGGGGAAGTTCGTGTAGACATGAACAGAGTAGACAGCAACACATCAGTGACCATAACTTCAGGATGGACGGGAAACAGTCTGCTTGCTCAAAGGGCAGCAGCTGGAACTATAATTGTTCAAGGCATCATTTCTCACCCTGGAAGGCCCCAGTATCACCCAGGCCAAAACTCAGATATTTCCTGCAGATATAAAAACGAGGATTTTTTTTCTTCCTCCCTTTCCAGCTTAAATATTTGTAAAGATGCAGTCTGTGTGGGAATGCATCATTTTGTGCTCCAGATGCGGGGTTACACGTTTAGGGTCCAATATTATGTATTATGGTTGATCGTTATTTCACGAGCTGTCACTCTTTCTTCCCTTCAGAACAGGCTGTAATATCTCATCTCTTTCCCATCCTCTGAAAGGCAGATCCTTGCCAAAGATGTGTCTATATGTGGAGACCAGGAGCTGGTTTCTGGAAGTGAAGAGTGAGTGATGCTTTGAAATCCGGTTTCACAAGCCTCCCAGTTTTACCAGAGGTAAGAAACCAAAGCTGAGTCAGAGCAAAGCCAGATACCGCTTCTGGAACCTTCTCAGGTAAAGCTGTCCTGAGGCTATTTCTGTGAGTTTCTCCTTCTCCTTTCCCAGCTTCTCCTGTTCGCTTCCCTGGGGAAAATATACAGTGTGACCTCCTTTTCTTCTAATTTTCTGTCTTGATATCTAGCCTTTGGTCACTATCTTTCCTTCTCTGAAGGTCAGAAATAGGGGCCTTGCCATGCCAGGTATGTAGACATGTCCATGGATGTTTATTAAGCGAATGAACTACTGCTGCAGTTGAATGTGGGGAGTGGAAGATAATTATGATGGGAGGCACCCAAGGAAGGCAGGGTGCAGACCTCAGCTGAGGAAATAGGCGAGAAGGCAAATCCTTGGTGGTTGCATTAAGCATTCTACCTCGGGAAGCAACTGATGTGATGCCACTTCTGGATAATAAAGCAAGGAGATGGTTAGAACCACTCTTTAGAACCTCCTTCTGGATCATTCACAGATCAGTCACTTAAACGGAAATGTAGATTAAAGGTGGAGACCCAGAATTAGAAGAGGACAAAGTGGAAACGTCCCAGCGCTCATCCTGTGGGGCTCAGGTACCAGAGAGGAAAGTGAGTCCAACAAAGGGGGTGACCTGACCAAGGTCAGCCAGGACCTTTCAATGACAAAGCATTGCAAGGCATAGGCTGAAGCCAGGGCGGCCAAGGGCAGCTTAGATTCACCTGGGTGCACAATTCCTAAAGTCTATCGAGTTACATAATAAAGAAAAAAAATGATATCATTTAGTCATTTATGGATAAAAGAATGACATGAGTGAAATGTTGACTTTACTCAGAACTTCTCCGTCTGCGACAAGATGCTTGGTGGAAGGTGGACGGCTCCATCTGTAGAGGAGAATAGTGGTCAGTGAGACGGTACCTCCTGACTGCCCTCTGTAACTGACCAGCCTCCTGAAGGGTGACCCCTGGTTCTTTTGGACCTGGCAATTTCCTCCCTTTTTAAAGAGCTTCTTGAGTAGAATTTGAATCCTAATTTTAAAAAGCAATGATAAAACAAAAAGATGAAGAATTAATTCAAATCACACGTCACTTCCCGCCTCCAGCCCTCCAATCCAAAGGTCTTAGCAAGGCCTTAGCCCCTAATCAGTCTGCCGTGCCACCTGACTTCTCACCTCTCGGAGCTACCGGCTCCATCCTGTCTAAGACTAAGTTATGCATTGAAATCATCAAGTCTGGGAAAGTGGGTTCTCTGTTGCAGCGTGTGAGAAATTGTCTCCTTTTAAAAAATTTATTTTAAACAGTCAGGTGAGTTGTCAGTATTCATGCCTGGACTATGAGAGATGAATTCAAACGAAATTGTAGTGGGGGGCGTGCGCTTGGGGAGGAGAACAGAAATACAGTCCAGCATTCACTTAAAAATATGAGTTCGACCTTAGGTATGAAGGTGAATGGGGGTAGACTTTCCTGAAACCAAGTTCAGATGTGACCTTTCCTAAAGAGGCCCAATTAAGATCATAAATCAAATCACCTCCCAGATTTGCATGTGTAAAGGAGCAGTTATGGTTGTAGCAGCCTGTTTGCATGGTGAATTATGTATAAGGAGCTGTGCCTTCCTTCTGTCATCAAGACGCTATTTCAGCCATTTCCGTATTGATTTTGTAGACTGGAAAGCCCTTGTTGCCATTAATTACATCTGTTCAAAACAGGAACGAGTGGCGATAGATTGGTAATAAAATAAGACAAGGCAGAAAATCTTGCAGAAGACCTCCACCAGTGCTGGGAAAGGGCAGGCTTGGAATTATCTGTGCAAGGAATCCAGGCTGCCAGAGGTCAGGAGGACAAAACTGTCTCTCAGGGCAGAAGACACTTTTCAGATAACTTGTCCCTGTGTCCTCTCCTCTCATTCCCCCAGGGGCAAGCTTGTCGGAGTCATTCCACAGCATCGGGCAGCATCCTTTCTCTCCACCTGTGTGACACATCACTAGACACCCTCCCCGCTCCGTCAGCAGCATGTTCTCTTGGCTCAGTTTGGCTGACAACACTCAGGTAGGTCCATCCCAGCCCAGATAAGTACTTTGGTTCTCAAGTTGTCCACGCATTAAAATCGCCGCCCAGGGAAATTTAAAAAAAAACAAAACACTGTAGATTTTCATTATCCTTATGGTTGTTTGATGTTTGTATTTGGTTTGTATTAGAAATCTATGACTATTCCCACTGCCACCCTTAAGTAAAATAAATCACCCTTAAATAAAACAAAACAAAACAAAACACTGATGTCCAGGGCCCTGTCACCCCCTGAGAGCCCGATTTAATTGGTCTGGGTGGGCCCAGATGTTCAGTTTTCTGTTCTGTTTCTTTTTAGCTTTTCCCATTGATTCTAATGGATGGCCAGGGGGGAAACTTAATGCATTTACGAAAAGCATGAATACTTCAGGGAAACTGTTGCTTTTCCATAATTGTGTTTTGTTCAGGCAGGGAAGTGTGCTGTATGGGGAGGCCTGAGCTCCTCTGGGCTTCTCACCCCCACTGGCCAAATGCCTCAGCCTCGCTGGGCTCAGGTTCCTCTCAGATGAAATTAAGAGTCTTCATTTCCTCTGGTTCTTAAGGAGGTGATGTTGCCAGAGCTGCTCAAAACCCGTCAACCCCCATCTGTAGCAGAGTTAATGTAAATCTTTAAGTTAAAGCGTCCAGAGATAAGAAAGGAAGCTACAAACAAACACCCACGTGGAACCAGCTGGGACCAAGGTGGTGATGAATCCGACCTCCAACAGAGCCTGAGTCTCATTATAAGCTGATGTTACTACGGGAGCATAATAAATGGCACACCTATCGGTGACCATGACAGGACATTAAGGACCAAAAAAGAATAAAAAGGGGGTGGCATCTCACATCCTGGAAAAGCCCTGCCCCTCCCCCCGGTAGACTAATGCATATGCCTCTCTATCACTGGCCTCACTCCTCCTCCCTTTGCCTTTACTCTTTAAAATTAAATCCCTCTGGCCAGGTGAGATTTATTGATCTGTGAACTTAGTTCCTGCTTCTCCATTCTTTGGCCACTGAATGAAGTTTATGCTGTGTCCGTCTCAGCTTAGGTTTTCTTATTCAACAGCTTGAAAAAGAACCCTCCCCAGCGGAGGCAGAGAGCCTGGCCAGGCTGGGGCCCGAGCAGGGTCTATAGGGCTTAATTCTGTGACAGTGACTCTGGGACTCCTGCAGGACCTCCGTTCCTCTGCCTGACCGAGGTGCAGTGAGTAAAACCAGCTTTCGTGCCTCATTTAGCCCAGTTTGTAAAAGGGACCCCACTTTGTTCTCTCTTCCTTCAGATTTCAGTTTTGGCATAACTCTAGGTTGGCGATTACATTCTCTAATCAAAACATCTTCTTACATTCAACTCGAATTCACTTGAGATTGGCATCCACGGCCTGACACTGGAGGAAAAAGGTCAGGATGTTAGGTTCCAGGTGGCAGTCCTGCTCAGTCCCCTATCAGAGCTAAAAGCAGGCAACATCACACCTCAAAAGGCACCTTGGACTTAAGCTCTCTAGCCTGGCAGCCCAGATGCCCATGACACTTAGAAACTTGTAGATTGAAAAAGAAACTTCAATTTCTTGGAGGCATAAAACTCCCCCCAAGTCCCCGATTTAAACACAAAAGATACGAATGTCTATTTAGCCCTAGAAGACAGGATGTCACACAAGAGCAGCTATATGAGTTAATACATTAAAAAAAAATGGGTTAATAAATCTTAAGGGCAAAATTGAAGGGCAGGCAAATTAGAAAGATGCACGTTACGTTTTCCCTGAAATGGAGCACACAGTGAAAAATGAAATAACGCAAGGATTTGGGACTGAAATATGCTGAGGTCTCCCTGATCTCGTGCTGTGCACAAAAGCAGTCCTGGTGCTTATGTATGCGAGGGCGTGCGTGGCTCTTTTCCTCTTCCTGAATCTGCTGCTGGAATCTATCGTCCTGTCCTTTTGCATAACCTTCTCTGCAGGGTAGATGCACTCTCCCAACTGGGGCTCTATTTGCTCAGCCAAATCCCATTCTGAGAATCAACTTTGCAAATGGCAGCTTCACAGGCACACAAATGTGGCTGAAAACTAGGGACCTACAGGAACGGCCTGCGTTTGGAAGTTAAAGAGACTAAGCATCCCTGTGGAACAAGCTCATATTTCCTGAGGACTCTGATGGCTTGTGCCATTTGAGGTGACCGGTCTCTCCAGATGGGACATACCACTTTGTGCACTGGGCTGTAATTGCCCATGACAATTGCAGTCTTCTTACTACACCAAGAAGGAGAGATATGCCAACAAAAGCAACCAGAAACCCACACTGTTTGAGGCAGATTTCCTATTAAAACTGTAATGTTCTCCATTAGAGAAATTCTTCCCCATGTTCTCATTCTTTGTTTCAAGTACCTATTTTTCAGTAGTCTTCTCCCAACCACTTCCCTCAAATCTCCTGGTCTCTTTTTGTGGAAGAGAACCAAAGGAATTGCTAACCTTGAGTGCTCTCACAGTTCAGATATGTAAGAAAGTATTTTTCTTGTAATTTTCTCATCGTACGGACCCTTGCCCTGGGCATTACATTTTTGCATTCATTCACACATTCATCCATCCACCCACCCATCCATCGATCCATCTATCCAATATTCATGCATTTACTGTGAACTCATGAAAATATTAGCTGTTTTTGCCTGCTCAGAGATGTTCCCTCTTCTCTTGGCAACAACCCCATTTTCCTTTAGGAAAATGTTCTCATTTATTTTCAATCTGTGTGGTTCAAATAGGACTGACTCTACAGCCAGCAGCAAGGGTGCATATATCACCCAGGCCTGGCCACTGCCCCTCATCAGTGACTGGATTAGCTGGGCAAATCGGAGTCAGTCTAACTCATTGGTCTGTGGCTGGAACCCTTGGGAAGTAGAATCTCTCATAGAGTTGATTGCCAAGCTATAGGAATGTCAGCTTAGAGTTGACAGTAGTGAAGTAGTGAAGAAACAGACCTGAGAGATGATAGATGGGCAGGCAAATCCTCCCTGCCTGGTTGAGCCCATGGATCCAGCTGTTTCAGTCCTATTCCCTAAAATTTTCAGGCTTGTGAGTGAATATATATCCCTTTTCACATTTTGCCTTGGGTTTCTGTTACTTGCAAATGAAAAAGTTCTGTCCGCTCTGTGCTAGGCCCTGAGACCAGGACAAACCAGTTTCAGAAGTCAAGCAGCCTAGTAGAATGGTTGAGTGTAAACTCTGTCACCTCATTTGAATTCTGGCTCCACCACTGACAGTGGGTGACCTCACACAAGTTCCTTTGTGCCCTCATTTACTCATCTACAAAATGGTGAAGGGATAAATAGTGATTCAGCTAGAGTGTTTAGCATGGCACCTGATCTGCAATGAGCATTCAATAAACACAAGCTGGAGGCGAATTGCGGTCAGCACTGTCTGGAGGCAGTGAATGAGATCATAGCCATACCGATATGCTCATGCGTCTGCCTTCTTATCTTTCTTCTCCTCTTTCTCCCACTTGTATAGATTGTATTATTGTTCCTCCACATTTTTTTTTTTTTTTTTTTTTTTTTGCGGTACGCGGGCCTCTCACTGTTGTGGCCTCTCCCGTTGCAGAGCACAGGCTGCGGGCGCGCAGGCTCAGCGGCCATGGCTCACGGGCGCAGCCGCTCCGCGGCATGTGGGATCTTCCCGGACCGGGGCACGAACCCGCGTCCCCTGCATCGGCAGGCGGACTCTCAACCACTGCGCCACCAGGGAAGCCCTGTCTGTATACTTTTGCTGTAATAAGCGTAACCAAGAGTTGAATTGCTTTTCTGAGTTCTATGAGTCCTAGAAAATCATCAGATCTGAGGGTAGTGTTGGGGATCCCTGACACAGGGGCCCACAGATGGTGGGTACCCTGGGCCAATGTCACATACTTGTCCTCCTAGAGAGTTGTGGCGTGCCTGGCCTAAGCTGTTGCTTGCCAATTAGCCTGATGAACAGTTATGAGTTCTATTTGAGTTTCTTGGGCAGAGGACACGTGACCTGAAGCATACAACCAGTATCTTTCCAGATAAGGAGATCATGAATATTAAAGGCTCATATATATTTAAGAAGTCCTGCTATTTAATCTCATGTGTATTTAGTATACTATGAATATTTAGCACTGAGGTGCATCATACAGATTAGGTATTTCTTGGTTCCTCCATCCTTCGTTACCTGTGTTTAACATGCACATGTTCTACGTGTTGACTACTTATCTTATACTTAACACGTCCCATGAATTCTGCCAATGACTATCACACTTTTTGCTTAATAGCTTATTTATATTTAAACATCTTAAGATAGTTTGCCTATGTTTGTAAACTACAAGCTTCTTTATTTACTAGAACCGAATAGTCTCAAAAGTGTGCATATCACAGGGCACAGTCTGATCAGTGAATTAGGGGAGGAGAAGCAAATATATCACTAAATGCTTTTGTGCTCCAAGCACTTCAGTTCTGGAAACGAACGCACACACTCCTGATTCTTGGCCTCATGGTGGCTGCCTCCCAAAGGGCTGAGCTCCTACCTGTGGTTCTTGTGGAATAATGATAATCATGATAATAACAGCAATCACATACACAGAGCTACTATGTTCCAGGCATTTTAAAAAGCACTTCACGTAAATTAATGCTTGACAGCAACTCTATGAGGTAGAGGCAATTTCAATCTCATTTTTACGGAGGAGAATATAAGATGCAGGTGAGGAAGGAACTTGCTCCATATCAACAGCAGCTGGAGCTCAAACTCAGGAGAGCTGGTGCCACAAACCCTGCATTCACGGCGTTCTGCTCACTTCCGCAACAGTGTCAGCCCCTCATTTGCTCACTGCCTTGGCTGCACCCAAGTGGAAATGCCTCAGAAACGCTGCTAAATCGAAAATATCTGAAAATTAAAAATGCTTCGGCTGAATGCTGATAAGAAACTAGAGTGACGGTAGGATGCATTCATTCATATTAACCTGTAACGACACCATCCTTCAGGAGGAAGTTTTATCATTATTTTAATTGTAAAATGGACATGAAGTGTAGAAGTGCAGAATGGTAGAATTTCATCCAGTGCTAGCACAGTGAAGAAGTCTTTTTTTTTTTTTTTTTTAGGTAGGCGGGCCTCTCACTGTTGCGGCCTCTCCCGTTGCGGAGCACAGGCTCCGGACGCGCATGCTCGGCGGCCATGGCTCACGGGCCCAGCCTCTCCGCGGCATGTGGGATCTTCACGGACCGGGGCACAAACCCATGTCCCCTGCATCGACAGGCGGACGCTCAACCACTGTGCCACCAGGGAAGCCCGCCAAGAAGACATTCTTTTTGCGGTACGCGGGCCTCTCACTGTTGTGGCCTCTCCCGTTGCGGAGCACAGGCTCCGGACGCGCAGGCTCAGCGGCCATGGCTCACGGGCGCAGCCGCTCCGCGGCATGTGGGATCCTCCCGGACCGGGGCACAAACCCGTGTCCCCTGCATCGGGAGGCGGACTCTCAACCACTGCGCCACCAGGGAAGCCCAAGAAGACATTCTTAACAGGTAATTTGATTTGGAAGTGTTAGTAGAAAATAATAGTTATCCATAGCGATGGTGAAAACGTACGGTAATATACGTGGAGCATCGACACATGCAACCACTCCAGATTGGCCAGGTATTTGTCACAAGGTTTGTCTGCCTACTCATGTACTCAAAAGTTGGAAATATTAAGGAAAAGAAAAAAGGTCCGGAAGCGTAGATAGGGTGGGTGAGATCAGAGGGTGTCACCCTCAGAGGGAGACATTTTCACATTCCTTCCCTTAAGCTATGTACTTCTGAATGCTAATGGCAACGGTTTTAACTTCCATTGAAAGTCACTGTCTGGGTTATTCTGTTGAGACAGGGCCAAGGGGTGGCATAGGACCAACCTCAGTCAAAGGACTTGGGTAAAGATGCCAGCTCTGCGCTCATCAGGTGGCCTTTTGCGGTCTGCGAGCCTGAGTCTCAGTGTGTCATCTGCAGAACTGGTGACCGTCCACGTGTGCTCGGGGGTCCATGTGCTGTGGGCATGGTGGAGAAAGGCCAGGAAAAGTACTTTGCACAGGGTCTGGCATAGAGTAGGTGCTCAGTGATGGCAGTGCAATCTGAAGTGTGTATACGTTTTGTTAAAATATTCCTTTTGGAGGTGAGCTCCTAAATTTTGCCCATCCTGGCTTCCTATTTGTCCTCAGAATGTTGGAGGGGGTTGGGTGGGGTGGGAACTGGGTTCCTGGCTCAAAAGAAAATGTTCCTGACAAAACACAACATTTAGTTTTTCAAGGGCTTCTGAAAGAAAATATCTCACGCAGTTTCTTGGAAATAAGCGCTCCCCACCTGAGCGTGTTTTCAGCCACAGCTGAAGCATAGGACGTGGATGAGAGTGGGGAGGAAAACCTGGAAAAAGCTGTCTCCACCAGCTTACTGATCTGAGGGGTCAGGGAGCCAGCCCCAGGCAAAGTCTGTTTGGAGTTTCACCAAGATCCTAATTTTAGAAAATGAGTAACTTTGCTGCTTCTCCTCAGCTTGTCTTGCTCCTGCCCCCTTCCCCGCTGCTACTAGTTAATGATCCCTGTGGGCAACAGTCCCCTTAGCTAATGAACCCAAACAAGATCAGGCTTCCTGGTCCCTACACAAGCCCAAATGTGGCACATGGTAGCAGACTCCCCATTAAGCCCTTGCCGGGGAGAGGGCTGTGGTCACCAAACGTGGCCCCCTCACTGTGAGTCACTAAAACCCCTCAGCGTAGGCCAGGGAGTTTTCCTCATAATTAACCTCTCTTTTACAGCTAATGGTTCTTACAGCTAGGCCTCTAGTGTAGGGCAGTAATTCACCTGAGGGCTTCTTTCCATGTATAAACCAAAGCATTTTTAAAGAGTCTTTCTGTGGCCCAGCAACACCTAAAAGTTGCTTAGAAAGCTCATGGTAAAGGCCTTTATTACTCTGAGGACAATTGCACTGGACCTACGTTGTGTTTTTTTTTTTTTTTTTTTTTTTAGCGTTACGCGGGCCTCTCACTGTTGTGGCCTCTCCCGTTGCGGAGCACAGGCTCCGGACGCACAGGCTCTGTGGCCATGGCTCACGGGCGCAGCCGCTCCGCGGCATGTGGGATCCTCCCGGACCGGGGCACGAACCCGCGTCCCCTGCATCGGCAGGCGGGCTCTCAACCACTGCGCCACCAGGTAAGCCCTGGACCTGCGTTTGATTTCCTTGTCCCCCCCCCCCCCCCCCCCCGCCTTTTTTTTTTGAACAACAGAAAGAATCAAGTTCATTCCCATTTAAGTGTGTTCTGTGATGCAAATGGTGTCCTCTTGTATTCCTGGGACTATCTGACTGGGGGTTGCTGGAAGCTGAGACTTCAGAGAACTTCCAGCCTGAGAGTGATATGGTTCTTAAGATACTTTCAAAGATAGGGAAGCTATACCATTCACCTGTGAGTTCAGGTTGAGGCTAAGGGAAAAAGGGCTAGAACCTTCCAACAGATAACCTGCTAAGAAATAATTCCCACCAGAATGCCAAATAAATAAATGGAAACAAAACCAAACATACAAATGAACAAACAAAAATTCCAAGATCTTGAAACAAGAAAGAAAATGAGTGTGGCGTCTCCCAACTCTATTTGTAAGAGTAATTGATTTGGGGATAATCACACTAAGAAGAGCTAATGTTTATTGCCAATTGAGGCCATGCCAGACACTATTGTAAGCAGTTGGTAATGGTTCCCTCATAGAATCCTCAGGACAACCCTATGAAGTAAATGCTGTTAGTCCTAAGTTACAGATGAGCACACTGAGGTGAATATACACAAAGGCAGAAAATGTTGGCACGTGACCAAGAGCTGGCTCTTGGCCATGCTTGAGGCAAGTTCATACATCTGCCTGGGTAGGGATGTCCTCTGGGGGCCAGTCTTGGGTGATCTGCTGACCTTCCTGGCTGTGTGTGGCAGCTGGTGCTATATTTTCTATTGCACAGAATTATAGCTCCAGGAAAGTTTTCCTTTTTAAAGCCACATCTCCAGTCTGTTCTATCTAGCCTCTCCTCAACCCAGTTGGTTTCTAGATACAAATCCTGCAGCTATGTCAAACCAGAGGGTGAGTAAGAGAGAGTATCATGCAATGAGCACGCCCTGGATTCATGCAATGGGTGGGCCTCTGGGACACAAAGATGGAAAAGCCAAGGAAGGTCCTGGGACTCAAGGATTTCATAATCTGGTGGTGGCGACAGACAAGTGAACAGACCATTCCAATACATGCAACAAATGTTATTATAGTAAGTACAAATAGCACTTAATTTGTACCAGGCACTCTTCATAGCAATTTTCATAGAGTTCTCTCATTTAATCTTCACAGCAATCCCATGAGTAGCTGTGGTTATCATTTTGCAGACATGGGAGTGGAGGCACCGTGAGGCTGTATGACTTAGCTGTAAGTGAAAGAGACAGGATTCTGAGTCCAGGCAGTCGGGTCCCAATCCTGTACTTTTAACCAATCTGCTCTGTGGCCTCTGTCCTGAGGGAGGCAAGCATGGAGGACTGTGGGAGCACAGAGGAAGGACTCTCCGTCAGGCAGGGAGGCGCCTTTCCAGATGAGGGGGCTCCCAAGTAGGATGAACTGATCTGTAGAACCTAGTCCATGACCAGCCCAGACATGTGTTGGGGGAAAAGTATTAGAAAAGGGTGCAGGCACATCATAGGGTATATTTTGTGGTTGGAAGCTATGGTCTGGCAATGTGGCAACATGGATGTACCTTATGAACACAAGATGGAATGGCAAAAGGAAGACAAAGAATGGGACCTGTAGCCCAATGTCATATATGTAAAGACGCACGCACAAAAACAATATATATACATTATTTAAGAACGTATATAAATGAAATGATTCCTATCAGACAGAGTAGAACGGCTGCCTTCGGGGATGAGAGGAGAACAGGAGTGGAGAAGAGGGATAAGATGAAATAAAGCAAGGGAAGCGTGATGATGATAATGTGCTGTGAACTGAAGAGAATAACTATGTCAGTCTTGGGCCCCTGAGAGAGGAGGAAGATCCTTAGGAGCGTCTGTGAAGTGCTCCTTTGCTGAGTTTTGCCCCTTCCTCCCTTCTTTTTTTTTTTTTTAATTAATTAATTTATTTTTGGCTGTGTTGGGTCTTCGTTGCTGCATGCGGGCTTTTTCTAGTTGTGTTGAGCGGCGGCTACTTTTCCTTGAGGTGCACGGGCTTGTCATTACGGTGGCTTCTCTTGTGGCGGAACACACGCTCTAGGTGCCAGGGCTCAGCAGTCATGGCTCGCGGGCTCCAGAGCACCGGCTCAGCAGTTGTGGTGCACGGGCTGAGTTGATCTGCGGCATGTGGGATCCTCCTGGACCAGGGATCAAACCCGGGTCCCCAGCATTGGCAGGTGGATTCCTAACCACTGCACCACCAGGGAAGCCCCCCTTCCTCCCTTCTTCCATGGGTGTAGCAGGAGCATCAAGTTGCTTCTTCCGTGTAACCCCACCCCCTTCTCATTGTTGATTGGTGCAGGGATGGGCACCTGCCTCAAGCACGGCCAATCATTTCACTTCCTTTTATAGATGGATTTAGTGCCCAATAGAGGTGCTATAGCTGAGGGTTAAGGGCAAACTCGAGCCAAAGTAGATTCAAACCCTGTCTCCACCGACTTCCACGTGACCTTGGGTACGTGGCTTAGCCTCTAAGTCCTGGGTTTTCTTGTCTGTGAAGTGGGAAAATATAATACCCAACTTACAGGATTGTGTGAAGATTTAATGAGTGAATGAAAGGCATGTACAGTGCTTAGAACAGTGCCTGCCCTACAGGACTCAATAAATGTTGGCCATAATTGCTTCCTAAGAACTTGGGAATTGGGAGACTAGAAAAAGGGCTGTATGGGTAGCTGATCAGTATGCCAAGGAGTAGGTCACTTTCCATTGTGTGGAGCATCCTCATTATTTTATCCCCATGGGCCATAGAAATATCATCATTTTGTCTAATACTGGCAGGTGGAAAAGGGTGGGAAGCATTGCTGAGCAGGAGTCAGTTTCTGGTTAAATTCCTGGAGCCTCACTATACTGAGACCTTGAGCTCAGCTCAGTATTTTTCCATTCCATCTAATATCCCTCCGCACCTTTTATGCTGAAGTTAGTTTAACTGTATTTCTGTCGGTAACCTATAGAATCCTGATAACGAGGGTCATAATGACATTGAAGACTCCAAGGCTCAGCCTCTTAGCTCATCTCCACATGTGGTCACTTCCATGCTGTCATCCTTACAGTGAGAATCATCCTTACATGCTGATTACTGAGTTAAAAATTCTTGAAAAACAAGTACAAAATCATATACCCCTCTTGCTGCCATCACCAAGTCCCAGTTCACACAAATGGTGGCGTAACAACCTTAGCACACAGAATTTTGTAAAATCTGGATTCTACACAGAATTTTCTGGGGTAATGACACATTTGTGACTTCATGAGCTTTAAATACGTTGATAAAAGAATCAGTTCCTGCCCTTACGCATTTACCCCCATTCTGGTAAAGTTCTATTTACCATTTCCCAGTAGAATGTTTATACAACTGTTTTTGAAAAAATGTTTCAGTTTTTGGAAAAGATGGTCAAGGCTGTATTGGGAATTCAAACTTGTATACCAAACAGATAATTGATAGATTTATTTTTTTTAATCTCAAATACTTTTTTTTTATTTGAAATATATTTGTTGTACAGTATTATGTTAGTTTCAGGTGTACTGCGTAATGATTTGACATTTGCATACATTATGAAATGATCACCGTGATAAGTCTAGTAACCATCTGTCCCCTTACAAAGTTGTTACAATATTACTGACCACACTCGTATGCTGTATATTACATCCCTGTGACCTACCTATGATATAACTGGAGGTTTGTACTTCTAAATCCCCTTAACCTATTTCACCCCCGCCCCCCCCCCCCCCCCCCCCCCCGCCGCTTCCCTCTCTTTTGGCAACCACCTATTTGTTCTCTGTATCTATGAATCTTCAAACAGATAATTGACGGATTTAAATCTCCTAGAACAAAAGTACCGAGGAGAGATGTGAAAGTGTTTCAGGAAGGAGAAACAAACAGAAAACCTTCCTTGACTTTTGGAAGTCAGAGAATAATCAACACACTGATTTAGGCAATTTCACTGCTTTGAAGGCTTTCAAAGAAGACTGATTTCTGTTTGTTCAGCCACCATTTGGAAGTGCAAAGATCAGGAACATCAAAAGCTTTATCTGAGCTTCTAAATGTGTTTGTGAAACCGCTAACATGCCATGGAGGCATTTCTCAGAGATCTGCATTGTGGCGGTTTATATCTTTGTTGGTTTGACAGGTGCCATCTGATAGAGTGGGTGGCCCTTCCGGCATGCCAAATGCCCCCGAACGCCTTCCAAAGGAAAGCCAGAGAGAAGGAAAACGAGCCATTTCCTGTGACTGGGAGTCAGAGGCAGCCGAAGGGTCTGTAATGACTTCCTGAGGATGTTTAGTCCATCACTACTGTGGTTAAAAGGTTTTGCATGAAGTGCATAGTCTATACTTCCCAAGTAGCAGTATTAAATCTTCAGAATCGTAAAGAAGTTTAGTCACCCTTCAGTAGGAAGTACAACGTCAATAAAGTTTATCTGAGGGAGTCAGTCCAGGGCTGATAGCGTACTCCATAGTCTCAGGGACCCATAGTCCCTCCTGTTTGCTTCTCTGCTTAGTGTGCTTCTATCCCCAAGTTCACTTCATGGTCCAAGTCTGCTGCTGCTCCTTCAACCTTCCAACAAGAAAGAGGATGGAGGAGAAGGGCATGCCCATCCCCCCAGCTCCCCTTAAGGAGACTTCCTGGAAGTTTCTCATGCTACTTCCAGTTATAACCCATTAGCCAGAATTTAATCACATGGCTACCTCTAGTTATGAGGTGGGTTGCAGGATATAATCTAGCTAAGATTTAGGGGGTCTGTTACCATGAAAAAAGGTAGAATGGATTTTGAAGGACAGGTAGCTAGCTCTGCCCCATCATCCTTCAGGACTCAGCTCAAACGTCCCTTCTTTAGAGAGACCACCTGAGCCCATCCTTTTGGTAGCAGGCTATCCTCACTCTCTAACGCAGAACCTATTTGGTTCCTCCATAGGAATGATCCTTTGTTTATTTCTTTACTTTTATTTTTTATGGCCTACTCCTCAACCAGAATAAAGTTCCTTGAGTCCAGGAATTTTATCTCTACCCACTCTACCCGCAGTGCCTCACAGCGCTTGGCACCTGGCAGAAACCTTATAAACATGTGGAATGAGTGAACAAATCATGAATGAGGGCCCTTACAGAGAAAACCACTGTGGCACTGGGATTAAATATATAAGCTCTGGGGCTGGACAGTCTTGATTAAGATCTTGCCTCACCTCTTATTAATAATGTGACTGTGGTCAAGTGACTTAACTTGTCTAAGCCTTGACTTCTCTATTTGTAAACATGGAGGGGAGGGCTTTTGGAAGAATAAAAGGAGTCCATACATGTGACATGCTTACCTCTCTGCCTATTGGAGAGCAAACAGTCAATTTTATACACGACCATCAAAATAATTTTTATTTTTGATATTATTGGGATCTATCTAGTCCAAAGATTCAAAGGAGGCTTCTTGGAAGAAGGGATCTTAGAGATGAGTCCAGTGGACAGGCAGGAGTTACCTAAACCGGAAAGGGGTGAGGAGAACATCATAGGGAGAAGGAAGCGCACGTGCAGAGGTCTTGGGGCAGGAGGGGATATGTTGGACGTACTAGAATAAAAGTCAGTGTGGCCAGAGTGAAGAGAGGAAGAGCAGTACATACACAGAGATGGGGAAGGAAGACAGGGCTAGAACGTGCAGGGCTCCCATATTGTGAACGTTACCCCAAGTGCAAAGAGAAGTTACCAAAGAGTTCCAAGCAGGGGAGTGCATAATCAGATTTGTAAGGTATGATATCATCCTGGCTGCGGTGTTACCAGGAGGGGGATGGGGTTATCACATTAGAGTAATTTCCGTAGATGAGAAGTCTACTGTATCCGCACTTTCAAACTCAAGTCTGCCCCTATCAAATGTTTGCGAGGCTCTGGGCAAAGAGAGCATAGAGCAGCAGACCAGCCTGGGCTGGCTATTCTTGGGCTTCTTGATTGTGAGAAACTTTTAGATATGCCTAAATATTTAAACAGTATAAATGAAAATGAACAAACTGTTAAACTAAATGTTTTCTAGCATCCTGTTTTGAAAACTATACATACATAATGACTAAAAGTCAGAAAAATATCAGAGATGGTTGAATTTAATTATTATTGTCCATGCTTGGGTGTTCTGTTATTGGATCAGGCATACATAATTTGCAAATCATTATATATGTATTCCATAAACTTTATTTTTCTTGTCTTCAATTCAGCAAAATCATGAATTGTGTTCTTTTTTTAAATTTATTTATTTATATTTTATTTTTGGCTGCGTTGGGTCTTCGTTGATGCGTGCAGGCTTCTTCTAGTTGTGGCCAGCAGGAGCTACTCTTTTTTTAAAAAATTAATTAATTAATTATTTTATTTATTTATTTTTGGCTGTGTTGGGTCTTCGTTTCTGTGCGAGGGCTTTCTCTAGTTGTGGCGAGTGGGGGCCACTCTTCATCGCGGTGCACGGGCCTCTCACTGTCGCGGCCTCTCTTGTTGTGGAGCACAAGCTCCAGACGCGCAGGCTCAGTAGATGTGGCTCACGGGCCTAGTTGCTCCGCGGCATGTGGGATCTTCCCAGACCAGGGCTCGAACCTGTGTCCCCTGCATTGGCAGGCAGATTCTCAACCACTGTGCTACCAGGGAAGCCCATGAATTGTGTTCTTATAATCCAGGTTTTCACTTAATTTGTACTCCACTGAAAATAATGTTCTAAAGGACTAAAAAATAAAATAAATTTGTATTCAAAATCTAGAAAATTTGAATATATTTAATAAAGACATAAAGTGAATGCAAACAATTAAAAACATTTTGTATATGTTTTCAAAAAAGTTATTATTCTTCTACAATGTTCAAAGTTAACTACTGAAGCCAGGGCAACTAGCCAAGAAAAAGAAATAAAAGGCATTTAAATCGGAAAGGAAGAAGTAAAATGATCTCTGTTGACAGACGACATGATCTTATATGTAAAAAAAACTCTAAAGATTCCATAAACTGTTAGAACTAATAAATGAATTCAGTGAAGTTGTAGGTTACAAAATCAACATATAAAAATCAGCTGCATTTCTATACACTAACAATGAACCATTCGAAAAGGGAATTAAGAAAACAATTCCATTTACAATAGCATCAAAAAGAATGAAATACTTAAGAATAAGCTTAACCAAGGAGATAAAAGACTTGTACACTGAAAACAACAAATTGCTGCTGAAAGAAATTGAAGTCACAAATAGAAAAAGACATTTGCTATGGACTGAATGTTTGTGTTCCTCCCAAATCCATCTTTTGAAGCCTTAATCTCCAGTGGATGGTATTTGGAGGTGAGGCCTTTGGGGAGTAATTAGGGTTAGGTTAGGACATGAGGGTGAGGCTCTCATGATGAGATTGGTGCCCTTATAAAAAGAGGAAGAGACTTGAGATCTCTCCATGAGCACACACCAAGGAAAGACCATGTGAGCGTGCATTGTGAAGGTGACTGTATACCAGCCAGGAAGAGGGCCTTCACCAAGAACTGAATCTGATGGCACCTTGATCCTGGACTTCCCAAAATCCAGAACTGTGAGAAATAAATGTCTGTTGTTTAAGTCACCCAGTCTATGGTATTTAGTTATATTAGCCCAAGCTAAGTCAGCAGCCCTCATTTGTGGATACTGTTAAGATGGCAGTACTACTCAAAATGATCAACAGATTCAGTGCAATTCTTATCAAAATCCCAATAGTGTTTTTCTGCAGAAATAGAAAATCCATCCTAAAATTCATATTTAATGAATTTTAAATATGGAATCTCAAAGGACCCCAAATAGTCAAAACAATCTTTAAAAAGAACAAAGTTGGAAGTCTTATACTTACTTATTTTAAAACTTACTATAAAGTTACAGTAAATCAAAACAGTGTGGTACTATAATAGAGACAGACATATAGATCAATGGAATAGAATACAAAACTTAGAAATGAACACTTCATTTTATATGGTCAAATTATTTTTGAGAAGTGTGCCAAGACCATTCAAAGGGGGAAAAGACAGTCCTTTTCAATAAATGTTGTTGAAAAAACTGGATATCCACACTGAAGAGAAAGAGTGAAGTTGGACGCTTACCTTATACCATATATAAAAATTAACTCAAAATTGATCAAAGGCCTAAATGTAAGTGTTAAAACTATAAAACTCTCTGAAAAAAAAGTAGGGGAAAAGCTTCATGACATTGGATTTGGCAGTGGTTTCCTGGAAAAAACACCAAAGGAACAGGCAACAAAAGTGAAAATAGGACTACCCCCAAATTAAAAAATTCTCTGCATCAAAGGATGCAATCAACAGAGTGAAATGGTAACCCATGGAATGAGAGAAAATATTTGCAAATCACGTCTCTGATAAGGGGCTAACATCCAGAATACATCAAGAACTCCTACAACTCAGTAACAAAAAACAACCTGATTAAAAAACGGGGAAAAAATGTCTACTTGAGTACACGTTTTCCCAAAGAAGATATACAACTGACCAATAAATACATGAAAAAATGCTCAACGTCACTAATCATTAGGGAAATGCAAGTCAAAACCACAAGGTACCACCTCACACCCATTAGGATGGCCACAAAAAACAACACACCCCCCAAAAAAATTACAGGGAGAAAAAGGAAAATAACAAGTGTTGGTAAGGATGTGGAGAAATCAGAACTCTTATGCACTCTTGCTGGGAGTGTAAAATGGTGTAACCACTGTAGAAAACAGTATTGTGTTCCCTCAGAAAATGAAAAACAGAACTACCATATGATCCAGCAGTTCCACTTCTGAATTTAAGCAGGATCTGGAAGAGATATTGGTACACCCATGTTCATAACAGCATTGTTCACATTATTCATAACAGCGTTATTCACATTATTCTCTCCTGGTTGATCCACCAAGAATAGATCAACATCGATGGATGAATGGATAAACACAACGTGATATAAAATACAATGAAACATTATTCAGCCTTAAAAAGGAAGGAAATTCGGACACATCCTACTACATGGATGAAACTTGAGGACAAGTGAAATGCCAGTCACAGGACAAATACTATATGATTTCACTTATATGGGGTACCTAGAGTAGTCAGATTCAGAGAGATAAAGTAGAAAGGTGGTTGCCAGGGGCTGGAGGCAGAGAGTAATGGGGTGTTATTGGTTAACTTGTACAGAGTTTTAGTTTTACAAGATGAAGAGTTCTGAAGATGGATGGTGGTGATGGGTGCAAAAAAATGTGGATGTACTTAATGCCACTGAATTGTACATTTCAAAATGATTAAGATGATGGATTTCACGTTCTGTATATTTTACCGCAATTAAAAATAATAAATGTTAAAAAAGAGAAATATAAATTATAATGAACAAATATCACATTTTAAAATAAAAATATTTAAAGTGAACATTTTCTTTCTCTTAACATCTTTATTGGAGTATAATTGTTTTACAATGGTGTGTTAGTTTCTGCTTTATAACAAAGTGAATCAGCTATACATATACATATATCCCCATATCCCCTCCCTTTGGCGTTTCCCTCCCACCCTCCCTATCCCACCCCTCTAGGTGGTCACAAAGCACCGAGCTGATCTCCCTGAGCTATGCAGCTGCTTCCCACTAGCTATCTATTTTACATTTGGTAGCGTATATATGTCCATGCCACTCTCTAAAGTGAACATTTTCTACTTAGATTTAAAAATGTTTGTTGGATATTATTAATTTTACAAATATAAAACTATTTGCAATTCTAGCATGAAATGTCCATCTAGTTGCCAATTTAAGTTACGGATATTAGATATTAAATAATATTGAAAATATTAAATAATGCAATATGCCACCATGTACAACTGTTGCGAGTACCATGCTTATTCATGAGTGTGTTCAGAACCACAAATTGGAACAGGATGAGAATCAAGAAAATGGACGCTCCACACTTCTGGGAAACAGTACCTAATTATGCAATAACTATTGCCTTCTTGCTTCCTGAGAGGAAAGATTTGACAAGTTAATGAATTTGTCTTTTCTCCTTGAGTACTTTTATCCCTCAAATCTTCTTCATGTTCTGAGGCAGTGTCTATGTTCACAACATCCGGATACAGTTGTCTCTCAAAGGCAGGACCCAAGGGCAGCATTTCTTTGGAGCCAACATGGCATTCGCCTGAAAGTGATGCTTAGACTCACGAGTCTTGCTGTGCCTGCCCTGAGTGCCAGATAGCTGGTGACAGAAGCCCATATAACCCTCAATAAATTTGTTGTTGGTGTGTGTTTGTGATATGTGGGGTCTTCTAAAAGCACAAAGCCCCTCTTTCTTGAGCCAAAGAATGGCACTGTTCAAGCCCCACTTTCTATTCCTTGAAATGAAAATGAACCAGTTAGACTGGATCTGTCCACACAGTGAAGGCTAGAGGGGTCATTATCCAGAGGATTTACGTTTGTCTGAGTGGGATGTTCGGGTTTGAATGCTTTAGAATTCAGCCACATTTTATCAGCTCCGTGATCTTGGAAAAGTAACGTATGAGGTGTATATCCGTGTTTTCTCATCTCTAAAATGGGGATTAAAATAGGACGGACCTCACTGTGTTGGGTGAGGATTAAATGAGAAAACGCATATAAAATTCTCAGCAGCATAACTGGCCCAGGCTGGGTATCAGATAATGGTGATGATGATTTGGATGGCAAGGCAGAGCTTGGGGAAAATTCATGTTCCATTACAATCTCTGGGATAGACTGGCAGGTACTTAGAATTAAGAGAACTAATTGGATTAGGGTGTGCCTTTATCATCAAGATCTAAGGCACAACTAATTGTTCTTTAAATCTGGAAAATAAAACAAGGCTTTCTGAGGTATCATCAAACTCATAGATAGTTGTACGGCTGCTTGAGCAGAACTGGAATGACCACCAATGATAATAAGAACATCAGATTCTCCAAAGGACTTGAGCAAGCTTAGGATATGCTGCACATATATGAGTGTTTCTCTGTCAAGTTTCAGGGCCACAGAGAGGCTCTAACGTCCAGGGAAAAGGTCTTTGCCTGAAATTGTGTAATTGATTGGTTGGAAGACCTGATTTGGTGAAAGCTGAGTTTTGCGTACAAAACTCCGCTAACCGTTGCTTTCCACCATTCCTTTGCTGAACTGTGGATCATCTAAGGGAGAGGAAAGGAAAAAAAAAACAAACTTCAAAGGTAATTCCTTTCTGCTTCAAAAACAGTCTTGGGTTTTCTGGTTTAACAGAGAATTGAGAAGTAAGCATGCATCATTAATTTCTATGCAAAAACATTCTTCACTTCAAATGGCAATTAGCTGATAACATTTCTATCTCGTGTCGCGCTGAGATTTTTACGCTAATCATCACATAGCAGTAAATTAATCATTTGGGCACAGTTAGAGAGGATGTATATTTCATGAGACAGATATAGATATCAAGATCTGTTTGATATTTACTCAAGGTAAGTGGGAAGCATCTCAAATTATTATGAGGGGAGCACACTGAGCAAATAGGACTGCGTGGCAATGAAATGTATGCAGTGCAGACACATGAGGACTTTCAAAACACTCTTGGTGTCATTAGCGTAATTATTGTGAGGAAATTGGAACACTCTGGGAACTTCAACTCCAAATCATTCAGACACACCAGAACCCTCAGAACCACATCTTAACAATGTCAAGGGAAAAATCAGCAATTGACCTCCTTTCCCTCTTCTCGCCTCCCTTTTCTGTTACAGAATTCACCTTTTCCACATTGTACAATATGTAAATGGGTTTCTCTTCTCGATTTGCACTTAAGTCTACTCAGCCAGACGAATCAGCTTGACCCTAAAGGCAAATTGGAAAGCTGCTGCCTGCACATTATAGGCCACCACTCAAATGAGACGCGGTTTCTTAGCAGAGGAACAGTGCCTTTGACAATTGATGGAAAATAAGAGAATTGTACTTGAAAGTGCCTCTACCTGTAGTGATTCAAGGGCACGTGCCAGGCTCCACGGCTGCCTGGGAGACCTAAGCAATTATGATGTGCGAGCAGAGTTATCGTGAGAAAAAACTCTACAGACCCTTCTCTTTCTTCATAATTCTTCCTCCCCCCTGTTTACCCCATGTGGTTCTCCGTAGCTCCTATGCGATCAGTGCCACTGATTATCCCACCAACCAACACACTCCCCAGCCTCACACATTCACACTGTCCCGCAACCCAGTCCCTCCATTCTCCTCCAGTAAGGCAGCAGTAGAGGGCCCTGGGAGGACATGCCTTCCTCTGGCCGTATGCAATTATTATTTTTTCAGGGAAATAATAATATTTTTTATTATTATTGTCCCTAATATTTTTCAGGGACAACTTTATGGGGAAAGGCAAAGAGATGGAATAAAATCACTTCCTCAGAGACAGTTCTAAGATATAGGCGAGGAAGGTACAAGCCCACACCCCATGCAGAAAGTGGAGGGGGAACAAAGGGCCCCGTTTCCCGGAGGGGCTGGGTGGGTACAGTGACACAGAAGGCAGTTGGTGGGGGGGGGGGGAGGTGGAGTCTCGCCAGCTGGTGGGAACTAGGGGCTAGAATATCACTTTGTGATGGTTTTTCTCTTTCAAAGTGGCTCTGAGCTTTAAAATTCTGGAGTGAGTGGGGAGGATGGTGGTGGCAATGAGTGGAGAATACAACACGGGACATATATCTGAGCTCTGCCATCTGTGAGGGTGATCTAAAGATGCTGCTCAGGGTGACAAGCCGAAAGCACAGCAGCTCCAAGTCAAAGGGAGGTAGACCATGAGCGTAGCTGTGTTGCTACTGAGAAGTCCCTCTCTGCTGATCTTGAAGGGAATGGAAGAAATTGGTCCAATAGGGCATAAAGTGTTGCTCTATTTTAGGGAGCAACCAGCAGCCTATGAGTTTACATAAATGATTATATAGGTATTTATTTATATATATTTATACATCATTTAACATTTATGTAAAATATATGATATTACATATAAATATATATATATACATCTGTATAGGACATATTCTTTCTAGAAAATAATCCTTGAAACTAAAGATGATTACCAGCTAAGCCACAGAGTATCTTTGGACTCTGGTAATTCATAGATGCCATGAATTTTAGCTCAGTCTTTGGACAGTTCGTGAAATCCTTGAGAATCTACATTCCCGAACTGGAATCAAGTAGTGAGAAAAGAATGATTCAAAATGTACAAAATGTAAAAAGTATATGGGTGTATACATTGGACAAAAAATAGTGGCTTGACACTTACTTCTGCCCAAGTAAGAGTAACAGGGATCAGCTTTGGTTTTAGGTATGAAATAATTAAAAACTCAAATAAATATATGAAACAAGAGTTTTTAAGATACTGAATGTCAGGAGATGAAGGACCATGGTGCCCAAGAGACGGAAAATAATCGAAGTGAGTCCTACGATGGCACTAGCTTACCTTGAGAAAGCTTCCAGTCACCGTTGAGGAAAGGGAAACCCAAGCAGAGCCCGGGAATCACCATGAGTTGAGGGAGGATTCTGAATGTCCGGGGAGGCCAAGGCAGCGAGAGTTCATGGGACACAGTCTCAGAGAGGGGAGAGCCTCACAGAATGAGATGCCAGAGACCTGCGGAGGGTCCCCCACCCCTCCCCAGCTGAGCACCGATCGGTGCATGTGTTGGAGGGAACTCTCAGAGGCTGGGAAGAGCCAACTGAAAGGGATAGAAGAAATAGCACCAGGAGCTCCAACAAGGACAGAAATAGTTTGTTCTGCCCATCAGAGAGGAAAATCTCATAATTTATGGGGCATCAACAGAGCATTCAGAGGGTTTAGCCCTAGTAGTTAGGCAAAATTAGCCCTAGACTAAATGCTCCTGTAATTCTGCCTCACAGAGCTTGGTTAAAGAATTAGGATGTGCTGTATTTCTCAATCCAGCATGAACCTGAGACTGACTGGATTTTGGATCGAGGTGGAAGACATCACCTTGTAAACCGCATGACCAACATTACTCAGTCAGAAGATCTATCTTCTTGTGTCTCTGCATGGCCACTGTAGTAGGAACTGACAACCATGTGGGTTACTTGCAGTCCAAGTCTCCATTTATGGCTTCTGTCTCCTTTTGTGAAGATGGAATACAAATGGGACCACCTAAAGCACAACTGTGAAGACCTCCCTCTTTGGCAGCTTCCCATGTTTCCTGATTAAGCTTATTCCCTTGCTTGAGCGAATGCCAGGACTTTCCTGCTGGTATTCAGTTTAGCTCTCTCTTGATAGGGCTGCATGTTAGGAATGTTTATCCTGTTCCTATCATTACCTCAAAGAAGAGAAGGACTGCGGAATGGAAACTGAGAAATGGACTTGCCACAAGATTAAAGGAGCTGACATTCCCCAATCAGAGGACATTTATTGTGAAGCTACTATGTACTGTGCACTGTTCTCGGTGCTTTCAGATGTGTTTCAGGGGACTGTGCCCTTAAATTAGTCAAGCGATTCAATCACTTGTTTTCAATCTATTCTCAACAGGACGCTACATAGGAGATATGAAGTGAGAGTCGAATTTGTTTACTTAGAGACAATTGTTCACTTAGAGACAATTGTTCTACTATTTATTGAGAAGTCTATGTTTTCTTTTTTGCTGATCTTCTGTACCAACCTGGCCATAAATCAAGTCTTCATGAATGTGTGATTCTGGATCTGGACTCTCTATTCTGTTTCATTGGTCTGTTTATCTACCCTTGTGCTAATGCCATGCCATCTTAAATACTACAGCCTGATAAGAAGTCTTGATATCTGGCAAGGTAAGATAAAAAAAAATCAGTCAGAGTAAGCTGTGGCAACAAAGTCCCACAGATTATCAGTGTCTTTCTTGTTCATGCTTCATGTTCATTACGGGTAGACCAGAAGCTGGGTTGTGCCTGGTCATCACTCTGGAGGGGGATTCCTGGAGCAGGCACTCTCTGCAACACTGTCTTTTGCTATGATGAGGAAGAGAGAGGACGGCAAAATCATGCACTGGGTCTTAAAATTGCCACTCAGAGGTAACCACTTCTGCTCCTATTCCTTTGTCAAAAGCACATGGTAATACCAAATTACAAGGGATCAGGAAAGTACAACCTTGCCTAGAAAGAAAATCAAGAATATTTGGCAATCACATTAATGGCTACTATGATCCCCTACTTTTTCTTTTTCAGGAACGCTGCCTACTGTTAGTCCTTTGTCATCCAATTACCTTTTAAAATCAGCTTGGTACATTAAACCAAGCAACCAACCAATAAACTAAAATTAAGAACTCAAATCCAAAAAATCCCATTGGGAATTTTTCATTGAGATTGTATTGATTCTACAGATAGATTCGGGGGGAATGGACAGCTTTACTATTGAGTCTTCCAAAACTTAAACATGGCATATGTATCTAATTTAGTTCTACCTTAATATACTTCAGTGAAGTTTTATCATTTTCTCCCTGAAAGAATCTTACACATCTTTTTTTGTAAAATTTGTTTCTAGATATATTATTAGATGTTAATGTAAGTAACATATTTTTGGTTGCATTTTCTAAGAATATGTATAGAAATGCTTTTCATTATATTTGTTGATTTTTCTCTCCAAACCTCCTAAACTTTGTTTTTAATTTTGATTTTTTGGTAGGTTCTTTTGAATTTTCTACATAGGCGATCATATTTAGCTACAAATAAAAAGTTTTCTTTCTTCATTTCCATTGCTTAGACTTTGTCCCCCCTGCCTTTCTGTAGTGGCCAGGACATCTAAGGTACCATTGACTAGAGGTAGCTCCAGTGTCTTATTCCTTATCTTAAAGGAAAAGTTTTTGGTATTTCATTGTAATTGTGATATTTTAAACTTTTTTGGGGGTAGGAGGTTTTCATCAGGTTAAGGATGTCCTCTTTAGTTTTATCATAAATGGATTTGGGATTTTACATGACTCTTTTTCTACGTCTTTTGTGGTCTGTAGTTTCTCTATAACATGTCAGTGCAGATTTCCTCTCGTTTATTCTCTTTGGGATTCATTGGGTTTCTTGATTCTGTGGATTGGTATATTTCATTATTTCTGGAAAATTTTCATTTATTATTTATTCAGATAATTCTTTGTCTTAGTTCTTCTTTTTGGAACCCTGATTAAACATATATTAGGGCATATAACTCTATCTTTCATATTTTTTAACCTCATTCATTTTTTCCATATCTTTTTCTTTTTGTGCTAAATTCTCATTAATTTCTTCACTATTTTTTTTAGTTCATGAATTCTCTTATCTGCAGTTAAGCTGGTCCTATAATTTTCAAATTCCATTTACATTTCTAGAAGTTCTATTTTTTTAGAAGACAATATGCTTCATCACTTTTTATAGTCCTTTACTCTCTATTCTATTTTCAATCCCTTCTTTTACTTCCTCAAAACATAATAGGCATAGATTAGAAAATTCTTGATTTAAAAATTGCAATATCAGAGGATATTGTGAATTAATTCTGATGTTTTCTTTTTTGGACTGCTGTTGCTCAGAATGTTCTGATTCCTGTTTTTGTTTTTTATTTTCTTGACTGTGTAACTTTATCTGTGGGAATTTCTCTGGACCCTCCATTCAGCAGTTACTTAATAACAAACAGTAATTTTCCTTATGGTCCTCAGAGTTATTTTTAGTTCACCATTGTATTGAGCTATAATCCTTTGGGGTTCCAATTTCATTGGGGTTCTCTAATGTCCCTAATATGGGGTTTGTCTATAGTCCCCTGAGCCACTAAAAGCTGTGAAAATAGAAATTTAACTTCACCACATCCTGCATATTTTCTCAAAAAGAAAAGCTGGTTTATGTGCTGTATATCATCTTGGTTCATGCCTAATATTCTTTACCTTTTAATCAGTTAATTCATATATTTAAGAAAGTGTTTCTCAGATGTTATCCAACATCTTTAGTTTTCAGTGTGTCAGTCAGTGTACCAGTCGGCAACCTTGCCAGAAATGAAAGGCCTTTTTAATCATCACCATTAATAAAACTGATACTTTGTCTTCTCCTTCTAAGAATTCAGTTACATGTATGTTAGGCCTCATATATATTAGATCACAGTCTAATGATCCATTCTGGTGTTTGTTTTCCTTCACTTTTCTTTCTCAGTGTTTTAGTTTGGATAATTTTTATTGATCTGTTTTCAAGTTTGTTGATTCTTTCCTCAGTTTTATCCAGTCTGCTGATGAGCCCAGCAAGGAAATTCTCCATCTCTGATGTTGTATTTTTTATTTTAGTATGTGCATTTGATTCCATTTTATAGTTTTCATCTTTCTGTTGAAATTCTCCTGTTCATGTATGTAGACCCATTTTCCCACTAGAATGTAACCTATTAATCACAGTTATGTTAAAGTTCCTCTCTGATATTCCAACATCTGAGTTATCTCTATTGTCTGGTTTTCTTAATTGCTTTAACTCTTGACAATGAGTTTTTCTTGCATTTTTGGGTGTGTCTTGTAATTTTTTAAATGGAATACTGGACATTGTGTGTGGAAGAATAGTAGAGATTATTCCCAGAGTAGAAGGGGATCAGTGTTTTGCTCTGTGAATATGATTTAGCTTCTCTGAGCCTCAAACCTGTTATCAGCAAAATGTGAATAAGCCCCAACTTCATAGATATATTATGTGAAATATATAAAACATAAATGTAAAATAGTATTATCATTTGTTTGGTGACAGATCTTTAATAAGGCAACTGGATTTTACATACTTGATTTTTTTCCCCAAATGGTGACTTCTTTCTGTGAATTAAAAAAATTTTAACCTCATTAAACAATTCTAATAATATAAAAATGTACAAATTAGAAAGCCAGATGCCTCCATACATTCAATTAAGACTGTACTACAATTGTGTACTCCTCTACTCCTTCAATGAATAACTTAACAAAATATTGGTCACTGTAATTAATGTTCATAAATACATGCATAAAAGCCAGAGGTCTTCCAAAGCTTTATCCAGTATTTACTTTCAAAGTAGAAACAGTATTTTTAATATGTGGTGTAAAGAAATTCCCTCACTGTGATCCCTACCATTGGCTGATTCTTTGTGGGGATGGGGCTTATTCCTTACACTAGGAACAGAGAATTTGGAAAGTATCAAGAAACATGGTATCAGAAAGTATGAAAAAGTGTTGTGCTTTGTAAATGATCACATAAAATTGTTAGGTGAAGCGGGGCTCCTTGAAGCTGCAGACCCAGGATTCCTGGCCAGAAAGGACAAAAGTGCCTTCTCTCTTGCTCTTGCTAAGACCTGGGCAGCATTTCTTCCATGTCTGCAATGACATAAGAGACAACAGCCCAAACAGCAGCAGCAACATTCATCTGCTTTGGATCCATGACAGTCATGGTGTCTCCATGGGAGTGATGGAAGGAGAAATATTTATATAGGTCATCAAGTAGACTGGCTCCTGGGGAAAAAAGAGGAAGAATTCTTAGTGAAGTATTTTGACAGGCATTGCTGAATAGCGGCTCAGAAACCACTGCCCCCTTCCCTGATCCTATTATACAGGCTGAGATGGCAAAATAATGATGTTCCCAGCCTCTCTTGCAGCAAGAAATGGCCATGTGACACTGTTCTGACTACTAGGATATGAAGTGGCAGGCGGTGGGTGAGTTCTAGGAAAGCCTTTACTTGGCTGGCAAGAGTCAGTAAAATGCCCTCATGCTGAATTAGATGAGAAGTTTGGAACTGCAGGGGGCAAAAAGCCCACACACTAAAAATGGCAGAGTGGAAAGACAGAAGGAGCCTGGATTTAGAAAATATTGCAAGCCCATTGAATAAGCTCTACACTGCCGCCTTCTGGACTTCCTGCTACCCAAAGGAGAGTAAACTTTATTTGAAAAGCAAGTGATACAATACCCTCTTTCTTTATAAAGAGACTTTTTTCGTATTAGCAGAGTGCACATTTTTTACCTCCCTGGATACAAAAGAAAGTCAGTACTCCTTTGCTCAAATTTTTCTTCTCATTCATTTACTTCCAATAAAATTTCCCAGCAACCTCCAGGGGCACCAGCAGGAGTCTCCGCCCCACTTAAGAGCTTTCTTGTCACTCTAGTGAAGCTTTTCTGTAGTTTCAGCCGTGGATCAGAGCCTCGAGGTATCTTTACACCTCCCAGTCATCCTTTAGAACTTACCTGGCCCATTCTGTGGGTTCCAACTGCAGTTCTTTAGCCTCTGGAACTAATTTATTTATTTACTTACCATTTTATTATGAAATATAGTACCATACATACATAAGATTGTAGAGAACATAATGTATATTATAAACGGTGACAAGATAAGAGTTCACGTTATGTCCATGATTCAATGCAAGAATATCACCAGTACCTTTGAAGCCCATCTTATGAGCTCCCTCCCACCCACCCCACCCCACCCCACCCCACCCCATGGATCCTTTCCTCCCTCCAGAGGAGGGAGGTGCCCACTATCCTGTTCTGCTTGCGTATTAACCACTCATTGTATTTCTTTATAGTTCTACCAAATAAATATAATCAACACTCTCTAGGGTCTAAATGTAGGAGTGAAATTGCCGGGCTATAGAGCCACATGTGTGTTTAATTTCATCATGCAGGTCCAAAATGCTTTCCTTTTCAGTTTATCCTCCCACTGTCAGTATATGAGTCTTTCTCTTGCTTCACATGCTCTCTAGCACTTGGTGTTGTCAGGCTAAGTTTTGCTAATCTGCTAGGTGTGAAATATTACCTCGTAAGGTTTTAATTTTTTTTTTAATTAATTTATTTATTTTTGGCTGTGTTGGGTCTTCGTTTCTGTGCGAGGGCTTTCTCTAGTTGCGGCGAGCAGGGGCCACTCTTCATCGCAGTGCGCGGGCCTCTCACTATCGCGGCCTCTTTTGTTGCGGAGCACAGGCTCCAGATGCGCAGGCTCAGTGGCCATGGCTCACAGGCCCAGTTGCTCCGCGGCATGTGGGATCTTCCCAGACCAGGGCTCGAACCCATGTCCCCTTCATTGGCAGGCAGATTCTCAACTACTGCACCACCAGGGAAGCCCTAATTTTTTAAATTATTAATGAGACTGAGCATGTTTTCACATATGCATTTTTTGTCATTTATGTTTTCTCTTTTGGAAAATGCCTGTTCATGCCCCTTGCCTTTTTTTTTTTTTTTTTTTTGGTACGCAGGCCTCTCACTGTTGTGGCCTCTCCCGCTGCGGAACACAGGCTCCGGACGCGCAGGCTCAGCGGCCATGGCTCACGGGCCTAGCTGCTCCGCGGCACGTGGGATCTTCCCAGACCGGGGCACGAACCCGTGTCCCCTGCATCGGCAGGCGGACTCTCAACCACTGCGCCACCAGGGAAGCCCCCCTTGCCCATTTTTGAATTGATTTGTTTGTCTTTTCTTATTGATTTGTAGGCGTTCTTGATATATTTTAGATACTAATCTTTTGTTGGTCGTTGGTTTATATAAATCACTTCCCAGTTTGTGGCTCTTTTCACTCTGTTTATCATGCATTTAGATGAATAGATGTTCTTACTTTTAATATAGTTGAATTTATGAATCCTTTCCTTTATGATTTTTATTTTTTATATCTTGTTTAAGAAATCCTCCCTACTCTTATATCACAAAAATAGTCTCTGGGGTCTTATTCTAAAACTTTTAAAGTTTTGCTTTTCATTTTTAAGTTCTTCATTCATTTAGAATTGGAATCCATTTTGGTGTAGGGTAGGCTTTTTTTATTTTTAGTTGTTTCAGCAAAATTTGGCTAACACATCCTCTTTCCCCGCTGGTCTGCAGTATCAATTTTGGCATATATCAGATTTCCTTGTTGCTTTGTTTGGGGGCTTTCTAATTCTGTTCCAGTGGTCTGTTTGTCTATTCCCAAAACAATATCACAGTATCTTAACTACCATTGCATTCTAATTCTCGTTATCTGGCAGGGCAAGTTCCCTCACTTTCTCTTTCTTCTCCTTCAGGAATATCTTACTATTCTTGACTGTTTGCTCTTTCAGATAAAGTTTAGGATCATTTTAAAATTGTACGAAAAATATTTTTGGATTTTGATGGGAATTGTGTTAATCTACGTATCAATTTGGGGAGAACTAGCATCTTTATATTAGGATACTGTGTTTTTATCCATGAAAATGGTGTGTTGATATGTTTCTATTTATTAAGTCTTCTGTAATGTCTTTGACGTTTTGTAATACAGTTTGGCATGCCTTTTGTTAGTTTTCTTTCCTCCATGGCTTATACTTTTTGTTGCAACTGTAAATTATACATTTAAAAAAATTTGCATTTTCTGTTTGTGGCTTTCCATTTTTAGTATCAAGGATATATATCTGATTCATAAAATGGGCAAGCGGTCCTTCTTTTTCTATACTCTGGAATAGTTTGTGTAAGATTAGAATGATTTATTTCCTGGTCATTTTGTAGAACTCCTTACAAAACCATCTAGGTCTGATACTTTCTTTATGGTAAGAATTTTAACTAATGATTCAGTTCTTATCCTGGTTATTGGGTTATTCAGGTTTTATGTTTCTTCTTGATTTAACTTTGGAAATTACACTTTTCTAGGAATGTGTGAGTTTTTCCAAATATTCAATAATCAGCATAAAGTTGTCAGTAATATCCTGTTTTTATCTTTGTTTATGTCTGCGGCACCTATAGGGAGTACGCTTTTTCATTCCTGATACTGGTTATTAGAGTCTTCTCTCTTTTTTGTTCATCAATCTTGCCAGCAGTTTGTCAGCTGTGTTACTCTTTCAATAAAAAGAGAGACAATCTTGTTTTGGGGGTACATTCTCTAATGTATAGCAGTTTTCTTTCATTGATTTTTACTCATTTATTATTTCCCTCCTTATTCTTAGGTTGATTCACTTTTATTTTTTTAACTTCTTGACTTGAATGCTCAGTTTATTACTTTGCACACTTTCCTTGTCACTGACATAAGCAGTAAGACTACAATCTTTCCCCTATTACTGCTTTAGCTCTCTATATCCCACCAGTTCTGATGAGCATTTTCATGATCACTTAGTTCTAAATATTTAGTAAGTCCTACTTTGATTTTCTTCTTTGATGCATGAGTTAGAATGTGTTTTTTAATTTTCAAAGGTATGGGGTTTCCTTAGTTATTTTTTCATTTTTGACTTCCAATTTAACTGTTAGAGAATGTGGGCTATATGATACAAATTCTTTGAGTTTTGCTGAGATTTTTCTCCATGGCCTATTGGATGATCCATTTTATAAATGTTACATGTGTTGAAAAGAATGTGCTTTCAGTGTATTGTGTCTGTGCATTAAAATAAGCTTGTTAATTGTATTCTTCAAATCTGTTAACTCCTTACTGATTTATTCTTTATTTGGTTTATCAATTTTGAGAGAGATGTGTGAAAATGACCTGTGATTTGGGATGTGTTTATTTTTCTTGTAGTTCCAGCAATTTCTTTTTTATATATTTCAAAGTTATTCTTTTAGGAGCACATAAACTTAGAATTACATCTTCCTGGTAAATTGAACATCTTTATTTATTTTAACGTCTTCATTGGAGTATAAATGCTTTACAATGTTGTGTTAGTTTCTGCTGTATAACAGAGAAAATCAGCTATATGTACACATATATCCCCATATCCCCACCCTTTTGCGTCTCCCTCCCACCCTCCCTATCCCACCCCTCTAGGTGGTTGCAAGGCACAGAGCTGATCTCCTTGAGCTATGCAGCTGCTTCCCACTAACTGTTTTGCATTTGGTAGTGTATATATGTCAGTGCTACTCTCTCACTTTGTCCCAGCTTGAACATCTTTATTAATATGTAGTCATCCTCGCCATTTGCAGTAGTGCTTTTTGTCTTGAAGTCTAGTTTTACGTAATATTTAATATAGCTATATCTCCTTTTTTTAACCTCATTCTTTGTATGTCTTTTCCCATCAATTTACTTGCAATCTGCCTCTGTCCTTATATTTATAGGGGTTTCTCTTACGGATAGTTTAAAGTTGAATTCTTAAAATCTAGTCTAACAATCTTTGATTTTTAACTGGAGATTATAATTCATTTGTGTAGCTCGTGATTATTGTTAAATTGGACTCATTTATTTCATCTTAGTTTTTACTTTCTATTTGTCCATTTGTTTTCTAAGTTTGCTTTTTTCCCTTTTCTTTCTTGCTCTCCTTTGTGTTGATTTTTTTTCTTCCTCCTATCATTCCTTCCCCCACCCCAACTCTACTCATTTGGAAGTTACACACTTTCTTTCAGTTCTCTCAGTGGAGACCTCAGATGTTCATATGACTTACATGTTTATTTAAAGTTAATCAATACCTTATACAAGGACACTGGGGCTCCAGGTTTTGTCTCCTGTCCCAGACACACTCACGCCTCATTAAAACCCATGCTCTAGGAGAACAGGGATTGGCAGATACCCTTAGACAAAGGCTCTGGAGTTTTCTTACCTCTTACAGATTCTCACTTCATCATTTTTCACCCCAGAGGAATTCCCTTACTTTGCCTTACTAAGCCATGTATTATAGAAAGAGTTATTGTTTTATCGAACAATTATTTTTGGCAGGGGGAGCTAGGTGTCTGTCTGAGAACTTCTGGCCTACCACATTGCCAGAGTTCTCTTCTCCCAATCCTCTACTTCCTGCTCTTTGTTCCTGAGCCCTCTGTTGCCTCAGGATGCTGTCCAGATTTTCTCTACGCTGACCCAAGTTTTAAAAGCTTTTTTAAAACAAAGTTTTAAAAACTTTGTACCTACTTATCTCCCCAGACTCCTTGCTCTGGAGTAGGACATGGATTTCCCTCCATTCATTCATATTTCACACTGAGTTCAGCTATGTTGCTATCAAACACAACACAAGCCAGTGATGCAAAACAAACATAAAAGAAAGCTCAACTCTCAACCCTGACAATTAATGACTCCAATGCCTGTCAGCAAATATCCGAAACAGGGTGTATTAGGTTGATAACATCTACCAAACCCTTCACCTGTGTTGAGGAGGCTCTTCCTCTTCAGTGATTTTTCTTTTTCAACTAGTAAAACATGTTTTCTGTTGTTCTGATAGCTCTGAAAGGGTGGGATCTCACCATTATCCAGCCTAATAATGTACAACCTTCAGTGGGTGGGCTGGAGCTGAGGTTCATAAGTGTTCAGAAAGTTCAGTCCGATTCAACTGGACAAATACTTGAGTTCCTACAACATTCTAGGCAGTGGGCTAAGACATAAAGGTGAAAAAGACAGTCTCTGCTCTCAAAAGCTTATTCTGCAGTAGAGGCAGAGAAAATGTGTCCACAAATAATAATAACACAATCAGAATGCACTGAGTGCTATGGGCAAAGGACAAAAAATAGTGGATACCTTATGTAGTTGAATGACCTTCTCTGACCCCAGACTAGGTCCCCTTGTTGCGTGCTCTCCATACTTCTCCTATCGTAATCTTCACCATTCTTTGTTATAACTGCTTGTTTCACATTTGTTTTCCCCACTATATTGTAATTTCCCTGAAGGCAAGGCCACTGTTTTGTTCTCCACTCTTGTCACCAATGCCTATAACGTAACACCAAACAAACAGACGAGGAATGTGAATTTGTTGAATGAATGAATGAAATCAGAGAAGTGTATAAGTGAACTGGGCCTTGGGGGTGCTGTATCAGTCAGAGCCCTTGTAGGAAACAGATGGGACACTCCAAGCAGATAACTTGGAAAATTTAATGAAAGGATTATTTACGAAGAGTGGTCAGGGTTAAATAAAACCAATAAGGGATGCTAAAGGAGAAGCAAGGGAGGCCATTTCCACCCCTAGGCCTAAAAAAGCAGAGAAGAAAGCAGCTGTAGCTGCAGTTGTATCTGCTGGAGAGGGTCACCAGAGGAGCTGTGGTTGTTTGAAGCCAGGGAATCAGTCCCCTGCTGGTGCCTCTCATATCCTACAGGCCTCCCTTGGCCAAACCCAATCATAAGCCAGAGGGCAGTCCATAACCGTTAGCCTCCAACGGCACAGTATAGGGTAGAGAAAGGTGAGGATTGATAAGGAGTGGTACAAGAGAATATCTAGCACAAGTACTTAGGCTGTCAACAGACCGAGGTGGGGACACGGATATTCCAGGTGAATAGAACGTGTGAGCATTATGTGTGGGTAACTTGGGTTAATTACAGGCAGAGAAAGTTGGCAACTAACGTCATCTTGGAAAGTTCCTAAATAAGGCTGAAAACAGACTGAACACAGTTCATAAATGGGAAGGCTTTGGGGGCCAATGGGCAGGAAGGTGGGGAGACGGGAGCTGCACCTTAGGGAGACATTCCAGAAAAATGTGGAGGTAGAATTCTGTAAACAATCGTGGTGGTGAGGAGACGGCTAGGAAGGAAGTACAGTTTGGGGGACAGGTGACAAAGACCAGGGCCAGATGATGATAACCCAGCCTCTCAAGTTCTCTGGAAAGCATGTGTACAAAGATAACCAAACTTCCAGTGAAAAGCCCAGTGGTCCATTTTTAAACCAGAAGACACTTTACGCCATGAACTCACAGCACAACCCGAGAGAGACAAATCTGTGTGTTTACTTTGGTAGGAGCTAGAAGCATTTTAACAGAAACCATGACATTTTAGAACTAGTGGCAGCCGGTGAGCAGGATGTGCTCTCTGGATCCCAGAGAGCATCAGCTGGATGTCAAATTCATCCACAAGTTAAGGACAAAGTCAAGGAGTTCAAAGAACGGAAGTCACTGAGGGCAGATAGAAGATGAATCAGAACTGTGGATTTCAAGAAACAGAAAAGGACATTTAATTCCAAGAGACAAAGTGCAGCTTGCTAGGGGCTGGTTCCCTCCCATTTAGAGTTTCCTAAAGACGCAGCATGATGGCTGACAGACAAGACTCCAAATTCCGTATTGAAAAAATAGAAGCAAGAAATATTTGTGCATGCCCTCTTCAAGGCCTCTGAAATTCCCTGTCTCAGACTGAAAGAAACTGACTGCCAGATGGCTGGGAATTTGGCTGCCTCCCTTTAAAACTAGTGACTTAAGGAAAGCATTTCCTCAGCGATCATCTAAGTTCCCATGAGCAACGGACAAAACTGAAACAACTCCAGAAGATCTGGTACCACCAGTGAGAACACTGATGATAGCCACAGGAGATGGGAGAGCAGGCCTGCTGGCAGCCTTACAGCTTTGTCTCTGCAGTTCCAAGGAGACATTTTGTCAGTGACAGCCACTGATCGAAAAGACCAGCACTGAGGGAGAGCCTGCATTGCAATTTCTGAGAGCGCCTGACATCACAAGGTGGGGGGCGGCGGAGGAAATGTTAACTGTCCTTAGGGATAAATTGCACAGTATCTTCTGACAGGTAGGGAATCAAATGAAATGAATTTTAGAAGGTGAAAGCTGGTAGGGAGGAGCCTGCTCTGAAGGCTAATATTCACCCCTTGGAAACAAATTACAGCATGATTAGGACAGTTCACCTTTAGGAAATTAGTTCTAAGGGAGATTTGGAATTTAAGGATGTGAAGACGTATCCTTGAGCTTGTCAGTCAAGGAGAAATTTGGCCTAGACGGGGAGATACAGCTGAGAGAACATAGGGGTTAGAGTCAGATAGAACCGGGTTCCAATTCAAACTCCTCTGCTTAATATCTGGGTGAATTTGGGAGAATCACGTAAGGCCACTCAGCCTCAGTTTCCTCGTGAATGAGTGAGGGCTAATGATACCTGAGTTCAAGATGCTGGTGAGGATGAGTAAGCACTCAGCTAATACTTTACTATAAGATATTACGTATCCACAAGGTTAACCCAGTATATCCACAACAGCATGATCATTTCAATACAACTTGAAGGATTTAAAATACTTATTTAATCAATCAAAGTTCTGATGATTATTCTTAAAGATGGAACAGTTGGACCATGAGGTCTATTCTATGTGACCCCGCCTTGACCCATGTTTGGATTATTTTTCCTTCTCATCCTTCTCTTCCCCCTTCTTCTCTCTCCTCTCTGAATCCTTTTGTTTTTTCTTTTGTAAACATTCATCTCACAAAATATTTCCCAGCTGTGTGACTGGGTGAAGATGGTCCAATGAATATCGTAAGAAATACCTGACCTGCCCCGTACTGTTCACGGAAGATTCCAGTCTTCACAGAACGATCCCTGTAATGACGGGGATCTGTGCAGCCTGTGCAGGATATCAGAACAAGATTAAATGAATACCTGCTAATTCCTGAAGAGATGGGTGGATAAATACACAAAGATTCTCATAGCCCCCTCTTATTGTAGGTTGACTCTCATTCATATGTAATCAGTGGGTTTTCATGTACACAAATTAAGCAATTCATGTTATGAGAAGATTTTGAAAGACATTTGAAAGCTTTGAAAATTTAAATTCAAGTCTGTTATTTCCGTGCATACATTGGCTGCCGCAATGTTTCACGAAGGATGCACTCACAGGCAAGCAGCTGTGGAAAATCCATTTGTCCTTTATAAACAGATCTTGCACAGTCTGGGGTATGCAATTTAATTACAATGTAATGTATTACAGACATTTCCTGATCATAATAATTATGAGGTTAGAGAAGAAGGTTATGGTCTTAACTTATTCCCTACAAGAAAACTTAGTCTCCCTAGGATATATAAAATAAAAAATTACATTTAAAGTTTAATTAAAATTATTATTTCTTTCAGCAACGTTATCAAATGAAAAAACATTATTACCAAAACAATTAGAAAATCAAGGAATTTGCCGACATTTAATCTCTCTTTTCCAAAGGGGCAGTTTTATCCCTACTATATTAAATCTCATCGAAAATTAGAGTGAGACGCAGCTAATTAATAGCTTCCTAACCCATAGCTCTCCAGAAGAGAAAGCAACTTATAAGAGGGAAAGGAAAGAACAGTAAAACAAAGGAAAGGAAAGGACAGACAGGAAATGGAAAAACGTCCCAGATCAAAGCTCCATGAAAAGTATTATAATTTTAGTTTCTAAATTCTCACCCAAGAATTTCCAAGCCTGTGCTGAAAGGTTTCAGGTGTGCCACTAAGGCCTCGCACCTTCCATCTCTTTGGAAAACTTGCATTGTTGGCTGGATAATTTTGACCACAGAACATGGGTCAACACCAACACACCTGGAGGACCTCCAGTTCACATGTACCTAAACTCTGTGATAATGATTCATCTTTCCATAAAGTTGAAGAACCGTACACCTGTAATAAGACTAATTAATGACTGCTATAGGAAGATGGTACTACAGACTCTCAAAATGTGGGACTAACAGGAAAAATACAATTTGTTGATGGCCTCCTGTGTGCCTAGGGCTTTTTGGAGATGATTTCATTTAATTTTCCAAGTGACCCCATGAGGGAGTGATCATTATGCGTCATTAACAGATGGAAAATGGATTTGAGTAACTAAAGTCACACAGCCAAAGCAGTAGAGGTAGGATTCAAGGCCAGCTGTGTCTGATCTGAAAACAATGCTCCTAACCAGTTTGCTGAGCCTTCTCTCCCTGCCTTAAAGCAGGACATCTGTAACAGCTTTTTCCCCAGTGGCGAACTGTGTGTGTTGTTTGCTCCACTCGCAGCTCTGGTCCCCCATCCTTACTTTGCTTCATGACAAGAAGATGGAAACTCAAACTGGAGGTATCCTGGGCCATGAACTAGAGTGAAGATGTAATCATATTCAGACAGTGGGCTCAGGCAGCCTGGGACTACCTATCAGAAGATGGATAGCAGAGCCTCTCCTGACACCAAGCCCCCTGCTCTTGCTGGGCCACACACTGCAGGGCCTGCCAATTCTCCTAAGAGCTTGCAACCATCCCATCTAAAACCCACCCCTCCCCTCTAATCATTTGTTATCCTCTTACCCTGCTTCTTCCCCGCCCCTACCTTTCACAGCACTCTTCTACTACCTAAAACTATATTATTATTCTTGTAATGATTTCATTATTTGCTGCTTGTCTTTCCCACTAGAAGGGACTTTGTCTTTTTCACTCTACTCCCCAAAGCCTGGCAGGCAGTAGATGCTCAATAAATGTTTGTTGAATCACTGTATGGATAAATGAATGAATCGTTAAATATCTAATGGGGCAAAAGCAGAGCTAAATACTGGCTTCATTCTCCCTCTCTACAGCAATTTTGCTAAGTAAATCCTATTTTCTGGGGATTCTTCTCTCAGCTGCTGCCTTGGGGAATGATAAGAAGAGTCTTGTTACCAAAAACATGGGATATTTCACATATAAGCTGAGAGCTAAACACTCTATTATGTACTATTCAATATGTTCCTCTACTTTTCACCACTGTTATGGAAATTATCCACAACTTGAAAATAAGGCAGCACATCCTATCAATGTCATTCAGGGCAAAGTCCATGCAAAGATTCTGTAGGACAACGTACTTAGTTTGACTCACTGCTTACTACTGATTAAAGGTCCCAGACTTGGTGACGTTATATGTTAACTCATAGATATTTAGTCTATTTCATTTTTTCTAGATGAAAATTATTTCTGTCCCATAGAACAGTTGTTTCCAAAGGTTACAGTTTATTGGCCTCTAAGACATTAACCAGTTAAGCAGTTTTAATCTAACCTAGCAATCTTAGGTTAATACTTATTAAATTACATAAATTCAGTTTCTCAAATGCTCTTTGGTGTGAATATCTTACTGATTCCCATATAAATGAATGAATTGAATAAAATCTTTGACATGTGTTCATTTTTCATTTGCATGAGAATCATGATTTCAGCTTTTAGAAAACTATAATTTAATACCACCCATCTACAACCTTAAATGAATAATCACATTCATGTTGCTTCTCAAAAGTTCAGCGACTCACAGTCCCCATCCATGATTTTACCCATGATTACTCTGACAGCACTGAGCAAACTGGTCACCAACATAAGGGCTGGTCTTCTGCCTTCTCCCTTTAGGGTAGTGGATGGTCCCCAATTATGAGGAGGATTGGGGGGAAAATAAAAACAAATTTTATACACACACACACACATTAATATAAATGAATGTATATATGTCTCTATATAAAAACATATATATGCACATCTGTGTGTATATAAAATTGGACTTGTCTTCAACATGTACCCACCCCTTAATACCCTAATTTCTCCCCTGACCTGCCTCACACCTTCCACATGAGAGTCATGATTTTGCCTTTCAGAAAATTATAATTTAATACCACCCACCTATAAACCTTAAAAGTACAATCACATTCATATATGATTGGTTCCTTATCTTTGAGTTTATAATTTTATGTGTGTGCATGTCTAGTCATAGCTTCCATATGTAGCTATAAAGAAACATCTATACCACTCTCTCCTTCTACCTTGTTTTGTAACTCAAACTAATATTGACACTTCTTCTGAGGGGGAATTTTTGAATCTTACTCATGTTTATATGTCAGTCCCAATTTATAATTCTCCCTTTGTCCATACAGAAATTATTGCCCACTCTTCTTTCATGGCCTGTAGTCAATAACGCTCCCACCTACCTGAGCCAGCCTGACTCCTTGTAAAGGCCTTTCGGCAGTTCTCTCCATACCTGGGGAACGATGCTCCTAAGAGAACATCAGTAAAAACTATCTCTGACAGAGCACACTGTGAGAACATTCAATGCATATGGGTCTTCAGACTTGGAAAGACTCTAAAGATTGTTTCCAGGGTGAACTTTATAATGAAAGCCTTAAAATCAACATGGTTTTCCATAATTGTGTGCAAATGGGCAGATTTTGATTTCTGGCTACAGATACATAAAGGTTACAAAGGCACTGTGAGTGGAAGGCGGATGTTAGTATCGATAGATAGAAACCTTTGTGTCTGTTTGCCACCTCCCATTCTGCTGGCAAGCAGACACAAAGGAATGAGACAAGTTGGAAGTACTACGTGGACATGCTGTTCTAGACCTACTTCCTCTACTGAACTATGATAATTCTGGAAGGCTGGTTGGCAGGTGCATGGCAGGAATGCCTGGGGATCATGGTGGAGCTGGAGAGAGCCACTGCAAATGACTATGGTATTGGAGGCCAACTGGTCGATAGGAAGATGTTCATCCATGAGAGAGGTTGCAAGGGAGACTCTATGAACCTCTGAATAGTGATTGATTATCACTGCCATGTGGCCAAGCTGATGGATTTATAAAATTTATTTTAAAAGAGGTTTATTATTAAGCACTTAAGCTCATAGTCTATAGGGAAAAAAGATCATAGTTTTTTTAATAAAAGGAAGAGTTGGCTTGTTTTCACAATCTTTACAATCTTTAAAAAGGTTTAAGAAAGTTGTAAGCAAGGAGAAGGGGGGTATTTTACCCATTCAAAGAAACACTGATAAAACTATACTGACAATCAAAAAGGTTGAGTTGCTATTGGATGGAAAGGAATGTTTTGCTGTGGATAGAGAATTAACTGGCTATGAGACAAAGAACAGAAGCAGCGGGTATTTCTCTAGAAGACAGTCCACCTGAGGATCGGTATCACTATTTGGAACTGAAATCAGTCTTGAGAACCTGTAATGGCCCTTCCAGTTACACTGTGGATCTCCATTACCCTCCCTCCATCCTGCCCCCCCACCCACTCCCCAGTAGGTAGGACAGGCTAAACTTGTCCTTTTAAAGGGATCTAGCTAAATTCACAGCTGATTAAGCCATACTAGGTTACAAAGAGAAATGGGATTATTTTAGACTGTGCACCTAAAATCTTAGGGATCATGTCAAGGTGGGCAGCCAAGTCCTCCACAAAATGGCCTTGGGGGCCATTGTCAGCAGTAGAATTATGGGCTAGATGGACCGAGAGTCTGCACCAAGATAGGCTTCTTCATTTCTGGATATGACAGCGTGAAGGTCACAGGAAGTTGTATCACAGAAGATAGGAACCATACAGAAGAAAGTACAACTGCTACAAAAAAAAAAAAAAACCCATCTGAAAAGATATAGCATTAAAAATATAATAAAAGGTAATACTAATGAATAACATGTAATCATGGCCAGAAAAATGCTATGGCCGCTCAGGACATTGAAGAAAATTGATCTGGGACTGAGTGCCTCTAGACTCCTTTCAATTCTTTATTGTTTGTTTATGTGTCACATAGCATGGATTTATCCAAAATAAGTGTGTCCATGCTTTTGTGTAAGTCAGTGGGTTACAGGAAGATCACAAACTATTTGGCTAAAGCTGCAAAGTATTAGTCAACTTTCCTCCACTTCTGAGGAAAGAACTACAAGGAAAATAGAAACATGGTGAATAGTCCTGGCTTCAAACCATAATTCTGAAAATGAAGCAGGTAAAGTTCGAGGTTGACACTGGTGAAAAATTTGGTGGATGTTGGCTCAGTTATTCTAATATGCTTTCATTTTATTTACGCAAATAACCTCTTCCTTTCTTGGTCACCTGGCAGGTTCCCATTTGGCAGCTAAATGCAGCCCCATTAATTGACTATCTGCTAAAGGGATGCAATTTTTTTTTTTTTTTTACACACAAAACCTTTTAAAACTTAACCTTCTGAAAGTCGTTATGCAGTGAGGGAAAAAAGTGAGCTAAACATGCAAAGCTTTGTGGATTCCAAAACAAAGGAAACAAATGTATAAGAAGGAGACTGGGAAATGAATATGCTCTTAATGCAAACACACATTTCACTTAAAGTAAAACACCAATTCAAGGAATATCCATTAAATGCCAATGCTCATGAAAAGATCCTGGCCCATAGCTACCAATTAATAGGGAATCTACAAGGCTGAGATGTAAATTTAACATTTAAACGCAGCTAAATTCCCAATGCTATTATGGTTCACCCTCATTAATGTAATTCTTAGGACAATCCTTATAATGAAGAAACAGTGAATATTCTCAGTAGCCACTCAAAATATAATTACAGTACATTTGATTAAATGCTTCTGTGGTGAGATAAACTGCAATGTATACATTTCTGTGGGTTTTTTTTTTTTAAAAAAGGCTGATGATGATAAAGGAAGCTAATGCTGCTTTGTGGGCCAACATGTCATTAGCTGCTCCATCATTTATACTCAAAACTCCGGCATCATGGGACAAGGTAAATGGTGCTTGAGATTCGCTGCTACAGACCCTGAAATAGTTTCGAGCGCAGAGTTTATAAGTAATACCAGGAGTCCTGCTGTTTCACCTCCTGAGTCATTTTTCTTAAAGTCTTTAGAATTCTTGACAAAAGGTGGAAAGAAGAGAATGCTGTCCTTTACTAACTAATTAAACTAGTAAGAAGACCTCATTATGAAGAACAGGGAACATGAAGCATGAATTAGTTCCTTGTTAATTTCATGCAGCTGAGAAACAATCTCCCAGTGGCTGTAACTAGGTTAAATGACTACTCAGTAGGATCACAGTTACACTTTCAATGTACGAACCTTGCTTCATTGCTGCATGGCAAGGCAGCCACTTAGGGGTTCTGTCAAACGTGACTTGTATATAAGGTTTTTGGAAAGGAGATCATATTCATTCATCTGATATCTACTGAGCTCCTACTAAATGCCAAGTACCTTGCTAGGCCCTGGGCAAACAACGATGCGTGTAACTCACAGATGTCTGCTCTCACGGAATTTCATAGAACTTTCAATCTAGTAGAATACACCTCCGTAGAAATGAGGTTGACTGGAAAATAAAGTATTACATCCAAAACTTCTCGGGACTCTACAGATAAAACTTAAAAAGGAGAAAGACTCATTCTCCCCAAGTTTCTGATTTTAACGCAGTAGAGATTGTTCATGAGCGTGTTAGAAGGCGGCACAGGCTGTTTCGCTCTGGGCGTGGTACAGAGACTGGAGATGGTTCTCCTACTTACTGTCTCTGGATAACTGGCAATGTACAATGACATACTGTTTAATGATGGCCATTTTCATAGCCAGGATTTACTAAGTACTTTCTGTGTGTCATGGCCTTAACTAAACATGCATGATCTTATCAAATCCTCATGATGGTTCTCTAATTATTATTATTCTCATTGGACAGATGAGTAAACTTAGACTTAAAGGTTATAATGACAATGATAAGCAAAGGAGTCTGATGAGAGGATGTGCAGACCTTGTGCTGAATTCATTCCTTCATCTTAAGGATGAAGGTCCTCAGGAGTGGGTAGTCTTGCCCTCACAGAGTGGAGTGAAAGGGCAATTCCATGAATCAGCCATCCTCAGGTGATTCATGCCCACATCACCACGATCTTTTCTTTCCATGGAACTTCTCACATGAACCCGTGTATTTTGAAACTCCTATTAGATTTCATAACAGAATATCTGGTTTGTACATTTCCAAAATTATATCCTTCCCTTGCTTATAATTCAACCTCACATTCTTGGTAACAGGCGTTGAATCCCACTCTGTTGGTTTAGGGCGAACCCCACTCTATCTGTGGTCAGGGGATTGTCAGGATGGCCACTGTCCCTCTTACTTTTTAGAATCTCTTTTCTCTATGGAGAAACACTGCATCCCCTTGGAAGCTTTCTTTTTACATAAATCAGAGCAGGGAAAGAACTTCTCTAGTCCAAACATCATCTGATGTTTGAATCACTTTACAACATTTCTAATATACAGTTGTTTAGTCTTCTCTTAAACACCTCTATTGACAGGAAACTCGGGACTTTCCTAAGTAGCCCATCCCAATTGCTCTCCAGTAATACGTTCATTCAACATTAACTACATTCACAAAATGAGCTGTGGGGAAAGTTTTAAGTAAAGAACTGTTATAGCTGTACCAAGCTCCTGCCCTTTATGAGGCCAACTAGGGGAGCTAAGAAATGCACACCAAGAGCTAAAACATGAGATCCAAAGTTCTGTAAAAGCTCAGGGGATGTAAAGGTCAATTCCAATTGTGATGTTCGATCAGACCAAGATAACCCATGCTAATCTCCTACTTGTCAGATGAACTAAAGGAATTCAAAGTACTGTATAATCTTGGGAAAGAGTTAGATAATAGTAAGTGCTAATATTGCTTACACAACAAATGATTACCTTCTTGCATACTATAAAATATACCCATTTTAAGTGCACATTCTTCAAGTTTTGACATGTACACACCTGCGTGACTACCACAGCAATCAGGTTGTAGAACATTCCCATTGCTGCTAAAAGTTCCCTCGTGTTCCTTCTTTTTTTTTTTGTTTTGTTTTGTTTTGCGATACGCGGGCCTCTCACTGTTGTGGCCTCTCCCGTTGCGGAGCACAGGCTCCGGACGCGCAGGCTCAGCAGCCATGGCTCACGGGCCCAGCCGCTCCGCGTCACGAACCCGCGTCCCCTGCATCGGCAGGCAGACTCTCAACCACTGCGCCACCAGGGAAGCCCAGTTCTGTCGTTTTTTTCTTTATGTATTTTTGAAGCTCTGTTATTGAGAGCATTCACATTTAAGATTTACATGCCTTATTGATGAATAGACTATTTTATCTTTATAAAATGTCCCTTTTTCTCTATAATAATATTCTTTGATACTTACTTTTATGGATAGTACAGTTATTATGGGCTTCACATGTTCAGAATTTGCTGTATATCTTTTATCCACCCACTTACTTCTAACCTACTTGTGTCTTTATATTTAAAGTGTGCTTCTTGCAAATAGCATATAATTAAGTCTCATTTTTTTTGGTCAGTTTGACCGTCCCTATCTTTTAATCAGAGGGTTTAGTCCATTTATGTTAATGTAATTACTGATATGCTTTGCGTTTTAGTCTACCATCTTGTTATTTGTTTTGCATTTGTTTCATTTATTCTTTGTTCTGTTGAATGTACCACATATTCAACAAGTTTGATCCATTTTGGCTGATCAAAATTCAAAAATTTCCCAGCCCTGAGGTCTCTGGGAATTGTCCAGTCTCCAGCTCCCTGATGGCTGTTCTGTGCTGATACTTGCGGAATTTTACCCTACACATGCTCAGCTTCCTATGCAGCAAAGACTCAAGGAGACCCTTATGCAGACTTCTGGAGTTCTTTTTCTATGTAGCTCCTTGCTCTGGTACTCCGTCCTACAAAACACAGCTGCCTCAGGCTTCCTGAACTCTAATCTGCATCCCTGTAACTTAGTGAGACTCCTGTGTTGTGCTTGGATTTTCCCTCCCTGCTCCATGACCCCAAATATGCCTTTAGGCAGAAAACTGGGGCAATCACAGGGGTCTTCTTTTGTTTTCTTTACCCCAGGAATCACAGTCCTCACCTTCCTGTTGTCCAATGGATGAATTAGTTGTCTGACATGTTTTGTCTAGTTTTCTAGTCTTTTTTTTTTTTTATGGCAAGGGCAAGTCCAGGTTTCTCTCTTAAGGCTGGAAGCAGATATACTTATTAGCTTCTTGAAGGTAGAAAATATGTCATATGCTCCTACATTTCAGCCCCTGACAGTTGCTTTACTTGTCAATATAGCAGAGTGTTAATAGCACAAATTATAAAGCCAGCCTCACTGAGTTTGAATCCTGACTGCATGTATTAGCTTGTGACATGGGGAAGGGTATTTTACTTCTCTGTGCCTTAATTTTCTCATCTATAATATAGGAATGGTAATAACCTAGCTTCTGGGTTTGTTTGAGCTTCAGTGAGTTAGAATACTGCTCGGCATATGATAATGCTTAATATTACTCTGTTGCTAATATTATAATGACTTGTCTTCAAAAGACCAGGTAGCTTATTCCTGTGAAAAAAGTAAAGATTCCTTCACTGTTTTGGAATCTCATGCAGATAATCAGATTAAGTTAGTCAATAAAACCACATGATATTGTTTCATTGTTGTTATACTAAAGAATCATGGGGCTTCCCTAGTGGCGCAGTGGTTGAGAGTCCGCCTGCCGATGCAGGGGACACGGGTTCGTGCCCCGCTCCGGGAAGATCCCACATGCTGCGGAGCGGCTGGGCCCGTGAGCCATGGCCGCTGAGCCTGCGCATCCGGAGCCTGTGCTCCGCAACAGGAGAGGCCACAACAGTGAGAGGCCCGCGTACCGCAAAAAAAAAAACAAAAAAAGAATCATGGACCTCCATTTCTCCTAGCCAATCATAAGTAACAAGTAACATCAAGCTCCTAGCATGAGAACAAAGGACCTTGACAAAAGCCATATTAAGATCTAAGGGGACTATAAATGCACCCTGCTCTTCACATTTCCATTTAGGTTAGCAATGAAAAAGCATATGTGGGCTGCATTTCTAACAATGAGATTTTATTAGAAATGCACTACTGGCAATAGATCACTTAGAGGAACATGGCAGTGAATCTGCTTGTAAAGTGAAGACTCCTTTTATAGAGCAAATGATTGCCCACTAATTTATCTATGCCATAAATCCAGAGTTTTGTATGTAGGGTTTGTAATGGGCTGCACCTGAGCCAATGTTACTTTCAAAGACTAGGCTTGGCCTCCTTAGCTGGCTGCTTTGAGACATATTAAGAGCTGCTCCTTTAGGGAGATCCTCCCTGGGGCTTTGAGGGAGTTCTTGGGAAAGAGGAGGTTCTAATATTTACATGTGTTAGGCAAAGGTCTGTTACTCACTTGTGTATGTGCTTAAACAGCCTGGGTATCAGTCACGTGTCCAAGAATCAAATACGAATTAAAGTTTTAACGTAGACAAATATCTTTGGTATTTGCTCTGCAAACCGGCCCATGTGTTACCACTACCACTGCTCTTCTGTCTTGGGAGTAGTCCTTCATCGTGGGCCTGAAGGCCCCTCTCTCTTGGTCCTGGATTAAAATGGCCAGCTCTAGATGACCCCAGCAGAGATGCTGGCATGATCTGAAGTTCATGTCTTGTAAATGTTTAATGATAGTCTTCAGAGGATAAAGGGATAAAGAAGCAATCAAAACTCTCTCTCTTGACTGGATACTGTGATTAAATTAGGTTCTGGTGCATTACTGTAGCTTTTGATGTGGTACCACAATGCAGGGGTCTGTATGCTATCACTGACCTAAGTAATCCCCCACTGAGGTACATGAAGGAACTAATATCACAGAGTAATAACACACCATTCATCATTCCCGAATCATCTAACAGCATCTACCCAATGACTAATACTTTGAATTTAAATCATCTTTCCTTCAGACAAAAAAATAAATCAATGCTTTTTTTTTCTTATCTAACTTAACAACATTTCTATGAGGAAAAAAGGGGCTGGATTTGTATTCCCCTCTTTTTAAGAGTATGAGAACCAGAGAACAAGAGAGTAAATCATTTGTGTGATATCATGCAGTGACATAGGACCTAGGAGAATCCTGGACCTTGGAACACCAATCTTGAAACCTTTCTGCTAGATCAGGGTTAGCAAAGTATTTTTGTAAGGGGCTAAAGGCTAAATATTTTAGATTGGGTGGGCCATACAGTTTCTGTGGCAACACAACTATTCAACTCTGCTGTTGTATCATGAAAGCTATCACAGTGTATAAATGTAAATGAATGAGCATGGCTGGTTATGATGACTGACTCTCTGACTCTCTCTCTTCTCTCTCTGTCTCTCTGTCTATATATATGTATAAATACACACACACACACAAAACAGGTGATGGGCCAGACTTGGCCCACATATAAAAGTTTAACAACACTTGCACTAAACTGTGACCCATGTTAGATGCTACCATAGGATCTAAGGGATACTACATGACAGTAGAATGTGACATTTGTCCTTGCTTCTTGCATTATCATTTGGTCTTCACAAGAACCCTGCTATGTAGGCTATTAATGACTTTCCATTTTATATATGAGAAAACTAAGAGGCTAGCTCACTTGTCCAAGGCTGCATGGTTGTAAATGTAGTGTGAAGACTGCAACATGTCCTGACTTCTCATATTTCTCCTCTGTTAGCTGTTCCATAAGAAGTTCTTATCTACACTTGCATTTTTAGATGTGAAAATGCTTGGACCTGGGGAGGCTGAATGACTTGTCTGCAGTCAGTTGTCTGTTAGTGACTGAACCAGGACCAGAACCGTCATCTGTTGGCTTCCAGGCTGGTCTTCTAAGCCTTTACATTATTGTGAACATTTTCCAGAAGAAAAACTGTATAACTAGATAGAATGATAGTATGTTCATTGTATTTCATTCTTTAAACTTCCTGAAATGATACCATTTTAGAAGTGGTCTCTTTGGGTACTAAACAGTATCCAGATAGAGGATAATGATTTGTGATTCACTTTATGTCTGACTATCTAATTTTCAAATCCCAATCTGGATTATAAATTTTTTTTTTGGCACACAGCAGTCCCTTTTGTTTAATTTTATTCTTTAATGCTGATGATTACATCTTCAATCATAGTACTTAATTATCTCCTCCGATCCAGGGAATGTGTGAATCAGAAGGAAAATAAATTGATAAAGAGGCCTCGGTTTTAACCAGCATTTTAAAAGGAATCACTGTGATTTCTAGGGTCTCTTCAGGCTCTATCAGCACGTGAAAGATGATCGGGTGACCAGTTGTCCTGGTTTGCCTGGGACTGAGGGGTTTCCTGGAATTAAGGGATTTCAGTGCTAAAACCAGAAAAGTCCCAGGCAAATGGTCACCCTGATTGTTAAATCATATATGTTGAATGAATTGACCACTAATGGTACCTCTGCATGCCTGGAGGTAATGATCCTCCTCTGGAGGGGACCAGGGATAAGAATAGGAGGGCTGTCCAGTGTCTCAGCAACACTTGAACATGACAGGGCCTCATGATTTTGTGGAAAAATCTAACTATATTAAACCCAACTATATTAAAATATCAAAGGGTATGGATGAAAGAGTAGCCCATTGACAAATACAAATCAGTCTGGATTATTACTGCTACGTTTCCCACTCATTGATGAAAAGTGTGTCATCTGTCACTTAACCTAAGAAACACATAAACAAAGAGGGCTTGTAGCGTCAACCATAACTGAAGGCATCTGCTCAACATGGAAAACTATCCACAAGCTACTGGAGAGCATCAGACTCAACAGAATATCCATTTGCCAGTGCAGGGTCCACAGGAAGCCCGGGAGGTGAGGCCAGGTTTCCAAACTCTGGATCTGAAGCCGTAGGCAAAAATGACATCTTCTGGAGATTCCTGTCAGGCCTCCTGCCATTTCTACCTTCCTCTGACAGCTCTGGTTTGGCAAATTTGGGCTGGCTGAGAAGAACTGCTCTGGCATTCCCAACTTTGGGGAAAGGAGATTCTGATGGTCCCGTTATAATCCAAGTCTCTCAAAGATCCCTTTGTTACTGGTAGAGTTAATGTTCCTGTCAAGGGGATTCACTCACACCCCAGATGTCAGCCACTCTCCCTGCCCTGGAACATGTTAAAAGTAAGTACTAGAAGGATCCACACAGTCCAGCAATGGAACAGTTGCTACCATACTAGCCAGGGTTAAAAACCACAAAGTACTAAAAACTTTGGAAAACACAATGTGAAGGGTTGTCAGACTTTTCCTATAGCAACGCTTACCACCGAAAGCCTTATTCTAATTTTCAGCTACAGCTGGTGACTGTTTATTTAAGAACTTGGTTAGAAAATTCAGTTCAAATATGCATCGGTGAATTCTGTTGCCATTACAGGCTGGCCAAACCCAGTAATGAGTCTGAGTTAGCATATGCAGGGGACAGTCCCCCTGACCATCAGACTGTCCCAAGGCATTCAGACACCTAACTTCACTAGGGATCGATCTAGCCGCGTCCATGTCCTCCCAGGCCACCAATAACCTGCAATTCTAGAGACCTGGCTGTCTCTGACTTTCTTCTCCTCAATCCTTAGTGTAGCCTTCACCTTTTCTATTTCCTTCGTCGAGTCCGTTACTCAAGTCCACATCATTTCTTTTCCCGTCTCCCGTCGTCCCTTCTGCTGCTTCCTTGACCCTTCTTCCTTTCTAACAACTTATCTCCTGTCAACCTCTCCCACATCTCTTTGTTATTCGCCTCTCTCTTTTTAACTGTCCTTGTCTCTGTGATTTAATTTCTCTTCCTCTTTTGCAAACTTGTTGTTTTCCACTTGGGATTCCTTATGCATTTAAAAAGCCAATTATTACCATGTTGCCTCATTTTTAGCAAACCTGATTTTGAAAGTGGAAACTCCATTTCCTTGGCATGCTACGGCAGAGAGGTAAAGACGTAAATTAGAGCCGACTGAGATGGGGAAGAGAGAGCCAATTTGTAGCTCTGTGCCAGAATGTTTATGAAGCAGGTGGCGAGGGGTATGAATACACACCTCTATCCGGAGTAGCACACCCTGTACTCACCAAATATCTACAGCCTGTCCAGGCCCGAAGAATAATCAATTCATCCTCGTTGAATGCCAAATGAAGGCTGTTGAAGTCAGGTACTGACCCACTATTTAACGAGAACAAATACAAAACCGGCACAGAGCTTTGTGAAATTGCTATGAAGTCCAGTTTCAGAAACATGAGTACTTGAGTCAGCCGAGGATATTCCTACAGGGGGACTAATGTCTGTGTTGGCGGAAGTGCTCTGGTATATTCTCCAGATCCCTGAACATTCTGCTAACATAAAATCTGAGTAACACAGGCCCCCTGGCTAGAATAAAATTGCTTCAGGTTGATAAGCATCGAATAGCTTCCCTGAATTTTCAGCAGGCTCAGACTCATACTTGCCAGTATTGCTTTTGATTACAAAACACAAGAGTTGGGCAGTCCGGGTAACCATAATTATCTTGGTAATTAGATTCTGTCATGCACGGTATACTCAGGCCTTGGGCTTTTGTGGAAACAGAAGAGGCACCTGGAGTATCTTTAGAGCACTTGGTCTCTTCTAGAGAACAGGTCGCTAATAAGGTCTTCCTGAAATGATGAGAAGGCGGATTGCCTCTCCTTTCACACCTCCTTCCACCCCTTTCTGGTTCAGCAAATTTCAGTTGTGTTGCAGAATGAAAAAGAAGAGAGAAAGCTGTAAACGAGGAGAAGGGATGGAAACCGTCCAGGAAGAAATCCAATTTCTGTCTTGGGTTCCGTGCATTTCAAAATGGAAACACCACACTCAGTAAAGTGCCCATTAAGCAAACAATACAGGGAAACAAGATGGGGTTTAGGAAGCTGAGAGGGAGGAGAAGAGGCGGGTCAGGGGAAACAAGAGGAAGGCGTCGTTTTTAAAGGTGATTGAAAAACGTTCAACCAGGGGAAAGAAATGCCTGCGCACATTTCACTGAAGACTGAGAGAGCATCACCTCAGTACTGACAACTGGCAATAATGTCTCTACTGCAGCCGCCCAGAGGTCTGTCTGTGTCTAACGAGACAATGGCGGCTCTGGTGATGGTGTAACTTCCACACCCTGAGTTCCATGCATCAGGTGGAGGTGTGACTAAATACTTGATATATTGACTAGATATGAAGAAATATATCAGATCTGTGAGAGTAAACATGGTTACCTAGCAGTCGAAACAGGCACACAGGGGCTTCCCTGGTGGCGCAGTGGTTGAGAGTCCGCCTGCCGATGCAGGGGACGCGGGTTCGTGCCCCGGTCCGGGAAGATCCCACATGCCGCGGAGCGGCTGGGCCCGTGAGTCATGGCCGCTGAGCCTGCGCGTCCGGAGCCTGTGCTCCGCAACGGGAGAGGCCACAACAGTGAGAGGCACACGTACCGAAAAAAAAAGAAAAAAGGCACACAAAGAAGGGAGAAGAAAAACCACAGAATACCTACTGTGTGCCAGGTACTTCCATCTACTCTGTCTCACTTAATCCCTAACACACGCTGGTGCAGCGAGTATTACAAGGCTTCATTCCAAAGTGAGGACAAAACGCTCAAGAAGATGTAAATAACCCAAGTTCACACAGCTGTTCAGCAGCAGAGCCCAAATTCGAGGGCAAACCCCACATGGCTTCTACCCGGCCATGCTGCCCCCCAAGAACACAGTCTCCGTGCCTTCCAGAAAGGAAACCAACGCTTAAGGATCACCAACCACATGCCAGCTACTCTGGAATACATTCTCACATTCTTCATCTCCTACAATTTCAGTTCCACCAACACGCAGACGATTTGACAGACAAACAGTATGCAGTCTCTTCAAAAAGACAACTCAAATCTCCGCCACTGCAATTACGCAGATCTGGTGCCTGGGGTTGGGGTATTCTGAAATCCCCAGCATTCGGCCCCCTCCTGAACAGAAAATCTCATTTGAGGACCAGAGGATAGGCGTTGGGAAGAAACAGGGAAGGGACCCACAGAAGATTTCTGGGCTGCGTTCACACCGCCTTCACGACGGGCGCTTCTGCTGCAGGTCTGGCTGGAGCCCAGCCACACTGTGTCAAGGGATTCTATGGGCACAAGGTGCCCGGCCCTTCAGGACGGGTCTGATTCTCAACAACAGTCTAGAGAACAAGGGCACAGGACGTGTTGTTTGAACTCGTTCGCAGCTCAGGTGAGAAGCCACTGGGTGAGTTCTCTCCCTGGAACGGTAGGCTTCCTTAGATGCTTACAGCTAACATTACTGAGCACTTGCCCGTGTGTACCAGGCACTTCTGTGTCTTATCTCATTGCAGTGATGAGAATCTAGAGGTGGGTGTGCTTATCCCGACTTTGGGCAGAGAGATGAGGTAGCTTGCCCAGCCCCCCTCAGCTGGGACTGCGCCGCGTGGGTTCGCCCCTGGACCAGCCCACTATGCTGCTCCTACAGCATGGAACCGGATTCTCCAACCCTTTTGCAAATTGGGGACTCGATGCACTCTTACAGCACTTTGTCTTTATCAAGTGAACATAGTGCCTGTATTCTCCTGTTATTTGCTTTCTATCCTCCAATTGCTTCTCACTACAGATTTCATGCCTTTTTCTTCCTTCCTCACTCTAAAGCATGTTACAGTCTGTTTATGTTTCTCCCATCTTAAAAAAAAATCCATTCTTTTACCCTATACCCCTCTCTAGCTACTGCTCTTTCTAGCTCCTCCCTTTATAGCCAGTCTTCTTGAGAGAGTTTCCTTTCTTGCCATCTTTATTTCCTCCTTTCCCACTCACTGTTCAATCCACTTTACACCCACTCTTCCCCTGAAATTGCACGGGCCAACCACACTTTTCTGGTTGTTAACTCCAATGGGTATAAGAGTGCCTTTCTGGGGCAGTGGGAACTTTCAGTCCTCTTCCCTCCCCAGCCTCTGAGGAGGGGAGAGGGGCTGGAGTTTGAATCAGTCAACAGTAGTCAATTATTTCATCAATCATTCCTATGTAATGAAGCCTCCATAAAAATCCAAAAGGAGGGTGTTCGGAGAGCTTCCAGCTCCTTCCACAATTGTGCAAAGCGAATTACCATCAAAAAGCCTCCATCTCGGACTTCCTTGGTGGTCCAGTGGTTAAGAATCTGCCTACTAATACAGGGGAGATGGGTTCAAGCCCTGATCCAGGAAGATCCCACATGCCGTGGGGCAACTAATCCCATGCGCCACAACTACTGAGCCCACTCACCGCAACTACTGAAGTGTGCACGCCTAGAGACCGTGCTCCACAACAAGAGAAGCCACCGCAATGAGAAGCCCGTGCTCTGCAACGAAGAGTAGCCCCCGCTCACTGCAACTAGAGGAAGCCTGTGCGCAGCAACGAAGATCCAGCGCAGCCCAAATTAATTAAAATTTTTTAAAAAGCCTCCAAAAAAAAAAAAAAGTGCCTTTCTGGGACATCAGACCTGTTTGACCATCTGTCCTTCACGAAAGGCTCCTCCGTTGCCTCCTGTCAGGGTGATCCCCTCTCCTGGTTTGCCCCACTCCCTGGCTGCCCTTTTTCTATATATTCCTCTTCCTCTGTCCCTCCTTAGTGTCCGCAGCCCTCCCTTCTCCTGGGCTGTCTAACCCATTCTGTGGCAGCACGAGCATCAAGTACTGATGACGTACAGCCCCACTAGTGCAGTCCTCTCCTGAGGCCCAGACCCATCTCCAATTGACTCAGGGACATCCCTAGCCTGAAGCTCCTGTGTTCCTTCTTCTGCGACTGACAGCGATAATCCAGGCCTGAACCCTAGACTCACCTTTACCCTTTCCTCTCCCCCAACCCTCACATCACACCACCAGGCCGTGACGTCAGCAGCCCACCCACCTTCTCCAGTGCCCCTGCCTCTCCTCTTGTTGAGCCCCCATCACCCCTGTCTGGCCCTCCTGCCTGTTCCGGCTTTGCCTCTCCAATCCACGCTATCAGAGCTTCTTCCAGAGCACCCCCTTAAACACAAAAGGGGTGCTCTCTTCTACTTGAGACTTTGAATGGCTCCCCTTTGCTATGAGACATCCCTAGTCCTTATTAGAACTTACAGGAAAGGCCTGTTACGATCATGCCCGCAATTATATTTTCGGCCTCATTTTTCACCATCTCTGCATTCTGCTTTCCAAACATAACCAAACTTCTTTCAGTTCCTTGCTGTGTCATGCTCTCGCAGTCTCTACGTGTTCCCACATATGGCCTTTATTACGTGAAGCACCCCACTCCCACACTCACGTCTCTCAGCTGACTTCTGGGTAAGTGTTACCGCCTTAAATGCCACCTCTTCTTTGAAGCCTCCCCAGACTTCCTGAGACCGGACTCCTTCCATGTGTCCCTACGGCGCCCTGCACTTTTAATAAGATGGCAGTCAGGACACATTTTTGTAGTTGTCTCTTTGTGTGTCTGTTTCTCCTAGTAAACATAAGCTCCAGAAGGAGGCACTGTTTCTATCTTGACTTTTGTTGGACTTTAACTCCTACCACAGTGTTTAGTGAAAAAATTAAAAATCTTAAAATGATGTGAAATATTTTTGAACGAATAAGTATACTTTGCAGGGACTAGGAGAAAGTGAAGCAGGCTAGCCAGGTGAAGGGATGACCCGAAGGGCAGAATAAGGAAGTACGGGAAGGTAATATTCCTGGGTGTTCCTACTTGCATTTTCCAGTATTAAAAACGAAGGATTTTTCTGGAGTCCAATAAAGTCAATGGGAATTGAAAGAGAAGACTCTTCTGTCCAGGCTGTCTTTCAGGAAGACGTCTGGGAGAACTGCCCAGAGTCTACGAGGGAACAGACAAGGTGCTGGTTTGTTGGAGTGAGAGGGAACAGAGCAAAGAAAGCCTGGAGCTTGTAAGGCCTCCTCTCTTGTCTTGGTCAAGATGTTTGCCAAATTTAAGCCAACTGTTTCTGTGTCTCCCTTGGAAAATGAGCAGCCTGTAAGGACGGTATGAGGCAGAGCCGCAGAGCTCAGTGCCTGCCCACATGCCTGGAGGACTGAATGCTTTCACATGCGCTCTTGACTGTAACTCAAGCTCTCGACTGACTGGTGAGTGATGAAACGTGGTCTGAAGCAATTTGTCGTTTGAAGATGATGGCAGGAGGCAGGCAGTGCTGGTTAGAAGTGGAGTGGCTCATTCTGAGCAAGGGATGTCCAAAAAGAGGTTCTGCAATAGCAGCTGGCCCTCTGGAATTGGGGTACACTTGTCATGTTAGGCCCTGGGATGCCCCTAATAGTCTAGAAGCCCTGGAAGCCAGGATGGGGGCTATCACCCTCCCCTGGGGAGGTTATAATAATTCACAGGAGAGAATAGTTACTCAAGGATGAAGCCGTGGGGAAAGCTTCATAGAGATACTGGCATTTGTGCCCGGCCTTGAAGACCTAGCTTCTAGGAGGGAAAAAGAGAGGGCATTCCAAGTAAGAATTTCCCCCCATACTGTGGGAAAAGGCATAGAGGAGGATATGAACAGGGTATGCCTAGGGAATAAGGATTAGACCAGCTTGGCTGGAGAGGCGGGCTCCCGTCACAGAATATTGGAAGTTAAGACAGGACAAAAATACCCTGCAGTGTTCTACAGGTAAGATCAATGGCTCATTTACCCAGCTTCAAAAGGCTGCAAATAGCTATTTTTTATGTTGGAAAAGAAACCCAATAATTTGTATCACTTGCCGCTATGAATCTGATAAAAGGCCTTGCCTGAAGACTGGAACAAATGGCCACAGGAGCCCTGCATTCCAGCTGCAGTATTGTAACACACTGCGGGGAGAGTCCCATCATACTGATTTTGCTGGGCCGCTCGGCCGTCTGTACAGAATTCCCAGAGTCCCTGCCTCTCTCACTGGGTTCCATTTTGTCCTGTTTTGTACAGATTTAGAGAGAGCCAGCTCTAAGGAAGGCTGGACCGGGGCGTGCAAAGCCAACGGAGGCACAACTGCAGTCCTTAAGAAGCTCAAGTGGAGAGAGAGATAAGATGCTCGAATAATGCGGGGCCACATGTCAAAGAAAAGCGTGAACGACAACACAAAAGGAAAGACCGATGTGGAGCGACTGGGACTCTCATCCGCTGCTGGCAGGGATGTAAAGAATAGGAAACAGTGACAGCACTTAGCAAAACAGCTGGGCAGTTTCTTCCAAACGTAAACATACCTCTGCCCTATGACCTACCAGTTCCACTCCTAGGTATTTTCCCAAGGTGGGGGGGGGAAATGTATCTACGAGAAACATCTGTATAAGAATGTACATAGTAGCTTTATGCATAAATACCAAAAAACTGAAAAAAAAAAGCTAAATGTGTATTTAACAGGAAAATGGATAAACAAATTGTGGTTGGAAAGTATTCAGCAATAAAAAAGAAGGAACTACTGATAAATGCAACAAAATGGACAAACCTCAAAAACAGGATGTAGCGTTAGGTAAATATGGCACAACTCCCTGCATTTACTCCGTTTACATGCAGTTCAAGCACAGGTGAAGCTAACCTCAGATGATAAAAATCAGAATAGTGGTTGTCTCTGGAGATGGGGTGAGGTTGGGGGTTGCCTGGAAAGGAGAATGAGGACACTGTCTGGGGTGATGGAAGTGTTATATCTTGATTTGGGCGTTGGTTACCCAGGTGTCTATGATTATCAAACCAGGCGCATTTTACTGTATGTCAATTATACCTCAGTAAAAAAAATAAGACGAAATAGGAGTTGGGTAAAGGACAGCACGGCTCCATGGAAATGCTGCCTTGAGCAAGCTTCAGAGGGTGACCCTCAAAAAGTGGCTGGGTCGAAGGCCATCCAGGGGGGTGTCCTGTGGGTCTCAGGAAGGGCTATATTGGCCATGGGAGGTAAGGCCAGAAATTGTGGGCTGAGGTCATAACGGTGGGGTGGTAGGAACAGAAATCACGGACTATATCTCATTAGATTCAGCAAGAAAGAGAAGGGAAATAGAATAATTAAAGGGATTCAAAAGCTTCGGAAATTATGTTGTTTGGATTTGTTTGTAGCGTGTTTGTAAGGCCAATGGGCTGAATCACTGCAGAAGAGATACTGAAGAGAGGAGATCAGTCACAGAGCACGGTTCTGATAGATGTGGGTGATTCACACTTAGAAGGGACGCGAACCTGCTACACCTCTGTCAGGAGAGGAGATGGAGGCCTGAGTAAAACTGTGAAGGGCAGGGAGCATGAGAGCTCATGGTAGACGTCCTCTAATGTCTCAGTATAGCAGACTTTCAGTGAAAGTGACCAAGAGGTAGGGCTGGGGCTCGAGGAGCATAGAAAAAGTTCCAAACAGGGTGATATAGAGAATCTGAAAGAGAATCCTGAGATGAATGGATAAATTCTGGGAACTGCAGCATGGATTGCTAATAGAGACCACTGGCAAGGCATGGAGAATGAAAGCAAATGGTGGCTACTGAGAACGTGCTTGACACGGGTCACGGCTAGAGGGCAGGGCCAGTGGAGATCACGGAAGGGTCAAGGTTCTGGCTGCCAGGAAGAAGAGGAGTAAGTCCGGAGGCATAAGAAATTTGACAAGGATAAGGCAGTGTTGATCAGCGAAGGTGGTTTTATGATTCATGATGTTTGAAGGAAAGCAGTTCCGAATGATGGGTGGGTTGAATGGTGACGCCACCCAGCACTGGAAGTGGGGAGTCGCCAAGGATGATGGCAGAAGACACGTGGAAAGGGAAACTGAGCCAAAGCTGAAGTCCTTGAGCAAATGTGGTGGAATGTTCCCACCTACAAGTTCTCTCTGCAAAGGTGAAGCAGAAGTTGACCTGAACTTTGGTTACAAAGTACTGTTTTAAATAATATGTTACTGATTATATTTAACTCTTTTTATTCTATGAAGTTGAAAATGCTTCAGGGTATGTTTTAAAGTTGATTTTAATCAAGTCTCTATGAGCAACACGAAAGTGGTTTTTATTCTCATTTTACAAAGGAGGAGCCTCACTTCAGTGCCCCTCCCCACACTGAAGGGGTAGGACTTGGGTACACAAAAGTAATTGCTGAAATCACCTGACTACTCAGAAAGTGATTGCATTAGATAAAGGGCACAAAGCAGCAGAGGTTTCAGTGTCTGAAAAGAAGTTGTGTGTTTTGACACTTAAAAAATAAAATTTATGAGAAGAAAGAAGTTGTTTTGTTCTTATTCATCTTTCCAGTTCTTTACTGATTTTTTTTTTTTATTGGAGTAATTCCTTCAAGCCCTTAAAAATCAAAATTCTTATTTAGGGACTTGCAGACTCCTACATTAAGAAATATATTCCAAAGGCCAGTGGGAGCTTTTTGGTATAACATGAGTCAGAGGGAAATGGCAGCAGAATTGTTTTTACCACTTATTAACTGTGTATCTCTTGACAAAATATTGCCTCTCTGTGCCTTGAGTTCCTCACAGAGAAATGCTGCAAGTAAAAGAGCTATACAAGGTTGGAATTTTTAATTCACTAAGAAAACAGTGAGTCGTTAGTGAGTCCTTAAATAGAAATTAAATTAACAACAACAAAAGTCAACTTTGACCTGAACCAGCACTCTGGCCAGGCATTCTTAATCAGGGATCTTCTAGAAACCAGTGCTGATTAATGAGATGAGAACTTCCACACCTCCCACCCCCATATCTACTTCCTCACCAGCATGCACTCACATGCTCTGTCTTCTTGCCTGTTACCATAGAAGGACCATTCAAGCTTACACCCAAAGCCAGCTTCCACATTTTGGCATTAGATCCTCTTCCCTTTTGCCTACTCAGAGAATTGCTTTTGTCATTCTTTTCTTTTCCACATCATCTATTTCCCCCTCTCTATTAGATTGTTCTCATGAGCAAATAAACATTATTTCTCTATGTTAAAAACCTTTTTTCTCTACTCCTTTCCCTACCAGCTCAGAGAGCCAGTGAGAGGGTCCCTGCCCTTGGCTCTGTGCCTTAAAAGGCTATGTTCTGGTCCTTCCCAGCCACAGGTTTCCCTATGGGGTGAGAAGTCTGTTGGACCAAGAAGTGCTTTACCCAAAGCTGATGTTCCCCCTTTCTAAACCAGTCTCTGTGTACCCTCCCTGCACCACAGAATTCTCTGCCCACACAGACACCTTAGGCCCTCATAGAGTGTCCACAGTCCTCTTCTCTGAGTCCATCTTCCTTAGGGTAGACCATGCTGCTAATTTACACACGCCTAGACTCAGGTGATATTCAAGAGATGGTCTTTGTGGGAGTGTGGACAAAGCTTGGACATGCAGGCTGGGGCGTCCTCACCCAAGCACACAAAGCCCCTCATAGTATGGGATAAAGCTGGGGTCTGGAAGGGAAGGGGTGTGGGCCACAGGCCCTTTCCCTGTGCCACCAAGTTATGGCGTGGAACTCCAGAGTCCAAGAATTCCAAACCTGAACCTGGCTTTCCAGGTCCTTACGAAATACATATTTGTCAACATAATGGAAATAACATATTTAATAGTTTGCTAGCTTGATATAGAAATTTTATATATTGAAAATATATGCTGATTCCTTCTTTTATCTTATCCCAAACTCTTAATGCTGGAATTGCCAGGGCTCAGTGTCAGTACCTCTTCTCTTCTCTATCCTCACTCCCTTATGATCCACCCAGCCCATGGCTAGATTGCTCATGATTCCCAACTGGTTTCTCCAACCCACACCTCCTTCTTAGTTTTATACTCTCTACTTGACATTTCCACTTGGATGTCTAACAAGCATCTCAAACTTCACATGTACCAAAATAAACTCCTGTCTTCTTTCCCAAACCTGTTCTAGTCACAGCCTTCCACATTCTACTTCATGCCAACTCCATCTTCCAATTGCTTAGGCCAAAAACCTTGGAGTCTTTTGGAATCACCTTTTACTCTTGCAATCTATCAGGAAACCATATTGGCTCTACTTTTAAAATATATCCAAAGCATGACCATTTCTCACTACTTCTACTGCTGCCATGACCCTGGTCCAAGCTCCAATCACCTCTTGCCTGGACTAGGGCAACTGCTTTCTCACAGGTCTCTCTTTCGGTCTATTCAGCACGATACCATCCCAAGATGACAGATCACGTCATTCTGCTCAAGGTCCTGCAATGGTTTGCCCATTTCAAGCAAAGGAAAAGCCAGTCATTAATAGTCTGCAAAGCCCTATGTTCTCTAGACCCTGATATCCTCTGATCTCCTCTGACCGTTCCCTCCCTTGCTCACTCAGCTTCAGCTACTCTGGTCTCCTTGCAGGTCCTGGAATGTGTCACGTGTGTTCCTGACTCAGTACGTTGCTCTGGCTGGTCAGTCTGGTGGAAATCTTCCCTCTCCGTTATCTGCTTAACTAACATTCGCACCCCTTTCAAGTCTGTTTGAATCTCACCTTCTTAGCAATACTGACCCTGACCACCCTGTTTAATACCACAACCTGTCTCCATCCACCTAATTCCCCTTACACTTCTCTACTTTTCTCTATTCCATACCACTTACTACCTTCTAACAGTCTAGAGTTTATTTAATATTTCTCTTTCCTACATCATGATGGAAATGATGTACATCTGCACTGTCCAATATAGTAGCCACCAGCCATATGTGGCTATTAAGCATTTCAAATGTACTTAGAATTGAATTTTTAATTTTACTTAAATTTATATTTTATTTAAGTAGCCATATGTGGCTAGTGGCTACCATCAGAACAGCTCCAGAGTCTGAGTACCAGGAAAGCAGGGAACTTTGTTTCGTTCACCAAGGTCACCTAAACACCCAGCAGAGTGCCTGACACACAGTAGGTGGTCAATAAAAATGTGTTAATGAATGTACGATCAAAGTCCAAGGCCAACCTTTCCAAGACCCTGCAGTCTACCACTGGAAGAGAGATAGGGGTAGAACCAGGAACTCATCGATAGGCAGCCCACTTTCCCAGCATATCAAAGAAAGACCCAGAAGTCTGGGCAGGGGCTTTCTGCCAGACATGCCCTGTAAGTAAGCACAGTGCCTCACACATATAAGTTAAGGAAACAAATGATCCCTCCTGCACGGAATCCGAGTCTCCAATCTCTGCCAATATGTAACCAACTCGGCTCATTTGTGGCCATCATCAGAATTCAAGGCAGAGACTCTCCACAGGCAAGGTCTTGCAGAGGAAGGTTAATACGAATCTATAAAGTACTGCACCATCCCCATGGTGAGGCAGATGAAGGTACATTTCAGCATCACTGATGAAAACGTTGAGGTCACGGAATATAAGGTTTTATGCAATTGTATCCTGGAAGCCAAGCAGAATTACCAAATAGCTGTGGAAATGTATGTGATTTTGGTGGAATGAACATACCATATAGGAAATTAAATAACTATTCCGTGAACGGCATTTTAAAAGCTATTTTGGAGATGAAATAGAGAATCAGTCTTATAATAATACCAAATCAATATTTTCAAACTGTTTCCTTCCAGAATCTTATTTTGAAGATCTATAAAACCAGCGCTTTCAGTATTTCTAAGGTAGTGAAGAAGTTAAAAGTGCTCTACTAAGCTGCAATAATACCAAGGATTAGGCAATATTTCCCTTGTATTATCTGCTTCGTTCCTTAGGTTCCTAGTCAAAGCAACAGATTTTCATGTCTCTAGTTTACTTTAAAATACTTCAGCATATGTTTGTACACCCGTGTTCATAGCAGCATTATTCACAGTAGCCAAAAGGTGGAACCAACTCAAATGTCCATTGACGGATAAACAAATAAATAAAACGTGGTGTATACATACAATGGAATATTATTTGGCCTTAAAAAGAAATGGGGGTTTCCCTGGTGGCGCAGTGGTTGGGAGTCCGCCTGCTGATGCAGGGGACGCGGGTTCGTGCCCCGGTCTGGGAGGATCCCACATGCCGCGGAGTGGCTGGGCCCTTGAGCCATGGCCGCTGAGCCTGCGCGTCTGGAGCCTGTGCTCCACAACGGGAGAGGCCACAACAGTGAGAGGCCCGCATGTCGCAAAAAAAAAAAAAAAAAAAAACAGAAAAAAACAAAGTTGGCAAAAAAGAAAGAAATGAAATTCTGACACATGCTACAACATGGATGAACCTTGAAGACATTATGCTAAGTGAAATAATGCAGGCACAAAAGGAAAAATATTGTATGATTCCATGTATATGAGAGACGTAGAATAGTCAAATTCATTGTGACAGAAAGTAGAATGGTGATTTCTGGGGGGAGGGGAGAATGGGGAGTTACTGTTTTCTGGGAACAGAGCTCAGAGTTTTAGTTTGAGAAGATGAAAAAGTTCTGAAGATGGATGGCATGGTGATGGGTAACAATGTGAACGCATTTAATGCCACAGAAGAGTACACTTAAAACTGGTTAATGGGCTTCCCTGGTGGCGCAGTGGTTGAGAGTCCACCTGCCGATGCAGGGGACGCGGGTTCATGTCCCGGTCCGGGAAGATCCCACATGCCGCGGAGCGGCTGGGCCCGTGAGCCATGGCCGCTGAGCCTGCGCGTCCGCAGCCTGTGCTCCACAACGGGAGAGGCCACAAGAGTGAGAGGCCCGTGTACCGCACACACACAAAAAAACTGGTTAAAAGGGTGAGTTTTATGTTACGTATATTTCACTACAAAACAAACAAAAATTATCAGCATGTGTCATGTGACACTCTGCGGGCCATTCCTCAGGTTAAGCTGTAACCAGGTGCTGGAATGTGCTGCATTCTAATGAAGAAAGCACAGTGCGGGGGTGGTCTTGCCAATTAGCTCCCACAGGTTTCTGTTTTCTGTATCTCAATTAGCAAGCAGTGCTATGCCAATTAACATACTGAAAGTCAGAAGTGTTTTTTTCTAATTGATGAAATTAGTAGTCTGTTAGGTAGCATGGTGAATGTTAGAACTGGGCTCTCATTATTGAAATTAAAAGTATTCATTATATTCATATGTGGATTGGCAGAAATACTTGAGACAGTCCCCATACTTGCTCCACCAGGGCATAAGAATGACCTAGTAGTGAAGCTGTCAGCTAAGTAGGAAACTCTTACCTTGAAACTTCTTCAGAGGCTACCATGATTTACCAAAAAGAACCTAAGGGTCACACATGGCTACATCAGCCCAGGTCAGTTCACAATCACAAACACAGAGGCCAGAGGAAAATTCTAGTGTCAAAGGACACGGGAAACCAAACTGTGAAGAATCGAATTATTAATCCTGGGAATATGCAATGGATTGTTTAGGTGACCATCCTCCCTGATTTTAGAGACAAAAAATTGGGAAATGTTGAGTGATCTTCCCAAGTGCCAATGAATTTCACAAGCAGAAACTAAAGGGAAACATCTGAGATCGTCACTGTTCAAGAGCTACAGTTATTGAGCAATTATTATGTAAGGGGCACACTGCTAGGTACTTTAACACGTGATTGCTAATTTCCACAAAATCCCTGCAAAGCGACTACTATTGTCCTCAGTCTTCAGAGGAGGGACTGAAGTTTAGAGAGGTCACGCCCCATTCACAGCCCCAAGGCACTGGCATTCCTCACTAGATGTGGGCATCCTGCTGCCAACACTCTCCCAGGGAGTGGAGGGGAGTGCAGCAGTCTGGGAGTCCTGGGGACAACGCCTCCAGATCAGCGCTTGGCCATGGGGAAAGCGTCCTCCTCCCAGGTTAGGTACCTCTGAGGCATGTTCTACACTGTCTCCCAGACCCTGAAGTTCACCCAGTGGCCCACAGGAGTGACCTGCTCAACAACATGCTGCTTGTCAGCTGCCTTCCATTCTTGGACTCATTTCCTCACTTCCCATCATGCTTCTGGGGATCACCTTTCAAATAAACTACCTGACTCAAATCCCTGTCTCAGGGGATGCTTTGGGGGCAATCACGTCATTTTCCCAAGGTAACCCAGCCAGCCACCAGGTTGCAGAGTTGGATGGTGAACCCAGGACTATCTGTGTTTGAGGATCACACCGCTCTTCTACAAATTTAATTACCTCTTCCTTCCTAAGTAGAGATAAGATAGAGGTGGAAGGAGAGAATGGATATTTCAGAAGAAGCTCTTGAGATTTCTAAATGATTCGTTTGGTTAGCATCTCAAACGCTCATGTCCCCAGAGTTAATGCTCACCACTTTGCATCGTAGAGATTTGAAGCAAATTATCACCATGATGGTCACAGATCTGATCAGTCAATGTGGGAGGTTGAAAAATGGCTCCCAAAGATGTCCACAATTCCAGTCCGCCAAACCTGTGAATGTTACTTTATGCCGCAAAAGGGAACTTTGCAGATGTGATTCCATTAAGGATCTTAAGATGGGAAAATTATACTGGATTATCTGGGTGGATACAAGGTAATCACAAGAGTCCTTATAAGAGGGATCTAGAAGGAGTCAGAGGAGATGACAATGTAGTGAGGAAAGCAGAGATCAGAGTGATACACTCTGAGGATGGAGGAAGGGGCCACAAGGTAGCAGGAGACAAAAAAGGTTAAGGGAATGGGTTTTCCCTCACACCCTCCAGAAGGAACCATCCCTGCTAACACCTTAACTTCAGCCCCATGGAGCTGATTTCTTACTTGCAACACCCCAAATTGTAAGAGAACAAATTTGTGTCGTTTTAAGCCAAGTTTGTGGCGATTTGTTACAGGGGCCACAGGAAACTGACACAGTCTGCTAAGCATTACCAGTGATAACAATAATACAGTAGTAGATAATACTTATTCCTAGTGATAATAGTTATCTAATAATGGATAATGTTTATTCAGCTCTGACCATGTCTAGGCAGAGTTCTGGGCATCGTACTGGACCATCTAGCCTCACGGTCCTCATAAAAAGAGTGAGGAACTAGTTCTAATTTTCTCATTTTAAAGATGAGGAAGCTGAGGCTTAGAGAGGTTCAGCTTGTGTCTCAAGTCACAAGCTAATACCTGAACTCCGGCTTTTCTGAGCCCCAAACCACGTGCCTAATAAAAACTCCAAAATCTGAATCCTTGACAGTGAGAGTGAAAGGAGGCAAGTGAAAGGACACTGATTGTCAGTGTGGCAAAGCAGCCGGCCTTGACCTTCCATTATACGCTGAATAGAATGAAACCAGCAACACACACAACCTACCTTTTGAACGTAAATCGCTCTGGTCTTCACTCGAATCTCCCACCACATCTTCCAGAGCAGGAAATGGTCTTATTACATTTTTTCTCTCTTTAGCACTCAGTGTAAGGTGAGCCATCAGTAAACAGAGGGGGCTGGGTGGTGGGGATCATTAGTCAAATGAATAAATAAAGAAGAGCCAAAGAAATGAAGAAAGCAAGATGTGGGAAGGGAGGTTGAGAGATGACTTTCCTATCAGTCCTGCATCTATGCATTTTAATCATATGCACTTACACACTTCCAGGCCATTGAGAGTGATAAGGGGGTTTCTTTATTTGAAACTTTGTAGAGCCATCCTTCACTCCAGAATAGTAAGTCGTTTCCATTTTGCCTGTGTCAGCTCTGACCTACTGGTACTGGCTTCTAGAACCCTATACGGCAAAGAGAATTACTGGCCAAGCCAAGACTCAGCTGGAGAGAATGTGTGATTGATTAGTGATGTCTGCTTTGGAGTGAGAATCAGAGAGCTGCAGGAGTGCCGCGAATTTGCCGAAACCTTTCACGCCATCAACTGTGGGCAGAGCTTACTGCCCAAATTTGTTTTCAGACAATGCCGTCATCTCTGAAACTATCTCTACTCTATGAACACGTAGTTTTCACTTCTGTCTTCAATAGTTTCTTTTACTGACACCCAGGGAACCTTACTTTTTGCTTCTAGGCATACTCAGAAACAATGACTTTAATTTGAGAATGTATTTGAAAAGAAGGTCAAATCAATGTTTGTCAAGTTCTCTGAAGATAAGGAATGTTATATAGGCCAAGAATCATTAACAACAGTAAAGCTTTGGCTACCATTCCTTAACGATGCAAGTGTGATTGGGTATTATTCTAATCAAGTTCCTTCACTTACTCAGCGAATGAATGGCTCTTTACTTCCCACATATAACTTTGTGAAATGAATATATCCAATTCATAATAATTTAAATTAACGACACAAATTTAACTTTACAATCACTTCTAAAGCTTACTTAGGAATCTTAAGAGAATTTTCTCACTTGTCCTATTTTGAAATGATTCAATAAGAAATCACTAGATTTCATCTTTTTTAGCTATTTCTTCCCAGGCACACATCCTAGGGCCTTTCTATGAACAATTTTTCCCACTCCAAGAGAACCCCCGGAATCGAAAGGCCACCCAGAACATTATTTTCATCAATAATAACAAAAATAATACCATCTTTTAAATAGCTCAAGTTTACTTTTCACCTGTCATATCTCCTTGAT